>NC_134854.1:48340848-49540848 GCF_049852395.1 Peromyscus maniculatus bairdii
AATAAGGATGAATGACAGCCAGATTAACGCCATTAATGGTGTGAAGAAACTAAGAGGAAAGATCCACAAGGATATCTACAAAGAATTCAGTGTTAACCTATAACCAGCATTATGCCACAAAGGAAGAAACATCACAAACTTCCAGTAAAATTAGGAACAAGACAAATACGTCTATTTTCTCAGTATTGTTCAGTATAATGCTTGAAGTCTTAGCTAGAGAAATAAGATAAGTGAAGGGAGAAAGTTTTTGGGGGTGTGTGGTTTTATATTGTTTCTGTGGTTTTGGGGGGTGTTTGTTGTTTGGGTTTTTGTTTGTTGTCGGATGGGTTGGGAGAGGGAGAAGATCTGGAAGGACTTAAGGGAGGGGAAGAATATGATCATATATTTAAATTTAAAGGGTGTTTGAAATAATTAAAATACAATAATAATAAAGACTAAAAATCAGTCTACCATATGACCCAGCTGTAGTCTTGTGGGTATTTACCTGAAAGACTCTAAGTCAGCATATCACAAAGATCCTTGCATCTCAGTGTTTATTGCAGCACTATTCATGATGGCAGGTTTATGAACTATGGAAGGGATAGTGTATATGAACAATGAATTTTAATTCCGTTATAAAGAAGAAGGTAATCATGTCATTTGTAGGAAACTATCTGGAATTGGAATCAGATTAAATAGAATAACTCAGACTTGGAAAGACAAATATTACATGTTTTCTGTCATTTGTGGCTATGGATTACACACACACACACACACACACACACACACACACACATGCACACAATAACTTTTAATATGATATTACAGTAGAAATTAAATTGGGAGAGAAAAGGAAATTAATGAGATGGGGCAGAAGTCTGAAAGGAGATGTTAGAAGACTATGGGGGAACATAGGCATAGTACATTATATACTTGTATGAAAATGTCTTTATGAAACCCAGTACTGTATACAGCATGTCAATGTCAATTGCAGAACAAGACCCCACAGTATTTGAGATCATTCTTTTCTATCCACTGTAAGTAATTATAAAACTGAAGGAAATGTACAAATCACTCTTCAGTTGTGAGAATGGCCCAGTGCTACGTCCTTGTGGAAAAAAAAATATGAGATGAGCCTCACATCGGAACAAGCTTTCTCTCTAGATATATTTTATTCAAACAGCAGTCAGGAGACATTTAGGGGAAAGCAGTAAGTTCCCTGAGCATAATAAAAAAAAACAGTTATGATTTAGGACCAGTGGGGAAGTTGGGACTTGGGAGTAGGGTGATGAAGACGATTATGTACAAGAGGAGCCTCTAAAGTTTGCACCAGTCTTTCCCTCTGGTCTGTACAAATTTTGGAGTTGCCAAGGCTCCTGAAGAGACAGCCAACAACAGTGTTTGTGGTGCTGGCATCTGAGTGGTTCTCAGTGAGGCTGACGTGATTGTAGAACTTCAATGTGCTGGGAGAACTGGAATTACAATCATGTTACATGTTGGATGGGGAAATTTAGTATGAACACATTCTACAAATAAAATCCACATGCTACATATATGAGCAATCTGCTTCAATTATAATTGCTTGCAAGTATGAAAATAAAACTTTACATATCTGAAACATTAAAATAGAAAACCTCTACAATTTCACATTCAAAAATGTGAAATTGTGAAAGAATGAAAATAATCAAGAATGAAAAGTGTCAGCCTGAGATTAAATGTCCTAAAACAGTAAGACTCCAAACAAAAACTTCAACACAGCCATGACTGATATGGTAAGCAAAATGGATGGAAAAAAGAAGAGTTGGAAAACAGATGTAATATTCTGATAAGGCCTTAATGACTATAAAATAATTAAATGGTTCTGTAAGGCAGAAATGCATGAAATTTGAATTTAATAAATATTGGCTGATTATTATAAGGTAGACCACAGTCTTCAGAAAGTAAGACTACTATGTAAAAAACTACCAATAAAAGTTCCAAATAAAAGAGAAAGAGAAAAATAATGTGGGATGATTATGAAGCACAGATGGTTTGTGTATAAAAGTCTAACAAATACCTCTTCTCCTTTTTCTTTTATGTCTTCAAACTTTTTTGTTTAATCTTAAATATCATTTAAAATAATATACCTACTGTCAGACAGTTCTTTTATAGAATAATTTTACTGTTTTCTGAATTCCTTAGTTATAATCAAATATGAGGCATATTTCTTGTTCTTCATTCCTGGTACCTAAGGATGGAGAGCCTTGTCTTATGAATAATCTTCGATTCTGATTTCACTATTTATATAGTTGAAAGTTTTGTAACAAAAGTATCTGGCATCTTTGCAACCAGTGATTGTTGAAAACTGGTAATGACCCAAAGAGAAAATACAATCTTCTGTTGACATAGCTTGTTTTCATTTAAAAATATCCTGCACTTACAATGATATTCATTTGTTTTAATTTTTAACCTAACATTTTATCTTTAAGAAGGTACTTTGCCTTGACATGGTTTTCTCTGGCATATCATAGAAGTAGCATTCCCACACTTGTGTAACAAGGAAAAGAACAGGTAGTCAAGGAAACAGAATGGATTCTTCTAACCTCTACTTATTCCTGTAGATGAAGGTAGGATCTCAAATCCAAATGACTATGGAATGAAACTACATCACTATTACTCTAGTTCATAAATAAGTCCCATGCTACAAAGTTCAATTTGGAATAATTTAATCAGATTCACAGGTAAAAAGAGTCAATTCTACACTCCATTGTTCAGTTGTTCATAGCCAAGTATAACCCAAAAGGACCTTGTCTCTCATCATCTAGCATTTCTATTGCTTTTGGTCTGTGGATCTCTTTTGGCCCCTGGACATGAGTCTCAGACTAGTTGATTGCCATGATGGCAATGTATATGTTACTTCCAGTGTAAGGTAATTAATACCCAATTGAGTGAGGCATACCTTTGGTCAATGGATGACAACAACCAGCAATTAAATTATTCTCTCTAGCTGTGTCTGGGTGGATTGTCCTGCATGAAATATTTGACAAGATCTCCCAAAGACAATTACATGCAAGAAGCAATCTATTATTTTTCACACTAAGTGGGGTTACTGTCTTTTATTTATTTAAATTTATTTTCATTTTACATACCAAGCACAATTCCCCCTCCCTCCCCTTCTCCCATTCTCCCCAACCTCCTCCCTACCCTTCATCCACTCCTCTTGCGGGTAAGGCCTCCTTTGGGGAATCAACACAGGCTGGCATACCAAGTTTGGGCAGGGCCAAGCCCCTCCCTGCTGCATCAAGGCTGCACAAGGCATCCCACCATAGGGAATGGGCTCTAAAAGCCAGTTCGTGTACCCAGGATAAGTCCTGCTCTCACTGCCAGAGGCCCTTAAGTGGGGCTACTTTTAGTGCATCTCCCTTGAACCTTTTCTCCCCACTCTCTTGCCTTACTTCTGCGTTTCCTCATTTCTAATACAATTTTGTTGTAGAAGCATTTACAACTGGCTTGATTTGGCTTAGAGAGGGAGATCTAGGCTAATAGATCCACCAAAGTTCTAAACACAACTACTAGAGAAAAGTCAGGCCACTTGGGAAGAGTGGAAAATCTGTCCCTCAATTTCAGTGAAGTATAAGGGAAAGGAAGACATGGAAAAATGGGTGGCCGGGTGCATGTCCATGTTATGTTTCTCATGCTTTCAAATGACAAAGGATTGATACAAATAATGATACCAGAATTGAAAGCATAGGAAATATTTCCCTCCATTCCCTAGTTATATTTCTGGCAAGGGACCATCAGGAAGGGAAGCCACTTCACAATAAAGTCAGCAGGGTCACATGGGAATGCTTTTGGTTAGGTCGAGGTGCCTGGGACAGCTTTCCTAGCTCCCCACTACCTCTGTATTTTCTGGAAGGAAATTAGACATGGAATCCCAGGTGGCAGTGGTCAGGGCATATGCCAGAAAAGCAAGGCAGTGCCTTCAAAGGAAATTGCTATAGTTGCAATTGGAATAGAAGAGCCTTGTAGGTGAGGCCAGAGGTTTACCACCTCACTTAGATGGGGCTGACACAACAAAGGAGCAATTGATATTGACAAAGCATAATCAAAGAACACACTTTCAGAGATGAATGCTCCAGGATAGATGACTAGACAGGTCCTAGAATGGGCTCAGAGATATCAAAGTTATCTTAAAATGTTCAACCCTCACCCAAATTAAATATATCTTCTAGGGAAATCAATACAGGTATCAGAATAAAGTTAGATTAAAAAGAGACTTAAAGCCACGGGCAAATCTCAGTGGTAGAGTGCCTGACAGATGCAAGGCCCAGGTTTTTTCTCCAAGCTTATTATATCAGACAAGGCTAAGATATTGCAACCTAAATGTTTCAAATCCTTTTGCTCCCACATACAATTTAGTAACTTAAACTTCATTTCCCCTGGCACTCCAGATTTTTGTTGTTGTTCATTAAGAAGATGAAATCAATCACAAAGGAATAAATGCATGCCTTATTCTTGTTTGTTCTGCCCAGAAGAAAGTTAGATAGGCTTATGAGCCAGTAATATATCTATGAAAATTAACACCAAAATAGCACCCTTATTAGACTGCAAAGCCAGCTGGGTAGAGGAAACATTCAGTTCATTATTGCATTATCAATTCTTGCTCAGTTTGAGGCTATTTCAGCTCATGAGTAAATGATAATATTTTCATAACCAGACAGTCAGGCATTCATAGTAAAGAAGATCCAAGTCTAGGGCATCCATTACCCAATACTCCCTTAGCTGTATATCCAAAAACAGTGATCCCAGATGCCTTCTGAAAGATGTGTATCACAACATTTACACAACAGTTATTTATTACAACTCACATTGTAGACAGTTCCAATACCCCCCCCCATAGAATCAATATGTTGTGATGTGTTCATAGAACACAATGTATATGAACAAACTATACCTCCACCTACTATGGACAAATCTGACAAACAGAATAATGATTGAGAGAAGGTATATTAAAACAGTGAACACTTTGAGGGCCTATATTCCATTTATATCAAGTCCAAGAAAGCACAACGTTAAAACAAACTACCAGAAGTCAAGGTCATAGTTGCTCAATTAGTGAGAGAAGACAAGGCCCACTAGTTGGGAAAGGGTGTGGTGAAAATGTTTTATACCTCATCCTGAGAAGTGCTCACATGAATTATTGGCTTGTGATCTTTCACTGAGATGAACTCATGATTTGTGTGTCTTCAGCAGAATAAAACTCCTTCTCTCTATTGATTCTTTATAGTTATTCAGCCACTGAATAGTGCCCAGTTTGCCTTCCTGTTTACCACTTCACTCCCATCCCACTCTATTTTCACATGTTCATCTTTAAGCAGACTCTAGCTTTTCTTGCCAGGATTGATGCAGCCTTTTTTTTTGTTTTTGTTTGTTTTTATCACTATTGTATCAGTGGGTTTATCTTTCAGGCTGGTTGCTATTGTAGCTCACACGGTTGGTAGCTGGGTGAGACTGATGGTTACTTTTAGCCACATTAAAAGCCAGTTTACTGTCATGCTAGTGTGTTTGGGTTGCTTGTGCTCCTCCAATCTGCAAAGCTAGAGGAGATGAAACACAGGGAGGTTCTTTGAAAGTATGAGAAGGCTCTTGTAAGAAAAGGGAAAGTATGCCTTTGAACAAGTTTACAAGTCCTGGTCAATATTGAATGAAAGTAATTCTAAGAGTTTCGCAAGGTCTTTATTATTTAATGCTCCCGAGAGGTATGCTCCTTTATGAGCATCCTCTTCAGAGCACTTTTGACATCTTTGTTCCTCAAGCTATAGATCAGTGGGTTGAGCATAGGATTGAAAAGGCTATGGAATAGCAAGAGATATTTCTTCTGCTCATTGGAGTTCCCGTGTTGAGGCCCAATGTACATGGCAATAGCTGTACCATAAAAGAGTCCAACAACACAGAGATGGGAGGAACAGGTGGAGAAGGCTTTCTGGCGCCCCTGGCGTGACTGGATCTTCAGGATGGCACACAGAATATGAGCATAAGAGACCACAATTGAAGAAAATGGCCCCACAAGCACAGACACAGCCCCAGCCAAAACCATGATCTCATTGACGTGGGTGTCTGAACAGGCAAGTTTGAGAACAGCTATAATTTCACAGAAAAAGTGATTTACTTTTTGAGATCCACAGAAGGGCAATGGTAATAGTAATAATAGATGGACCAGGGCCAAGAGAACTCCTAAAATCCAGGAAGTCGCCACTAGGATGATACAAATTCTCCAGCTCATGATGGCAGTGTATCGGAGGGGGTGGCAGATGGCCACATATCGATCATAGGACATCACCACTAGGAGCAGACATTCTGTGTGTGCAAATGTCAAAAAGAGAAAGGTCTGCGTCATGCATCCAGCAAAGGAGATGGGCTTGGCTGGGTCTAGAAGGTTCACCAGCATCTGGGGCACTGTGTTGCAGGCATAGGCAATGTCAACGATGGCCAAGTGGGACAGGAAGAAGTACATGGGAGTGTGGAGTCTGGAGTCCAGGCAGATAAGCCCCACGATGGTCCCATTCCCCAGCAGGGTGAAGGCATAGAACAGGGAGAAGAGGGCAAAGAGGAGCATCTGCATCCTTGGGCTGAGTGGAAATCCCAAGAGAATGAACTGTGTAACCGAGGTCTGATTTCCCATTTCCCTGTGAAAGAGACAAAGAACCTCACCAAGTTTGAACACAGTGTGAATGTTCAAGGTAGGTTTTTAAACAGTGCTCCTGTGAGTATCACATTGAGTGCTTTTTCAGAAAATCCTTCACGATATTCTTGATAATCACTAACTAAAAATTTTTGTATATTCCAAATGAATCTGAAGGAAATGTGCATTCTATACACTAAATGCTAATATCATATTACATTTTCAGCAAATACTACTTTCATGTTCAAAGCAATTTTCATTAAAACGTGTTCATAAGTTCCCATCATGGTGGTGGATGTATAGTTCAGTTGCATCAGACAGGTGGGCACATGTGTGCTGTGTATGGTCATTTTCATGTAGAATGAAGTTGAGGAGTGAGCATGTCAATGACAGAAGTATCAAATTTTCTTACAAATGCAAAGTATGTTATAATTTTGATCTTTACTGGCCTACATTTCAGTACTAATAAGACGCAAACAATAACGTCACACTTGAATAACAGAGAGATTGGAAGGTTGTTATAACTCTAGGTAAGCTTATGTTAGGGACCACTGTCTTTTCCATTTTTGTCCCCAAAGATGGTCACAGGGTCAGAACAGAGTTATTTTTGCTTCTGTTACATTATACTTCATTTTATACACATATATATCCCTGTCCACACTCAGAAAATTCTGTTGTCTTTCCCACATCCTGTTTAAGAAACATCTGTATAATACATGCTCAAAATGAGTACACATAAATGTATATATTTTCTTGAATTCTAATATTGTTCAGTGTACTTGCCATATTGTCTTTTATTCTGGCCTATTCCATCCAGTTTCATCAGTAAAAATGCTATGTAAATAATTTTATGATATTTTTACGCTTTCAATATAATGTTGATCAGAACCAAAGATTAGAGTTTAGGCCTTCACTGTAGATTCATATTTAAAGAATCTGCTATGTATAGGTAAGGACAATGTAAATTAATTACTTTATGATCCCAGTGGTATTTTCTTTTGCAGCTGTTCAATTGTTTAAACCCTTTCAAAAGAGAGGGTTTTCTAAGCTTTGAACTGCAACTTTTAAACCATTGCGGCAGCTTTCTTGTTTAACTCTATGCCATTCTTTAGTCCAGAATTCATGTGAACTTCACATTTAAAATAAAAATATCAGAAAAACTCATAACTTAGTTCCTCTCAATATGTCTCAGTTATATTGTAATATTTGAAAGGTTTCATGAATAAATTTTTGTTTTATCTTAAGTCAAATACAAGAAATTATAGAGAGACAATTATTATCTTAGTCCATGAAATGTATTTGTGACTATTGGAGTCATCCCCCGCAAAGGTAATTGCTTTATGAGGATTAAAATTCATTCCAGTTGATCTTTTACATGAGAGATTCATTAACCATTTATTAAAGACAGATTCCTGTATCATTGGAAAGATGAAATAGGATGGTAATTTAACTAGAGGATTCAGTTAATCCAATGTATAGGAAAGTGGTTATTTATTTCAATACAGTATTTCTTTAATATTTGGAAGCAATGAAGATAAAATATTGCTTTCATGTTTAAAACAACTTTACCTAAAATTTAGAATATGTTAGTAAGTTACCTTCACTGTAAGATATTTCTAAAATTTTATATGATGAATGCAGAGTCAAATAAAAAAGAACAACCCAGTGAGCACTAATTTAAGTTATTCACAAAAGCACACACTGTAAAATCCACAGACATTTGCTGAACATGCACTATATTCTGCTATATGCTGTGGTGGTAGATGTAGGAGGTACCCCTCCTCATCAGCACAGGTAACCTTCTTGTTGAAAGATACACACACATACAATAATTCTCCCACTTCTCCTCCTCAGAAAAAAGAGTTTCATATTCAAGAATATATCCTCCAGAGTGCTTTTGTTCTGGATCATTAGCCCAGTTTTCAGTAATTTCATGAAGAAATGGAAATCTTTATGAGCAAATCTCTCAAAGAGCTAATCTGACAATTTTAATAAATGCAACAGCATCAAAGAAAATTACCCATATTAAGTGTATCTAAAGAGTTGATAGCTTTCAGATTGTCTTGGTAACTAAGTCTATTAATAGCAGGAATTTAAAAAAGAATAGACAGTAACAGTTACCTTTTCAGCTGTATTTTTTGTTCTATCTAAAATTGCATAATAAATAAAGTTTAGATTATAAAAGAAACTTTCCTCAAACTTACAAATGAATAAGTGAAGACACATTGAATACAGAGGGTGAGAAACAAGTAGCTGTTAGTGTGGAAATTCTTTTCTTCTGAGTAGACCCCAAGAGATGGAGTTTCTCTCAAATGAGATGACTTTATTTTCCTGTAGCTCAATCGCCTCCTAATATATGCTGGAATTTGGAAAGGGGAGGAAAAGACACCCACCACACACACCAGAGCTTGGCCCTTTAACCGAAAAGGGCTGTCATTGCTCTTAACTCTGGTTTTCCCTGGAGAAAATTTTATGACAAGATGAGAATATTGATGTTGTCTTCACTCACTGTGGTCCATGATCCATACTCAAGAATCAATATGATGACTTCTAGGTCAGGATGCCTCCAATGTAATGCAATTACTTGATTTATTATAATTTCAAGATCTTCAAAAAATCCCTACCTACTGACATCCAAATAGATTAAATAGCATTCAGTGGGAAGTTGGAACCATTTCCATGTTAACTAACAAATGCTCCTTTAAACAGGTGTGTGTGTGTGTGTGTGTGTGTGTGTGTGTGTGTGTGTGTGTGCGTGCACGTGTGTGTAGCTCAAGGCCCCATAAGGAATGTAATTCATAAAATAAGATCAGATAGTAATACCAACAGCAGCTGTGGGGAACATGTTCAGGAGTCAAGAAAGTGGATAAACTATCCCAAAGGGACTTGTTAACTATTATTCTGTAAATTTGACTAGGCACAAACAAAGAAGGAACATTTCACCAGGAAACAATTTCTCTTCTTCAATTTCTAGTGATTTTGGGCCCAGAGAGGAAAAAAGGTTAAGATTTCTCCAGAGCTATCAGTACTATTTTCTCACCTTGAACTACAGATGAGCTGACCCTGCTTTGTAACTTCATGGACTGTAACAGAGACAGCTAATGATGTCTTTTTTTTTGTGGCTTAAATACTTCTTTGATTCTTTTATCTGTTTCTTTTCTCATAGTCAAAAATGAAGAGGCAAAATATATATTTTCCTATATTAGCTATTTTACTGTATATATCAACCTTCTAAGGAAGTAATAATTTAACGATATTTAATAGGGAAAACAGTAACCCCTGGTCACTTTAGAATGACTTCTGTGCAGAGATGTTTACTAGGAGGCTGGCTGGTGACAAGAGCTGTGCTACACCCTTGCTCAGGTGCACGTCTAACGGTCCAGTCAGCCTTACCCGTACATTGTTGATTGTCCAGTTCACTACCTACAGACATATAAACCACATTTTCTCCCTAATATTGTTATTCTGCTTTACTGCACTTAAAGGTTTGGTCCATTGCTGAGATGTGTTCAACCAATTCCTTTTCTTCTACTGTCCTTTTCCATGTTTTTTTAAATTTATTATTATTATTATTATTATTATTATTATTATTATTATTATTATTATTATCAATGTTAGGCTAGCTTCATAAAGTGAGCTGGGTCATTTTCCTTCCTAGTCTCAAAATCTTTTATGTAACAAGACAATTAGTTGTTACTTGAAGATTGGTAAAATGTATTGGAATTTCTTAGTTAGAAAATTCTCATGTTAAAGTCATTTTCCTGAAATTTTATTATTTAAATTTTCTTTTTATTTCATTTTATTTTTTGGTGTTTTCGAGACAGGGTTACTCTGTGTAGTTTTGATGCCTGTCCTAGATCTCACTCTGTAGACCAGGTTGGCCTTGAACTCACAGAGATCTGCCTGCCTCTGCCTCCTGAGTGCTGGGATTAAAGGCGAGTGCCACCACCACCACCACCCGACTTAAATTTTCCATTTTTACATAATTAGTTTAAGCTATCTTTTATCTTTTAGAATTTATTGAAACACACTTTATCCACAGCATTCTATTTTCATTAAAAAAAAATCAGTGAATTTTCCTCTAATTTTTTGTTCCTAATTTGAATATATGCTCCCATCTCCTTCTTACTAAAATGTCATCTATTATATTGGCTTTTCTAATATAAAAAAGAACCATGTTTTTTTCATTTTGATCATCTTAAACTTTTAAAATAACATTTGCTCCTATGTAAATAATGTTCTGTGGTCACTGTAACCTCTGAGTTGAACACTGAAGTTTTCCTTTAATGTGCCTTTTTCTTTTAACAATTTATTTTTGTTTTATATTCATTGGTGTTTTGCCTGCATGTATGTCTGTGTGAGGGTGTCAGCTGCCCTGGAACAGGAGCTACAGACAAGTATGAGCCTCCATGTGGGTGCTGGGAATTGAACCTGGGTTCTCTGAAAGAGCAGCAAATGCTCTTAACTGCTGAGCCATCTCTCTGCTTTTTCTTTTATTCAATATAATTTTCATTATAAATTTATATATTTTACTATTTAAATTATACATGTCAAATTTATTATTTAGAACTATCAATTCATCATTAAAGACAAATTACATGTATACATATATTTTAGTTTTACATCTTCAGTTTTTATTGTTTTCATTGCTAATTTTAAATTTATAATCACTATAAGGAATGAGTTCATATAGTATTGACTCTGAAAATATAAGTTTTATTGCTTTATATATAATCAATGTTGTTAATTGTTGTAATGATTTTAATGAAACATATTTGCTTCATTTCTTGAGCATAGGATATCTTATGTATCTATTACATCAAACATATAAATTTTTTTCTCAGAACTTGTATTTCCTCCTTTTAATATTCACTATTGATTTTTAGAGACATTTTACTAAATTCCTTATTGTAATGTGTAGTTAACTAATCATTTCATTTTAATTCCTCAACTGAATGTAAGGATTTTCCTCCTTGGTAAGTACAAAGCCAGTAAGCACAACTTGGAAACAAAAGTATGAAGAAATATTTAGTATTTGTCAGTAAACAAAGAAGACATTTCTGATAATTCTCAAATCAAGGTTTCTCAGAACCGAGAGAGCAAAGGGTTTTAATTAGGGATACTTATTTATATTCATTCAGGAAGACACACTCCTGACCATGCTCAGTCAAGGTCATACTGTACTTTGAAAACAAAAAACGGCCAGATGTGGTGATGGTATATGCTTTTAATCCCAGCACTAGGGAGGCAGAGGCAGGTGGATCTCTGAGTTCAAGGCCAGCCTAGTCTACAGAGTGACTTCTAGGCTGGTCAGGGCTATTACACAGAAAAGCTCTGTCTTGAAACAAACAAACTAACAAAACAAAAAATGGAAAATGGAAACATAATTGTCCAGAAAGTGCAGTACTATAATGAACAAATTCCTTAAGCCCATTATGTAAAGTAGAATTTATTTGAGTAAAAGAAAACAATATTAAAAACAAGTGAAATCAGGAATGTCTCAGAACTAGGGCAATTTCTGGAACTCTAAACAGTAGGGCTTGCTCAGTTGTAGAGTACTTACCTAGAATGTAGATGATTCTTTGTTTAATCACTGACACTATTTGTAGCTGAAGTTTTTTCCAGTCCTGCCTGGCCCACGGTGAGGACAAATCTCTTTCACTGCCAGTCCCACAGAGTAAACACACAGAGACTTATATTGCTTACAAACTGTATGGCCATGGCAGGTTTCTTGTTATCTAGTTCTTCTATCTTAAATTAACCCATTTCTATAAATTTATACCTTGCCACATGGCTCGTGGCTTACCGGTATCTTACATGTTGGTACTCATGGCGGCAGCTGGCAGCATCTCTTTTACTCAGCCTTTCTGTTCCCAGAATTCTCTTCTCTGTTTGTCCTGCCAATGCTTCCTGCCTGGCTACTGGCCAATCAGCATTTTATTTACATCGAGCGATATCCACAGCAACTATTGTCATAGTTGTTAGGGTGAGAGGCTAAGCCCTAGAAGTCTTAAGAGCTGGACTTGACCACACTTGGCCACATGAACTTATTAAATTAATTAAAAAGATAATTATTAATGGAAAGAAGAGAAAGATTTATTCAATGTAGCTATGTTGGAAAGAGAAATAAAGAAGTCTCTTCATTCCCTCAGTCTATCTTTGAGGTACTGATATGAACCTCAGATTTAAATAGAGGATAACAGGTATGCATGAGTGGCCTCACTATCATTAGCCCATTATTGTTTTGTCTCCTGCCTATTTTATTTGTGCTGAAATGTGATGATATTTTATTTGTACATTGATAAATAAAGCTTGCCTGGAGATCAGAGAGAAAAGGCCAGCCATTTTATGTAAACAAAGTTAGGCAGCACACACCCTTAATCCAATCATTTAACAGGCAGGGTCTCTGTGTGTTCAAGGCCATACTAAGGAACAGAGTCTAGCTTGGTGACACACGCCTTTAATCCTGGAACCAACCATAGAGACCTGGAGGTCTGTACAGACAGACAGTGACAAGGAAGTGAGGTGGCTGGGCTAAGAGCCAGTGAGAGGGCAGAAAAGCAAGGCTTATAAAGGCATGGGTAAGACAGGAAGTAGCTCACATTTGGAAGCTGCAGAGTTGGTGAGGAAAGGTTGACTGGTGGTTTTCCATATTTTCCTGATCTCTCTAAGGCTTTCACCCCTATATTTGGCTCCATATTTTTTATTTAATAAAACCATTTAGAAATTTGTCTACACCTGCCTGTCCTGTACATGGTCTGACAGGTTTCCAGAAGTATTAAGGCCACTTAATAGAAGGAAATTCATATCTGGTACTGTATCTTTCTAGAGCAGAGGTTAGAGGTCCCAAAGGAGAACCTACTACTGCTAGTTTCCTGACTCAACAGGAAGTAATTTCTGATTGCATTCTAAATACTTATTCTTATACACACAGATAAGTATAGCTCTAAACCTGTATCAAAGAAGCTTCTTTTGGAGCAGAGGTCATTACAGAAATCCATAACTGGTCAAAATGCAGAGAACAGTTAACAATGTGGTAACCAGCCCCAATTAGTACATCTGAAATGCAAGCCCTGAACTTAAGGATCATGGAACATCACAGAAAAGGAGACAGAAAGACTGTAAAAGCTGGAGGACCAGGCTGCATACTGTAAGACAGTATCTTCTGGGCATGATGGGGAAGCTGTACCCATGATATATCAGCAGTATGGTTGCCAAACCAGGACCTGGATAATAACAACACCAGTTGAATTCCAGCGAGGAAGGAGGAAGTCTCACAAGACCCCATCACTAAATGAAGAGCTATAGGCAATTAAAACTACTGAGAGAGGGAGAATTAGTCTTCTTCAAAGATGATCACTCTAGCCGGGCGGTGGTGGCGCACGCCTTTAATCCCAGCACTTGGGAGGCAGAGCCAGGCGGATCTCTGTGAGTTCGAGGCCAGCCTGGACTACCAAGTGAGTTCCAGGAAAGGCGCAAAGCTACACAGAGAAACCCTGTCTCGAAAAACAAAAAAAAAAAACAAAAAAAAACAAAAAAAAAAAAGATGATCACTCTAAATGGGTCCAATAACAAGTAGTTAGCTCTAAACATTTGTACATACAAACATATAAGCAATGTTAAATGGACCTAGTCACTCCTATCTCTCTCTCTCTCTCTCTCTCTCTCTCTCTCTCTCTCTCTCTCTCTCTCTCTCTCTCTCTCTCTCTGTGTGTGCTAATGAACTTGCCCATATATGTAGCTTGTGGAAGTCAGAGGCTGTGTTTGAATGTCTTTATTAATTGCTTCACCTTATTTTTGAGATGAGGTCTTTAACTGGGTCTGGGGCTTCACTGTCCACCAATCCACTGAGGTCTACCTGTCCCTATCCTCCTAGTTTAGGGTGGCAGACTCATGCCATCATGCCGAAATAATAGTAGGTATTGTATTACCCCTTTGTCAAACAGGTGACAGGAAAGATATTCAAGGTGGTAAGGAAAGGCCTACTCTATAATTTTATACTCTCCTAAGCTATCACTCAAGAAAGAAAAATGAACATATTTGGATACAAAATCTTGTAAAAATTGTCTACCTCATGTCTGTGGTGGAAACATTAGTGGCCATGGCTGGAGAAAAGGACCTACTTTAAACATCTATATTCAATAAAACTTGAATTTCTGCATACACATGGCCTACCAAAATTAAATCACAGTGAAGTAAATAATTTAAAGTAGACTCAAAACCCAAGATATAGAAGCAATAATTAAAATATCTCCCAACCAATAAAAGCACAGGGCAAGATAGATACAATTCAGAATTCTACAAGAACTTTAAGGAAAAGCAAATGCCAATACTCTTCAAATTATTCCATAAAATAGACAAAGAAGGAACTTCCAAATACTTTTATTGATGCTGGTATTACCTGGAACTGAAATGAAAGATTTAAAAAAAACCCCAGAAAATTAGAGGCCAATTTATCTGATGAACATAGACACAAAAATTCTCAATAGAATACTTGCAATCCAAATTCAAAAGCATATTAAAAGGATTAGCTACTGTGTAAATGTATTATGTATATTCAGATGTGTGTGGGTCCGTGTATGTGTATGCATGTCAGGGAGACAACAGGACAATGTTATTTATTTTTCTGGATCCCGTTCGCATTATAGATGGTGAGAGGGTTTCCTGAAGGCAGAGCTGGCCAGTTCAGTTGCTCTACCTAGCCAGCTTGCTCCAGGGGTCCTCTGTCTCTGCCTTGTAAGCACTAGAATTACATGCAGCTATTATTCCTACCCAGAATTCACATGGATTCTAGGGATCAGCCCTGCAGTGCTCACACTTTGGAGCAAGTACTTTATCTGCTAAGCCATCTCCCTAGCCCTTCTGGTTTGTTGTTTGTTTGTTTTTATCACTTTTCTCCTTCTATGTGGTTAGTCTAGAAATTAGCACATTTGGTGAATTTCTTCCCAACTGAGCAAGTTTAGTTTTATTTCAGTGACCATATGTTTTACTTCTATGATTTGTAATATGTCCTTTAGTGATCTGTTGTTTTCTCCTTTCTTGGTAGTTTCTTACATAGCCATTTAAAGTAATGGCTATACATTTAAAAATCTATTTACCTGTTCAAAACGCACAAATATGAAGTATTTATGAGAAAGCTCATTCCTGATGGCACAAGATAATAGCCATGAGATGGAACTCTGTATTCCAATTTATACTTGTCTTGCTTTACTTGGCAGCTTCAGAGACTGTTCTGATAGGTTATTGTATAGGGCCAGTACTCTTCCTGTCTCTTCCCCTTCTTTCATGGTAATAATTCTGAGTTATTTTCCTTAGAAGATAATGAGTGTACTGAGGCTCCATGCCTGCAGCAGGTGGTTGGCCACAGGGTTTGAGCACAACACCCATGAGATGTTAGGACTTCGCCTTGTAGTTCTTTCTCATAGGGCTGCTCTAAAGCAAGACATTTTATGGCAAACCATTTAATGAGAGTTTCCTCCTGCTGTCCTCCATCTTTCAATTTTAAGAAAGATTTCCAGCTATAGTTTCTCATTATTATATCAAGTAGTTGAAGTTCTTTAGTTCTTAAGAACACTGTTTACACTGAGGCCAACTTGAAGACCCCACTAGTCCCATAGTGTCCTCACCTCTCACAGGGCTGTATGTGTGCTCTGTTTCTCTCCCACAGAGGAGTTTATGTTACAGTAGAAGCTGACTTTATATTTTTTATTTGCTCTATTTCTGACTCATCTGTCACTGATTTGTGCTTAAAACACAACGATTATTGAGCTAAACACAATTATTGAGCTGTTATCACTGGAGATATGACTGATATTTTAAAATGTGAAGCCACATGCATTTATAAGCATATTTGTGATGGTATGGGAATTAAAGAGAACCACAAATATGGAGCACATGCAGCTATGTTTTCCAGCTTGAGTTTTTCTTTTGATGACTCTGCTCAATCCTCAGAAGAACACGGCAGGATTTTGAATGTTTTCTGAGTCACTATTTAAACATCTTTGGATCATTACAAATTCTTTCAAATCAGCTTAAATTCTTCCACGTTAAAAAAAAGTAAGAAGTTATGAGATCATAAAATGCTAAAGATTGAAGAGAGCTTGGAGAGAATCTTGAAATGGTTTCCAATGTGAATTTTTCATATTCCCACAGCCATTCACAAGACAGCTCATATTGTGAGAAAATATTTTCTTATATTGATTTTAATTCTGCCTCTCTAATAAACTTAACTATTGACTCTTTTTCCCTTTGGGAAAGGCAATGAGCAGCTACTTTTGCCTCTTATCCAATGCTCTTTGGAATGAAGGAGGATGGTGATTTTGTTTCTTTTCGTTTTTTATTAGATCTTCGAGAAGTTAGTGCAATGCATTTTGATCATATTCACCCCCATTTCTCAGCTTCTCTCAGACTGACCTCTCCTTTTCTACCCTCCCAAATTGGTGTCCTTTTTTTTTTTTTTTAGAATCCAGTGAGTCCAATTTATCCTGTTGATACACATTAGATGTGTCATCCACTGTAGCACGAACAACCTACTGGGGCCACATCCATTATTAAAGAACACTGACTCTCCCTCCCAGAAGCTGTCAATAACCCCTCAGCTAGGGGTGGAGTTTCATGTCCACCTCCCTTCTCTCTGCTAGGATTTAGATGGAGGTAGTATTGAACTGACTTCTAAGAATGTATCCTTGTGTCCTTAGATTATTGCATCTCTCACCCCTTATCAGAAAAACTTCTTTTATGCAGTAGATACAGAGATCCATAAGCACTCAAGGTGTCAAGACTTCAGAACGCTCAGTGCTAAATGGCACATCAATATCACACTCTTTTTCTCAAGACTCAGGGATTGTGGAATAGGGGGTAAAAATGTTGTAAAAACCATAGTCAGTGGATGACTACAAAGAAAAGGTGTCAATAGGGATGTTGAATATTCAAACTTGCACAGGTTCTAACAACATCCACAAGACCTGCACAAGCTCAAGGCAAAGTCACGCCTGCTGTTTCTTTTGTTCCGCCCCCCTCACCCACTAGCCATTGCTGTGTCTGTTCATGCATTATTTGTTCTTCCGAATACTTCCATGCTGACATTTCTAGCATCCCAGATACTGGTAAGAACATGATGATCAATGTGAGAAGTGGCCAGAGTGGGTGCTGATGTGACAGACTATAAACCAGGAACCGCAGTGGTGAGTTCAGTTTATAGCTCCACATTTCCTAGTAGAGGTGTTTTTGACAGATAATATCTGAGAGTTCTTAGCATGCAGGCAGGAGGATGACTATAACAAAACTACAGACTAGTCATTTTTGTATCCCTTTTTCATTCCAAATCCAATTTCAAGACTCTTTATGGACTACATGTTTGAAACATTGATGCATTTAAATATCGTAATAGTGTCTATTGTTTACTAAGCCATTAATTTTGAACAATTAGTTTAAAAAGTCTTTGAGAATGGAAGGGATGTAGAGTAGAATATAACATTTTATGTGAGATTATTCTCATAATTTTATCTGTGAACAGGAACAATAAAAATGATTTTACACCAAATCTGTGGTATATGATCCTTCCATCTCTTTTGATAAAGATCTCTCCCTAACTTAGCAACCAAACAAAAACAAAATCACAAAACACCACAAGCTCAAATAGCTGAAGATTTTGAGATATTGTCATTATTTGGTAAATGTCATAATAATTTATGAGTCATTAAAATAAAATTATATTATATAGTTCCATGGCTATTTAATCATAAATTTACCATCACTTGGTCTTACTATGTGACTATTTTATATTTATTGTCCTTATATATTCCTTATGAAAACCTGTCTTCAAATCAGATTCCCATGCATAATGTCATTTAGCACTGGTAGAAGTTATGTGAAGCAACCAGGAAAACTTTATCATCCATACTGCCTTACCTGGCATACAGTCAAGCTTGCAGAAACTACACTGTTCTTAGAAGCTGATGTAGCCAGGAAGTCCTGACATGACTAACACACAAATCCAACAGAGCAAGCATCTCAGCCTAGCCTGCACCAGATGCTCACTCTGCCTCAGAGCTGTGAACACAGATCTGTGAGGCCTTGTGATTTTGTTGAGAGGCAAGAAGGGGGAGCTTTTGTGAGACACCCATCAGGATACTGTGTGAGAGGGTCTACTCTAATCATGGATAACAGTGACTCCCTCAAATATAGATTGGGTAAAGGACATATTGTTTCTGGGATTAACACTTTGGCTATAATAATGCAAGGCTCCACAGATCCCATTCCCTCGGCTGCTGAGCCCAGGGCATGCAGAGAGGCATCCTGTATTGTCTGGGGAAGAGAGTAATGACAAGCACTTTGCAAAGAGCTCGGTCCAGGCTCAACTCTCACTTCTGTGCGGCTACTGGGTGTGCAGCACAGGGCAGGTTACTAAATCACTCTGAAATGATGTTCCTTTCGGCGTTAGTTGAGGGAAGTAATGCTTTTTTCATCTGCTGTTGGGGAAAATGGGATGACATTTGGGAAGCACTGGGGATAATTTGAAGTATAAATTTATGCAGCTTTCCTTAACTTTCTTTCAGCCCTCTGAAAACTGTGACTAATGTGGAAAGAATATATCTAAATAGGCCATGACACCAAAATCATGTGTTTATTAACAAATGAGTATTTAAATATAGAGACAATAGCCACCTCTCTTATACTTATTTTTTTCTGGAGTTTATTACACACACATATATGTGTGCATATATTTCTATCAGAGTTTCTCTGATAAGCTAGAAGACAAGTCTTTGGAATTCATGTATACTAGATGCAAATTTAATTGATGCATACTGCACAAGTTTAATCTTTTTGTTCTAATTTTTCTTCAGCATTTTTGAATTGATATGAGAGTGAATACATCTTTTGAGTTTTTTTCTCCCAATGAGCCGTAAGGGTTTATCCATAATTATATGCTAGAAAATTTAAAGAAATATAAAAATGGTTTAAGATAGATGAGAAAAATCTTGATATTTATCTAGTAATAATGATACTACAATAATTCTATAGTACTTTATTCTGACATTAAAAGGCAAAGCTGATTTATTCAAGTTTTTCTTCTTGTGTAGGTTTTGGAGCAAATGTTGCATCTCTCTGATGACTAGGAAAGTCTGCCCATTGTGAAGATAAGTTAATGGCATAAGGCAAGATGTTTTCCCCAGGTGTATTGAAAATGCAGACCGGCCAGTCAAACAATACCTGAGAAGAGAGAGTGGAAGGAAGACATTTCCTTCGGCCTCTTTATCATACCAGAAGACAATGATAAGGGGTGAAGTGGGATAGAAAGAACTGGGGAAAGGTAAATTGGAAGATCTGTGGACAGCAGGCAGTAATGTAGAAGCAAGGATGATACACTTGAATGTCACCAATGCTCAAAATGTAGAGGAGAGGATGCTCTAGAAACTCACTGTTAAATCACTTTATCACACCATGCTGGTTCCTTAGGTCCTGATCTTCTCTTAAAATATACCCAACAGCTCTTTCATAGTTGGACTCCATGGGCCAGGAAAACTTACTTATATCACCTGGGGTACATGCACTTGGAATGTTGTTGAGGTTCTTAAAAGTCCTTTTGTCATACTTACTATATCTTTGGTCTAGTGATTTACAGTATGTTAACAACTATCTGTTTTCCTTGATGGCTTTTTCCTATGCAATATATTTTACTTTTGTACTATTTTTATGCAATTGTAATAATGGTGAACTGCCACCCACATCACTTTGTAACCTGAATTCCTCAAAAGCCTTATTTCATGTTTATTCTAAACACAACTTCTCTGCAAACCTGTTCCAGTTAAATGATGTAGAATGAGAGGGAATTAAACAAACACACTGACTATTCTGTGCCTTTCATTTAAAGAAAAACCCTGCAAATGAACTTTGCTTTCCACAGGACTAGATCTATCTGCTCATTCAGGTGATTTTCACAATAAAGTCATGTACCAGGCATTCCCAGCCCTTGTTACAGTTCATCAAGACCAACCAGTATTTACTCTACATTATTAGAGGTATGTACTGGAGCAGTATATGCATAGACTTATTAACATACACTTATGTCAGTAAGGAAGATGGAAATCACAGAGAACTACACCTTACATAATGAGACACCAAATCTTAGCTGGCTCTGGAAGAGACAGGAGAGCTCATGGCTCCTTGCTACTGGACTTTGCTGCCTCCTGACTCTTGTCTTTGTGACCTATGCCATCTGTGCCTTTCCACTATGCTTTGAGATCTGGTTAGTATCAGTGCTCAGGGTCAAAATCTAATCAATATATGCTCATGACCTCAGAAGTCTACAAGACCAGACTGTAGGGTGTTTCTTATTTCCCTTCCCACTACCTTATAGGAAGTACACTGTATATCTTCACGTCTCCCCTGGGTATTCATCTTGATCTCTGTTTCCACAACACTCTCTTTGCAGCACCCTTGACCTCAGCATTCCTCAGGCTGTAGATCAGGGGGTTCAGCATGGGGTTGAAAAGGCTATAAAACAGGGAAAGGATCTTCTGCTGGGTCTCCGGGTGCTGAGACTTGGGGGCCATGTACATGACGATGGCGCTGCCAAAGAAGAGCCCGACCACACAGAGGTGGGAGGAGCAGGTAGAGAAGGCCTTCTTGCGGCCATCCCCTGATTGGATCTTCAGGATGGCAATCAGGATGCGTGTGTAGGAGACCAGCACCAAGCATAAGGGTCCCACTAAGATGAACACAGAAGCTGCAAAGATGACAACTTGGTTGAGCATTGTGTCAGCACAGGCCAGCTTGAGGACGGACAGGATTTCACAGAAGAAGTGATTGATTTGATGGGGCCCACAGAAAGGCAGTCTCAGGATGAGAATTACATGGACCAGGGCTAGAAGGGAGCCACATGCCCAGGAAACAACAGCCATGATGGTACACACTTTCCAGCCCATGATGACAGAGTATTGCAAGGGGTAGCAGATGGCCACATACCGATCATAGGACATCATTACCAGGATGAGACACTCAGTGTGAGCAAAAGCCATGTATAAAAATGTCTGCATTATACACGGGGCAAAAGAAATCGTTTTTTTCTTATCAAGAAGGTTTGCCAACATCTTGGGGACATTGTTGGAAGCATATGAAATATCGACGACAGCCAAATGGGAGAGAAAGAAGTACATGGGGGTGTGCAGTCTGGAGTGCAGCCAGATGAGTCCCAGAATGACTCCATTTCCCAGCAGGGTGAAAGTGTAGAACAAGGAGAAGAGGCCACAGAGAAGCATTTGCATCCTTGGGCTGAGTGGAAATCCCTGCAGGACGAACTCTGGGACCCATGTCTGGTTCTGTGTCATAACCTTGCGGCAGTCCTGGCGATGGTCACTGCTGTGGGCAGTGAAATGTGTGCTGAGGAGCAAAGGCAGATATGGATTAGCTGTTACATAAGTAGAAGGTTGGTTTATCTTGAACACCATGTGTCATTTCAGTCAGCAATCACTTTCAGAATCATTATGTTAAATCGTTGAATCCATAGTAACAAAGAATGAAAATCCATTACAAGGAAGACATAGATATGATCACAAGCTTTCATACGATATTACCATTTTTACATTTATTTTTGATCACAAGATACACATTTTTACAATTATGGTGACAGCCAGAGTTTTTATTTTTCAGAATAACTAGCTATTTCATTTTTTGAGAAGAGATTGTAGCCACATATCATGTATTTTGCTTTTTATTCAGTTTTCATGTTTAGTTTCTATCTTCCCAACCAATACTTTCTTGTTTTATGAATTATGAAGAGTCCATTGCACATGGACATGATTAAAGAGTAATTATGCAAATGAGTTAATTAAGAAGAGATTACAAATGAAAATACAGGGAGAGTTTTACTCTGTGTTTACTAGTCTTAATGCTTCAGCAAATAAAGCTTATATTACTGTCTGTTTTTGGTGTTATCCCCTAACTCAGCTATTTACTTTGGAGGCATAAGCAAAGAATGACATAGGTAACATGGCCAGGAGTGATTGTTCCTGTGACCATCAGTAGAAATAGTTCTTGAGATAGGGTTAAGGTAAGAGGTTATTTAAGCAAAGATTAAACAATGTATTTTTCTTACTTTTACATCATCCTACCCCCTTTTCAAAGCTGATTTTCTAAGATTCTGTACCTGGAACAGTAACCTACATAATTTAGTACTTAATACAGTGGGTGGATGGATGGATGGGTGGATGGATGATGGCATGAATGGAATTTGTATTGCATTAAGAATAACATGAAGCATATTAATCAAGTTTTTCCAACTTCCTCACTCTCTAGTTTCTAACCCACCACACACATGGGTAAAAGAGCTGTAGACGTGAAAAAAAAATCAAATGTTCCATAAAAATATAGAAATACTAAATGATCAAGGGGTCACTCCCAATGTGCAGTTTATGACTCAGTGTCTGGAAATGCCAACTCTACCTTAAGCACAGAACACTCATTGCTCAGAATTTGACCCCCTGATTCCCACTCCATGTACTTACTGATTTCTGAAGCCTTTCTTTCCTTCAGATCCACTTTCACTAAATGGCTACACTTTGCCAAAGATCCTTTACTCACTGTGGTACCAGAGTTGGTCTTGTTTCAGAAAGGTGATCACATTTGTAGAAAGTGCACTGAGAGCAGAGGAGATGTAAAGGTCAGGCATCAGAGTCTTACTTTTTCTAGTGGTTTCCGCAGAAAGACTTCTCACATATAAGAATTCTCACTGTTCTCTTGATGAGAACTGATACAGAGTTTGGGCCCTGCAGGGTGGTGAGATCACCTGCCAGGTAGGTTTTATGGTGAGCTCATCTTCACCAAGCCGTCCCTGATTATCTCTAAGGGTCCCTGAGGGGACAATGAGTCACAAAGCTCATATTTAATGTCTATCAGGAGAACAGAGTGCTGTTTATCATTCTGTCTTCACTTCTATGGGCTTTGGGGATGGATGTTTAGAGGAAAGAGCTGGCAGGTGATGATGTAATACCCAACTGTATCAATACAAAGTAACTTCTTCCAGTAAGAGGAACATACATAGTCTTGGGACTATGCTACAGATTACACTCTCAAAATTTCTGAATTGTGATGAATTCATGAGTCCTTGTCTTGCCTCATAACAAGTCAAGTAGGGCTTGCAAAAGGCAGAACATGCATTATCTTTATGCTTACTCCCAAGATAATTCCAAAAGGAGTTTTGGTAAATGCTGGGGGATGTCTTTCTGTCTGCTGTGAATATATGTTGTTCCCATTGGTTAATCAATAAGCTGCTTTGGCCTAATAGCAAGGCAGCTTAGAGGTAGGCAGGAAATCCAAGGAGAGAGAGACAGGAAAGAGAAAGGCGGGATCTGGAGATATGCCCGCCGCCACCTAAAAAACATGTCAGCAGACTGGTAAACCACGGAACACATGGCAAAACATAGATTAATAGAAATGGGTTTAAGTTATAAGATCTAGCTAGCAAGAAGCCTGCAATAGACCATACAGTTTGTAAATAATATTAAACCTCTGAGTGATTATTTTATAAGCAGCTGTAGACTGTGGGGCAGGCAGGACCAGAGGAACTCGGAAACTTGGGAGCAGAGAACCTTCTGGCTACAGGTAGATAAGAAAAAAACATTTACTGACCACCTCACACTGTGATATATATACCCTCAGGCCATTCCATATAGTGCTTGACTTGGATACAAGATGTAGGAAGAAAGGAAAGACAAAAGCCAAAGTAAAGTTGGCCTTGAGATATTATGCCTCAATTCCCAGGCATTGAGAAGATGGAATGTGTCTGATCCCCATCATTCTGATAATATGACCACGACAGGCAGTGATATGCAGTAAAGTTGGTGGTCAATAATGTCTCAGACTGAGAGAGGCTTGTATGCACATTCATAAAATATAAATGGAGGATCCTTTCATGTTTTCTGATTCTCTTTTATGTGTATCCAAAGTGTATGTGTGTGTGTGTGTTGTTTAGGTAAAATTTCGTAGAGCAATAACTAAGATCCACTAATCAGAATAAGATTCATTCTTTTGTAGACAGAGATTCATGCTGTTAATCTGTGAGCCACATGGTCTACTAAAAACAAGGAAGTGGAGGAACTATGTCTGCCATTTTAGGTCTCAGCAATAAAGAACACATTTAAAGGTCAGGCTTTAACAAAGGTATGCATTTGAACATGATGGATGTGATGTGCTTATAGAATATACATAAGAGTTTGTGAAACAAGGAATTAGCTGTACTATTTTAGGGTTCATTAACCATACCTGGGTAAAAGATATATATTTAAGAAACGTCTGGTTGTTAAGGCCTTGGTAATAAATAGTATAAATTAAAGATGACAGTGAGCAGAAGGGAAGAGCGTGAAGATCATGGTAGTATAACTAGGGTTATGGAATGTGAAGTAAAGTGATCACTTCAGTCATGAACACTTTTGATGCCTTTTCAGAAACAAGAACTTTTTTCATGGTCAAAGATACATTGTGGTTAATTGTTATTTTAATTTTATAAATTTGTTATAAAAAACTTACAAATAAAGATATTGCACACTGAAATTAACCAGACTCAAAGTCTATACATCTCAAAAAAACTTTTATACAGTTAGAATGTTATAATAGCCATTTTGAAGCTGTGGGGCTTCACACTGGATTTTACACCTTCACAATATAATCTATATAAATATAAATAAACGTTATAATAAATGTAAAATAAAACTGGAATTACTAGAAATCATCACTATTTCCAGGAAAGAAAATACAACATATCCCATTTTCATTGACCTGTACAGAGTGATTTTATTTAGCAATAAGTATTCTTACTTTCTAAAGAGCCTGTCATTAACCTGTCAATTAAAATTTCAATACACTTTTGCAACAAGTGGATAAGTGGGTAATCAGTGACTGCAGAAGTAAGGTTACTGACAGTTCTCCCCGGCAGACATCAACCATGTTAGACTAGAGAGAGCTGCTAGCACTACCCGAGAAGCACATCTCACACTCTGGCACTCAAACATTCTTACTTTCTCAACATTCAGAATGGGCTGGTGACAAGGAAAGTCATAGGACTTTACACTTCATGTCTCCTCCAATTATGGGACCAAAGTTCCTTCAACCTCTTATATCTTCCAGGGTCACAGTAGACTCAAAGGAAAATAAAAGAAATAACACATCTTCAAACACAGAAAGATCAGTGTTATACACCCTAGGAATTAAAGGGTATTAATAAACATGATTCCCAAAGATGAATTGCATATCTGTGAATTTCTTGGTTTTTTTTTGAAAACCATTAGATTCTCCCATAACCCCTACTTCCACCATCTTTTCATTGCTAAGCACTTGGTGGGGTTTATATTCAATATAGCAGTGTTTCCCAAAGCATGGTCCAAAGACAGTGTTTTATTTTTGAATGAGTCAAAAACACATTGCAAAATTTAAAGTTTAGTGGAAATCTACAGCTATATACATATATACATGTATACACATACACACATATATATGTATACACACACACACACACACACACACACACACACACACACACATATATATATATAACAAATTTTATACATAGGAAAATCCACAGAGACCATTTCATCCAAGGCTGTCACATTCACCATAAGCATTCTAGAGCTAGAGGGGTTGAGGATTCTTCAAGACCAAGAGCAGATTGAAGATAATTTAGGCATCTCAAATCTGCTGGAGTCAACAAGAGGTGCTTAGTTTTCCTCTGAGTTTTTTCCCTGACATGTTGTTTTATTACTTCTCCTAAAATACTTTGTTTTTTGAGACAGGGTCTTACCCTGTAGCCCTGGCTGCCGCAGAATCATGCAATTTTCCTACCTTAGCCTTCCAAGTGCTGAGATTACAGATGTAAACTGCTGTACCCACAAAACACAGTTTTTAAAAAGCGTATATTTCATAAAAGTATAAAGAGTTACTAACATATGATATCCTTGATACATTCTCAATTTGTTACTATATCAAGCCTAAGCATGATTTATTCATTGACTTATTTATTTAGTAACACACTACTTGTGGGATTTTGAACAAGGACACAGTCGCTGCCCAGAAAGGAACTTCTAGCAGAGGAGACGAAGAAGCAATGCAAAGGAACTGTGATTTCATTTTGTGACATGTGCTGCTTTGCCAGATAATGGTAGTGTCACTGGCGACAAGAACACAAGAGAACATTAAGACATAACACACTCCTGACATTAAGGGCAAGAGAATATGGAGACCCAGAGGCTGGGAAAAGCTGAACACTATGCGGCACATCATTTGGGTCCGTTGTCTTTTTGACACACTGACCAGAGAGAACAAACAAGGATGTGGTTAAGAAGAAGTGGGGCAAGGGGACCTTGTTTCTTCAAATACCTTGAAGGGAAATGGGAGTTTACATTGTTGAAAATTGGGCATCAAAGGTTTCAAGAGATAAAAAATGTTTTGTATTGTTTATGGCAAATTTCTTTTTAAAGATTTATTTATAATTTTTATTTTATTTGTGTGTGTGTGCATGTGTGTGTGTGTGCGTGCGTGCGTGCGTGCGTGCGTGTGTGTGTGTGTGTGTGTGTGTGTGTGTGTAATGCATGCACATGATAGCCCTAAGGGTGCAGTAGTGGCATGGTAACCAACAGCTCTCTAATTGTACTTAAGACCTGATCAACAAGAGGGAAATCATGTTGGTACTGGAAATCTAGCCGACTGTCCTGGGCCAGGGAAGTCATAAGTCTTGGAGGAGAACCTACAGCTACTACTGTACTAAACTAGCATAATCTCTAACTACACTAAATATTTGTCCTAATACCCACAAATAAATGTAATTCTCTCCCCTAATAAAGGAAACTTCTTTTTGCAACAGATGGAGACCATTACAGAAAACCACAACCAATCAAAATGAAGAGTTGTGGAGCCCAGTCCCAACTAATACATCTACAACACAACTCACACACCTAAGGTTCTGGGATCACTGAAGCAGGGACAGAAGGACTGTAAGATCCAGTGATCAGGGAGCTTGCTGTGAGATTATGTGTCCCAGAAATGTCAGCCGCTACATCAGGAAGTCTCTCAAACATGGCTGCCTAAACATGATGTGAACAATGAGGATGTCAATAGACATTCTAATGTGAGGGGCGGGGGGATGCTCAGGTGGCTTCAGTCTAAGGAAAAGAACTACAGGCAACTAAGGAATGCTGATAGAAGGAGAAATAGTTTTTTTCAGGGAAGAGTACACCAACTGGTTG
This sequence comes from Peromyscus maniculatus bairdii, assembly GCF_049852395.1. NCBI lineage: Eukaryota > Metazoa > Chordata > Mammalia > Rodentia > Cricetidae > Peromyscus > Peromyscus maniculatus. The sequence continues at coordinate 48,368,722 of NC_134854.1, forward strand.
TTCCACACCAATGGTCATCCCTAAAAACATATTCATATAAGTAACATTATACAGACTAAGCAGGTTGTATTTATATAATTAGGTATTGGGGACTAAGGGGGTCCAGCCCCTCAATAGTCCCCTCCTAGGGTCCAGGAAGAATCTACAACCAGCTGATAATTAATCTTTGATGAAAAGAAATGAATCTATGTACACGAAACTCCTTAGTTCATACACTTTATTATTCTGTGATGGTTCTCTCTCTACACAGCTTCTATTCTACTCTTATGTCTAGCTCCTTTCTTGCCTGATTTCTCTATATTTATCTACTGTCCCCTCTAGGTTCTATCTTAATTCCTTCATCTAGTTCTGTCCCTTCTAGGTTCTCATCTATCTAGTTCTTTCCCCTGTCAGCTCCTCTCCTGTCTCCTTCTCTCTCATCTGGCTCTTCCTCATCTTGTTCTTCCCCATCTGGCTCTTCCTCATCTTCCATCTCGTTCCTCTAGTCCTCTCTTTTAGCCCTTCAATCTAGTTCTTCCCCATCTCAGTTTGTTCCTCTCAAGTTCTTACCCATCTAGTTCTTCCATTCTCTTTTCTCTGATCTGTGCCCTGGAAGTCCTGGTATATAAAGGGAGGGTCCGAGCTAAATTGTGTAAAGCTATTACTTAACGTCCACCTCTCCTAGTCTGTGTCTCCTTGTGGAATTTACCTTAAGTCGGGAGACTTGCATGTGGGCTGTTATCATTGTTATTCTTTGGAGGTTGGGCGCCCACCTGGGTGGTGTTTTCTGTAGACCTTGAAAGTGGCTAAGGGAGATAATCTGATTCCAGAGAAAGCCTTTCCTGAGGCTGTTCCCCAAATACCTGGAATGTGTATGTCCAGAGAGTGATCAGTCTACACTGTTAGTCCTGCTTAGGGGAAAGTCAATTGGAAAAACTATGAAGCTCACATGATTTTCATAACAGAATACAGCCAATATATAACAAGCCAAGTAACACCAAAAACTCCTTGGAATTTGGCTTCCTCTGGAGGAATTTCCTGATCCCTCCAGGTAGTGACTTTGCCATAACCAGCTGAGTTCTTATGATATATTCCTGCGGCCTGCAGCATTTAGGAATACATATATACACATATATGAGTGTATAATGAATACATAAAAACATATATTCCTAGATATATAATATAGGAACATATATAACATATAGGAATATACACAAATATATGTAACAAAGAAAAAAGAGGTGATGAATTTGAAAGTGAGTAAGGGGTTTGGGTACATGGGAGAGTTTGGAGGGATTAAAAGGAAGGGGTAAATGCTGGAATTATATTTTAATCTCAAAAACTATTTTAAAAGGTATTTGGCTGTATAGCAAACTTGCTGTCTTTGCTCTGAGAGCTGATGTCACTGAACAGCAGGACTGTGAGACACTCAGAAATTGTGATTCCTTGCCTTAAGCCCCATCTTTCCTGTCTTTTAACTTCTAACATCTTCACTCTCTCCTACATTTGCTGTGTTTGAGAACTGCAGGTTGAACCCAGGGCCTCCTGCTTGCTGGTCCAGCGCTCCAGGTGTAAGCTGTATGCTCAGCTCCTCTCACTTCTCCATTTCTCTCTCTCTTCCCTTCTCTCTTTTTTCTTGTCTCCTTATCTCCACTCTTCCCTTCTGGTCTTCTTGTCCTCCTGTCACTGTCTCTTTGCTTCTGTACTCTCTCTGCCCTTTCTCCTTAACAGGGTATCTTCTCTCTCCAGACTATAAATGGTGTCCAGGCATGGTTTGATGGTAAGTTAACGAAGAATTTAAGACAAAAGAGTTTTGATAACAAGGTTAAAAATAGCAAAGACAGATGAATAAAAAACAAATGAATAAAACCAAAAAAAGAAAGTTTTAAAAACTATTATTTTGAAGCACCAGTGTTAGCTAATTCACAGTCCCCCTTGATTCCCTGCCTTCCCCATCCTGGAGAAGAGGGACGAGTGTGATGGCTAAGTCAGAGTCTGGTAACATAGCTATCTATCCCTATCCAAGATGCTTCACTTTAAGGAACCATCATACTAATTTTAATTCATTCTTCCTCCTTTCTCGACAAAAAGCTATCAGGTTGATCTTTAGTAATTAAAGAATTGCTTTTTCCTAAAAGTCTAACAATGAACTCCTTGTAAGTGAAGAACATTTTCATTGTATAGTGGACACAATCTGATATTATGGCTATTGTTAGTCTCAGAGCAGCCAGGAGACTTTTTTTCTCAATAACAACTTGTATTATTCTGTAAAACACTTGACACATCTGTACATTCATCAAAGAGTCATTGATCAAACAAATAAAACAAAACTTCATCTTTTAATAACTAGACTAAGGCTAAGTCAAAGGAAAATCCAGGAATATGGAAAGCAAATGTTGTGGGTTTTCTTCTTCAGCTGCTCAGATTAAGGTCTAGGTGAGATCCACATGATTTTTTTTTGTTTGTTTGTTTGCCTAAATAGAATCTGTATTTATTTATTTATTTATTTATTTATTTATTCATTCATTCATTCATTCATTTATTTATTTTACAATACTATTCAGTTCTACATAACAGCCACAGATTCCCTTGTTCTCTCCCTTCCTGCCCCCCTCCCCATCCCCCCAGCCCATCCCCATTCCCACCTCCTCCAGAGCAAGGCCTCCCCCGAGGACTGAGATCGACCTGATAGACTCAGTCCAGGCAGGTCCAGTCCCCTCCTCCCAGATTGAGCCAAGCGTCCCTGTAAAAGTCCCAGGTTTCAAACAGCTATCTCATGCAACGAGCCCAGGACCTGGTACCACTGACTAGATGCCTCCCAAAGAGATCAAGCCAATCAACTGTCTCACCTATTCAGAGGGCCTGATCCAGTTGGGGGCCTCAGCCTTTGGTTCATAGTTCATGTGTTTCCATTCGTTTGCAAAGTGCTAAAGAGGCCCACAGAAATCCACAAAGATACCCCCACAATAGACTGCTGGCAATGGCCGAGAGACAGCCGGGACTGACCTACTCTGGTGATGGGATGGCCAAACACCCTAATAGTTGTGCCAGAAACCCCATCCAAGGACTGAGGAATTTGGATGCAGACATCCACGGCTAGGCCCTGGGTGGAGCGCCTGGAGTCTAATTAGCGAGAAAGAGGAAGGTTTATATGAGAGAGAATTGTTGAAACCAAGGTTGGAGATCCACATGATTTAATGTGGATGTCTGGTATGGAAATGTCCTCCCACAGAATCTTAAATGGCCTCAAAGGCTCAAGGTTCTGAGATACCTCACATTGGTCATGTAGGGAAAATCAGATATTTGAGATGTGCCTGCTTGATCCCCATCATTTGAGCTAGAACAGGGAAGATGCATTGTCTATTTCAGTGAAATGCTGAGATGCCAGAGATAGATAAATTCTTTTGGCATATACCAGAAAGTTCTGGTTTAAACTTGTATATTTTCCTCAGTATATACTCTGTGTAGATGCATGCTTTGCTGCTTTCTGAATTTAAAACCCTTGACATGAGTTCATGTTTATTTCTGGAAAGGTAATTGTAACAGAAACATAGGTTCATTGTTTAGAGTCTGCTAGGAACTGGGCTGGGAAACTTTGAGATGAGTACTATGCAACAATTGTAAACCATATACTCAAAATGGAATGACTGCATATGAATCAGAAAGTTATGGACCCAAGAGATTAAAGGAATCTCAAACCTTAAACTTGGATAGAAGTTTCTCTAAATCCCATGCCTTTAACTACCACCTTGTTCTTTGTCTGGCATGCTGCTCTGTGGGAGCCTCAGAGACATGTTAGTGTACAAGCCATATGGCCAGACACTCTGCTGTCTGCTCAGCTTCAATAACCCTTATGTTTATTACACAGAACATCTTGTAAAGTGCTTCAGCATACATGCTTGTGGTAGAAAAAAATGGAAATCATCACTCAGAATTAAATTTGTTAACTTTATGGATTTTAACAATAGTATTCATACTGTGTATAACATTTCCTATATTTACCGCTTACCATAATTATCTAGGTAATCTACCAATGCATGCAGATACAATAATATCTCACTATGGGAACAAAACATGATGAACTGAATTATTTCTTAGATAGTTAAATTTTTTTCATGTAATAAACAATAACACTTATTATGAACAGAGATTGTACCTTGGCTTAACTCTTTAATTTTCAGATTGGTACTAATTGAGTAAAATTAGAAACATGTGCATATTCATAACTTGAGTAGATAGAGGTAGTGATGATGAGTCTTATTTTGCTGTTTATTACATGTATGACTTTGGGTAAACATCTAATATGTCTGAATCATTTCTTCATCTGCATACTGAGTACAATACCAGCCAATACTGGGAGTCCTAGTTGGAGCAAGATGGAAGGATAAATAGACAATTACTACACCACATTATAAAATTATACTTCCAAAAGGCTGATTTAATTTGCCTTTCAATTCTTAAATTTTTATTTTATGTATATGAGTGTTTGCCTGCATGAATGTGTGTGTACCCTGTGCATGCCTGTTGCCTGTTGGAACTGGAGTTGCAGGTGGCTATGATCACCAAGCGAATGCAGGGAACTGAACTCAGGTCATCTATAAAAGCAGCAAGTGCTTTTGACTGCTGTGTCATTGGTCCAGCCTCTGCTTTTCAATCCTAGGGCTTCCTTAGTGTCGCTTTGCTTGTACAGTTCTGTGTGTTTATCAACAATTCCTGTATTTTCTTTAGTAATTTTAGAGTTTAAAAACATGTATTTTACGTTTGTATGTATCTGAATCCTAGCAAAAGTGAATATCGTTTTGTGTTATTGTTGACTACTGGATTTTCATCTTTCTTGAGTAGCTTGTCTACATCCCTTGTTCATTTAACTCATCTGTCTGCCTATAGTGCATATCAGATATCAAGGGCCTAGAAGATAACAAGGGCTGAATGCTTGCTGGATGAGTGATTGACTGAAAGAAAAGTAAGGAGTAGGGAAGGAGGAAACAAGAGAATAAGGGAAGGAAAAAATAAATATTGGTCAAGAATTATGCCTTAATTATTAATTTACTTTTTATTATTTTTTAAAAATTAAAAATATTTATTTCTTCCTATTTTATGTGTGTGGTTATTTTGCCTGCATGTATATCTCTGTGTGTGCCTAGGGTCTATAGTGTCTGTGGAGGTCCAAAAAGGGCATCCAGTCCCCATGAGCTGGCATTGCAAATGCTTGTGAGCTACCATGTGGATGCTGAGAACTGGAGAGTCCTCTGTAAGAACAACGTATTTTTTTTATTTTTATTTTTATTTTTATTTTTTATTTTTTTTAGTAAATTTATTTTACAACATCATTTAGTTCAACATAATAGCCACAGATTCCCCCGTTCTCCCACTCTCGCCCCCTTCCCCCTCCCCCCACCCCACCCCCCATTCCCACCTCCTCCAGATCAAGGTCTCCCCCGAGGACAGGGATCGACCTGGTAGACTCAGTCCAGCCAGGTCCAGTCCCCCCCTCCCAGACCGAGCCAAGCGTCTCTGCATAGGTCCCAGGATTCAAACAGCCAACTCATGCAACAAGCCCATGACCCGGCACCAACACAAAGCTGCCTCCCAAGCAGATCAAGCCAAATGACTGTCTCACCCGTTCAGGGGGCCTGATCCAGTTGGGGGCCCCTCAGCCTTTGGTTCATAGATCCTGTGCTTCCATTCATTTGGTTATTTGTCCCTGTGCTTTATCCAACCCTGGCTTCAACAATTCTCGCTCATATAAACCCTCTTCTTTCTCACTAATTAGACTCCCAGTGCTCCACCAGGGGCCCAGCCGTGGATGTCTGCCTTCAGATTCCTCAGTCCTTGGATGGGGTTTATGGCACAACTAACAGGGTGTCTGGCCATCCCATCACCAGAGTAGGTCAGTTCCTGCCGTCTCTCGACCATTGCCAGCAGTCTTTTGTGGGGGTATCTTTGTGGATCTCCGTGGGCCTCCCTAGCTCTCTGCTTCCTCCCCTTCTCATGTGGTCTTCATTTACCATGGTCTCCTATTCGTTAAGAACAACGTATTCTTAATAGAGGACCCTTCTTTCTAGCCCCACTCATGTTATTTTGATCAAGGTTATAGATGCTGTGTTTTTACTTACTATAAATAAATTTTCCATTTAATGTTTGAGTTTTTAATCACAAAAGCTGTGTAATTTCTTTAGTCGTTTCATTATTTTTACACTTTATAAACTCACCCAGCCATATTATATGTTCAATATTTCTTTTGTTTTCAGCTGAAAATAAATTAAGCCAATCTAATTAAAATTTTAATTTAAAGAAATTAGTTCACGTGAAGAATTGTAGCATTATTAAACCCATAGCATCCAAACATTTGCTTATGGGCAAAAACAGTTTTGAAAAGCTTAAAACTTTGGTTCATAATTTAAAGTTGAGATTTAAAAAATTTAATGTAAATTGTAGAATATGATTTTGCTTTAAAGACAAATTTCTTTTTTTTAATTTTATTTTACAATACAATTCAGTTCTACATATCAGTCATGGATTCCCTTGTTCTCCTCCCTCCCGCCCCCCTCCCCTTCCCCCCAGCCCACCCCCCATTTCCACCTCCTCCAGGGCAAAGCCTCCCCCGAGGACTGAGATCAACCTGGTAGACTCAGTCCAGGCAGGTCCAGTCCCCTCCTCCCAGGCCGAGCCTAGCGACTGTGCATAAGCCCCAGGTTTCAAACAGCCAACGCATGCACTGAGCGACGAATTTCTTTTCTTCATAATTCTGCTAACAATCAGCCTATTTTAAGCAGTTTACAGAAAAATTAGCAAAACCACTACCCATTCCTCCCAGATCTTCTTCAAGCCCCTCCTGACATGTACACCATCTCTTCCACTGTCCTCTTCTGAACTATTTCAAAGCAATATTCCTCACCACCGCCCAATACAACAATACAAATCTCATGACTAAAGACTCGGTCTCACATAGCTGCCACTTAATGCACTCAGCTATGGAGAAAACATTTCTGAAATGATTGTCTCATATACAGAGACTGTGGGAGTTCTCCAGCTTCCAGCATGTGTTCTTTAACTTTCTGCTCCAGGATGCTACCCAGGATCTTGCATTATTTATCTATTTTTTATCCTCTTCTAGTCACTTAATCTTTCCCTGACTTTCACATCCTCAATAATTTTAAAGATTATGGACCTTGTGTTCTGTAATGTGTGCCTCTGTCTGACTCAACATTTCCTAACAGACACAGGTAAGAGTTGCTTGGCAAGAGCATATAAGAAACAGTTCTGGGTTATCGTCTGTACATCAGGGGCCAAGTGGTATTGAACCACCTACTCCTGGCAACATTTTAACTTCAATAATACATTGCTGCCAGGCTTCTCACCATAAAGCTTCATGTTCTCTTTGTGATTCATTAGGGTTTGTTATAGATGTTTTCATACTATGCAGACATTTTGATTCGCATCAGAACTTTATCCCAAGGTTTAACTCAACTTGTAGATCCTTCACAAACAACACCACTGTAAAGTTGCCAAATGACACACTTTCATTTCCACAGTTGCTTTGCATTCATGATCGTCATTCCTGTTAGAAGAAACCTTTTACATATCAACTGTTTTATATTCATTTAGATCAGCACGGACTCAGGAATGTTTGTGGTTGCCATCATTTCCTTCCTCCCTCTCCTTTCCCGCCCTCTACCCGTTCTCCTTTTTCTTCTCCTTCCTTCCGCTTGTATCATCTCTCTGTTTCTTCACCCGGTTTCATGGGACCCAGGCTGGTGTCAAACTTGTGATATACTTGAGACTGGCTTTGAGCTTCTGGTCCTTGTCTCTCCATCTCCCAAGTACTATGATTTTGGGGAGAGTAAGAGTCCCTTCTAGGTAGCATCTGTTCCCTCCAACACACTCCATCATTCTTGGAGAAGTTTCTTGTTTCTTGGCACCTTGTACATTCTTATTCTGGGATGAGGCACTTATTCAAAGAGTCCTGTTCCATTGTGTAAGAACTGCTTACACATCATGATCTGGATCTCAGTGTGCTCAATGAAAACAGGGAACCAGTTCTTCTAGAGTAACACAGTTACATACTTGTACACATATCCACAACTATTTCTATAGGTATACATTTAAAAAACATAGATTCCCCAAATACCATTAAGAAAGTGAAAAGGGGCCTGTTGTCAAGCTTGATGACCCAAGTTTGATCACTGGGACCTATGAGAGGTCCAATGTCCTGGAAGTTGTCCTCTGACTTTTACATATGTTCTGTGGTACATGCTCCCCTCCCTAGCCAAATAAATAAATAAATGTATAAATTATTTTGAAAGAAAATTTTATGTTCTTCTTAAAGCAGAGAATATTGATTGTCTTTTTTGAAGTAAAAAAGAAACAAAACTACCATATTCAATAAAATATTCATTAGTCATAAATATGTATAATATACTGAATAAGTACTGTGCACTAACTGATGGCACCATTGAAGCAGCCTCATTGCACATTATAGTTCTGACCAAGGACCTCTATCTAATGAAACTGTATAATTTAATAAGAATATAAATGGCCTAATTTAAAGTAGGTAAATGTTCTAAGCTGATACCTGACAGAAGAAATCATGACACAGTTAAGAAGCATAGGGAAGGACATTCAACACCCTGGGATGTCAGGGAATTGCAAATTAAAGCATGGAATTCTACAACAGCTTATTATGATGCTAAAAATAACCTGCCCAACTGTGATAAGGAAGTGAAACTCCAGGTGCGCAGTTAGTGGGCATGAACTGTGCTTGTATAAGGATGGCCTGCAGGGCAGGGCCTTAAAAGCTTGGCTGTCAGTGTGGCTATATTGAAGGTATTGAAACCTTTGAAAGCTGGTGCCTAAGGGAAGTCTTTAGGTTATTGGAGACATATCCTTGGATGACAAGGACCACAGGCTCCTCCCCACTCTCCTGCTCTTTCTTCCTGGTCATGAAGCAGATAGCTTTGCTCTGCCCTGCAATTCTGCTGTGATGTGCTGTGCTGCCACAGGCCCAGAAGGAACAAGGCAAGCCAGTCAGAGACTAACATTTCCACATACACGACTTAAAATAAACCTTAATATTTTAAAAAGATTTAAAAAAGTGTCTTGTGTCTGTGTACATTACATGATGTGCACTACATGCGTGTGGATGCCCTAAGGGCCAGAGAAGAGATCTGATCAACCTGGAGCTGAAGTTACGGGTGATTATGAGCTATCTGATGTGGATGCTGGGGATTGAACCTGGGTCCTTTGTAAGAGCAGTAAACTGTCTGAACCATTGATCCCTATCTCTGTCCCCCAGATCTTTAATATTTATAAGTTGATTATTTCAGATATTTGTCATGGTGACGGAAAGCTAATTAAGACAGTATAAAGTAGGGTAGCAATATTCAATGTCTTGTAAAATATTTACTCACTCACGACCCAGAAATCTCACTAGGCAGAACAGCAAATGAACACTTCTGAACATTTACCAGAGACCAAACGCTTATGTCTGCACAAAGACATGTGCTGAAATGTTCACAGCTGCTCTTAAAAATCAAGAAACTTTAATGACAGCATTCAATCATATTGCTACTGAAAGGCCATTTGGTTAAATTTAATATAATTATATATATACAATGAACTGGGATCAAATTCTGAACTCCTCCTACTCCTACAAATATTTCCCTCCAACTTTCATGCCCCACCCTACTTTGATCCATTGTTTAATTAGGATTGCTTTTATAAGCATGGGCAGGGGGTTATTTCTAGAGCATACAGAAAGAATCAACTTCAGGAAGTTGTCCTCTGGCCTCCACACAGGAGCCATGGTGCTCAAGTACCCCCTCTCCCCATTAATAAATAAATAAATAAATAAATACATTTTTTTTTTCATTTTGTTTTAAAGTCGCTATACTTCATCAGTTGGCCTCAGGGACGAAAATTTCATTCTACAAAGCTTGAATTAAATGTTTTCCATCGTGAGGTAACTAATCAATTCAATCACATTTCTTAGTTGTTTTTTTTTGGGGGGGGAGACAGGTTTAAATACACTTTCTTTGAGTCTTGATAGTATAGGGGTTAAGGATCAGCCAACATTGGGTTAAGTGAAGCCACGGGCAGCCTGTGTCTGGGCACAGGATCCGTAAGACACAACAAACACATGAGATCTATTGAAGACCTGGTCCATAACGCAGAGCCTCCTGATACTGACTGGACACACCTGAGTGGCCCTGAGGCTGCACCCCAATCAAAACACTAATTGGGAAAGCCTTTCCTGTAAAGAGCCCATTAAAGCCTGTGGTTCCCTGTCTGCCTCCTGTCCCCTTCTGACATTCTGAGGCTGTGACTGGATCCAGGGGGTTTCCAGTTGAAAGGAACGCATGCCTCTGAGCCTACCCAACGTAACCGACTTCGGGGGTTCTCAGAAGTTTCCAAACCTTGACTCGCTTGGATCTTCTCCCCCTTTCTGGTTCAGGAGCCCTTTAGAGAACTCATTATAGACACACAGCTGGAAAGCTGCCTCTGGCATCTTGGCAAAGATGAAAGGAAAAAAAAACTTTTTAATTGATCTCCAAGGAATAGAAAGAAGTCACGGCAAGATTTAAGAAGTGTCAGGAAAAGTATCTCCTTGTGGGGTTCATTAAAACTTTGCCACTATTAATTACAAAAGCAGTACTCCCCAGGCATCTTCTCGGGAGACCAGGGGGCCTTAGCCTTAGGGTAAAGTCTGGGTTACTCAGCTAAGCGGCACTAGAGTAAGCGCTAATCCTCCCGGGGAGACTGGCGATCCCAGCCTCTTATTAATGAATGAAACTCTTCCCATTCACACACACATTTATGTAAAGAATAATAAATTAAATACATCTCCACACACTTTAATCACTGTACTAAGAGATTTATATGCTTTCTTAGCTTGTCTAAAGTGGGATGGAAGGGACTATGAGTAGGTGTGAAGAACATGCCTGCCTTCATGCTGGGCTTCCAGCAGAAAACTAAAGAAGGCTTGGCATCAATTGTAAATGAAAGGACTGTTGCTGGAGTTATGAAATTTGCATGTACTTGCTTTTCCCTTATGAATAGGGAGATAGTGGACACTCACTTTTCTATGTTCTTTTGATGTTAATAAAAATGTATATGAAGAATATTAAGCTAGAATTTACTTGTTAAACTATTCCACATTTAACATTTCATGTTCCTAGCATATGTCTACTCCAGCTACTATTAACCTCAGGTCCAACTCTGTCCTCCCCTTGACATGTGTTCCACTTAGGCACCCTTGATGATTTGCTAATATAATAGAATCTATTGGAACAGGCAGATACTGAATTGGTACCAATTTGCCCAGGCCCCTCTGCGAGCCTTTACCACAGACTATGGTACAGGACATGTTTGGGATTAACACGTCACAGAGTGTGTAAAGGTCGTCTGAGAAGCAGGAGCCATAAGATCTTATGTACAAGAAAGTGATTGTGGGCATATCATGAGGGAAAAGGGGGGGGATCTGGAGAAGGATCAAAGCCATAGGGCAGTACAGCCCCTTTTTGCTCTTACTGTTTACTCTCACAATGAAGAAGGAAGGGTAGAGAATGAGATAATATGGATGGATATGCAGAAAAGAATACCACCCCATAAATGTAAAAAGAAAAAACAGAAGTGGAAAGCCATAATTTACCAGCTTCCTTAATGACAGATTCCAGTAGGCAAGGGTATTAGGAGACAGGACCTCACTATGGCCTTGAAGACTCATACTTCCATGCTGCGGATGCTTAATTACTAAGGCAGGGAGATGTCTATGCCTTAATTACTCTTAATTACTAAGGCAGGGAGATTTCCTTTTCCAATGAGAAATCCAATGGGAGTCACAAATCAAAACACCAAACTTTATGTTACCAATCATGGGACCCTGACATCGTATGCCTGCCGGTCCACTGGGGAGGAACAGAGCATGGCCTGTGTAGAGTTCTCACCTCACAAAAGCCAAGTTATATCTTAATCTAAAATATGAGGTAACCAAACTCCAGGACATTCTACATAACAAACAGCCTGGAGTCTCCAAAGAATGTCAACGGCATAACAGACAAGGGATGAGAGGAGCCTTCGAGAGGGAATGAGACTAAATAAATACAAAGCTAATCGAGGAAAGTAATCTTGACTAGATGCTGAATTTAAAACTAATCCCAAATATTCCTTTTCAGGTGATATTGTTTCATCAATATTTAATTTCATGTATGTGATTTGTATTTGTTTATTGTGTTTAATATTTGTTCTTATGAAATATTGCTTACATTATTCAGAGATGAAGAGATGAATGTATTACGTATATTTTATTGGGTTTTGCAATGTCTAAATTATATTTTTCTAAGTTTCATTTATGATTGTAAGATGTGTGTTTGTGTGTGTGTGTGTGTGTGTGTGTGTGTGTGTGTGTGTGTGTGTGTAGGAGTGCGTGCCTTGTGGAGGTCAAAGACAACTACAGAGAGCTTGTTTATTTCCATCAACCTTGAGTTAAAGAGATTAAACTAAGGTCATGGTTGTAACACTTGCGTGTCAGATGCTTTTACCCTCTATGGTGTCTTAGTGGCTCCTAAATCATATTTTTAAATGAACTCTCTCTCTCTCTCTCTCTCTCTCTCTCTCTCTCTCTCTCTCTCTCTCTCTCTCTCTCTCTCTCTCTCTCAGATTCCCCTCCTCAAACTCTGCATTATTGACATATTGACTGGATAATTCTTTCTTGCAGAGAGCAATTTTATGCATTGTAGGATTTTTAGCTTCATCTTCAATACCCATCTGCTAGATACTTGTAGAATCTCCTGCCTTTAGTCAACAGCAATAAAAAAAAATTGGATAGTGCCATCTATTTTTTGGGATACGTGTACATACTTTTCTCTGCTTTGTGTGTGTGTGTGTGTGTGTGTGTGTGTGTGTGTGTGTGTGTGTGTGTGTATCTGCATGTGTGGTGTGTCAGTGTGTCTTTGTGTCTAGCCATCATGAGAAAGCAACAGAAATAAATGACAAATAGAAACTATGTCAAAGAGTTAATAATAGGAACTAGTAAACATAGGAGAATGAGATATAACTGTGCATATATTAATCTTTACAAAATTCTATAATAATAAAAATTCAGAAAAAATAAATTAATCCACTGTGACTCACAGTCTGCTCAGTTTAAGAAAAGTTAGGAACTGTTCCAAATGATAAAATATTAAATAATTTCCATTTAGGAGCAGGAAGAATGTGAGGATGCTTTCACTCTTTAAATTCAGGATTGTATGGATGACACAGAAAGTACAATAGAACACAAGGAAGAAACAGAGACATTTAGGTTGGAAATGACAAAGAAGGCTGTCTGTGCCTCAGGTACCATGATTGTGGTCTGGGCACACTGGGTAAGTTAGAGTTGAGGCTTTGTTTTCTCCCTGTTTTAAGTGGGGATCACTTGCTTCTTTGGACATTTTAAGATGTTCCCATTTGCACCTATTTTTGTGAGATGTTTTTTTTTTTTTTTTTTTTTGGTTTTTTCGAGACAGGGTTTCTCTGTGTAGCTTTGCGCCTTTCCTGGAACTCACTTGGTAGCCCAGGCTGGCCTCGAACTCACAGAGATCCACCTGGCTCTGCCTCCCGAGTGCTGGGATTAAAGGCGTGCGCCACCACCGCCCGGCTTGTGAGATGTTTTTTATCACAGGTGAACCTAAGAATATTTCTCTATCAGGATGGTCAGATAATTTTTACTCTCTTGTTGGTAATAGATTTAATTATATTAACAGAGGCTAAGACAACTTCTTTTTCTAGGATTAAGTCCGTTCAAGAATGAAGAGAGGGTCCATGGCACGAACTTTTCATATGATCTGTAGTCTAGAAGTGTGATCTGTGTTTTTTAATTTTTATTCATTTAATTTAATTTTCATCAACATAATTTTTATGTTGATGTTTATGATTCTGACTTCTTTCTTTGTGTGTGTCTCTGTGTGTGAAGCTGTGTACACCCATGGGTGTTCGTTCAGGGGCCAGAGGAGGACATTAGATATCTTCTGTTGTGACTCTGCCCTTTATAAGCTTGAGACGGGGTCTCTTACTGAACCCAAATTTCACTGTTACAGCTAGACTGACTGGCCCAAGAAGTCGCTGGATCCATCTGTCTGCCCCCTCGAATACCGGGGTTAAAGTGCATGTAGACATACCCAGCTTTTGACATGAGTGCTGGGGATTTGAACTCACCTCTTTCTGCTTTCACAGAAAACATCTACCAAGCCACTTCCTCAAATCTTCTGCCTTCCTGAACACTGTCAAGTTGGGACACTTGCCTTAGTATCCTTATCATCCAAAGCCACCTTCTGATGCATCCTGCATCCAGTTATATAGAGTTCTGGGTCACATTTTCCTGATTTTCTGCACATATAAAAAGATTTGCTTGCATTGAACATAAAATTTCATACTGCTGTGGCATTAATATTTTTTAAAGTTTCCTACAAAAGATATTTGAGTACTATTTATTAGGAGAGCAATTAAACATGCGGTGATAATCTGTTATTTTGAAACCAGCTAGCAGTATTTGCTAAGCACAGAACAGCCTGTAATACAGGGACTTTTATTCCCATTATTGATTCTAATTCTTGATTCTCTCATTTATTCCCACTTTCTTAGGATTCTTCTTAGTGATGCATACATTAGGACCTATCTTTACGCTAGCTGATGGGGACAGGAAGTACTCCTGGTGCTGCATAAAGGAACCCTCCCTGTTCCTTTCTCCCAGCCCTGCTAGGTTCCTTGGAGCTGTGTTGATCAATATTCAAATACCAGTTAGAGAAATCGGTGGCTCTTGGGAGCTCTCCTTTTCTGTCTGCCTGTGACATTTCTCTTTCTGGTCCTATTAGTGCTAGTCAGCTTAGCATTTCAGGAATCTGCACTGTATTTCCTCAACACAGGTTTCTGAGCTTTGTTTTGGGTCCTTCCATCTCTCCAAGCACCAAGCTGAAGCTATCATGGAACTCAATAGGCATACACTGCCTGTGAGACCACCATGGACCTTTTTGAATCTGAGAAATGGAAAAGATGGATGGAATATGAATCACTATGACAAGTTTTACCTCTACAAAGAGGGTGTTTATAGGGAAAGGCTGGTAGGAGATCATTTTCATTGTAACAAACAACCCCCTACAGAAGTCTTTGAATGAGTACAGCTCAGATGTACATAGAACACTGGCTTATAAGGAAAAGTGCTACAAATTGGGCTCTTTTGTTTCATGACTCCACCACAGTTATTTAGGAAAATACTATCGGCTTCAAAGGGAGTTGAAAGGAGCCTTGAAGCACCGCTGAGGCCCATTATCTATGACAGCTCTGTTCTATAAAGTACGGAGTTAGCAAATACTGAGCAGTTTCCCCCCAGGAAACATACGGTTAGGTACCTATAGATCCCTACTCGTAACATTTCATCAACTGAAAAGCCATTTGTACCAGGCAGGTTCCTTTGCTGATGTCCTTATAAAGCCAGTTTTATCAGCTTGAAAACCTACTCTTCCACATAAACACTTGGCAAGTGTTTTTCCAGTTCTACCATAAACGTCCTTATCTGTGAAACCTGCCCTTATTGCAAGTTGAATGTTTTTCCAGCTCTGTCCCTGCATGGAATTTGTGTGCTATTTAGAGTTTAACTGAGAAGGGTTTTTCATTTGCTCATTCCAGGGAAATGTGGTAACAGAATTCTTGATTTTCTGCCTCACAGGGGGAAGAAGGAGAAACACAAGTTCAAGGACAGTTTGAACTACATAGTGAGAGCAACTCAAACAAACAAGCAAGCAAACAAACAAGCAAATAGCTTCCTACAGAATCAGCCCAGACATACACATTACCAAAGCAATATCCAAAGCAGAGGTCTGTGGGGGAAGACCTACAGTGTTCTAGGAAGGAATACATCACCCAAGTTTTATGAGCAGCCAAGCAGTTGTCCAAACAAAAGACACAAATGGTGTACAACACAATTCAATTAAGAGACTATCAGTCCACCAGAAAACTCAGAGTGGAAGGACCAGTAGAAAGCATTGAACCTACAAGTGTGATTATGATGAATACACGTCTGATGATTAACATAGGGGAAATGAAAATGCTAAATAGACACCCAGGAAATAGATAAGTAAAAATAAATAAATAATCAGATTTGAGACATAAAAAAGATGGGAGCTCATGTATTCTTTTACATCCAGAGATATAATATTCCACTTGGATCTGGAAAACTGAGTTAAAGATTTAAGGAGTGCATTTACTTGATAAAACTCAACATCAGTAGCGAGAACATGATCAGCTAAAATCAGGTGAGAGAAGAGAGAGAAGGCAGGATAATGAGCATAGATGAATGTTCATCATCGTTCATAGCAGGTAATTACCTACCAGTGGCAGATAATTGATTTAATGCAATGAAATGGAAGATGAAGAATATCCCCAATGTAGACAGAGGCTAGGGATATGGCTTAGTGATAGAGTGTTCACCTAGTCTTCATAATGCCCCAATCTCCTGCACCACAGAAACAAAAGAACATTATTCTACTATATTAGGAAGTTTAAAAAATGACTTATTGAGAGGAAAGAGTAAAATTGAGATATAAACATCAAAGGACTTCCAGAATGAAATTATTAGAAGGACTATAAAATTAAAACAACAACAACATAGTTTTCCTTTTGGCTTTTCCATCCATAAACACAATACTTTAAGAATTTTGTTTCTCTCATGCGACTTTTAGGTTTCCAGCAGATATGTCTCACTCACACTGAATTAGGTATGCTCCTAAATGTTACGAGTTTCTGTGCAGATTCTACAGAGACAATCACATCATCTTTGGACAGATATACTCTATTTATTCCATCCCAATCTCTATATCTTTTCTTTTTATTGCTATTATATTCATCAATGCACATTACAAATGAGTGTGTTTCATTCTGGTACTTCATCACATGCATCTATTATGTGCTGAACATTGCCATCTTCTTTCCTACCCTTTCTCTATTCTCCGGCCTTCTTCCCTTTCCCTAATAGTCTCTTTTCTACTTCCTTTTATATGTTTGTTTCCATATACTAGAGAAAACATGTGACACCCATCTTGCTGTGTCTGACTCATCTCACACAGTGATCTGCAGTGCCATTGATTTTATTGCAAATGATAGAGTTTCATCATTCTTTGTGTTTTGTTTCAACAATAGTTTTGTGTGTGTGTGTGTGTGTGTGTAACTGTGACATTTTCTTTCTTTATCTTCTGATCTTTTGATGTGGACTTAAGCTGCCTCTAGACTTTGGTTGCTGTGAATAGCACCAGGATAGATGTTGGTGTGTATGTGTCTTTTATGTATGAAGATAACTTCCTTGAAGTGGATGCCCAGGAGTGGTATAGCACATCACAGGGTATTTCTAATTTCAGGAGCCTCCAAACTGACCTCTACACACTATTGACAATCCCCGAGAGCAGTGGATAAGGGTTCCTGCTCCCTCCTGCATTCCCACTAACATTTGTTACTTTGCTGTTGCTGTTTGAGTCCTGCATGGCGTGAATTGGAAGCGTAAAGTAACTTTGATTTACATTTCCCACATAGATAATGATAACAAATGTTTTTTTTAAAGGTGTAAGTTCAGAACAAGACCAGATAATAAACCTTTTAAATAAACCAAATAAACTTTTCAGTCACAATAATAAATGTCAACAAACTACTTATTAAGAGAATATACAGATTGGCTTACTTTTTTTATTTTATAATTTAATTTAATTTTACATATCAGCCATGGATTCCCTTGCTCTCCCCTCTCTCGCCGCCCCCCCCCCCCCCGCCTTCTCCCCAGTTCACCCCCCATTCCCATCTCCTCCAGGGCAGACTCCCCTGAGGATTGAGTTCAACCTGGTAGATTCAGTCTAGGCAGGTCTAGTCCCCTCCTCCCAGGCTGAGCCAAGTGTCCCTGTATAAGCCCCAGGTTCCAAACAGCCAACTCGCACTGAGTACAGGACCTGGTCCCACTGCCTGGATGCCTCCCAAACAGATCAAGCTAATCAACTGTCTCACCTATTCAGAGGGCCTGATCCAGTTGGGGGCTCCTCAGACTGGCTTACTTTTAAAAAGCTCTAGTTTACTCTTTTTACAGGAAAGATGTAAAACAAAGAGATTAATCAGGATTAGAAGGAGAAGTCTGAACAGGGCATGCCTGGCAAGCACCAGCCACAATGTAGATCATTAACTTCATTTCAGACAAGGTTTGATCCAGACCCAAAGCACTAATGGCACAGAAGAATATGAGTAGCAACAAAATAATGATTGACAGGAGACAGTCCCACAGCTAAAACTTAAAAAATAATAAATGAAACAGGCTGATTACTTATTTTATTATTTTTTTCATTTTACATATCAACCACAGATCCTCCTCTCTTCCCTCCTCCAGCCCCCCAGCCTTCTCTCCTCAACTCACTCACCCCCATTCCCTCCTCTGACAAGGTAAGGCCTTTCATGGGGAGTCAGAAGAGCCTGCTACACTACTTTCAACAGAGGCAGGTCCAAGCACCTCCCCCTGCATCAAGATTGTACAAGGTGTTCCACCATAGGTAGTGGGCTCCAAAAAGCCACCTTATGCACCAGGAATGGATCCTGATCTTACTACCAAGGGTCCCCTTAAGCAGATCAAGCTACACAACTGTGTTGTTTATATAGAGAGCTTAGTCCAGCCCCATGGAGGCTCCACAGGTGTTGGTCTAAAGTTCATGAGTTCCCACAGCTTGGTTTGGTTGTCTTTCTAGGTTTCCCCATCATGGTCTTGATGCCCCTTGCTCATAGAATTCCTCTTCTCTCTCTTGACAGGACTCCCTCCTGGAGCTTGGCCTGGTGGTGCTTGACTCTGGATCTCTGCATCTGCTTCCATCAGTTACTGGATGAATGCTCTATGATGACAGGGTATTCACCGATCTGATTACCGGGTTAAACTAGTTCAGGCACCATCTCCACTATTGCTAGTAGTCTAAGCTGGAGTCATCCTTGTGGATTCCTGGGAACTTCTAGCACCCGGTTTCTCCCTATCCCCATGATGTCTCCCTCTATCATGGTATCACTTTCATTGCTCTCCCACTCTGTCCCTGTTCCAGCTTGACCATCCTGTTCCCTTAGGTTCTCATCCTCCATCCCCTACCCTCCATTGCCCCCAGTTTACTCATGAAGTTCTCATCTATTTCCCCTTCCCAGGGCAATCCATGTGTCCATCTTAGGGTCCTCTTTGTTATCTAGCTTCTCTGGGGTTGTGGATTGTAGTCTGGTTATCCTTTGTTTTACATGTAGTATCCACTAATGAGTGAGTACATACCATGTTTGTCCTGAGTCTGGGTTACTTCCCTCAGGATATTTTCTAGTTCCATCCATTTGCCTGCAAATTTCATGATGTCATTGTTTTTCTCTGCTGAGCAGTACTCCATTGTGTATATGTGCCACATTTTCTTTATCCATTCTTCAATTGAGGGGCATTTAAGTTGTTTGCAGGTTCTGGCTATTACAATAATGCTGCTATTAACATAGTTGAGCATGTGTCCTTGTGGCATGATTGAGCATTCCTTGGGTCTATGCAGGGCCAGTTTTTATAAGGAAAAAACACACATGATCAAAGTGACACAAAAGTGGCTAAAGGTGTTAATTCACTTTTCTCACCCATATGAGATCATGGGGGTATGTTAATATACAGAAGGCCAAATGGTGGAATGGACAAAGCAATCTGGTGAATGTTCCAGAGAATCTGAATCCTGAAAGCAATGAACCTTCTTGTCAAACGCCAAAAGTTTTCAAGCACCAAAAAATGGTAAGAGATTAAACTCCACATAAAACTGGTTACAAAAAGCCAGCTCATCAGATGAGATCCGCTGCGATCAGGCCCTCCGGATAAATAAGACAGTTGATTAGCTTGATCTGCTTGGGAGGCATCCAGACAGTGGTACTGGGTCCTGTCCTCAGTGCATGAACTGGCAGTTTGGAACCTGGGGCTTATACAGGGACACTTGGCTCAGCCTGAGAGGAGGGGACTGGACCTGCCTAGACTGAATCTACCAGGTTGAACTCAATCCTCAGGGGAGTCTTTGCCCTGGAGGAGATGGGATTGGGGGGTGGGCTGGGGGGAAGGCGGGGGAGTTGTGGGGGGTGGGGGTGGGAGGGGGAGGGGGGGAGAACAAGGGAATCCATGGCTGATATGTAAAATTAAATTTAATAAATATTTTTTAAAAATGAAAAAAAAAGCCAGCTTATTCACCAAGTACAGGTCAGGCTGGGCTGAATCCCCAGGGGAGTCACCTTGCCTTGGAGGAGGTGGGAAGGGGGGCTGGGTTGGGGGAGGGAAGGCTGGGGGGTGGGTGGGAGGAGGGAGGACAGGGGAATCCGTGGCTGATATGTAAATTTAAATTAATTATAAAACAAAAATATTTATTTACAAAACTTGCAAAAACAGAAAACAAAACAGGTATAATTTTTCTCAGCACAGTTTAAAAATTAAAAATTAATTGAGATAGAAAATTAGAATTTAAAAGTATCTTAAAATTTCAAACTTTACAAAATGTGTTCATGTATGGGAAAATGTTTAAATGCTATTGAGAGGCCAGGTAGCAAGCCTTTCCAATTGTTGAATAGGAATGTGACCATTTTAAACACGTCAATTTCTCTGCAAATAGTTCAGTAATAGCATTCCACTCCACTGTAGGCAGTTCCAAGATTTGCTCATTTTTAGCTTACATAGGATGATACTAACAGTATATGAGAAAGTAAAAAGAATGGACATCATGGAAATTCTCTAAGAGAGTGATGTTTAAGCCTAGCCTTCTTATCCTTTCGGATACAATAAAATGGCCATGATTTGAAAATTTAAATACTAAGTTACTGATTTGTGGCTGGAGAGACACATGATAAATTAATCCAATTCAATAGACTTTAGATAACCAAATAAATATGCCAAGAGATTTTTATGGTGCAGTTGGAGTCTCAAATGAGCGAGACCACAATGGCTTACAAGACAAATGTAACAAAACGACTAACTATTCAGACAATAGTTCGACTTATGTCTATGATCTTACATTGTTGTGCATCACAGAAACCTAGATTGTTCTCAAGGCATGCAGAAGCAAGGACAAAGGGTGTTTCCTGCTTCATTTCAAGGCTAGACCGTGCAGTACACAAAAATCAACTAGATGTAAAAAGATCTCTTTTATGTATTCAGTCTCCTGTGCTGGATTTTCTCATTATGAAAGAATCATGCTTGAGAAACGCCTGTCTTGGACACAGATTAACCAAGACAAAGTAAATGTGATTCAATAATACGAAAGGAAAGCAAACAGCATGGCTGCCCTCATCCTACTTTGTTGTTGTTTTAGTTATTTACATAATTATGTACAATGGCTGAGCATAGGGACATATGTGCCTTTAATCTCAGCAACTGGGAGGCAGAGACAGAAGGATCTCCATGAGTTCAATTTTATCCTGCTCTACATAGTGAGTTCCAGGCCAGTCAGGACTACACAGAAAGATCATGTCTTTGTGTGGGTGATAGTTGTGTGGCTTGATCTGTTTGTGGGGCCCCTGGCAGTGGGACCAGGACCTATCTTGGGTACATGAACTGGCTTTTTAGAGCCCATTGCTAATGGTGGGATGCCTTGATGCAGGGGGAAGGGCTTAGTCTGCTCCAGCGTGGTATGCCAGCCTGTGTTGACTCCCCAATGGAGGCCTTTCCCCCTATGAGGAGTGAATGGGGAGTGGGGTGGGGGGAGAGGTGGGGAGAACAGGAGAAGGGGAACACTTGTTGGTATATAAAGTGAAAAAAAATTTAAATAAAAAATCACAAATAATGTTAAGTAATATGAACTACTTAGGAATGATTGTTTTCCATGCAATGCCATCCTGCGATGACCCTTGTCACCTGAGCCAATGTCTTGTCATTTATAGATACTTTGTAAATCATCTAACACAATTTTCCAAAACACACTATGTTCACATTCCTTTAAGTTATTTGAAATATTAGGCATTTTAAATCCATTAACAAGCTCTCAGTGGAAACATTTTACCAAGCCAGAAGCACCCACTGACACAGCTGTGTAATATTTTTTCTTACTTGCTTTGGATATATACTTATTACTTTCAAGCCTGGCTGTGATTATTCAAAAACTGAAATGACTAGCTCCGAGCTTTTGCCTCCAATTTCATGTGTGGTACTAGCTGGACACAGTGCCTTACATTTGTAGATTTAAACCATTCCTTCGTAGTCGATTGGCATTTTACTTGTGATTTAACACTGCCTTCCGGTTTCATCCTGTCCCATGCTCTCTGTTGCTTAACACAGTCTTTCTCCTCTCCTTTTCTTCACAGTCAATGTCCTGTCCTGGCTTTTCTAGCCATCCAAACCCTACAGAGCTTTCAAAATCCAATGCAAATTTTACATCTCCTAAGCAAAATCTCATTTCATTTCATCATAGTGATTTTTTATTATTTTAAATTACTGTAACAATCCCCTTCATAGAAGAATTCCTATATCTCTCCATCATATTTTACTTCATTTCCATATCCTCCTATTGTGGTGGACGACATGAGGTGAGTACATTTCACCTAAGAAGTGTTCAGCCTAATGTAGACTATGGGAAGATTCTTAGTTTCAAATTTTGACTTATTTCTCTAATTAATAGAGAAGGTTGGATCAGGTGATGAACCCTGCCTGTCTCAACATTAACTGTCCAAGCTCTCCTTAGCTGAGCACTACCTACATTTACCACAAGATGGCGCCAACACCAAATAAACACCATTTAGAAGCATCCATATTATTTATTTTATTTTATTTTTTAATTGAGTTTTTTTCGTATAATACATTCTGATTATGGTCTCACTTCCCCAAACACCTCCCAGATCCTCCCCTCTTCCTCACTCACCTAAAGTCACACCCTTTCTTTCTCTCTCTCTTTAGAATACAAATAAGCATCTAACAAAAAAAGTAAAAGATAAAACAAAAACAAACCAGAATATAACATAACAAACAAACAAACAGAAGGAAAAGATCCAAAAAAGCTCTAGAAACGTATAGATACCGTGATATCCATGTTTCACACAGAGAAATCCCATAAAAACACAAACAGGAAATCATATGTACACAAAAACCTGTAAGGTAACCTATTTTTAAATTAGTGACAGAAATATAACGGGTCAGTTGTCATGTCTACTGGTTGTCATTGGAGAGATAAGTTACAGATTTCTGCAGACACCAATGATGCCGTCAAATCAATCAAGGGACGAAATATGACATCTCGAATTGTCTTCCCATCATCTCATGATTCTTATTTCTTTCTTCCTTATTTTTGTTTGGTAAAAAAAAATTTAACAAAATATCTTTCTTTTTAATAAAAATGCATAATATAGCATGAACAATAGACATCATGTAGAAGTCTAGAACTTATTTATCTTATCAAACTGAAACTTTATGTTGAATGAGCAGCAGAATCCCATTGCTTACTCCCTCACAGCCACCATTCTGGAGTTGACCTACTTATGCCTTACATGAGATTGTATCACTAATACAATCTGGACTCAACAAAATGATTATCTTATCTGTCATCTTAAATATAATTTACATTTCTGTAACAGAGAATCACGTAGTTGTTCTTGTTTTGAAATTGAACATACTTGCTAAATAAACCCTAATGAATATCCTTTAAAAAGTTTATGGAAAGATATTTGTGAAAGGACCCTCAAATACCTTATTTAACAAACAAACTTATTGTTTGTTCTATATACAGTATTACAGTCATCTGAGACAAAACGATATCATTCACAACTATATGATATGAATGGGAAGACATAAAACATTGTTTCAAAAAAATCACAATATAAACAAAAATGAGAAAATCCCGGGGACACAGATATAATTATCAGCTGAAGAAATTAACTGGGCTGTTTATAAGAATTGGGGTATTTTAGTAAAAGGGGTCCAGTTTTACCTTATACGAGAAAAACACACTGAAACGGGCGGTGGAGAATGTTGACTGTGTAAGTTAAGTCTCCGGGATTTCACTCAGTAGATGACCGGACAACTGAAGACTTTTTCACACAGTCTCACAATCAGAGCCCACTCTACACAGTTAGTCTGCTGGCTGCGAGGCTGCTTGGCAAGACTGAGAAGCAGCAACAGAGCAGCAGGTTGAGGGGTATGACAGTCCACACATACTCCTAGGAGTCAGCGATGGCCTAAAGAGGGGTCAGGAAAACAGTGACGGCCGTGAGATGTCAAGGGACACAGGGAAGAAAGACTGATGTAGAAGCAGAGAAGATACAAACAACTGGAGTCCACTGTGATTTGGTGAACGGTGACAGAAACAAACGACCATCCATGTGTGTCTTGAGACTTAGAATCTGACGCCTGCGCCCTTTTCCTTTCTCAAATGCATGCTTTCTGACCTTTCTGATTGCCACTGCACTTCACTTTCTTTGCTGGTTTAAAAACTAAACTACATCTGTCAAGCCAGTGTGAGGATGGTGGCACCATCTCAAGCAAGTCACTCACCAGTGAGACTATGTTGTGTTTATTAGTACAGAAGTGGGGGAGGCGGCTTTCTGTGGGATGAGTCTCTTCTGGAAACATTACAAGACATTAAAATAGTGATGGAGACATAGAGCCTTTATCCAGTAACTGATGGAAGCACATGCAGAGATTCCCAACCAACCACCAGGCTGAGCTCCAGGAATCCAGCTGAAGAGAGAGAAGAGAGACCATATGAGCAAGACCATATGGTCAAGATCATGGTGGGTATATCTACAGACAACTGAACCAAGCTCATAGGACTTCACGGACTTTAGATCTACAGCTGTGGTCTGCATGGGACCTGCATGGGACCGGACTAGACCCTCTGCATATGGGAGACAGTTGTGTAGCTGGGTCTGTCTGAGAGGCCCCTGGCAGTGTGATCTCCCTGGTGTATGAGCTGGCTTTCTGAATCCCATTACCTATGGCCAGACACCTCGCTCACACTTGAGGCAGTGGGGGAGGGGCTGGGTCCTGCCTCAACTGAGTGTACTAGACTTTGCTGTCCACCCATGGGAGAATTTACCCTTTTGGAGGAGGGGATGAGGGGTGGGGTTGAGGGAGTGGGAGGAGAGATGAGAGGAAGATCTGTGGTTGGTATGTAAAGTGAATAAAAAAATCTTTTAAAATAAAAAAGTAGTGATGGAGAAATACCCACATGTGGGTCTAGAAAACTTCTTTGTCCCTTTTCTTTTTCTCAGCAGCTCCCCTCCCGCAACTGGACTTCACTTAGTTTAACAATGCTAATCAGGAATCAATTTCATGTGAAGGCTCCAGAGCACCAAGAAGATAAGTCAAGAATCATGTTCACTTGAACTTAGAGATACAGGGCAGAGCACTGTACCTTCTATAAGTAGAAGGAAACAGTACCAGGTAAGATTCCTGATACAAATAAAGTCTAATGGAATGGCAAAGATAAAAATATTACTCACTGGAAATAGCCTAAATGGAGACAGGGAGGCTTGAAACAGCAAGCTGGATTTTAGAAACGGTGATTAGTTTGAGAACATGAAGTCCTAGTGGGGAGTATCAGGGAAGACTGCTGCAGAGGTAGACGCCAGGGAGAGACACACAACCAGAAACTGTCAACAAGCCATGTGATCAAGCCTAAGGGACAGTGGAGAGAAATTTTGCATGTTTTTTTTATAAAGGAAGCTGTTCTTGTTAGATTAGTATTTTTATTTTGGTGATGGGAGATATTTTCTCTTAGAAATGAACAATGCAGAATTTCAAGACAGAAAACTACAAAGTAGAAAAATAAGAGGTGGTACAGGAGGAAGAGATATAAAATCCTTGCATTCTGCCTGTACCCATGATTATGTCTTAAAATTTAGTAGCCATGTTTCTAGATGTATTGTTATTAGAAAGTTATTATTGGCTACATGGCTTCAGTATGCCATGAAGATCTCTCAATGTTTCAAAATAAACATGAATTGTAAAGGGAATTGTGGGTTAGGAATGCAGCTCCATTGGTAGAATGTCGTCTACCTAGCATGCATATAACCTTGGATTCTATTAGTATCACCTAAACTGGTAGTACATACTCCAATCCCAGCACTCAGTAGGTAGAGAAGGAAGGATAAGTTCAAAATCATCCTTGGATACATATCAAGTCTAAGGCCAACTTGGGATACATATTGCTAAACAAACAAATATGTCTAGGCAGATGGCTCAATTAGCAAAGTATTTGTCATGCAATCAGGAGAACCTGTGTTTTAGGGTTTTTATTGTTGTGTAGAGACACTATGACTATATCAATTCTTATAAAGAAAAAACATTTAATGGGGGTGGCTTACATTTTCAGAGGTCTAGTCCATTATCATTATGGTGGCATGCAGATAGACATGGTGCTGGATACATATTGATCAGAAGGCAACAGGAAGTGGACCGAGACACTGGAAGTTGAGCATATACAAGACCCCAAAGCCCGCCTCCCCAGTGACACACTTCCTCCAACAAGTCCACACCTACTAATAGTGCCATTCCTTTTGGGGGGCACTTTCCTTCAAACCACCACAACCTGAGAGAAAATCCCAAACACCCATTGACATAAAAAATCCAGGTGTGATGGCCTGCTCCTGTCATCCTAACTCTGGGAACACAGAAATAGGTAGATTCTTGGAGCTCACTGACCAGCCAGGGTAGCAGAATTAGTGGACTCCAGGTTGAATGAGAGAAAGTAAGGTGTCGAGAAACTGAAAAAGACATTTGGCATCTAACTCTGACCTTCAAATGCATTCATAAATGTATGCAGTGCACCTACACCCGTGCATATGTGTGCATTTGTACCCACGTGGAGGGTATGGCCCAAATGTTAAGTATGCTTTTTACACTTATAGTAGTTACCTTAAGCTGTTCTCAGCAGTGTGCTCCACTATCACTAGTGTGGTTTGAATACGAGTGCCCCCCATGGGTTCCAATGTTTGAATATTCGGTCCTAGGTTAGTAGAACTATTTAGGTAGGTGTAGGTGTGGCCTTGCTGGGGGAAGTATGTCACTGTGTGTGTGTGTGGGGGGGGAGGTTGGCTTGGAGAGTTTAAAGACTCCTGTCATTTGGATTTATCTCTCTGCCTTGTGCTTGAGGTTCAAGATGAGAGCTTTCAGCCTCCTTCTCCTGCCGTCATGCCCTTGCTCCGCTAAACCTTCACTCCCCCATCGTGGACTCTAACCCTCGGGAATCGCAAGCCCAATAAACTCGTTCTTCTATAAATTGCCTTGGTCAAATTGCTTTTTCACAGCAATAAAAAGTGACTAATATAGCTACCCTGACAAATGTTGTAGTAAGACAGGAGGAGGATGAGGTTGCTCTAATCTAGGAGCTTTGTCCCAGAATTTGATACTTCACAGTTCTTAATATCAAGGGGATGGTAGCCAGCTTCTTGTCCATTTATGTTATCTATAAAAATATTTTCGCTGGGCGGTGGTGGCGCACGCCTTTAATCCCAGCACTCGGGAGGCAGAGCCAGGTGGATCTCTGTGAGTTCGAGGCCAGCCTGGGCTACCAAGTGAGTTCCAGGAAAGGCGCAAAGCTACACAGAGAAACCCTGTCTCGAAAAACCAAAAAAAAAAAAAAAAATTTTCACCTCAACCTTATATTTAGAAGTAACATTCTTCCTCCACAATCCTAATTTGTCCCCAAGCCTGTTCCACACCTCTTAGTGTAGTTTCCAGTAAAACCCTTTCATTATGTATGAACAAAGGTGCATTGTGTCTTGGTGAGAATGGGATGAATAGAACCAAATTTTTCTCTCTGTTTTCTACATGACTTCCTTCATAATTTGAATCTTCACCTTAAAATGTTGTTTCCTCAGCTCAGCTCTTAAAATTCACAAACAGAAAGGTCATGCCTACTTTACTCAATTCTGTATTTTAAGCATATCATAGTTATTTATCTTATTTCCTTATCTACTGATTTATTTATTAAATTTATTAAAATGTATACATATTTAATTGCCTCCAGGAAATAATATATTTATATATCACAAAGATGGTCTAAACAGAGACATTTTGCTAGATACATCCTGGAACCAAAAGACTAGCCTGTAACTGACTGATGTGGCCTCTGTGTTCCTGGAGGGGCAGAAAGGAGATCTGTATCTCCTTACACAATTTCTGGTAACCACTGCATTATAGAGCTTGTATGTAGCATACCAATCATGGAGCTTTTCTCCATCATGAAGTATTTTTTTAGTTATTAAAATTAATGGCTTTCTTTCAATATTATCCTTAGCATGCAGCATATCAGGAATAGCCAGATTGGTAGAAAAAAAGAATTTTCACTGGAGAAGTCACATTCATTCTCACAGACAGAAGGAATGTGCATAAAAATGCTTAAATGCATCAAATTTGAACATGATTGAGGCTGCAATGTAGTGGGTAGCCATTCCAGCTTTGGTCTGGAAGTTCCAAGCCCCATTGAGGTTTTGGTAACTATCACACCCACAAAGCAGGGCCGAGGGAGGGCCTGAAGACCCCAGATAGATTCTTGCTGTTGGGAGCCCGGATGCTAGAGGTGGACGAAGGAGAGTTCTCCAGAGAACATCGCTGAACTACTGCTGCTGCTTTCCCAGAACCCTCAACCTAACTATTCCTTCATTTGTAAGTTACGCCATTAAATAAATCTCCTTTTAACTATGTGGAGTGGCCTTAATAATTTCACCAATACTGCAAGAAATTATCCAATGAGCATCAAGATATCCTCTGATGAAGAGGCTGTGTTCTTACTGGAGGGCAATTGGAGGATGGCTTAGGAGGCTGGAGCTCAGCTAAGAGTTTGGATAAGGTGGGGAGGTTGACAGAAAAATAATATGGAGGAAGAAAACTTGGAACAGGGTGAGGAAAATCCATGGAGTCTCTTCCTCATGAAAGTAATGTTTGTAATGACTTATCTTTGTGGGATGTAAAAGAGTGAAGCCAACCAGATCATGACCTAATACGATAGTCTCAAGAGTAAACCAGTGCACCCATGGCATCCAAGCTATCTAGATATGTGGGACTGTATATTGCTCTTCTTATTTTAGCCAATTTAAGCTGGAATTTTTATTTCCATATTTAATGTTGTACCAGAAATGGGTATAGCAATAAGGCATTGAGGGGAAATTGGCTGCAGTGAGGTAGGATGGTGGCCGGTGAGAACATATCATTCTCAGATATGGATGATAACAGTCTTCTCAATGGATCATACCAGCTGGTTAAATGCTTCTTATGCTGTCCTGTGATGCAGACATTTATCTAGCTTGATTGAAATGAGGTAGATAGGAAAAGAGACCAGATTAAAAGATTTCAGACTATCACAGTATGTTAGCTACTTCCACCAGTTCAATGAGAAAGAAAATGAATCTTGGCTAGACCTGAGGACAGAGAGAAGCAAATAGGCCCTTTATTTTCATTTTTTATTTTTTTTCTAGTCTCCTCTTGGCCTCGACAGCAGTGACAAGTATATGTTTCATCTTGGGGAGCGGACCTTAAATCCGATCACAAAGTGGTCAGTTCCTTCCATGACATTAATGATATTATTGCACCAGTGGGCAGGTCCTGCAAGATCTATAATTATTCTAGTTTTCAGTATTTCCAGATGGGTAAGATTGTTAATACTTTTCTTCTACCATAGCATGTGAGCCTCTCCCAGCACTATGAAAGCCATCCAATAGGGAATGAAGCTTCCAGAAGAGTATGGACTATTTCTCATGTTTTATGACACAAGTATGTAGTATCATCAGCAATATGGTCTTATTTCTAAATTCTGACAGCTATTTGCAATAGACACATGATGGGAGAGGGAGAGTCAATTTACTTTAAGGATGTGGCTCCTAACAGGTTGTCCATCCTCCAGTGGAAGCCCATACATCCAAGAGTATATGAGCAGCACAAATTGGACTTGATGAAATTAAAAAAGAGATACCAAAGTTGGTTGGGAAGAGAAAGGTGGTTGGAGCTGGGAGAAGTTGGAGGAGAGTGAATGTGATCAAAATAAGCTGTATGAAGTTCTCAAAGAACTAATTATTATTATTATTATTATTATTATTATTATTATTATTATTATTATTATTAATCTATTTTCTGAGACAGGGTCTCCCTTAAGTGACTGGTTGTCATGAAACCCACTATTACAGACCAGGGTAGCCTTGAATTCACAGAGATCTACCTGTTGAAGTGCTAGAATAAAGGCATGTGATACCATGCTCAACAAAAAACTAATTTTAAAAAATCCTATTTTCTTTTTTCTTTAGCCCTGAATTAGAGTTTTCTGACATTTGAATCTAACCAGAGAAAAAGCCAGACTTTGATTCTGGATAAGATGAATTTCATTCAGAGAAATTCTGAAATCCTTGCTGTTCCAGCAGAATATTATTTTTCTTCTTGTGAGGAGTTGCTTATCCACAGGAATACAATCTAGGAATGTTATCTGTTATTCTCCTGAAAACATTATTTCAATTTATTTCAGGGTGGCAGCAGTGGATGTTGAATTCAAAGTATATGACATATAAAAATAAATAGAAGAATAAGCATGCAAGGCCCATCTGCTGTATACATTGAAGTATCTATACCCAACTTTGCTCCGAAGTATTTTACTTTTAGTACAGGCTCACATTAATTAAACCAAAGAGAAAAATGCCTACGAATCTTCTGTGAAAGTTTCGTTGACAGACTCCAGTTCAATCAGCTCATAACATCTTAAATACCAAAAAAGAAAAAAAGAATCATAAGTAATTTTTTTACCACTGTGGCCCAATGCATGATACAAGGAAAAACAACTGCATTTAAATGCCCTGTCCTGTTTACATGCATCATTTATGATCTGTAAACCTAGAAACCAGACAGGATGGTGTATGTCAACTGTATAGATGATCCAAAATTATTTTGGTGATATAGAACCCTGATTGTCAAGTTAACAATAGCTATAGTTATCCTAATATTCTAATATCTACTGTTTAAGGTGTGTGTGTGTGTGTGTGTGTGTGTGTGTGTGTGTGTGTGTGTTGAGGTAGAGGTGGGAGGCATGTCCAGTGTCTTTTTTTTTTTTTTGGTTTTTCGAGACAGGGTTTCTCTGTGTAGCTTTGCGCCTTTTCTGGGACTCACTTGGTAGCCCAGGCTGGCCTCGAACTCACAGAGATCCGCCTGGCTCTGCCTCCCAAGTGCTTTAATATGGACAAGTATGTCTCCACAATCTCATTATCTCCCAGGAGATAATGTCTCTTGTGGATCAAGAGATTCAATTCACAGACATTTGTCTTATCTCCTTTTGTGACTCCTGACCACTCAGTCTGGGCTATCACATGTAGACATCTATGAGTACCACTGTGTGGCACTCTGTGATTCTGTAATTGATGAGTTATAGCAGGATGCTGAATTGCTCACAAACAAAATGGCCATGATTCTCCTCCATTTTGGTTGCCTGGATTTTCCAGATAACTTACTCCCTAAGGTAGATTTTCTAGCTGGTTGAGTTATGGGTGTAAGGCAGTCACTGGAGGAGAACAGAGTGTGTAGATCCTACAAGCTTTGGAGGCGGAGCTGCAATGTTCTGGATCCAGGGTCTTGTGCTGAAGCTGGCCCCTGAGGAGATGAAGCTGAAGATGTGGGAGGATGTGATCTTCTCCATTCTGAACTTCCTCGTCTATGTGGCCCTGCTGTGAGTCCCTCCATGTATCTTAAAGAACTTGGACAGCATATGAGGATTGGGAGTCACATATGGATGCATGGCATGAATAACCTGGTGACAGTTTCTCCTCCTGTCTGCAGATGAATTGGTTCCAAAAGATGTAAGACTGATTAAAGGGACATAAAACTCTACTTGTTAAGAATGGGTTGGGCTTTGGGAACTGACCTCAATAGCTGAAAAATAAAACTATTTGGGAAATGAAAAAAGATGCCTTGTGATCATACTGTGTCCTTAGGCCCGTGATATCCACCTCTGTGAGTGTTGATGGAATTGTAAATAATGTCAAAATTCTAAGGGACTTATTTTTGAAGAAAAAAGATAATTTTTTTAAAAATACTATTGTCTGCAAAAATCAAGACTCAAACAAATGCCTTTCAGCCTCCTCCATCAACAGTAAGCTGACATGAATGAAAGTATCATTGCTCACATCAAGCTGTAGATCCAAGAACACAGACAAGTAAAGGTCTCTCACTGTGTATCCAAACAGCATTCCTATCTCTCTAGTTTTAATTGTCCCAAACTTAGTATCAATACTCAATATTTTGGAAATTATGATAGAGTCTTTTCTAAAAACTTGATCTTAGTGTGGTATTCCTAGGAAATGCTGCCATTTATTTAGTCATAATTTGCTATGTAAAAAAGTACAGAGTTTAGAGATTTATATGGTTATAGATTAACCTATAGAAATGTATGTGGTATTATATTTTGGTAGTATAGTTAATACAGTTAAGCTGGAGGTGATATGGATTATTAGACTGTAGAAGTTTACTTAAGATTGAGTCTAATTTAATGAACTTATTTTGATGTTCCTTTTTCTGAATTACTAAAGTCCTAGTCTGTAATGTTGGAATAACTTCTTATTCCTTCTTATTTGTTTTCTCAGCAGCAGGTTAATAACATTGGAATATAGTCACTATTGTGACTATTGTCAATATTGTCACTATTAGTTTTTATAAAGAGTATGATGTTACAATCCTTCTTGGTAGCTAATTGATGAACTATTATTTACTTTTACGTGGCTTGTATGTACTTGGGAAAGTAAGAAATGAGGCAGTGGGGGAGGGGAATGAAGGTTGACAACCCATCAACCTATTCAACTTATTCTCCCTATACTGTCACCAGCTTTGATGCCTTGATCATCAAGACTGTATGCTTGCTTATGTATTCTAGATGGACTTTTTGGTCAGTATGTAAAATCCTCACATAACTGACTTCCTAAGGAAAAATCAGCATCAACTACTGCTTCTTGCCAGGTGCACAGTGATGTTTAATTCAGGGTTCTATCCATCCATCTCCTTCTGAGCTCCAGGTGTGAGCTCTGATTGTATGAGTCCAGAAGCTCACTCCAACCTCTTGGCCATAATGCTCTCCAAGGGGCAAGATGGACACAGTACTAAGTTATAGTCAATAAGATCTCAGCAAAGATCTTGCAATGTTTTGGGGGAAAGAAATGTCTTTGCTTTGATAGGATTTTGTTTCTCCTATTTGGGGAGGCAAGGTGTCCTAGAGGATATTGACAGACTCTAAGGACATATGGTCATATATATTGTGAACATAAGGATACCAAGTCCAAAGAGAAGGTAGCAAGTGGGATAGAGAAAATTGTGTGATTTTAGTATAGTTGTCCTGGAAATGAACTACTCACCCAGAACATGTCCATCTTTTGTGCAAATGCTCAGAGTAACGCCCTGCCCATTGCTGTGTAATCCAGCTTAAGTGAAGCTTCTGACAGGTATATGCAAAATGTATTAGTTATATGTGTGTAATATATATATTCTTTAGACAATTGAAACTCTCTTAATTTCATGCTCTTCTAGTCAACTACTTTTACAACAAAAATAAATTCTTGAATTTCTCTGGGACTAATCCTCACATAGAGATAATAACCATGTGTTTAATATTGTAAAAACTTTATTCGAATGGTTTACACAATCAGAGGAAGGGTAGTCACACAATGGATGTCTGCAGGCTGGAGGACCACAGAGATGTCAGTCTAAGAAGTCGGATGCCTCAGAACAAGAAGGACCAATGACACGAATCAGAAGCTGGTGTTAGTCCACCTTGGCAGGCTAACTGAAGCTGTAGACTAATGCCCATGATGATGGCAACATCTCAGGAAGACTCAATCAAGCTTGGCCTCACTGACTGGCTGCTTCTCTTTTCTGTTTTTGTTCTATCTGTATGCCCACCATATTGGATGATGCCACCTGTACTCAGAGTGAGTTTCTACTCCCCCCACATTGTCCTACTTGCCTATAATTCACAAAAACACCCCAAAGGCATTGCTCAGTGTATTCTGGTTGACAATTGAGATCAGCTGGTAGAAGCTTTTTCAGAAATACGTTCTTCCACTGAGTCTTTGAATGTTGTGGTTTCATGGTTACAGGTACATGCTGTTATCATTGCGTTGACCCATCTTTAAATAAGATGAAGTCAGAATAAAATAAAAGTATCTTCCTGTTTTTATTTTCTGCATTTTCTATCTCATGAAAAAAGTAGGTTTTAAACACTAGTTTTCTTTTTCACATTTATTTTCCTTTTCCTTTTGAGGTATTTACTGAGGATTTCCAGCAAAAAAGTAATTTAACTAGGACTAAAGAGTTAACATTGCCCCAACCTCAACAACATCATTACCTGATAGTATCTGCTACCATCCCTATGCCATTGAGATGTGTTTTGTCTTTATTCTTGCAATAATCATTTAACCTACTGGATCCAAGAGCATATTACTCAGAAAGTGTTTTTTTTCTTCTGAGTCAAATTTATTCAACATCGTTAGTCTAAAAACCCAGACAATGGAGGCAGCATTAGTCTTGTCTTTCATCCCTGTTATCCTTTTCAAGTTAGAGGAAAGAGACCAGAGATAACCCATAGAATAAGGTGTGAGTTACCAACATGAAGAATTTAAGAAACAAACAGCTAATTAAGTTACAGTGGGCAAAACAAAGAATGACAATGATAAGCCCCTAGTTCCTATATTTGGTTGCTAGAAGGATTCTGCCATCTCAGGGATTGGCCAAGATATATTGTGGCTCTCTCCTAATTATGGCTTGAACACTCTTAATCCCAGACTTAGGTTATTATTCAAGGATAAGTTAAGATGTGGTGTTGGTTCTGAAAACATTATATAAAGAAGAGGTTAGCTTCCAGAGTTTTTCTCCAGTGTCAAGCACAGTTACCACAGACTTGGTAGTGTAAAGTAGCAACATATTTTACTACTTTATAATCCAGAATGCTGAAATCAAAGTATCAATAAGGCTTCATTTTCTTTGAAAGCCCTAGAGGAGACTGGTGTCTCAAGGTAGTCCACTGAGTGAGTTGCATAGCTTGGCTCTCTATCCCATCTTCACAAAGCTTTCCTTCTCCATCTTCTAGTCCCACATAAAGGATTTGACACTGTACTGAAGGCTCATGCAGGTAATTCATGATGGTCTCATAACTTTTAAATTCATAGGTTTAATATAGAAATTCACACAGTT
Source organism: Peromyscus maniculatus bairdii (assembly GCF_049852395.1). Lineage (NCBI taxonomy): Eukaryota > Metazoa > Chordata > Mammalia > Rodentia > Cricetidae > Peromyscus > Peromyscus maniculatus. The sequence continues at coordinate 48,403,868 of NC_134854.1, forward strand.
AAAAAGGTGTCAAAAGATTGTTTGAATGGTTAGCTGAAGCATTTGTCAATTGCAAAGGAGATGGAGATGCCTGATATCCCTTGTCTTAGTGTTGATGAAGAGATTTGAAGGCTCAGGAAAATTGCATTGCTATAGTGTTATGCTATGTAAAATGCAAGCCTCTGCAATAGGAAGGCCCAGAGGACATGTGTGGTGGTATTGTGTTCCTCAATATATCATGTACCCCAGTAAATTTATCTGGGGTCAGAGAACAGAACAGCTACTAGACAGACATAGAGGCCAGAAAATGGTGGCACTCACACCTTTAATCCTAGCCTTCTGGAGGCAGAGATCCAGTTGGATCTCTGTGAGTTCAAAGCCACAGTGGAAACAGCCAGGCATGGTGACTCATGCCTTTAATCCCAGGAAGTGAGCCTTTAATCCCAGGAAGTAATGGCAGAAAGCAGAAAGGTATATAAAGCGTGAAAACCAGGAACTAGGCTGGTTAAATTTTTAGGCTTTTGAGTGGCACAGTTCAGCTGAGAGGCATCCAGTCCGAGGAAACAGGATCAGCTGAGAAATTGACAAGGTGAGGAAGCTGTGGCTTGTTTTGCTTCTCTGGTCTTCCAGCATTCACTCTACTACCTGGCTCCAGGTTTGTTTTTATTGATAAGACCTTTTAAGATTCGTGCTACAGACATGCCTTTCACTGATCCTATAAGATGCAAAATGGTGAGAGGGGCAGCAGCACATTTGAAGAGCTTTGCTGTTGCATTTTACCTAGTGCCAGAACTTAGTGTTGGAGACTCTTCTGCTCGGTTGGATGAATTAAATGCAATGGGTTTAATTGGACCCAGAAGCAGCAGGGGCTGGGTGGGAAGCACTGAATCAGCAAAGGCAAGGTGATTATAGTTATCATAATGGGCAGCACAGACAAAGTAATGTCCAAAATGGCCTAACCTGCAATGGCCAATACAGGCAAAGTGAATTTTATGGTGACATTACTCATATGGACGTTTGGTGTTGACTAAGCAATCATGGTGTTTCTGGGAATGGAATGGCTAAGAGACCTACTGCATTTCTGTTTGACCTGACTAACTGGAAAAAATCTCAAACAAATGAAAGAAAGGCTCTGCTGGATTGTGGCAAAAGGAAATTTTGGCCTGTGAATCCATTTCCAGACTTGAGCCAGTTTGCAGACCAGGAAGAACCTGATTAAACCCCTAAGAGTTTTACTGTTAGCCTTTCTCCAGTCCTTCCCCATAGAGGGACCTACGGCTTTTGACAAGGGTAACTGTACACTGCGGTAAAGGAAACAAGCAAACTTTCTGGGATCTGTTGGATGCTGGTTCTGAATTGATGCTGACTTTGGAAGACGCCAATAAACATTGTGGCCTTCCAGTTAAAAGTAGGGCCTTACAAAGGTCAGGTGATTAATGGAGTTTTGTCTGAAGTCTGACTCACAGTAGGTCCCGTGGATCCCCAAACTTATCCTGTGTTTATTCCTCCAGTCCCCAAATGTATAATTGGAATAAATATTCTTGGAAGTTGGAAGAATTCTCACATTGGTTCCCTGACCTGTGGGGTGGGAGCTATTATGGTTGGAGAGGCCAAAGGGAACCTTTAGAGCAGTATCACATTCCTGGAGGAACTGCAGAAATTAGTGCCACCATCAAGGACTTGAAGGCTGCAGGGATGGTGGTTCCCACTGCATCTCTCTTTAAATTTCCCATCTGCCCAGTGCAGAAGAGAGACAGATCACGGAGAATGGCAGTTGACTATTGAAAACTCAAACAAGTTAGTCATTCTAGTTACGACTACTGTAGCAGATATGGTTTCCTTACTTGAGCAGATTGATGTGTCTCTTGGGACATGGCATATAGCTATTGATTTAGCAAATGCTTTTTTTTTCTTTCTTTTTTTTTAATTACTTGTCCATAAGGACCACCGGAAGTAATTTTCTTTCAGTTGGCAAGGTCATCAGTATACCTTTACTGTTTTGCCTCAAGGATATATTAACTCTCCAACCCTGTGTCATAACTTAGTTCAAAGGGATCTTGATCATCTGTCTCTTCCACAAAATACCGCATTGGTTCGCTATATTGATGACATGCTGATTGAACTGAGCGAGTAGGAAGTAGCAACTACTTTGGACTTGCTAGTAATACATAAGCGCATTAGAAGACGGGTAATAAATCCAACCAAAATTCAAGGGCCTTCTAACTCAGTGAAATTCTTAGGAGTCCAATGGTGTGGGGTGTGCAAAGATATTCCTTCTAAGGTGAAGGATAAGTTATTGCACCCGCTGCAGCCTCCTCCCACTTCTGCCCCCATTTCCAGCTGATCACACTGATCTTCTCATCCAACCTCCCTCTCTATTTATCCCTTTATCTCAAACTCCAGCAGGTACTCCCTGTGAACCCACCAGCCAAGCCTTCCAGAGAAGTAGGCCATTGAAGCACACAGGCTAGCTTCAGATCTTCCCTTGCCCTTCTCTCCTCCAAGTCTGATCCCCCAGTCCTATCCCAACTCTGTAGCAGACTACCTGCTGTGGCCTCTCCTCACTGCCTGCCCCCATTCCTGGGGGCTAAGCAATTCTGGGTGGGACGCCTATCTTGCCTTCCTCCTGTGGACCCCCCAGACCCTACTGAGCCATTTCCATTCTTAAGTGTCAGCTCCCAATACCCAGAAACACATTTTACCTGGAACCCCCAGTGGCCATACCTAGCAGAATCCCAGAAGCATTCTCAACCAGGCATCACACAGCTACCACACCCTCTTAAGAACCAGAGAGGACAACAGAAACCAAGGAACAAAATATTCACCCAACAAAGAAAGGCCAGATATCAGCACTTAGAATTACAACTTTCCTGAATCCAGATGTCTAGACCATAGTGTGAAAAACACAATCATTAACAGCCAGGTCAGTATATTTCCACCAGAACCTAGTAACCCTACCACAGAGAATTGCAGCATAGATGACAAAACAAAGATGTAAACATAGCCATTATGATGATAGAAATACTTAAAGGGAAATTAATCAATATATTAATGGTATATTGAAGAAACAAGGAAAGTGGAAGGAAATGAAAAAAGAGTACAATACCTGAAAATGGAATTAGAATAAAGAAAACCCAAATTGAGGGAAATCTGGAAACAGAAAATTTAGGAACTTGAGCACATACATCAGAGGGAAGCTTCACCAACAGAATACAAGAGATGTAACAGAGAATTGAAGTATATGTAACAGGTATTTTAGATACAATAGAATAAATGGATACTACTGTAGCTAGAGTTTCCCTGCCTTGCCCACAGTCAGGACAAATCTTTGTCACCTGCCAGTCCCACAGTCGCTCAGACCCAAACAAGTAAACACAGAGACTTATATTGCTTACAATCTGTATGGCCGTGGCAGGCCTCTTGCTAACTGTTCTTATAGGTTAAATTAATCCATTTCCACAAATCTATACCCTGCCATGCGGCTCGTGGCTTACTGGCATCTTCACATGCTGCTTGTCCTGGCTGCGGCTAGCAGTGACTCCTTCTGCCTTCCTGTTCTTTCTTTTCTCCTCTCTGTTAGTCCCACCTGTACTTCCTGCCTAGCCACTGGCCAATCTGTGTTTTATTTATTGACCAATCAGAGCAACACATTTGCCATACAGAGCATCCCACAGCATACCACAGCCAAAGAAAATGCTAAATCTAACTCCAGACACAAAACATCCAGGAAATCTGGATACCATGAAAAGACCAAATCTAAGAATAATAGGAATACAGTAAGGGAAAGAAACACAGGTCAAAGGCACAGGAAGTATTTTTAGTAAAATCATAGTAGAAAATATTCTTAACCAAAGAAGGAGATGTCTATAAAGGTATTAGAATCATACTGAATGTCAAATAGAATTGATGATAAAAAGAAAGTCCCCTGGTCACAAAATGATCAAAACACTAAATGTACAAAACATAGAAAGGATATTAAAAGCTTCAAGGGAAAAAAGGAACATATAAAGGCTGACCTATTAGAATTATGCCTAACTTCTCAGTGGAGACTCTAAGAGTCAGAAGGGTCTGGAAAGACATTCTACAGACTCTAAGAGACCACAGATGCCAACCCAGACTATTATACCCAGCAAAACTTTCAAATATATATAATAGATGAAGAAAAGAAGACATTACATAAGAAAGCAAATTTAAGAATATCTATCTACAAATCCAGCCCTATAGAAGGCACTAGATGAAAAACTCCAGACAAAAGAGGTTAACCCTACACAAGAAAACACAAGGAATAAACAATACTGGACTAGGAAACCAAAAAGGGAAACACACACCTGACACACACACAACCACAGCAACAAAATGACAGGAATCAAAATCTCTGTTTATTGATATCTTTCAACACTAATGGTCCCAATTCCACAATAAAAAGCCATAAACTAACAGAATGTGTAAAAACAGGATTCATCCTTCTACTGCATCCAAAAAACACACCTTAACATTAAGGATAGACATCACCTCAGAGAAAAAAGATATTCCAAGAAAATGGACCTAGGAAGCAAGCTGGTATAGTCATTTTAATATCTGACAAAATAGACTGCAAACCAAACCTAATCAAAAGAGACAGGGAAAGACACTACAAACATATCAAAGGAAAAATCCACCAAGGTGACACTGTGATTCATAACATCTATGCACCAAACATGCGGGCACACAAGTTTATAAAAGAAACTATAGCTTAAATCACATATTGGCCCTCACATGCTATTAGTGGGAGACTTCAATATCCCACTCCACCAATAGACAGTTCTTCAGACAAAAACTGAACAGGGAAATGCAGGAGTTAACAGATGTTATAAACCAAATGGACCTAACAGATTTTTACAGAACATTTCACGTAGATACTATATATATATATATATATACCTTCTATTCTGCACCTCACAGAACTTTCTCCAAAATTTATCTCATGCTTGGACACAAAGCAGATCTCAATAGATGTAAGAAAATTGAAATAATTCCCTGTATCCTAGCATACTATCACAGACTAAAGTTGGATATCAACAACAGAAACAACAGGAAGCTTATAAACTCATAGAAATTAAACAACTTTCTAAAGAATGAAAAATGGGTAAACCATCTAGAATAGAATGAATATGAAAATATACATAACAGAAATTATGGGACACAATAAAATTAGTTCTGGGAAGCAAATTCATAGAAATAATGCCTACACACACACACACACACACACACACACACACACACACACACACACAAAACCAAAAGCTGGAGAGATTTCACACTAGCTCCTTAACAGCATGCCTGAAAGCTCTAGAACAAAAAGAAGAAATCCTACTCAAAAGGAGTAGAAGCCAAGAAATAATCAAACTTGGGGCTGAAACCATAAACTACAAACAAAAAGCAATACAAAGAATTAATTAAACAAGAGTTGATTCTTTGAAAAATCACTAAGACTAACAAACCCTTTCACAAATTAACCAAAAGACCCAAATTAACAAAGTTGGAGATGAAAGGGGTTACATAACATCAGGCACCGAGGAAATCCAGAAAATCTTAAGGGCATACTCTAAACACCTGACTACCAAATTGGAAAATCTAAAAGAAATTGATATTTTTTCCCAATACATAAGTGGTATCACTTACCAAAGTTAAATCAAGGTAAGATAAACAATTTAAACACACCTATAACCCCTAGTGAAATAGAAGCAGTTACTGAAAGTCTCCCACCAAAAAAACTCCTAGGGACAGATGATTTTAGCAAAGATTTCTACCAGACTTTCAAAGAAGAGTTAATGCCAATAGTCCTCAAATTATTCTACAAAATAGAAACAAAAAGGACATTGCCCAATTTGTTCTATGAGGCTACAGTTATCTTGATACCCAAAGACTCAACAATGAAAGAGAATTACAGAACAACTTTTCTTATGAACATAGATGCAAATTGTTTTCAATAAAATATTTGCAAACCAAATCCAAGAACACGTCAAAAAAAATCATCCACTGTGATCAAGTAAGTTTCATTGCAGGGGTTTAGGGGTGGTTCAACATACTTAAGATGATAAATTTAATTCACCATATAAACAGACTCAAAACCAAAAACTTCATGATTATCTCATTAGAATCAGAAAAGGTCTGTGACAAAATCCAACACCCTTTCATGATAAAAGTCCTGGAGAGATTAGAAATACAAGGGACATAGTTCAACATAATAAGGGCAATTTACAGCAAGCCCATAGTCAACATCAAATTAAATGGAGAGAAACTCAAAGCAATTCCACTAAAATCAGGAACAAGACAGGGCTGCCCACACTCTCTAAATCTATTGAATACAGTGCTTGAAATCTTAGAACAATTAAACAACTGAAGGAGATCAAGGGAATACAAAATGCAAAGGAAGAGGTCAAAGTATCTTTATTTGCAGATTATATGATAATGTACTACATGACCCTAAAAATTCACCAGGAAATATCTACAGCTGATAAACACTTTCAGCAAAGTAGCTGTAAACAAAATTAACACAGAAAAATCAGTACCCTTCCTATATGCAAATAACAAATGGATTGTGAAAGAAATCAGGAAAACAACACCTTTCATAACAGTCCCAAATAAAATATCTCAGGTTAATTATAACCAAGCAAGTGAAAGATATGTATGATAAAAACTTTAGATATTGAAGAAAGAAACTGAAGAAAATATAAGAAGATGAGAAGATCTACCATGCTAATGGGTGGGTAGGATTAAATAGTAAAAATGGCCATCCAACCAAAAGCAATCTCAAAATTCCATGCAATCCACATCTAATTTGAACACAATTCTTCATATATCTTGAAAGAACAATTTTCAACTTCATATGGAAACATAAGAAAAAAATCCGGGATATCTAAAACAATCCTGAATAATAAAATAATTTCTGGAGATATTACCATTCCCAACCTCAAATTTTACTACAGAGTTTCAGAAATAAAAACTACATAGTATTAGTAGAAAAGCAGACCTGTTAATTAATGGAATTAAATAGAAGATCCAGATATAGTTTCATATAAATATGGACACCTGAGCTTTGATCAAGAAGCCAGAAATACATGTGGGAAATAAAGATAGCATATTCAACAAACGGTTGGTGCTGGTCAAACTGGACAGCTGCATGTAAAAAATGGAAATAGATCCATACTTATCACCCTGAACAATACTCAGCTCCAAATGGATCCAAGACCCCAACATAAAACCTGATACACTGGACCTTCTAGAAAAGAAAGTGGGGAAACTTGAACACATTGGCACAGGAAAAGACTTTCTGAACAGAACACCATTAGCACAGATACTAGGATCAACAATTAATAAATGGGACTTCATGAAACTGAAAAAGCTTCTGTATGGCTAAGGACACTATCATTTGGACAAATGATGTATATATGGGTATTAGCTATTCAGTCGATGATAACCAAGCTAGAATATGTAGAACCACAGAGGTTAAGTATAGAGAAAGGGACTAGCAGAGGACAGATAGAACTCCCTAGGAAAGGGAAATAGAATATATCGTTATGCACACACACACACACACACACACACACACACACACACACACACACATTGGAATGGGAGATCCAATGGAAAAGTGGAGGGGAGAGGTGGATAAGGGAGAGAATATGGAGAGAGACAGCCAAAATTAGGGGCATTTTAAGGCTAGTATGAAAACCTAATACAATAGAGGCTTCTACACACACGCATACACACATATGCACATATGCATATATACATATATGAAGGTGATTTAAATAAAATTGCCAAATAATGGGAGAGACAGAGTCCTAAATGGCTATCCCTTGTCTCTAAATGAAGTTTCTAGTGCTTGGAATGGGTTACATCTAACTGAGTTGTTCAGGGTAAAGGGATTCCATGGGAATCCCCAAACAACCCAGGGCATTTCTATGACTATAGGTTGCTTTCCAAAACTGAAGGCAAGTTCCCATTACTGAAAACAACACCTACACAACTCACTGACCATGCAAAAGTCGAGCTGTTGTCCATATAGAGCCTTCACCCCTACATTCTAGTGTCTTTGGTATAGGAAGGGACTCTGCATGCTACCAAAGGAGAAATGTAAAAACCAATCCAGCCACAAACACTTTGATCTACAAGGGTGTCCTGCCTGTAAGATATGTTAACTCAGTGGTGGCGCAAGGCTTGCAGGAGTCACCAACTAATATATTATTTGACTTAAGACCCATTCCACAAAATTGAACCCATACACGATACTGCTGTCCTTGGGTGATAAAGAAGCTGAGACTAGGTACCCAGGGACCTAGGGTAAAACCAAATACTCTTGTTCTACCAAAGGAAGGTAGCAGTAGAATGGCACCTAGTGACATTCTGTTATGCTCATAGATCATTGCCTTGCTCAGCCATCAAGAAACTTCCTCCTGTAACAGTTTGGAACAAATACAGAGACCCAAAGCCAAACATATGTGAGTGAGAGAGCTTGGAACACTCAGCCCTAAATGTGATGTCACCATCAAATCCCTCCCCTCTGAGCTCAGGGAACCCCAGAAAAGAGGAGGCAGAAAGAATTTAGGAGCCTGGGGAGATGGAGGACACCAAGGAAACAAGGGCTTCTAAACACAAAAGGAGAGGTTCACATATGAACTTAGGGAAATGGAGGCAGCATGCACAGGACCCACACAGGTCTTCATCAGCTGGGGTTCTAGAGCTGAAGAGAAGTGGGCACATGTCTCCCACTGCAACCTAGACTTCATCTTCAACTGATAACCCCTTGCAAATGGAAATTCAGTTTTCTCTGTGGGAGTCTCACTAGGGAAACAAACTATACTAAAGGGCAATGGGCATGCTTAGCACTAGATGGCCAACAGAAAGTGAGCTCAGGGGTATCTTTGAAGTTTTCTTGTCCTATAATGTCATGTCAGGACCACCCCATTTTGTCTTATTTTTTATTTTTATTTTATTTCCTTTTATTTTTTCTTCTCTCTTTTTACCCTATGTGTCCTTTGTATTTATATTATGACTTCTACCGGACCACACCAGCCAGAATGGGTGAGTGACCTATCTGTCAGCAGAACTACACCCCTCCCAGGATTCTGTCCTCTGGGACCCTTCCCCAGGTCCACAGCCATCCAGCCCATCCCTGGCCCCTCTGTTGAGCCCTGGTCCCAGCCTCAGAAGACTTCTGCCAAGCAGGCCAAGGCCACACAAGACAGAATGGATGAGTGACCCAACTGTACCCAACCCTGGATTCTGTCCTCCCAAACCCTTCCCCAGGTCCATGCCATTCCAGTTCATCCCTGGCCCTGCTGCTGCTGGATCCTGCTCCTAATCCAAACAGAGTTCTACTGCTGAGACACAGACCACAGCACCCACAACCAGTAAGTGATCCTCTTGTTAGCCCGCCTGCCTCCTCCCATCTCAGGACCAGACCCACTGCTGGGCCTTGCCAACTCCGGAGGAAGGAAGAATCCCACTGCTCTGGTGCAGCCCTCATCAGCCAGTGAGTAGATGAGTGATCCACCTGCCAGATGGACTGCCATGATCTCCTGTATTCTGTCCCCCTCCCAAGACCCACACCACCACCCAACTCCTCCCCTCATCATCTTCCCTGTGGCCAGCCCTCCCCCAGAACTCTTGCAGACTCCATAGGCCTAGACACATTTCACACCAGTTAGAAGAACAACCCCAGAAGCTCTACCAGAGGCCGGGCTTGTCCTATGTGCCCTAGAAAAAGATTCAGGCTTTACTGGAGGCCAGGCCAGATCTAAAGACCCAAGAAGACTTTAACTTTACCAGAGCAGACCTCATCAAGGGACCCAAAGCACCCAAAACCCCAGTGAAAGACACCCTACTGGACCTGAAGACTCATCAGTCATGAGAACCCTTGGCTACTTAGGCCAGAAGACTGGGGAGGAAACAGAAACCAAGGAACAAAACACCCGTCAAACAAAGACAAGCACAGAAATCAACATTAGACTATAATCATCCCAATTCCAGATACGTAAATGCCAGTGTAAGAACACAATCAATAACAGAAAGGGTAATATGTCACCACCAGAACCTGGATATCCTACAACAGCAAGACCCGAATATTCCAACACAGCTGAAGCATAAGAAAATGACCTTAAAAATAACTTTATGAAGATGACAGAGGTCCTTAGAGAGGAAATGAAAATTATCCCTTAAAGAAATTGAGGAAAAGATAAACAAAAAAATGGAGGAAATCAATTAATCTCTTAAAGAATGTCAAGAAAAAACAGTTGACAGAAACAAACCTGTTTGAGATCTGAAAATGGAAATAGAAGCAATAAAGAAAAGACAAATTGATGGAATGCTGGAAATATAAAATCTGGGCAAGTGAACAGGAACTACAGATGCAAACATCATCAACAAAATACTAGAGATGGAAGAGAGACTCTCAGGCATTGAAGGCAGAATAGAGGAAAGAGATTCATCAGTCAAAGAAAATGTTAAATCTAAAAAATTCCTAACACAAAACATCCAAGAAATCTGGGATACTATGAAAAGATCAAATCTAAGAATAATAGAAATAGAAGAAGGAGAAGAATCCCAGCTCAAAGGCCCAGAAAATATATTCAGCAAAATTTTCCAACCTAAAGAAGGACATACCTGTAAAGGTACAAGAAGCTTCCAGAACACCAAATAAACCAGATGAGAAAAAAAGTCCTCTCACCACATAATAATCAAATTACTAAACATACAGAATAAAGAAAGAATATTAAAAGCAGCAAAGGAAAAGGGCCAAGTAACATATAAAGGGAGACCTATTGGAATTACATCCAACTTCTCAATGGAGACTTTAAAATCAGAAGAACCTGGACAGATGTCTTGCAGACTCTAAGAGACTATGAATGCTAGGCTAGCCTACTATACCCAGAAAAACTTTCAATCATCATAGATGGAGAAAAGAAGATATTTCATGACAAAGTCAAATTTAAACAATGCCTATCCACAAATCCAGTACTACAGAAGGTACTACAAGGAAAACTTTAACCCAAGGAAGTTAGCCTCACTCACAAAGTCACATGCAATAGATAATCCTACATCAGCAAAACCTGAAGAAGGGAAACACACACACATACCACACCACCACCACCACCACCACCACCACCACCACCACCACCACCACCACCACAACCATCTCCAACAAAATAACAGGAATTAACAATCATTGATTGTTAATATCTGTGGTACTTTGAATGTAAACCCCCCTCCAAATCTCATAGGGAGTGGCACTACTAGGAGGTATGGCTTTGGTAGAGTTGGTATGGCCTTGTTGGAGGAAGTGTGTCACTGTGGGGTGGGCTTTGAGGTTTCTATGATTAGGATACTGCCCAGTGGCTCAGTGGTTTCCTGTTGCCTGCAAGATGTAGAACTCCCAGCTACTTCTCCAGCACCATGTCTACCTGCACACTACCATATTCCCAGCCATGATTATAATGGACTGAACCTCTGAAATTGTAAGCAAGTTGCCCCAATGAAATGTTTTCCTTTATAAGAATTGCCATGGTCATGATGTCTCTTCACAGCAATAGAAACCCTAACTAAGACAATATATCTCACTACCAATGGACTCAGTACCCCAATAAAAAGACACAGGCTAATAGAATGAATATGAAATCAGAATCCATCCTTCTGTTGCATACAAGAAACACATTTCAACATAAAAAAACAGACATTACCTCAGAATAAAGGGTTGGAAAAAAATTTCCAATCAGCAAGACCTAAGAAGCAAGTTGGTAAGCTATCCTAATACCTAACAAATTAGACTTCAAACCAAAATTAACACAAAGAGATGGAGAAGGACATTTCATATCTATCAAAGGAAAAGTCTACCAAGAAAATGTCTCAATTCTTAGCATCTGCATACCAAATACAGGGCACCCACATTTGTAAAAGAAATATTACTAACACTTAAATCACATATCAAATGCAACACATTAATAGTGGGAGACTTCAACACTCCACTTTCATGATTGGACAGGTCGTCCAGACAGAAACTAATTAGAGAAATAATGGAATTAACAGGCATTATGACTCAAATGGACCTAACAGATATCTAGAGAAAATTTCACCCAAACACCAAAGAATATACCTTCGTCTCATGGAAGATATTTTCCACCTCATGGAACCTTCACCAACATTGACCACATACTTGGTCACAAAGCAAGTCTCTATAAATACAAAAAATTGGAATAACTCCCTGTATCTTATCAGATCACCATGGATTAAAGTGGAATTCAATAACAACACAAACTATATATAGAAAGCCTACAAACTCTTGGAAAACTGAACAACTCTGAACTGAATTATAACTGAGTCAAGAAAGAAATACAGAATTCAATGAAAATGAAGGCACAATATACCCAAACTTACAAATTGCTATGAAACATGCTAAGAGGAAAGTTCATAGCACTAAGTGTCTGCCTAAAGAATTTGGAGAAATTTCACACTAGCGACTTAACAGTACACCTGAAAGCTCTAGAACAAAAAGAAGCAAATATGCCTAAGAGAAGTAGATGGCAGGAAACTGAGGGCTGGAATCAATAAAAGAGAACAATACAAAGAATCAACGAAACAGAGTTGGTTCTTTGAGAAAATCAACAAAATAGTCAAATCCTTATCCAAACTAACCAAAAAGCAGAGAGAGAATATACAAATTAACAAAATCAGAAATGAAAAGGGAGTCATAACAACAGACAATGAGGATGCTCAGACAATCATTAGGTCATATTTCAAAAACTTGTACTCTACAAAATTGGAAAATCTAAAAGAAATGGACAAATTTCTTGGTAAATAATACATACCAAAATTAAATCAAGATCATATAGAGGATATAGAAGCAGTTGTTAAAAGTCTCCCAACCAAGAAAAAAAAAAAGCCCAGGGACAGATAAGTTTAGCACAGAATTCTACCAGACTTTCAAAGACGAGCTAATACCAGTACTCTTCAAATTATTTCACAAAACAGAAACAGAAAGAACATTGCCAAATTCTTTCTTTGAGGCCACTGTTATCCTGATACCCAAACCACACAGACTCAATAAAGAGAATTACAAACCAATTTCCCTCATGAACATTGATGCAAAAATATTCAATAAAAATACTGGCAATAAAAATACTGGCAAACTGAATCCAAGAACACACCAAAAAGATCATCCACCATGATCAAGTGGGCTTCATCTCGGAGATTCAGAGATGGTTCAACATACAAAAATCTGTCAATGTACATTAGGACTTCTAGTTTAGTGGACTTATTAGATTCCCGAGTGTGCAAACAAATAGGTCTCTGTGTCTGTAACTGTTTCTTGTGCCATTTACTGGGCTCTTTCTTCTTTTCTTTTTCTTTCTTTTTTTTTTTTTTTTTGGTGGTTAGTTTTTTTTTATTTTATAATTTTTTTTAGGCAACCTTCTCTCTCTCTCTCTCTCTCTCTCTCTCTCTCTCTCTCTCTCTCTTTTAAAGATTTATTTATTTATTATGTATACATTGTTCTGTCTGTACATATCCCCACAGGCCAGAAGAGGGCACTGGATCTCATTACAGATGGTTGTGAGCCACCATGTGGTTGCTGGGAATTGAACTCAGGACCTTTGGAAGAGCAAGCAGTGCTCTTAACCTCTGAGCCATCTCTCCAGCCCCCTATTTTATAATTTAATTTAATTTTATATATCAGCCACAGATTCCCTTGCTCTCCCACCTTCCCCCCAGCCCACCCCCCATTCCCATCTCCTCCAGGGCAAAGACTCCCCTGAGGAATGAGTTCAACCTGGTAGATTCAGTCCAGGCAGGTCCAGTGCCCTCCCCCCAGGCTGAGCCAAGTGTCAGTGTATAAGCCCCAGGTTCCAAACAGCCAGCTCATACACTGAGCACAGGACCTGGTCCCATTGCCTGGATGCCTCCCAAACAGATCAAGCTAATCAACTGTCTCACTTATCCAGAGGGCCTGAGCCAGTTCGGGGGCTCCTCAGCTATTGGTTTATGTGTTTCATTTGGCTATTTGTCCCTGTGCTTTTTCCAAACTTGGTCTCAACAATTCTCGCTCATATAAACCCTCCTCTTTCTTGCCAATTGGACTCCTGGAGCTCCACCTGAGGCCTGGTCGTGGATCTCTGCATCTGGTTCCCTCAGTCATTGGATGGGGTTACTAGCATGACAATTAGGGTGTTTGGCCATCCTATCACCAGAGTATGTCATTTTGGGTTGTCTCTCAACCATTGCCAGTAATCTATTGTGGGGGTATCTTTGTGGATTTCTGTGGGCCTCTCTAGCACTTTGCTTCTTCCTATTCTCATGTGGTCTTCATTTATCATGGTCTTTTATTCCTTGTTCTCCCTCTCTGTTCTTGATCCAGCTGGGATCTCCCATTCCCCTAAGCTCTCTTTCCCTTGACCCTTGCTCTTCATTACCCCTACTCATGTCCAGTTTGCTCATGTAGATCTCATCCATTTCTCTGTCATTGGGTGATCCCTGTGTCTTTCTTGGGGTCCTGTTTTCTAGGTAGCCTCCCTGGAGTTGTGAGTAGCAGTCCAGTCATCTTTGTTTTACATTTAGTATCCTCCTATGAGTGAGTACATACCATGTTTGTCTTTCTGAGTCTGGGTTACCTCACTCAGGATGATTTTTTTCTAGATCCATCCATTTGCCTGCAAACCTCATGATGTCATTGTTTTTCTCTGCTGAGTAGTATTCCATTGTGTATATGTACCACATTTTATTTATCCATTCTTCAGTTGAAGGGCATCTAGGTTGTTTCCAGGTTCTGGCTATTACAAACAATGCTGATATGAACATAGCTGAGCAAGTGCCCTTGTGGTATGATTGAGCATTCCTTGGGTATATGCCCAAGAGTGATATAGCTGGATCTTGGTGGAGATTGATTCCCAATTTTCTAAGAAAGCACCATATTGATTTCAAAGTGCTTGTACAAGCTTGCATTCCCACCAGCAGTGGAGGAGAGTTCCCTTAGCTCCACATCCTCTCCAGCATAAGCTGTCTTCAGTGTTTTTGATCTTAGCCATTCTGACAGGTGTAAGGTGGTATCTCAGAGTCATTTTGATTTGCATTTCCCTGATGATTGAGGATGTTGAGCAATTCCTTAAATGTCTTTCAGCCATTTGAGTTTCCTCTTTTGAGAATTCTCTGTTTAGTTCTCTGTGTCTATAACCGTTTCTTGTGCCATTTATTGGGTTCTTTTTTCATTCTGTTTGTTTTGTCCAATTCTGATGTGTTAATTTTTGTTTTATACTATTATGTTATATTTTGTTATTATTCCTTATAAGTCTGTTTGTTATCTGATGAGAGACAGAAAGGGGTTGATCAGATGGGCAGGGAGGTGGAGAGGAACTGGGAGAAATAGAGGGAGGGAAAACCATAATTGGAATATATTATTTTAGAAAAAGAAATCTACTTTCAATAACAGCAAAAAAGAAAGGAAAACCTGGTATGGCTTAGAAAGAAAAGGGAGCAAGAGCAGATGGAAACAGGCACCTAACTAACCAAACATTCTCTCTGAGTAGAATCATATTTTTAAATCAAATTGTGATTTTCTCTGATATCTTCAGTCTTCTATACAACAAGAAATATTTTGTTCTTGTTATATTTTTAAAGATTTATTTTTATTTATGAAAAATATGTAAAATTAATTTGTCTATATTTAATTTTATAAAATTTTTATAGGTTTGATTGGTGACAGCCATAGCCTCAGAGTTTGCCCTCTGGGTAAACTGCCACCAGACTTGTATCATCTTTACCTGCTATAAACTCACTTTGAGTACAACAGTCTGGCATAAATGGACTGTTGGGGAAGTTGGTGCTCTGCCATGGCAGGCAGATGGTCCAGAAAGCACACCACATTAATGTTGACCTCAGAACTGTTTTTTCTTTCAGTATCTGAAGCAGACCTAACCACACACTCCTACCTCTTATCCTGATTAACTCAGTTATGAGTTTGCCTATAATCTTAGAAACTCCATGTTGGATTAGAATTAAATAGAATTTATTCTCTAGATATCTACATAGTGTATCTGTCCTTAAAGTTCAGATCACATGAACAGGTAAGCATGAGGGCTCACAATTTGTGTTGACATAGTGACATCATATTGATACCATTAATGTCTCACTGGGCCATTGAAGGAGAAAGGGTATAGAAAACAGATAGCTAATCATTTCTTTATAATGAATTGTAACAAACTAATAAAATCTAGTGGCCTGGTAATAAACTAGTTTCTTTGACCTCTCATTTATTTGGACAATGATTTAAAGAGCTAAGGTTTGCAGTCAGAATGGCATCAAAGACAGAAAAAGTGTGGTGTCACATATTGCAAATAGCTTGTTTTGTCCAAATTTACCTATTAAACTGCCAAGAGTTTTATTCTTTCTGTTGAGGTAGAGTCCTGCCTTACTCTAAATTATACCCTGTAATTTCCTTCTATACCCTTAGGGATTCTTTTCACAAAGAGGTCAAGGATGCATTACTAATTCTCATTTGTTCTTTGCAACACAGTTTAATAAAATTTACACTCTCTCCAAAACCCACCCCATCATACCCTCTCTGTTACTAGAACATTGTGGAAATCATAAACACACAGACACTCCCTTGTATTTGCCATCTCCCAGATTATGTCCATGGGCATAATCAGTCTGTATAGGGCAGTTTTTGACAGGTGAAAGAACACAACCGTTCTTGCTCATTTCTCCACTCAAGCCCCAATTAAGAGACACTTTGTTCAAATCTTAGACTATGCCAGGCACTGAATAGTCAAGGCTTTTGATCATATTAGCTGAGCCTCACAACCATTGTGCGAACCAAGCAGAGCAAGCATAATTACTTCTGTTTTGCATATAAGGAATCAGTTCCAGAAAGTATAAACAGTTCTTCCAAGGCTCCACAATAAAAACACATCCAGAGCAAAAACTTAGATTATGGCCTATAACTTTTATTGTTTTGTTCTGGTTTAGTTTTCTGATCTCTACAGAAAAAGTTTTTTGCCTATGTTTGCCTGTACACATTTAATATTCCCTTTGGACTGTACCATGATAGTTTGATTCATATGAATTATTCAGAAAATAATTTATTTTATATACTTTGGTTTAAAATATAAAGACATTCATAACCACATTTTATTGACTAAGGAAATCCATCCAGAAGCAGACATTAAATCATTTCTATATGAGCACCATTTACTTTTGCACATTTATTTCCTAAAGTGAAGTATGTGTCTGTTTCTCTTTGTTCCTTTCCTAAGTTCTGGGCTTCTCATTTGTCCACTATATTTTATTAGTTGTCTCCCACTGTAGAAGTTCATTATCTACTCAATCCCTTTGCAATTAGCTTCTGCACACCTGGCCTCTGAAGAAGTATGTTTTCCTTTGGGGGACCCAGGCACTAGAGGAAAGACCCAGAGCTCAGAACCAAGAGACCTGGGCTTTTGACCTTTGCTCTTCAATATTTTTGGGAAAATACTATTTGCTTCCTTGAATATCTGTTCTGAATGTTTGTAAAAATGAGATGATAATCCCAACTAAATATCCTTACTTTCAAAGTGTTTTTTGTACTTAGGTGAAAGTTGCAGCAGTAATGAGTATTATAATGAGTATTCTTGTTTAAAATTACTCATAAGAAAAATTAAACTCTGACCTCTAGAGCCATTATGGTGAATGTAGCTTACAGTAGAACTTATGTTGCCACTGACAAGAGTGTGAAACCGAGCATTCTGTAGAGCTAATGGAAAAGGCCTTATGTAGGATGTCAGGTAAAGAGAGCTAATTATCACTCTGTTACAAAAGGAAAATCCATGTCAATTATTAAAATTGTGTTGTTACTTGTATCTGTGTACAAGTGGTAAAAGGAAAAGCTAGAAAAGAGGGAAAGAGGATGAATTAGAAGATACTGGGTTTGGAAGACAAGGGGACTAATAAGGCTAATTGACCCACACTGAATATATTTAAGATTTATTAATCATCTACACTTATCTATCAGAGCATGTAAACAAATGTTCTGGAGGGAAATATGAACTTCAAGAAAAAGCAATGACATAAGTTGTATCAGACTTCAAGATATGATTGTATCATGGACAATCCATTCACTTGCAGAGAGTTACTACTCAAGGAATGGTACTTACATGGGTAAGTCGGTGCTAGACAAAGGTTTTGGAAGGATCTGAGGATCAGCCACCTAGCCTCTGCCACCAACACTGACACTAAGGACATAGACAATGGGATTGTTGAGGAAGCTGCTTCCTCTGCCAGTCATGTAAGTGGGGAAGCAAGGATACCACAGAATCTTTTAACCTCAGAACTGTTCAAGCTTGCAGGACTCAAAACAGGCCAAGCCACGTGATACCATACCACACCTTATTTAGCTTAATTATCTACAACCTTATAAACTCCATGTTGGATTAGAGTCAAAGAGAATTATTATTTTTAATAGATACCTACATATTTGTATGTCCTAAGAGCACAGTTCTCATGCATAAATACATACAGATGCCCAAGACTGGTGTGTACACAGTGACATCATATTAACATCTTCCATCTTGAGCTGGGGCATTGAAAGAGAAAGGAAAACAGAGAAGACAGTCTTTTCTTTCCAACCAGTCAGAACAGACTAGTCAGATCTAACAGCCTGGCAATAGATCAGTTTCTTCAGAGCTTCTTTGACCTCCCGATTCCTGAGGCAGTAAATGAAAGGATTGAGGGCTGGAGTGACAATGGCATAGAAGATGGAAATGACTTTGTTCATGTTGAAGGCGTGAATAGCTCGGGGTCGGGCGTACATGAAAATCGTGGCAGAGTAGAAGATGGTGACCACCACAAAGTGGGAAGCACAGGTGGAAAGGGCTTTCTGCTTTCCTGTTGGCATGCGTAGCACAGTGGCCAGAATGCACCCATACGATAAAGCAGTGATTGACAGTGGGAAGAGGAAGATGACCAGAGCCAAGACAAAGTCCACCAACTCGGCAATAGACATGTCTGTGCAGGAGAGATTAAGTACTGGAGAGATGTCACAGAAGAAGTGGTTGATGACATTGGGACCACAGAAGCTGAGGCGAGAGATGAAGTAGATCTTTGCCAAAGAGATGCCAAAGCCGATGACCCAGGAACCAAGAGCCAGGCGGAAACAGAGCCCATGGCTCATGATGGTGGGGTAGTGCAGTGGGCGGCAGATGGCCACATAACGGTCATAGGCCATGGCAGCCAGGAGAACACATTCCGTACACATAAGTGCAATGAAGAAGTAAAGCTGTATCATACAGTGGGTGAAGGAGATGCTGTTACTTATGGACCAGAAGCTGAACAGCAGCTTGGGCACAGTCACAGAGATGTACCAGGTCTCCAAAAAAGACAGGTTGGCCAGGAAGAAGTACATAGGCTTGTGCAGTGGCCGGTTCTGCTGCACCAGTAGGATGATGATTACATTTTCAGCTACGGTCAGAATATAGGCCACAAGAAACATCAGGAACACGGCTGCTCGCATGCTCAAACTCCCAGGAAATCCTACCAGGATGAACTCGGTGACCCGTGTCTGGTTCTCCAAATCCATATCAAACACACCGGATTTAGCTCTTCTGAGAGAAAAGAATCACTTGATCAGAGTCTATGGTCTGGTAAACATCTTTTATCCCTGCCTTCTTTGAGAACCAATAGCAGTAACAGTTGCTTGTTAACAGCATATTATAAATTAGGTAGATGCATGTAGCATAATTAGCACACTCAATTTCCCACATAGCATCTTTAACCATACCCTATTACATCCATTTTAACGATATGGTATTAGAGAGATATTAAATACATTTCTATGTTCTTACTGACAGGAGAGAAAGAATTGTATTCAAGTCTAAGCTAAAGCCATCTATCTACTACCCTACACTGCCTCCACAAATACTTCCAAAGCAAACGAGCAAAGCTTGTGTTACAGCGGCTGATTTCAAAAAGCACACTCACCTTCCTGTGTTGTCGTCTGCTTATAGTTCTGAAAGTTCTTCCTCGCAGCTGGGAGACATTGACATGTCACCTGTGTCTTTTTTCTTCTACCATTAGTGGAGATGGAAAGGGCCTGTCACAATCTGAGTTGTATTAGATCAAGAGGCACGGGGAGAAGTCAAGCTCATCCCTGTCAAATCCCTGGATTTCATTCGACTTCCAAGTCTTCCATGGAGTTGCTATGTCCTTGAAATCATGCCCTCTTTGAGACCCATTTTTCCTCTCTTACTTAATACAAATATTAATATGTGTTCAATGGATGTCACTGTGGATTAAAATGAAGTTGGAATCAAGAAAATAGTGTTTTATATAAACTTAATGATAATGAGTATGAAATGGGCTCTTGTTCCATATTAAAACAGTAAAGATGAATCTAGATCAGTACAGGGGAGGTGCAACTCCTGTCATCCAAGGAAGCGATGAGAAACAGAAATGTGGGGCCCTGGTCAGTGAGCTTTTAGCTTCTGAGGATAAAGACAGTTTTTTTTGGGGGGGGGGTTTGCAATTACTAAGCTAAAGTAGAAATATATCATAAAATTTTAGATATTTTTAATGAAGATTAAGAGCCAGAGAGTAACACCGTATAATCTGGAATGCAATGTACCTCTGACCTCTGAGGAGGTGACATTGGATCAGAGGATTCCAGGGCCAGCTCTTTGAGGGCGTTAGGTGAGGGAGACCCAAGCTAAAATGAGACCCCTATTGCTACACTGTGGCTGATAGAAAAGGAGCCAGGAAGTGGTGAGAAGGTAGGTGAGACTGTGTAGACAAGACCCCAAGGCTCAGAAAAGGATCTACATGGTGGCCTAAATGCAATGTGAGGCAAGCAGAAGGGTAAAGGGCCTGGCATTATTGTGTCCTGGAAAAATGACTGTCATTTCCCAGTCGGCTTCCTGGAGCGAGGAGTGGGGGTGGGGGTGGTGGCCCAGGCGTTGAGGGAAGGTGCCGTGACCTCCAGGACTGCTTTGACAAAAACAAGTTTAAGGTCCATCTGAGAGGGAGGATCTTTAACAGAACTGAGTGGACTTGGGTGTGGAAGTTTAGGGGGGAAAGATCAAGGAGAAATCACAGACAGCTGAAACAGAGATGTGTTGCCATTTACTAACAGAGAAATTGTGGGGTTTTCATGGGCATTTCCCCTATAGTCAGAGACAAAAATGGATGAAAACTTGCCATATTTGGTGAGCATCAATGCTCCACTTCATCCTCTAAGAAGAAATCAGAGAGCATTCACTAGGTACCAGGTACTTACTACTGTTCATAAAGTGCAGCATTTAATTCATAAAATAACATTAATGAGATACAGTTACTCTAATTTCCCAGAAGAGGCATTTGGTCTCATCACTACTTTTAAACACTTAGAATTTGTGATTCTTTTAGTAAATGTTCTCCAGTCCTGCTGCAATTTCATTATAAGCACAGGCTATTGGGACAGCAATGAACATATGACAGAAGAATATTTTTTACCCAAAACACGCACAGCAGAAAGGAACATACAAGGATGCTTGTCATGTGTGCCAGAGATAAGATAAGCACTGAATATATCCTGAGATATATCAGGGAGAAGCTGGGGCCTTGCAGGCAAATGATTCAGAAAAAAAAAGTCAGAGAGGTCAGAACCACACAGCACAACAGCTCATTGGTCGTGTGTTTGACAAATGGAGAGTGATTGAACTGAAGAGTGATGCATGGCAGGAAGGAAAAGGGAGACTTGTCAGGGGCCAGATCGTGGGGAGCTCCATCCACAGTAGTAAGGAGCTGAAGAGCCATCCTGAAGCAAGAACAGTAAATGATGACTGGATATTTGTCAGGAGGATGGTAATATCCTTATATTTCACCCTGGCTGTTGATATGAGAAGATATATTGGGCAGAACAAGGTTATCAAATGAGAAGTTGATGGGCAAGCTGGAAGTCACCCTCATAGCAAACACTTACAACACAAACAAGGAAGAGCAAGATCACTAGCTGGTGACTGATTGTTAAAGAAACTGAGATGAACACATTCAACTCTATCTACATAAGCAATATCAAGATCTATCTATTTACATAAGAAAGAACAAGGAGTCTGCAGCATAGCAAGACTGGGGAGCATGAAGAATCTAAGGATAGTGGCCATACTTTGGGATACTTATTATGACCCAACACCAGGAAATATTTCTCAAAAAGCAATCATAGAAGTCTATTCCCTTGATTTATTGTGTAATTCTCCACACAGAGGTTTCAGAAAATGAGAATAAAATTGTGTTCAATTGCTGGAATTATAATGGATAAAAAGGAAAGACATAAAACATGTAGGGCTTAAACATCACTGTATCTAACAGTTGCACATTTATTATGGATGCTGCAAAAGAGATCACTTACCTTAACTTAGCAGCCTCTGATGGGGTAGAATGTGAAAAGAAATTCTTCACTGATTCTAAAATAGGAAGAAGTACAAAGGAAAGATTCAGATATTGAATAGATATGAGGAACCCACTCCCTAAACTCAGAAGAACACAATGGGCACCGATTACCCCACTGATTTCCAGCAGATGGCCAGGACTATATGAGAGTATATCCCTAGATACTAAGACCACATTTGTGTCCAGTGTGGCACCAGGCTGGATTTTCCAGCATTGTGGGGCCAGAGATCCCATTGCCTTCTGGCAAAAGCTGTCCTAGACTAGGGCACATCAAGCTGTGAATGTCTTTGTTCTTCTGAGAAATTTATACAGCATCAAGATTTTCTTGGCATCTCTCCCAGGACCCAAGAGGAAAGAACATTGACAACAGCTGTCCAAGTCTCTTGTGGTATCCAAGGAAGGCTGTGTGTACTGTGGCCATCTCATTTGTTTCATGTAATACTGGTTCCATTGGAGGAAAATCACTCATGGCCACATACTTTAGAAAGAGCCATGTTTTAGTCTTTGTCAAAAGAGTAAGAGGAAAGAGAGCATTGAATTTAAAAATCTACTTTGAGATAATTCGATTAGTATTATCTTGGCTTTTCGGAAACAGAATGACCATATCAGTTCTCCAAGGGAGACCATGACTGCTGAACTAGACTGGTGTTGTGACACCTTAGTAGGAGTTTAAATGGAAGTCTTTGTCATCAAGTATGTCATAAAGTATGCTAAGTGAAGTTATTATAATGGGTGAATGTCGCTATCATCTGCAGGGTATCACTTGACTAATATTTCCATCCTGAGACAGAGTCAGCACATATCATTTCTCTGTGTGTGCAGAACTTGCAAGCAGCCTTCGCAGCAAAGAAAGCTAAGAGATTCACTGTGGTTTCATAAAACAGTAAGTGGAAACATTGAAAGTCATAAACAGTCCATGCTGAGGAGCCACTCACATTTATGGCAATTAGGAAACCTGCTTCACATCTAGATTGTTTCAGAGGACTGAAACATAGAAAACAAATGATAAAATAGTGAAAAAATAAGGTCCTCAATTTGCCTCCAAGTTCCAGAAACACTCTGATATCACTTAAAATGTATCATTTAATCACGATTTTCCATCATGGATTTAAACTCTTATTGTAGTGATTATAAATGGAAAATGATAGAATTTCTACCAAATCATGGTTGCTTTTGCTGCATGAGCAGAATGCTTGGCAGAGCACACTTATTATCCAGAGTAAGGAAATCCCCTCCCTATTGTAGCAAGAGCCCATGAATTGCCATGACAACGAACAATTCTTGAAGCAAAAATTTCATACAAATAGTCTTAAATGGATATGAGAAATTTGGCAGATACAACTGGGTACATTTGGTGGCACCCTGACATGCTGTCATCAAGAGCTTTAATAAGCTTTTTGTGTACACCCTAGTGGCTCCAGGTTGGTAGTCCCTGACCCAGGAAATACAGGATACATCAGCTTCTAAGGTCCTTGGATGTTTTCCATTTTGCAGAACCTTCTCTTGCTGTTGCATTGTGACCAGGGTCTCTTTATTTTCCAACTATATGAGTACACTATAGTTTATTTGTTGACAAACTGGTAGACTTGTGTTCCTTTTGGGACATGTTTCCAAGACTTAGGCCACTTGCAAGTGTGCTTTAGGTTTCTCTTGCTATTGAACACAGCCTGAAGGTTACCTGGAGGTGAACTCTTTAGATCCCTTTGGGCATATGTACAACTTTCTGAGGTACACACCAAGGTTTGTTCATGAATTTGCATGTCATCTTTATGAAGGGGCCAGCCTAATCATCTCTGTATTGTTCCAATTTCAGTATATGTGCTGCCAAAGCAAGCACCACACTGTTTTCATAATCCCCAATTCCCTAATATATCTTCTTTCCCAACCATCTCCTTCTGAATTTTTTTTATATGTCCATTGTTTATCCCAACCTTCATTCATAGACAGAAGCTGCTACAACTGTTCCCTTTAAGTGCTCCCAGTCAGCCTGGCCAGGTGGTCCAGGCCTGTACTCTCAGCTAGTCAGCAGACAGCGTGTAGAGAACAAGTCAAAGATTCACCTAGGCAATTTAGTGAGACCCTGTCTCAAAACAAAAACTAAATAGGAGGCCAGGGATATAGCTCAGTGGAGATGTGCCTAGTGTATGCAGAGCTCTGGATTCAAGCCCTCCCTATCCCTGACCCCACCCCACGTACTGCACTCGGTAAGCTTTATCTGAAAAGCTACCCTAGTCTTGGAAATGCTTCCAGTCATTGAAAACAGAGGGAATTCCTTGCAAGACCTTTCAGTACCTTCTAGATAAATTGAGGATGTTGGCAAAATTTCTTTGAGAATATTGTTCACATTTGTCTTTCTCCTAGTTAAATCCTGTACCAGACGTAAGAACCATCATCTTGATGTTTGCCCAGTATGAGAAGTCAGGCAAATTAAATGACCCAACTCTCTCACTACAAGACAGTGGCTTCTACCTTCAGGAATCTTTCCCCTGAGTGTTGAAAAGGTTTTTTTCTTCATAATTGGACAAAAGTTGATTCTGACAAGTTTTGACATCCAATGAGTTATTTCTGTAGTGAGTCAGAATCTCCCACACCACTGGTGTAGGTGATCTTAATATGCACATACATACACAGCACATATTGTTCTTGAAACTTTCAAAATTCCCAATCTCACTTTTTAGTTCTAGGCACTCTACTGTGAGATTTTGTCATTGACTATTTTTAAATAATTTTCTTTATTTCTGATTTACATGATTTTTTTTCACTTTTCCTGTCCTTAACACTTTGCCTATGACTTTTATTTAAGACTAAATGATGAACTTGTTTTCAATCTTAGATATCAGTCAAGTCTTTCATTCTTTAAAGATGTTACATGTTAATAAACCCAGTTAATTCCTGCACCCCAGGCCATTTGTATCACCTGCCTCATGATGGATCACTTCCACTGGACTCTAATTAATTTTTAAATTAAAACATTTCACTCCCCCTTTCTATTTTCTCCTTCTAGCCCACCCCAAATGTCTCCTCCTTCCAACACTGCCTATACCCACCAACTCCCTGTCAAGCTTAAGGTTTAGTGTCTGCCATTCAAGATTTATTGGGAATATTTAATGAATGTGTATAAGTAGGCAATCATGTCTTTGATCTCTGAAGACATGAAAGTCACAGAAAGGAGACGGTCATTGACTGAAACACAGTTCATACTTCCGTCTTTAAAAGTAGGAGGTCAGTGTGGAAGAGTAGCTAGAATGCATCAGAAATGCTGTTCCCAGGAAAAAATGGGTGAGTGGTAGTCTCTCCAATCACAGAAAAGGCAGGGCCAAAGATTGGTTTCACAGATTCACTGACTTCCATTATTTGCTCCTAAGTAAGCCACTGGCTGCAATCAGTCACAAGCCCATCAGTCTTTTAAGATGGTTTTAAAGGACTGGGGCCCAGGAGGATGCTATCCATGCTGTTGAGTTTTGTTTGGTTGAGTCTTTTTGGAGCAATCATGTTGCTAACAACTGAAACTATCCTTATCTTTAAAAATCAGTAACAATTCTGTGTTGAACCCATCTTGTCCTGTTTTTTTTTTTTTTTTTTTTTTTTTTGGTTGGGAGACTTTTAATGGCTGTTTCTATTTCCTTAGGGGTTATTGGTCTTTTTAAGTAGTTTATCTGGTCTTGATTTAACTTAGGTATGTGGTACCTATCCAGAAAATTATCCATCTCTTTTAGATTTTCCAGTTTTGTGGAGTACAGGTTTTTGAAGTATGACCTAAAAAAATCAGTAACAAGAAGAAACAAAAATGCATCCTATAGATTATCCTATAGATAATCCTATAGATTATTTTCTCAAAGTAGACAAAAAAAACTTCCTTGAGCTTTTGTTATGCCCTCTTCAATGACATTTTATTGTCAGTTTTTCATTATTATGATGAAATATTGTGTTAATCAACAGGAAGGCTCATTTTGGCTTGTGGTATGAGTCCATGGACACTTTGGGCTCATGGCAGCACAGCCCATCATAGTGGAAGCATGTAGCAAAACAGGCCTGTTCCTCACATGTCAACAATGAAGCAAAAGAACAGGAAGGGGTCAGTGTCCCAATTCCCTGATTCTAATTTGCTTTCTGTGGTGATAATCACCAAGATCAAAAGCAAGTTGGGAATGGAAAGGTTTATTTTATCTTCCATGCTGCAATGCCCTTTTATTGTTTACCCAAAGGTGACCCTACTTCAATCTCAGTCGGTATTTTCTAAAGTTTTATTACCTAAGAAGTGTTATTGCCTCTCAATAGGATCAAGGAAAGCCCCACATCTTTAGCACATAAGCCTTTAGGAAACATTCAAGATACAAATGATTGATAACTTCTAGTAGCATCACACAAAAACATGAAAATATGTTGGTGGCAAACAGGAATTCATTTACAGTTCAGTAAAAGGAATTACAGTTAGTAAACTATAGGAAAGGTCTTCTTCAGACCAAATATACATTTGGAATGCCCTGTAGACATTCATTCATATGAGAATGTCCACAAAAGAAGTCCTAGACATAGAAAATTGGCCACAAATCCAACAGCTGTATTTGTTTTGCAGAAATCAACATGTAATTAGCCTATTGAAGAAAAACTGTGAAGTTAAATGCATCATCATATGACAATATTTACAGAAAGAGATATATTATAAAGCACAGACCCCAGAAATCTACATCTAATGTCTGATTCACTTTGTCAGTATTGTGGACTGCTTTCTGAACTTTTTTTTTTCTGATCTATAGAAAAATTTATTTATTTATTTATTTATTTTACAACACCATTCAGTTCCACATAATAGCCACATATTCCCCTGTTCTCCCCCTCTCACCCCCCCTCCCCTCCCCCCAGCCCACCCCCCATTCCCACCTCCTCCAGATCAAGGTCTCCCCCGAGGACCGGGATCGACCTGATAGACTCAGTCCAGGCAGGTCCATTGCCCCCCTCCCAGACCGAGCCAAGCGTCCCTGCATAAGTCCCAGGATTCAAACAGCCAACTCATGCAACGAGCCCAGGACCCGGCACCACCGCACAGCTGCCTTCCAAACAGATCAAGCCAAATGACTGTCTCACCCATTCAGTGGGCCTGATCCAGTTGGGGGCCCCTCAGCCTTTGGTTCATAGTTCATGTGCTTCCATTCATTTGGTTATTTGGCTTTCTGAACTTTTAACTGAGGTCTTTGGCATTACTCTGATGAGGTAGCTTTCTTCCTATGAGAAATACAAATCCTGAGTCAAATTATTTTAGTGAAGAAGCACAAGATTAGTTAGCAACTATTGACACGGTCTCTTTGAATGAGATTGGAAAAGGCTGTTATGAAGTGGCACTTCCATACACAGCCACCAGAATAAAGGTTGCACAGCACGATTTCTTCCCCTGGAGTATGCTGCAGAAAGATTCTGTATTCTGAAATAACTTCGAATTCCTTGTTTAGTTTAGATCTCTGCCTCCTAGTAGTTTCTACAAAAGAAAGATATGTTATGTAAAATTCCCCAAGAAGATGTATGGAGGTGTCTATACCGATGACAGGCTCAGCAAATAACCCTATCCCAGTCTACTTTGGTGAACAAATAAGATTACTGAAATGACTTGCAAGCACATGGTGTTTCCTGGGAATCTGCCTCACTAAAAAGCCCACACAGCATGGGTGGTGACTCAGAAAAGCTGAATCAGCAGGGTTTCCTGTGCAACTGGCAGGCAGTTCCACTAAAGAATCTCCTCTTATCTCTGTAATTTTTCCTGCTCTTCTAACCTCAAGGCAGAGCCTTGTGAGTATTGTAAGTTCCTGGTGAGCTCTTATAAGTTCCTTGTAAGTTTTGTGAGCCTCTTCTCTCCACCAGGAAGTGGTTCAGTTTGGAAGAAATAACTATAAAGTGTGATAACTGCTCCTTGAAAGACCATATTTGAGCAACAGAACCTTGACTCCTGGCAAATTTCTGTCAATTAAGAGAATTGAGTTTTTTTGGATTTGTGGTAGTGCATTCATTAACCCTAGTACTGAGGATGATAATAATACTAGAGTATAGGCCAAATTCTGCCAACAGTTTGAACTCCTTGCCTAAAGTCTGAGGTCCTCTGCCACTGGGACATTTAGATGGTAATCCCCAGGAGTGAAATAACTGTTCCTAATAGTATTTTACTGACCGCTGCAGCTATGTTCTGTGACAGGGAAAAGCTTCCTCACAAGTAGAAAACTGTGCAAATGACCAATAACACACATTTTTTTCTTAGTGAAGGTGACAGCCAGGTAGTTTATTTGTTGTACTTAACAACCCTAGAAGCTGAAGGAAATGACTTTCCTTGGGGGAATTATTTCTCAGGTGAGTCTGAGAATGGCTTCCATGTGGCTTCCAATGACATGACGTATCCTATTGGATGGTCCTATTTGTATTACAACTGGGTTAATCTCTGTGTGTTAAAGAACAAATCATCATACACAATCAGAAAATGCTGGTCAGCTGCTTGGCTCCATCTTCACACTTTATTAAGAAATTAAAGCTTTGTCTATTCAGTTTGTCTTGGTATTGTTCAATGAGCATCTGTTTTCACTCATTCTGTTCTTTAAATACAGTAAAATCAGAATTGAGTGAAGAAGCACCAGTCAACAGAAGGTCAGGATGCAGGTCTACAAGTACAGCTGAAGCACCAGCTGGGTCATTTATTTTTCCTTCTTCTCTCTGCTAAAGACTGCCAGCTTAGATGCAAGATTGTAAAACATCAGTAGCGAACTTCTGCCTTCCCGGGTTCTCCCATTGTGCTGTAAGCATGTATTTAAGACCTCCTCCCTCAGACCTCCCATATGGACAAGAGGTGGGCTCAGACTCACAGAGGTCTGCCTCTAGATCCCATCCCTGGGCACCAGCCATTCCAGGGAAGACCTGCCCAACTTGGCCCCAGGTTCTGGCCATGAGGCAGGATCCCCTCCACCCCCACGGGGAAGGTTCCCCTTCTCCAAGACCCCGGCAGACTCTGCAATCTCCACGCCCTGCCCCCACGCCCATCTGCCTGAGACACCAGCCACTTCTTGAGACTTAGAGACCAGCCCACAGATTCCCTTCCTGCCCCGGACCTCCCATCTCGACAAGAGCTTCCATCCTGCCCCGGAGTTCCCATTTGGACAAGATAGAGAGTCTTCCTGAATCTGTCATCTCTCTGGACCAAGAGCACTGATAACACCAAGAACAAATCCATTAGGAGATGGGCAGACATCAAGGCAGAAGTACATACAACAAAATGAAGAGCAATACAGCATTACCAGAACCTAGCCCTCCTCCAATAGCTAGACCTGAACATCACAAAATGGAAGAAGCAGAAGAAAGCAACCTTATGAATAACATCATGGAACGGGTAGAGGCTTATATAGAAGAAATCACAAATGAAATTGAGGAAAAGACAAAAAAAATGGGAAGAACACTATGAAAAACTAGAGGAAAGGACAAATAAAGCAGAAGAAAACATAAATCCCCGAAAGAAAATCACAAAAAAGCAATGAAACAGATGAAGGAAACAGTCCAAGACCTGAAAAGGGAAATAGAAAAAATGAAGACACAGAGGGAATATTGGAAATAGAAAATCTGAGTAAACAAACGGGAACTTCAGATGCAAGTATAACCAACAGAACGCAAGAGATGGAAGAGAGGATCTCTGGTGTTGAAGATACAGTAGAAGAAAGAGATTCATCAGTCAAAGAAAACACTAAAGCCAACAAAGTCATGACCCAAAATGTCCAAGAAATTTGGGACACCATGAAAAGACCAAACCTACGAATAACAGGGATAGAGGAAGGAGAAGAATACCAACTCAAAGGCACAGAAAATATATTCAACAAGATCATAGAAGAAAACTTTCCCAACTTAAAGAAGGAAATGCCTATGAAGATACAAGAAGCCTATAGAACACCAAACAGATTAGACCCCCAAAAAAGTCCCCTCACCACATAATAATTAAACAACTAAACGTACAGAATAAAGAAAGAATATTAAGAGCAGCAAAGGAAAAAGGCCAAGTGACTTATAAAGGCAAACCCATCAGAATAACACCCAATTTCTCAATGGAGACTTTGAAAGCCAGGAGGACCTGTACAGATGTAATGCAGACACTAAGAGACCATGGATACCAGCCTAGACTAATATACCCAGCAAAACTTTCAGTCATCGTAGACGGAGTGAACAAGACATTCCAGGACAAAGCTAGATTTAAACAATACTTAGACACAAACTCAGCCCTACAGAAAGCACTAGAAGGAAAATTCCAACCTAAGGAAGTCAGATTCACCCTTGAAAACACAGGCAATAGATAATGCCACAGAAGTAAACCCACCAAAAAATAACAGGAATGAACAATCACTGGTCATTAATATCCCTTAATACCAATGGACTTAATTCACCTATAAAAAGACACAGGCTTACAGAATAGATACGAAAGCAGGACCCATCTTTCTGCTGCATACAAGAAACACACCTCAAATTCAAAGATAGACACTACCTAAGAATAAAAGGCTGGGAAAAGACTTTCCAATCAAATGGTCTTAAGAAGCAAGTGGGTGTAGCCATCCTAATATCCAGCAAAATAGACTTCAAACTAAAATCCATCAAAAGAGATCAAGAATGGCATATTATACTCATCACAGGAAAGATCCACTAAGATGAAGTTTTAATTCTGAACATTTATGCCCCAAACACAAGGGCACCCACATATGTAAAAGAAACATTACTAAAGCTTAAAATACATATAAAACCCCACACATTAATAGTGGGAGACTTCAGCATTCCATTTTCACCACTGGACAGATCTCCCAAAATGAAACTTAACAGAGAAATAAAGGACTTAACTGATCTTATGACTCAAATGGACTTAATCGATATCTACAGAACATTCCATTCTAATAAAAAAGAATATACCTTCTTCTCAGCACCCTATGGAACCTTCTCTAAAATTGACCACATACTTGGCCACAAAGCAAATCTCAACAGACACAAAACAATTGGAATAACCTCCTGCATTCTATCAGACCACCATGGTTAAAAGTTAGATTTCAACAACAACAAAAACTACAGAAAACCTACAATCTCATGGAAACTGAATAATGCTCAACTGAATCACCAATGGGTTAAGGAAGAAATAAAGAAAGAAATTAAAGACTTCCTAGAGATAACAAAAATGAAGACACCACATACCCAAACTTATGGGACACTATGAAAGCAGTGCTAAGAGGGAAATTCATAGCACTAAATGCCCACATAAAGAAGTTGGAGAAATCTCACACTAGTGACTTAACAGCACACCTAAAAGTTCTAGAACAAGAAGAAGCAAAGTCTCCCAGGAAGAATAGATGCCAGGAAATCATCAAAATGAGAGCTGAAATCAATAAAATAGAAACAAAGAGAACAATATAAAAAATTAATGAAACAAAAAGTTGGTTCTTTGAGAAAATCAACAAGATAGACAAGCCCTTATCCAAACTAACCAAAAGACAGAGAGAGAACATCCAAATTAACAAAATCAGAAATGAAAAGGGGCACATAATAACAGACAATGAGGAAATTCAGAGAATCATCAGGTCATACTTCAAAAAGCTCTACTCCACAAACTGGAAAATATAAACGAGATGGATAATTTTCTGGATAGGTATCACATACCTAAGTTAAATCAAGACCAGATAAACTATTTAAATAGTCCAATAATCCCTAAGGAAATAGAAACAGTCATTAAAAGTCTCCCAACCAAAAAAAAAAAAAAAAAGCCCAGGACCAGATGGTTTCAGCACAGAATTCTACCAGATCTTCAAAGAAGAGTTAATACCAATACTCTTTAAATTGTTCCACACAATAGAAACAGAAGGAACATTACCAAACTCCTTCAATGAGGCTACAATTACCCTGATTCCTAAACCAAACAAGAATACAACAAAGAAAGAGAACTACAGACTGATCTCCATCATGAACATTGATGCAAAAATACTCAATAAAATACTGGCAAACAGACTCCAAGAACACATCAGAACAATTATCCACCATGATCAAGTAGGCTTCATCCCAGGGATGCAAGGGTGGTTCAACATACGAAAGTCCGTCAATGTAATACACCATATGAACAAACTCAAAGAAAAAAACCACATGATCATCTCACTAGATGCAGAAAAGGCATTTGACAAAATCCAACACCCCTTCATGATAAAGGTCTTGGAGGGATCAGGAATACAGGGAACATACCTAAACATAATAAAGGCAATTTACAGCAAGCCAACAGCCAACATCAAATTAAATGGAGAGAAACTCAAAGCGATTCCACTAAAATCAGGAACAAGACAAGGCTCTCTGCTCTCCCCATACTTATTCAATATAGTACTTGAAGTTCTAGCCAGAGCAATCAGACAACATAAGGAGATTAAGTGGATACAAATTGGAAAGGAAGAAGTCAAACTTTCCCTATTTGCAGATGACATGATAGTATACATGAGTGACCCCAAATATCCAATCAAGGAACCAATACAGCTTATAAACACGTTCAACAACATAGCAGGATACAAGATCAACTCAAAAAAATCAGTAGCCCTCCTATATACAATTGACAAACAGGCTGAAAAGGAAATCAGAGATACATCACGCTTTACAATAGCCACAAATTTTATAAAATAAGCAAGTGAAGGACCTATATGACAAGAACTTTAAGTCCCTGAAAAAAGAATTTGAAGAAGATGTCAGAAAATGGAAAGATCTCCCATGCTCATGTATAGGCAGGATTAACATAGTAAAAATGGCAATCTTACCAAAAGCAATCTACAGATTCAATGCAATCCCCATCAAAATACCAACACAATTCTTCACAGACCTGGAAAAAATAATACTCAACTTCATATGGAAAAACAAAAAACCCAGGATAGCTGAAAGAATCCTGTACAATAAAACAACCTCTGGAGGCATCATGATCCCTGACCCCAAGCTCTACTATAGAGCTACAGTAGTAAAAATAGCTTGTTACTGGCATAAAAACTGACATGTGGACCAATGGAATGGAATTGAAGACCCGGGCATTAATCCACACACCTATGAACATATAATTTTAAAATTATAAAAGAAGCCAAAACTATACAATGGAAAAAAGAAAGCATCTTCAACAAATGGTGCTGGCATAACTGGATATCAACACGTAGAAGGTTGCAAATAGATCCATATCTGCCACCGTGCACAAAACTTAAGTCCAAGTGGATCAAGGACCTCAACATAAATCCAGCTACTCTGAACCTGCTAGAAGAGAAAGTAGGAAGGAGTCTTAAACGCATTGGCATAGGAGATCACTTCCTAAATATCACACCAGTAGCACAGACACTGAGAGAAACAATCAATCAATGGGACCTCTTGAAACTGAGAAGCTTTGTAGAGCAATGGATAAGGTCAACAAGGCAAAGCGACAGCCTACAGAATGGGCAAAGGTCTTCACCAGCCCCACATCTGACAGAGGACTGATATCCAGAATATATAAAGAACTCAAGAAGTTAGCCATCAAAATGCCTAACAGTCCAATTAAGAAATGGGCTATAGAACTAAACAGAGAATTCTCAACAGAGGAAACTCAAATGGCTGAAAGACATTTAAGGAATTGCTCAACATCCCTAATCATCAGGGAAATGCAAATCAAAATGACTCTGAGATACCACCTTACACCTGTCAGAATGGCTAAGATCAAAAACACTGAAGACAGCTTATGCTGAAGAGGATGTGGAGCTAGGGGAACTCTCCTCCACTGCTGGTGGGAATGCAAGCTTGTACAAGCACTTTGAAATCAATATGGTGCTTTCTTAGAAAATTGGGAATCAATCTCCCCCAAGATCCAGCTATATCTCTCTTGGGCATATACCCAAGGAATGCTCAATCATACCACAAGGGCACTTGCTCAGCTATGTTCACAGCAGCATTGTTTGTAATAACCAGAACCTGGAAACAACCTAGATGCCCTTCACCTGAAGAATGGATAAATAAAATGTGGTACATATTCATAATGGAATACTACTCAGCAGAGAAAATCAATGACATCATGAGGTTTGCAGGCAAATGGATGGATCTAGAAAAAATCATCCTGAGTGAGGTAACCCAGACTCAGAAAGACAAGCATGATATGTACTCACTCATAGGAGGGTACTAGATGTAAAGCAGGGATGACTGGACTGCTACTCACAACTCCAGGGAGGCTACCTAGAGAGCAGGATCCTGGGAAAGACACAGGGATTGCCCAATGACAGAGAAATGGATGAGATCTATATGGACAACCTGGACGTGAGTGGGGGTAATGAAGGGCAAGGGTCGAGGGAAAGAGAGCTTGGGGGAGCGGGAGATCCCAGCTGGATCAAGAAGAGAGAAGGAGAACAAGGAATAAGAGACCATGGTAAATGAAGACCACATGAGAATAGGAAGAAGCAGGCTGCTAGAGAGGTCCACAGAAATCCAAAAGGATACCTCCACAATAGACTACTGGCAATGGTCGAGAGACAGCCCGAAATGACCTACTCTGGTGATAGGATGGCCAAACACCCTAATTGTCGTGCTAGAAATCTCATCCAATGACTGAGGGAGCTGGATGCAGAGATCCACGACCAGGCCCCAGGTGGAGCTCCAGGAGTCCAATTGGCGAGAAAGAGGAGGGTTTGTATGAGTGAGAATTGTTGAGACCAAAGTTGGAACAAGCACAGGGACAAACAGCCAAACGAATGGAAACACATGAACTATGAACCAATAGCTGAGGAGCCCCAACTGGATCAGGCCCTCTGGATAAGTGAGACAGTTGATTAGCTTGATCTGTTTGGGAGGCATCCAGGCAGTGATACTGGGTTCTGTGCTCAGTGCATGAGCTGGCTGTTTGGAACCTGGGGCTTATACAGGGACACATGGCTCAGCCTGGGAGGAGGGAACTGGATCTGCCTGGACTGAACCTACCAGGTTGAACTCAATCTTCAGGGGAGTCTTTGCCCTGGATGAGATGGGAATGGAGGAGGGTAGGCTGGGGGGAAGGCGGGGGGGGGGGGGGGAGAGAAAGGGAATCTGTGGCTGATATGTAAAATTAAATTAAATTATAAAACAAAATAAAAAAGACTTCCTTCCTCCTTCAATAAATGGCATTTGGCATTATATAAATAAATAAATAAATAAATAAATAAATAAATAAATAAATAAGATGCAAATTATTAGGGGAGATGTTGCAAATGGAATTTGCATAAAATTTTCAAATATAAATTTCCATTTTTTTTAATGATGACACACACACAAAAGACTGCCTGCAGGTTGAGGGTGTCGCCTAGTGGTACAGAGCTTGCCTAGAATGCAGGAATTCCCGTTTCAGTCTCAGTTCAGAAAAAAAATATATGCCTATGAGTGCATGCTCACTAATATCTGAGGCACCTGAATAATACACAAGAGATTTAAAACAGGAGCAAAGATGTCATCTATTGTGCTGAGATAGCCTTGGGCATAGGCTTTTCTTCTCTACTTCACTCAAGAACACTATGACATAAACAGCTCTGAAATATGTATTTTTACTTTTTAGGTAAGATCCATTAGTGAACCACATTATTTCCATATGATCAAAAGAGTAGATATTCACTGTCTTCTAAGAGATAGTAATTTATCTGTTTACATCAAACAGACAGCAGAGATTTTTTTTTAGTTGGTGCATATTCATTATATCTTACAATGGGTTTATAGCCATTTTCATAGTTTTAGCTATATTTTCAAAGGTGAAAGATATGCTCTGAACAGAAATATGAGTATTGCCTTGAACATATTTACCACACATGCCCCCTTTATGCTCCCTATCATCTCTCCACTAGGCCCCTTTGCTTTTCCCAGATAGCCTTGCTCATGATTTCATTCCATACAGACATATTATAGAAAATACGAGAGAAAACATACATTTGGTTTTTGAGTCTGGCTTATTTCTTTTAATATGTTGACCTCTAGTTCCATTCATTTCTCCACAGAAGAAAAAAACCCCACAATCATTTCCTTCTTTATGGCTGAACAAACTCCTTTGTGCATATAGCACATTTTCATTATCTAGTTATCTGTTGACAGACACATTGGCCGACTCTGTAACTTGGCTGTTGTGAATAAACACAGATGCACAGGTGTCTCTGTTGTATTCCAATGGGCATGTTAGAATAGTTTTATTTTTAGTTTTTTAGTTTTGCTAGGTGTGGTGGCCCAAGCCATTGATCCCATCACTCAGGAAGCAGAAGCAAGCTGATCTCTGAGTTTGAAGCCAGCCTGGTCTACAGAGTGAGTTCTAGAACAGCCAGGGCTATACAAAGAAACTGTCTCAACTAACTGAAAAAAAGTAAAGAAAGAAAAAGAAAAAAAAAAACTCCTCCATGTTGATTTTCATGGTTGTTGTATTAGTTTACATTCTTTTTAACAGTTCATGAGGATTCCCTTTCTCCCATTTTCTTACCAGTGTTGGTTGACATTTGTTTTCTTAATGTCCAGAATTCTAACTGTGGTAGGACAGATCTTTGGGCAACTTAGATTTGCATTTCTCTGGTGACTAAAGGTGCTGAACATTTTTTATATATTCCTATGGCTGTTTATATTTCATCTCTTGATTTATCTATTCATTTCATTTGTCTATGTCACTATTTTTTCTTAGGTTTCTAAGTTCCTTATGCATTATATGTAGCATTCCTTTGTTGTATGTATAGCTAGTAGAGATTTACTCCCATTCTATGGGAGCTTTTCTTGCTTAATTGTTTTTCCTTGGCTGTGGAGAAGCCTTCGACTTTCATGTAATCTTGTTTTTTCCAGTTCTTGGTTTTATTTCTTGAGCTATTAGAATCTGTAAGTCTTTACCCATACCTATACATTGAAGAAAACACTTTTAATAAAGCCTTTGATCAGTTTTGATTTTTGTACAGGGTAAGAGATAATGTCTAGTGTCGTTATGCTGTGAATGAGTACCCAGCTTTCCCAGCATCATTTGTTGAAGAAGGTGTCTGTTCTTCAACGTATGTTTTTGGTATCTTGTCAGATATCAAGTGGCTATAGATTTACAGGTTTGTTTCTGGGTCCTCTATTCTCTTCCACTCGCTTATAGGTGTGTTTTGCACCAATGCCGTGCTGTTTCTGCTATTACGGCTACTAGTATAGTTTGAAATCAAGCACTGTGATACCTCCAGCATTATTCTTTTTGCTCCAGATTGCTTTGGCTATTCTATGAAGAATGTAATTGGAATTATGATGTAAGTTGCATTGAATCTGTGACTTGCTTTCGGTAATAGGGCTATTTTCATAATACTAATTCTGCTATTCCATGGACATGGAAGTTCTTTCCACCTCCTAATAATTTCTTAAGTGTTTATATTTTTCATTATAGAAGTATTTTACTGTTTTGATTATGTCTATTCCTAGGTACTTTTGAAATTTTTCTGAGTGGAACATGAAGAATTTTGCCAGAAGGGAGAAGAACAAGAGTAGTGAGATTCAGGATATTGTGTTAGATATTAGTTACTTTAGAAGGACACAGTAAAGTAATTTTATAAGATCTCATTCTCTTTTAAGATAAACACTAAGCATTGTGGGAATTTAATAAGCCTTCCAGGGAAGAAGAATGTGCACAATGAGGCCATAAAAATCTCATTTACAACCTGTAATACTTTACCAATAGCTATAATTGCTCTCACACAGAGTGGTAACCACTAGCAACAGGAGCTACCTGCTAGCTATAATGTCTAATTGGCCACGTCAGTCTCCGTGTGGCTGAATAACTCCTGATTCATTCTTATGTATTTCATGGACAAAAGAAAGTTGGACATTTATTCTCAGGATGCCCTTTCAATAGGATCAGGCAGAATCTCCTTTGTGTCCTCAAACACAGTTTTAGATTCCTCTGTCCAATGTAAAGTTTCAGTTCCGATATGAGTTAGGTAATTCGTGTAAAGCTTGAACCATAATAAAGAAATAGGGGATCCACTTTCCATAATATCTTAGAAATCCCCTTTGCTGACTTTTAGTTTAAGGGAGAAAGGAAGGTAATGAGTCATGGAAATGGTTGGGGACTAGTTAGTGCTTGTTTAGCTCCTTGAGCCCCTGGAAACCTTTGTGAATAAGTTTCTGTAACATGTGCAACCTTTGGTATGGGGACACCTTCTGAGAGGATGAATCTCAACAGTGAGTCATTGTTCTACTTTAGCTGACTAGTTCCCTCTGGAAAGGTTGCATCGACCTCTAGGACTTGGGGAATATACATGGAATCTCAGCTAGCCTGGTGGCTTAAATGGTTAGCTATATAGTTGAGTTTTACATATGAATTCAAAAGAGTTGGTAACAATGTGAAAGGCAGAAGCAGAAGATTAAATTGTCAATAAAGCATGGGTTTGGGAATGACAAGGCAGCCAGGTGTCATTATGTATGGCTCATAAGCCTTGAAAAAGTTTATATTCTCCTACATTTATTTTCTATCCAGGGAGAGTAGATGTGTTATGAAAACTGCTATAGAAAATAGGAAATCTGGACTTATATAACCTCTAAGAATAGGTTTGTTTCTTTCATCTTCTGCATTTAGAGGGTCCTCTTAAATGTTGAATGAGATCTTCCATTGTAACTAACCTGATTTTTCTAAAATGGAACTGGGCAGGGTTTTTTGTTTGTTTGTTTGTTCTGAGCTAAATGAACTTGACCAATGTTCATGGTATTTTAGACTATTGTCTGGTAAAGTATCTACATTGTAGTTTGAAGGTTGTTTTGAATGTAAATATCTTCCCTCCTTTTGGCATAACAATGCGTTTGCTTTAAGAATTTGAATAAAATTCCAACTACATTCCAGTGCAAGCTCCATGCCTAGGAGTAGTTGATTAACACAAAAAAAACTCCATGCTTCTTTTGGTGGACTTTTGGCTCTGGTTTGTTTTGTTTTGGAACTTTTTGTCTTCTTATTTGCCTTGATTTTTGTTTTGTGGAGTTATTTTGAAAGAGAGAGAGAGATAAAGAGCTTAAAGTTGGATGGCTAGGAAGGTAGAAAGGATCTGGAGGAACTGGGGAAGGGGAAAATGAAAATATACTATATGAAACACATTGAAATAAAATGGAAAACATTTTTCTAACGAATTATAGCTTGAAACAGAAATATTAAAATCCATGAGTTAGTCAGAAGGTCCGAACTACAGAGGGATTGGTTAGGAATTTAAAATGGCTGCAGGCCATCTTGAAGCCCCTACCATTGAAATGTTCTTTATTCTGGGGAAGGGGAGTTTAGGGGAAATTAGAGAATAGAATCAATGTAGTCTTATATCAGTTAGGGTCTTGGTAAATTCACAATTGAATGAACTGTTAGTGAGTATCAGCAAAATCCTCTTTAGTTCATCAGAGCAATACCACCGAGAAAATGTTCAGAAGGACACAGGATGAGACTATTCTTCAAATTCCACAATAGAGAAAACTACAAAGCATTTCATATCAGGCACCAGTGGAATAGAAGAGAAGAGTGTTGGCAAAGGCACGGATTTTAAATGATGCAGACCCCAACTTAAGACAATCTCTACAGTCTCCTGACTTATCTGTAAAGAGAAGCATTGCCCAATTCATTGATTTGTAGATATTAAGTGAGAAAAATGTATGTGTTGCTGAAGGGCAGATAGCACATATTACTCTCCCCAAATCCCACGGAAACAGCAAAATGGGAAAAGGCTTAACAGAAAGAAACCTTCCTGAGAAGTGCCGCTTCAGTGAGACAATCTGTTTCCTTAGAATTTCGCAAAGTGAATAGGAAGTAGAAGGCATCCAGGGCTGCCAGGAGGACACATGCTATGGAGTCCAGCAGGGGCCAGAACAGGCAGCACACGTAGATCATTGTAGCGAATAAGATCGCTCCTGCTAATAGCAAGTGGGCATCATTAAAATATTGAAGCCCGAGGGAATAACATATACATTGGTAAATCACTAGCACATGGATTATGACTGAAGATAAGTGAGTTTTATAGTTATTGTACTGTAAGAAAGAAAACGAGGGGCTGCAGAGATGGCGCTGGGTTTGAAAGAACTTGCTGTTCTTGCAGAGGATCCAGGATTGGTTCCCAGTGGTCACATGACAGTCTACAGCCGTCCATAACTCTACTTCCAGGAGATCTGATGGCCTCTTCTGACCTCTGTGGGAACCAGGCATGCACCTGGTGCAGGCAACACAGTCGTACACATATAAATAACATCTGCAGAAGGAAAAGAAAGCAAACTGAGTAACTGCAGCTCTTTAACTTCAGAGTCCTTCATGGTTGAGGGCAGGGCTTGCCTTACTAGCGAAGATGCTAATTGAAGGAAAACAACAGTGTCAGAGCAGTGATAAAACAGTCACCTTAGATATAAAGCCATATTTCCTGTGCATGAACTTTTCATTTTCCTGTTAGCAATACAGTAATAAAACAGCAGATCTAGGAAACAGAATGTCATCCTTCTCTGTTTTTATGCAATTGAGAAAGCCACAAAGACCCAAATGATAATAATGGACTTTTGCAAATATGATTTCTTTTTCCAGTGTTAGATATGTCTTCCTATTTCACAGAAATGAGCCTTTTTTTAAAGCTTTCAATTGGTCTTTAGTAGCACTTAATACTTTAATACTAACAGCCCTAAGTGTATAGAATAATAATACCTGAAGTCATTTCCGAATAAAAATTTATATACTATACTATGAAAAACTTTTTAACCTAATGTTTTTATTAATTCTTTGAGAATTTCATACACACACGATGCATTTTGATCATATTCACTCCCCTGACTCCTCCCACATCTACCTCCTTTCCCAAAATTTGTGTTCTCTTAAAACACAACCCCACTGACTAGAATATGAAAAGCTGTTTAAACATTCATTTAGCACTTGTGCATACATATGTGCATATGTGTGTGAGTGCCTGTGCCACATCATTAATGTGGAAGTCATTGATGGCATCTGTTTTCCCCTTTCACCATCAGGTTCTGAAAGTCAGTGTCTGGCAATAAGCCTTGGTAGCAAGCTCCTTTATCTGCTGAGCCATCTTGCCTGCTCTGAGAGACATTAATTGAGAGAGTAGAACGTAATCTTACTTAGACCCTTAAACTTTGAATGCTTTTACATTATAAAAGTACTACTTGGAAAATCTTTGAACAGGGACAAAATATCAGCGCTCCAATGTTTTAGTCAGTAATGTTCATCAAGTCAAGCTTATACACAGTGTGTTTGACTAGACACTATGTTTGTGCAACACAAAGATGAAGCCCTTGCCATGCAAGATCATTGCCTTCATCTTCCAAAACAGCAATCAAG
Source organism: Peromyscus maniculatus bairdii (assembly GCF_049852395.1). Classification (NCBI taxonomy): domain Eukaryota; kingdom Metazoa; phylum Chordata; class Mammalia; order Rodentia; family Cricetidae; genus Peromyscus; species Peromyscus maniculatus. The sequence goes on from NC_134854.1 coordinate 48,445,557, forward strand.
TGCTTTTTCTATTGGAAAGCACATACAGGACTTACAAAATGGCTCAACAGATAAGGGCAAGTGTTCCCAAGTCTGATGACCTGAGTTCAATCCCTAGAATTTACATGGTGGAAGAAAAAAAATCCATTCCTGAAACTTGTCCCTGGCTTACACACACACACTCACACACACACACACACACAGAGAGAGAGAGAGAGAGAGAGAGAGAGAGAGAGAGAGAGAGAGAGAAAGAGAGAAGAGAGAGAGAGAGGAGAGAGAGAGAGAGAGAGAGAGAGAGAGAGAGAGAGAGAGAGAGAAGAGAGTAAGAGTAAATGTTAGCATAAGAAAAAGAATAGATAGTAACCCCCAAATACCTACAGTTTTATGTAGGAGTTATTATACATATAAATTTAAAATATGCATATATAATATGAACATATTCATTACACTAAAACAAGGTAAAATATTGAGCAGAGACTATTTAAGAGAAAAAGAGGAAGTTTGAATTGAATTAAAAGAAAGCATGGTTATATCAGTCAGCTCAGCATGAATTCCAAGTTACTTCAATAAATTGATGCAAAAGTGAATGCACCTTTCTATAAATTTCTCCAACCTTCAAATCACTTAAAGTTATGTTATAAATAAGTTAATGTCACAAATGTTCATATTTTGTTTCATGGCTCATATCCCTACTCCTTAAGCCAGACACACATAAGGACCCATATACAAAACCATAGTATCTAGTCAAACACACTGTGTATAAGGTTGACTTGATGAACATTACTGACTAAACCATTGGAATACTGATATGTTTTCCCTGTTCAAAGACTTTCCAAGTAATACTTTTATACCATGTACAAAAACACATAGACACACATACACATCGATTTTTAGAAGATTTTATTTTTATTTTTGATTATGGGTACATGTGGTAGTGGAGGTGTTGTACATAGGAGTACAGTATCCCTGGATCCCAGAAAGGGCTGTTGGATGCCTTAGAACTGGAGTTACAGGAAGTTGGAAGGCATCTTGGGTGCTGAGAATTGAACTGCAGACCTCTGCAAGGGACCTTCTGAGCCATCTCTCCAGCCTCCTCAAATATAAATTTTATAGAACATTAAGTCAACATAAATTCTTTGGAGTAATGTGCTTTTGTCAGAAATTTTCTTAAGCTACCCGAGAAAGATTCCTAATTACAAACTCTAGCGAGCCCACTTCATTCTTACAAGGACTGAAGTTATTAAAAAAAAAAAAGTCATCATTCACACTATAACTGAAGTAAAAATTTCTTCTTTGGCAAGAATTATCAGAGCTCAGCCTGCATCTCAAGAAGTCCAACTGCTTGCATTCATAATTTCAAAAGTGAAACAGAGTGGCTTGCTCTGTGTTAGTAAGTATGTCTTTGAATTAGCTAACAATCTGGGGCACTTGAGGGAGAAGAGTGCACTTTTCTTGTAACTGATGGTGGGAGGGCATTTAACACAAATTACCCCAATGTTTGCAGCCACTCTGGAAACTAAGTACATTTCTGTATTTAGCCAAACACAATATTTCTGGCATACAATAGTTCAGTAACTTACCAGAGAGCACAGCTAATGAAAGGCAGAACAAGGATCCACAGCACAGTGTGTTTGGGAAAGCTGAGGCTCCTTCCCTTCTCACTAATAAACTGACAAAATTCAGAGTGGGAGGATGGAGACTCCAAGTCATTGTATGTCAGAGAGAACCGGATCTTAAGGGGCGTCTCATAGGTGACTGATGTTCAGTGATGTTCTGTTATGAAACTCATTAGACATATGTAGAAACTTCTTTGACCACAATGATATGACTGTATTAATCAGTTTTCCTCATTGAAGTACAGGAGCTCTACCTACATTTATCCGATCTCTGGCTTGATTCTGAAGACAGATGACACAAACTTCTTAAGATCTTCTTTCTTTTACCTTAATTTCTCTACAAGTTTCCTTAGGGCAGCCATGACTTCTTTATTCCTCAAGCTGTAGATCACAGGGTTCAACATGGGGGCCACCACCGCATAGAACAGAGCCACCATCTTCTCCTTGTCCTCAGAGGAGGCAGAACGTGGCCCTAGGTAAGTAAAGATTGTGGCCCCAAAGCACATGCAAACCACAGTGAGGTGAGAGGCACAAGTCCCAAAGGCTTTATGACGTCCCTGAGTAGAGCGAATGCGCAGAATGGCAATGACTATACGAGTATAAGAGAACAGAACCAGGCCACAGGGAAGCATGATTACCAGAAATCCCGAGATGGCCACCATGACCTTGTTGAAAGAAATGTCTACACAGGCTAGCCGAAGCACTGCAAGGGTCTCACAGGCGAAGTGATTAATGACATTGTGACACAGAGGAAGACGGAAGGTGATTATTGTCTCCATCAGTGAATTCAAGAAACCAGCCACCAGGCAACTGACAGCCAGCCCCAGGCACAGTCCTCCATCCATGATGACAGTATAATGCAATGGGTGGCATACTGCCACATAGCGGTCATAGGACATAGCTCCCAGAAGGAAGAACTCAGAACCACCCAATGCCAAGGAGACATAGAGCTGGAGCACACAGCTGTGGAAAGGGATGAGCTTTTGGGCTGAAACCAAGTGGGCCAACATTTGTGGAGCAATACTATTTCCATAGCAAAGGTCCACTATGGATAGAACACTAAGGAAGAAGTACATGGGTGTATGAAGCCTGCTGTCCAGCCTGATGAGAAGAAGAATAAGGGAATTCCCCACAACAGTTATGAGGTACATGGCAAGGATCAGGACAAAGAGGAAGATCTGGAAGCCCCAGTCACCGGAAAATCCCAATAGGATGAACTCATTGACCCATGTCTGGTTGACAAATTTCTGGCCCATGAATTCCAGGACTGGAAGGGTATTTTTCCAACCATGGGGCAAGCCGACACTTCTGAATTTTAAGGTCATCCACACTGAAGACTATGATAAGCTGTAATGGTACCACTGAAAATTAAGGAAAAAAGAAGTGAGATCTTCCTGAAACTTCATTTCTTCTCCCAAATGCCTACCTTAAATGCCAAAAAATTAATTAATTTTAGATTCAAAATCTTACTTGGTTTAGTATTTAGTAATACTTAGTATTTCACCCCTCTCTTTGTGGTCAGAAAGGTTTTGTGAACAATAAGTCTCTGAATTCTAGATGATGTCCAGTTCCATTTAACTTTTATTACTGAATTTCTCTGTAGAGCTCTCAGACTAAGCTCCGAAGCATCCACAGTAGAATGAATCCAGAAAGCCTGGGATATTTTGAGTGATCTTCTTATATATAGAATCACGGAGCAATATGAAGCTGATTTTGTATAACTTTGACTTTCATAGTGTCAATCGAGAGCCTCTATGTCACCCACATTATACCGCCATGCCAGGTAACCCACTGCAATTCGAAATGTCAATTTTAAGACTCAGGTGTTACATAATAGCAAAAACAAAACAAAACAAAAATCCCATAGGCCTTCAAGGTGGATTCAATGAAGGGTCCAATAATGTCATGTTCCTACTGAGCAATAGTATTTTCCCAGTGATAACACAATTCATTTCCACTGGAAAGGGGACTCACTCTCACCAGTGAAGAAAGAAGAGTAGAAGACACAGCACTAACTAGAGAACATATGAAATAGTGATACTGTTTACCAGCTGCAGTGGCTCGTGCTTGTAATATCAACACTTTGGGGACTGAGGCAGAAGGATTGCCATTTGATGAGTTCCCAGGCATCCTGGCTTATAATGTGAGATCCTATCTAAAAAACACAGTAATAAAAACAAACAAACGCAAAAGTAATAGTGTCACTTTTTAGATGGTTTATTTTTAGCAGCTTATTTAGTTTCTGTACAGCAAAGGAGAGAACAAGCAAAATGCAAAAGCAACCTGCAGAACAGAATGGGCAAATACAACTGCAAACTATCTCCTGTGAGGAGTCGGTGTCCAGAGTATCCTTGGAGAAATTTCTGCAACTCAAAAACAAAGGTAAACACAAAGTGACCAGAGCTTATCATCAAGTGATTACTAAGAACCCAGTGTGCTTTTCTCAGGAGACAGACGAAGTGAAAATCAGCATCACTGTTAGTCAAATGCCAATCAAAACAACAAGGAAACATTACTTCACACTGCTAGCAACTTTTGACTCCACAATGAAATTTCCTTCCTGTTTTTACAAAAGGGAGAAAGTGACCCATTAACTAAGAAGGAAGATCATGTTCTGTGGCCTTGAAGGGAGTCCTGTAACAGTACACTAGGGTGAATATCCCAACAGCGTCCACCAGTCACAATGTGACTACAAAGGGGTGTTCCCAACACAGATGTCTCTGTTGATGGTGTCTACTTTCAGCCTGTGAGCTTTTGGAATGCTCATTAGATATCACATCATTGCTAGGTGGTTAGGGTACTCAATATTAATGCACAGTATTATGAAAACAGCAATGGTCACTCCTTTCTTATAAATGTCTGCTATATTTTCTTTTTACATTTAAACTTTTAGAAAGAATTCCACCACATTTTATACACAATAAAAGATGATTTACTCAACCCACCCAACTTGGCCCCAGTTGCGGGCCAGCTGGTAGGGCTCCTGTGGGAAGGTACCCCTTCTCCAAGACCCCCCAGCAGACCCTGCAATCTACAAGCCCTGCCCCCACATCCATCCACCTGAGACCCCTGCCACTTCCTGAGGCTTGGAAACCAATACCCAGCTCTCTCTTATCTGGCCCAGAGAAAGAGAGAGAGAGAGAAAGAGAGAGAGAGAGAGAGAGAGAGAGAGAGAGAGAGAGAGAGAGAGAGAGAGAGAGCGCTCTCACTGGACAAAGAGCTGTCATTGGACCAAAAGTAACCTCGGGAGACAGGGAATCTGCCCGCCTTCATTAGACCAAGAGTGGTTTTCTGAGAAGTAGAATCTGCCACCTATCATTGGACCAAGGGAGGCTCCCTGAAACACAGGATCTGTCAGCTCTGACTGGAAAAAGAGCCCTGATAAGACTAAGAACAAATCAGTGTGTCACAGAATCAACTAGCTTGGGTTGACCCAAGAGCAGCTCCCTGAGACACAGAAGCTGCCTGCTCCAATTAGACCAAGAGCTGAGATTAGATCCAGAAGGGCCCCCTGAGACACAGATACAACAAGCACAGAGTGGACCAACAGCAACTTGCTCAGACACAGGCACCTCTTATACCTAGACGAGATGGGCAGATGTCAAGGCAGAAGTACATATAACATAAAGAGCAATACGGCGTTATCAGAACCTAACCCTCCTCCAACATCAAGAACTGAACATTACAAGGTAGAAGAAAGCAACCTTAAGAATAGCATCATGAAGATACTAGAGGCCTTTCAAGAAAAAAATAAAAAAGGAAATTGAGGAAAAGATAAACAAAAAAAGTGGAGGAAATCAATAAAGAAATTGAGAAAAAGAAAAACAAAAAATGGAAAGAAATCTATAAAGAAATAGAGGAAAGACAAATAAAAAATTGGAAGAAAGCAATAAATCCCTTAAAGAAAACCATGAAGAGGAATGAAACGGGTGAAGGAAACAGTTCAAGACCTGAAAAGGGAAATAGAAACAATGAAGAAGACACAAACAGAGGGAATACTGGAAATAAAAAATCTGAGTAAATGAACAGGAAACACAGATGCAAGCATAACCAACAGAATGCAAGAGATGGAAGAAAGGATCTCTGGTGTCGAGGATACAATGGAGGAAATGGATTCATCAGTCAAAGAAAATACCAAAGCCAAAAATGTCATAACACAAAATGTCCAAGTCTGCGAGAGAGAGGAGGGATTATATGAGCAAGAAATATTGAGACCATGATTGGAAAAAGCACAGGGACAAATAGCCAAACTAGTGGAAACACATGAATTATGAACTAATAGCTGAGGAGCCCCCTTGGAAATGGATCAGGCCCTCTGGGTAAGTGAGACAGTTGATGAGCTTGAACTATCTAGGAGTCCCCCAGGCAGTGGGACTGGGACCTGTCCTTAATGCATGAGCTGGCTTCTTGGAACCTAGGGCCTATGCTGAGACATTTTTCTCAACTTTGGTGTAGGGAGGAGAGGACTGGACCTTCCTCAACTGAATCTACCAGGCTGAGCTGAATCCCCAGGGGAGACCTTGCCATGGAAGAGGTGGGAATGGGGCGTGGATTGGGAAGAAAGTTGGGGGTGGGAGGAGGGAAGATGGGGGAATCGGTGGCTGATATGTAAAATTAAATTAATTATAAAATAAAATAATAAATAAAAGAGATGATTTACTCTAAAATCATTATACTAGGTAGAGGTTTTTTTTAGTCATGACAACACTCCTCCAAATAAAGGTTGCTGATGTTTACAATGTTTTCTTATGAAGGTATAAATCTACTCTTGCCAACCTAATCCTTTTGAAAAATCCATAAACAGCTAAAGAAAACACGCTACAAAATACAGCTTAATACAAAACTCATCCATCTTTCTAGTCTAACTGCCTTGTTCCTTACAAATGGCTCCTTTCTCTTAGCTTTTTTCAGAATATGTGTGATGAGACCTGCTATTAGGTCTATTTGGTGATCAAGAGAACTTTCCAAAAATTAATTACAACTAACCTGTCTAGGGCCATTAGTTTACATCTAAAGATTTGAAGTGTATTTCTTTAGTGTGAGAATGTTTTCCCCATTCCCTTTATGTTATCTTTCCCTCATGAAAGAATGGCTACAGACATCTGCAATTCTGCCATTTTAAAATTCTTTCACTCCCTCTTAAATAGAAATATATGAGTATATATTGCTACCACCATGGAGTTCAAATAATAAAGTTACTTTTGCTTACTATTTTGTTGTAGGATTGAAACAATACTTAAAAACAAAAATAAAACATAAACTGCACCACTGTAGGATAAATAACTTTAAAAGTATGTGTATTATGGCCTGTTATTTAAAGAAATAGCAATAATTCTTCCTGTATTGTGTGTTAGACCTACTCTAATAAACCATCAATCCTGTCTACCAAAACTTCATATATAACTGAGGCAGCAGTGCTCCCAGGTTTGTATACACAGGACCACACACTCACACACACACACACACACACACACACACACACACACACACACACACACACACAGACACACAATGGTTATATCTGAGGGCCACTCCACAAGAGGTAACCCAAGCTTGGTACTATAAACCTGATGGACAACCCATGACTGAGGAGGTCATAGGCCCTAGGAGGGACCTTTACTACTGCTACTTAGCTAAACTGATAGGGCATCAAACCACCTTCCAGTATCTGTGCTGATACCACAAAGGCTATTCTCTGCCTTAATCAGAGAAGCCTTTCTTTACAGTGAATGGAGATGAATGTTGACCCATGGCTGCACAAATGTTAAGAAAAAAAAGTACCATTGATGATTTAGCCTTCAACAAGATATTTGTTCCACCCTTTTAAGGCTTGGGAATATTGCAAAAAGATGGTAGAGAGTAAAAATAAAAGCTGGAAGATAAGGAAAGGGGCTGAAAATGCCATTTTTCTAAGCATAACACAGCCATAGTAACCATGGAACTCACAGTAGCTGTACCTATTGGTACTGGGCTCACACAAGTCAAACCCACCTCCAGTTAGGTATGGATACAGAGGCTCAAGGGCCCTACCACATGCCACTGAAATACTGGCAATTAACGAATCTGGGAGGTGGGGAATATAGTACCCACTGGTAAGTCCTCCAACTTTAATGGATAATTCCAAACCCATGGTCAAGCAGAGGAGCCTAACTAAACTCTGTGGCATGCAAAACAGAACCCTAAGTCATGAATATGGGAAGCAGATCTATAGGGGAAAGAGAGCTGAAGGGGTAGGAGAGACAAAAGAGATGGAGTAGAGGCAGTTATCCAAAGGTATTGTGCACATGTACAAAATCGTTGAAGATCAAAATCTATTAACCAAAAGATAAAAAGAATGGTTAATTGTTCATTTATTTATATTATTTATTTTTCTACTACTTATAATTAAAAAGCTAAATTACAACAACTACCAAAGAAGTGATGTTTCCCCAGCTATTGCAAAAAACATTTTCAAAAGGAGAAAATTTGTGTTTAAAGCCACGTTGTCCTTGCTCAATAGGATAACTGTGAACATGTATTTCCCAGTTACTTACTACTATCATATGTAATTTTTTTATTTGGTCAAATATGTTTTACATTTTAAAAGTGATTATGAAAACCAAGGAAGATGTGTAACTACAAATAACTAAATGACTGAAATTATTGATAAGCTACCTATGAGAGAAATGAGAAGCCTAACTATTCTCTAAGAGAATTTTGAATAAATGTATCTGGATGTCACTTGATAGATACAGACCTATTTATGTATTGTTAAAGTCCAGTTTTATACACCAGACTCTCTAATAGTTTTAGTTTTGTTATTTATGTTTATAAACATAAAGTTTATTCTTTATGTGTTATGTTTAGTACTTTATATGAAAGTTTTCTAAAATTTAAGTTTATCACATTGAAAATTCTGTTCAATGTAGTGAGCATAGAGATCCTCAGTTTTGTATAATGGGAACTTCAGAATCAACTGAGCACATGAAATTCTTTTTCTTTTCCATCATTACAGAAAACCTAAAATTTCCTACCAAAAGGTAGAATTCATCAGTAGCTGAAGAGATGGCTCAGAGGTCAAAAACATTTGCAGAGGATTGAGTTTTCACTTAATAAATAGTGTTATTATTATTATTATTATTATTATAACATATTTAAATTTTGGAAGTCAGATTTGTAAAAAGCTAAACACAGATCAAAGCAGAAAGACTGAGTAAAACACACAAGGAATATAAGGCAAAGGACAGAGGAGGGTGTGAGTAAAAAATAAGCTGCAGTCACTGCCTCTATGGCCATTGCCCCCACCACACTGTCCAGCATCTGTCCAGCTGTTACATTATCATCTTGTTCCATTTTTGTCCCAGAATACTTAAAGAATAAGCATTAAGTAGAATACAGTCATAATAGTGACTGAACCACATTCTATTTCAAATAGAAATACATACAGTTCTTATGCGTATGTGTGCACATGTGCATGTTGGTGTGTGTTTATATGTTTGAGTAGGCCAGAGAGCAGCCTCAGTTTTTGGTCCTCCAGTGAAGCTCCACTTATTTTTTTCACAGTTTGTTACTAAAACCTGGAGTTCCTCAACGATGTTAGGCTGGCCAGTGAGCTACCCCAGCAGCCACTTGCCTCTGCTTCCCAAGCACTAGGATTACAAGTATGGACCATGAAACCCATCTTAGGAAAATATGTAGATCTCTGGACTAAAACTCATGTCTTCATTCTTGAGGAACTTTAAGGACTTCAATCTTGGCAGGCACTTTAAGGACAAGCCTCTGTGATTTTAATGCTACCATAACAGGCTTTGTGTCTTTCTCTACCTAAAAATACTCTTTCCGTTGGATTGATGACTTATGCAAAATCAGGTGTTCCCCTAAAATGGCAAAAGATCTGCTTTCATACATATTAAATCAAGCTTGATAAAAAATTATCTCTCTCCCAAAGTTTAAACATGTTATAATAATATAATTATTTATTAATTAATAATATAATTGTAATTATAATTATAAAATATGAAATCAATAATAATAATAATAATTAAGTGAAAATAACCTTGAAACTGTAAGAATATTTTAAAATCCATACCAGCTATGCAGCACTTTTGACCTAAAAAGGTGGACACTGTTCCTAGAGGAGCTACATGGCATTCTGATCAGCTCTGGACTGGGCAGTTGTAGGAAACATTTTTAGAGAGAATTGGCTATTAAGAGGCTCAAACCTATCACAGCCCGGGAACCATTACCTCACTGGCAAGCACTTCTTCCTGACTTGAAGAACGAGTATGTAGCTTCTGAGGACCAGTCTTGACCTGGGGGCTGTTCTAACAAGACACCATACTTCCAGGGTTGAATGGAGAGAAGGCTATGGGTTTCAGCAAACTAGTTTTGTGAGTAATGGTATTAAATGACTGTTAAAGAAATAAAAATTGCCCAACTTACCTTTGCAGAGCTCATCAGGCTGCCCTATGCCTTTGAAGGGTGGCAAAGATGAGAATGTTTGGAATTTGAAGAGAGTGACTTTGGAACAGGTAACTTTCTCAAATTTTAGGAAGGAAATCCCTAGGGGCCAATTATGCTTTGTTCATTAGACATCTCTTCTTTCTCCTCCTCCTGTATCTGTCAACTTCTGCACCCTATCACCCTAAGCATTTCACTTTGCAAAAAGAAGTTTGTTGTCCTTGTCCCTGGAGCAAGGCAAGGGACTTGCCAAAATTTAATTTCTCAAGGGACCAACCCCTGTTCTGAGTGTTTTCACTTTAGATGGTTCATAGTCTATCCCAGTTGATGAGGATGGAGGTGTGAATGAACTTCTACTTCCTCATTCCAGCTCAACCATCTCCACTCTGCTTTGTCCAAAAAAAGTTCAGGGAACTCAGGAGGCCACCTATCTGTTCTCTGTACATAACTTGATAATGTGAGAGTAGACCATAGATCATTTGATTCTTATCCCTCTTAATATATTGTATACTCTTGGTCTGCCCTTTATGTTTGGGATTCTATCATGACATTCATCAACTTTCTTATAATATTGGTCCTTGCCTGTTCTTTAGGGAAGACAGACCATTTTATTTCAAAAGTTGCAAACTTTACTTCTCTGAATTTATAATCAAAATGCAACAAGCTTATGTGATATACTCTAGTGAAGATGGTAAGTTCTGTGCAATTAAAGTCATAGAACTGAGAAGCCTTTTGTCCTTCTTCTTCCCTAAAAGAGTGGAGGCTTCCATGGTAGGTACTGCAAACTAGGATTGTGCCAGGAAGTCTCAAATTTTGAAAGTGAGGACAAGGCTACTCACCCTTGGCCAGCGGTCCAAGATCCATTCTCAAGAACTTATTATAAAGATAAAATATAGTCTGCATAGAGAAGACATTGCTCTAGTGCTGGATCTGGAGAAAGAGACACAAGTGAGACTGTCAGTCAGCCCAGAGTCATGAAAAGAGAAGGAAGGAGAAGAGACCAAAGGGAAAGGAAGCAGATGGGGAAAAGAAAAATGTCTCCCTATTTCCAAATTAATAAAAGGGGCCTCATGAAATTACAAAGCTTCTATATAGAAAACCAAGCCATTAATCAAGTAAAGTGAGAGACTCCAAAGTGGGATTAAAATAATTTCTAGCTCTATATCACACATAGAATTAATAACTAAAATACACAAAGAATTTCTCAAAAATTAAAAGGAAATCAAACAATGTAATAAATTAAATGGGCTGATGTAGTTAACAGACAGTTCTCAAAAGATGGAATGCAAATAGCCAATAAACATACAAAAAATAGTCAACCACTATCCATCAGAAAAATGCAGATTGAAACTACATTGAGATTCCATCTCTCCCCAGTTAGAATGACAGTCATTAAAAAATTGTATAGCAAATATTGGCTAGGATGTGGAAAGAGGGAAACCTTATACACTGGTGGTAGGAATGGGTACTAATGCAGACACTATGAAACTGGAGTTTTCTTAAAAAAAATATCAAAAGATATTCCATATGACCTAGATGTAATACTCTTGGGTATTTTCTAAGAGAATCCAAGTCAACATATCACTGAGAAACTTGCATGTCAATGCTCATTGCAGCACTATTCACAGTCACTAAGCTATAGAATCAACCTAGGTGTTGATCAACAGAGACATGGACAAGAAGAATGTGGTATGTATGAATAATGTAATTTTTCACTCACTGAATGTTCCTATCATTTGCAGGAAAGTGGATGCAATAGGAGATAACCATATGAAGTAAACTAACCCTGAAGTCCAGTCTCAGAAAGATAAATATATGTTTTCTATAAGTTATGGCCCCTAGAGTTTCCACAAACACACAAAGTCATGCATGTATAGATGATGTAGATATAGAAGAAAAACTGGCTAAGGGAAAGATGGCACAAAAGGAGAACAGGGATAGGCGAGATATGAGGGGAAATATTCTTGACATTTTTTATGAAAAGCTTACTCTTTTAATGAATAAAAACTGTTTTGTAACTCTTGTTTAATGGTAGCTAACTGAAGTTTCCAGAGAAAAAGCCACAACTGTGCTAGCAATACTATAAGGTGGAGTGACTGATGAGAAGTGTGACAGATGGGAGGGCAGGGTAAAGGAGGGCATATGGAGTGGGTTAACTAACATTAAAGGCCTTTCTGACAATAAATATGGAAAACTAATATAGAAACTACCTAATAATATATATATATTAAAAAATGAAGTTCAATGGAGTTATTCTACAATGGTGAGATAATACCCCAACTAGACACCTCATACCAGCTAACAAAAAACTCAGTAACAGGAATGAGTAACTTCTTTTTGAGTTGTTGTCCAATGGGGGTCACATAAAACCCAACCATCATAGACCATTGCCATTTCTCATGACTATCTTCCAGACTTGATGGTAAGACCTTTTTGCTAATTATATCACATACTTGAGTCACAGAACATGATGAAATCAAGCTGGTTTTTCACCTGGAAGCTTCATTCCTATTTGCTAGCTTTCATAGTGATGGAAGGTGCCATAGGAGAAAACTAATATTCTCTGTCTCTCTCATCCAGCTGTGAACCCTGAAACTATAACAATCACTAGCCAGATAAGACAGACCCACTGGTGCAATAATGGCGTGGATGTAATGGGAGTAACCAATTACTTTCTGATTTTATTTAAGGCCCACTCCATGAGATGGAACTCATACTTGACATTGTTAAAGGAACCAAGAACTAATGGATAGACAGATCATAGATGCCAAGGGAAAAACATCCCAATACTTTATTTTACTAAATGTACACAATATTAAAATGATTCATAATGTTATTGCTTAAACTATAGATCAGTGCCTCTCTCAGTCCCTATCAGAGAATCTTCTTGTCATTGATGACAGTTAACACAAAGACCCTCAACTGGTCAATATACAGAGAAAAAGACTGAAGTAATCATCTCTGACTGAAACATGCTTATCCTACCTCTCCCTCCAAGGCTTTGGGATCTTCATGAAAGAGGGAGTATAAAGATTATAAGAGCCAGAGGTGGATTATAATCTAAAGAATTTTTTAGATACACAGGGTAGTTGCCTGCTCTGCACTTCCTGTTTACTCAGGTAATTTTATATCCTTCTTGGGTCTTTGATGGTGTTGAAGACCAGATAGTTATAGTGACTGCTTTCCCTGTTACTAAATTCAGGAAAAAAGAAAACTTACATAAGAGATTAAAGTTCATAAGGTGGAGAAACGTAAAAGCTCAAGTTGTTTATCTAAGATGCTTTAAGCTCTAAAAAGATATTTTTAGGATGATGATACAAGTTAGGACAGAAAACAAATTAGTTGCAAAACTTTGGACTCACCAAGATAAGATAGATAATGGAATATTTTCTCTGAATTTGCCAAATACAGGTAGACTGGGCAGTGTACATATGATTCTTACCTTATAATTGTTCTTATTGTACATAGTTTTATTATGTTAGAGTTAAAACCTTTCCTTTTTATTTAGACAAAAGGGGGGGAATGTTGTAGGATATTTGTACACTATATGAAGATACATTGCTGTAATTGGTGTAATAAAAAGCTGAACGACCAATAGCTAGGCAAGAGAAACATATGGGATTCTGGGGAGAGAAAGGAAGAGGAGGATAAATTTAAGTACATAAAAGACACCAGGAGACATGAAGAGGAAGTAGGAGGTGCAAGTTGGAAGAGAGGTAATGCCATGTGATAGAACATATATTAATATAAATGGTTTAATTTAAGTTATAAGAGCTAGTTAGGATCAAGACTAAGCTATAGGCTGAGCTTTCATGATTGATAGAAACTCTCCATGACATTATTTGTGAGCTGGCAGCCCAAAGGAAAGTCCAACTACATATCTTTGGCCTGGAAAGTAAATGTAGACACTTATAGTCCCTTAACTTCCAGATACATGCCATGGTACCTTTATGAATGCACTCACATGTACATATACACACGGGCACACTTGCATGCATATATGCAGCATTGGATTGCTATTGCCTTAGTGGAAATATGACTTTTATAATATTAATTGCTCTTCATTCAAAGTAGATACATCTCCATTTTGGTTATTTGATTCTTTATTAGTATTTTTAGTTCATTGCTAGTAGAGTAAGGAAATACTGTTGGTTTTATTATCCCAGGATACCATCTTTTTTTTCATTATTAACATTTCTTATCAAGTGTCTTGGTTAAGATATGTAACCATAGACCTCCCATGTGCTCAAAACAAGGTAAGAGCACGTGCTGCTCTTACAGAAGACCTGGATTTGTTTACCAGCACTCACATGGCTGCTCAACACTACCTGTATCCTCAGTTCCAGGAGACCCAGTGCCCTCTTCTGGCCTCTGTGGGCATCAGGCATGCACATGGTACACAGACATACATGTAGGTGCTCATACTTAAACATAAAATAAGGAACTCTTCTTTGAGTTTTGAATAATTTATTTTTTGAGGACATCATACATGAGCATTGCATCTACATCACTGCCTCCTCTTCTTCTCTCCCCTCTACCTTAGCCCATGTCCACCCTTCCCAAATTCATGATCTCATCTTTAAGTTTTTTTTTACAATCATGTGATTTTATTTATTTATTTTTTAACATTCTGTTCATTTATTTTACATACCGACCACAGTTTCCTCTCCCTCCTCTCCTCTTGTTCCCTTCCCCTGCCTCCCATCTACCTCTTCCCCATTCACTCCTCCTCCATCTCCACTCAGAAAGGGGCAGGCCTCCCACGAGCTCAAACAAAGCATAGCACATCAGGTTGAGGGAAGGCCAAGCCACTTCTTTAATTTTTATTATTACATGTACATAAATGTAATATATGTGAGTACATGTGTGTGTTTATAATCTACTGATTCCACTTAGCTTTTCCAGTATGTATATGTGTCCAGAGCTGACCAGTTGTTATTGGCCAGGACCTTGTCTTTTGAGGAGACTGATTCTCTTTCTTTAAGCAGATATTGAGAACTTGTAGCTCTTCATCTGGGGGTGAGATGGGTAACTGCCATTGGATTTTTTTGGTCAGGAGAATGAAAGAGACTCCCAAAATAATAAAGGCTTTGTTGCCTCTTAGAGCTTGAAGGTAAGATCCTATCACTGAAGATACCACACACTCCAGACACAGGTCATAGAAGTGTCTAGCTGGAATTGACTTAGATATCTCCTCACTGCAAAACTGGCTCTCCTAATTTGGAGGGTATTATGCAAGCTGCCAAGGGAGAGGAGTAATCAGTTATAAATAAGTCTTTCTTAAAAAGTTCAAAACATGCTAAGTGTTGTTGAGTTTGAGTATGTATAAAGAACACATACACTGAAGCAAGAGTGCAGACATAAAATCCCATTCTGGACAGCATTGTCCAGGTTCTAGCAACTTTATTCCTATGTGTGCCCCAAGGAAATTTTCACACAAGGTCTTAAGTCAATAATGTCATGGTGTTAGTAAGTTGAGTGATATTACCAAGAATGAGAGTTGGAATAATAGAAATACCGTGGGTTAGCCTAGATAGTTATACCATTTGACTATTACTATTTATAAATTGTAAAATATAAAGCTAAGCATAAGAAACTAATGCATAAAAAGAAATATTAAATTATATATATGCAATTCCAGACACAAATCCTACAGTAACCACATTAGAATAGTTTTCCAAATGGCAAGAGAGAAATGTAAATAAATGTAATAAAAACAATTGGTTAATTCCTAAAAATTAACAAAGGACTTGTACAAAAGAAAATGTCTGTAGAACTGAGGAGTCTTGGCTATTAAATATGTTCCTCAAATTTACTATGATTTTTATTAGTTTGTTGAAAATTTTGTATCACATATTTTAATCATACTCACCCCTCCCCCAACTCTTTCCAGCTCCAGCCCCTCTTTTTACCAGCCAAATTTTGTGTCTTCTTTTTGTTGTTTTGTAATCCTACTCAAGTACAATTTATGCTGTCCATTTATTCTTGGATATGTGGCCTTCCACCGGAGCATGTTTCACTTACCAGGGGCTGCACTCAGAGAAAGCTGACTCTTGCTCTCCTGGCATATAACAATTTCTCATAACTTCTTTGTTGAATGAGGAGGTCATGTTCATGTCCTACCTGAGACTTTAATAAACCACTTATTTTGTAATACCAAAAAAACCCTGAAGTATTTCTTTTATACTTGTTTAGAAAATACAACTGAAACAGGGAAGAACATATTAAATGATGAACTGTGCAACCAGCCAGTCAGTAGCATTTCTAATGTGCAGGAAACACACATGGTAAAATTCACATACCCTTACCCCATGAAGCTTACAGTCTACTTGCTGAGTAGAACCAGAATCTTGACCAATAATGAAGGACATTTTTGTCTGTTTCTGATTTTTTGCTTTTGATTTATCAATGCATAGTTAAAACTATAACATGTTTCAAAATTATAATCCACCTGAAAGAAAATTTAGGAAGAGAGTGCATATAGGTCATTTCCTATTTGTCTGGAATGTGTTTTATTAGACTATTGGAGAGAAGAAGAAATCCTTTTCATCTATTTTTTCCCTTAAGTTTCTCCAAAACTCTTTTCAAAGCCCCAATCACATCATTGTTCCTTAAGCTATAGATGAGGGGATTGAGCATTGGAGTCACAACAGCATAGAAAAGAGAAACCATCTTCTCCTGTTCTTCTGAGGATCTGCCCACAGGCCTCATGTATGTAAAGAAGGCTGTTCCAAAGCACATAGAAACCACCGTAAGGTGAGAGGCACAAGTCCCAAAGGCTTTGCGTCGTCCCTGCGACGAGCGAATACGCAGAATGGCAGCAACAATGTGAGCGTAGGAAAAGAGCACCAGGGTGCAGGGGAGTATGATCACCAGAAATCCTGAAATGGCCACCATGACTTTGTTGAGGGAGATGTCCACACAAACCAGCCTCAGCATAGCCAGTATCTCACAGGCAAAGTGATTGATAACCTTATGACAGAAGGGTAACTGGAAGATCATGACGGCCTGCATTAGCGAATTTGTGAGAGCAACAACCACACAGGCTGAAGCCAGCCCCAGGCATAGCCCTCCATGCATAATGACCATGTAGTGCAGAGGGTGACACACAGCCACGTAGCGGTCATAGGCCATAGCACTTAGCAGGAAAAACTCTATGTTGCCCATTACTAGAGAGATATACAGCTGCAGCACACATCTGTGGAACGAGATGGACTTCCAGGCTGACAATAAGTGAATGAGCATCTGGGGGACTGTGCTGTTGGTGTAACAGATGTCCACAAATGACAGGATGCCGAGAAAGAAGTACATGGGTATATGAAGCCTGCTGTCCAGCAAGATAAGGATGATGATGATGAGGTTCCCCAGAACAGTCAGCAAGTACATAACCAGGAATAGCACAAACAAGGAGACTTGAGTCCCCCAGTCACTTGACAACCCCAGGAGGAAGAACTCACTCACCCATGTCTGGTTTTCCTTGCCCATTAACTCCCTGAGAACTAAGTTCAAGTTATATATCAAAAAATATCAGATCATAACCAAAACTCTTCTTAGAACCTCCCTTAAGTGGAGAATTTATTAAAATGTTTGAATGTTTCAATTTAAAAATGCAACCATCAAACTTTACTCTCTCCTTTACACCCAATTTTTAAACATAGAGTTTGTGACTTTGTTGAATGTCAATTTCCCAGAACCCACACTGAGATAGGTTAGCAGTTATGAACACTCTTCTATTAATTTACCTTTTTTATTGCTGAGTTCTCCAACTCTAAAAAAATATGGTGTTCAATTTTCATATTCATCTACTCAAGAATTTTGAGTTTTAACTTTGAAAATAGAAAATGTGAAAAGATTTTTTTGAGTTGCAAGGAAATATCAAAAATGCCATTTCAGAGTTAGTAAAAAATTTAAATGTAAAACCTATATGACCCTGCCCCATCTTTAAAATCTTCACATGATTGTCTCTATTGCTTAGAAACACAAGGGAGCAATTCCCAATGTTCTGTTCTTCCTCCATAAAAGTGGCAAAGAAGAGATTATCAGTAGAGTGTATCTGTGAAGACACAAGTCCAATTCAGAAATGCATTAGCTAGCTTCTCTCATAAATGTAATATCTAACACCTGCCACAAATATTACCTCTAGCCACAGGAGCACAGAAATCTGGCAGTACGTTCCCACTGACTGTATTTATGTTTCCTGACTATTAAGAGTTAGGATTGAGAGAGTAACTAGGAGAGACGGACAAAAACTCACTTGAATTAGCTTATTGATACATTTGTTGATTTATCTGCATCTTATGCTTCCTTTCTTCTTTCTCTCTCAACTCTCCCCTTCCCTGTCTCTCACTGGTAGTTATATAACTATAATAAGTAATGTTTAACCCACCTTAATTTATTCACAGATGAAAGGTGCATATGCAAATGCCCAAGGACACTTTGTCTGCTCCCCAAGTTAAATTTTCCAAGTTTATTTACCCAAAGTCCACCACATTCAGTCCTGAGCACACTTGGAACGCAGTATGATTCTTATTCAGTGGTATTACCTTATTATAGGTGATAGGCAGATAACACACACACACACACACACACACACACACACACACACACACACACAATTATATATTTCAGGCTGGAATCACACCTCCGTCTCCCTGTCTAGTCAGAGATTGTGGGTATTCTCCAGGATACCCAGATCCTTTGTTCTAATTCTCCCCTGAAACATTCAGATGTTTCAGTGCCTCAGAAACCTATCTTCTCTAGAGCTTTCCCGTTCTCTCTGGACTATAACTGAGGCACTTAGAGGATAGCAATCTAACTGGTCTGCTACAGCCCCAAACCCTAATCTTGATGATGTTCTTGTATTTCTGAAACCTTAAGCATTCTGTGTTCAGAAATGCCCTCGGGAGCTCTTAGTAACTTTGTGTTCACACTTTATTAAAGTCACAGTGGTTTCCAAAAGTCCCATGTACTGGGAAAAGCCTCTTCAATCTCTCATATTACTCCACCTTTTCAGAAGAAACGTGAAACACATACACAGTTGTCTCAACCAGATAGGTTATCTGCTCACCTAAAGTACCATCCTTGCTACTTTCTTACTTGTACACTTGTACAGCTATGAAACATGGAGTCCATTGTTCAGATGAAACAGCCTCTGGACAGCATCACTGTAGAATATTGGGGTGTCTCAAACCTGTGCTGGGATCCATGGCTGGAAGTCCTCAGGTATTGTTTTCATCCATCATATTACCCTCCCACTGCCCTTCTTGGCTAAGGACTCGTTAGAAGGGATATAACCTTGTCTTTCCTTCCTCCAACGCTATCCTTCTCTTTCCCCAGCAAAGAGGGCAGAGTTGAACCTGTGCTCCCTTTCAGCAGATCCAAAAACATCCTATGTCAGCAGAGTCTGTTTCCTGTGTAGATGATCAAAGTCTTAGGCCTGGTGGTCTCAGACCTATCTGAGAGGACCTATTCCTCACTTTGGTTACACAGAATGTGTCTTTTTCTTCAACCAGGCCATCAGAGCCGGACCTATATAGCTCTTTAGTAACCAATTTCAGTCCAACCATCAGAGACTTCAGAAAGCTGAGAGAGGCTGCATAATATGGAAACCCTGGCTCCATGCCACCATCTGCAAGACATGAACATTGCCCAGGTTCAGGTGAAGGCTGTTTTTGAAGAGGGAACTTCCCTCCTCAGAGATAAAATCTCTACAGGCCAATTATGCCCTGCTTGTTAGGCTTCCATTACTTTCCATTATTTTTGTTCTTAATTTTTCTTGGGATTAGAAAACAACTCAACCTCACCCCTTTCCTTGGGAATTTCTTTGTAGTCACCCATCTCTTTGAATTCTCATCTAGACTGGAGACATTAAAATGTCAGTTTAGAGTTCACTAAGCAGGAACATGAAAATAGATTATAAAGTCCCGTTTCCCTCAAGAGACATTCCTCTGATTTTGTTAAAAGTACACTTTGGGGAAGTTACTGCTTGCCCATCTTTTAAGTCATGACTCCACATACTCATGACTGAAATTTTTAACCTAGTGTGTCCAGTCATTTCTGAACTATCTCCGGGATCTTCAGGCAATGTGTCTTGTACCATGACAATTCAGTTGTGTATGACACACCTCTCAATATTTTCTTCATAACCAATGCAACCATTCTGAGGGACCTTTAACACACTGGAGCCCCTACTGATGGACTCCTTTTGAAATAGTCACTATGTAATTATTTTATCTTTTTAAATTTAGAGGTCTACTTTTGTGTAACACAAATTATCCTGAAATTTACTACTAACTATAAACATCACTGCAGGAATGAAGACAATCACACACACACACACACACAGAGAGAGAGAGAGAGAGAGAGAGAGAGAGAGAGAGAGAGAGAGAGAGAGAGAGAAGGGTGGGATGGGGAGGAGATGCTTTGTCCCATGCATCTCCCTATTTCAATCATCTAGTATTAGAATTACTGCACTGGGGGCTAGAGAGATGGATCAGTGGTTAAGAGCACTGGCTTCTCTTCCAGAGGACCTGGGTTTAATTCCCAGCATCCCCATGACAACTGACAGTTATCTTTATAATTTCAGTTCCAGGGTATCTTCTGACCACCATAGGCACTGCATACACATGGTATGTATGGGTGGATAAAAGCAAGCAAACACTCATAAGTATAAAAATAAAATAAATCTGCAACAAACAAATGAACAAATAAACGAGAGCTACCAAGGGACCCTAATTTCTGGCCTCGACACAGCAACAGCTCCCCACCATGCCATGCTGCTGGTGGCATCAGGACTCAATTAGGAGCTGCCTGGGGACTCCAGCCAGGGGTCGAATTGCAGCAACAGCTCCATGCCGTGCCATGAGGCTGTCGGGGACAGGTCTCAACCAAGTGCCATCCGGCGCCTAGACCCAACCAAGCAAGTGCCCAGGTGCTGGGTGGTTGGGCACCACTGTGGTGAAAGAGCATAGGGTAGGTAGGTGGAAACACGGGAGAGGCGGAATGGTTTGTGGGCTGGGGAGAGAGGGAGATCTGGAGAGGTGCGGGTGGTGAGGAACCGGCTGAAGTGAATGGCCAGCTGACTCGGGAGGTGTCTGAGCCTGGCCTATGACTAAGGACCAGGTCTTGATCCGAGGCCCTGGAGCAGCTGAGGGGACCTGGGTAAATGTCTGAATTCTGTCGACAGCAAGGGCAGCTGTTGTGGGGTATTTGTACACTGTGTGAAGGTGTGTTTCAGTGATTGGTTTAATAAAAAAACTGAACGGCCAATAGGAAGAGGAGGAGGTGATGGAGGCACAGAAGAGATGCCAAGGAGACATGGAGGGAGCGGGACGTACAGAATGAAGGGAAGGTTAAAAAGCCACATAGTAAAACATAGATTAATAAGAGCAGGTTAACTTAAATTATTAGAGCTAGTGGGACACGCCTAAGACATGGCCGAGCTTTCCTAATTGATAATAAGTCTCTGTGTCATTATTTGTGAGCTGGTGGTCCAAAGAAGAAAAATCCATCTACAGGCTGCCATTGGGGTCATGGCAAAGACACAAAGGGTCTGTGTTGATGTTCCTTGCCCATATTGCCACCAGGGTCCATGTGGATGCCCGAGGTCTGTGCCAAAATCTGTGATCATGGTGTCTGAGGATTTTGCCACTTCTGGGGCCAGGCTGATTTGGGTGGCCAGGGCTATCAACTGTGGCCATGGTATAGTCTGGACCAGGACTGTGGCTGAGGACCATGTCTTTAGGTCCCTGGCCTTGCCTCATCCAGGATCTGTGTTGGTGTCTATGGCTCTTGAGACCATCGAAGACCATGCCAATGCTGAGACCATGTTGGTGTCAAGGGCCACACTGCTATGGGGGCCATGCTGGTCCTGGTGGGCTCTGCTACTGTCTGGTACAATGGTGACACCTGGGCTAGTGCCTAGGACCATCTCTGGGTCCATGGTGCTACCACAACCAGTGTCTGTATTGATGTCCATAGCCCATGTTGCTACCAAAGACCACATAGATGACTGGGGTCTGGGCCAAAGCCTGTGGCCATGAGGGTGTCTGAGGGCCATGCTTGTTGTATGATATTTTGCTTATGTTCTGACAAATAAAGCTTGCTTGGAGATCAGAGGGCAGAGGTAGCCACTAGTTAACCATAGAGGTCAGACAGTGATGGCACACACCTCTAATCCCAGCACTTGGGAGAAAGAAGAAGGAAGATCAGGAGTTCAAGGCTATCCTGGACTATATGAGATTGAACCAACCTAAAAGAGAAACAGAAATGGGTGGTGGTGGTGGTGGTGCATGCACATGGGAGGCTCATGCCTTTAATCCCAGCACTAGGGAGGTAGAGACAGAAATGTAAGTCAGGTGGATACAGGATCTAGCCCATTCAGTCTGAGATTTGGTAGAGGTAAGAAGTTTCTAGTGGCTGGCTGCTCTCTTCTCTGATCTTTTAGCTTTCACCCTCGATATCTGACTTTGGGTTTTTATTGTTAAGATCAATTAGACTTTGGGTTTTTATTGTTAAGATCAATTAGCATCTCATGTATCACATGCTGCCACCAGAGACATCCTGTTATGAGGGACCTGCACTGTCACCTGGGCCATGGTGTCATCTGGACCAGGGCTGCTGCAGAGGGCTGTCTGGGTCCCTGGCCCTACAGCAGCCAGGGGCTGAGTTAATGTCCAGAACTTCTGTTGTCACGAAGGGTCATGCAGATGGCTGTAGTCTGGTTGGTCACGTCAGACCATGTCTGAGGACCATGCCACGCCCCGGGCAATGCTGATCTGGGTGACCAGTGCTGCCACTGGGAGCCATGGAAATGTCCAGGCACAGGTGCTGCCTAGGGCCATGTCTGGGTCCGTGGCCCTGTGGAGGCTGGGCGCTGGGGTTGTGTCTATGGCTCCAGTTGCTGACAAGGGTTCTGTGGATGCCCAGAGTCTAACCAGCCATCTAGTGACATGTAGGTGCCAGAGGGCCAGGGCCATGTTGCGACCAGGCCTGTGCTGATCTGAGTGGCCGATGTTTCCACCAGGGCCGTGGTAGTGGTAGCATCCAGACCTGAGCTGCTGCCAAGGGTCATGTCTGGATCTGTGGTCCTATTGTGTCTGGGGTCTGTGGTCATGTTCACAGTCCATGTTAGCACAGGGCTCATTGGAACCAAGCTGTGCTGAGCTGGCTCCACCCTTCACTAGTCCTGGGATGGCTGGTCCTGCCCCTAGGGGAAGAACTTTCCCCCACACTCAGGAAAGATGACTCGATCACTCGCCATAGAGATGGCATGTACCTCACCAGGGAAGCACACTAGAGCTGAGCCTGGAGTTGGGGACACAGGTAAGCCAGCCCTGAGGGTGACAGAGCAGGAGAGCTGACCTCACTGACCTCTCATATGCCCCCTTTGGCAATTGGGAGAGAAGTCCCTACACCTTTCCTGGGCAAAACAGTAGAGCTGGCCCTGGTGACATGAGTAAAGGGGACCTGGATCTCAGGGCCCAAGAGAAGAACTGGCTCCACTCCTTGCTATAGGCTGCATTGGGTGAGCTAGCCTCGGCACTGTGGGAGGGCTCTCCCTGGTAGTGATGATAAGTGGAATCTAGCAGGTTGAGCAACCCAGTTAATACCCAGGGCCAGAACAAGAGCTGTGAGTTGGCTCGTCCCAGCATCCACCAAATCTAGGAACTGTTGGAGCATGTGAAGAGGACGAACTGACAGATCCAAACCAGCAGGATCTCCATGAGAAGCCCCAGTGAGAGCCCATTATCGGTGATGTAGCAGAAACCAGAGGCCTCCAGCCAGAGCAATGACTCCTGAAATGAACACTTGCAAGTAAACATGAACAAACTAAAGGGTAAACTGTGTGTTTCAACTGGCCACAGCACAGCTTCCATGACAAGATTCTTGTTCTTTTTAAAAAATTTTTGTTTTTGTTTTGTTTCTTAGTTTTGTTTGGCACAGGAACAAATAGCCAAACGAATGGAAACACATGAACTATGAACCAAAGGCTGAGGGGCCCCCAACTGGATCAGGCCCTCTGAATAGGTGAGACAGTTGATTGGCTTTATCTGTTTGGGAGGCATCTAGGCAGTGGTACTGGGTCCTGTGCTCATTGCATGAGTTGGCTGTTTGAAACCTGGGGCTTATGCAGGGACGCTTGGTTCAGTCTGGGAGGAGGGGACTGGACCTTCCTGGACTGAGTCTATCAGGTCTACCTCAGTCCTCGGGGGAGGCTTTGCCCTGGAGGAGGTGGGAATGGGGGGTGGGCTGGGGGGAAGGGGAGGGGGTGGGAGGGGGGAAGAACAGGGGAACCCGTGGCTGATATGTAGAACTGAATGGTATTGTAAAATAAAATAAAAGGAAAAAAATTGTTTCTGTTTTGTTTCTTAGTTTTGTTTGTTTGTTTTTGGTTTTTCTTTAAATTAGGGTTTATGTGGGGGAGGTGGGGGGAGGTTGGAAGGGCAGAGGACAAATTCGAGGACATGGGGAGATAAGTGGAATAGGGATGCATGATGTGAAAATCCTCTAGAATCAATAAAAGTTAAAAAATAATGAAAATTAAAACGTACCAGAAAGAAAAGGATGGCATAATATTGATTTTTTAAAAACCCCAAATAAAATTTTCATAATATAATGACAAGAACAAGCAAAAAAAACCATTAAGTTAAGGAAAAAATGCTGCATTTTCTATTTAAGTGCATGTATAGCTTTGACTATTTGTGACATTTTCCCAAAACATGTTTTTGCTAATTAAATCCTCATTGACTATATATGAGGATTTCTTTCACTCTGGGCATTCCCTGGGGTTGACATTGCCAATCTTTCACATTTCCGTTATTCTGATAGAGACACAGTACTGTTAAACTGTGATAGGTAATATTTTTCACACAAATGACATGAATATTTTCTAGTACTTATTTGTCATTTGGGGATTCCATTTTCTGGAATATATGCTTAATATTTCACCCATTTTTATATTAGTTTATCTCTCTCCCCTTTTTTAACTGAATTTAGTTCTTCATACATCTAAACCAAGTGTTGTCACTTTACATAGAGAAACATGTTCTCTTCCACTCTGACTTTCTTTACATGTCTGATGTGCGCCTTTGACCAAATAGTGCACTTAACTTTTATGCACTTCTGTACGGCAGTCCTTCTGTGTTAACAACTGCTTTCTGCATCCTCATTTAGAAATCTTTATCTACCTCTAATCCTCAAGTTGGCCTTCTATGTGAACCTCTTGGAGTGTGACAGTTTCACTTTTCACAATTAGATAAGTAATCCACAACTTATTTATTAAAACTTTGGTTTCTATGTGGTCCAGATTCATTTATTTTTCAGTGTGGATAACCAACTGACCAAATGCGCTCTTCTGAGATTGAATGTGCAGGGTTTGTTCCTCAACTTTTTTCTGATGTATTTGGTTATTTGTTGCTGTGGGAAAGCAATGTTGCCTTAATTACTGTAGCTTTAAATAAACCTTTCCTTCTCACAGCATTAATCATCCAACTCACTACAAGGTTTCATATGACTGTGACTTTCAATTTAATTTTAAAATGAGATAAAAAATAAGGAAAAACTTTCTGAAAATTGAAATTGGACTTTATTAAACTAAAAAAATAAATTTAGGGATGTTATGATTTAGATGAAAATTATCTCCCCAAATTCATGTATGAAGACTTGCTTGGTCTCCAGCTAGTGACAGCACTATTGAAAAGTGAATGGGTCAAAGCACACTCCCCTGTCAGCAGATGGGCCTAATTAGAGGAAATGGGTCACAGGAGCCTTCTCTCATCCTCCCCTCCCCTCTCCTCTCCTCTCCTTTCTTCTTTCTCCTCTCTTCATTCCTCCCTCCCTTCCTGGATGTAAATTTGAACTGCCCAGTGTCTCAGTTGACTTCCTTTGCCTGCAATTTCAGTTCCAGCACTACATTTGACAGCATGCCTCCATGCTCCCCATCATGATAATGGACTGGACCTCTGAAACTATAAGTGAGCCATCCCAATTAAATGTTATAAGAGTTGCCATGGTCATGGTATTTCTTCACAGCAATGAAAACCCTAACTAAGACAGAAGTTGGTATCAGGAGTTGGGTATTGCTGTGTTAGGCCTGACCATGTGTTTGTTTGGAGTAATATGGACTTTGGTACTTTGGGTTAGAAAAGCAGTGGAATGCTTTAAGCATTGCTTAAGGGGCCATGCCAGTAGGAGCATGGAAGACAGAGGTGCTAGCTAAGAGTTATTTGAACTAGCAGGGGGCAAGAGCTCACTCAAGTAGTGAAGAAAGTATCTGCCTTTTGCCCTTGTCTGAAGAGACTGTCTGAGGCTAAAGTGAAGAGTTTTGGATTAGTTCCACTGGCAGAAGAAATCTTAAAACAGCCTAGTATAAACTCTGTCATGTGGTTGCTAGTGGTCATGCTTATAAAGATTTATAATGAAAAGGAGCAAGCTGATTAGGGTAAATAAAAAATGTAAATTTTGGGGAGAAAAAAAAAGCACCAGGAATTGAAATGGAGCCAAGTCCTGTATTCAAAGAGGTAAACTGATTAAGAAATGAAATATAGGGAGTGGTGACCTCAGGGCAAGATCCCACTCAGCTAAATTTCCAGCTTGTGAAAGGGAATTAAAGAAAACCTTAAAGCTGGGTATGGTAGGGAACACCTTTAATCCCAGCACTCAGGAGGCAGAGGCTGGAGGATGTCTGAGTTTGAGGTCAGCCTGGTCGACAGAGCAAGATTCAGGCCAAGCTTAGGCAATGAAAGACAGAAAGCTGTTGAAGATGTAATTGATTGAGAGGGCCATGTCCAGTCTCAGTAAGCAGCAGAACTTGGCCATGTAGTTCTGTGTTTAGAGTTAAGAATAGAAGAAAGGTGTGATAGAATAAAGCTGCTGAGGCCAGGCATATGTCAGAGGTGTCCCTGAATGGAGGCCTAATAGAGAGGTCACAGCATGAAGCTGTGAATTTGAAGCCTGGATTGCCTTGGAGAACTCAAGATGTTAGAGATGCCAGAGTCATGTGATACCTGCCAAGAAGAGCTGCTAACAGGGAGTTGAACCAGTCCAAGAGAAAGAAGACTGTTGCAGTCAACAAAGCTGAATGGAGTTGGAAATGTGGAGCCCATTTTGACATCAGCTGCAGATGGAGCTGCAGAGTTCAGAGTTTGCCCAGTTGGTTTTCAGTCTTGCTTTGGTCTAGTATTTCTTTTCAATGCTCCCTTTCCTCTATTTTGGAATGGTAATGCATATCCTGTGCCATTATACAGTGGAAGAATATGATCTGCTTTTTCCTTTTTACTGGTGATTACAGTTAAGAGATTACATGAATCTCAGAAGAGACTTTGAACTTGGAAGTTTAAAACATTGTTGAGACTATGATAGACTATGAGGACTTTTGAAGTTGGACTAAATGAATTTTTTATTATGATAGTTACGAGCTTACAGCTTCCAGGGAGTGGAATGTACTAGTTTGGATGTAATTGGCCCCCATAATCTCATAGGGAGTGGCACTATTAGGAAGTGTAGCTTTGTTGGAATGGGTATGGCCTGGTTGGAGGAAGTGTGTCACTGTCGGGGGATGGGCTTTGAGGTTTCCTATACTCAGAATACCACCCAGTGTCTCAGTTGACTTCCTGTTACCTGCAATATGTAGCACACTCAGCTCCAGCACCACATCTGCTTGCACACCACCATGCTCCCTGCCATGATGATAATGGCCTGAACCTCTGAAACTGTAAGCCAGCTATTGGTGAAATTATTAAGGCCATTCCACGTGTTTAAAAAGGAGGTTTATTTTGTGGGGTAACTCACAAATGAAGGGATAGGCTACAGGGTCTGGGGAAGACATAGCACAGTCCGGCAGTGTTCTCTGAAGAACTCTCCTTGGTCTACCTCTAGCGTCCAGGAACCAAGAGAAGGCGGCACATCTGGATCTCAGGTCTTCAGGGCCCTCTCTTGGCCCCGCCTTGTAGGCGTGATAGTTACCGAAGCCTCAATGGGGGTTGGAACTTCCAGATCAAAGCTGGGATGGCTACCCACTACATCTCTCCCTTTGGTCTAAATAAGAAGATTCTAACTTGATACAAGATTATATACAAAAGAATGGTTATCAAATATTGTCCAGGAGTAATAAGGGATAATGACCTAGATAAGATGAAACTATAATCAATGCGAACAATATCAAGCAAGAAACACATACTAAAATCCAGAGAAGTCTAGAGCATAGGTAAATGGTATGTTACAAAGATCATTCCAAAAGGTGTCCTATCCTAAAGAACCTGAACTAATACTTAATATGTTCTATCTAAGATATTATATATATACTAAGTTGTAACTATAACTGCTAGTCTTCAATCTCATCAAAGACCTGAGAAGGAATATAATGGTACTTGAGAAATGGTAGATGGATGCAAGCAACTTTCGGGAATCTTGCAAGAGTAGACCGAGACAGCAGCATCCTGGACAGTCACCTAATGTTTTTCAGCATTGTTGGTGCTTTTAAATTGTCTACAGGCCTAGAGTATTTGACAGACCATTTTCAGAAGCAGGAATTCTGAAAGACCATCTTACCCTGTTTTGGCAGAGTACAGTGGTCGCTTTCCTTTTATCCTGCTTGTCCAGAAAGGACAGCATTGCATTCGTACTATCAACAGGTGAGGCAAGGGCAGTTCTTTGCCCAGTAGGCCATTTTGTGCCAAAAAGACAAACTTCCAAATGGAAATGTCTTAGAAGCCCAACATTCCCTCGGGATCAAATTGGTGCTGCCAGGAGCAATTGTGTCTCATGTCAACAGAATTCTAAGTTATTTAAATGCCATATTCTCTAGATCTATGAAGTGTTTGAAGATTACCTGTCCATCTGACCTATGTATCTGTAAATCTGGATAACCTAACTAACGTAAATATAGAGATGACAAGCATAGGTGACTATAAATCTATAAGTCTTGTCTACCAAAATAACCTAAGGACTAAGGCTTCATGTAAACAAAGTAAACAGTCTATAAGCAAATGTACGGTAAAGGACCATGACTTCAAAATTGTGACAATACACAAGATATTTATAGCAGAGGTAGAAATATATAGTGCAATATGCAATATGACAATAATCTTAAATATATATCAATATACAGAATATCCTAAACAGAAGTAGAACATACATAAAGTATGACAGATATAAATTTACATTTGCATCAATATACAAATATTTCAAATAAGAGTAGAAATATATGTACATTATAACAATATAGTTCTGTACTTGTATCAATATACAAATTATCTTAAACAGGAATATAAAAATAGTTTACATTTGTATCAACATAAAAGAATCCATAACAGTGCAAATTATCTAAGGCTGCTATTTTACTAAATTTGTTTACTAGTATATACAATAATCTACCATAATATCTTATACCTATCCATTCCATTTCTTCTTTTCTCTTTTTTTTAGGAGAATACTGAGTTATTAAGGCCACTCCATGTAGTTAAAAGGGAGGTTTATTTTGTGGGGTAACTCACAAATGAAATGATAGGCTACAGGGTCTGGGGAAGACATAGCACAGTCCGGCAGTGTTCTCTGGAGAACTCTCCTCAGTCTACCTCTAGTGTCCAGGGTCTAGGAACCAAAAGAAGGTGGCGTATCCGGATCTTGGGTCTTCAGGGCCCTCCCTTGGCTCCACCTTGTAGGCATGATAGTAAACGAAGCCTCAATGGGGGTTGGAACTTCCAGATCAAAGCTGGAATGGCTACCCACTACAGTGAGCTATCCCAGTTAAATATTTTCTTTGTAAGAGTTGACTTGGTCATGGTGTCTCTTCACAGCAATGAAAACCCTAACTGAGACACCTGACGACCACATGATCCTCTTTTTTAGATCAGACAGGCTCTTGGAGTGACTTCTCCCACAAACTTCTTGAGATCCCATATAGCTCCTCCACACTACATCCACAGTGGAAGTGATAGTGGGCGTGGTTGAGATCACCACACTTCTGCTGCACACTCCACCATTTGTGCTCCTTGCTGTTTGTTCTTCCACCAGGGTGCCAGCCCACGTGTGTGATCTTCAGCACAAAGGTTCTTAACGTTTAGGAGTTTCTCCTGGCTCTGCAATCAAACTGGCCCTGAGCTTTCCTGAGAAAGTCTCCACTGAATGTTCTGTGCTCAGGCTGTTTGTCATCTAATGATTGGCATCTGCAATCTGGCCAAGGATTCCTGTGAGCACCTGTTTGACTGTCACTGCAGTATCCATGCTGACTGTGATTGTTTTGCTGTCTGTTGTTGTAGTTTTGACTGCCAGGTCAGTCTTGTGGACTGTAGTAATCATTTAACGTCACCAGCACATGAAAAACACTTCCCTATTATTTATCACAGTAGCACCAGCACCACCTACATCTGCTAATGTATCAAAATTTAGGATTATATCAACTTTAAGGTAAACTATAAATACCCAACAGTCTGAGGAATATTCATTCTTCAATTATTTTTAGTTTTTATGTGTTTTGATTTTCAGATATTGTGCATATGACTGTTTTGCTGGCATGAAAGTATGTGCACCACTATGGAGGCTAGAAGAATGCCTCAAATCCTCTGGAACTGGAGATATATAGACAGTTGAGAGCTGCTATGTGGTTGTTGGGAACTGAACTCAGGTTCTTTGCAAAAGAAGTAAGTGCTGTTAACAGCTTAGTCATCTCCCCAAACCCTCACACTTTGAAGCTAGGGCTTCTGTGATTCCATGTTCACAAATGGAAGGATCCCAAGTTATCTGAGCTGATGAAGACACAAAGGCAGGAAAGCGCAGCCCTCTGTGACTTCCTGAAATGGGAAGACTCACTTTTGCTTTCTCACCTCCTTCTCTGTGTCCTGTTCTGTCATTTTGTTCCACTCTTTTAACACACAGGCTTTTACATCAAAGGCAAAATGTGTGCTCAGAACATCCCAATCCACTAAAATTAGAGACCGAATAAAACCTCAACACCTGCTGTGAAGATGAGGCTGGACAAAGCTCTTAAGTGAGGCATAGGGCGCTTTCTGTTCTGCACACCAACCCTCGGGTTTCCCAAAATCCATATGAAAGCCACTTTCTCTAGTGTGCTGTCCAAGGTTTAGTCCTTCTCGGGTCAGCTCTGGCTTTGATGTTTTTCCTAGCCATGTAGTTGTTTCCTCTTTGTTTATTTTCTTTCCATTTTTTTTGCAGAACAAGAATTATTTCTGAAATTAGATTGTTCTAATGTTTTTTATGAGACTTCTCACACATGCCTAACACTTTTCTTATCAAATTGGTCATTCAGTGTTTATAAAAATACATTGACTCTCACATGGCTTATAATACCACTGTGTACAAATAACTTGTGGTTAGATCTCAGAAAAGACTTTAGTTGATGTTTTTCTTCACAGTTCCTTCAGCACATTACGTTAGATCCTACGTACAAAATGCTGAGTCTATTTGGATAGCAATATTCTCATATTACCTTAGGATAGTGCATCAGAAAAATGCTGGAAGACGCTAAAATACAGCATGTATCACTGAGAGAAAAACATCAAGTGTGCAATGTGTTTCATTCCTCAAGGAGCTACTACTATTTAATTACCAATATTACTAATGCTGCATCACAATTTTTTCCAATGTGCTAGTTAATCATAAGTTTTTAAGTATAATATTTAAAATGCTGTTAATACTAAGAGTACACAGAAAACCAAAATAAAATGTTTATTTTGCATCAATTACATATTCTCCTCCATTTACTTAAGATTTACTAAGAAATATTATAAGCAAATAATATACAATGGAGGATCTTGCAAAAGGTAACTAGGTACTAAGCTTGTACCTCTATATCAGCATTCTCAGAGTATCATACCACTTGCTGATATCTCAGGAAGATATCAAAATAAAAACCCAAAAGCACAAATTCAATTAAAATGAGCATCCATTTTAAAATATCATGAAGTGAAAACCTGTGGGTTGACTATGCACTGGAATCATAGGATGGGCAAGTGACGACAGCAGTGCTGAACCCCGCTGGACACACAGCTGTGACATAAAAATAAACTCACATCCGACAGCCACCACACCCACTCAGCCTCCAGCACAACATCACCAATACATGTTGTTCAGGGCCTTCATTGTTGCCATGGCAATGCCTGTCTTACATGAGTCAGAAGGAGAACATTGAAGATAAGCCATCTTCTCCATCAATGCTCAGGAAGTCGTCAACTTGTCAGTTTCGATGTGAACCCAGAGAATTTCCCTAACAGTTTCTGCCAAGCCCCTTTTACTTCCTTATTCCTTAGACTATAAATCATGGGGTTCAGCATGGGCATCAATACAGCATAAAAAAGAGAAATTAACTTCTCCTGAAGGACAGATGGGTTGGAGTGGGGCTGGATGTAGGTGAAAATGGTGGTACCATAGCATAGTGTTACTACAGTGAGGTGGGAGGCACAAGTGTGGAAGGCTTTCCTCCTTCCATCTGTGGACTGGATTTTTAGAATGGTGGAGATGATCTGGATGTAGGACAAGAGAACCAGGAAGAAAGGTGTCATAAGCAAGACAATGCTAGAAACCATAATCACAGTCTCATTGGAGGAAGTGTCTACACATGCCAGTCTGACCACAGCTAAAATTTCACAGGAAATGTGATCAATATACTTATTTGTGCACATGGGCAGCTGAAAGGTGATGGAGGTATGCACAAGAGAGTTGATGGAGCCACTGACCCAAGATGTGATGACCAGCCTCATACACAGCCCTGAATGCATGATGACTGAGTACCTCAGAGGGTCACACACTGCCACATAGCGGTCATAGGCCATCACTGCCAGCAGAAGGAACTCAATCCCTCCTAAGCCCAGGGAAAAAAATAACTGGGCTGCACAGCTCAGAAATGGAATTGCTTTGTATGTGGCAAGAAAATGAGCCAGCAGCTGGGGGACTATGCTTGTGGCATAAGACACATCCACAAATGACAGGTTGGTGAGAAAGAAATACATGGGAGTGTGGAGTCGGCTGTCCAGTCTGATTAGAAGAATGATGAGGAAGTTCCCCAGCACTGTTACCAGGTACATCAGCAAGAATAAAACAAAGAGGGAGACTTGAGTGCCCCAGTCTCTGGAAAGACCAAGGAGGATGAATTCATGGACCCACGTCTGGTTGTCCTGTTCCATTAAAAAATGTGATGATTATTAATCTGCACAGAAAGTAAGAAAAAAAAAGCACAAGCAATTGAGTAACCATGGAGTTAAAATTACATAGCATATGGGACCTGCCAGCTATTTTATCAGTCTCCAGTCCATTCATGAGACTGCAGTTGCATTCTCAATCCCAATATGCTTTTTATAACTGTTTCAGGGAAATAGGCCAATGTCTCAGAGGACTAGTTGGAGCCCTGATTTAAAACAGTACAGCTTCATGCATACTATATTTTTTACTCATTTCCTTTGGTTTTGGGCAAGGAGAACATAAAAATTGGCTGTGATAAGTAAAACAATAAATGTTGTAAAGACCTAATGTTTTAAAACTACCTAAAATATGTCAACTATCTTACTCTTAATGGAATTCAAAAGTCAATTGTCAAACCAATTATTCTGACGAGGCAGGGGTTTGTGGCCAGATCTAGAATCAGAAAACGTTATTTCAGATTTCAATTGTCTTTAGCAGGTATGTCTCTATAAGCTTTTGCACACAGAAAAGGCTCATATTCAATAATTCTCAAGTACATAAGCATGGGAAAATACTTGGGTATTATTACTGGTATAGTACTGCTGTGCTGCGTATGCTTGTAGCATTCTGACCTCCACCTTGGGAACACAGTTAAGTAAATGTGATTTCCTTCCCATGATTTTCATAAAATAGACAAAAAAGTTGACAGCCTTTTAAAGAAATCTTTGGTCTTTTTAATAGGCTTTAGTCTCCTTTGCTGTTTATGGTCTAGAGAGGGGTGTCATGATGACACCCAGTTCTTGGTGTTTTTCTCCTTTTCCCTTAGTTTGGTTAGGGGCCTCTTCTTCAGGTGTTAGTTGAAAGGAAACAAGACAAAACAAAACAAAAGACATGAAAGCTTTGCCATCCAGATCTAAGAGACAGAGGGAAAACAGATGTTTAGGGATTTATCTTCATTGTTCAATAGAATAAGGTAGGAATTCTTTAAATGTCCATTGGAGTGGAAATTCGCTTCTAGTTGTCTGTGTTGGGCAAGGGCTTTTCCAGTAAAAGTAGTTTGACATGATGCCACCTGTAAACATTGAACAGAAACAGAGGTTTTCTCTAAAAGACTTCTACGACAGACATATTTTTGTATCTGCCTACAACGTATTGTTATCTCCATATCTGCAACCAGAATGTGTGAAATGAGGGAAAACCATAGGAAGATAAAACAGAAGTAACCAAAGGGAAGAACAGAGGACTTTGCCATTTCTAAAGTCTCTAAGCCTAAAAGAGGAGTACTACCACACTTTGATTCTCTTCTCTGAAGAAGAACAAACCTTAGTAACTGGCTCTAGAAATGCCCAACTCACATCTTCATCTGAGTGTTGCTCATTCTCCTCTTGCACAATTTTCTAATGTCTATGAGATTAGTTTACCATAGTTAGTTGTCTTTAGTTAGCTTTATCATAGAAAGTTGTCACATAGTGCACAACCCAATACAGTTCTATTACTTCTGCTTTACTTATTACAGCAATTATTATAGATGGTATGTTTTTGTTTTGTTTTGTTTTTCAAGACAGGGTTTCTCTGTGTAGCTTTGCGCCTTTCCTGGAACTCACTCTGTAGACCAGGCTGGCCTCGAACTCACAGAGATCCACCTGGCTCTGCCTCCCGAGTGCTGGGATTAAAGGCATGTACCACCACTGCCCGGCATGATGGTATGTTTTACAGCAAAGTATATGACTAAATCAAGCTGCCCTTTAGGGAAATACTTTTTTGATATGTTAAATGATTAATATCAAGATTGTTTTTATTGTGAAATTTTTAAAAATAAAATAATGCTAAACAGGATCTTCATAAGGTGAACGACCCAATAGAAGCAGGTACACTGTGAGCACATGTGTAATTTTCTATTGATGGCGTGCAACACATTGGATCCAAGGAGAAAACTAAAGCTTTAGATGACAGATAACAAAATTGCATAAAGAGTAGAAAATGAGGTATTTGCAGTAAAGATCAGCTTTCTCAGCTAAAATAATGCTGATGTTTCATCCTAGGGAAAAGCATCCACATGTTTCAAACTCCATTAAGCAATTATGGGCCACAGCAAAAAGTAGGACCCTAATGTTTCAACAGCTCTCAAAGATAAAAGTTAGACATTCAGATTTCTCACTCAGGTTTTTGCATGCTACAGTGTGGCTTATTTAAAGATTGAATTTTAACCTGTTTTTTTTTTTTTTAATAAAGTAAAGTTCAATAGATTATATTGAGCCCATATGTGCTTAAACTTTTGCTATTGCAAATTTTAGCCTTAAAGTAAAATATTGTTTTATACTTATTACATCTTGATAAATCCCCTAACATTCTACAAGATTTTGTTCAGTTTAATACCCATGTTTTAGAACTCTGATTGCTGAAAATACATGTTACCTGAAGAACACAGGGAGAGGGATTCCCACAAGTAGGTTAGAGATAAACTGGTTGTTATCTGGATGTATTTGGCTTTCAATATCCTGCCTCCCTTTTAAGTCTTCCTCCTAATCTTTCATCTATAAGTCAAATAACTTCATGCCAATCTCAATATCAGCACTCTGCACCAAATCAACCTTCCAGCAGGCATGGGGTCAGCCTAAGAATTTTCCTTTGTTCTACCCACTTTTAAAACAATACCTTTTGGAATTCAAGACCTTCCTAATGCCAAATCAAATATATGATTAATAGCAACTTCTCAAACTATGATTTGGTGATATTTGCTATTAACATGTAGTACCTGAAATCATGGAGTCACTTAGCTAGTATGTTTTAATTTACTTAAATTTGAACAGTTGATTGCCCAGATGCCTATCTGCCCCCATCTCTACAGAATGCCTGAGAGGAAAAAATACTTCCAAATAAGAATAGAATTTCCAAAAATAAGATACTCTATTACCTTTTCATTTAATACAGCTTCTACATATCTGGGATGAAATCAAAATGACGCATTAGAGAAAATGTGAACCGCTGTTCACTGGGATTGAGATGAGAGGAATGACCCATAGAAATTTGTCCAACATCAGATCCACTTGCTCTGGTGGTGCCACAGTCATCACACCACACGCATATCTGGAGATGACCTCTCACATGGCTGCTCACTGTTTCCTCACTGCTTCTTTATGGAGGGTACTTGTCCTTACTTCTCTGTAGCCCAATGCTCCCTTATTTGACCTTTTGAAGGAAGAGGCAATCAGGATGTAGCACTGAAGAACCATTTCTCTTTGCAAGGATCACCCTTACAGTATCATAAATGCTTTATACCTTTAAGACGATGGTAAATCATTTCAATTCAATTAGATCATTGTGTCAGTGACTTACATTCTCTCCCCTCATGCACAGAGGCAGTAAGGAGAAAATCCTACCAGGTATACACAATATAAAAGGATTTCCGATAATTTTATCCTTCAAAAATATTTTTAGCCAACGTTCATATCACTATAAATAAGCACAGTGATCAACCTTAGATCAATCTTTAAAAGTCCAAAATCAATAATATTGATCCTCAGTGGTTAGCCCATCAGTCATATGACAGAGATGACCCCCTACAGTTTTTTTTTTATTGGCTCTGCCCTAATACAAATGGATAAAGTTCCAAAAGTTTTACTTCAAGAAAAAAAAAAAAAAAACGTTTGGGCATTATCATTTTTTTGTGATGTTCTACTGAGTCTGAATCATGTTTGACCTCCTTTTGGGAATGCTCTACAGGCTTAGCTGCCATAAACTGAGTCCTGAATACAGGCACATAGCACATGTTCTACAGGTCATTTTTTCCCATGCTGGCCTAAATAAAGCAGAACCTTACCTTTGTACACTTGATTTATCAGTGGAAATCACCCCTTCCTCCAGAGAAATATTCATGTTCATGTATGTGGCTGCATAGCTCTTTTCCACACTCATACTGTATTCGTGTGGGCAGGAGAAGTTCCATCATCCTTACATTTGGACACAATGAGAACCCTAGAAAAACTGCAGTGGATGAAAAGCTTTTATACCTGAGAGCACTGATGCCTTTTCTTATTGGTGTCTCATTATCTACTTCATCTCCAGGTTTATTCACTTGGCTTTTCCTATAATCGGATTCTAATTATCAACACACAATCTTTAAATAGTTGCAATCTTGAAATTCACATTTGGTAATCTGTTTTATTTTGGTTACATTGTGGAAATCCCAATCTTCTTTATTTCTCTTTCCCTATGTCTCTAGGATATTTCTCACAGTATTCTGTTCTTGATTCTATAATACTTTCCTACAGCTGATTCAAGGACCAAACCCAACAAGACAGTCAGGGAGTTTCACTCAACTTTTAACTGCAGTCTATGTTTTTTCAGGTTTTATGACTTTGATAATCAATTTAATCTTCTTATATTTGAAGTACTTCCTTTGAGAACAAAGTAAAACCAGTCATCTATACACAGTCAGAGAAATAATTGAGACAAGATACTTTAAAGACATTAAAATGTTATCTTTCCCAGAAATGTAATATACTCCTACTCCATACTCATGAATATCCATGCCTAGGTATATCTTTTATTAAACTAGACTTCGTTCTGTTTTCTTACAAAAAATGATTCAGGATTCATCATCGTGTTCCCACTTTCAATTAATAATACTTTTTCCTCGACCTCATTCTCCAGTACTAAAGTCTTTAATTAGCAAGCTCATATGGTGGCAATGTCTCTAATCCTCAATCCCTTGGAAAGCTGAGTGGCTTCATTCCTGTAATCCTGGGTGTGAGAAGATCCCAGCATCCATATGTCACACAGTCTGTATGCCCACAGAGATCAGATCACTCATTGTTCTGCCTGTCTGTGGGCTCCTGTTTACACCCACCTTCTGTTGACACCTCTATTAAAATTTCCCAAGTAGTAGTCAGTACCTGGTAATATGGACACATCTCCTTCAGTCCAGGATTGTATTGCAAAGGATGCTCCCTGTGTTCAGAGTGGTGGACTGTGGAGACATCCCAATTGTCCTGGGCTCCATGACTCTAAAAATTCCCTGGTATTAGTTTACAAAAACCAATGGGAGGAAGCTCACAGGTGATCCCAAGTGGTCTCACACACAACACTAATAAAATGAGACAGAGACTGCCCCTGTGACCTGGAGCCAGCAGAGTCCCTCGGGAGCTTTTTATATTGGTGTATTAATTGCTATCTTCACTTCCAAATCTCAGTGGCTGGGTCACCGGGCTGCCCTTCCTCTCCCTGTGGAAGGCTGTTCTTCGTTCCTCTTACCCAAGCTCCAGTGAATCCTTAGGTCATTCTTAAACAAAACAAAACAAAACAAAAAACAAAACTATGTAAACCAGCTCTGTGACATTTCATCATGCCCTCATATAGTACAAATACTTTACCCCTCAGTGCCTATATTCCAAGGCGCTGCGTCTGCTCCTACATCTAAATCAGGTGAAAACAAGAACTGTTCTTCTTTTAGATGCAAGAGGCCTTTGCTCCTTTTCCTACTGTCATGAGTGCTATGCTCTGCTATACTAAGATGCATTCAAGGAGTATAACAAGATGCTATGACTCTACAAGTATTGGTGGATGGTCAGTCCATGTCTCATTCTACCTGTATCTAGGCCAGAAGTGATCAGCTAAGGAGAATGGTGTGGGGGCTGGAGTGGGGTGGGGCTAACTTTCCCTTGCCCATGCCACTACCTGCACAGCAGTGCTGGGGGCTGATGAGGGGAGGGGTGGATCCAGATCTCCCAAGAGGAGCAGGACCAGTTCTCTCATAAGGGGTGGGGCCAGCTCTCCTGTTCCCACAGACATTAACATGGCTTCAGGTGGCAGACCAAACCTTGGACATCTGCAAGGGCTTAGGTGGTGACGCTGGCCTCAGATATCAGCACAGCTCTTAGCTGTATCAGGACTACTGAGCCACTCATGGCCCTCATCAGCTGCATGGACCACAAGCCTCAACATGGTCTGAGGTGGGTTGCACATGGTACTCACATCAGCATGGCTCCTGGGGCCAGCAAAGCCCATGGACATCACCACGGCATCAGGCAGCATCACAGACCTCCTATGTCAACATGTATTTCAGGCTTCATTGCAGCCTGGGGTAGCAGCATGGACCATTGACACCAACATGGTCTCCAGTGGCACCACAGACCATGGTGGTCCTTTGAGGAGGTCCATCCAGAAAATGAACCTTTCCTCATCTTGGACCTCCATCATTGCCCAGAACCAGGGGGATCCCACAGCCTGTACATTTATTGTATGTCAAATAATCTATACTCATTGGTGCCACGTTAAATGTAAAATTCCTCCAATTTGCTTACATGGTTGACCACTTAGTATCCAGCTGTTTGGGAAGGTTGTAAAAAACCTTTAGAAGGTAAAGCCTTGCTAGAGAAAAATAGGTCCCTAGCCCTCCTTCCTGTCCGTTCTGTGTCCTCACTATATATACAGTGGGGCCAGCTGCCTCCTGTTCCTTCTGCTGTGTCTCAATTGCTATGGTGGCCTTTAAGCCCTCCTAAACTAGAAACTAAAGCACGTTTTCCCTTATGTTACTTCCTGTCAGGAATTTGGCCACAGCCATGAGGAAAGTAACTAACACGGGAAATCAGTACTGAGGGAGGGAGCTATAGCTATCATAAACTTGACCATGTGGTTCTTATGCCTTTAGAACTGATTTCCATGAAGAATGAGGAGGAGGGGGGAGGGGTATATGGGAGGGTTTGGAGGGAGCAAAAGGAAGGAAGAAATGTAATTAAAATACAATCTCAAAAATAAACAATGATAACAAAAATGTTATCAAATGCTATAAGTAGAGATTAGTGGGCTATCCTTTGGGGGGATTGGAAGACCAGAATGCCCAAAGAAAGATGAACAGTGAGTGGAGGTTTGGCTCTTGACATTTCCGAGGAGAACAGAAACCTGTTGGGAACTGGGACAGAGGCCATTTGTTTTATACTCTGACACATTATCTGGGCAAATTCTGCCTGTACCCTGAGAACTTGGATAAGGGTGAATTAAAAAATAATTTTTCTGATGGAGGAAATCGTAAGACAAGTTAGTATCCAGGCTGTCCCACAGCTCCTGGCGCTCCTCTTATCCAGGTCTTCAGCGAGAGAACAAGGAGATCAGAAAGATGTGCAAAGAGTAGTGGGAAACAGCAATGAGTGAACTGGCGAATGCAGAGAAGGAAGATGCAAAGATAGACATTAATGTAATACAAGGAAGACATTTGTATTCCTTAGATCATAATGTAATGTAGACATTTAAAGGAATGTATCCTATCAAAGAGAAACCTCATCCACTGGACTGGGAAAATTGGAACAGTACTCCAGGAAACAATGCCACCCACCCAGGGCTTCATGTTGTGATCATCTAAACTGATTTGAGATAAGAGAGACTGAACTGAGACTGATTCCGGTGTTCTCTACCCAAAAAGAACTGTCAAAGAAGGGGTTTTCAAAGATCCAGCTGTCAAAGAAGATAGAGGCTGCTCTAACTGCTGACCAAGGCAGCTGGATAAATTTTGAGCAGGCATGTAAACTTGGCAGCGTCAACCACATGGTACTGGTTTGTAGGTATGGAAGATGTGAAGGTAAGAGAATCATGGAAGCTTGCACCAAGGTTCTAGAGAGCCACTGAAGCCAGGCAATGTGTGGCAGTCCCCAAAAGAGAATTATATGACACTGTGAAGATGAAGTCTAAGTGGAAACAGAGAATCCACAGTGCTAGCGATGACAGGACAATGGGGCAGCTCCTGAGGAAAGCTGTAAGCACAGATTGAACCTGAAGAAAGTAGGCAGCAGACCTAGAAGGGTATGGTTATCCGAGCCCTCCAGAGTTTAGATGACTCTATCATGAGCACTAGATGCCACCCATGGAGATCCAGGATTTGGTGTTTAACCTGCTGGGTTTGGGTCTGTCCTTGTTATACTTCCATCCTCTGCTCTCTCCTTTTAATGTGAGTGTTTACTTTATGCCTTTGTATGTTATAAGTGAGTAACTTTCTTTTTTAGGTAAGGGCTCACAACAATTGATACTGCCCTGAGTCTGAGAAGAAACTTGGGGCTTTTGAGGAGTGCTGAAATTGTTGAAGACTGTGTGGACTTCCAGAAGTTGCAGTGAATGCACTTTGCACTATGAGATGATTATGAGCCCTTAAAGGCCAGAGACAAATTGCTGGGGTCTGAATGTGAAATGGCCTTTATAGCTCTGTGTTTGATCCCTCCATTCTTAGCTGGTAGCTCTGTTTTGGACAGTTTGAAATATTTAGGAGGCAGATCTTTGTTGGAGGAGCTGAGCCAATAGGGGCAGGTTTTGAAGTCTCATAGCATGGACATACTTCTTGTCTCTTCTCCACGTCATCACTGCAGATGTGATGTAACACAGCTGCCTCAATTCCCTGCTGCTTGGACACCCTTGTTGTGTCAGACTGCATCCCTTCTTAAACTAAACACCAAAATAAACTCTTCCTCCATTAAGTTGCTTTTTGTCATATTTGGTCACAACAACAAGAAAACAACCAATGCTCAGAGCAAAGATAGAAACAATAACATTTCCAATCTTATGCAAGCTTCGGATGTCATGATATCTCTGACAAAATTTCTCAAATACTCTAGGCCTTTAGGAGAGAAAGGAGAGGCTCTTCTCATTCATCTCTCTAAACTCCTTAGGAACTGATAAAATTTAATTTTTTTTCAAAGCAATCTCCCAAAGGTTAAGAATGTTAGCCTCAGGATACAGATGCCTCAGTCACAACTGTTTTCCTTCACTCATCTATTGACAGAAGAGGCAAAATCCAAGCTTTCACAGTGTTCTCTAACATTTTGACGTCAAAGTCTAGGAGAAAATCTTCCTTCTTGTTCAACCTCCACAGTTCAACACTATAAAACATGCCCTAAATGGGTCCTTTTTCCATTATTATGCTGATGCCATCTGCTATTTGAGTATTTTGTTTAGAACTTCACTATTAAAAAAATGCTTTTATGATAGAACAGGCATCATTCAACCCAGATTTACTGAAACACAAACCAAGAAGAAAAGTACTTTAAAGAGTATTTTAAAGGTTTCCAATGGGAAGATAATGGGATATTTCCTTGAGCAATTCACCCTGTCACCATCTCCCATTCACCTTTAAGTGTAATGCTTTATCCTAACATTATCAAATTCACAAATGTTTAGTCTAAAGTTTTCAGTGAATCTCTTTAGGGTCTGCATGTGAAATGCTCTCCAGGCTCATGTATTGAGCCTCACAATGCATCAGAACGACAATATAATGGACAAGAGGCCTAAATGTGATAAAGTGCAGACATAAATGCTGATGAAGTAAGATCTTAGATTGTAAGGCGAATTGCGAAATGGTCTTATTAATAATAAAAACAAACAAACAAACAAAAAAAAAAAAAACAGAGCTAGCTATTGGGGTAAAACCTGAGAGACCAGGGAAGCAGAAAGAAGCCAGCCATGTTCTTACCACTAGAAATTCTCAGCCAATAAGAGCCACTTCCTGTGTTCTCACACCTATATCCTCTCAGTGTCCTGCCATCTCACTTCCCTTCTCCATCCAGTTACATTATGGTGATATTTTATTTGTGCTGAAATGTGATTTTATTTGTACGTTAATAATAAATCAAGTT
This sequence comes from Peromyscus maniculatus bairdii, assembly GCF_049852395.1. NCBI lineage: Eukaryota > Metazoa > Chordata > Mammalia > Rodentia > Cricetidae > Peromyscus > Peromyscus maniculatus. The sequence continues at coordinate 48,488,338 of NC_134854.1, forward strand.
TGCCTGGAGATCAGAGGTCATAGTGAGCCATAAGCAGAGTCAGGTGGTGATAGCACACGCCCTTAATCCAATCACATGGCAGGCAGAGTCTCTGTGTGGTCAAGGACACAGCCAAGTGTGGTGACATGAACCTTTAATCCCAGTACCAACCATAGAGAACTGGAGATCTGTATAAGACAGGCAGTGACAAGGAAGTCATGTGGTTGGGTTTAGAGCCAATGAGAAGGCAGAACAGAAAGGCAATAAAAAGACAAGTCATGCTGGGCATTGGTGGCGCACGCCTTTAATCCCAGCACTCGGGAGGAGAGGCAGGAGGATCTCTGTGAGTTCGAGGCCAGCCTGGTCTACCAAGTGAGTTCCAGGAAAGGGACAAAGCTACACAGAGAAACCAAAAAAAAAAAAAAAAAAAAAAAAAAAAAAAAAAAGACAAGTCAGACAGGAAGAAACACTCCCTCTGGGGAAGCTATTTCTGGTGGTAAGCTAAAGTTAGTCGTGGCTATTGCTCTGATCTCTTTGGCTATTTCTGTATTTGGCTCTGTGTTTCTTACTTACTAAGACTGTTTAGAATTTCATTTACACCTTTCTGCCTGTTGACGCGCCCGGGGAAGCATTGCTGAAGGCTCTCGTTGCCCTGCCGTCATGTCCAAGTCAGAGTCTCCCAAACAGCCGGAACAGCTGCGGAAGCTCTTCATTGGAGGGCTGAGCTTCGAAACAACCGACGAGAGCCTGGGGAGCCATTTTGAGCAATGGGGAACACTCACGGACTGCGTGGTAATGAGAGATCCAAACACCAAGCGATGCAGGGGCTTTGGGTTTGTCACATACGCCACTGTGGAGGAAGTGGATGCCGCTATGAATGCAAGACCACACAAGGTGGATGGAAGAGTTGTGGAACCTAAGAGAGCCGTGTCGAGAGAAGATTCTCAGAGACCGGGTGCCCACTTAACTGTGAAAAAGATCTTTGTTGGCGGTATTAAAGAAGACACTGAAGAACATCACCTGCGAGATTGTTTTGAGCAGTATGGGAAGATCGAAGTGATTGAGATCATGACTGACAGAGGCAGTGGAAAAAAGAGAGGGTTTGCTTTTGTCACATTTGATGACCACGACTCTGTGGACAAGATTGTTATTCAGAAATACCATACTGTGAATGGCCACAACTGTGAAGTCAGAAAAGCCCTGTCAAAGCAGGAGATGGCTAGTGCTTCATCCAGCCAAAGAGGTCGAAATGGTTCCGGAAACTTTGGTGGTGGTCGTGGAGGCGGTTTTGGTGGCAATGACAATTTTGGTCGAGGGGGGAACTTCAGTGGTCGTGGTGGCTTCGGTGGCAGCCGTGGTGGTGGTGGATATGGTGGCAGTGGGGATGGCTATAATGGATTTGGTAATGATGGAAGCAATTTTGGAGGTGGTGGAAGCTACAATGATTTTGGCAATTATAACAATCAGTCTTCAAATTTTGGACCAATGAAGGGAGGAAACTTTGGAGGCAGAAGTTCTGGCCCTTATGGTGGTGGTGGCCAGTACTTTGCTAAACCACGAAGCCAAGGTGGCTATGGTGGTTCCAGCAGCAGCAGCAGCAGCAGCAGCAGCAGCTTCGGCAGTGGCAGGAGGTTCTAATTACAGCCAGGAAACAAAGCTTAGCAGGAGAGGAGAGCCAGAGAAGTGACAGGGAAGCTACAGGTTACAACAGATTTGTGAACTCAGCCAAGCACAGTGGCGGCAGGGCCTAGCTGCTACAAAGAAGACATGTTTTAGACAATACTCATGTAGATGGGCAAAAAACTCCAGGACTGTATTTGTGACTAATTGTATAACAGGTTATTTTAGTTTCTGTTCTGTGGAAAGTGTAAAGCATTCCAACAAAGGGTTTTACTGTAGACCTTTTTTCACCCATGTTGTTGATTGCTAAATGTAATAGTCTGATCATGATGCTGAATAAATGTGTCCTCTTTTTTTCTATTTTCTTTTTTTTTTCTTTTTAAATGTGCTGTGTAAAGTTAGTCTACTCTGAAGCCATCTTGGTAAACTTCCCCAACAGTGTGAAGTTAGAATTCCTTCAGGGTAGTGCCAAGTTCCATTTGGAATTTATTTATAATTGCTTGGGTGGAGAAGCTATTGTCTTCAAAAAACCTTGGTGTAGTTAAATTGCCAGTTACTATTGTGACTTTAATGAGTTTTACCATTAAAAGGGTCATCCAAGCAAAGTCACAGTTTGGTTACAATAAAATGGTTGTTGGCACACCCTATGCAGTATCAAAATTGAATAATGGTATCAGATAAAATAACAGATGGGAATGAAGCTTGTGTATCATCCATTATCATGTGTAAATCAATAACCGATTTAATTCTCTTGAAAAAAAAAAGAATTTCGTTTACACTATATCACTTCCTGTCTGTCTGTACAGACCTCCAGACCTCCATGGTTAGTGCTGGGATTAAAGGCGTGTGCCACCATGCCTGGCTGTGTTCCCAGTGTGGCCTTGAACTCACAGAGATCCAAATGGATCTCTGCCTCCCGAATGCTAGGATTAAATGCATGTACTACCATTGCCTGACTTCTACGTTTAATACAGTGCCTGGCTTTTTCTTCTGATCTTCAGATAAGCTTTATTGGGGTGCACAAATAAAATATTGTCACATTAGATTAACCAATTATTTCCCATACAGGACACTAAAATCATGTTCTGAAATTAAAAATTAATAAAATTAATTTTCCCCAAATTAAGACTTCTACTTGATTTTTTTTTTTTCCGAGACAGGGTTTCTGTGTAGCTTTGCGCCTTTCCTGGGACTCACTTGGTAGCCCAGGCTGGCCTCGAACTCACAGAGATCCGCCTGCCTCTGCCTCCCGAGTGCTGGGATTAAAGGCGTGCACCACCACCACCACCGCCCGGCCTCTACTTGATTTTAAATGCTCTTGAGAGAATGAGAAGATAAACCACAGATGAGATGAAGATATTTGGAAGTCAAGTGGCTTATAAAACATTTATATCCAAAACATCTAGCAAATTCTCAGAACTCAACAGAAGGTTTGTTCATAATTGACAAATATTAATGATAACTGAACTATGCTCTATATTAGTAAATAGGCGAAGATAGCAGATTAGTAAAATGGAAAATTACACAGTAATAAAAAGAATAGATGAATATAATGCCTAACAACATAAATATATACTAAATGTATTACACAACAGAAAAAACTCAGACTATTATTCAATTGTAATCATGTGTTGTGCCTTAGGTAAATGTGGAGAAATTATAATCTGATCTGTGGTTACTACTATTTGAAGTCCGAAAGGATTAGAAAGATTCAAAATTGTACAAGGGTGTGTTTGAATTGATATAACTTTTCTGTATCTTAAATATAGTGGTGCTCCATGATTGCATATGTTTTTCAAAACTAAGAGAGTTTTGTTATGTCCTGCCCACGATCTGAGCAGAAGCAATGGATTTAATCCATGTTACAAAGGAGATTTATTAGATTAGCATACACAATTAAGTTGGGGTCATCCAACAATGGCAATTGCAGAATTTGAGAATCATGATAACTACTCATGGTGTTTTAAATGAGATGACCCTTATAATTTTGGATGTTTAAATTATTGATCCTCAGTTGGTGGCACTATTTGAGAGGCTTAAAAGGTATAGCTTTCTTGGAGGAAGTGTGTCACTGGATGAAGGTTTTAAGAGTTTACAGACTCAAACTATTTCTTTCTCTCCCCTCTTTTTATATTGTTGAAAATAGATTGTTCTCTCATGCAATACATCCCAACCACAGTTTCCCTTCCCTCTACTCCTCCCAGTTATCCCTATCTCCCCTTCCCTGTAGATCCACTCCCCCTCCATTTCCTCTTCAGAAAAGAGCAGACCTCCAAGAGACAACAGCCAAAGAGGACAGAACAAGATACAATAAGACAAGCCAAAGCCCTCATATTGAGTCTGGACAAGGTAAGCCAATAGGAGGAAAAGAGTCCCAAGAGCAGGCATGAGAGTCAGAGATCTGCTCCTACTGTTAGAAGTTCCATAAAACCACCAAACTAACAGCCATAACGTACAAGGAGGACCCGGTGCTGACCCATGCAGGTCCTGTGCTTGCCATGTCAGTCTCTGTGAGCCCTGCTTAGTTAATTCAGTGGACCATGTTCTTCTGGTGTTCTCCATCCCCTCTGACTCCTACAGTCATTCCTCTTCTTCTTTCACTGGGTTCCCCAGTCTCTGAGGGGAGGGACCTGATGGAGACCTTCACTTCAGACTCTCTTTCCACATAATGTCTGGTTATGGGTCCCAGCATCTAATGCTGAAGAAGACTTTCTGATGATGATTGGACAAGGCATTGATCTATGAGTATAGCAGAATATCATTAGGGACCATTTCACTGATTTTGCTTGTTTGTTTTTGCTTTGTCATGCTTTGTTTGCCAGCCATGTTTGCTTCTACCCTACCTCTGAGCTATCCAATCTCTGGTACCTGGCCATCCAGACAGTATAAGGCATGGGTTCCCTCTTGTCATGTGGGCCTCAAGTTAAACCAAGTATTGGTTAGCCACTCCCACAAGTTCTGTGTCTCCATTGCTTCAGCACATCTTGCAGACAGAACAAATTGTAGGTTGAGGGATTTGTGTTCAGATTTCTCTTTCATTAGTCTGCAGAGTACCTTCTCACATTGGAGACTAGAATATAGAGGTGAAAGCTCCATGCAGGTACCAGCTCAACCTCTCTGTGTTCAACAAACTCTCTGGATGTTGTCCTGGGCAATTCAAGCTAGCTTTCTCTGTGCCATATTTTCAACCCAGGATCTGAGCTCTCAGATTCCTTCTCCTGTGCCTTTGCTCTGCCATCATGAGCTAGAGTCTGGACCTGTCTGAAACCATACCACAAATAAATTCTTTCTTTTATAACATGCCTTGATCATGATGTTTTATCATAGCAGGAGAAAAGGAGCCACTACTCCAGTCCATAAGTCTGGATGTCTGGAGGATTCCTAGAGAGCCATTGGTCTTATGGGAATCTCCATGTGAGGCTAATTGATGGACAGGTCATAATTGGGTACTGAGTGAAGAATGGAAGTAGCAGTGCAACAGTGTAACTGTACTTGTCAGCAGGCTGGAAGAGTGGACACACAAAGCCACAGCTTTCCCATTGGATATCCTCAAATCTGGGTCACCAGGAGTTACTGATGTCTACTCTGGGGCACAATGTTCCCTCTTCCCTTAATCTGGGCCATATCTCTTAGTTGAAGCTAGGCCAAAAACTCGCATTACATATATCATTTTTACACGATCTGGAGGGAAGGAAGGGCTCCTGCCGTGCCATGCAGAAAATGGAAGTCATGAGTATTGCTGATATCATCTGAACCCCAACAACAAAGAGGTATTTGGCCTCCAAGGTCCATAGATATTTGTTTCTTTTTTCTTTTTTCAGAATGCCTGAGTGAGGCAACATAATAACTGCAATACTGACAAGAGAAATGAAATCCAGTACTGTGTGTCTCTTTTGAGAAAGATTGTGACCACCGATTAAATCCTATGGAGAGAAAACTAATAAAATCAAATCCAATAAGCTTCTAGATCTAACTCAAGATACAGGATCTGGAGAATAACACTATACCTTCAGTATCTCTGGGAGGAAATAAAAATTGCACAGGCAACCCAGCTGGGAGAAACTCTGTGATTCTATTGAAAATGTAATTCCAATGTTAAAAGGAAGCAGAGACAAACACTACAGTTTAAAGCATTTTCAGAAATAAAGTAGGTAATTACTGTGCGTGTTCTGTTCAAATTTCCATTTGAACAACTAGAATCTTTGTACATATTGTGCTTTTTAAAAGATAAACTCCAAGTGATATTTTATGGTTAGTAACTATTGAACAAAATTTTATTTTCCAATACTTTTCAGTGTCCAACTTTTTAAAAAGTTATATTTAATGACTTTATTATTTAGGACATGTCTTCTAACTGAACCAACAATTCTTTCTCACCTTCTCTTAGGAATATCTTTCACAAGCACCTAAGAATTAGGAACATCTATCATCTCATTCCAAGAAATTTAATTTCCTGATTCCTATGAGTACTCCAATTTAAACATACATATCTAAAGGTTCTAATCCCTCATCCACATCTGAGAGAGAACATGCAATGTTTTCTTCCTGGGTCTAAGTTATCTCACTCAGAATGATTGTTTCAAACTCTATTCTTCTACCTAAAAATTTCATTTTTCTTTACAGATTAATTATTCCATTGTATATATTTACCACATTTTCATTATACTTTAATCAGTTATGGGCATTTAAGCTGTTTCCATTTTCTGGTTATTGTGAATAAAACAACAAAGACCATGGAGGAGCAAGAACCCTTTAATGGGATATAGAGTCATTTGGATACATGGCCACCAGTAGTATAGCTGGACCACATGGTAGATCTATTTCTATCTTTTTGAAGGACCTTCAAACCTCATGTTGTGGTGACCCCCAACCATAAAATTATTTTTGTTGCTAAAAATTATTACAGTTATTTCATAACTGTAATTTTGCTACTGTTATTAATCATAATGTGAATATCTGTGTTTTCCAGTGGTCTTAGGTGACTTCTGTGAAAGGGTCTTTGGCCCCAAAGGGGTCACAACCTATAAGTTGAGAACCTCTGTATGGTGGTATTTTATTTGTACTGAAATGTGATTTTAATTGTATGCTAATAAATAAAGTTGCCTGGGAGTCAGAGCTATTAGAGCCATAGCAAAAGCTGGGCATTGGTGGTGCATGCCTTTAATCCTAGAACTTGGTAGGCAGAGCTAGGTAGATCTCTGTGTGTTTAAGGATACAGCCAGCATTGGAGACACACGCCTTTAATCTCAATACCATAGAAGACCTGGAGGGCTGTTCAACAGACAGTGACAAGGCAGTCATGTTGGTTTTACAACCAATGAGGAGGCAGAACAGAAAGTCTATATAAAGACACACAGACAGGAAGTAGCTCTCTTTTGGAGAGGTCTCTTGGCTTAAAAGGCTAGCTGCAGCAGGCGGGTAAGGCTCTTAGCTCTGATCTCTCGGCTTTCGTCTTTGCATTAACTCTGTGTTTCTTATTTAATAAGACAGTTGGTTACATCTACACCTCTGTCTAGTGTAAAAAGAATTCTCAAAGAAGTTTTAATTTGCATGTCCTTATGGCCAAAGATGCTAAGTATTTAAAGAATATTTCTCAGACCAATAGCAAGGCAGCCAAAAACTCAGCTAGATGAGGGAAGGGCTCATCAAGTCTCATCTGTAGATCAGAAGTTACTGGTCATTGATGGCTTCTGGGAAAGGAGATTGAGTTTTCTTCAGGGATGGGTCCCTTTCAGAATATTCATGCTTCAGTAGATGGTCCTATACACATGCATATAATGGTAGCACTAAGTGGACTCAGTTGGGGTTTTGTTCATTTTCTTAATGTATGAATTTGGGAGGAAGAACTTGTGAGGGAATAAGGTTAGAATTAGAGGGAAGGGATTGAAAGTAGGCTTCATAAAAACATATTTTGCATATGTTTGAAAATTTCAAACAATAAAAACATAATTCAATTTATGGAGAATAATATATAGAGAAATAAAAGTTCTGAAAAAGACCAAGTAAATGATAAAGTTAAAAATAGAAATTTAACAAATCAAACATGAGACTCCACTAGCCTGTTACAATAGACAAATGCTTCCCGGTTAAGGAAGATTTGGAAGGCCATTCAAATAGACACCTCAAACAAACAGGGGGAAACCAGATCATTGAACATGTAACAAAGATGAGCTGCAAATATTGTTTCTGAAGAATCAACCACCCATGGAAGATACTGTGCCTTCATGTATCTTCCTCCCTTGTAAGTGATGCATATTTATATATACCTTTTGAGTACTTTTCTTCTCTCACGTCTCTCCTACACCAGTGTATATAAAGTATGTTCATGGTGTCCAATTTTCAAATTTAATACACAATTGTCAGTCATGATCAGAACATTTTATCATAATAATGAGGTCCATATGAGGATTCCAATATGGAAGATGGAGTGTTTTACATGAAATATCTTCTACAGAATGTGATTTGACCCTCCTCAATCCAATTACTACTACCATAGTTCAAATCTCCCTAAGGTTTAAGCAGCCTGACTGAGTACCCCACTTGCTTGAAGCCTTGTCCCTAATCTTTTCTTATATTATTTTGTTTTGCAGATTCATAGTTCAAAACCACAAATTTGTTCAATGAATATTCTTATTAAATTACCAGTTTTTCAACGCTATGAGAATAACATTGTGCTGGTCAGTTTTATGCAAACTTGACACAAGCTAGAGTTAGCTTAGAGGATGAAACCTCAGTTGAGAAAATTCTTCCATAAGATGGGCTATAGGCAGGGCTGTAGGGCTGAGAAAGCCATGAAGAGCAAGCCAATAAGCAGTACTCCTTCATGGCTTCTGCATCAGCTCCTACCTCCAGATTTCTGTCCTGTTTGAGTTCCTGTCCTCACTGCTTTTGATGATGACTGTTTTGTTGCTGGTAACCATGTTTTGGGGCAGCAGGTGGATAATTCTCAGGTAGGCAAGGCTCCCAAGACCACAGACCCTGGAATATCTTTTGTTTCTGCTATGCCTTTGCATGCTTGCTGTTGCTATCTCTCTCTGATATCTGGCAAGGTTGAATTGTGTGTTAGTAAATTCTCCACTGCCTGTAAGATAATATGTTTATCTCATGGAAACATCCTGTTCTACTGGGCAATTTTACCTGCCAATTAATTTGAAGATGATTTCCCCCCTAAGCTGTACAGTTTAATTGATAATAATAGCATTAGCTTATACAGAGCTTTGATGAATAAAAGTATATACAAGGATATGTTTCACAGCTGAAGACCTGTGAGTTCCACCTTAGGAGCTGCTTTAGATCACAGCTCAGCTTAGTGATTAGGAGAACAACTGAATTCCCTGGAAGCCAGGCTGGCCTTAATTCTCTCAATACTGAAAAGATACAGTTACAGGTCTTGTGCATCATTTTGATGAAACAAAGCCCTTGTAGTAACTTCAGGTTAGATCAGATGTTTTGACAATAGCTTTAAGAAGAAAAACCACAGAAAACAATATAGTGTCCATAAGGAGACATAACTGAGGTTAGAAATCCAAAGTAACCCAACTGTTAAGGTTGGTTGTCGATTAAAGGTGATGATTAATTCCTTGTACCCATTCCTGCCCTCAATCTCCTGATAGAAGAAACTGGTGATAGACAGGTATACATCCCAAAGATCTAAAGTACAGCCAGCTGATTGTCTTTTATGTACAAAAGTTTAGGTTTGTGATTCCTCTAGGATTCCTTGTAAGATTAACTTTTTAGATAAACAGTCAAATGATTGATTCTCTCTTGGTAGCCTGGTATATGCCCTGTCAGCAAGGGAGCTGTCTATGAACAGATGCTTTCTGTCTGCTCATGCTCTGTTGATCTGCAATAAGTTTCTTAGACAAAAATGTATATGGGATATTGGGATGACTTTGTTTTTAATCATTTAAGGGAGATTACAAGTAATCATGTACAAGATTACTTGTACTCTGAAGGAATTTAGCAAAATCACTGTATGGGATAGAGATTAGAATATCATTGGCCCACCAGGATTTTATGAATGTGTGACTGAAATAAACCCTTTTCTTCCCAAGTTACTTTTAGTCATGGTGTTTCATGACAATAATAGCCTAAACTAAGACAAAAATTAAAAGACAATTTGGCATCCATGGCCTTGCCAGATATGACAATGTCTATCCAGCTACTTTACCCTCTCTATCCCCTTACTCTTCTATGTACTTGAATTAAGCTTCCTGCCTATTAGGGTATAAATGCTTACACTATATGTGAAAGTTTGAATTACTTGTTCCATCTTTAGGTTTCTTGACATCTGGATAACTGGTTCTCATGTTTCTAGTCTCAGCCTGAGACTTCTGCCATCACTGTAAGTGGTCTTACTCTTATTTTAAACTGATTATGTGTATCATAGTTGTTTACTGTCTGTGATCCATAGTCTTCATGCATGTTCCTGTAAAAACTGTACCAGATTGAGTATGTTTACAAGAATCACTAACACACTGTAGACATTCTATGAATGTCAAATAAACTAGCATCAATAGAAAATTAACTGTCATTTACATCTTTGGGGAAACCTTTCTGTCTGTCAAAATTCGAGATTATATTATTGTAAAGTTGTAATTCAAACATGAAATTTGCTTCAGATTAAATGGACCTTCATCTGTATAAAATCTCAGATGCTGTAATAACGTGTTGACAAATGTAACAACGGAAAGTTATTGGTGATAAGGAAGGTGATTCTGGGAATAAAAATAAATAGAATCCTTCAAGGAAGTAAGAAGACTATCTATGATCACATGCTTCCTTTTTGTCTACATCTCTATCCATTATTCAATTACTGTTTTTCTTCTATTTTGCCTTATTTGGGCTTTTTGTCATGATGAACCCATTGAAGGTTGATTGTGAGTGTGAAAGATGAAAGAAAAGATTAATACACAGACATGAAGGTAACATTAACACAGCCAACTGAACTATCTTAATTGCCCAAATCCATCTTTGGTGGAGGAGTCAGCTTTTCTAAGAGTAAGTATGTCTTTCATGGTTTATATTTTATCTCATCATTTGAGTGATTGATGTGTTTCAATAGTTCAGAAGTAGAGAGTGTATTTTTTCAGAGACTGGACAACCTCGAATTCAACACTTACATTGAAATCCCTTGTTTATGTGGTCAAATCAATCCAAATTATTTGAATGCTTTCAATTAGTACCAGAAACAAATGCTGACTTGGACAATGATAACTTTATATACTTGGCATCTCCTGAGGGAAACCTTCATTTGATCTTTCTGTACACGGTTAGCTCTAAAAAACAAAAAATTATTAACGCCAGCAGTGAGGCATGGCATCTGCATGTAGTTAGTCCTGCATAAAGACAGTATAATAATCTTCACAGCTTGCCTTAATGTTGGCCCACTTACAAGCTGTGTTCTTACAGAGACTTTTAGTCTTCAAATGAGTCTTTCCAAAGGTGAACATGAATTTTCTCTCAATTGGAATCACAACAAACTGTTGTGAAATGTATAAGCACTTCTGGTTCATTACCTCAAACAAAGGAATAAATATTTCCAATAATCATGCCATGGAAGTGGAGACAGAGTTAGGAGAATGTTCTATAAAACATTGTATAACTCAACTGAATATCCTGCTGACACATAACTCAACATAAACACTCAGCCTGCTACATGGCATCACGGGTACATGTTATGCTGTATACTACTTCCCATTTGACAAGGCATTGCAGATTCTGCCTGTTATTTATGAGTTGTATAAACATTGAGGAAAAGTTCTTTTCTCTATGCACATGAGTTATCAAGTTGCCAGTTTTGATGTGACTCCAGAGAATTTCCCTAAAAGTTTCTGCCATGCCCCCTTCACCTCCTTATTCCTTAGACTGTAAATCATGGGGTTCAGCATTGGTGTCAAAATTGCATAGAAGAGAGACATCAACTTCTCTTGAAGGACAGAGGGGCTGGAGTGGGGCTGGATGTAGGTGAAAATAGCCATGCCATAGCACAGGACAACCATAGTAAGGTGAGAGGCACAGGTCTGAAAGGCTTTCCACCTTCCTTCTGTGGACTGTATTTTTAGGATAGTGGAGATGATCTGGATGTAGGACAAGAGAACCAGGAAGAAAGGTGTCATAAGCAAGACAATGCTAGAAACCATGATTGCAATCTTATTGGATGAGGTATCCACACAAGCCAATCTGACAACAGCAAGGGTTTCACAGGCTATGTGATCAATATACTTATTTGTGCACATGGGCAGCTGAAAGGTGATGGTGGTATGCACAAGAGAGTTGATGGAGCCACTGACCCAAGATGTGATGACCAGCCTCATACATAGCCCTGCATGCATGATGACTGAGTACCTCAGAGGGTCACACACTGCCACATAGCGATCATAGGCCATCACTGCCAGCAGAAGGAACTCAATCCCTCCTAAGCTCAGGGAAAAAAATAACTGGGCTGCACAGCTCAGAAATGGAATTGCTTTGTGTATGGCAAGAAAATGAGCCAGCAGCTGGGGGACTATGCTTGTGGCATAAGACACATCCACAAATGACAGGTTGGTGAGAAAGAAATACATGGGAGTGTGGAGTCGGCTGTCCAGTCTGATTAGAAGAATGATGAGGAAGTTCCCCAGCACTGTCACCAGGTACATCAGCAAGAACAGGACAAAGAGGGAGACTTGAGTGCCCCGGTCTCTGGACAGGCCAAGGAGGATGAATTCATGCATCCATGTCTCATTGTCACGTTCCATTAAGAGCTAAGATCTGCAAAGAGTATCAGAAATGAAAACACATGGCAATCAAATAACAAGCGACTAAGTTTCTGAGAATGCATAATGCATGTGATCTACCAGGCTTTTTAAAAACCTTGTATCATTCGTGGGGCTTAAAAAACGTGCTTAGTTCTAATATGCTTTTTACTGACTATGTTGCAGAGACATAAACCAGTCATAATGACTTGACATGACTCACAGAGGCAAGCTACAACCCAGAGATGAAGCAGTGCAGTTCTGTCTTTACCAGTTTTTTTTTTTTTTTTTTTATTCCCAGGCAACAAGAAAATGGTGTTTTAGCTGACAACGATAGAATAGTAAAGGATTAAGGAGAGAGAACCACAGTTTGAAACTCCCTTGAATACATTGACTGCAGTCCTCTTGATATGTTAGTAAGCTACAAGAAGGATGATTGTAAATGTGGAAAGATCTGGAATCTGAGAACCCAGTTTTAGTGGGTTATTTTATTTTATTTAGTGGGTATTTGATTTCTTTTTGGTGAGAAGCTTTGTTATAGAAAATTCAGTACTTTCCAGTATTTTAAAACACAAATGGAAATAGTTCTTGGAGATCATGTGAGTACTGTCACTGCTTGTATACTGCAGGACCTCAAGGGTGAGGAGTGTAACAAGACCTCTGCTTGGGGCAGATAAACAGGCAAATGAAATTTCCTGTTTTTAAATAGACACGAATAAATTGAAAGCCTTCAGCAAAAAATTTTAGTATGCTTGGTAGGCTTCAGTTTCTTAAATTTTCTGTGCTCTGGGGGAAACATCATGCACGGTGAAGTTTCTACCTTCAAATCTGATTCCTTTAAGAGTCTATTATCTCAAATTGAACTGAAAAGAAAGCAAATGAGAATGTGGAAGTGTGGACATCCAAGGTCAAGGGTTAAAGAGAAAGCATCTTTGGTGTCCAAGAAAGGGATAACACAGGTAAACACTGCCAGAAAACAAATTCTCTGCTCATTGTTTGTGCTCAGTGGGTGCCTTTTCAGCAAAAGTAATATAGCGTGCTACTAAACATCCAGGGCAAATAGGTGATATTTTAAAGACATGTTTAGAACTGACTCCACTACTCAATATCTGTCTCTTTACTAATGTCTTGGCTATTCGAGTGTGCAATATGAGAGAAAAGAGGAAATAAGGAGGAAGGAGGGAAAGAAAAATGGAGCACCTTGGTCATTCTAGGGTTTCTGGCCTGCAAGTGGAAAATTTCCTGTTTCAACTTTCTTACTTGGTAAATGAAAAAGCAGAGCCAGTAGGTATACCAAACCCAACCAGGTGGTGGTGGTACACACCCTTGATCACTCAGGAGGCGGAGCAAGGGGTATCTCTGTGAGTTCAAGGCCAGCCTGGTTTACAGAGAGAGATCCAGGACAAGCACCAAAACTACACCGAGAAATGCTGTCTTGAAGAAAAAAAAAAAAAACAAAAGAAAACAAAACAAAAAACAAAAAAACACAACAAACCAAATAAAACAACAACAAAAACAAACAAACAAAAAACACCAGAAATGCCCAACCCAAGCACGTTCCAAATAGATGTGAACACTTCTCTCACAGAGATCTATGTCTATGATATTGCAAGATTAACTTATCTTGGAGAGTGTTCACACAACTCATAATCTAGCCCTGTTCTATTAGCTTTATCTTACTAATTATAGCAATTATTATCATATTGTTTGTTTTATAGGAAAGAATTTTACTGAAACATGTTGCATACAGGTAAATATAATTAACTGATATATATTTATTAAATTAATTATGTTTACTCTATTGAGATTACCACTCACTTACCTGTAAGGCTGTTGCCTGATTTTAAAAATTCTTTTAATTTTTTTAAATTGTGTTTTTGAGATAAATTTGGGGGTTTGGGTGGGTTGGCCTCAAGCTTACTACCCTTCTTCAGTCTCCTAAGGGGTAGCAGGTGCCACTGTTTCCAAATCAAGAGATTATTTTTTGAGATAGGATCTGTAGCTGGGGCTAGCCTCCAATTCCCTCTGTAGCTCAGGATAACCTTGAAGTTTTTTAATCCTCCAGTCTCTACCTCCCAAGTTACAAGATTACAGTTGTGTATCATTATACCTGGTTTATGTGGTGCCAGGAATCAAATCCAGGCATCAACCCAAGAAGTGTAACAAGTGAAGTCCATCTTTAGATCCTCCAAATTAACATTCACTTAAAACATTTTCTATGCTCTAGGGCCCCTTTGGGAAGTCTATAAAGAATATAGAATGCACAAGTCAAAGCCAGGTGAAGGAGAAAAGATGGGTTTTCCAGACGACTTTAACACAACTCTCAGTAAATATCATCTCATCATTGCTTTGGACTCTCAAAAATCAGTTCAAATGTTTATCCCAATTTCATAGTGAAGTTATGAGTGACTTGTAGTGTAATCTACATCTAATTTTTTCTATAAGGAAACAAGATCTTGATCTTTTCAGCTATAAATAATTTGTAGACTTCCTATATTTCCATTTTTCATGAACTCAAATAACTAAGGGAAAACTATTAGAGCTTTTATTGCATTTGTCTATACAAACAAGGAAACAAAGATGTCTTAGCACAGGGGTAGATGTGTAGTTGATACTCACAATGAGTGTTGAGAAGCCAAGGATGTATGCTATCTAGCCCAGCAACCTGTACAAGGATAACTTGTTATCACTTCTCTGTTATTTTCAAGAAGTAAATACATACATGTTTGCCATAAATCTATGTCAAATGTAACAAACAATAAAGCTTATTTCAATTTCTTTTGGTTACATATGTTCAGCAACAGCAAGCTTCAAAGAATACCTTTCTGCACAGAAGACATTCTGAAAGAAGGATATAATCCTATGTTTAATCTCCTTGGATATGAGCACTAGGAGGGAGAAATTTCTTGTAGTGGTTTATGAACAGTGGTGAAAGCAGAGTACTCACTGATCCCTATCAAGTAAAATACAGTGTATTGGAAAGCACAATGAGTACAATGGGAATACACTGTGGAAAATGACCTCATAAAGTTGTTCTAATGACTGAAGTGTATGCATATGTGGACTTTTTTTTGCAAGCATTTAAAAATGAAGTAATATTGAATGGGAGGTTTGTGCTTTGTGAGATGAAGACCCAGGAGAAGCCACTGTGCTCTGCACTCGGTTATCACTTTCTCCTGATCCATAATCCATCAAGGTCCATAACAAAACTGGAACATTACATGACAATGAGCTAGAAATGCAGGGAGAGTAGCAGACATGTTGGAAGAAAAGAACAGCTTTTTCAGTTAAATTGCAAGTTGTTACACCCTAGAGAAAATTATCTCTTTGTGATTCTTGTTTTATTCAATAATTACTGGTTACGGCAAACATCAAGACTCAAATGTTCTGTCAAAGACATATACACACAGGTAGCTGTTCAGATTCCTCAGGCAATTTTACATGACTCACATACCTAATTTTAAAGAATTAAATTTAAATACATCAACCTCTCCAATAAATTAAATCTAGTTCTTTCTCCCATGGAAACAATTAAATTTTATTATAAAATTTTAGTCTAAATCTGAATGAATTGAATATCACTTTTAGACATCTTAAGCCTTGATAAATTTACCTATCACCCTATACCTTCTTTTGTTTTTCCATTATATTACTCCCTTATAAATTCTTTAGCTAGAAATATATGTCACCCAAAGGTCATGAGCATACAAGGATGTGAGTATGTAAGGAGGCATCAAACCTGGGTTAATGTTTGTCTACGAAGAGTAGGTAAAGTTTGAGTTTAAACATTACTGCCTTGATTTGAGTCTGTTTTGATCTTTCATCTAAGAGCTAAAGAACTTTCTATAACACTGTGTAATAAGCCTAATTTCCAACAGATATGGATCCCATTCTAGAATTTTCTTTTCATATCCCTATCTTTAAAGAAATGTAATGGAATATCAAAGAAGCCAATACCTTAAATCCAGTCAAATAAATTTTCAGTGGTAAATTCTCAAAAGAAGTTTTAGCATTAAAATCTTATCTTTTAGAATCATAAAACCAAGCATTACTCAACTACTCTGATAAAATAAAATTGTATCTTAATAGTTGGTCATTTATGTATGGTTCTTGTTAATACTAAGCTCCTTAAATTTTGTTTAATTCCCAAGAGGAAGGAACAGAGTTCCAAACCATAATATGAAAAACTCCTTTA
This sequence comes from Peromyscus maniculatus bairdii, assembly GCF_049852395.1. Lineage (NCBI taxonomy): Eukaryota > Metazoa > Chordata > Mammalia > Rodentia > Cricetidae > Peromyscus > Peromyscus maniculatus. The sequence goes on from NC_134854.1 coordinate 48,504,868, forward strand.
TCTTCTTACCCACCACACCCTGACCATATCTCAGCTCTGACAAAAATGAGACTTTGGAAGAAAGCATGAGCAGCTGCGCATCGGGATAAAGATGAGAGAGCTGATCCTTATACACTTACCAACACACCAGTAGAAGTGCTCATTCAGTTGGTACCACAAAATCATCATGTGGCCTCTGGGGATCTCTTCTGATGCTTCTGTGTGTGGTGTCTTCCCATCAGTTCCTGACTGAACTTAGTTTTCTTCACTTCTTTGTGGGTGCAGCATTCAATTGTCTCTGTAAGGAAGGATGCAGACAGGACGTAGCTTTGGGGAACCAGCTCTGTTTGCATCAGTTATCTCCACCTGACAGGCACCGACCTCACTGAGTACAACATGCATCTGACTATGAAAACTCATTTTACACTTCTGTTAGATAGCTGACTTGGGAACTTGTGTTCTCACCCCACATCAAGACAAGTGAAATCTTGATTTGCTGATACCTTCTAGTTCTGGCTAGTATAAAAGACATTCTCAGTGTTCCATCCTTCAGGATAGTTTAGAAAAAATAACATTTTCCATATACAAAGAGCATATGGATCAGCCTCAAATATCCAAGATGAAAAAAGTGAGATGCACGAGAGAGCCTACCACCCACACTCTATCGATAATGCCCTATACTGTGGTGTGGGAGATGCTTTACAGCTAAAGAAGAAAAATGCCAAGCTCTTCTCCTAAGACAATTTGGTAGCACAGTGCCTTGTGGAGCTCCAGTGGGTTTTAGTCACAGTTGGCCTCCTCTTTGGAGACTTCTACAATCTTAGTTTAGCCCTGGATACAGACACACAGCAGAGGCAATAGAGATGTTGTTCTCTCATACAGGTCTAGATAAACCAGGACCTTACCTTCACACAGTTGAGTTGCCAGTGAAAATTGCTCTTTGATTTACAGAAAGGGTCATCTAACCCATGACTGCACACATGGTTGTTGTATACATAGACAGTATCCTTCCCAGGAAGGAACGTTCCTGTCATCATTATTACATTCAGACATGGAGAACCCCAGAGACACTTAGGTGGGTGACATATCAAAATAATTTTATACCCTGAGAGCAATAGTATTTCTTCTTCTTTGGGGTTTTGCTACCTGGCTTCTCTCTGTACTTGTCTGCCTGACTTTTCATATAATCTGAACCTAAACATTACATGCCTGTCTCTCGAACAGCAGGTTTTGAAATTTGCCATTGCTGACCTATTTTATCATGTTAGGTTGTATACATCTCCACCAGCTTTGTATCTTATGTTTCTTCTGTGAGGGGTATTATTTCAATAATATACCTTCATCTAACAAACTTCCAGAATACATTCCTACAGCTCATTCCAGAACTAACATTGATTAAGAGGCATAGAAGACCAGAAGTTCAAGGTTATAGTTGGCTAGCTAGTTTGGAGCCAGACTACATTACATGAGACTCAGTCTCAAAGAAACAAATCGAACTCTTCCTGATGTGAGTCAGGCAGCCATAAAGCTATTTCCAGTTCAAATTCTAAATACTTAATGACTTTGACCATCCATTTCATCCTACATTTGATTATTTCTATTGAGGAAAAAATAAAAATATTTATATATCAATGCTCAGTAAAATATTTGAAATAAGAAAATTTAAAGCAATCATTTATTTTTTATGAAAATGTAATAGTCTCCTACTACATATTCATGATTATCTGTAACTATTTTTAAGTTTTATTAACCTACACTTGGCCTTAAATATTTCCTCTTAAAAGTCAAGAAGAATTCATTTATCATAATCATAGCTTTGAATGAGTAATAATTCTCTTTCCCTAGCCTCTGTTCACTCTCTCTCTCTACCAGTACTAAAGTTTCTAATTGACATACTCATACAAGGACAATGTCCCTAAGCCTCAGGAAAGTTGAATGGTTTCACTGCATTTCCTATAATCTTGGGAATGAAAGAGAATTTCAGCATTTGCAATTCATAAATCAGTTACCTATCTGCTCCTGTTACACACCCCTTCTTAATTATCTGTGTATAAATTCTCCAATGTTAGTTGGTTAGTGCCTAGTTAGTGTAGCCTGTGTTCTAAAGGACGCTCCCCATGCGTACACAGCAAAGGACCATACTGATCAGTGCTTCAGGCCTCCTGGGTTCCATGACTTAGAAATCCCCTGGAACTTGTTTACAAAATCTACTGGAAGGAAGCTCAGAGATAATTCCCAATGGGCTCACACACAGCACTAATAAAGTAAGGCAGACACTGCCCTGGTGACCTGGAGTGGGGAGAGCCCCTCAGGAGCTTCTTGAATTGGGATGGTAATTACTGTCACCACTCCCAAAGACAGGGCTACCATGCTCCCTTTCCTCTCCCCAAGGAAGGTTGTTCTTCGTATTTCCCTTCTAAGGCTCTACTGAAGCCTTAGGTCATTTAAATATATCAGCTTTTGTGACTTTTTTTATGTCACCCTGCAGCACAAATCGATTAACCCAGAGTGTTTGTGTTCCATCTAGGTGTGCCTGGGCCTGATTCAAAACCGGGTGAAAAAAATCCAGTACTCTTCAATTATCTGCAGAAGACCCTTGCTTTCTTTCTGGAAGCACAAACCCACCCTCTGTCCTGTTGAGGCACATGCAGAGAACGTTATGGGCCGCTGTATGTTGAAAGGTCAGCAAATGTCTCATGGCACATTTTAAACATGCCATGAAAAGATTTAAGACTCTGAACAAACACACAAAAATAGTATTATGATTTGCACAAAAAAAATTCAAAGAGAAATAATGAGCCAAATAAATGTTAAAAGAGGCTATTTGGGGATGTTGGAAACCTTAGGAGCATGTGGATCACTAGGGACATGCCTTTGAATGTTAAACCTGAGCTCCAGTCTCTTGAACTCTAATCTTCCTGTAAGCAACTTCCTTTTCCATGTGCTCCCACTGCCATGATGCTGTCTCACCACCTTCCCCAACCAATGGGCTTAAGGATCATGGGCTGAAATCTATGAAATGAGAAGCAGTAATAAACCTTTCCTCCCATTAGTGGCTTATGTCAGGGATCTTGTAACAGCAATGCAAAGCCTGACTAGGACAGATGCTGATTCCATATCTCAACCAAAGAAAGTGAAGAGCATCAGTGTCAAACATAATCTCCTTTCACTGCTTTCCTTTCATAGGAACACTCCCCCTACACACACTCATACACACCCACACACACAGTCGCCTACACATACATACTCACATAAACTCCTTTACACACATGTTCTCCTACACACACACACACACACACACACACACACACACACACAATCCTACCCACACATATACACAAACACTCCCCTACATAACACTCACATACTCCCCTACACACACTCTACTACAGACACACATACACAAAAAACTCCCCTACATACATACACACATATACACAGTCTTCCCTACACAATAAATACTAGCATTCACACAATACACTCCCCTACACACACACACACACACACACACACACACTGCACAATTCCTCCTATTCTCACTACTTTAAATATAGTGTCTCTTCTGCACAGAAAAGTCAACTATTAAATATCTACCTAGAAAGTGAGTCACTTCCTTGCAGAAACATTTGTGAAAAAACAAGCTACTATTGATTCATGTGTTTGATATTGCAAAGGGTAACATTATTGTGACAAATTGCTTCCTTTTGATAATTATGTATATAATTTGAGTAAACTGCTTCTAGTGACGTATTGATTTTTAGAAAAGCATGAAAGAAATTTAATGGAGAAAGTATTGACTTTTCAACAGTAGTAATGAACAGCTCAACAGCCACCTGCAAGCAAAGATCCTAGATGCAGAACCTGAACAATATACACAAAGTACCTCAATATGCCTCAGACAGATAAAATGGATGGGATACTTAAATGAACTGAAGCAGAGACTTACAAGCTGGTGAAATATGACCTTGGATTAACCAATTGTTTCCCAAATAAGAAACCAAAATTGTTGTCATGAAGGAAATGTATGTATTTAATTTCTTCAAATTAAAACCACTGGGGCTGGAGAGATGGCTCAGCAGTTAAAAACACTGGCTGCTCTTGCAAAGGACCTGGGTTTGGTTCTTAGAACCCACATGGTGTCTCACATCTGTCCATAAGTTCAGAGCCAGCAGAATCAATGTCTTCTTTATTAGTCTTCTTGGAGACAAGGCAAACACCCATTGAACAAAAATTTGTACAGGCAGAACACCCACACACATAGCATAAAAGTAATTAAATCTCTTTTATTAATTAAAGCTCTGCTTCCTGAAAGACACTCTTAGAAGAATGAGAAGACAAATCACAAATCAAGTGAAGATTTTGCAAAATACATGTCTTATAAAATATTTGTGTTTGTGGCCGGTCTGAGGTGACCCACACCTTTAATACCAGGAATCGGGAGACAGAGCAAGGTGGATCTCTGTGAGTTTGAGGCCAGCCTGTTCAACAGAGAGAGATCTAGGACATGCACCATAACTACACGGAGAAACCCTCTCTCGAACAAACAAACAAACAAACAAACAACAGCAAAAAAAAAAAAAAACAAAAAAGTGTCTGAAATATCTAGCAAATTCATAGAACTCAATTAGAAAACACTAACAATGAAAACTGAACAAAAGATTTAGCAGAGAGCTCAAAGACTTGCAGATAGGTGAAAAACACAGAAATAAAATACTGGTGGCCTACAGCTTCAGAAACAGACTTCAGCTTATGAGAGCAGAGGCGAGATCTAGGAAACCCAGACCCAACAGCTGTATTGGAAGCCAGACTGGTCTTAGGGACCCCAAGCCAGAAGACCAGAGAGGAAAGAGAAATCAAGGAATGAAACACCCATCCAACAAAGACAAATGCAGCAATCAACACTTAGACATTTAATCCTCTCAAATCCAGATGCCTAAACACCAGTGGAAGAACACAGCCAATAACAGAAAGGGCAATAGGGCCACAGAGCCCAGCTATCCTATGACAGCAAGACCTGAACAATTCAGTACAGCTGAAGTACAAGAAAACAATCGATAAAATGACTTTATGAAGAAAATAAGGTCCTTAAAGAGGAAATTAAAACTCCCTTAAAGAAACTGAGGAAAAAACAAGCAAAATATTGGACAAAATCAAATAAATTCCCCAAAGAATGCCAAGAACGCCAAGAAAAAACAAACAGATGAAGAAAACTGTTCAAGACCTGAAAATGGATATAGATGCAATAAAGAAAGCATAAATGGAAGAAGTCTGGGAAATGGAAAATCTGGATAAATGGACAGGAACTACAGATGCAAGCATTATCAACAGAATACAAGGGATGGAAGAGAGAATCTCAGGTGTTAAAGACACAATAGAGGAAATAGATTCATCAGTCAAAGAAAACATTAAATCTAAAAATTCCTGATACAAAACATCCAGGAAATTTGGGACACCATGAAAAGACCAAATATAAGAAAAATAGAAATATAAGGAGAAGAAACCCCCTTCAAAAACCCAGAGAATATATTTAGCAAAATTGTAGAAGAAAATTTTCTAAAGAAGAACATGCCTATAAAGATACAAGAAGCTTACAAAACATTCAATATATTAGATTTGAAAATAAAATCCCTTTGCAACATAATAATCAAAACACTAAACATACAGGACAAAGAAAGAATATTAAAGGTGGCAAAGGAAAAAGGCCAAGTAACATATAAAGGCAGACTTATTAGAATCACACATGGCTTCTCAATGGAGACCCTAAAATCCATAAAAGACCTGGACTGAAGTCTTGCAAACTCTAAGAGACCATGGATGCCAGCCCACCATAGATGGAAACAAAACATTTCATAACAAAGTAAATTTAAATGATATCTGTCCACAAATCCACCCCTACAGAAGGTACTAGAAGGAAAACTCCACCCCAGGAAGTTAACTATACCCACAAAAACCCAGGCAATAGAAAAATCTCATACCAGCAAAACCCAAAGAAGGGAAACACACACACACACACACACACACACACACACACACACACACACACACACACACTACAACCACCACCACCAAAATAACAGGAATTAACAATCATTGGTAATTAATATCCCTTAATACCAATAGACTCATTTTGCCAATAAAAAGATACAAGCTAACTGACTGATAGGAAAATAGGATCCATCATTCTGCTACATACAAGAAACACACCTGAACACCAAAGATAGATATTACCTCAGAGTAAATTGTTGGGAAAATATTTTCCAGTCAAACAGACCTAGGAAGCAAGCTGGTGTAGCTATCTTAATATCTAACAAAATAGACTTCCAACCAAAATTAAACAACAAAAAAAGAAGGGCATTTCATACTCATCGAAGGAAAAATCCACAAAGATGATATCTCTATTTTGAATATCTATGCAACAAATGAAAGAGCACCCACATCTGAAAAAGAAACATTATTAAAGCTTAAACCACACATCAAGTACTGCATAATAGTGAGAGACTTTAATACCCTACTCACCAATGGACAGGTCATACAGACAGAACTTTAAACAGAGAAAAATCGAACTAACATGTTATGACTCAAATGGACATAAGAGATATCTACAGAATATTTCACACAAACACAGAAGAGAATACCTTCTTCCCAGCACCTCATGGAACCTTCTATAAAACTGATCACATACTCGGTCACAAAGCAAGTCTGTACAGATACAAGAAAATTGACATAACCCCCTGTATCTTGTCAGACCGCCACTGATTAAAGCTGGATTTCAACAACAACAGAAATAACAGAAAGTCTACAAACTCATAGAAACTGAACACTCTCTACTGAGTTACCACTGAGTTGAGAGAAAGAGAGAGAGAGAGAGAGAGAGAGAGAGAGAGAGAGAGAGAGAGAGAGAGAGAGAGATTAAAGACTTCCTAGAATTCAATGAAAATGTATGCACAACATACCCAAACTTACGGAACACAATGAAAGTGGTGCTAAGAGGAAAGTTCATAGCATCAATTGCCTTCATGAAGAATTTCAATAGTTCTTATATTAACAGCTTAACAGAGTACCTGAAGTTCTAGAACAAAAAGAAGCAAACACACCCAAGAGGAGTACATGACAGGAAATAATCAAACTCAGGACTGAAATGAACAAAATAGAAACAAAGAGAACAGTACAAAGATTCAACAAAACAGAGTTGGTTCTTTGAGGAAATAAAAAAATAGATAAACCTGTATTCAAACCAACTAAAAGCATCGAGAGAATGCCCACATCAATGATAAAAAGGACATAACAACAGATTCAGAAGAAGCTAGAGAATCATCGGGTCATACTTCAAAAACCTGTACTCCACAAAATAGGAAAATCTAAAAGACATGGACAAATTTCTTGACAGACACAACTTAACAAAATTAAATCAAGATAATATAAACAGCTTAAACACACCAATCATCCCAAAGGAAATAGAAGCAGTTATTAAAAGCCTCGAAACTCAAAAAAGCCCAAAGCCAGAAGGTTTTTATGCAGAATCCTACCAGACTTTCTTATATTTTTGGTTGTGAGCCTAGGCTTTAACGGCTGAGCTATCCCTCCAGCCCTCTACCAGACTTTCAAAGAAGAGTTAACACAAATACTCTTCAAATTATTCCACAAAATAGAAGTAGAAGGAACATTGCCAAATTCTTTCTATTAAGCCACAGTTACCCTGATACCCAAACCACACCAAGATGCATCAAAGAAAGAGAATTACAGATCATTTTCCCTCGTGAATATTGATGCAAATATACTCAGTAAAATACTGGCAAACTGAATTCAAGAGCAAATCAAAAAGATCATCCACCATGATCAAGTAGGCTTCATCTTAGAGTTGTAGGGATGGCCCAACATATGAAAATCTATTAGTGTAATCCACTATATAAACAAACTGAAAGAAAAAAACCACATGATCATCTCATTAGATGCTAAAAAAAAGCTTTGACAAAATCCAACACCCCTTTAAGATAAAAGTCTTGGAGAGATCAGAGATAACAAGTGACATACCTAAATATAATAAAAGCAATACACAGCAAGCTGACAGCCAACATCACATTAAATGGAGAGAAACTCAAAGCAATTCTACTAAAATCAGGAACAAGACAAGACTATCCATTTTCTCCATTTCTACTCAATATAGTACTTGAAGTTCTATTAAGAGCTATAAGACAACAAAAGGGTATGCAAATTGGAAAGGAAGAAATCAAAGTATCATGATTTGCAGATAATATGATAGTATACATAAGCAACCCCAAAAATTCTACCAGGGAACTCCTAGAACTGATAAACATCTTCAGTGATGTGGCTGGATACAAGATTAACTAAAAAAAACCTCAGTACCCCTCCTATATACACCCAATAAATGGACTTAGAAAGAAATTAGGAAGCAGCACCCTTAACAATAGCCACAAATAATATAAAATATCTTGGGAGTAACACCAACCAAGCAAATGAAAGAGATGTATGGTAAGAACTTCAAGTCTTTGAATAAAGAAACTGGAGAACATATCAGAAGGTAGAAAGATCTCCCTTGCTCATGAGGTAGAATTAACAGTAAAAAATGGCATCTTACCAAAAACAATCTACAGATTCAACACAGTCCCCATTAAAATTCCAACACAATTCTTACAGACCTTGAAAGAATAATACTCAACTTGATATGGAAAAAACAAAAAACCCAGGATAGGTAAAACAATCCTGTATAATAAAGGAATATCCAGAGGTATCACCATCCCTGATTTTAAGCTCTACTACAAAGGTATAGTAACAAAACCACATAGTATTGGCATAAAAACAGACATGAGGATCAATGGAATTGAACTGAAGACACAGACATAAATCCATACACCTATGGACACCCAATTTGACAAAGAAGCCAAAATTATACAATGGAAAAAAGAAAGCATCTTCAACAAATGGAGATAGACTAACTGAATGTCAGCATGTAGAAGAATGCAAATAGGTCTCACCCTGCACAAAACTCAAGTCCAAGTGCATCAAAGACCTCAACATAAATCCATGTACACTGAACCTGATAGAAAAGAAACTGGGAAATAGCCTTTAGTGCATTGGCACAGGAGACAACTTCCTGAACAGGACACTAAGATTGACAATTAATAAATGGGATCTCATGAAGCTGAGAGGCTTCTGTGAGGCAAAGGACACTGTCAATAGAACAAAACAGCAGCCTACAGAATAGGGAAAGATCTTCACCAACCCCACATCTGACAGAGGGCTGATTTCCAAAATATATAAAGAACTCAAGGAACTAGACATCAACAAATGAAATAATCCAATTAAAAAATGGAGTACAGATCTAAACAGAGAATTCTCAACAGAAGAATCTCAAATGGCTAAGAAACACTTAAAGAAATATTCAACATCCTCAGCTATCATGGAAATGCAAATCAAAACTACTCTGAGATTCCATTGTACACCTGTCAGAATGGCTAAGATAAAAAACACAAGTAATAGCTCATGCTGGAGAGGATGTGGAGCAAGGGAACACTCCTCCATTGCTAGTAGGAGTGCAAACTTGTACAGCCACCTTGGAACTCATGGTTCCTCAGAAAACTGGGAATCAACCTACTACAAGAACCAGCTATACCACTTGTGGGCTTATACCCAAAGGATGTTCAATCATACAAGGATGCTTGCTAAACTATGCTCATAGCTGCTTTATTTGTAATAGGCAGAACCTGATAACAACCTAGGTGTCCCTCTACCGAGGAATGGATAAAGAAAATGTAGTATATTTGCACAATGGAGCATTATTCAGCTGTTAAAAATATGGATGCCAGGAAATTTGAAGGCAAATGCATGGGACTAGAAAAAAATCAACCTGAGTGAGGTAACTCAGGCTCAGAAAGACAAACATGGTATGTACTCCCTCATAAGTAGATATTAGCTGTAAAATAAAGGATAGTTATGGTGCAATCCACTCGCTCAGAGAGACTAGGTAACAAGGAGGGTTCATGTGGGGACACCTGGATCTCCCTTGGAAGGGGAAATAGAGATTTCATTAGAGGACTGCAAGTGGGTGGTGATGGGAACATGAGAGATCAGGTTGGGAGGGTACAGAGAGGGAGAGTACTGAAAGAAACTACTGGAAAAAGGGAGGGCATTTCAGGATCAGGTAAAAACCTGGTGCAAGGGAATCTCTCAGGAATTTACAAGAATGATCTCAGCTAAGACTCCAGGCAATAGCAGATACATAGCCTGAACTTGCCATCTACTGTGACCAGGCAAGACATCAAGTGGAGGGAATGGGAAATCAACCCAGCCATATAAACTTTGACCCACAGACTGACATGTCTATGGGATGTGCTGCGGTAAGGGTGAATTAGATATTGAGGAAGTGGCCAACTAATGGTCAGTCAAACCTAAAGCCCATGCCAGGAGAGTAAACTGACCATTGACACTGCCTGGAGCACCAGGCTGGATGACACAGAGACCTACGATAGAACCAAACATGACCTGAGGAAAAAATGTCAATGTAATGATGCCTAATGATATTCTGCTATACACATAGATTGGTGCCTAGCCCAATAGTCATCAGAGAGGCTTCATCCAGCAACTGATGGAAACAGATGCAGACCCACAGCCAAACATTTGGTGGAGCTCAGGGAATCCTGCAGATTACAGGGAGAAAGGATTGTAGGAGCCAGAGGGGTCAAGGGCACCACAAGAAAACTCACAGAATCAATTAATCTGGGCTCATAGGGGCTCACAGAGACTGAACCAACAACCAAGGATCCTACATGGGACTGACCTAGGAACTCTGCATATATACAGAGTTGTGTAGTTTGGCCCTCTTGTGGGACTCCTAACAGTGGGAACAGGGGCTGTCACTGACACTTTTACTGGCTTTTGGGACCCTATTCCTCATACTCAGTCACCTTGCCCAGCCATAATATGTGAGGCGGTGCTTAGTCTTACTGCAACTTGATATGCCATGTTTTGTTGATACTCATGGGAGACTTGCCCTTTCCTAAACAGAAATGGAGCAGGAGTAGATTGGGAGTGTGGGAAGAGAGTGGGTGGAGGAGAGACTGGGAGGAGAGGAGGGATAGGAAACTGCAACTGGGATGTAAAATAAATAAATAAATTTTTTTAAAAAAAAACCCTCAACGTTAGCATTTTTTAGTCACTGCAAATAAAATCCTTAAAGAGAAGCTACTTGCTACTTACTTCTGACCTTTAAAGAATATTATACTGGCCTTAACAGCTGTTGTCAAGTAGTTAGACCAGTGGTTACTCTCACAATTAGCACATGCATTCCCATTTGGTGCAACAACTTCTAAAAATAGCTTGGCAAGTTTAAAGAACTTAAATATTCCTTTGCCAAACAAACTAGTCATCACTTCTTATGTCACATTTTATTTCTAACAGAAGTAAAAACAGTTTGCTGGATGCTTAAAAAGTTTTTTTTTTCATTATTTTTAAATGTTAGGAATTTTTTGTTATCATTAATTGTTAGGAATAATTCTAATGTACTCTGAAATAGCCAACTGACAAACTATGACACATCAATGAAATTGACTATTATTCAGCAATAAAAGAACCAACCACTGTGGTTTGCAACACCAATGTCTGAAATGCAGTGTGCTGATTAGGAGAAGACAGACTCTGCAATATGTTTCCACTCACATAATATTTTACAATAGGCAAGTTGCAGCAATCTGAACTGTGATTTGCAGTGAGTATTGTCCAGCAGAATGGATGGCATTTAAAAGATAATATGGTATGTTTGGATGGATAAAATATTTCTATATCTTCATCATAGTGACATCTATATAACTGCATGCATTTTTCAAAAGTTGTAAAAATGTACAAAAGCATAAAGATTGCTATGTAAATGAATAAAATCATGTTTCAAAAGAGTTGTCTGTTAGTATTTATTATAATTTGAATAATATTTAGCAGAAAAATTCAAACTTAAAGAATTAATAATTCTGCTGAATATGATTCAAAGTGTATGATAAAAACACGATGCTTATGTAATTTGAGACAAAAAAGCTCAGATAATCTTAAATGTATTGATAGTATTTACAAATCACAAGTTACTAAAAGTTGATTCATTTGTGAGCTGTTTGAAAGCAAAGAACATCTGTTACCTGTAAATAGCACAGTGCTAGCTAGACGCACAAAGGATTTTTTTTTAAATAAGTATATCCAAGCAATGATTTCATTATATTATCAGACATAGACTAATTGCTGAACCAAACAATCCAAAAATAGTGACAGCTTACTAGACTGAGTTTTTGTCTCATTCATGAAAATTTCTCACATGGATTATTTGAAGGAGATTTGACCTTTCTGAGCAGCTCTTATCCTGTCAGTGTCCTGGGACCTAGAACTCTCCACCAACAGGTACTCAGCACCCTGGACCTAAACCCTGTGCATTTTGCCCACCAGAACAAGAAGAAGAACTCCCTCTCTGAGTGTAACTGATCTTTATAATTATTCATTCCAGCACCCAGAAGACAAGATGCTACAGGTAGATACCACTAACAGCCACCCACCTCTGAGGCCCTAGTCTAGTCCATTAAAACAGGACAGAGGTGCTATAAAATGGAAATGGGAGGAAAGAGAAATGAATACCACAGGGGGTATTTGAAAAAGTCATCGAGGAGTATTTTATAAGCTTACTTTAATACACATATATATTTAAAGATTATAATATATACATATGCATATATATGTAGTGTATGTGTGTGTGTGTGTGTGTGTGTGTGTGTGTGTGTGTGTGTGTGTGTTGTTTTAATGAGGTGATAATGCTCTCCCCAAGGGCCATAGACAATTTAACACAAATCCTAGTGCCAGGCATGGGAAACTTCTGGAGTTGTTGGTCAGGGGTATCCAAAGGATTCATAAAACAATATAGGCCATTGTTATGGCCCTTGGTTATCTCTCAGAACTTGAATGACTGTTGCTGAAGACACTATACACTTCAAACACAAGACTTAGAAGAATAAAGCTAGAAGTGACCTGGAAGCTCCTTCTGTGGAGACTGGCTCTCACAGTACCTGAAGGTACTATGCAAGCTGTGAAGGGAGAAAAGCCATCAGCAGTCCCATCCAGCTATAAATCTTATGAATCATAATGATGACTGGCCCAGCAAGACAGCCCTAATGGTGCAAAAAGGACATTTCTTTTCTTGAAGGTAACCAACAGCTATCTACTTGGTGTAAATCCCAATCAAAAGGATAGAATTCATGCTTAGTCCTTTAAATCTACCCAACTACTCATGGCTGGTAAGGAGAACTTGCTATTGCCATTTTCCTAAACCAATTTAATTTTAACTGTATTCTAAATACTTATCCTTAACCACACAGATAATTATAGTTCTCCCACCTTATCAAAGAAGCTTCTTTTTTACAACAGACAAAGGCCAGTGCAGATGTATACAACTGGTCAAATACAGAGAATAAAAGAGCATGGAGCTCCTAACCCCAACTGACACATTTACATGCAAACTCTACACCCAAGACTCTGGGAACATCGTGAAAGAGAGGGCAGAAAGGCTGTAAATGCCAGAGGACCAGGATGCATGCTGTGAGACAGTGTCTTCTGGACATGACATGGATATGGCACCCATAAAATATTAACAATATGGCTGTCTAAACATTACCCACATAATGACAACACCAGTTGATAAGCCAGTATAGATGGGAAAATTTCACAAGGCCCGACCCATAGAAGAGATACAGGCTTGTAAAAGAGAAAGAATTAGTCTTTTCTCGAGGATGAGCCCCAAGTAATCAGCCATAAACATATATACACATAAACAGCACTGAATGTACTCAGCAAGTTGTATATATATATGTTCTTATATATGTGTGTACCTGTGATACAAAATAATTAAATAAAAGGAGGTCATAAATTTGAAGGGGAGAGGTGGGGACATAGGAGGAGTTGAGGGGAGAGAGGGAAGGTTGGAAAAAATATAAATATAGTCCTCATGTTTAAAATTCTCCAAAAAAGAGTTATATGGTTAACCAAGGCTCAAAGAATTCATTCCATCTTAAAAACCATAAATTTCATTCATTCTTCTCTCCCTGAATTAATGATAGGCTGGTCAAAAGAAAGACACTAATTTCATTCATGTAAAACATCCAGCCATAGCACATGGTTTTTTAACTCAGCAAATAAATGTCAGAATAAATTGGAGACTCTGATTCCATTTCATTTTTGCTCCTGATTGAAGAAATAATAGCACAAAAAGGAAGTTAAAATACAAGTGAAAACTAAAACATGGTACAGAAATTCATTATAAAACAGTAATTCGAGTGCCCATGCAAAGGGACAGTCATGCCAGTAGCCACAATATTTTATCACAGAAGGGAATGGTTTTCTAATCAGTGGCCTTGTGGTCTAGGTCTTCATCACTTGCATTTTAATTGTGAAGACATGGCTATAATCTCCCTTTTCTCTGCATCTGTGTTTGACAACTCAGTGGTTTTCAGATTTGTTCAATTTGGTGTTCACCATGATCACATGCATAACAGTGTGGTGAAGACAGAAGCTCCCATCAGCTAGGCTTTCCAGATGCTGTGTCTATGACACACACATTTCTGTGTTTTGGCTCATAAGATCACATATTTATTTGTAACTGAAAATTTGGTGTCCAGTTAGGATCCAGAACAATGGAAGTGTTAATTGGTAGCGTTTTGGAGAACAATCATGGTTTGGGGGGAAGGTTGCGATGCTCTTCACAAACAGCCCTTGTCATGTTATTAGGTCTAAGTGGCAGTTTTGTGCATGGCCCCAGTGAACTGTGGTTACCAGGTAACCCCAGACTTGGAATTGTCATGCAAAACTGCATTGAAGAATTACTAAAAAGTGGACCCTGAAAACTCAAGCAAGAAGCATACACAGTTGGCTCCCACTCCATCCACCATGCCTGCTCCTGTCCCTGGGGACTGTGCCTGCATACCACAATACTGCCTTCTGGCAAGTATCTATGACTCCATAATTGAGAGGGGGCAACCCCGAATGATGAGAGCTTGTATGGAGAGTGTTTCATTATAACTTTACCTGGGATGCAGGCCTATAGGCAGGAAATACTGATTCAAAGGCCCTTTCTAACAAGGTGTTGGGATATTGGATAATGGTTACAGAAATAATCATATAAAGGATTAGAGGAAATCAAACTCCTGTGTATTCTCTGTGAATGTCAAGACAAAATCCACACTGAAAGAATCCAAAGTTTTAGGATGCTCATTGCTTAACCGATCACATGGCTTTCATAAGTTAGTGATGACATTTTGTTTTCATTTCCCTTTGTGTTTGTATGTGAGTCTAGTAATCTTCAATACCATTCTTGATCCTTTCTACCATCATACATTATAGTGGTCCTGTAGGTGGCACTTCCTGTTTTACTGTGGGAATGGGTTCTCCCGAACCTGTGAGCATACAACTTTACTTGGTAGAAGGAACTAGGAGATGCATTTAAATGAAGGATTTTAAACTGGGGAGATTTCCCAGGATAATCTGAATGGTACCGTTATAGACACCAAGGTTCTTCTAATCATCTAAAAAAAAAGGATGATGACAGATTAGGGCCTCAGCCTCATGAAGATTTGCCATAGTGCTGACCCAAGAGCTGCTTCATCAGAGAAGCATCCTTTGTGCAGTAAGTGGTACTCAGTGTGCAAGGGAAAGCAAGAAAACACACACTTCCCCAGAGCCTCCGACAAGAAATGCAGGCCTCTGCGCATCTGGAGTTTACCCTAGTGGAATCTATTGTGGGCTCTCATCTCCAAAACTGTGAGGTCATTATTTTATACTGTTTTAAATCCCAAGTGTTGTGGTACATTCTTACAGCAGTATGTAAGAAACTTAGAGCAGCAATAAGGAGCTAAAATAGAAGATATTTACAAAATATGAGATACTTTGAAAATCTATGAGGATAATAATTGAAATATCTTAAGATGGATTAATTCAGTTTACACTAATGAGCTCATAAGGACATTAAAAACAGACTTCATTTGATATATTGTATCAAACTATGGAGAAATGAGAAAAGCAAAAGTTTGTTTCACCATTCCCTGTATCACCGGCACAACAGGAAGGTGAAACAATGCTGAGGAGGTAGTTGCTATATTTTTAAAGGACAGAGAAAAACAGGTCATGGTTTCTCACCCTTTTGCATCCTAACAAATTATTGAAGCATTGTCGGAAGTTCCCCTTCTCTATCATTTTCACAGTGTCTGGTGGGAAGGAGATTCTACTGCTGTCTAGGGAAGAGAAGTCAGAAATGTTGTTGAATATTCTGCAATGCACAGGTTAGCTACAACAACAAAGCATTGTTCAGCCCAATATGTTAGCAGCTACTAGTTTGTATTAGAAATCCATGGGTTAATTGATTGTAGTGTGATAGTGATACAAATGTTCTGGGAATAACCAATCACTTTCCAATTAGATTTACAGCCCATTTCACACCATATAACTCATGTCTGACACTGTTACCTGGGCCAATAACTCATGTCTGGTTAGATCATAGGTCCTAGGGGAAAACTTACTACACTTACTCAGTAGAATGGATATAGTATTAAACTATACACTAAATATTTATCTTTACGACCATAAATTGGTTCAGCACTTCATCTTCATCAAAGAAACATCTTTCTGCAATAGATGACTATCAACACAGAAACTCACAACTTGTGAAAGTGCAGAGAATAGCACTCTGCTTCTTCCTATTCTCATGTGGTCTTCATTTACCATGGTCTTTTATTCCTTGTTCTTCCTCTCTGTTCTTGATCCAGCTGGGATCTCCCACTCCCTTAAGCTCTCTTTCCCTCGACCCTTGTCCTTCATTACCCCCACTCACGTCCAGGTTGTTCATGTAGATCTCATCCATTTCTCTGTCATTGGGTGATCCCTGTGTCATTCTTGGGGTCCTGTTTTCTCGGTAGCTTCCCTGGAGTTGTGAGTAGCAGTCTAGTCATCTTTGTTTTACATCTAGTATCCTCCTATGAGTGAGTATATACCATGTTTGTCTTTCTGAGTCTGGGTTACCTCACTCAGTATGATTTTTTCTAGAGCCATCCATTTGCCTGCAAACCTCATAATGTCATTGTTTTTCTCTGCTGAGTAGTACTCCATTGTATATATGTACATTTTATTTATCCATTCTTCAGTTGAAGGGCGTCTAGGTTATTTCCAGGTTCGGATTATTACAAACAATGCTGAGGCACACAGAAATCCACAAAGATACCCCCACAATAGACTACTAGCAATGGTCAAGAGACAGCCCGAACTGACCTACTCTGGTGATAGGATGGCCAAACACCCTAATTGTCATGCTAGAAACACCATCCAATGACTGAGGGAACCAGATGCAGAGATCCACGGCCAGGCCTTATGTGGAGCTCCAGGAGTCCAATTGGCGAGAAAGAGGAGGGTTTGTATGAGTGAGAATTGTTGAGACCAAGGTTGGATAAAGCACAGGGACAAATAGCCAAACGAATAGGAACACATGAACTATGAACCAATAGCTGAGGAGCCCTCAACTGGATCAGGCCTTCTGAATAAGTGAGATAGTTGATTAGCTTCATCTGTTTGGGAGGCATCCAGGCAGTGGTACCAGGTTCTGTGCTCATTGCATGATTTGGCTGTTTGAAACCTGGGGCTTATGCAGGGACGCTTGGCTCAATCTGGGAGGAGAGGACTGGACCTGCCTGGACTGAATCTACCAGGTTGAACTCAATCCCCAGGGGAGTCCTTGCCCTGGAGGAGGTGGGAATGGGGGGTGGGCTGGAGGGAAGGTGGGGAGCAGGGGCAGGAGGGGGGAGAACAAGGGAATCCGTGGCTGATATGTAAAATTAAATTAAATTATAAAATAATTTATAAAATAAAATTTTAGAAAAAGTGCAGAGAATAAAAGATGGCAGAGTGAGTGCTCAGTCCTAAATGGGCCGTTTATATTAAGCCCCACCCCAGAGCTCAGGAGTCTTCTCAGAAGAAGAGCAAGAATGATTGCAAGAGCCAGCGATAGTGGATGAAGTCTAGGAAACATTAACTCTGGTCACAACAGAGATGTTGTACGTAGGAATTCACAGGCACTGTGACTCCATGAACAAGACCAAGCAGCCCAAAGTTCTAGCATATATGAAAGGGGCCACACAAAATCGCACCCCTAGTTCAGGAGATATTGGCAACTGGGGAATGCTAGAAGAAGGAGACTTAGCTTATTTCAGAGGTGGACCCCAATGGCTGTCCATGTAAATATTAAATTCTCCAAAACTAAATTAGCTAAAAAAAAAAATCCCACAGGCTAAGCAATGTAATAACTGTAGTAGTGTTTAGAAGAAGGAAATAAAACACCGTGAGTCTCTTGACAGAGGAATGTTACCATCCAAGAGTTTCTACTTTGTAGGGAGCAGAGGACATCCCAAATGGGTGAAATTCTTAGTGAATGTGTATTATTACTAAGAGTATAGTCATGTCAATGAGATAACGGCCTTAGACCCATGTAAACCATCAAAACCATTTCCCCACATGAGCCAGGCTCAAGAGAAATGGCAAAGCTCTTGTGTTAAGAGTATGAGTGTTTATGGACAACTTGATCAGTGTGTATATAAACTGGCAACGACAGCATCCCCCTGCCCTATGTTCATAGATTGAGACTGCTAACCTACAGAGACCTCCTCTGGAGAGCAGCACACCCCACCCCTGTGTTTTACCTAATAAAACATGCTGAGGTTCCAGGTTTTAGGTGGTAGCAGACCCCAACCTGATCTCAGCTTTCCTGTGGGTCAGTCCTGGTTTTCATTGCCTTGAAGCCCCTGGGCAGGTTTCCAGGCTGCAAGCCTCATGGCTCACAGTATTATTTCCAGAGTTCAATAAAGCTTCTAAGTATAACAGGTGATGTAGAGTCTGAAGAGCATTTTTAAAATGTACGCCCTCAGAGTGCCATTAAAAAAAAACAGGCTGTACAGGAAATCCAGCTGAGAGAAACAGTATAGTGCTAGTGAACAAATAATTCTGGTGCTAAGAAAAGGGAGCTTGGAGGAAGAATACAATTTAAAGAATTTTCAGAGAATTAGAAAGCTATTGCCCTACCTGTGTCTTATTGAGATTTTTGTTTGAACAATAATTTTTATGTACATTGTGTTTTTTAAAAGACAAACCCAAGTGACAGTTTATGGTTAGTAATCATTAGATAAACTTTTATTTTAAAGTGTCCAACTTTTTAAAAAAGTTGTATTTAATGACTTTATTAAAACACTGTCTTAATCCAGGCAGTGGTGGAACATACCTTTAATCCCAGCACTCCAGAGGCAGAGGTGGGTGGATCCCTGTGAGTTCGAGGCCAGCCTGGTCTACAGAGAGAGTTTCAGGATAGGCTCCAAAGCTACACAGAGAAACCCTGTCTCAAAAAACAAAACCAAAAACAAAACACTGTCTCATCTTTTCACTGAAACAACAACACTTTCTCACCTTATACTAAGAATGCCTTTTACACACACACCTAATTGCTGTCATCTCAAGAAAGTTACCTTAGCCAAGGTTTAATCCATTGAGAAAATCTAGTCTTAAAAACCATTTAAAACAAAAAGAAAATTATATAAATATAACAGCTCAAATGTGACTGTGCTAATCTGTCACTATGTAACCAATGTCCTCAGCATTTCTGCTTCCTAAGAAATACAAGTTGACAACACCTTCACATAAAGCCCTCAATGAAAATGGAGGGAGGCTGTTTATGGGTAAAGATATGATGGAATGGTCAAGAAAAGTTACAAACATGTGTTAAAGGGAACAGCCACATCTGGGAGGACACAGCATCTTCCTGTATCTTCCTTTGTAATGGTGAAATGCAGGTCTTATGTAAATACTCTTTCTTTGAATATTGCAAAGGCAGATTTCTTTTTTCAGATATTGTCATTGATATCTTATACATTTTGTCATAATTTATGTTATTTGTGCTTCTACAATTTAGAGAAAGGACTTGTCAATTTCTTAGAGATTAGTCCAATTCAATATTTTGTATTGACACCTTTATATATGCAATAAAGTCTCTTTTGAATGTGGTCTACTAATATCTTAGTTTTCTTGGTCAATTATAGCCTTGTATATGAAAACCTTTGGTTAATTCCCTTTAAGGGTGAAGTAAGAGCCTCATTTTATCTTTCTGCAGTGCATTAACAGAAAGTCATTGGTGCTGCATGTAGATGGTTGTACACAGAAACATCTTAAAAGGTTTAACAACACTTTCTTCCAAATGTTGACTCATTCAGCTACCTCTGATTATATAGAACATGCATCACTTGAGTCTACAGACATGGAGATGTGTTTCTGGCTCCCTGAAAACACCATGATATTTTCAGAAAGGCGCTGACATACACACATGTACAGGATACCTTATGAGCAAGGTAGATTTCAAGAAAAAATTCACAACTTCAAACAGATTGGAAAGGTTAATTTTTTCTTTTTTAATTGTTATATGATAAACATTGAGACTGAGTAATGATGTAATCTCAGTGACAACAGTGCTTAGCTCCACTGTACACTCTGCTGTGACATAAAAAACACCCACATCCCACGCCCCAGCACCGTCACTCAGCCTCCCGCATATCACCAGTCATGATGCATCAGATCCACCTTTGTCTCCACGGCAATGACTGTCATATCGTAACTGGGAGCAGAACACAGAAGCAAAGGCCTTTTTGCCAGTGATGCTTATGATTCCTCAGGTTTTCAGTTTTGATGTGAACCCAGAGAATTGTCCCAGTAGTTTCTGCCAAGCCCCCTTCACTTCCTTATTCCTTAGACTGTAAATCATGGGGTTCAGCATGGGTGTCAAAATTGCATAGAACAGAGAAATCAACTTCTCCTGAAGGACAGAGGGGCTGGAGTGGGGCTGGATGTAGGTGAAAATGGCCATGCCATAGCAGAGGGCAACCACAGTGAGGTGGGAGGCACAAGTGTGGAAGGCTTTCCTTCTTCCCTCTTTCGACTGGATCTTTAGGATAGTGGAGATGATCTGGATGTAGGACAAGAGGACCAGGCAGAATGGGGTCATCAGAAGGATGATGCTAGATGCCATAATAGCAACTTCATTGCTAGAGGTATCCACACAGGCCAGCCTCACCACAGCAAGAAGCTCACAGGATATGTGATCGATGTACACATTGGTGCACATGGGCAGTTGGAAGGTGATAGCAGTCTGCATGGCTGAATTGATGGAGCCACTGACCCAAGATACAATAGCCATCCTACTGCATAGTCCTGTATGCATGATGGCAGAGTATCTCAGTGGATTGCACACTGCCACATAGCGGTCATAGGCCATCATTGCCAGTAGAACAAACTCAATCCCTCCTAAGCCCAGAGAGAAAAATAACTGGGCTGCACAGCTCAGAAATGGAATTGCTTTGTGTGCAGCAAGAAAATGAGCCAGCAGCTGGGGGACTATGCTTGTGGCATAAGACACATCCACAAGCGACAGGTTGGTGAGAAAGAAATACATGGGAGTGTGGAGTCGGCTGTCCAGTCTGATTAGAAGAATGATGAGGAAGTTCCCCAGCACTGTCACCAGGTACATCAGCAAGAACAGGACAAAGAGGGAGACTTGAGTGCCCCAGTCTCTGGACAGGCCAAGGAGGATGAATTCATGCACCCATGTCTGATTGTCTCTTCCCATCAAAAATGTCAATCTGCAGTGAAAGCCAAACAGATGTTCATCAACACAAAAAAATTATACTATTGATTAACTTACATAATATACCAACATGTCATCAATGTTCTTTTTTGAAAAAAATTGATCTTTTCAAATAATAGTTAACTTAGGGAAGGGAATATGATTTTTTCTTTTCACCCTTTCAATTTGTTGTTCTTCAGAATTTACCCTTGGTGGGGCTCAAGAGATGGGTCAGCATTTGTTACTCTTGCAGAGGACCAGGGTTTGGCTTTCAGCACCTACATGGTAGCTCACAACCACCTGTAATTCCTGATCTAGGGTCTCCAATGCCTTCTAACATCTGCAGACACCTGACATGACAGTCTTATGGTGTTCCTACATATTTGTATCTCCAAAACTCACACACATAAACAAAATATTTTTTCTAAAAACAAATACTCTATATTTTAGATCTGGAGTGCAAGAAAACAAGAATGTAGATGCTTAGATGATGTAAATAAAGAAAGGCAAACATTCAAATCTTCACCTCCCATACCAAAATAAAGTGTGGATTTTTGTGAGTGTGTAGTTGGATAGAGATTCCCATGTTACTTTCACTGTGCAAGCACCTTTTCAGTAGACCCACTATGTAATAATGTGAATGCTGACCAGAAACTTGTTAGCTTTCACTTTTTCAATTGGCTCAATATTGCTGTGTGTCTGCCTATTCACTGACTTTCCCTTTATCAGCGTAGAGGTGGAGAGCCTGAGGACAGGAAAAAAGAACGTTGATCAAAGGAAAATCTCTGAGCTGTGAGAGCAAAGTTGCCACTGCTTCAACTCTCTTACAATACGAAGGACAAAGAGAGCAACCATCTATCATACATGGTCCAGACAACCACATGCTTTTCAACTCCTCTCGAATGTCCTCCTCACAACCTGACCTGCTTTCAACACCTTCTTCTCAGCTGCTCAGTCCTGGTCCTTCTACCTGCACCTACAATGATGCTTTTGTAAAATCACAAGCAGCCTGAGAAAACATCTAACTGCAGTTTTAAAAAACATTCAGTTTAGAATTTGATTTCTAAAAATCCCAAAAATCAGTTCATTAAGAAAAAATACATCAACAGGTGAGTGTTGATGATGTAGTAAATCTGGGTTGGGTGGGGCCATTTTCTCTGTTAATCTTACAGATACACTCAGTACTGCCTCTGCCAGAAGCTGGGATTTCAGGGTAAATACTACCCTCCGTATTTCAAACTGCTGAGAAAATGGAGGAAAAGACACAGAACCAAAATGGAACATTGGCTAGTAAATGGTGCCTGCTGCACTGGCCTGCTGCCTGGAGACCGGCAAGCATTTCACCCATACGCTCCTTTTGTCTACTTCCAGTTCCACTACTGCCATGTCTCATTATTAATGAGTCTCATATCCTTTGCACCCTTGCAACTTCTCTCTGGAGCAAGATATTTAGGCCCTTGGAGTCTATACATACATAATCTGGGTGGCTGAAACGGTCACTGGTGAAATTAAGATAAGGAGATGAGCATGTACAGAGTTCCTAGACAGGCAGGTGCCAGTTATTAGTTATGATAACTCATCTTGATTTTTTGCTCTTCATCTCCTTCAGGATCTTTTCTCTCCATTCTCTTTATCAACTTGAGGTTTCTTTGCTCTGGAGTAGGCATTGTCTCCTTCAAACTTCTCCATCATTATGGAAAATATGCATATGCAAATCTATATTCAGAAAAAAAAGATGTTTTTTATTCTAGTATGTATTCTAGAATTAGCTGTAGTTCAGGACAGGTATCCACTTTTCAGATTCACTCCCTATTATCTGACTTACAAGCCGTGAAACATTCTACTCACTAACTTATAAAAATTCAAAACTCACGATGACTTGCAATCATTAAATCCATAGACTTTTGTTCTATGTTTGTTTAGTATTCCTTTATTCTTAAGCAATGATAATTCAGCTGTATCCAGTGTTCCTCTTGTGTTCAGTTTTCATTCTAATTTTCCTCTCTAGGTTTGGAGTAGTTTCTTTAATTCTCTTGCTGGGTTGCAGTAAGCATTTCCCAAGATTGTCAGCTCAGAGCTTGTACTCTTCTCTCTTTAGTTATTTCTTGGGAGACTTGTTGATTTTACTATCATTATTATCTAGTCTGTGTAGCTCAAGTTCAACTAACTCTGCAATAATCTCCCATACTTTTGCCTAAAGTAGAGCAAACAACTTAAATGAATATTTCCTGAATCTCTCGTCAATGACTATATTCATCTCCCTGCACACTGGATTCCTTCCCAACTGTCTTTTATTTCTGACAATAATAAAAACTTCCCTCCTTTGTTACACATTACATATCTCTTCCATCCCTCATGTGTTATCATGACTGTCTTATGGAGTACATGATTTCTTGATTATATCTCTCGTGTAATCTTTACCCAGTCAAAAATACCATGTCTTATACTCCAAATCAATCATTCAAAGACAAATTTACTGACATAGTTTTCATGTGCAAACAGATCTATAATGTTTAAGTGTTTTTGGAATTAAGTTGATCATTGACAGACTTCCACATAACTCATTATCTGTTCCTATGCTATTATTTATTTTACTAATTTTAGTAATTTTATGATGATACACATTGTACACAAAGGATTTTTATTAAAATAAGTTTCTAGCACTTGGATACCTTCCTGATATTTTGGATGATTATGCTTAATCTACCATAATTGCAATTCATTTCTAGGGGATTTTTTACTGTGATTTAAAATTAATCAATATGCAAATATTCTTTTTTCCTCACTCATTTGGATATATATCCAAAAATATTTCCTGCATTTGAAAACACAAATGAAAGAAACATGTTGGCCATATGTTTTAAGACAGCTAGAGTTAATAGCACCTCCACATTACTTTGTGCTTAGCTTACATCAAAATACAGTTGAGTTTTTTCCTTATTTCCCTATGAATAGATGAGGGTCCAAATGCCGATTTCATGATAAACCATTTCAGTTGGGATGCCAACTCTTAGTCTTTGCAGCTATAGACAATACACCGGTTCTATAGACTGCCCTAAAATAGTGATTTTTTCATGGACATTTAAAAAAACAAAGTATAAAATATTTGTTATATTTACATGTATAACCAAGAAAAAAACAAAAAGCTGGTGATTCAAGGATAAGACTCTAGCTGACATTAAGAACACACTGGTGATGAGCAGTGAACATGGTGACCATGCCAGTTTTACTGAGCTCTGCCTCCTCTACAGTTTCACTTTATGTTCTTTGTTTAGTATCTGTTCAACTGAAGGCATTTTTCCTGCTTGACAGGCATCCTCCAAGCACCTGTGATAAATAACAAAATCCTATTTTGCATTATTTGAATTGCAGTATCCACATATTCATCACATCTCAAGTAACACCTGTTAAACATCCTATAAGATGTATTGGTGTGCTCAAAATTAAACAATGCAAGCTCACCAATCAGAACATCATGTTGAAACAAGAGAAGACCTACACCAATGGTTTACTGCCTGAGACATGAATATCATGTAGGAAGAAATTTCTTTTACTGTGTTTTAAAAATTGTAGTAGGAGGTATAACTACTCTGGTCATAATGAATATAATGTAGTAAATAATACAGCAAGAAAAGCTTTGCAACTGAGGGCATAGCTTAGGGGTACTTACCATGTGTAGGACCCTGGATTTAATCCCTGGTGTGAAAAAGATAAATAATGCAGGAGAAAAAACATAGGGGAGCGACTCTTGAAACATTCTATGAAAAATGATCTCCTCTGAATTCTATATCACAACCGCTCTTCCCAAGGCTCAGGGAACATCACAGATGTTGGGGAAGAGAGATTGTAAGAGCCAGGGGGATGTGAGAACTGGGAGAAAATACTGTCTTCTGGACAAAACACAACCACTGAACTCACAAATTTACAGTAGCCAGAGTTCCATCACTCCTGCAAAAGATCACACCAATCAGCATTGCAAATTGACAGTTCATGGTCACTAGAGGAGGGAGAATCAGTTTTCTTTAAGAGTGTGGCTGCTGGTAGGTGGGCCATACTCTATCTAGTGTGTGGCCCCACAGCCATGAGTCTGTAGAAAACGCACATTTTATTTGTCAGGTAAATGAATGCAAAATAATTACCTTTGTTTGGCCCTAGTGAAAATTGCTTTCATGTGCCTTTGAGAATTATCTAGTAATTACTCACTGCAGCAATTTATCAAGAATTAAATGTGTGCTCTATGACAAAGAAACAAAGACAAAAAAAAACTGTTCAAGATCCTTTAGATAAACTTCTTCACGGCATAATATATACAATTTAGAAATCATACATTAGTCAATAAATCAGTGAAATAAATATATTTACTGATTACATGGAAACTCTGCTATTTTCCTCATAAGATTTTAAATCTAGTTCTGAATTACATATAACAAGTCAAATATTGTCCTTTCACTAATTCAACTTTATATAGTCACTCATTATTTTACAGTTTTTCTTCCTTTTTTCCATTGTCTGCCCTTTTATAACTTCTTAAGTTGGAAGTATCTGTGATCTGAAAAAAGAATGAAAAGTAAGTTCATTCACCCAGCCATGTGAATTTGTGTGAAAACCAGACTGGCATTTATCTGATGACACAGGTGAAGTTTGACTTCAGATTCTCATGCCTCCCTTGTTCTGGATTTGTCTTCTAACAGTTCATCTCTAACCCTCATAATTTCATGCAATACTCTCCATCTGTCTGCACCAGGGCTCCTTCTAGAAGACATGGCTCTTCCTATGTGAGCACCCTTTCCTCTCCTCTTCTAAAAACAGAACATTGAGAAAGTCAAAATTTGAAGCTCAATAAATATATTTCTAATGTTAAATTTCAGACAGTGATTTGGTTATATTTGCTAATAACATGAGGTGCTTTAAAATTGTGAATTCAGGCATCACTTAGTCTGTTGAAATTTATTTAAATTTGCACAGCTGATCACTCAATGGGGACTCCTATTTACACGCAGCTCCTTACACCTCTGCTTCAGAATGCCTGGAAGGAAAGAGTGTACTTCCAAATAAGAATAAATTTCTGAAAATAAGATCCCCATCACCTTTTACCTAGCACACCTTTCTCATATCAGGACTCCAGTATAAATGGTTCTGTGGTGGCTTGAATGAAAATGGCCTCCATAGACTCATAGGGAGTGGTACTATTAGGAAGTGTGCCCTTGTTGGAAGAAGTGTGTCACTGGGGGCAAACTTTGAGGTTTCAGAAGCCCAAGCCAGGCCCAATGTTACTCTCTCTTCCTGCTGCCTGCTGATCAGATGTAAACTTCTTGGCTCCTTCTACAGCACCATGTCCGCCTGTGGGCTATCATGTTGACAATGTACTAAACTTCTAAACTGTAAGCCAGCTCAATTAAATGTTTTTTTCTGTTAAGAGCTGCTGAGGTCATGGTGTCTCTTCACAATAACAGAAACACCAAGACAGATAATTTAAAGACAATGTGATCAGTTGATCATCAGATCAGAGATACGAGGCATGGCCTATAGACACCCACTCAAACAGCAGAAGCTCTCACTCAACTGGCACCACATAATAATCACATGTGGGTCTGGGGATGTGCTCTGATGCTTCTGTTCATATTGCTTTCTAACCATATTTTAAATAGCATTTAGTGTTCCTTGGTGGCAACACTCCACAATACTCAATTTACCTTTGCAAAGATGAAAGAACCCAGGGCTTGGCACTTGATTATCATTTCCCTTCCCATTAGTTAGTATCATATTTTATTAACCAAACCAATAAATGCACTGTGCATTTAATTTTGACTTATCTCTGTTTGCTAGATGCTTAAGTAACTTATGTACCACCCTATCTCTCCCCACTCTCCTTTTACCCCTACACATATTGGGAAATTAGTTTCTATTTAGGAAACGTCATAACTACTTACAGTATTAAGGGATTTTTCATTGTCCTATCCATCCTAAATTCAGAAAAAATAATCTTTCCATTATTTCTGCTAATGTAAATAATAGGTTATCATTGAACACCTTGCATTGTTCTTAGAAATCCAAACTCTGTAGTACAAATTAAAATCAGGAATGGTGAGACCTCCAGCACATCTTTTATTGTTCAGGATTGTTTTAGCTGTCCTAGGTTTTTTGTTGTTCCATATGAGGTTGAGAATTGTCCTTTCAAGTTCTCTAAAGAATTGGGTTGACTATTACAAATAGTGTTGCTATGAACACAGCTGAGCATGCATCTTTGTGGTATGATTGAGTATTCCTTGGGTATATGCCCAAGAGTGGTATGGCTGGGTCTTGAGGTAGATTGATTGCCAATTTTCTGAGAAACCACCATACTGATTTCCACAGTGGTTGTACAAGTTTGCATTCCCACCAACAGTGGAGGAGTGTTCCCTTTGCTCCACATCCTCTCCAACATTGACTGTTATTAGTGTTTTTGATCATAGCCATTCTGACAGCTGTAAGGTGGTATCACAGAGTCATTTTGATTTGCATTTCTCTGATAATTAAGGATGTTGAGCATTTCTTTAAATGTCTTTCAGCCATTTGTGATTCTTCTTTTGATAATTTTCTGTTTAACTCTTCAGCCCATTTTTAATTGAATTGTTCAGTATTTGGATGTCTAGTTTCTTGAGTTCTTTATATACTTTGGAGATCAGTCCTCTGTCAAATGTGGAGTTGGTGAAGGTCTTTTCCCATTCTGTAGGCTGTCTTTTTGTCTTATTGACCATGTCTTTTGCCCTACAAAAGCTTCTCAGTTTCAAGAGGGCCCATTTATTAATTGTTGTGCTCAGTGTCTGTGCTACTGGTGTTATATTTAGGAAGTGGTCTTCTGTGCCAATGTGTTCAAGAGTACTTCCTACTTTCTCTTCTATTAAGTTTAGTGTAACTGGATTTATGTTGAGGTCTTTGATCCACTTGGATTAGAGTTTTGTGCGTGGTGACAGATATGGATCTATTTGTAATCTTTTACATATTGACATCCAGTTATGCCAGCACCATTTGTTGAAGATACTTTCTTTTTTCCATTGTATAGTTTTGGCTTCTTTGTCAAAAATCAGCTGTTCATATGTGCGTGGATTAATGTCAGGGTCTTCAATTCGATTCCATTGGTCTGTATGTCGGTTTTTATACCAGTACCAAGCTGTTTTTATTACTATAGCTCTAAAGTAGAGTTTGATGTCAGGGATGGTGATGCCTCCAGAGGTTGCTTTATTATACAGGATTCTTTTAGCTATCCTGGGTCTTTTGTTTTTCCATATGAAGTTGAGTATTTTTCTTTCCAAGTCTGTGAAGAATTCTGTTGGGATTCTGATGGGAACTGGATTGAATCTGTATATTGCTTGGAAACAACATAGATGCCCATCAACTGAAGAATAGATGAAGAAAATGTGGTACATATACACAATGGCATACTACTCAGCAGAGAAAAACAATGAAGCATGAAATTTGCAGATAAATGGATGGAACTAGAAAACATCATCCTGAGCGAGGTAACCTAAACCCAGAAGGACAAACATGGTATGTACTCACTCATAAGTGGATTCTAGATATAAAGCAAAGAACAATCAGACTGCAACCCACAGAACCAGGGAGGCTATGTAGCAGGGGGGACCCTAGGATGACGGTGGCTTATAATAAGTTTTGGTTTCACTCAATTACTGGGCAAGCCTCAATGAAATATTTCACAATTAGGATAAGAATTTATTCTGTATCAAGTTGATAATAGAAAAATAAATTTAAGAAAGTGAAAAAAAGAATTGGGTTGAAATTTTAATGGAGATTGCATTGAATCTGTAGATTGGTAGAATGCCCATTTTTTACTATGCTAATCCTGCTAATCCATAAGCATAGGAGATCTTTCCATCTTCTGATATCCTCTTAAATTTCTTTCTTCAAAGACTGGAAGCTTTTATCACACAAGTCTTTCACTATTTGTTTAGAGTTATCTTAAGATATTTTTTAGGCTATTGTAAAAGGTGTTGTTTCCTTGATTTTTTCTCAGTCTGTTTGTCATTTGTATATAAAAGCGCTACTGCACTACAGAGCTATAATAATTAAAATAGCATGGTACTGGCATGAAAACAGAGACATCAATCAATGAAATTAATTTGAAGACCCAGATATAAATCCATGCACCTATGGACACCTGATTCTTGATAAAGAAGCCAGAAATACACATTGGAAAAAAGACAGCATCTTCAACAAATGGTGCTGGTCAAAATGTAGAAAAATGCAAATACATCCATACTTATCATCCTGCACAAAACTCAAGTCCAAATGGATCAAAGACTTCAACATAAAATATGATACACTGAACCTAATAAAAGAAAAAAGTAGGTAATAACTTTGATCTCATTGGCACAGGAAAAGACTTTCTGAACAGAAGACCATTAACATAAATACTAAGATCAACAATTAATAAATGAGACCTCATGAAATTGAAAATTTCTGTAAGGCAAAGGATACCATCATTAGGATAAAATGGTAGCCTACAGAATGAGATTTTTTTTTTTTTTACCAACGTCGCATCCAGTAGAGGACTAATATCCAAAATATATAAAGAACTCAAGAAACTACATATCAAAAAAACAAATAATAAAATTTTAAAATGGGATACATTTCTAAACAGAGAATTCTCAATAGAAGAATCTCAAATGACCAATAAAAATGTAAAGAAATACTCAACATGCATAGCTGTCAAGGAAATGAAAATCAACACTACTTTGAGATTCCATCTTACATCTTCCAGAATGGCTAAGACCAATAATAAAAGTGACAGTTTATTCTGCCGAAGATGTGAAGCAAGAGGAACACTCATCTATTGCTTGTAGGAATGCAAATTTGTACAGCCAATGTGGAAATTAATATGACAGTTCTTCAGAAAGTTGGGAATCAATCTACTCAAGATCCAGCTATATCACTCTTGGGCATATACCCAAAAGACACTTCATCCTATCACAAGGACAGTTGTTCAACCAACCATGTTCATTGCTGCTCTACTCATAATAGCCAGAAACTGGAAACATCCTAGCTGTACCTTAAAAGAAGAATGGATAAAGAAAATATATTACATTTACACAATGGACTATCACTCAGCTGTTAAAAATGACATCATGAAATTGCAGGCAAATGGATGCAACTAGAAAAAAAATCATCTAGAGTGAGATCACCCAGACCCAGAAAGATAAATATGGTATGTATTCACTTATATGTGGATATCAGCAATTAAATAAATGCTAACAAACCTGCAATACCTCTATACCCAGAGGTATAGAGGAAGGCACGGGGGGACACATGGATCTCCCTGGGAGGAGAAATTAAAATAGATTTTTATGGGTGGACTGGGGGTGGTTAAGGATGGGAATGGGAAAATGAGGTAGGGAAGAGGAGGGGAGATGGAGTTGAGGGAGGAAATGTAGAAAGATACAGCCTGAATTGAGGGGCTTTTGAGGTATGTTTGGAAACGTAGTACAGTGGAAACTTCCTAAAATTGTATGAAGGCTATCCTAATGAGGTTTCCTAATAATGAGGCAGAGTCCCAACCGCTCATCTCTTGTCACCAAGTGAGACTTCCAGTACCGGGACAAGGATGCATTCAATGGAGTTCTTGGCTAAGGGGGTCCCATGGAAATCCCCAAACAACTCAGTCAAGACAATGGGTTGCTCTCCATAAACTGACAGTGCAGCCCTATTGCTGAGGACAACACTCATATAACTCATTGAACATGGAGAAGTTGAGCCATTGACTACATGGAGTCTTCACACCTGTGTTCAAGTGTCTTTGTGCAGAAAGGTACTCTGCAGGCTACCAATAGAGGAATATAAACACCAACCCAGACACAAAATCTTTGACCTACAATCTGTCCTGCCCACAAGATATGCTAGGACAATGGTGGCACAGAACTTGTCAGAGTCGCCAGCCAATGTCTGATTTGACTTAAGGCCCTCTCCACGAGATGGAAACCATATCAAACACTGCTTGGGTGACCAAGAGCCAGAGACTAGATAGCCCAGAGACCCAAGGTAAAATGAAACACTATTAATTGTGTGTGTGTGTGTGTGTGTGTGTGTGTGTGTGTGTGTGTGTGTGTGTGTGAATAAAATGATATTTGGCTACACTCAGAAATCAGTGCTTTATTCAGTCATCATCCTTCTACAAAAGATGGGGACAGATACAGAGACTCACAACCACACATTATACAGAGAAAGTGAATCCTTGAAACACACAGCTATAAGTGGGATATCTCTATCAAATCCCTCCCCTCAGAGCTCAGGGAACCCAAGGAAGAAGCAGGAAGAGTGTAAGAGTCAGACTGGAGGGAGGACACCAGGAGAACAGGACCCTCTGAGGAAACTGAGCAAGACTCTTATGAACCCACAGAGACTGAAGCAGCAAGAACTGGACTAACACAGGTCAGAACAGACACACTACATCCTCTGCATATACGTTATAGCTTTCAGCTTAGCATTTTTATGGGACTTCTGAGTGTGTGAACAACTGGGTCTCTGATTCTTGTGCCTGCTCTTGGGGTTCGTTTCCTTCTGTCAGGTTGCCTTTCCAGACTTGATGTGATGGTTTTTGTTTTATCTTATTATATTTTATTTTGATATGTTTGGTTACTATCTCTTAGAAGCCTATTTTTTCTAATGAGAGACAGAAATGAAGTGGGTCTGGGGTGGAGGGAAGGTGGGGAGTGACTGAGAGGAGTAGAGGGAGGTGAGAGTGTAATCAGGATATATGTATGAGAAAAGAATCTATTTTCAATAAAAGGAAAAATCCAAGCAATCATGGGGAGATTTAAGGTTGAGCCCCATTAATAAATTATGGATATAACTCTATGTCAGCTAAAAGATAGTATACAAAAAGCTTCTTTCTTCAAGGAAATCTGTGAATTTCTTGAAACACTCCATCAAGTCTTAATCATATTTGATTTCCTTACTAGAGAACTCTTGGGTCTCAAACAAATCCAATAGAGTCTAAATGCAAACACAGCACAAGAAGTAAGGCACACAAACTACTGATAGTTGTCTTTCAGATACCTCACACAAACCAGTAAAATATTCCAGAGCCTTCCTTCCACATAGATAATGAGTTGTCAATGACAACTGCTCTTTCTTTAGAGGAAGGTTCACTTGACCTATGGCTGGACTTATGAGTGTTAACATGAAGACTTCATCCATTATGGGTACAAGTGTATCCATCATGATTATACTGGGACATGACAAACCCTAAGATCATAAGGAGGGTACTATTTAAAAATTTAATTTATACTCAGAAAGCATTATTACTTTTTCTTCCTTGGGATGTGTTCTCTGCACATGTGGTTGTTTGATTTCATATCCATATAGGTCAGTTTTTGAAGCCCAGCTTCTCAAATAAGTAGAAAAGGTGAAATTCACTTCGGGTGCCCAGTTGTGCAAATTCTCATTGTTTCTTTTCCTTGGTACCTGGCCCAGATATTCTTTTGCACTATAATTATCTTATTTCAGGAAGTTTCTACCACATTACTCCTAAAACACTCTAGTGGACTAACTCTGAGGTGAGAATCAGTAAACCCCAATTCCTGTCCCAGTTCACATCCTAGGTACTATGCAATTCTGATCAATCACCTTAAACATCCTAGGTACTATGCAATTCTGATCATTCACCTTACCCATTTCATTTCTGTTACATAGAGGAACATACAAATACTCTGTGAGCATACTCTTAAGAAACTGATGTGCAAGTTTAAAGCAACTATCTTGTCTGAAGATGAAATATATTCCTACAATAATGTTCATAAATATAAATTAGTGTGTCTAAGTAAAATTTTACACATCTGGATTTCTCATGTAAGTTTCTTTCTCTAAGATAATGGCAAATTGATTCATGATATCCCCCAATCATCCTCTTCTGCTAACCTGTATTGATCTTTCTTATTTCCTCTGCTACTTCTAAAGCCTGGAATTGGGAAATCTGTCCCACTATCAGCAACAACAACAAAAAGAAAAGTAAAAGATGGTACTGAGCCTCTAGCTTCTGGAAATCAGAATGTTTACACAGGAATACTTAAAATGAGAAGACTTCATTAAGCTTAGTTCATGTTTCTGACCCGAAGTCCCTAACAAATGAGATCACAATGCTCTCTGTTCCTCCAGAGGCTTGTGAATTCTACTATAGAATTCTACTATACCCTCAGCTGACACTTCTGTTAAATCTACTACTTGTTGTATAAAAAGGAACTTATCCTGCTTCCAAGATATTCTAGTGCAATGATAGAAAGAAGCTTGTGGGAGTAACAAACCAACATCTGATTTGACTTAAGGCCCACTCTATGAGACGGAACCCATACCAACACTGCTTCCGTGACCAAGAACCTGGAACTAGATATCCCAGGGACCTAGGGGAAAACCAAATATTACTGTTCTAAACACACACACACACACACACACACACACACACACACACACACACACACACTCACACACACACACTCACACTCACACATGCAGCAATAAGTTGATTCCTAGTGACATTTTGTTATACTGATAGATCAGTGCCTTGCTCAACCACCATAGAGAAGCTTTCTGCAGCACATGGTATCAATTACAGATACCCACAGCCAGACATTATGCAGAGAGTGAGAGACCTTGGAACTCTCAACCCTATATCCCTCCCCTCAGAGCTCAGGGAACACTGCAGGAAAGGAGACAGAGTGTAAGAGCCAGAGGGGATGGAGGACAGCAAGAAAAGCCCTCTAAATGAACATGATCAGTGTATATATGCACAGAAACTGAAGCGGCATACACAGGGTGTATGCCCTAAAGGTGGAAAGAAGTGGACAGACACATGCCCCTATCCCTAACCCAGAAGCTATCTCTAATTAATAACCACATGCAAATGAAAATTTAGTGTCCTCAAAGGGAGTCTCACTGGGGAAACAAACTACTATGTAGCATAGGCTACATGCTTAGGAGAAGATGGCCAAGAGAATATGAATTCAACAGTATCTTTGGAGGTTCCTCACTTCACAATGTCATCTCAGGGCTTTTCCTTCTGACAAAAATTATTTTATTATTTTTTATTTTTATCTTTAATTTTTATTTATATTTGTTTTCTTCTCTTCTTTCACACTATAGATCATATATATATGTATATATGTATATATGTAATAACTTCCAGGTTAGTGGGTTTTGTTTTACTTAAATACATGCATAATTTTCATTCATCTATTTATTTCATATCCCAGCCACAGCCTCCCCCATCCTCCCCTCCCAGTCCCTCAACCCCATTCCTCCCACCCTACCCTCCAACCCCCTTCTCTTCCATTTCCATCCAGGAAAAGACAGGTCTCCTATGAATATCAATAAACATGGCATATCAAGTTTTAGTAAGACTAAGGACCTCCCATGTATTAGGGCTGGGTAAGGTAACCCAGTATGAGGAATAGGTTCCCAAAGGCCACAAGAGTCAAAGACAGCCCCTGTTCCTACTGTTAGGAGTCCCACAAAAAGCCCAAGCTACACACTATAACATATATGCAGAATTCCTAGGTCAGTCTCATGCAGGGTCCCTGGTTGTCAGGTCAGTCTCTGTGAGCATCTATGGGTCCAGGTGAGTTGACTGTGTGAGCCTTTGTGTAGTGTCCTTGACCCCTCTGACATCTACACTCCTTCCTCCTCCTCCACGGGATTCTGGAACTCCGTCTAATGTTTGGCTGTGGGTCTCTGCATCTGCCTTTATCAGTTGCTGGTTGAAGTCTCTCTGATGACAACTGGACCAGGCACCAATCGGGTCACAGGAGAAGACCCGTTCAGCATTTCTCAGAAATGCTCCCCCACAGCAGTTCCCCTCAGCACTCTCCTCCTCTGTGCCTGCCCCCAACCTGATCGCTCATGTTCCCATCCCTACCTGCTCTACAAAATCTTCTATTTCCCCTTCCCTGGGTGTCCCCCCATGAACACTCCTTGTTACCTAATCTCTCTGGGTCTGCGGATAGTAGCATAGTTATCCTTTATTTTACAACTAATATCCACTTATGTTTACCATTTTGTCTATCTTGGTCTGGATTACCTCACTCAGGATGATTTTTTTTTTCTAGTTCCATCCATTTACCTTCAAATTTTCTGATGTTTTGTCCTTGTTTTTAATGGCTAAGTAATACACTGTGTAAATGTATCACATTTTCTTTATCCACTCCTTGGTAGAGGGACATCTAGTTTGTTTCTAAATTCTGACTATTACAAATAAAGCTGCTTTGTACATAATTGAGCAAGTATCCTTGTGGTATGACTGAGCATCCTTTCGGTATATGCTCAAGAGCAGTATAGCTGGGTCTTGTGGTAGGTTGATTTCCAGTTTTGCAAGGAACTGACACACTGAGTTCCAAAGTGGCTATACAAGTTTGCACTCCCACCAGCAGTGGATGAGTGTTCCCCTTGCTCCAAATCCTCTCCAGCGTGAACTATCACTTGTGATTTTTTTTTAATCTTAGCCATTCTGACAGGTGTAAGATAGAATCTCAGAGTCATTTTGATTTGCATTTCCCTGATGGGTAAGGATGTTGAACATCTCCTTAAGTGTTTCTCGGCCATTTGAGATTCTTCTGCTTTGAATTCTGTTTAGTTTTGTACCCCATTTTAAATTGGATTATTTGGTTTTTTAATATCTAGTTTCTTGTTTTTCTTTATATATTTTGGAAATCAGCCATCTGTCAGATGTGGGGTTGGTGAAGATATTCTCCCATTCTATAGGCTGCAGTTTGTTTTGTCTTATTGACTGACATCCTTTGCCCTCCAGAAACTTTTCAATTTCATATGAGATCCCATTTATTAATTGTCGATCTTAGTGCCTGTGCTATTGATGTTCTATTCAGGAAGTTTTCTCCTGTGCTGATGTGTTCAAGATTATTTCCCATCTTTTCCTCTCCCAGGTTCAGTGTATCTGGATTTATGTTGAGGTCTTTGATTCACTTGGACTTGAGTTTTGTGCAGGGTGATGAATACAGATCTAAGCATTCTTCTACATGCCAGCATCCAGTTTGACCATCACCATTTGTTGAAGATGCTTTCTTTTTTTCCCATTGTATAATTTTGGCTTCTTTGTCAGAAATCAAGTGTCCATCAATGTGTGGGTTTATATCAGGGTTTTCATTTCAATTCTAGTGATCCATGTGTCTGTTTTTATGCCAATACTATGTGGTTTTTATTACTATAACTATAGTAGAGTTTGAAGTCTGGGATGGCAATACCTCTGAAGTTCTTTTATTATATAGGATTGTTTCAGCTATCCTAGATTTTTTTTGTTTTCCCTCCTGAAGTTGAGTATTGATCTTTCAAGGTCTGTAAAGAATTATGTTGGGATTTTAATGGGGCATTGCATTGAATCTGTCAATTGCTTTTGGTAAGATGGCCATTTTTACTATGTTAATTCTATGATCCATGAGCATGGGAGATCTTTCCATCTTCTGATATCTTCTTCAATTTCTTTCTTCAAAAACTTGAAGCTCTTGCCATACAGGTCTTTCACTTCCTTGGTTAGAGTTACACCAAAATAATTTGTATTATTGGAGGCTATTTGTAAAGGGTATTGATTCTCTGATTTCTTTCTCAGCCAGCTTATCATTTGTATATAGGAGGGCTACCTTTGGAGAGAAAGTTCATAGGTGTCTTCAAATTGGCTTACCCACACATCTCAAAAAGTGAAGCAGTGGCTATATTAACAATGTGGACCTGCCAAAGCCCCCCTCAGGAGCCCCATTAGTGGTAACTGCTGTCACCACTCCTAACCCTCAAGAGGAAAGCTATTCTCCTGTGGAGGCTATTCTCCTCTACCCCACCACTGAAGACAGTTTTTTCTTCAAGGTCACAGAAGCCAGATCCATGGAGTTTTAGGGTGTTCTCTGACAGTCAAAGCTTGAATTTTAGTCCTCATGTGATAGTCTGATGAGCAATCACCCTGCATGTTTGCCTGGTGAGCCATGTTGGTTCTCATCTTTGGCTCTAGGATGCCTTTATTTATCCTCCCATAGACCATAGAGCTATTCCTCAAACTCCAAAGTTATATGGGGGGGGGGGGGCGTTGTGTCAATGAACATCTAAGTGCATTTTCATAATACTGTTTACATTCCAAAATCAATAGTTAATGCTCAGCAACAGTTTCATCTCCCTGTCGATGCTGTTAGCCAACTGTCTATTATCTCAATATTCCCATGTTCACATCCCCACCCCCTCCCCATTAATGTACCCATTGCCAAGTTCCATTATCTATATGCCTCAGTTTGTATAACCAGCCTTAAATTATTATCCCAGTGGTGAGATCAGCCTCTAGGAACCAAGGAAGAAACAAAATAGTTTCCAGATCAAATCTAGCAATTAAATTACTTGGTTTTCAGATCCTGTGTCCACAACTAGTCAGTCTGTCTGTCTGCCTCTCTCTCTCTCTCTCTCTCTCTCTCTCTCTCTCTCTCTCTCTCTCTCTCTCTCTCTCTCTCTCCTGTCTATAACTATTCCTTTATTTAATGTCCATTATTAATTTAGCAGGTTGGTTCGGTCCTGTTCTTTTCTTTCCTTATTCTGATCATTTTCGTGCAAGCCTTTCATCTGCATCTGTGTTCAAGACTCGATGTTTTCTCAGTTTGTCCATGTGGAATTCACTTTCAGCAGATCTAGTTATGCTAACCTACTCACCCCAGCTCTATTGCCACACCTTAGTTCAAAAGCCCATCCTTGGTGATGTACTTCCTCTGGCAAGATTGTCCCTCCGAAAGGTTCCATAACCTTCCAAATAGCACCGCCAACAAGGGATCAAGTGTTACAACAGATGAGTGTATGGGGGACGTTTCTCATACACTTAAAACCACCATAAGTCTCAAACCCACGATGCTTCTGCACCACCCTCTCAAATTCTGGGACTAAAAGTCATCATACCCGGTTCTTGGGTTCTTTTAAACAGGTAGATTTATACACTGTGGTCATATTCTGTAACATTTACATCATCACTAAATAATCACTTCATTGTCTGTCATCACTGCCATGGGACCATACCCTTGGTTGTCAGTAATTACTAATTGTTGAGGCCCCTAAACCATTCAGATACCTACCTATCTTGCAAAATTTAGAATAGGATCACAGTTAGCGAAAATTCAAATATCAAATGGTCTTTGGATTACATGAACTCTAAATTGTGTACCTTGGAGTTCTATATCAAGACCTTTACCATGTGCCTTCTTAGATTAATAATATTTCTGATATTCCATATATCATTTAGTGTCTAAGGTGCTGATATTATCTCCCAAGTTTCAGAGAAAAGTTGTGAACATTTGAGACATCAGAAATTGTTTGATAGTTTTTAATTTTCAGTTGATAAATAATAAATATACGTATTTATTGAGTATAGTGTGCCATTTTTATGAATATATGTGACAACTATTATATATTCAGTAAATTTCTTCTCCAACTGAATACTTTGTGATATTATCTAAAACACAACCTCTCTGTGGGCAGTAATAGGTCCCTATGCAAACACCCTTTAGTTATAACCTTACCAAAATGAAATAAGACTCCACTTAATCATTCTCCCTTTACCCTTTTATGTACTTAAGCAGTACGTAAGTAGTGGGATCCACACAAAAACATTTTAATCAGCCTTGATAAAAATACTCTTTTCATCATATTGACTCCTGCAATTATTACATGTGACATTCATGTCATTTTAAAGAAATCTTCAAAAGTGAAAGTACATTTTGATTTTGATCTCAATCAAAACATCAAAATTGTTTTTCACAATTGAGTAAAATTTTTTGAAAAGGGGGCCTCATCCTACATAATGCTAATTATGTGCAGAGTTGCAGACAACAGGATGAATCAATTACTAGCAGCCCTAAAGTGGAGATGAAGTGCAGCAAGTCATATCATCGCTGTGATTAGCTCCACTGTATACTCTGCAGTGACATAAAAATACACCCACACCCCACACCCCAGCACCATCACTCAGCCTCCTGCATAACATCAGCATTCAAGATATGTCAGCTCCACCTTGGTCTCCACGGCAACGACTGTCATATCTGAGTTGGGTGCAGAACACAGAAGAAAAACCTGTTCTCCAGTAATTCTCATGATTCCTCAGGTTTTCAGTTTTATTGCAAACCCAGAGAATTGTCCCAGTAGTTCCTGCCAAGCCCACTTCACTTCCTTATTCTTTGTACTGTAAATCATGGGGTTCAGCATTGGTGTCAAAATTGCATAGAACAGAGAAATCAACTTGTCCTGAAGGACAGAGGGGCTGGAGTGGGGCTGGATGTAGGCGAAAATGGCCATGCCATAGCAGAGGGCAACCACAGTGAGGTGGGAGGCACAAGTGTGGAAGGCTTTCCTTCTTCCCTCTTTCGACTGGATCTTTGTGATGGTGGAGATGATCTGGATGTAGGACAGAAGAACCAGCCAGAATTGTGAGTATATATGTGTTCTCAAAGTAGCCGAATTACAACTATAGATAATGGAAGACAATTTTTGGAAGCTCTATATCTTCCCTGACCTACTTTGGTTTCCAACACAGAGATTTGTGCCTGGGACTGTCAGAGGAAGGGCTAACAAGAACTCA
Organism: Peromyscus maniculatus bairdii; assembly: GCF_049852395.1. Lineage (NCBI taxonomy): Eukaryota > Metazoa > Chordata > Mammalia > Rodentia > Cricetidae > Peromyscus > Peromyscus maniculatus. The sequence goes on from NC_134854.1 coordinate 48,545,112, forward strand.
AGGTCCATTTCCTCCTATATTTTGTACCTGAATGCCATTCCCTAAAGATATGTTCAGTAAAGACTTTCTCCATAAGGGAAGTGAAGGAACCTTAAGTAGCTGAGGCATAGTAGAAGACCCCCAATTCACTGAAGGTGTGTCCCTGAAAGGAATATGGGATCCCAGCCTCCTTCTACCCCTCTTGGTTCTCTGTCTCATGATGGAAAGAAAGTTTGCTCCATCTAAAATTCAATGGTACAAGTTAAACAGAACCAAATTCAGAACAGCCTAGTGTTATAATATAGGACATTCTATAATATAGAATTTAGGACAATTTTGTTCCTAGTACTTGGAATGAAAACTAAGACAGAAAGCAATAAAACTTATAATAAATTATCAAGATGTATTTAAAAATGAAGTAAATTCTGATCTCAGAAAGAGAATATAAAGGCATGAAAGTGTAAAGATTTATATGCATTCAGAGCTAAGTTACTATCAGCTTGAAGTAAACTGTCTTGAAGTATAATGTTATAAAATATTCTATGCAATCCTATGGGTAACCACAACTCAAAACAAAGCAATCAAAAACAAAACAACAGAAAAATTCCTTTATTGGAAGCATGAACAAAACCTGAAAGGATTCAAAGACAACATCATAGGAAAACTATCAAGCCAGTGATCTGCAACATGAAAAAAATTGACAGTAACAAGGTTTTTAACCCATCAATAATACTTAATTCTCCTTTAAAAATAGATTGATTGAACTGATATAAAAAGACCCAACAATGTGCTGTTTATATGAGTCAAACTCACTTTAAATAAAGGAACACACAATTCATAAAAGAGAAGAGTGGGAAAATATATTCCACATAGCTATGCTTACACCAGACCAAAAAGATGAAGTTAAACACTATAGGAAATAACAGAGAAGGACATTCAATAATGAGAAGTCAGTTAATCATGCAAGCCCTGACTTACCATGCTCCTCTTACACACCTTCCCTTCTTTACTACTACGGCCCCTGTCTTATTGGGAATGAGTGACCGTGACACAGCCTAGGAAGAACATGAGCATCAGTGCTCAGTAGTTCTTGCCTGATCTGTACCTTGTTTATTCTGTGGGGTGTGAAAGAATCTACTTGGTCTCTTTGAGCTCCATGCTGTTTTATCTGTAGGGTATTGTGGACGGTTAATGAGTTCACGCTCATTGGAGACCCAAAGTTTTTACACTAGTGATGGAACCAGGTCAGCTGCTTATCCTTCAGTGATGATAACTGGCTGTTCTTTGGCCCCATGTTGGTCACTTTCAGGATTTTAGTCTTTGTTTATTTCCCCTGTCTGCCATTCTCTTGGCTTTCATCCATCCCTTCATTATAGCAGACACATGAGCATTTGGGGACAAAGAATCTTTGTGTATAATTATCCTTCTAATTCTCGCTTCCTTTTGCATATAACATTCCCCATTGTTTCACATTCACTTTCTGAGTTTATGTCCTCCTAACATCAATCATTTAAGCCGTGGAAATCTGCATTCTACTTTCAGTGACTGATAGAAGTTAAGGGTCTCCCGTGACATGGAGGAATCATGTTCAGAGACTTCAGGGTGCAGAATAAAACTGTACTTGCCAGTGCTCTGCTTATCTGAATGCTAGGTATTTGAAAACTAAGCTTTGATCTTCCCCACTCTAGTTTTTAGGGCTCCTGAAGCTATCCTTAAATCTGCTTTTATTGATATCTATAGCTGGAAGTTTCTTCAGTCACACCCAGCCCAGTGGTCCCATAGCTGCTTATAAAATAATCATTCAGAGGCTTAATATTAATTGAAAATTATATGGCCTATGGCTCAGGCTTCTGACTAGCTAGATCTTGTAACTTAACTCAGCTCATAACTACTAATCTATGTATCACCACGTGTTCCGTGGCTTTATCTGCATCCCATTACATGTTGGGGTAGTGGTTTGATGTCTTTCCCTACTGTCCATTCTCCTCTCATTATCTCTCTTGGATTTTCCTGCCTGGCTCTATCCTGTCCTGCCATAGACCAATTCAGCTTTATTAGCCAATGGGAACAAGACATAGTCACAGCATACAGAAAGACATCCTACACCAATAAACGCAACATAAAAAGATGGACTTCTGAGGATCGTTTTTACATCCTTTCTATACAACAGAGATCTCAGAACTTTACTAGTATAGGTAGCCAGTTTTGAAAAACAGACATAACAACAGATGGTCCTGTTGAGACCATGCTCCTGTGCAAGCCTGCATTTTGATTCTTTTCTGTATCATCCTGACACTGCTCTTTTCTTTCTGCAGGTAGCTAATGTTCCTCTGATAAACAACAAAGCCTTCTTTTCTTTGTTTGAGTATGTTTCAGCATCCTTACACTGAGCAGACCTCAAATTAAGTTTCTCATTTTATTTTGAGCTTTTTTTGTTTATTCAAAAGCAGATAATCCATGCTGAAAAAAAATGACATGTCTCCTGGATTCTCTGCTTTAAAGTTTAAGTAGCAAAATGCAAAGTCTCTCACATCTATGTTTTATAAATTGTGGTTGACATAGGGTAAGCAATGAAACCATAAAAAACAAGAATTACATAAAAGATGTAATTGAAACATAACACTATAAATTATTATTCTATAATGAATTAGTAACCAGCTATTGATGCCCAAAAATTCAATATTACTCTTTTATTACTTCTTTGTAGCTATTTTCTTCTTTGTGCATTTTTGAGATATAATTATTCTTTTTTTGTTTGTTTGTTTTTCGAGACAGGGTTTCTCTTGTGTAGCTTGAGATATAATTATTCTTAATTGTATTTTGAAACTATTATTTTGACCTTTTCTGTTAGATCCGATGAAAGTAGAAAATTGAGATTCTTGATATTATAGGGAAATTATTTATATGCTGCTAATATTAAAGACCATATCTTCATTGTCAAATATTACTTTTGTTGATTCATATTAAAAGTATCTCAAGATGCCTTCTCCTGTGATCCAGTCAGTAGTCATTATAGAAAATTGAAACATAATATTTTCTTTCTATGACAGATAAATGGAAAAAAGTTTGTATTTACAATATAAAACTTTTCCCATAATTAATACAGACATCAAAACATTTAATTTTGTTAGTTACAATTTCTATTAGATCCATGTAGCCTCAAATTTATTTGACATTCACAGTGGGCCTATAAACAATATTGGTTTAGAAAAGTGAAAGTCCTAAATACCCAAGCAGAGTACATGAAGACAAATGTTTCTTTTATGCTAGTCAAAACAACTGAAAAGGAAAGCAGGCATATCCACTTTCAAAATTGAGGATGAGAACATTCTTCTTTTAGTAGGAACAAAATCGATGAGGGGATGAAACACTTAAATTTCACTGCCAAATAGTCTGCTCCAATTGCTACCAGTAGAATGAGCTACTTAACAACAACAAAGTACATCTCATTTTCAAATGTACAAAACGTTCACCCAGACGGGCTATATCCATGCTAGTCCATCTTGATTACCAGCTTGGCTGCATTTGAATCAGTGAGGAGGTTGAAATATAGCACTGAGAGTGCCTATGGGGGCATTTTCACAGAGGATTGATGGAGAGTAAACAATCCATCCTGAGTGTGAGCATCGGGATGCAATGGATCGGGGACCTGGACAGAGTAAGAGTGGCAAAGGAAAAAAACAGGTGAGTGCAGGCATTCCCTTGTCTCTGCTTCCTAGGATGCCATGTTGTGAAATGCACTTCTCTACATGCCCTCCCTGATTACCATACCTGGCAATGATTACAACCTCTAGGTTAAGGAATAAGAAAAAGAACAAATTTAACCCAAACAAGCATAGAGAAGGAAAAGTAATTTTGCAAACATACTTTCATAACAGAAGAGGAGACATTTACAAACTGATTTCATAAGCAGGTATTGCTCTCATACTAAAAGAAGAAAAGCTAATGTTATGAAAAGAAAAGCTGTCAGCCCAAATCCCTGCTGAACATAGATATAAAATTCTTAACAAAATGCCAGTGAATTCAATCAGGGATTGTGTGGAAAAGATAATACAGCATGATAAAAGGTTAGATAAATATGTGAGTACTAATCAGTGTGATTCATCATATCAAGAGACTAAGGAAAGACCATATGATTGCCTCAATAGAGGCAGAAAAAGCACTTTTCATATTCAACATGTAGCCATAATAAGCAGGTCATTAAATAATCTGAGACTGATTTCTTCAGCCTGATAAATATCATTTGTAAGAAAACCTTGAGTCTCAGCCCCAGCTCTGGAGCAGACTGCCTGCTGTGGCCTTCTCTCCTTATTTGCTCCCATCTCCAGAGGATCGTGCAGATCTGCTCTTCCAACCTTCCTTCCCCTGACTCATCCCCTTATCCTAACCCCCACCTACAGCAGACATTCTCCAGAATCCCATTGGGCACCCTGGCTATGGAAGCAGGTAGGCTAACTGCATATCTTCACCCCTCTGTCCTTTCCTCCATATCCAATATCCCAGTCTTACCCTGAGCTTTTTGGCAAACCAGCTGCTGTGGTCTCACTCTCCTGTCCGTTCCATCTCCAACAGATCACAGATCTTCTCCTTCAGCCTCCCTCTCCATTCATCCTTTTGTCTCAGTCCCCAACTTCAGCAGGCATTCCCTCAAAGCCCCCTGGCCAAACCCGCCAGTGAAGCAAGAATACCAGCAAACTTCAGGTCTTCACTCTCTCTCCTCCAAATACAATTCCCCAGTCTCATCCTCAGCTCTGGAGCCTACTATTTGCTGTGGCTTTTTCTCACTCTCTGCCTCCATTCCCAGGAGAATACTCAGATACTGGTGGACTACACTGCTTTCCTTCCTTCTGTGAACGCCCTCAACAACCCTTCATTCCAGCCCATTCCTAAGTATCAGCTACTAATACCTAGAAGCAGATTGTCCATGAGACCTCAAGTGGCCACACCTAGCATTCTCTACAAGACAATACACAGTCACCATTCCCTCTTAAGAACCATAAAGGGCAACAGAAACCAAAGAACAAAACACCCACCCAATAAATACAAGACCAGATATCAGCATCTAAAATTATATTCCCAAACCCAGATAACTAGACATCAGTGTAAAAACACAATCAATGACAACCAGGACAATATGTTCCCACTAGAGTCCAGCAACCCTAACACAGTAGGCCCAGAGAATTATAACACAGCTGAAGCAAAAGACAAACACCTTAAGATAGCCTTTATGAATAATAGAGGTCCTTAAAGAAGAAATTAATAAACCCCTTAAAGAAATTTATGAAATACACACAGAGAGAGACAGAGAGAGAGAGAGAGACATAGAGAGACCCACAATAAAAGGAAATAAATATAACAGTTTGAGACCTGAAAGTGGAAATAGAATCAATAAAAAATCCAAATTGAGAGAAATATGGAAACAAAAAATTTAAAAACTTGAATAGGAACCTCAGAGGCAAGTTTCACCAACAGAATATAAGAGATGGAAGAGAGACTCTCAGGTATTGAAGACAAGATAGAATAAATGGATACACTGGTGGAAGAAAATGTTAAATCAAAAAAACTCCATGCACAAAACATTCAGAAATCTGGGACACAACAAAAAACTCAAATCTAAAAAAAACAGGAGTAGAGGAAGGAAAAGAAATCCATGTCAAAGGCACAGAAAATATTTTCAACAAAATTGTAGAAGAAATTTTCATTAACTCAGAGAAAGAGATGCCCATTGAGGTGTAAGAAGTATACTGAATACTAAATAGACTGGGCCAGAGGAGAAAAATTCCCTTGGCACATAATAATCAAAGCACTGAACACACAGAACAAAGAAAAATATTAGAAGCTGCAAGGGGAAAAGGCAGACCCATTAGAATGACAAAATGTATAACTCCATCTCAGTTTCACATGGAACTTTCTCCTAAATTGGCCACATAGTTAGACACAAAGAGAGTCTCAACAGATACAAGAAAATTGAAATAACACCCTGCTTCCTACCTGACCACCATGCATTAGAGAAGGATACACAAATAGCAACAGAAACAACAGAAGCTTACAAACTAGTGGAAACTAAACAACTCACTGTTGAATGAAAACTAGGCTAAAACAGAAATGAAGAAAGAAAATTTAAACAATCTAGAATAGAATGAAAAGTAAAACACCACATACCAAAACTTATGGGACACAGTGAAAGCACTCTAAGAGGCAAATTCATAGCACTAAGTGCCTACATAAAAAAATTATATTGGAGAGATCACATACTAGGAACTTAACAGCACACCTGAAAGATCTAAAAAGTAGAAGAAATCACACCCCCAAAGGATTAGATGTCAAGAAATAATCAAATTCAGGTCTGATTTCAACAAAATAGAAATAAAACATATATACAGAATCAATAAAACAGAGAATTGTTTCTTGGAGAAATTATTAATGATTGACAAACTTTATGCAAATTAACTAAAAGGTAGAGAGGGAAGATCCAAACTAACAAAATTAGAGATGAAGTGGAGACATAACAACAGATACTGAGGAAATCCAGAGGATCATAAGGACATAATTTAAAAACCTGGACTCCACCAAATTTGAAAATCTAAAAGAAATGGATAATTTTCTCAATATATCACGTATCAAAGTTAAATTAAGAACAGATAAGCAATTTAAACAGACTTATAACCCCTAGTGAAATAGAAGCAGAAATTAAAATTCCCCCAAGCAAAAGAAAAAGCAACCAACCAACCAACCAACCAACCAACCAACCAAACACACACACACACAAAACAAAAAACCCTAAGACCGCATGGTTTTAGCACAGAATTCTTCCAGACTTTCAAAGAAGAGTCAATGCCAATGCCCCTAAACTTATTCCACAAAATAGAAACAGAAGGAACATTGCTCAATTCTTTTATTAATCCATAGTTACCCTTATACCCAAGCCATATAAAGACACAACAAAGAAAGAGAATTACAGACCAATTTCCATTATGAGCAAATATGCAAAAATTCTCAATAAAATACTTGCAAATGGAATCAGAGAACACATTAAAAAGATCATCTACCATGATCAAGTCAGCTTCATCCCAGAGATGCAGGGATGGTTCAACATATGCAAATTGATAAATGTGATCCACCTTATCAAGAAACTTAAACACAATAACCATATGGTCATCTCATTAAACACAGAAGACACCTTTGACTGGGGAATTCCTACAGATGATAAACATTTTTGGTAAAGTATCGGGATTCAAAACTCACTAAAACAAATCAATAGCCCTCATATATACAGATGAATATTGGACTGAGAAAGAAATCAGGGAAATAATACCTTTATAATAAACTCAAAAAATATAAAATATTTTAGGGTAACTATAACCTAGCAAATGGAAGATTTGTGTAACAAAAACTTGAACACATTCAAGAAAGAAATTGAAGAAGACATTAGAAGATAGAACAATCTCCCTGTGTTGTGGATAAGTACAGGATTAATATAGTAAAAATGGCCATCCTTTTATCCACTTGGATTTGAGTTTTGTGCAAGGCTATAAATATGAATCTGTTTACATTCTTCTACATTTGAACATCCAGTTATGCCAGTACTATTTGTTGAAGATACTTTCTTTTCTCCATTGTACAATTTTGGCTTCTTTGTCAAAATTCAGGTAATTGTGGATTTAGATGCTCCTCAACCAAAGAGTGGATAAAGAAAATGTGTTACATTTACACAAAAGAGTATTGCTCAGCAGAAAAAAAAAAAAAAAACAATGACATCATGAAATTTGCAGGCAAATGCATGGAACTAGAAAAAATCATCCTGAGTGAGGTGACCTAGACCCAAAAAGACAAACATGGTATGTACTCACTCATAAGTGGATATTAGATGTAAAATAAAAGATAACCAGGCTACAATCCACAACCCCAGAGAAGCTAGGTAACAAAGAGGACCTTAAGAAGGAGAGCCCAGTGCCTAAGGTATGACACCTTGAGCAACCTTGGTGCAGGAGAGAGGGGCTTGGACCTGCCTCATCTGAATGTACCAGGTTCTGCTGACTCCCCATGGGAGACCTTGACATGGAGGAGGTGGAAATGGAGGGTGGGTTGGGGGTGAAGGCTGGGGGGCAGAAAGAGAGAGGAGGGGGAATCTGTGGTTGGTATGTAAAATGAATAGAAAATTTCATAGTAACACATAGATTTCCCTGGGAAGGGGAAATAGATGAGATATCCTGGGTAAACTCGGGGCTGGCTGTAGGGGGAGGTGGTGGAGGGGAGGGGATGGGGGAATGGGATCTGGTTGGTTGAGTTGGGAGCAGGACAGAGGACAAGAGTAATGAAAGAGATATCTTGTTTGGGGGTTAAGCCAGGACAACTCCCAGGAATCCACAAAGATGACCCCAGCTAAGGCTTCTAGCAATACTGGAGAGGGTGCCTGAACTGGCCTTTTCCTTTAATCAGATTGATGAATACCCTATTTGTCATCAGAAAGCCTTCATCCAGTAATTGATGGAAGCAGATGCAGAGATCCACAGGCAAGCACTGGGCAGAGCTCTGGGAGTCCAGTTGAAGAGAGGGAGGAGGAACTGTACAAGCAAAGGGGGTCAAGACCATGATGGGGAAACCCACAGAGACAGGTGACCTGAGCTAGTGGGAGCTCACAGACTGGATGGACAGCTAGAAAGCCTACATGGGACCCATCTAGGCCCTCTGTGTGTGGGTAACAGTTGTATAGCTTGGTCTGTTTGTGGGGCCCCTAGCAGTGGGATCAGTAGCTGTCCCTAGTGCATGAGCTGGCTTTTTGGAACCTATTCCCCATGCTAGGATACCTTGCCTAGCCATGCTGCAGGGGGAGGAGCTTGGTCTTGCCTCAACTTTTTATACCATGCTTTGTTGACTCCCATTAGAGGCCTGCCCCTTTCTGAAAGGGAGAAGAAGTGGATGGGGGTGGCTAGACAGAAGGTAGGGGGAGGGAACAGGAAGAGAGGAGAGAGGGGCACTATGGTTGGTGTGTAAAATAAATGAAAAATTTAAGAAAAAATGGCCATCCTACCAAAAGCAATGTAATTATTCAATGCAATCCCCATCAAAATTCCAACACAATTCTCTACAGATTTTGAAAAGTTAATTTTCATCTTCATATGGCAACACACACACACACACACACACACACACACATACACACACACACACACACACAAAGAAAAATGAGAAAACAGCCACAATGACAAACACCACAACAACAAAAAACAGAATAGCTAAAATAATACTGAATAATAAAAGAACTGCTGGAAATATCACCATTTCTGACTTCAAATTTGACTACAGAGCTGTAGTAACAAAAACATCATGATATCAGCACAAAAACAGACATATCATTCAATAGAACCAAATTGAAGATGCACATGTACATCCACACACCTATGAATACTTGATTTTTGATAATGAAGACAGAAATACACACTGGAAGAAAGATGGCATCTTCAACAAATGATGATCGTCAAACAGGATGGCTGCCTGTAGAATAATTCAAATAGATCCATATTTATCACCCTGCACAAAACTCAAGTTCAAAATATAAAAGCAGATACACTGGACCTGTAGAAGAGAAAGTGTGGAATAGTTTTTAATTCACTGGAACACTAAAGATTTTCTGAACAGAAGACCATTAGCACAGGTACTAAGATCAACAATTAATAAATGGGGCTTCATGAAACTGAAAAGTTTCTATTTGGCAAAGGGCACCATCACTAGGACAAAACAGCAGTCTACAGAATGGGAAAAGATTTTTACCAATTGCAAATCCTATACATCCGATAGAGAGCTATTATCCAAAGTATATAAAGACCTTAAAAAGCGAATATCAAGAAAACAAATAACCCAGTTTAAAAATGGGGTACAGATCTAAACAGAGAGTTCTCAAAAGAGGAAGCACAAATGGCAGTATTTAAGGAAAAATCTCAACATCCCTAGTTCTCAGAGATATGCAAATCAACATATTTCTTTTTTTGATATTTTTTTAATTTATAATTAATTTAATTTTATATATCAGCCACGGATTCCCCTGTCCTTCCTCCTCCCGGCCACACACACCCTTCCCCCAATCCACCCCCCATTCCCACCTCCTCGAGAGAAAGGACTCCCCTGGGGATTCAGATCAGCCTGGTAGATTCAGTTGAGGCAGGTCCAGTCACCTCCTCCCTTCACCCAGGCTAAGCAAAGTGTCCCAGCATAGGCCCCAGGCTCCGAAAAGCCAGCTCATGCACTAAGTATACATCCCGGTCCCACTGCCTGGGGGCCTCCAAAACAGTTCAAGCTAATCGACTGTCTCATTTATCCAGAGAGCCTGATCCAGTTCCATGTGGGCTCCTCAACTATTGGTTCATAGTTCATGTATTTTCACTAGTTTGGCTATTTGTCCTTATGTTTTTTCCAATTATGGTTTCAACATCTCTTGCTCATACAATCCCTCCTCTCTCTTACCGATTGGACTCCCAGAGTTCCACCTGGGGCCTGGCTGTGGATCTCTGCATCCGTTTCCATCAGTCATTGGATGAGAGTTCTATCATGACAGGGTGTTTGACCATCCTATCACCAGAGTACGTCAGTTCGGGCTTTTTCTCGAGCATTGCCAGTAGTCTATTGTGGAGGTATCTTTGTGGATTTCTAGGGACCTCTCTAGCACTTTGCTTCTTCTTATTCCCATGGGATCTTCATTTATCATGGTATCTCTTTCCTTGTTCTCCCTCTCTGTTCTTGATCCAACTGGGATCTCCCACTCCCCTAAGCTCTCTTTCCCCCGACCCTTGCCCTTCATTACCACCACCCCGCCACGTCCAGTTTGCTCATGTAGATCTCATCCATTTCTCTGTCATTGGGTGATCCCTGTGTCTTTCTTAGGGTCCTCTTTACTAGGTAGCCTCCCTGGAGTTGTGAGTAGCAGTCTAGTTATCCTTTGCTTTACACCTAGTAACCACCTATGAGTGAGTACATACCATGTTTGTCTTTCTGAGTCTGAGTTACCTCACTCAGGATGATTTTTTTCTAGTTGCATCCATTTGCCTGCAAACCTCATGATGTCGTTGTTTTTCTCTGCTGAGTAGTACTCCATTGTGTATATGTACATTTTATTTATCCATTCTTCAGTTGAAGGGCATCTAGGTTGTTTCCAGGTTCTGGCTATTACAAACAATGCTGTTATGAACATAGCTGAGCAAGTGCCCTTGTGGTATGATTGAGCATTCCTTGGGTATATGCCCAAGAGTGGTATAGCTGGGTCTTGGGGGAGATTGATTCCCAATTTTCTTTTTTTTTTTTCTTTTGGTTTTTCGAGACAGGGTTTCTCTGCGTAGCTTTGTGCCTTTCCTGGAGCTCACTTGGTAGCCCAGGCTGGCCTCGAACTCACAGAGATCCGCCTGGCTCTGCCTCCCGAGTGCTGAGATTAAAGGCGTGCGCCACCACCGCCCGGCTTTCTTTTTCTTTCTTTCTTTTTTTTTTTTTTTTTTTTTTTGATTCCCAATTTTCTAAGAAAGCACCATATTGATTTCCAAAGTGGCTATATAAGCTTACATTCCCACCAACAGTGGAGGAGAGTTCCCTTGCTCCACATCCACTCCAGCATAAGCTGTCTTCAGTGTTTTTGATCTTAGCCATTCTGACAGGTGTAAGGTGGTATCTCAGAGTCATTTTGATTTGCATTTCCCTGATGATTAGAGATATTGAGCAATTCCTTAAATGCCGTTCAGCCATTTGAGTTTCCTCTGTTGAGAATTCTCTGTTTAGCTCTATAGTCCATTTCTTAATTGAACTGTTGGGCATTTTGATGTCTAATTTCTTAAGTTCTTTATATATTCTGGATATCAGCCCTCTGTCAGATGTGGGGTTGGTGAAGATCTTTTCCCATTCTGTAGGCTGTTCCTTTGTCTTGTTGACCGTGTCCTTTGCTCTACAAAAGCTTCTCAGTTTTAAGAGGTCCCATTGATTAATTGTTTCTCTCGGTGTCTGTGCTACTGGTGTTATATTTAGGAAGTGATCTTTGGTGCCAATGCATTCAAGACTACTTCGTACTTTCTCTTCTATCAGGTTCAGAGTAACTGGATTTATGTTGAGGACTTTGATCCCCTTGGACTTAAGTTTTGTGCACAGTGATAGATATGGATCTATTTGCAGCCTTCTACATGGAATCAACATATTTCTTGCAAACTCATCTTACACCAGTAAGAATAGCCAAGATCAATAAAACAAATGACAACTCATGCTGGAGACAATGTACAGTAAGGGGAACAACCATGGTGATCGATTGTCACAAAGGCCTATGCAGACTGAAATAATGAAGTCAAGCAATACAATTCCAGAGTCCCTAAAAGGCTTTCAACATACATAACCTTCAAGAATGCTTTTATGGCTATTAAGTGTTGAATTATATTTTTATCTTTAATTTTTGTCAGTGTCCAGCTTTGGAAAACAAATTTTTTTCTTGCTGGTTTTATTGGTTAGAATTTCAGCTTATGTTTCCTTTCTCAGGGTCTTCTTGTCCTCTCCTATGAGGCCACAGTATTTCCCATGGACAGCTCCTAAGGAATGTCTGTAATCTCAGGGTCACTCACAAGAATTTAGTTTACTAGCACTGATGTAGAAAAGGTTGTCCTGGAGGGGGAGAGACAAACTATAAAGCAAATAAGAGAAAAAAAAGAATTTGAATAGGATTATGAAGTACATGGCATTCAGTTTCTACACACTCAGTGCCTACTCTCAATATTTCTGCTTTCTTGGAATGAGTATGTGGTTAACCCTTTAAATGAAGAATCCAACTGTGCTGAGGAGCTAGATTAGAGAGAATGGATCATGGGATCATTGTTGAAGAAAAAAAGTAAGAACAGGGACCACGTGACCCTGGCAACAATTAGAACACTGCATGAAGATGTATCTGTCCTTCCTTGGTGTGTCAGAGTCTGTCCATCGTGATGCATTTTTCAGATCAGTCCATAGGTTATAGAACATCCATAAAGAGTCTGGTATCTAGGCTTAGAGAGACAGATGAGTCTTTGATGCCTATGCAAGAACCGCTACTGCTTTCCAGCAATGCTTTGTTTTAGCTGAGAGCTTTTATTAAAGATAAAGAGTTGGAGTGAACGTGGTGGCACATACCTTGAGACACAGAGGGAGAGGATCTGAGTTCAAGGCCAGCCCAGTCTACATGAGTTCCAAGCTAACAAGGCTACATAGTGAGACTTGTCTTTAAAAAAAAGATAGATTAATTAGAGGGGTACAGAAAAGGTTCATCAGTTAAGGGCAGTATCTGCTTTTGTAGAGAACATGAGATCAATTCCCAAACTCCACATGGTGGTTTACAGCTACTTGTAGCTCCAGTTCCAAGAGATCTGACACCCTCTTCTAGCCTTTGTGGACACACACACACACACACACACACACACACACACACACACACACACACTCACACTCACTCACACACACACACAATAAAAATTTTGGTAGGAGATGTTAACATGGAGAAAGTAAATAAATAGGTTTGATATAGTCAACAGTGTGAGTTCTAGAGATGTCTGTCATGATCCTATTTCCTTCCCAGTGTCTCCATGTCCCTTTACATTTGGAGCTTTAATTCTCAGGAGAGGCTAAATGTTCTCAGCATCACTTGTAGAGGTGCATGGGCTCACCTAGTCTCTGCCACTCAAGTACTTTTATGTCAGAATTTGGCACACAGCCTTGGAGAGACTCAGGAGCAAATGCTCAGAATGAAACTGGGTGAGATTGGTACCAGAGGCAGCAGACAGTTCAGTCTCCAGATTTGATGAGGATGCTGTTATGTCTGAGAGTGGCCAGGGTAGCAAGGGGCTGTACTATACTATCAAATTCAAACCCAGGGATTACTAAAGTGATGTCTCCACAGAATCCATGGTACCAAATGAGTTTTGAACATTTTTTCAGCATTGTTCAACTCTTGAAGCTAATACATCAGTTTTTTTAAACTTTATTCATTTATTTTATGTTCTGACCTCAATTTCCCCTCTCTCCTTTCCCTCTATTCCCTCCTCCCTTCTCTCCTCTGTCCCCCTCCCCATCCTCTCTTCCTCTGTTTGGAGAGGGGCAGGCCTCCTATGAGTGTCAACAAAGCATGGCATATCATGTTGAGGTAGGACTAAGCTCCTCCCTTTGTATTAAGGCTGGGTGACAACCCAGGATGGGGAATAGGTTCCCAAAAGCCAGCTCAAGCATTAGGGACAGTCCCTGATTCCACAGCTAGGAATCCCACAAATAGACAAAGCTACACAATTGTCACTCATATGTACAGGGTGTAGGTTGGTTCCATGCAGGCTTCCTTGCTGTATGTCCAAAGTCTGTGAGCTCCTATTAGGCCAGGTTAGTTGTTTCTATGAGTTCCCTTGTGATTACCTTCACACACACACACACACACACACACACACACACACACACACACACACACACACACCCGCCTCCCCCCTACCCCCAGCTCATACAATCCTTCCTTCCTCTCTTCAACTGGATTCCCTGAGCTCAGTCCAATGCTTGGCTGTGGATCTCTGTATTTGTTTCCATCAGTTACTGGATTTAGGCTCTCTGATGACAACTAGTCACCAATTTAATTACAGGAAATGGCCAGCTCAGGCACCCTCTCTACTATTGCTATGAGTCTTAGCTGGGGTCATCCTTGTGTATTCCTGGAAGTTTCCCTGACACTAATTTTCTCCCTAACCCCAAAATGTACCCCATCAAGACATCTCTCTCATTACTCTATCATTACCCTTCTATCCTGCCCCCAACCTGCTCAACACGATCCCTCATGTTCCTATTCCACAACCCACACCCTGCCCCCAGTTTATCCAGATCTCTTCTATTTTCCATTCCCAGAAAAATCCATGTGTTCCCCTTTGGACCCTTCTTGTTACCTAGCCTCTTTGGAGTTGTGGATTGTAGACTGGTTATCATTTACTTTACAGCTAATATCCACTTATGAGTGAGTACATATCATGTTTGTCTTTCTGGCTATGGGTTACCTCACTCAGGAAGGTCTTTACCAACTCCACATCTGACAAAAGGCTGATCTCCAAAATATATAAAGAACTCAAGAAACTAGACATCAAAATATCAAATAATCCAATTAAAAATGGGGTGCTGATCTAAACAGAGAGTTCTCAACAGAAAAATCTCACATGCCAAGATACACTTAAATAATTGTTCATCATCCTTAGCTATCAGGAAAATGAATATGAAAATGATTCTGAAATATCTTATACCTGTCAAAATTATTAAGATCAAAAACCTTAATGACAGCTTATGTTGGAGAGGATGTGGAATAAGGGGAGCACTCTTCCATTTCTGGTGGAAGTGTGAACTTGTGCAGCCACTTTCAGAAAATTGAGAATCACTTTCTACCTCAAGACCCAGGTATATCGGGCATACACCCAAAGAATGCTAAATCATACCACAAGGACACTTGCTCAACTATGTTCATAGCAGTGTTATTCATAATAGCCAGAATCTAGAAACAACCTGAATGCCTGTCAAATGAAGAATGGATAAAGAAAATGCAGTACATTTATATGATGGAGTATTACACAACAGTTCAAAACAATGAGTTCTCGGAATTTGCAGGCAAATGGATGGAACTAGAAAAAAATCATACTGAGTAATATCTCAGTTTTAATACCTCTTGGAAATGTATTTTCTGCTTATATTAGGCCATGTTTGCTTCTGTGGTCCTTCACCAGGGATGGTGGAGGACAATGATTAGTGGTGGAAAATGTGGAGAGCAAACAAGTGTAAGTTTTTCCTTTTATTTTTTTTATGTTGAACTATCATAATAGAAATTAAGAAAGAGAACTTTTATTTTGATTAGTTATTTTTTATTTGTTCATCTGAATTTTATTTGAAAGTGTGGCCCAAGCTATAACCACAAGGAGAAGACCTTCAAATGACAATTGCAAAACTTAGCCCTTGACCTTCCCAGGCACCAAGCTCAGCTTTTTGCTGCTGCAGTTGCTGTTTCACATCAGCTCTTCCCTAGAGAAGATGACTCAGCTCAGATGAGCTGGTCATGGCCTCCCAGGCTGGCAGAAATGGCCTCTGGGACAGCTTTCCAAACCCGTCTTCTGTCCCTATCTTACACACTTAACACTGGCTTACAGTTTAGATTTCTTTTATGGCTATCACTATTCTCTGGAAAATCCTTGGTAAATTATCCTCTATTTCTGTTTCCTCAGTCTTTCCCTCCCAATTACATAGAGAAATTTCTTAAAATTGTCAAATTATACAATTTCTTAAAACACTAAGATACATACCCAGTTCTTTCCCAACCTAAATGCCTGTGTGTTTTCTCCCTATTTCTTCCTTTTTTCTTTTCTTTTTTAAACCACAAACTCATAGACCTCAATAAGAGAGGATGGAAGAGGGCTTTGTAGAGGATCATTCAAGACACATGGGAGCTGAAATAGCCACTGGAGGGACAGAGTGTAACTCTGTTGGCTGTTTTAGAAACACAGTATTTTCTTGATTAGTATAATTTACATATATATATATATATATATATATATATATATATATATATATATATGAAGTAAAAATTCTCCAAACTTGTTATTCTTTTTGAGTCATTGCAAGGCATAGGAATGTATTATAATCCTGTGGCTAGACTGCTTTCTTAGTGGGCTCAGGACCAGGGCTTAATCTCCTGCACCTGTGAAAAGCAAAACAAAATGAACAACAACAACAACAAAACACACTGTGATCCTTGGTTATCTACTGGGAGCTAGTTCCCAGACTATAAGACACTCAATCTACGTAGGTCAGGACAGCATAGCATTTGCATGCGATCTATGTACACCCTCTGCCATGCTTTGCAGAACCTGTAGAGTACTTGCAAGAACTAACGCACTGCCAATGCTGAATAAGTTACTGCTACATTGTCTAGTTCAGGGAGCAATGGCATAAAAAGACAGTCTGTAAATGTTTGTATGGATGTACTTTTTCCCCAAATATTTCTAAGCCCTGTGAGTTGAGATCTATGGTTGTAGAAGCTTATGGAAGCAGAAGGATGACTTTGCAGCAAAGGGCCAGAAGATTCATCTTTCTTTGATAGTGTTGAAGAATTAGGTTAATAAGCAAGCAAAATAAATGCTGCTTTGGCCTTGCCTAACAAACCTAAAAAGCAAGATCCAAAAATATCAAAGTAATTCCTAGCAACTTAACTATAAGCCAGAGCAAAGCTCACAGCAATGTAATGGATGCAAAAATATCCAGCACCAAAATTAATAAAAAATCACAGTGACTTAGTAACCGTGTATACAAAAAGGCAGAATGATATGGCCAATTTCATGGAAGAAAATAAAGGAGAGGCTAATAAAATGTCATAGACCTCACAGAATAGCACCACAGGCTCTGCCATAGACCCACAAGACAGGAATTAACTTGTTTAGTTTGTGTCCTAGACTGTCACCACAAATTACCATGCAGAAATTAAAAGTAACATTTGAAAAGAGCTGGTAATAGCATAGACATATAACAACATTTTTTGCTGTGATGTTGATAAAACTACAAACATATGTATGTGTATATATGTATATATACATGTATATATATATATATATATATGTTTCTTTGTTTTGTAGCCCTAAATACACCATTTAATCCCTATAAAATTTATTTATTATACAAAAGGCAGACCACAGTATCTGACTCATCTGATGATAGAAGCAAAATCAGCAGCTGTAGCCATGCTCAATTCTTCACAACCACTGTTTAAAACTTATTTCTTCCTATACTGCTCATCAGTTAACATATATTGTTCACATTTTAAATTATTTATTTTCTGTCTTCATAGATGGGGGCTTAGTCACTGGTATATTCCTAGTGCCTAGAACACTGTCTGGCATACAATATAAAAAAATATATTTTTATGGATGTGTGTGACTAAAAAAAGTATAAAAGGGAGTGTTGTGATGGACGAGTTCTAGATCTTTACTGGTGTTTACACAAACCTACTGACATAATAAAATAACATAAAATAATACAGGTATATGTACAAAGGAGCAAATTTAAAAGTGAGAAGCAGCAATCAACTCTGTGCTATATATACTAGGTCTGCTTTCTGTTTGTAATAAGCAAAGCTACACCCAGCACTGTTTTTTTGCAACTTCCTTCAAAATTAAAAATCCTGAGTGTTTTTGTGTTATATTTGATTTATTCTGTATGTGTACACACATGTGCCATAGTGCCTATGCAGAGGTCAGAGGTCAACCTGTGATTCGGTCCTCTCCTTCTACCATGCCCATCCCTGGGATTGAATCAGGTTGTCAGATTAGAGGCAAGGGTCTTTACCCACTGAGCCTTCTTGTCAGCTCTAAAAAATCTTGAGAAGTTTAAGTTAATCAGTAAGGCACAACTTAAATCTGTTTTTTAATAGAAAAAAGTTAAAGTAAAGATAACTATTTAATAATGTTGAATAGCTTTCTCTTACTATAAAGGAGATTTATTTTGTCTTTCTATTTAAATATATTCTTAATGGGAAAAATGCAAGAGGCACTGGTTTTTATTTGGTCTTTGTTTTTCCTTTAACCATTCAGCCCATCTTCTTCATAGGAAGAGCACTGAGATAATCCTTAACATTTGAAAGCATCTACTCTCTCCAGCTCGAGCTCCTGAAGCTGAACTCTTAATTTGCACTAAGGTCAGAGAGTGGCTGTGTAGCATGCCGAACTTCATGGATTATTAGGAAAGCTGCTTAGAAATTTTCATATATAAATATTCTTCCTAGAAAACCTTGCTCATATTCTTTCTGCCTTTGCAATAATCTGTTTGACCAACATTTAAAGCTCACTGGAAGATCAAAATTGGTTGTTTCTTAGCTTGTTGTCAAAACGTAGTATTTCTCCTTACCCTACCCATCTGAAGCAGAAGACAATGGTCTCTGAGTAGGTAGTGACATTCAGTCCTAATGTCATTGCAAAACCAAGGTTGATGATTAAAATTTTCTATTCAAAGAAAGCATTTCAGCTTTTAACATTGTGTTTATTTATTTTAGTGTACAATAGCCTGCCTTTCTTTTTTGTGCTTCTTTATCTAATATCCACTTGGTGATATTTTTTTTTCTTTTTCGTTTGTTTGTTTGTTTGTTTGAGACAGGGTTTCCTTGTTCAACTGCCCTGGTTGTTCTGGAACTTACTTAGTAGACTAGGCTAACCTCGAACTCACAGAGACTCACCTGTCTTTGCTTTCCAAGTGCTGGGATTAAAAGTGTGCAGCCCCCCACCTGGTATTACTATAGTTCTGTAGTAGAGCTTGAAATCAGGGATGGTGATGCCTCTGGAAGTTCTTTTCTTGTACAGGATTATTTTAGTTATCCTGGGTTTTTTGTTTTTCCATATTAAGTTGAGTATTGGTCTCTCATGTTCTGTAAACAATTGCTGGAAAATTGATGGGGATTGTGCTGAATTCTTACATTGCTTTCGATAAGATGGCCATTTTTACTATGTTAATCCTACTGATCTGTGAGCAGGGGAGATCTTTCCATCTTCTGATATCTTCTCCAATTTCTTTCTTCAAAGGCTTGAAATTCTTGTCATACAGGTCTTTCACTTGCTTGGTTAGAGCTACACCAAGATATTTTATATTATCTGTGGCTGCAGTGAAGGGTGTTGTTTCCCTGATTTCTTTCTTAGCCCATTTATCCTTTGTATTTAGGAAGGATGCTGTTTTTTTTTTCCTTAGTTAATTTTGTATCAAGCCACTTTACTGAAGCTGTTTATCAGCTGTAGAAGTTCTTTGGTAGAATTTTTGGGGTCACTTATGTATACTATCATATCATCTTCAAATATCAATACTTGTTTTCCCCCTTCCCAAATTGTATCCTCTGGATTTCCTTCAGTTGTCTTATTGCTCTAGCTAGAACTTCAAATACTGTGTTGAATAGATATGGAGAGAGTGGACAGTCTTGCTCCTGATTTTAATAGAAGTGCTTTGAGTTTATCTCCATTTAATTTAATTTAAATTAAATAGAAGTGCTTTGAGTTTCTCTCCATTTAATTTAATTTGATGTTGGCTATCTGCTTGCCTTTGTTATGTTAGGCATATCCCTGATCTCTCCAAGACTTTTATCCTGAAGGAATGTTGGATTTTGTCAAGGGCTTTTTCAGCATCTAATGAGATAAACATGTTTTTTGTTTCAGTTTGTTTATATGGGAGATTACAATGACAGATTTCCATATACTGAACCATCCCTGCATCTCTGGGATAAAGCCTACTTGATCACGGTGGATTATCCTTCTTATGTGTTCTTGGATTTGGTTTGCAAGTACTGAGTATTTTAGCACCAATGTTCATGGAGGAAAATGATCTGTAATTCTCTGTCTTTGTTGATTTTTTGTGTGGCTTGGGTGTCATGGTGATTGTGGTCTCATAAAATGAATTTGGCAATGTTACTTTTGCTTCTATATCATGGAATAGTTTGAGGAGTATTGGTATTAGCTCTTCTTTGAATGTCTGGTAGAATTATGCATTAAAACCATTTGGCCCTTGGCCCTTTTGGGTAGGTGGGTAGGAGACTTTTAATGGCTGCTTTTATTTCCTTGGAGATTATAGGTCTATTTAAATTGTTTATCTGTCTTAATCTAACTGTATTAAGTGGTATCTATCATGAAATTTGTCCATTTCTTTTATATTTCCTGTTTTGTGGAATATAGGTTTTTGATTTGAGTATCTATTGATTCTTTGAATTTCCCTGATGTCTGTTGTTACGTTTCCCTCTTTGTTTCTGATTTTGTTAATTTGGATATCCTCTCTCTGCTTTTTAGTTAGTTTGAATAAGAGTTTATCTACCTTGTTGATTTTCTCAAAGAACCAACTCTTTGACTCATTGATTCTTTGTATTGTTCTCTTTGTTTCTATTTTGTTGATTTCAGCCCTGAGTTTGATTATTTCCTACCATCTATTTGATGTTCTGTAAGCTTCTTGTACCTTTAAAGGCATTTCATTATTTAGGTTAGAAAATATGTCTTCTATGATTTTTGTTGAAAAATATTTTCTGAGCCTTTGTCTTACTTAGGGTTTCTATTGCTGTGATGAAACACCATAACTCTAAAATCAAGTTTTGGTAGAAAGGATTTATTTGGCTTACTCTTCCATATTGCTGTTCATTATTGAAGAAAATCAGGAAAAGAACTCAAACAGGGCAGGATCCTGGAGTCAGGAGCTGGTGTAGAAGCCATGAAGGGGTGCTGCTTACTGGATTGCTTCCCCTGGCTTGCTCAGTCTGCTTTCTTATAGAATCCAGGACCACCAGTCTGGGGATGGCACCACCCACTGTGGGCTGGGCCCTCTCCCATTGATCACTAAATGAGAAAATGCCTTATGCTTGGATCTCTTGGAGGTATTTCCTCAACTGAGGTTCCTTCCTCTCTGATGACTCTAGCTTGTGTCAAGTTGGCACACAAAATCAGCCAGTGCAGCCTTTGAGCTGAAAATCTCCTCCCCCTCCTCCTTCTCCTTCTCCTATTTCTTCTTCCTCTTCTTCATTTTATTCTTACTCTTCTATTCCTATTATTCTTTGACTGCTTATTAATTTTTTCTATCATATTTTCTATGTCTGAGAATCTGAACTCTTCCATCTCTTGTATTCTATTGGTGATACTTGCATCTGTAGTCCCCATTGCTTACCTAGATTTTCCATCATTTTCTTGTGCTTCAGCTGTGTTGGAATATTCAGGGCTTGCTGTAGTAGGATAGCCGGATTCTGGTGGTGCCTTATTGCCCTGGGCGTTGTTGATTGTGTTCTTACACTGGCCTCTAGTCATTTGGATTTAGTGTTATTATAGGTTTTGGTGCTGATTTCTGGGTTTATCTTTGTTGAATGGATGTTTCTTGGGTGTTTTTTTCCCTTGCTTTCTGTTTTCGTTCTAGTTTTCTGGCCTGAGTGGCCTGTGGTTTTGGTGACCAGTGACTCTTCAGGTGCAGCAGTATGTCTCTGCTGGGGTTTTGGCAGCCTACATAACCTCTGGGGTTTGGGGTGCTTGTGTTGTCTCTGGGGTTTTGGGGTTCTGGGAGCTGGTGTGGCCTCTGGGATTCTGGATACTGGTGTGGTCTCTGTTGTTCCTGGTACCTGAGGTTTCTAGTGCTGCTGTGGCCTCTGGTACAGAAGGAATCTGCTCCTGGAGTTGTAGGCTGGGGTTTAGAACTGAGGAGAGAGGGTGCTGTTGGAGAATGCTAGGCAGGCTTTAAAGAGTGCTAGCAGGCAGTGAGTGGGTAGTATCTTACCTGGGATTCCTAGTACTGGTGTGGTCTCCAGTACAGCAAGAGTCTTCTGCCAGAGTTGTGGGCCAGGATATGGAACCCAGGGGAGGAAGTATACACACACACACACACACACACACACACACACACACACACACACACACACAAACACACACACACGTGTACCATAGAAAGAAATGGGCATAAAGAAGCTGATTATAAGAAATCAGTTTTTACAATTGTGGAGGCTAACAAATTAAAAGGTCTTCTAGGCTTTTTAATAAGCTAGAGACCTAGAGGAGCCAATGTCCTGGTTCACTTAGTAGCCAAAGGCCTGAGAGAATCAAGGGAGCTGAAGGCCAACAGGTCTAGAATCAGGAGAGCTTTAGTTTCTAGCCACACCCAAAAGCAAGATAAAAACTAAAGTCTCAGGCTGAGTGTGGTAGTGCATACCTTTAATCCCAGTATGGGGAGGCAGAGGCAAGTGGTTCTCTATGAGTCTGAAGCCAACCAGTACGGTGGTTTGAATAGAATTTGTTCCCATAGACCCGTGTGTTTGAATTCTTGGCCCATAGACAGTGGCACTATTAGGAGGTGTGGCCTTGTTGGAGGAAGTGTGTCAATGTGGCGGTGGGCTTTGAGGTCTTATATGTTCAAGCTATGACCAATTTGGCTCACAGTCTTCCTTCTGCTGCCTTCAGATCAAGATGTAGAACTCTCACCTCCTTCTCCAGCACTGCGTCTGTCTGCACATTGTCATGCTTGCCATCAGGATAATAATGGACTAAACCTCTGAAATGTAAGCCAGCCCCAATTAAATGTTTACTTTATAAGAGTTGCCATGGTCATGGTGTGTCTTCACAGTAACAGAAACCCTAATTAAGGTAGAATTTTCGTAAGAGACTATGGTATTACTGTGATAAGCTGGACCATGTTTTTGTTTGAAGGAATGTAGAATTTGGGACCTTGAGTTAGGAAAGCAGTGGAATGCTTTAAATGGGACTTAGTGGGCCATACTAGTAGGAACATGGGAGACCGTGATACTGAGGATTATTTGAACTGTGGGGGCCTGGCTCAAGTTGTTTTCAGAGGAAAAGAATTTTAATATGTGGCCTAGAGACTGTTCTTGTCTCTAGGTAAGAATGTGGCTGCTTTTTCCCCTTGTCTGAAAAATCTGCCTGAGGCTAAAGTGAAGAGTTTTGAATTAATTGAGTTGGCAGAGGAAATCCCAAAATAGCCTAGTATTGATTCTGTCATATGGTTATTACTGGTTACTTTTATACAGCTCTATAATGAAAAGAAACAAGCTGAGCAAAGAAAAGTACAAAATGTACAATTTGAGGAGAAAGGGGGCACCAGGAAGTGGAATGGAGCTCAGTCTTGTGTTCAAGGAGATAAACAGATTAAAGAGAAGCCTGGTATTAAATGGGATAAAGGGAGTGGTCACCTCGGGGCAAGACTCCACCCAGCTAAGCTTCCAACACATGAAAAGAAATTAAAGAATAGCTTACCTCCAGGTGTGGTGGCATATGCCTTTAATCCCAGCACTCAAGAGACAGAGAATCTCTGAGTTTGAGGCCAGCCTGGTCCACAGATTGAGTTTCAGGATAGCCAAGTTTAGGTAGTGAAGGAAACCATCAAAACCAGCAAGCTAATGAAGATATAATTGAACTAGGGGGGCATGTTCTAGGCCCAGCAAGCAGTAGAACTTGGCAGCTTTGGCCACATGGTTCTGGCTTCAGAGTCAAGGATACAAGAAAGGGATTATTGAATCTCCCTCCATGACTAAAGAAAGCTGCTGAGGCCAGGCATGTGACAGTGATGACCCTGCATGGACACCTAGAGAGGCCACTGAGTGAAACTGTGAAGGTGAAGCCTGGATTGTGTTGGAGACCCCAAGATGTTGGAGATGCCAGAGCTGTGGGATACCTGCCGAGGAGAGCTACTAACAGGGAGTGGAACCAGCTTAAGATAAAGAGGTGTATTGCAGTCAACAAAGCTGAAAGGAACTGGAGAAATGAAGAGTGCTTTCATGTTCGACAGGGAGCTGCAGAATTTAGAGTGTGCCCAGCTGGGTTTTGTTCTTGCTTTAGTTCAGTATTTCCTCACTATGCTCATCTCCTCCCTTTGGAACAGTAATTGCCTGTGTTGTTATATGTTGGAAGTACATGATCTGCTTTTTCATTTGATTTTGCCAGGGATTATAGAAGAGATGTTGAACTTTGGTCTGTTAAACAAGTTGGAGACTGTTATGTACTATTTGGACTACTGAAGATGGAAATGCATTTCTGCATTATGTTTTGACTACAAGCATATGGAGGCCAAGAAGTAGAATGTGATGATTTGAATAGGAAAGCCCCCATAGACTTAAGTGTTTGAATACTTGGTCTACAGAGAATGGCGCTATTAGGAGATGTGGTCTTTTTGAAGTAGGTATAGTTTTGTTAGAGGAAGTTTGTCATTAGGGATAGGCTCTGAGGTTTCTGAAGGTCAAGCCAGTGCTCTGCCTGATATCTGAGGATCCAGATGTCGAACTCTCAGCTCCTTCCCCAGCAGCATGTCTGCCTGCATGTTGCCATGTTTCCCACCTTGATGACAATGAACTAAATTTCTGAAACTGTAAGCCAGCCCCAATTAAATGTTTTCATTTATACAAGTTACCATGGTCATGGTGTCTCTTCATAGCAATAGAAACCCTAACTAAGACACCAAGTCTACATCATAAGACCCTATCTCAAAAAAGAAAGAAAGGAAGGAAGAAAGACACACAAAAAAGCCAATGTCCCAGTTAGAAGGCAGTTGTAAAGGAATAATATTTTAGTTGCAGGGAGGTCAGCCTTTTTCCTCCATTCAGGTTGTCATTAAGAAGGACAATTTGTTTTCATCACTCTCATAGAAACATACAGAACAATGTTCATCCAAATGCCCAGGTAGTACATGCTCCAGCCCAGTAGCATTACCTGAATGAATCAAGCTACAAAACTCGTAGAGTACAATGACTTCCTCATCAAATGGCACTAAGCATCATTTCCACAAATAGCTCTAAATACAAAATGCTAGTGCCCTGGGACACATCTGAATACCACCTGCTCCTTTGCCCTAGGATATTGTCTCATGATAGTCCCTGGATCCCCAGTGTGAGGTGGGATGCAAAAGAAAAACTATGTTCCCTACTCTCATAATTGAGGATAGTGGTATGAGTCCTTGCCACCTACTACTTCTAGTGCTCAAAGTCCAGGGAGTCACAAGATGCCTCATCCTTAGCTTTTTCTTTTGGAGACTTTCCAAGTGTTTTGCAGTCCTGTCTCCCTTTCTCAGCTCAAGTTGCCACATTGCTGGGATTACCCTTTATCCACCAAAGGGGACATCATGCAGTGAGCCATTAGAGACGTGATTACAAATCCAAATACCTCCAAAGGTCAGGAACTAGTTTATATAGCTGCCACGGTTAGAGCTGCAGGATTCTGGTGTTTCTGTGGAGCAGAATTGAGTGTGTGAGGGGAGCTGTGGAAGTAGGTGGGGTTTGGGGATTATCTGTTGTTTCCAGGAGACCAGAGCTCCTTGCAGCTGAGCTGATGCTTGCTTGCCAAGGCGGCTGCACTGCTCTCTTGCCATACCCCTCCTCCCCTCAAAGTCGACAGCCAGTGGGATGCATGTCTGCAGGCCTCTCTCTCCTCACAGGAACAGAAGATAAGAGACCGTTTTCAGTCTGTGTTGTTCTCACTATGGACTTAGGCATGGCGTTAGCCATGGCATTTCAGAGCAGAGGCATGCCATCCGGTTTCCTCTGTGGACAAATGAACTCCAAAATGCAGGCAGCAGAAAGGGTTTGCACAGATAGACATGGAGAAGACAATCAAACTTGGGGGCTAGTGTGTGTGTGTGTGTGTGTGTGTGTGTGTGTGTGTGTGTGTGTGTGTGTGTGTGTGTTGATGCGTGGCCATATGTGAAGGCCAAAGGCCAACCTTGGGTATTCTTTTTCAGGAGCCGTCGGCCTTTGAGTTTTTGCTGTGGCTTGTTTTTGTTTTGTTTCATTTTGTTTTGAGACAGTGTCTCTCATTGGCTCAGATCTCACCAAGTAAGCCGGCTGGATGTCTACTAAGCCTCAGGGATTCACCTGTCTCAGCCTCCATAGTACTGGGATTACAAGCCTATGCCACCACAGCCAGCTTTTTACTTGGTTCTGGGGCTCAAACTCAGCCCCTCCCGCTTGTGTGGCAAATAGACTGAACTATGTCTTCTTCTCCCCAGCCTGCAGATCACCAGGCAGCTCCCCCACTCCTTTCCCCCACCCCATTCTCTGCCTGTTGGGGTATGCACAAACACAGAGCCAGTGCAAGGAGATCCTTCTCACCCAGTGTGGAGAAAACACAGGCGATACTGTCCTCCACCACTGAGGTCCTTGTCACAGCCCCCTCCTCTCCCAGCTCGCGTGCTTCCACTCTTCTTCTGCCTGTCACTCACATGCTCTTTGCTAAAGTAGTGCTGGGCCCTGGAGGAAAGAAGGGGAGCAGCATCAGGCTCCCACTCTACTTCTGAGGGCTGCTGGGAATTCACGAAGACTTTTCTCACACATTGTCCCAGTGAGTTCCAATTCTGAAAAGCAGTAGAATTTTAAGTGGTCATAAGTGGTGCTAAGAGAGCAAGGCAAGTGTTCTGTTGATACAATCTACCCACTGCGCTGTCCGCCTATAGAACTGAACTACCTCAGGGAGGAAGCTGAACAATCCAGGGGAGAAAAGAGGAGTGAACAGCATGAGAGATGTGAACCTTCAAAAGATGTGAGGGAGGGAGGCCACCTAGAACCAGTGTAGAACAGGACCAGGCTGCAATCACTCAGCTTACAACTGTGACACTCCGTGACAATGTGAGAAAAGTCTCAAATTCCTGGAGGCTGTCAGAACTACACTGGGAGCCTGGTGCTGGCTTTCCTCACCCCTCTTTTTCTTCAGGGCCCAGCACTAGCTGGCAAAGAACATGAGAGTAACAGTCAGAAGAAACTCCCCACAGGGGCTGGGAGAGGATGGAGCTGTGACAAAGACCCCAAGGAAGGATAAGTTGTTGAGTTAGGTACCAGCAAGCTGACGGCCAGTGATGAAGAGACCCACAATGCAAGGGGGATGTCCTACTCACTGTAGAGTGAGGTCAATGTGATGGTATGATGCAGTCACCCACGGCAGTGGTCTGAAAATACCCGTCCCCCTTTAAGGTTATAAAAGACATTTGCATGTTCTTTGTCATGTGTACTGACTGGTAAAGTCCTAGGTTGACCCTGATGGAGACAAGTATCACAGAGCAGGATAAAAAGATAGATACTAACATAGCCTTTGTGATAGACACATGGCCCCATAGAAACCACATGTCTGTCATTCTAGAGCCTATGACCATGCAATGTTACAGGACCAAGAAATGATGGTGCAGATGGAATTAGGCCTGCTAGATATCTGACCTTGAACTGAGAGATCATTTGGATAGAACCACTGGTCCCCTAAGGAACCAAAGGCTGCAGGGAAACTGAGAAGCACCAACACAAGCAGAGTGATGAGCCCACTGTCTCTGCACACAGGAAAAGGCCCTGAGCAGGGAAATTCAGAAAACTTTGAGGCATTCCTTGAAGCTGGAGTAGGGAGAAAATGAATTCTCCCCTTGATTTTCCAGAAAGCATGGACAGCTCTGTCCAGTAGGGCCTGTGCCAGGCTTCTGATGTACAGAACTGCAAGATGCCAAAAGTGTGTTGTTTAATTCACCTCCTTGTGTGGCAGTTTGTTGTAGCAGCCACTGTTAACTCATACACTCCCTAGCTTATGAAACAAAGATGCAACCTATTCAAAATCCAGAGGCTTGGGAAAGTGAAACAGCTCAGTGAGTAAAGGCACTTTCTGCCAAGCTTGACCACCTGAGTTTGTTCTCCAGGAACTCCACTGTGCAGAAAAGAACTGATTCCCACAACCTGTCCTTTGACCTCCACACACAGGCTGTGGCATGATGCACTCCAACACTGCATGTCCCCCCACCCCCACCCCCAAGCAGAAGCGCGCGCGCGCGCACACACACACACACACACACACACACACACACACACACGCCACATGTAAACAGACAAACAAACAAACAAATAAATAAATAAATGTAATTGGGGAAAAAAAGAATGCAGCAAAACTTATTTTTAAAAATCCAGGCTTTTCACTGGTTTTCCTAACTCGTCACACAGAGCAGGTTCAATTCCGTGGCTGTGGATGCATGAATCAGGAGCTGACGTCTTCACTCTTAGCCTTCTCTTACATAAGATATAACAGAATGTAATCACACTTTTTTTTTTAACCAAAACTTGACTTTTTAACTAAAATTAATACAGGACTCATAGATCTAACTCTTAGTATAGTGTGTATTATTTTCTACAAAGATTTGTTGTTTTATCAATGCTCTATTTGTTCATAGTATTAAAGATTATTTATTTATTTATTTAACAAATTGCCCGGCTGCATGTCCAAGGAGGTGGAATTGCATCTCCATCCCAGACAGAGTGGTGCATCTTGGAGCAGAAATTGACACAAAGCAGAGCCTCTGAGATCTGGGAACAGAGAGCCGAGCACCGCCCACACGTTCCTGTGGCCAATCGTTTCTCGGGGCTGGTCCATCGCTTGCTCCCCTTCTCTGCTAGTGACTTTCCACGTCCCCCAGCCTCTAGTCCGCCGCCCATTCCCTTCTAGGCCCGAAGCTTCTTCCCTCTGGGGACCACGGTGCCCCCTTCGCAGCTATTTCGTTGTGCCCGGAACCTGCACTTCAGGGAACAGCGAGGCAAAGAGTGAGTAGGGTTCAGAGACTGGGTTTGCACCAGGAGAGGCCTGCAGTGACAAAGGCCACTGCCAGAAGGGTGGGGTGCTCCGCGGGAAAGGGGGAGGGTGGCGAGTGTCCAGGGGCTGCGTGGGGGACTTGTGTGGGCACCCTGAGCATGCTGACGTGGCTGAGGTATTCCACCGTGGTGATTTTCCTCTCTGTCAGTTTCTGAGCTTTCCGGTGCAGCCTATCTCCTTCAGCGTATCCCCTTATTGTTATCCCTTCGCCAGCCAGGACATCCCCCCCTCCACCCCACTCCCCTCCCCCGCCTCATTTCCTTCTTGCGTGGTTTGTGTGCAGCAGGGAGCCATCCGGATTTGATCAAAGGAACCTTAAAGGTGATGTTATCACACACACCGGAGGGGGGCTCCACGCAGAATTCTTTAAGGGTCATGGTCTCTGCTTAGCCTCCTGCCCCTGCTCCCAGGTAAAAGTCCTCTACCTGTGCTTTAAGCACTCAGGAGGGAGCCTGGAGTGAATTTGCGCTAAGAGGTGGGTGGGAGGATGTGGGCAGGGTGCTGCTGAGAATAGGTGTGGGCATTCCAGAGAATGCGGGTCTAGAATGCCTTTGGCCTGCAACAGCAAGCGCTGGATTATCCAGTTGGGGGATAAATAGTCCCCCAGCTGGCCTTCCGGGTTGGCCCAACCTGCGGAGCAGGAAGCCCCAAAGGACACAATGGGAGAAAAAAAAGGATCTTGCCAATTTAGACAATCGTGGAAATGTGGAGGAAAAACCCCTTAAATGTATGTGAAGAATAGAATGTCCCCGTCTACGCGCTGACTAGCCAACCGTCTGTTTATTCTCCAAAGGATTTGTGAACTGATTGCATTTCAGCTCTTCACTTTCTGTTTTGCTTTGCTTATAAATTTAAGAATAAAAAGAATATATAACATCCCAAAGAGCCTGACCATCTTGTGGGTAAAAATAAGGTACAGTGGGACCTTGGATACCACATTGGAGGGGCTCGTCCCTGCCCCTCCCTCCCTGAGACATGGCATCCTGCGTGATTTTCCTTTTGAACGTCTTCCTTGGTGTTTTGCATAGTTTAATGTTTGTGTGTAAAACATACATGCATTGCTTTTTATGTTTCTGTCTTACTTTCATATCATGAATATTATCCTCTACATTCTTACATTTCTGAGATTCACCCTTGTTTATGCTTCTTTCTTTTTTATTTCTTACCATTTAATTTCCTGAATTCTACTGCTGGACATCTGGGATTCTAGCTTGGGAGATGCATTTGTTGTTTATTTGACAAACTATCCCAACAGTAAGCACTATAAAGTCAGTAATAAACAACAACAAAACCACCTCCAATATTTCCTTGCCATCTCCCAGTTTCTGCGGACCTAGTATTCCCTAGTGGCTTAAATGGAGTCTCTGGAGGTTCTCACAGGCTATAGTAAAAAGCTATCGGCTCAGGCTGAAGTCACCTCCAGACTCACAGGAGCTGACTCGGGATTGTTGGAGACTTGGGACCTTCCTGACTTCGGCTAGGCATATCTTCCTTTACAGTATGGGCCTCTTTATAGAGGTTTGCTACCACATAGCATCTTGCTCCCCTCACCCCCACCACAGAGTAAGGGCTTGCCAACAGAAAGGCAAGAGCCAGATTTTTTTTCTTTCCTAATCTCAAAAGTGACATCTCATTTTTTTTTTTTTATCATTTTTCTGTTCCTTAGAAGTGATTGCCCACCACACCCCCACACACCCAAGGGGGTAGATCTTACAAGGGCATGGATGCCTTCAGGTGAACATTCTCAAGACTGCCAACAACAGCAACTAGATAATGCCTTCTAGCATCCATGACTATGTGTGCACATGTTTAGAGCTCACATCCTAGAGTGGAATGAGTAGGTCATAAGATTTGTATATATCCAACTTTATTGGGTTATTTCCAAGCTCTTCCTCGAATGCTAAACTAGCTGGCACTTCCTCTAACAAAGGATCAAAGATCTTGATGCTCCACAGAGCTGTCATAACAAAGTCCATTTTTAGTCAGCCTGGCAAGTAGCAAGTAGTCATACTCTAGGATTTTACTTAGCATCCACATAGCTAACAAGGCAGTCTGCTTTTATATATGCTGCCTAAGAGTTAAGCTTTCTGTCTGCATTTCTGATAACCCGGTTTGTATGTATTCTTCTAGTGAGTTGTTTTACTGTATCTAATTGACATCGGAGTCTTTTCTTTATACAATCCATGTCTTAGTCAATATTTAATTTATGGTATGTGCTGCAAATACCTGCTTCCAGATTGCTTCTGACATTTTCTTTCTCTTTATCTCTCCACATCTCTCAGTGAGAAATTTAAAGTCTCTAGTACTTTCTCTTATCGTGTGTCTTGTTTAAGAATTGTATCTTCGAGGGGCTGGAGAGGTAGTTCAGTAGTTCAGTGGATAAAGCTGTGCAAGTATGAGGATCAGGGCTGGGTACCACACTCCCACGTAAAAGTTGGGCTAGTGTGGTAGCCCACCTGTTATCCCAGTGTAGAGAGAACAGGGGACCCCTCCAAGGCAAGATTACCTACTAGAATATCAAATTCTCAATGTCAGGTCCAGGAAGAGACCCTGCTTCAGTAAATAAAGTGAAAACAATGTCATCAATTGTCTCTGTAGCTATTGAAAGTATCTTGTAATTCATGGGGCTGAGAGATGGTTCCGCCATTAAGGGTGTGTACTCCTCTTGTTGAAGATTGGAGTTCAATTCCCAGCATTCACAGACAGCTCACAAGCACCTATTATCACCTGACATCAACCTCTGGCCTCCACAAGGAGCTATACATATGTACATGTAAACCTATACCCTAGTGCATCTATACACATGCAAACATATACACACACATGCATACCACATACACAAAGGCACACACAGGACACAGTTGTGTCCTTGAAATTATAAATTAACTTACTGTGTTGTCTTCCAGTAGTTTCTAAGGCTGCCAATGGTTTTGTATTTGGCAGTCAGGCTTAATCCACATGAAAATTGATTACTTTATTGTTTATTTCAATAGTATACATGAATCAATTTTTCCATATGTGTATAAATTTATTTTAAGTTCCCCACTCTCATTAATATACTTGTTTTTATATATTAATTACTTGTCAATCAAATTTTATGGGATTCATTAGACATTTTATTTATCTGTAACTGCTTTCAAATTTACCACATGGACAATAATATCATCTAAAAATCATGACAATTTTGTTTCTCTCCTTATCTGTATATCTACTATCTTTAATTTCTTGTTTTCCTACTTTGGCGAGGACCATCAGTACAGTATGCCACATAGGAAGGTTTTACTATGTAAACTTTAAAATTAGCTTTCACATAGCTATCCAGCAAATTCTTCGTTTGGTGAGTATGTGTATCATAAGTGAATGTTTCATCAATTGTTTCTGTGGCTATTAAAAGCGTCATGTAATTCATGGGGCTGGGAGTTGGCTCAGTGGTTAAGGGTATGTACTTCTCTTGTGGAGGATTGGAGTAGCTCACTGTTCCCTGTAACTCCAGCTCCAGAAGGAGCCAACACCTTTTGACTGTATGGGATCCTGCACTCACATGCGTATACCCACACACTTACACGTAATACAAAATAAAATAAATCTTTTAAAAAAAGTTTAATTATTTTTCTTTAAATATGTTTATGTGGCAAGACATAGTATTTAACTTCTACTAGTAAGCTATCTGATACCTCAAGAATAAGCCCCCTCTAGTGTATATTATGGCATTTATACATAACATACAAAGACAAGCATTATTTACATTTGTGTAAGTTAAACATTGGTCTACAGTTATGTGTTTCTGTACTGTCCTGAACTGCTGTTAGTATCATCTCAAAATAGTATGGGTAGTGTTCTTTCTTTCCCTATCATGAAAAATCTGCACAATATTGCAATTATTTAATCATTAATTAGTAAAGCCTTCTAGGTTTGGAGTTCAGGGGATTTTAGGCTTGTTGTTTTAGTTACTTTAATAATTATAGGGAATGCCTTTTTTGTTTGTTTTTTTGTTTTTGTTTTTGGAGACAGTGTTCTCTGTGTAACAGTCCTAACTTTTGTAGAACTTGCTTTGTAGACCAGGCTGGCCTGGCCTCAAACTCACTGAGATCTTGCTTGCTTCTGCCATCCGAGTGCTGAGTTTAAGGGCATGCGTCATCACTGCCCAGCTGAGAATGCCCTTTTTAAACTAGCTGTGTGTTTTTATTTGTAAGTTAATTAGAAAGAAATGATTTCATTATTTAAAATACAATTATAGGACTATTTAGGTTTTCTTATTAAGCCAATTTTGATAAACTGTATATATGTATTCAATATTAATAAAATAAAATCATTATTGCTTTAAATCTATTTTCTATTGATATGACATTTTCTTTAGTAATATGTGTATCTTTTTTTTATTTCCACTTTGTTTTGCCAGAATTTGGTGTACTTTATTGGCTCTTACACACATACTCTCTCACACACACCACACCACACACACACACACACACACACACACACACACACACACTTTTTTTTACCTCATTAGTTTTTTTATGTATTTTAAAGCCTGAAATTTAGGTACTTAGCACATCAATTGAATTTTCTTCCTAAGCTTTTAAAGTTTTAAGGCTCTGTTGCCATGTTTTAGCTAGATCCCACAAGCTTTGATATGAACATTCTTATTATACAGCTTTAGGAACTTATAATTAGTGTTGTGATCTTGTTTTAGTCATATTTTCTTTAGAAATGTGTCTCATGTGTGTCCCCGCAGCATGTGCATATTTGTGTGTGACAGGGTGCACATGTGTACATACAGAATCTAGAGGTCAATATTCAGGCATCATTGTTTTTTTAAGGTCTATCCATCTTGTTTTTTGAGACAAAGCCATTCCCTGGGACTTTAAACTCAGCAGTTGAGCTTTTCTGGCCAGCCAGTGAGCTGCAGATACCTGTCTTTGTTTCCCAGGTGTAGCTGGAGAGCTCCTCTCCAGGTTCCACCAAACCCCCGCAGTCCTGCAACCCACTTATAAAATTAAAAAAAAATGGCTCAGGCTTCTATCAAGCTGTTCTTATGTCTTAAATTAACCCATTTCTATTAATTTATATGTTGCCACATGGCTTACCGGTATCTTAACATCTTCTCATGGTGGCGTCTGGCGGCAGCTGGCAGCATCTCCCTGCCTCAGCCTTCCACTTCCCAGACCTCTCCTCTCTCTTTGTCCTGCCTATGCTTCCTGCCTGGCTACTGGCCAATCAGCGTTTTATTTATCAATCAATCATCCACAGCACCCAGGCTCTGGGATTCCACATACCACTATGCAGAGCTTTTTATCTCTCTGTGATGGGTTTTGAACTCAAGTCTTTACACTTTTATGACACGAACTTTATCAACTGATATCTCCTTAGTCCAGAAATGTGCCTTTCAGTTTCCAGTTGGTCATAGGAAGCTTCTTCACTGTTAGCTTGTCGTAATGACAATGATTCAGTGGATACCTCTTTGGCTTCTCTGACTCCTCTAAGATCCCTGAGGGTGACAGTAGCAAGCCAGTGTTTAAATTTGCCTGGATATTTGTGGAACAAAAGATTAATAATGACATTTATTAAGCACGGAAATAAAATGCAAAAATCTATCAGTTGGAAAAAAAAGAAGTTTTTTTTTTAAATCACCGTATGGTAAATGCAGCCTAACTCACACTGTAGTTGAAGAATAGGATAATGACTCCGTTGAGTTATTAAAACTAGGATTGAAACTCAGTTTTCTTTAAGGTTGGAAAGAATGTATACTGTCTAATGTTAAGTGATGTTATATGTATATTTGATGCATTCTCATCAAATTTTTGTCTGCAAGAATTATTAAATACAGAAAGTTATGCCAAAATATCTCATCATAAGGTAAATTTGGCATTTCTCACTGTAGAGTTACATGAAACATTTCTTTATTTTATGTCCTGGCCATTTAGGTTTCGTCTTTCATAAAGTCTTTAGGTGTTTTGTTCATTTGTTCAGGTAAGACATGGGTCTTTATCATATTCTGGACATACAGATGCATTCTTCATTATATTAATAAATTTAAAATATTCTCCCTGCTTTAGCTTGCCTTTTCACTCTGACAATGAGGGCTTCCAACAAAAATGACTGTGTTACTTTTCTTAATTTTAATAATATCATTAAAAATAATAACAAATTTTGAGATTAGGTCCCACTTTGTAACCAAGACTGGCCTCAAATTCACAGCAATGTTGCTTCTTTACACTCCCAAGTGCTGGTCTTACAGGTGTGAGCGCTCACACTCAGCTAGTACCCTTGAACTTTCATCGTTAAAGCAAAACACTTGTAGTGGATACTTGAATCCTGTTTAAGAAAACCCTGTCTATCTAGTTCCCCAAATCTGCCCTATGCTTAGTTGTTTCCTACCAGCATTAAAGCTGCATATTATCTCAAATTATTCTTTGTGCAAGACCTGAGATGTGAACTAGGATTTATTTTTTTTCCACACAAGTACGTAATCATTCAAGAATCAGTTATTGAAAACATATCTTGACACCAATGGATTGAATTTATTTGTTATAAAGCAAGTAACTGTATATATGTGTTTTCAGAACTGTTTAAAAAATATCACTGAATTTGAATTGCCAATACTTTGCTTAGAATGTTTTAAATGTGTTTATTCATTGATTCGTTTTGAGACCATCTCACTGTTTTGCTCTTGCTCGCTTCATATTCTCTATGTAGACCAGGCTGTCATTGAACCCATAGAGATCCATCTGCCTCTGCCTCCTGAGTGCTAAGATTAAAGTAGTGCGCCATCACACTGGACTTTTGCATAGAGTTTTAATTATTTTAGTGAGCATTACCATATATAAGTACTAGCTTTATTTTTTACTATTATTAGATTTTGGAGGATTTTTTTAATTTTTAAATGTATATTAGTAATGCATTGTGTTAAATGCTTAAAGAATTTACTACAGGATTATTTCTGAATCTAAACATCTTGTGGGGTGTTTTTGAAGTTTTGATTAACCATAACGGATAGGATCATTTATATTTTATGCTTCTTCTTGTGTCATTTTGGATAAATTGTGTTTTGAAAGAATATGAAAATTCATCTGAATTTGTCAAGCTTACATTCAATAATTTGACACACTGAAATACTTAGCATCCTTCATCATATTTCCATTGCCCTTTGGGACTATGACAGCGTAGCCTTTTCATTTCTAATAAGCATCTCACTCTCACTCTCCTTCCCTCCCTCTCTCTCTTCTGCTTACTAATTATTCTTACTTAGGTTCATTAAAACCAGCTTTTGTTTCTTGTGAATATACAAATGTTTTTTTAAATTTCGATTTCTGCTTGTACGTTCACTATCCTTCTATTCACCTTCTTTAGTTTTAAGCAATTGTTTTTCCTGCTAATTTAAGAGGGAATCTCAGTTTACACACACACACACACACACACACACACGCACACACACGCACACACGCATACATACATGCATACATACACACTTAGTGCTACAGTTTCTCCCAAGCAATCAGCAATCAGTCTTACTTTCAAAGTTTTTGACATTTTTTCCTCCCACAATTTTTGCTATTATAACTATTGAGTTTTAATATTTTCTTTCTTTCTTTCTTTCTTTCTTTCTTTCTTTCTTTCTTTCTTTCTTTCTTTCTTTCTTTCTTTCTTTCTTCCTTCCTTCCTTCCTTCCTTCCTTCCTTCCTTCCTTCCTTCCTTCCTTCCTTTCTTTCTTTCTTTCTTTCTTTCTTTCTTTCTTTCTTTCTTTCTTTCTTTCTATCTATCTTTATTTATTTATTGTTTGTTTGTCTTTTGAGACAGGGTTTCTCTATGTAGCATTGGAACCTGTCCTCGAACTCAGTCTGTAGATCAGGCTGTCCTTAAACTCACAGAGATCCACCTGGCTCTGCCTCCCCAGTACTGGGATTAAAGGCATGAACCATCAGCACCTGGCGAGTTTAAATGTTTTCTAATTTCCACTA
This sequence comes from Peromyscus maniculatus bairdii, assembly GCF_049852395.1. Taxonomy (NCBI): domain Eukaryota; kingdom Metazoa; phylum Chordata; class Mammalia; order Rodentia; family Cricetidae; genus Peromyscus; species Peromyscus maniculatus. The sequence continues at coordinate 48,582,142 of NC_134854.1, forward strand.
TGGTTTCTCATTTGACTTAAGCTGCTTAGAAACGTATTATTTCAGGGCTGGGAAGATGGCATGGTAAGTAAAGCCCCTGCCACCTAAGCATAAAAACCTGAGTTCAGATCGCCAGTACCCCCACACAAAGATGGGTTTGTTAGCACATATCAGCAACCCTGGTGCTGAGTGGAGTATGGAGACCAGAGGATAGCCAAAGCTTGCTGTCTAGCCAGTCTAGATAATTGGTGAGTTCTGGGTTTAGTAAGAGATCCTATTTCAAAAAATAACGAGAGAGTGACTGAGGAAGACACCTGATGTCAGCCTCTGGCCTTTACACACGTGACTACTAGGATGACATATGCATGCCTGCAAATACGCAGTATACATGTGTGCACATACACAAATACAGGGACACACACAGTACACATAGATACACACGCAGTACACACATACACAAATGTATTCTTTCAAATGAAACTGAGAAATTTCTAATGGTTATTCTTCCTATTTGAATTCCATTATTATCAGAAATTGTATTCCTTATACATATGAAAAACTTCAACTTGTTTTATGCCCACAATATGATTTCTTTGGGGAAAACATTTGACATACTCTTGAAATGAAGTATTCTGTTGTTTGGAATGTATATGTTCTATACTTTTAATAAGATCCATTTGTCAACTATGTTATTCAAACCATCTATCTTCTTACTGATCTTTTGGCCCTTGTTTGATTGAATAGGTGACAATCATATATTTAAATCTGCTAACTCTGTTTGTGGATTCATTTCTCACCTTTTTTTTGCTATTGAATTTGCTTCATGAATTTTGAATTATCTTATTAAGAATACAAATTTAAGACTGTTCTGTTGCTCTGTAGAACAAATTACTTTATCATCATGAATTTTGTTTTAGATTTCTATCTGGCAACATTAGCTGCACTGGCATTTACTTAGCCTGTTACTAATTTCCTTTTGGGTCAGCCATCTTTCTGTCACTATTAACAAACAGTTGAGATCACCAACTTAAAAAGAAAGGTGGTTTGATGTCTAGTTTGGGAGGTGTCAATTTATAACTGGTGGGACCCATTACTATTGGGCCTGTGATGAGGTACTGTATCATGTCGGGAATACATTGTCGGGCAAAGCCCGTCACCTCACTGCTAGCACAAGAGAGACAGAAAGAGAAAGGGTGTGTTTTCCACTGTCCACCTTCATTGGCACACCTCCAGTGACCAGAGGTCTTACACTAGACTCCACCTCTGGATGTTTCCATAGTATCCTATTAGCCATCAAAAAATAAGTCTTTATCTTGTGAGCCTTTGAAGGGATGTTTAAAATCAAAATCCAACTATCTGGATGTGGTAGAGCATGCTTATGATTCTAAAACTTGAACAAAAGAGGCAGGGAGATCTCTGTGAGCCTGAAGTCTAAATAATGAGTTCCAGGATAGCCAGGGCTGTACAATGAGACCCTGTCTCAAAATAAAATAAAACTTTAACAACTTTCAATCTCCACATCTATATATTTAAAATAATTCAGTTTTTTAAAATTTATTTACTTTGTGGGTATTTGTTTATTTACTTGTAGGGAGAGGCATATGCCATGGTGTGTGTCTCTAGGGGTCAAAGGACAGTTTGTGGGAATCTGTTCTCCCCTCCACCATGTAGGTTCTGGGGACTGGGTAACAGTACTTGCTATGGAAGCATGAGGAACTGCATTCAAGATTAGCAGCAAATGCCTTAACCCATTGAGCCATCTTGCAGGCTCCTGGTCCTCTTTTAAATAAAGTTCATCCTGTAGATAGTTTTTTTAACTCCTTTATGTTTAATGGGATTATTGATTAATGGCTTTCTTAGCCATTTCAGGATTCTGCAACAGAAATCCTTTAGACTATGTAGGCTAGACCCCATATGCTTATTTCTCGTGATTCTAGGGGCTTGGGCATGAGATGTAAGAAGGATGGGACAGGTACTGTGTCTGGTGAGGGCAAGCTTCTGGTTTAGAGATGGCCGCATTCTCACTGTATCTCCACTGGCACATGAGAGGAAACTTTAGTCTCTTTCTCTTCCTACAAGAAAACTAATCATGAGTCCTCCACATTTATGACATTATCTAGACCTCTTTGCCATCCAAAGCCTCCACTTCATTGGCAGTTTGAGTTTCAACAGGTGAGTTTGGAAGGAAACAAACATGTCTCTAACAGTGGGGTTGGAGTCTACTAAGTTGAGCATTGTTTCCTCTCTGTTCTTTATTGATTTTTTGCTTCCTTTGGAATCAAATATTTTATAGTATTTTCCCTCTATATTATTTGTGTGGATGTGAATGTGTGTATTGTGTGGGTACAGCACACATAAGTTAAGCATAATTAGACATGCACAGAGACAAGATAAGAAAAATGTGTGTGTTACTCTGTCACCTTATTCCCTGTAGAGAAGGTGATTCACTGAACCTGGGACTTGCTATTTCTGCTACAGTGCCTGACCAAGAAAGTCAGGGGATCTGCCTGTCTCCAGCTCACAGCACTGGGGTTATGAGGATGAGTTCTCCCAATCCCCGACCCTGGCTGTTTAAGTGAGTGCTAGAGGTTGAATTCAGTTCAATTCCCCGCCCTGGCTGTTTAAGTGAGTGCTAGGGGTTGAATTCAGCTCCGTGTCTTTGGAGAGCAAGCACTTACCCATTAAGCCATCTCCCAGGCCCTATATTATTTTTGACTAATATAATTTTATCATTTTTAATGAAAAGTATGCATATTATGACTTATAGTCTTTATAACCTCAAATTATTACTTTTACCTATTTTAAAAACAAAATCTTAACCCAGTTAATTTCCATAAATCCAACCATTCAGCTGAGTTAATCACATATTTAATTTCACTTTATAGTCTACCACAAGATCTGATGTTTGTTTATTTAAGAAAGCCAATCCTCATTTACATTTGTGTATGGTTTACTCTTTATAATGCGTTGTTTCTCCCCACAGTGTGGTGTGTCCGTCTGGGGTAGTTTTGCTTAATCCTGAAGAGCTCCATTGAGTAGCTCTTGTACTGTATTCTGTTGTTCCAAATTTGTACAGAGTGTGGTTACCTAAAACTGTCTTTATTTTCCCTTTAACTTGGAGGGATATTTTTGCTATGCACAGAATTAAAGGTTGGCAGATTTTAGTTTCTTTCTTCCAATTCTATGCTGTCCCTGTTCCTGTATTTTTAATATTTTGAATAGAAGTATCCTTGTCTCTGGTTAGTCTTCAGATCTCTGTAAATCTGATTTTCAGCAGTTTGACTATGCAGAGTGTGGATTTCTCTCTACTTATTCTGCTCAGAAGCTCAAGGCTTCTTGGTTTGTATTTTAATGCTTTTCATTTGCCTTAAGTAATTCTCAGATATTAATTATCAGCGTATTACTTCTCTTTCTCTCCTTTCCCACAGAACACCAATTGTACACATTTTGTAGCTTCTTGCCATGCCTCATAATTCTGTTCAGTTCTTTTTTCAGATTTGTTTTTAATGCGCGCGCGCGTGTGTGTGTGTGTGTGTGTGTGTGTGTGTGTGTGTGTGCATGTGGGTGTGGCGCCTTCAGAGGCTAGAAGAAGAGGTCAAATCCCCTGGTGCCAGGTGATTGTGAGCAGCCGTGATGTGGGTGCTGGGACTGAGCACCTGTTCTCTGTAACAGTAGTACCAGCCCTTATTTGTTGAGCCATCTCCTACCTATCAGAACCACTCAAAAACCTCTCTCTTATCTGTTGTTTTTCTTGAGCTCTAGACAGCTTTTCCTACTTCTCAGCTTCCTTCAACTTTTCACTGAATTTAAGATATTGTTGGTAAAAAAAATTCTAAGATTCTGGTTGATGTTGCTGCCATCTAAGAAGACTATGGATATAGGTGCAGATAACATTCTAGAACAATGGTTCTCAACCTGTGGGTCAACCCCTTTGAGGTTTGAATGACACTTTACCTAAAACCATCAGAAAACACAGGTATTTATATACCATTCATAACACCAGCCAAATTATGAAGTAGCACCAAAAATAATTTTATTTTGGGGGGTCACCACAACATGAGGAATTCTATTAAAGGGTTGCAGCATTAAGAAGGTTGAGAACTACTGGTCTAGAAGAAAACTTTTACACCTTCATACCTTCTTTTCTGTTAGTACTGGTACAGCTCAGACTTGACTTTGCTCTGAAAACATAATCTTTGCTGCTAAAATGTGAACTTTACTGATAAACTGTGAGTTTTCCTAATGTGTCAGCTGCAATCACAGCATGTGTACAGGAACCTTCTCGTTTTAGCTTGATGTCCACTACTGTTTTCAGCTGCTGAAATGAATGACCTTTTGCCAAGATTTTCTGGCATCTTTTCCTACAAGTATCATAGGAAACACCCAATGAGAAAAGGAAATCTCCACGTAGAGTTTTTGTTGTTGTTTATTTTCTGGGGCTCTCCTTCTCAGGTCTGCCTTTGAGCTCAGTTTGTTTGCTAATCTCAAACTAACTAGTCAGGCTAACAGTAGCCTCAGTTATTCTGTTATGAGTGGGAAAATGTTCAAATGGAAAAAGTTATAGGGAAGGTGGAGTCTTGGGTTTTCTGTTTCTGGAAGATTTGTTTCTTAAAATCCTCATCGAGGGTCTTCAGTTGTTTATTCTTTGGAGGAGGCTGTCTATATTTTCCTGCTATTTTATTTTATTTTATTCTGTCTTCAGTGGGTCTTACTCCAAAGATAACATTTGCAAGGTGAGAACAGCTGATCTCTCACCATTATGCCCTAACTTCTCACTTTGTTTAGCTCAGATCACTGTCCTTATTCTTAATATACATTTTTTAAAATTTCCTTTAATCAGGTCTCATAAATTCTCATTACTTGTTGGCCTGAAAAAAAATGTTTAAGATGTAGTTTGCTGGCTGTGAAATTCCAATACCTAGGTTTTTGTTTATGTTGATATATCATCATATTGTCTTCTTGTTTCAGAGAAGGCTGTATGATGTTTAGCTGTCAGCTACTTCTCAATGATCCTAATTCTTTTTACCCTCTAGAACAGTTCTTACCCCACACCACCACCACACCGTTGATTCTTTCTGTCCTTGAGTTCACTATGATATAACTTTGAAAAAAGATCTATCTTGTTTGAATGTGTTAGGCTTCCTGGATCTGAGAACTGAGGCTTTTCAATAACTATAGAAAATTAATGGTAGTACTTCTGCCAAAATTAACTCTGATGTAATTTTCTCTAATATTCACTTAGAGATCAGAGCAGGTACATTTTTAATTTTTTTAAGGCGCCCTCCATATCTTTTATTCATTGTTTGTATTTCCACATTCCTTTGCTTTCCTCTACTCTAAATATAGTCCAATAATTTTATTTAATTTCCTTAGATCCAGTGCAGTAATTTACATTTAATTTTGTCTAATCTTCTATTTAATCTATTCAACAATTGTTTTTATTTTGAACATTATATTTTATCTATCCTATTCTTTCATTTCTGTTTGATATCTTATAAATATAGCTATTTAATGTTCATATTTGTTTTAAAATTTTCTCCTTTGTTTTCTATCTGTTAAATATGGTTAGTTTATATTCTATGCTTAATACTTCTCTCAATTCTAGCTGTTTCTGATATCTTGTTTTTGATGATTCCTGTCCATGGTCTTTCCTGCAATGTCTGTTGAATTTTTACAACTATTACTGTGAGGTGCTTTGTTTGTGTGGAGTTTTGTTCTCTATAACAATTCCTTATATACATTGAAGTATACTTTCTCTGGAAACAACCTATATAAGTTTCTACATACTTGAAGTATTACCAAACTGGGACTACTTCAAATTATGTTATTTGCTTAGAGTTTTCAGTTAGTAAAAGTAGCAATCATTTACATTCTAAATCTATATAAGTGACTGATGTGAGGTTAGTTATGAATCCTAATGGCTTTTCTCTCATCCTCCAGGAAAGCTAAGATAGACAAGTTGCATTAATTTCTCCTTTTTTGGGTAATTTATTTCTTGCTAAATTTACCTTATAAGAGTACCCATCTAGTCAGTGAGCCTTAAATCCCACCCTTTACAATGTGAGCTTGCTCATGCTGTTGTAGGCTGGTGACACCATCGTCTCTCTTCATTCATTCTCTGGGATTCTTCAGAACCATCATGGTGAAAGGTATTTCCTGTGCTTGCTTCTCTCGGGGCTCCTAGTGTCAGTTTATTTTGGCTTTGCATATTACTTTCATATCATAATGGTGCATTTATATTTTGTATTTGTAGTCTTTTATTTGTGGTTTAACATGAGATAGCTAACCAAAATAATTTTACAATGAAAAATAAAAATAACTCCCTTAACTCCTATTAGCATAACACTTGCAAGAAAATGTATCATCAGTAAATCATAGATGTTTGTGTAGCTTTATGAATTTTTACGAACTTAAAACATCCTTGGCTCAGTACCTAAAAGGTTTAAAAATAACATGTAAAACAAAACAAAAAAATTAAAAATAAGCCAGAGCCCATTTTGGGCCATTCACTGTCTTATCCACAGATGAACATTATTCTGAACTTTATTTTTCAAGTTGGCTTTCCTTTTTTAAATGCATGTATGTGTTAGGCTTGTTGCTATGACAAATGCTGGAGAGAAACAATTCAAAAGAGGAATTGCTTGTTCTGGCTGGTGAGTTTGGAGGTTTCAATCCATGGTAGACTTGGCCCCTTGCTGTGGGCTGAGAGGAGGAAATATTACAGTGGTAAGGCAGGCCTGGGCAAAGCTGCTCACCTCATCTCAGCCAGGAAGCAAAGAGGAGTAGAAAGAAAAAGTCTGAGACAAGATAAAGGCCACAAAGGTTCTCAGCAAGTGACCCACTTCTTCTTACTAGCCCATTCGCTTTAGAGTCTGAAGGGAGAACCTTCATGATCTAAGCACCTGCCAGTCACACCAATCACTGGGAACCAAGCCTTCAACTAATGAGCCTTTTGGGATAGACGATTCATGTTTAAACCACTGCAATGTAAATATACTTCTTGTCTCAGTTACAGTTCTATTGCTGTGAAGAGACACCATGGCCAAGGCAACTCTTAGAAGAAAACCCACTTCCACTGACACACTTCTTCCAATAAAGGCCATATCTACAGCAACGAGGTCACATCTCCTAATCCTTCTAATCACTCTCAAACAGTTCCACTCCCTGGTAACCAAGCATTTAAATACACAAGCCATTCTCATTCAAACCACCACATTCCTACAGCATGTAATCTTTCCTTTCTTCTATCATGTTACTGCATTTGGTGAGATTCAGTCACACGGGACTGTTGTTACAAAATAGACAAGACTTAGATGAACACATTGTTGATAGTACTTGGGTGATAGCTGAATGGCACAGTGGTTGAGAAGGCAGGGAGGACTGCATTGAGTACTTTTCAGTTTTATAGTATTATAGATGGTGCTTGGTACATGGTTTTTTAAATAAATATGTGTATGTACTTCTATTGGCTAGAGAAATGTAAGGGTGATTAGCAAGTAGTTTTGTTTTTCATTTCAAAATGTTGCTCTTAACATTTTATTTTAAATACAAAACTTCTAAAGAAAAAATTATTGCTCCTCCAGTTCTTGAAGTAACTAGTATTTCCTTATTTTTATGTGATCACATTTTTCCTTGTGAAAGTAGGATCATAAATTTTTCACTGAAAATACATGTTGAGAGAATTCATCAGCTAATACTTTGAAAGAGTATTTTATACTATAGATTGTGGATACATCGTTCCTTCATGTGGCTGGGCACACAGACTTAATGTCTCAAAAGTTATATCAGTACCTTTAGAATTCCATAGCAATGTCCCTTACTTGGGACTATGGAGGGCAAAAACAATAAGTAAAACAAGGGGACTCAGGGAGTAGAAATAAGAAAGGGTGTAGAACTTAGAACTGATTTAGTAATGCAGACCTTGTGACACAATACGAAAGAAGAACCAGCTGATGTGTTGAAGAAGGTATTGAGGGGCCACAAATATGGCACAGTAGTTAAGACTGCTTGCTGATCTTCCAGAAGCCCTGAATTCAGTTCTCAGCATCCACAGTGGACAGCTAACAGCTACCAGTAATTCAAGTTCCTGAGGGTCCCAATGCCCTCTCTGTCCTCCAAAGGCACCCAAGTGTGGCGTGCATGCACACACTCAATATTAAAATATAATAAAATACATCATTTTTAGAGGGCATTTGGAGATACATGGAGATATCAAAAGGCTTAAGAGGGAAACTCATTTGAAAATGGAGAAGAGAAAACTCATGGTGCAGAAAACCTGAAAGGTGGTCACTTTTCTACATCTGACAGCTGTTGGTTTTGCTTAGGAATTATTCTAGATACTTCCTTCCTCACCCCCACAGCCATTTATCCTTTTTATCAATCCAGTGGACACCATGTGCATTAGTGACTTTTCTGTTGCTATTACAAAATACTGTGACAAAGCAACTTAAGGAAGGCCTTGTTTTAGTGTACAGTTTGGGGTGATATTTCCTTATGGGGGAAGCCACAGCGGCAGGAGCCTGAGGCAGCTCCTTACATTGCCTCAGCAGTCAGGAAGCAGAAAATGGTGAATGTCCGTGCTCAGCCCACTTTCTACTTTTTATACAGTCCAGGATCCCAGCCTAGGGAATGGAGCCACCCATAGTGGCAGAGTCTTCCCATCTCAGTTAACCTAATCAAGATAATTGCCTACAGGCATGCCCAGAGGCCCATCTGCCAGGTGATTCTAGATCTCAACAAGTTGCCAGTTGATAGCAACTATCACACTGTGGAACTCCAGCATATGACCTGGGTAAAGTGGGAAATTGAAAGAAAAATAAAGCACAGTTGTTAACCTATACTTCCTCTAGATTGCAGAATGGTCAAGAAGTCTTAAGTGATATAGTGTATCACTTTTGTACCCTTTAGCCATTGAATCTGCTTTCCCACAAAGATCCTATCTGGGAAACTACTTCTTTTACCTGATACCAAGAGAACAGAGACAAGGAAGTTGAGGGGTGGGAAGCTGGAGAATGTTCAGGACCAGCACAGACCTCCTTCAGCCTTTGGGGCCCGCCATGAAAAGGCATAGTGGCTTTCCCTCAGGGTTCTGCCCCAAGATCACAAGCTACATAGACTGATAAGGTTCAAGCAGGACATGGCACAAAGCCAGGTCGTGGCTACAAGGTGGGGTGTTAGATCCCACCTCAATTTTAAGGGAGTCAGGACTAGAAACAAAATTCAAAAAACCCTGATACAGGTTTCACAAAGAAGTCACTGCCAGCAGTTGAACAGGAATTTGTAATCTATTTTTTAATTGACTGGATTTATTTATTTTTATTGCGAAATAACATGGGTTATTATTGAAATGTTAATGAAGTGTGTGAAGAATAAATACTTATAAGTAGTAATTACCCAGTTGCACCAGAAAGGATGATACATGACTGTAATCCCAGTACTTTGTAGGCTGAGGCAGGAGGCTCAAGAGTTGGAAGCTAGCCAAGGCTACTTAGCAAGATCAAGGGGTGTGTATCAGGGGAACAAAACTAATAAATAATTCACTTTCTTTTCTGAAGTATTTGATTCTAATACTTTGACATAGTTTCTATATAATTATCATGCTTCTAGTACAAAATTGGAACTATTTGACTATATTATATTTAAATAATGTATAATAACATATGTGGTGAGTATACATATGATAATATGATCTTGAGAAAGGAGAGAAAGGGAGACCAAAGAGAGGGAAGACCAAAGAGAGAAGAAAGAGAGAGATGAAGAGAGAGAAGGGAGAAAAGAGGAGGGGGGACTCGAAAGGAGAGGACTCCAGAGGGCTCTTAACTACTAGTGGATATACAGAGCTATCACTTGTCCTTTGAAAACAGGTTGTGTGTTTTTAACATTAAGACCTATTGCATCTGGGTAGGGTGGGATAGTCTGCAACCCCAGTACTAGGTGGGCAGAGGCAGGTCAATGTGGAACCTGAAGGTAGCCTAGGCTACATAGTGAAAGTCAATCTTGAAAATCAGTCATTACTTATCAGGTATTTTAAGTGTGTGTGTGTGTGTGTGTGTGTGTGTGTGTGTGTGTGTGTGAGAGAGAGAGAGAGAGAGAGAGAGAGAGAGAGAGAATTTTAAATGTGTGTCAAGTATTTTAAATATGTGTGTGTCAATATTTTAAGTGTGTGCACGTGTGTGCGTGTGTGCGTGTGTGCGTGTGTGCGTGTGTGCGTGTGTGCGTGTGTGTGTGTGTGTGTGTGTGTGTGTGTGTGTGTGTGTGTGTGTGTGTCTACACTCCCAGGATAAGTGCCTGGGCTGGGTCCAGGGTTTAGGATCTTAACCAGAGTTGAGTCAGAAATTGACACAAAGTAAGTCCTGGGAAAACCCGGGCGTCTGGCGGAGATCCACCCTCATCCCCAAAGTGGCCCATTGGCTCCTGGGGTTGGCCCCCTCCTCGCTCCCCTCTGCAGCCCACCTACCACCACCCACCGAATCCCTGGACTGCATGTGTATTTTCTTGTCACACCCCTGCAGGAAGGACACCCTTCCTACCATAGTGACCCCTTTATAGAAATCTGTGGACCCAAGGTGAGTCTTCCAAAGACAGTTTCTGGAACCAGAGCGGGCACAGGCATGGGGGCCGAGTTAAAGGCCCTAGTCTCTGGGGTCTGCTGCAGTCCGGGTGAGACACTGAAGTTCTGAGGTCCCTGGAAGCTCAGAACGCTAGGACGAGGAGCACTGGGCTCAAGGCTGCTGGGTGTGGTTTTCCCACCTAGGTGGCTTCTGCGTTTTATCTACCTAGCTTTCCTATGCTTGTTCAATGTGCTGACTTTTCTCCCCTGAAACTTAATCAACGAAAAGTCTGATCATTTCTGTCCTTAGACATTTTTCATTATGAAGTGTTTCAAAGCTACATAACGAAACTGTACAGTTTTTCAGATGCTGACATTCTATCACTTTCCTAATCTCTCCCTCTCCTTCCTGCTCCCGCTTCCCTTCCTGTCCCTTTTCGGAAACCTAGCCTCATAACCCCATCCTTGGAGGCAGGTTAGCTTGGACTCTTCCCATATGATTTTTACCTTTTATGTATATTTCTACAGAAGCAACATGCATTTTAGTTCTAACGTTTGACCTCCTGACTGTACTGTCAATCCTGACTTCTTGTATTAGAACAGGACTTAGCGAGCATGTCAACAGCCTTCTCCCTTACCTGGGAATTCTGAGACCTGGACAAGTAATGGGCTATACTTCCTGTCTCTTGGATGCCCTTTACATGGCAGGACCTGAACTCTGGTTATTTGATTTTGTTCCAACTGGTCTCTCTAAATAAACCCTGCCACTGAGCTCACCTGCCCAGAGGACCTTTGATTGGCATTCATATGGATTTATATGGGAGAAAAGCTATTGGAAGGAAATGGAGAGAAGAAGTGGAGTTTGGATATGCATCACAACCCTACTTGGATTCAAATGTGTGTGTGTGTGTGTGTGTGTGTGTGTGTGTGTGTGTGTGTGTGTGTGTGTGTTCCTCAAACACAAAACACTGAATCTTGGGATGTCTGAATATTTATTTTTGTCAGATAATCACACAGTTTTATTTATGCCTGGTATTCACTTGAGAACAAGTATTAGCCCGTCCGTTTAAGCCTTCTATCTGTGGCAGAGGTATTCATTTATCATCCCCATCTCGCAGAAAATAAAAGAGGTGTAGAATGGTTGGTTAAATCCACACCGCTGGTGAAGTACAACACTGAGATTTGAGTCAGCCCCACCACTGACAGTCATTCTCTGCATTTTCCTTACGAGACCTGGCAGTGTAACAGCTGGCGTCATCAACAAACAGGGCCAGGCAGTTCATAAAGGGAGGTCAGCTGATTGTCAGGAAGGAAAGGTTTCCCACAACAATGCACTCCAACTGTCTATTGTTCTTTTGAAATATTATTTTGCACTTACCAAAGTCACACACACATAACGGTGAGATCAGTGTGGTTGTATACCGTGTCCTCTCCTGTTCCTCAGATTAAACAGTACTGACAGGAAGAAAGGTCTGTCTCCTTTCTCCTCCCCACTACAAAAAAAAAACGAAAGCATATTCAACAGCCCCTGAAATTCGTGTGTTTCCCTGGGCAATATATCAAGGTCCATCCATCCTAAACTAAACAGGGGTTCAGGTTCTGCGTAAGCGTTCAGTCAGTCACAGAATGCTCATGCCTTGGTTTGCTCATTCTGTACCCTCCTAGCAAATAGACATCACCCACAGAAGTTTTAATAAAAAAAGGCCATTCACACTGCTAGGATGAGACCTTCTCTAGGTGTCCCTGATCCACCTCAATGCCTTGTCGCCTGAGCCAGCGACACAAAGAAGCGTTGTCTCCTGCCAAGCGCCGCCCCTCGGGCTCCCACTCCAGCCAGGAGGAAGTGGGGAGGAGATTGGCTAGGAACCCCTCCTCTCCTCCTGCTCCGGTCTCCTCCCCGCTCGGCTCCAGGCTTTCGGCGGCTGCTCTGAGACGCCTCGGTACTCTGCCGAGAAGCCCCAGGCCCGCCCGCTTGCGCGGCCCTCGAAACGCTAAGACACTTGCCCTGGTGGAATCTCAGGGTGAGTGGCCTGCAGGGACAGCCGGTAGGCGAAGGAGCCTGTGACCAGGGCTGGGGCCTGGGTTGGAGGCGTGCGGGGCGGGTGGTCAGGGCTACGGGGGGGGGGGGGGGGGACGCTGGCGAATTGCGAGAGGGACCTGGGTGCTGAGGGTCTGGGTGTGTCCAGATCTGGCCAGAGGCTCCCTAGTGCTTCCTGCCTGCCTGCTAACGGTGATTTTGCTCTGCTCGGTGGCTGAGCATCCCACCCCCCACCCCCATCCCGGACCCCGCTATCTTGCTCCTATCTGGCCTGTGTCTGACAGTGACGTTTGTGTGCAACCGCTTTGTGTGGGCGAGTTCCAGACTGGCCCCACCAGCTGTGGCCACCTCTAATGCGCGGCTTTAGCGGAGGGGGCTGGGCGTACTTGTCACACAGGTAGCTGGTGATAGAGCACCGTTCCATCCTAAGGCTTATTGAGCCTAGCAAGCAGGGTCACTAGGACCTAGATCTCTGGCCCACTCCGCATTGTTCACAGGGGACTGGAGTGTGGGTGTGTTTAGAGAAGAGGGCAGTCCTTGGTCCAGAGGCCTGGAGAATCCGCAGCCTGAGATTTTCCACTTGGCTGCCCTCCTCCTCTGCTAGCCAAACCTCCCTTCTCCTGCGCCCCCACCCCTCCTCTGACGTCACCCACATACTGTGAAGACTAACCATTACAGGGAAGGGAAAGGAAATGGGGCAGCGTGCGTGCGCCAGGCTCTTGCGTAGTTGGGGCTGCTCCGGGTGGTTCGGAAAGATCTTTATCACACAGCGAATTTGATAGAATCCCTCTGGGGCAAGCCGACCCACAGCTAGGAGGCAGCACCTGGGCCTCTAATGGCGAAGGGCGGGTCTCTCAACTCCTGGGTCAGAATCCGCAGTTACCTTGTTCTTAGTTACCCAGTGAGAAAAACGAACAAACGTGAGCTAGAAGGAGACAGTCCCGTGAAAACCGTGGAAGGCAGGAGTCAGTGTGATGAGGCAGAAATATGGGAAGTAAAAGCCAAGTTTTTAATCTTACTCCTGTGGAGGATGGGATGGAGGGATCCAAGGTAGGGGCTCCAGAGATATGACTTTGGGGTGCTGATGCTGTTAATCATAATCATGTATATGGAAGCCTAGCCTTTTAACTATTGTATTATCATTTTATTGCCTATTCTTCTGTATGCATTACACATCCTTGGAGATTGGAGATGTGTGAATGAAACAATTTAAGTTAAAATTAAATAAAGATGTAATGGAAACCGTCTAGGATGGAGTGTAAAAAAAAAAAAAAAAGAACTGAAGCAGTTTCAATTCTGGTTTAGCAGAACGTGGTGGACATTGGGGAAAATATCCGATGTATAAGAAAGAAAGGCTTCTTAGACGAGAAGGGCATGGGAAAGAGAAGACATCGAGAACTGTGTTCCGGATATTAACGCAAGGTCAGGCTAGCTGTTTACTGAGAAGTACCCCTGGGTGTGCGTTTAGTCTCATACCCATTTTTCAGTCATACATCCATGGAATAGCTACCTAGGGAATGCAAATCATAAAATGCATTCTCTGATCTCACATACTTAAGTCTGTGTTTCAAGATCTGAAATCAAACTGAAATGCAAGCTGTGAGGGATCCTTTTTCCCAAGATGGCCCCACCTCCAATCCCATAAATCCTTCATGGGGAAAACCATGTTTGAGTCTATGGGACTGCTTTATGATAGGATTAGAAAGTCTGCTTTCAGGTTTTGCCTGGGATACGGTTTGCACTGAAGGAGACAGTTGTAAGTTCAAAGGGACCATAGTTAGCACAGGGAAGAGAGGATAAGAACTATGGGGGAGCGATTTACAGGATGAAAATCTGTATGAGAAAAACTCTTCACCTCTTCCCTTCCTAATATGACAAGGTTGCTGTGTTTAATGGTGGGCTCCATGGAGCTCCTCTGAGTATAAAGAAAACCCTGGAACTTAGCAAATACAGCACACACATAGTGACTCAAAACTGCCTGTAATTCGAATTCCAGAGACTCCAACTCCTTCTGACCTCTGTCAGCTCCTGCAGGCACATGGTCAACATACATACTACTCAGACACATATAGTACTGGTTACGGTTACTATTGCTGAGATGAAATTCCATGATCAAAAGCAAGTCGGGGAGGGAAGGGTTTATTTGGCTTATACTTCCACATCATAGTCTTATCATTGAAGGAAGTCAGGACAGGAACTCAAGCAGGGCTGGAACCTGGAAGCAGGAGCTGATGCAGAGGCTGTGGAGGGCTGCAGCTTTGCTTACTGGTTTGTTCTCCTGGTTTTTGTTTTGTTTTGTTTGTTTTTTAAGTAGAACCCAAGACCACCAGGCTGGGGATGGCACCACCCACAATGGGCTAGACCCTCTCCCATCAATCATTAGTTAAGAAAATACCCTACAGCTGGATCTTATGGAGGCACTTTCTCAATTGAGGTTCCTTCCTTTCAGATGACTCTAGCTTGTGTCAAGTGGCATAAAACTAGCCAGTACACATATCCATGCACATAAAATAGATACCTATTTTAAAAGAACTGTACTTCAGCTCTGCATTTCCTGTATTGGGATCCTAGATTCATCATTTACCTACCTATGTGATATTAAGCAAGTGACAAATTCCCTGGCCACTCAAAACATTTGGGGTTTTCTTCCCCAGAAACTGTACTATGGGGATAATGATAATATATGCCTTATAAGTTTGTTGGAATTAAGCAAATTTAATAAATTAGGTGTTACAATATGAGAAAGCTGATGAGTGTGTTGTTATGACTGTCATTGCTACAGTTGCTACTCTTGTTATCATTGTGTTAGTCACAGAAAATAGGTTCAAAATTTACACGGGGGCTTGAAATCCTCACTAAAAGTATTATCTAGGTCATTCTAAGTAGATGCCAAATAGATTTAGCTCATGTACACACAAACTAGCTAAGAATGACTAATGAGATAGAAAGATGAATATGAATTCTCTTCTCAGAGTGTGTGACCGTCTACACTGTGGAAAGCATTGGCCAAAACAGAAGAGTCTGATGGACATCTATTGAGGGAATGTGTATGAGTGTGAGGAGATATACAATAGGACATCATTGGGGTACAATGGAGTGTCTAGGGAGATATGTGGAAATTGATTAAGTACATGATTGAGTTTCAGACCTGGAACCCACATACATGAAAATGATCCTAGGAAACTCCCTTGTCTTTGATCTATGTTCATTCCTGGGTTTCACTTACTGGTGTCCATTTGTAGTTTTGTGGGGCATTCAGGATCCATGGACATATATCTTTAAATCTGCCACTCTTATTACAAGGGAGTATGGATGGGTCAATTAATTATCTTCATGTTCTCCTTCATCTTTCCCATCTTCTCTACTCTGTATCCTCCTCCTCTTA
This sequence comes from Peromyscus maniculatus bairdii, assembly GCF_049852395.1. Taxonomy (NCBI): domain Eukaryota; kingdom Metazoa; phylum Chordata; class Mammalia; order Rodentia; family Cricetidae; genus Peromyscus; species Peromyscus maniculatus. Next base: position 48,598,093 of record NC_134854.1, read on the forward strand.
GTTCATTCTTTAATAACCTTAATTATATTTCCTATTGCCTGTCTCATGGCATTATTTTTTTCATACCAAATGTCTCAAGTTTCCTCCTCTGTGTACATTTTAACTTAGAAAAGTAGAGTTCCCAAGGACAGAAAGGTAGTGGTGTGGATGCGAGAGGGGGAGACAGAAAGGGAATTGGCAATGGAAGCAGAGCCTGTCCTAGGTAATAGTTTGAGGGAGGAGGGGAGGAGAAGGAGAATCTGTCCTGTTCTTAAAACATGAGGGAGGGAGGAGAAGTCAAGACTATCCTGGTAATAGCTGGAAGGAGGGAGAAGGGCATCCACCATAAACTTGCAGGAGCAGCCGCCCTACCCAGTGGAAGGTCACATTGGGGAAGGGAGTCCAGTGGACACAGGTGAAGCTCTGTGGATTGCTCTTCAAGGACAAAATATTATTAGAGTACTTTCAGAAGAATAAAGGTAGGAACAGGCCCAAGAGACTTGGAAACCAGATTCCTTCAGTACAGACATGAATTACTAAAGAACCAAATTGGGTTAATCGCTGTGTGCTGGCAAAATGTCAGAAAAGACATTGACAGGGCTTGTGGCCAAATGGAAGTAGGATAAAATAGGAAGAGTGGCCACACTAGGACTCTGCACAGTGTGCTGCTGTCCCGGTTATTTGTGGGCAGCAGGAAGGGCGAGGAAGGGACACGCTTCTCCCTACCCAGTTCCTGACTCTGTATCCTTTAGATATTCTGTGAAGTGGTTAAAAAGTTAATGCTGGTATTTAACAGCTAAAGGCATCTGATATAATTTTGCTTAGAGAAGCTCTTCTTTTCTGTGAGAGAAGATTTTCTTTTTTTCACAGGCAGAGTCTCATGTAGCCAAGACTGCCCTCGAATTAGTGACATAGACCACCACCGTATCAGTTCCCAGAGGCAGCCATATGACATGACAACACATAGGGTGGCTTAACGTAACAGGATTTTATTTTCTCACTTTGCCTCTACCTCCTGAGTGCTGAGATTTCAGAAATGTACCACCATGTGCAACTTCAAATTTAAGGCTTCTGTGTTAGTGACACGCTATATACAGATAATCGCTGCACTTTTTCAGCAGAGACTTGAGTTTATTAGATACCTGGGACAGAGGTTTTCCCATCCATGGCTGTGAAAGTCAAAGCACACAGGCCAAGGACTTTTCCAGTGGTCCAGAGAAATATGTAAAAATATACGCCATTGCCATTATTACTCAGGGTTAGCATTAGCCTTAACATTAGCTTCAAAATAGAAGAACTATGCAATTACCATGAATAAACACTCAGTCTGGTGATTGCAATATCCAACAACAGGTTATGCTTCTTCGTCTACTTTGTGAGTATTGCATATTATTCACAAACAGAAGTGAATTGAATGATTTGCTCTTAACCAAACAAGTAGAAGTGCAAATGTGTGGTATGTGCACATGACTGAACACCAATGGAAGATTATAAAGCAGCATTGAGTTGGCACTTGCAGTGAAGAAGCAAAGGGTGTTTGGAGCTGACATATACCGGTACACCTTCCTCACCTATGTCTTGGGTTCAAGGAAGAATCTGCCATAATTTCATAATTTGCTACTTTCTGCTTCTGGTTGTCTGGGACAGGTATTCAGCCACAGAGAATTTTCATGTCCCTCTTATTCAGCTTGTGACACTGACCCAAGCTGCAGATCCTTGACTGTTCAGCCTATTGTTTTAAATGCTCCAAACTGAGGTTACTAAGATCAGCGAGGAAGCGAAGATGGATGGGAGGAGTGAGAGAGCAGAGCAGTCTGCACCACTGCACCAGTTCCCAGAGGCTTCCACAGCAAATGATTACAATTAGAGTGGCTTAAAATGATGCTATTTTATTTCCTCAAAATCCTAGAGCAGTGGTTCTTAAGCTGTGGGTCATGACTCCTGTGGGGGTCAAATGACCCTTTCATAGGGATTGCATATCAAATACCCTGCATATCAGATATTTACATTATAATTCATAACAGTACCAACTTTGCAGTTATGAAGTAGCAGTGACATAATTTTATGGTAGGGGTCACCACAACATGAGGAACTCTATTAAAGGGCTGTAGCATTAGGAAGGTTGAGAGCCACTGTTCTAGAGGGTTAGAATTGTAGCGCCCAGGCTTCAGCAGTGCTGATTCCTTCGGAAGTTTCAGAGGTAGAATTTGTTCCATGCCTCTCTTATAGCTTCTGGGTTTTGCCAGCAATCCTTGGTATTCCTCAGTCTACAGACACATCTCAACATTCTTTATCTCCATCTTCTGATAGAAATCTACGCTATGTTTCAATCTCTCAATTTCCAATTTCCAAATCCAGCATGATTCCTGTTGACTAGGTATCACCTCCAGACCCTACTTCCAAAATGAGTCACATTCATAGATAACAGAGGGTTAGGAATTCAAACTACCGTCTTTTGGAGACACAATTCTACCATCATCCCTCCGTTCTGTGCTGTTTCCTTCTGTGGGTGAATAGAATCTTACTTTCTCTAAGTTTGACCATGAGGATGGACTAAATGCGTGTATACTGAGCCTCGAGTTATTTCGATGTCAGTCTTATCACATGGTAAGGTCATTTCCACAGCAACCATACCTTGCTTGGTTTTTGATTACTTAGCCATTCTTCACCAAACTGAATCTTTCCTCTTTTTCTCTGCAGAAACCAGCAAAACCATGGCGACTCCTTCTGCTGCCTTTGAGGCCCTTATGACTGGAGTGACGAGCTGGGATGTTCCTGAGGAAGCTGTCCCATGTGAACTGCTTCTTATTGGAGAGGCTTCATTTCCTGTGATGGTGAATGACATGGGCCAGGTCCTCATTGCTGCCTCTTCCTATGGCAGAGGTCGCATGGTGGTAGTAGCTCATGAGGACTACTTGGTGGAAAGCCAGCTCTTTGTCTTTCTTGTCAATGCTGTGGGGTGGCTTCGTTCCTCCTCTGAGTCTGCCATTGGTATACACTCATCCTTAGCACCATTGGTGAAAATCCTCGAGAGCTGTGGAATAGACTCAACGATTGAGCCCGAAGTGAATGACTCCCTGGGAGTTTACTGCATTGATGCCTACAATGAAAGCATGACTGATAAGCTGGTCCAGTTTGTGAAACGTGGAGGGGGCTTGCTCATAGGAGGCCAAGCCTGGGATTGGGCTAACCAGGGCGAAGATGAAAGAGTTCTGTTCACATTTCCTGGGAATCTGGTGACCAGTGTGGCTGGTGTGTACTTCACTGAAATCAAGGCTGACACAAGTTTCTATAAAGTTTCTAAGAAGATGCCTAAGATCCCTGTCTTAGTTAGGTGAGTATCTTACCTAGTGGGAAGCTGGCCTCATATTAAAACACAGACATGATTCCATCTTCAGCTTCCTTCCAGACCAATAAAAAAGAATTTGAAACTCAGACCTGTATTTGCCACAGTCCATTAGATGTTTTTTTTAATACTCTGAGGCTCAGAGTATTAAATATTAGAAAAAGAAAACCACAGAACAACCCCATGGGCCAAAGTCTGGAGGGCTGTGAAGTATTTTGAAATGTTTACATGGGGTTAGGATGGAAACAGGAAGTTGTTGGTTTGGAAGTTGATTTGAAAAGAGACAGTACAGTTACACATACTAGGCTTTCGAAGAGGACTTTTATCTCTGGGGTCAAATGATCATCTGAGAATGGAGAAGACGATGCTGGTACAGAGGCAAGCTTCACTGAAAGTTCTTGAGAGTATATTCAGGTTGGTTTTATGTACAAACAGTATTGTATATGCAACAGATTAATAAGCACTCAGCACACATTCATTAGATGTGTAATTTGATTGAGGAATGAAAGGTATTCTAAGATGCAGTCCTCTTAAAAGCAGAAAATGTACACTAGTCCACTTCTCATTATACATAAAATCCTTAGCTTTCTCAGAACAAATAACACTGTTATTTCTGACTGATGGGAACAAAGTGAATTGGATTGAGTGAGGAAGAAACAATGAGGCCTTTAGAAGGATGAAAAGTAAGTGAAATTAATAAATCTTCATGATAAATTAACCAGACAATCTATGTACTCTCTATTTTTGGAAAGAAGTCACCTTGTCTCATCTTAACCCCAAATTGGGACTTCTCCAAGGAATTCAAGCTCTCTTTTTGTTCATTTACCCATTTCAGAGTTTATTGAATATTGTCTCAGATATTATTTATTATCTTAGGACTGAGTTGCAAAGATCTGAGTACAAAAGGCATGGAAGATTCTCAAGTGACAATATCTGGAAGACATTTTAAAAGCCAAGTAACTGTGTAGCAAGACATTATGCATTGTAGTGCAGAAGAATCTAGAAATGGATCTAAGGCTAGTAACTGTACAGGGTGCCATTAGGATGTCCTTCCAACTCTTTCCACCTAGAAGGAGAGTGGCTAAGTACACCCTATGGGTTCCCCTTTTAGACATCATTCCCTTCACATCTTCTGGTTAGTGCTATCCTTGTGTGCTCCCAAAGTCATCAGGCATGCATAGAAATGAATGCTGGACAACTGATCATAGCCTGCATACCCACATGCTCTCAACACATTTGCTTAAACACTACATTGAAACCTGAATTATCCAACTTTCAAGTGTATGTTATACGTGTCCCTTCCATCCTGAATATTAGTGAAATGATATTGGCCATAGAAGAATCTTTAGACTTTCAGATTACTGTAAGAGATTTCCGAACTTTTAAATTTGAAAATAAACATTAGCTTGTCTCCCCCAAGTGACTTAGAAAACATCAGGGCAGGTGTAGGTAAATATTTGCAAGAAGGATCTGTAAATCCTTAGAGGTCGTTGATAGTTATGTGCTGAATATATATAGAATAGAGTAAATCAATACAATCTGTACTTGTTCGATTGAAAAACATCAGCAAAGTGATAACTGCTAAATAAACTGATCATGACAACAAGAGAGAATTAAAAATTTTAAGAATAGAAGGAGTGTCATTAATATGGGTCTACTGATATTAACAGGGTAATAAGGGAACTGATACAATCTATGCCAGTAAATTATACAACACAGATGAAACAGACTTCTTGATAGACACAAATTATGAAACTAAACATAAGAAAAGAGACAATGTGTACTAAAATAAATGAAACACAAGCAGTGTTTTCAACATATAGTTTTGGAACAACTAGACACCCTAATGGAAAAGGTGAACTCTGACCCTTAACGTAGTTCATACAATACTCAAAAACAGGTCTGGACCCAGGTATAGAAGAGAAACTGAAAAACTTCTAAATGATAGCACAGAAAAAGCAAATGAGACAAGCAAAACAACAGAAACACTTGCAACCTTGCCTTAGGCAAAGATTGCCTGTGGATGACTTTGCACAAGACCACAAAATGAAAAGATTGGTAGCATCTCAGCCATCTCCTTCCTAAATATTGCCCCAAAGAAATGAAGTCATATCCTCACCAAAACTTCATGTAACAAATTATGTTCTCATCACTGAGCACACTGAGATTTTCTTCTTATCTTGGCTATTGTGAAAATGCTGCAAGGAACGTGAGAGTCTCTGATCTAATTTCTGTGGGTACCTACTCAATGGAGGATTAGCTAGGTCATATGGTAGTTCTATTTTAGTTTCTCAAGGACTCCTCAAACCTGTTTACATGCCTACCAACAGTTTGCAAGAATTTCTCCTTCTTCCCATCTTCATCAGACTTGATATCTTTTGACAGTTTGATAATACTCATTCTAATAGATGGGGAGAGGTTCCTCACTGTGGATTTGATTTCCATTTCCTTGGTGAGTAGTGGTGGCAAGCACCTTTTTGTAGACCTGTTGACCATCTGTATGTTGTGATGTGTAGTGATCTCGTCCATTGTAGAGTGCACTGAAGTTCTGGGCTGATCAATCCTGCTTCCTGTGATGTGTTTTCCCAAACAAATGATAATCCTGGCCCTTTTGTTTCTCCATTTTCTCTTACTTATATGCATTCCAGATTCTTCTGCTCCCATAGGTTTCTGATTCTTCTGGTTCCATCTATGTTGTGACCTCTGTAAATACCCCCCCTCCCAATTTTCTGATTGTGCCCTGTACAAGATCGGGTGATAATTACTAGTTTATCTTTATTTTAGTAACTTCTGACCCATCTCAGAATAGTCTGTGAAAGACAAGTAAAATCAGAGCCAGGAGAGATAGTTTATCATTTTTGTGGCTAGTGCTTCAAGGAAGGAGAGGGCCAGCCTGCAACAAGGCCCCAGTTTCCCTGAAAATTTTCCTGAGCTGTGTACAGCACAGAAACTGAAAATCCATTGTCTATCTGACACCCATTTTGTATTACCTCTATGCCAATTCCTGACACATGAGTACCATAGCTTGACACCTACAGAAGTGAGAGATTCAATTCTGAAATTGCAAGCATGTAGAGGTCATCCTAAGCATTAGGGTTCAATCTCACTTTGGAGTTTATAGGGGGCCTGAGGTCCTCATGGTGGGAGGGGTTGGGTTATGCATAGGAAAAACACTGGTTCTGAGCAAAATGCCATAGCATGCAGCACTCCTGTTGGGCAAGCTACGGACAGGTGGAGTTCTGGATGTGTACTCCCTCCCACTAAGGGACCATAGGACTCATGAGAGTTGAGACTAATGACTGCCTCTTACTCCATCTTCTGAGATACTGACTATTCGCTGGCACCACAAACTCTGCTTTTCACAGACTCTTCTATCAAATTAGTGGTGTGAAATGTATAAACAAAACCCATTATAAGATTAAAAACATGATGCCTCACCTAATTCTTTGGGTACTGGAAGACATGGATGGAATAAGCATGAACTTAAGTTAGTATCAGATTTTCTATGCAGTTTCCATTGAAGAATGTGTGACTTGAAAATGAGCATATCAGAATTAATGGTGATATCTTGTGTCTCCTTTCCAACAAATTTTCATCTGCTCTCTTCTCCCAAATCTTCTACATCTGAAAATAACAATATTAGTCAAAGTAGTAGTGCTCTTGTGTCCCAGGCAGTGTTCAAGGAACTGTATGCAGAGTGGCCCCCCTAATCAAGAGTGTATGTATGTCTTTTGCAGTTGTGAAGATGACCTCTCAGATGACAGAAGTGAACTTCTGCGTGGCATCTCAGATCTGGACATCACCAACTCGGACTGTTTCCCATCCCAGCTACTAGTGCATGGGGCTTTGGCTTTTCCCTTAGGGCTAGATACCTACCATGGGTGTGTGATAGCAGCTGCCCGCTATGGCCGGGGCCGAGTGGTTGTAACTGGTCATAAGGTGTTATTCACTGTGGGTAAACTTGGCCCATTTCTGCTCAATGCTGTCCGTTGGCTGGATGGGGGCCGCAAAGGCAAGATTGTGGTGCAGACAGAGCTAAGAACACTAAGTGGTCTGCTTGCAGTCGGGGGTATAGACACCAGCATTGAGCCCCAGCTGACCAGTGATGCAAGTGTCTATTGCTTTGAACCCACGAGTGACGTGGGGGTTAAGGAGCTGCAGGAGTTTGTAGCAGAGGGTGGCGGGCTGTTTGTTGGAGCCCAAGCCTGGTGGTGGGCCTTTAAGAACCCAGGAGTGTCCCCTCTGGCTCGCTTCCCAGGAAACCTGCTCCTCAACCCTTTTGGCATCAGTATCACAAGCCAAAGCCTCAACCCAGGCCCATTCCGCACCCCTAAGTTGGGAGTAAGGACCTATCACTTCCGCTCGACCCTGGCAGAGTTTGAGGTGATAATGGGCAGGAAGAGAGGGAATGTGGAGAAGGGCTGGCTAGCCAAGCTGGGACCAGATGGGGCAGCTTTCCTGCAGATTCCTGCAGAGGAGATCCCTGTTTACATGTCCGTGCACCGACTCCTGCGGAAGCTGCTGAGCCGCTATCGGCTCCCAGTGGCAACCCGAGAAAACCCTGTAATCAATGACTGTTGTAGGGGGGCCATGCTTTCCCTGGCCACAGGTCTGGCCCACTCTGGAAGTGACCTCTCACTACTAGTCCCAGAAATTGAAGACATGTACAGCAGCCTCCATCTGCGCCCCCCAGAGTCTCCCATCACCGTGGATATCAACTGCACCAATCGAGGTATGGCAGGAGGATGAAAGCTTACTTTTATGTGCATCAACAAAAACGGGGACATGAGATTGCTGTGGTACTGGTAAGTTTGGTCACCTGCAGAGGGTCATTGCTATCCTTCACTGTCTTTCTCTTCAAGAAGACAGGGGTTGGGTATTGAGCAGTGTTTGGAGGAGTCAGCACAGAGGCAGGGAAATGAGTGGTTGGCTTCATGGGGTCTGTGCAGCACTGTATGAAGCAGAGATAAAGTGCCCTTCCTGTGCTTTGGCAGGCACACGATACTGCTGGATGAGCACTGGACTCTATATACCCGGAAGGCAAGTCATAGAGGTCTCCTTGCCTGAAGAAGCTGCCTCGGCTGATCTGAAGGTAAGGCCACTCCCCATCTCACCACCTGATGCAGAATCCAAATGCTCCTGCTATCCCAGTTGGCATTGTATGGGGTCAGCATAATGCCCTACTGGTAATTCATGGCAGTTTTTAAACACTTTTCCCTTCTTAATGATGAGGAAACTGTGTTTTGATATATAACAAAATATATCCAAGTGACACATTTTGGAGCCTAGGACTCTGTATCATTTTGCCTCAGAATGCCAACTTCTACTCTTAAAATTTGCTCTTTTGACTTATATCATAGAGTGAGGACTAAGAGACCTCAATGGAAGGTTCCCTGACATTCCATAGGTATTCAGTCAGTGGATATTAGTTTACTTTCTACCTCATAACTTAGTACATATGAACTCAAGAAATGCTCTGATTTCATGATGATCATACACGATATCATCAATGGTACATGCGGTCATAGCCTAATGCTCCTTCCTGAGTTTGCCTCAGATTCTCTTCTACCACCACTACCACCCCATCACTCATGTGACTGTGAGGGTGATTTCTCTGCTCTAGATACAAATCGGCTGTCATACTGATGACCTGACCAGGGCCAGCAAGTTGTTCCGAGGCCCCCTTGTGATTAACAGATGTTGCTTAGACAAGCCCGTGAAATCAATCACCTGCCTCTGGGGTGGTCTCCTTTATATCATCGTGCCTCAGCATAGCAAGTTGGGGTCTGTGCCCATCTCAGTGAAGGGGGCTGTCCGTGCTCCATACTTCAAGCTAGGTAAGTCAGCACTACAAGGTGCACAGTGAGAGGTGGGAGATGTGGAGAATGAAGACGTTTCTGGGGCTGTTTATTACAGGGGACAGGGGTAGACCAGTGGAGGGAGGTGGTGGGTTTCTTACATTCTGCTTTGATGCCAAGAAAAAAAAATCAAATTATACCCATAGGGGCTTCCAAGAAGGGTGGAGGAAAGGGATGCCACTGGTTTTCATCTTGGGATTCTCATCTGGGGCCCAAGTTGTAAGTATGTTTTTACTTAAGGGATTTGAAAAAGGACAGTTCAAAGTCTATGGCCTCTCTTCATAGGGGAAACAACCCAGGCAGAATGGAGGAGGCGTCTCCAGGAACATCCTGGTCCATGGGGAGAGCTGGCCACCAACAACATCATCCTGACTGTGCCAACTGCAAATCTTCGAGCTCTGGACAATCCCGAGTCCCTGCTTCGCCTCTGGGACGAAGTGATGAAGGCTGTGGCGAGGCTGGGTGGAGAGCCTTTCCCTTTGCGGCTGCCACAGAGGATTGTGGCAGATGTGCAGATCTCAGTCGGTGGGTATTCCGAGTGATGCTCACTTCCTCAAGTACTTCCCTTCTTTCCACAGCCTTGAAGGTACAGAGAGTAAAAATGTTTTTGCTAGCAAGACATATAGGTATATTTCTTGTGGTTTAAATGAAAAGGGGAGAAATTACATCAAGATAAATAGTAGCTTAAGTTAGCATGTCAAGAAATGTCATCAAAGAAGTCAAGAGATGTCGCCTGAGCTTTGCTAGGTTCCTCTCAGGGAATCTTAAGAAGTGGGAAAATACAGTAGAAGGCCTTGACCTAGTTGAGATTACTGGAAGACTGTGAACAAAGAGCTGTTTGAAAATGAACCAAGGAGCCTGAACAAAAGGGGTGGGTGCAAACAAGGAAGCCCCATGGAAATTTCTCTAGATCCTTATTTTTACATTGCATAAATAAATCCTGTAATATGGTGTCAATGTCGGTAATCCCACATTGAGGAGTGGGGCAGAGGCATCTTCAAAGAATCTGAGAAAGGGTTATAAATTACACAGTCTCCCGTGGGTACCACGACCACCCTGCCCCATAAAATAGGACACTCCAATAACAGCATATATAGGCCTCAGCAACCTATACTCCCCCAGGGCTCAAGTCAGAAGAAAGATGAAATTGTCACTGCAAAATGAGCAGAGGGAAAACCTGGGAGTGTCTGGGCTTGGATGACCTCTTGAAGCTGTAGGGTGTTAGAAGGAGCCTGGGGCTACTGTGTGTTTTGGAAAAGAAACAGTTCCAAGATAGATTTCATGATGAGGTGAGAGGATTCTGACCTTATCCTCTTTCTTCTGCATCTCCAGGCTGGATGCATGCAGGGTATCCCATCATGTGCCATCTGGAGTCAGTGCAGGAGCTCATCAATGAGAAGATCATCAGGACCAAGGGACTGTGGGGCCCTGTGCATGAGCTGGGCCGCAACCAGCAGAGGCAGGAGTGGGAGTTCCCGCCACACACCACTGAAGCCACCTGCAACCTGTGGTGTGTTTATGTACATGAAACAGTGCTGGGCATACCTCGAAGCCGTGCCAATATTGCCCTGTGGCCCCCTGTTCGGGAAAAGAGAGTCCGAATCTACCTGAGCAAGGGACCCAATATAAAGAACTGGACTGCCTGGACTGCATTGGAAACATACTTACAGGTACTGAGAAAGACTGGGAGGTGGTAAGACAAGTGGGGCCACCAAGCCCACATGGTTAATTCATAAGCTAGTGACTCTGGAGATTACCTACTCCATCTGCTTCCCACATTCAGCCATATGAAACCCTGAGAGAGTCTGGGGATAACAGATAATGTAATGATGCCTCTCAGTGCAATCCTTTGCATGACCCTACAAAGTGCATAGCCCTGCACTGACTTCATAATGTCAACCACACCCCCAGAGAGAGGCACAGAGAACATAGCACTGAGAAATCTAAAATCTGATTGAGGCACATGGAGTACTACAAATACACTTTACTCAATGTGGCTTTAAAGCCAGGCATACTGATGATTGAAGTCACCTTTCCTACTTCATAGCTATCAGGCCACCCTCCTCACACATTCTATGATGGGTTGTGACCCAATTTTTTCCACTGTATGTAGGCAGTTCAGGTCTCCTCTCTGCCTTGGGTCTGGAGGTTCACCTTGCCTTTGAACTGTCTTTCTTTGCTCCAGTTTTCAGCCCCAGTGCCTAGATCAGTCCCTAGATCACTGGGGGGGGGGGGGGGGGGCGCGACATCATGTTGGATTCAAGCCCGGCATGATTTATTCTGGTTCTTCCACCTGTTCAAATCCTTCACTGTCCATGCTTACTGCTACTTTCTCTTTGTGTGAGCTACTTGGCTCATCCATGAAGTAAAGACAGATTAGTTCTAATAACTACCAAGGGGCCCCTTAGCGCCAAAACCATGTGACTGTAGATAGCATGGTCTCATTCCAATAGTCACATGAAGGTTACTTTTAAACAGGCCCTATGACTCTGTCAAGCATGGGCTCTTTCCAATAGCCCCAGAGGATGACGACTTCTAACACTTTTAACGAGCTCATTCTTTGTTACAATTATCTAGACTGTACCTAATAGACTTCTACCTGATTCACTTTCTACCTCAAAGGCCATTTTTAGTGGCCTTGTGAATTAGTATTAGGATGAATGAGGGTTGTGGGAATTTCCAAGCTATTGGAATTTAACCTTGCAACTGTGAAAGATAATGAGGATTGTTCTACCCCACCCAGTGTGAAATCCCTGGGTTCTGATCACATTATTCTTTTCATGATCTCACGAGTAGATGAGCAGTGACAGTGGAGGGAAGCACTGATCACTGGAGCTGCTTCCGCAGCTGCCACTCACTGAGGGTTTGCCAAGCGCTGTGCTGTCCTCGACACTTTCCTTAAGATTAGTGGCGTAAGGCCAGCACACAAAATGGCCAGTGATGGATGCAAAGCGAACTAACATTTAGGAGACTGAACTGACTAACTCCACTTGTGTGGGTTGGGGGTCCTTCTTTTGGTAGATTGGATGTCTCACCTACTTGGAACTTTCCCTTTCCAGCTCCAAGAGGCCTTTGGTTGGGAGCCATTTATTCGCCTCTTCACGGAGTACAGAAGCCAGACCAACATGCCCTCGGATAATGCCGACAAAATGAATCTGTGGGTGAAGTTGTTCTCCCAGCAAGTGCAGAAGAATCTGGCTCCGTTCTTTGAGTCCTGGGCCTGGCCCATCCACAAGGAAGTGGCTACCAGCCTAGCCTATCTGCCTGAGTGGAAGGAAAATATAATGAAACTGTACCTCCTCACACAGATGTAAGAAGTGCCCATCGAGGTGGCAGGTAGAGAGGTTTGGGGAGGTAGGCAGAGGTGGGGGTTTATTCCTCTACCTCTGTCTTCTAAAGTTCTGGCTTTGTCTTCTTAATTCATTGCTCCTGTGTCTTATTCCTGACTCCTGTCTCTAGGAAGTGGGTTAAGAACATGGCACAAAGTGAAGCCAGAATCCCTTAGGAATAAGGCCTGTGTTTATGAGCTCTACCCCTTTGCCTCTCAGTTGTCAGGTACCCTCCTGACCCTGCCCAGTGCTGGGAGCTTGGGCATTTGTTTCTGTGCTGGCCCTTGGTCTGTCTTGATGAACCATGGAGGACAAGCCTTCCCTTGGCCTCCTTGTCTTCGGGATACGTGCAAAAGTCTCTGCCTCTTGGAGTGGTCATGGAGTGTCTGACTGATGGTTTTAAAGAAACGTGTGAACTATATGGTGCCTGATAACTAAAGCGTTGCTTCATTTCATGCTGACCCATTCTCTTTCACAGCTCAGAGGTTAACATCACCCTTTTTCTTAGTAGACTCCCTGTACTCAAACTCTAGGTCTTTTATTGACCATTTCTGTGTTATTGGCAAGATCCTTGACTTGTCCATGGCTCTACGATCTCATTCTATAAAATGGGATCTATTGCATCTGATTATTGGGAGAACTAAGTTTTACAATGCCTCTAAAGTAATTACAGAAGTAAGAGGGTGTTGAGGAAATGTCATTTGGCATTTTTATTACCTAATTAACCCAAAATTATTCTAGAGTCAGACTTCACTTTTAGGTAGTATTAACAGATGCTCTCATAGCCTTTTCATTTTTCAAACTGATACATGAAAATATAAAACCTACATATATCAACAAGATACCATGTGATGTCTAATGCATGGATACATTTTTATACCTGAATTGAGCATAATACATCTGTCTACTCGAGCATCTGTCATTTCTTCAAAATCATTTATAGTTTTTTTTTTTAAGATAGACAGTGTGTAACTGTCACTGAAGGCCAGAGAGAGTGGTCAGTGGGTAAAGACACCTGCTGCCGAGACTCAAGAGCTGAGTTCAATCCTCAAAAGTCACCTGGTGGCAGGAGAGACCCAACTATTGTGTGTTGTCCTCTGACCTCCACATGCGTTCTGTGACACACACACAAACACACTAAACAAACTTAAAAGAAATAATTGTTATCTGTCCTACCCTATCCTACACTACACATACCAGCCTCTAAGATTATTTTGGTATATTACTTTATGAATCTAAAGAAAGCATTCTAAACTCACAATGGAGTTCTTTTGATCATTGTTTGAGACCAGGCCTTTCTATTTAGGCAGGGCTGGCTGACTTCAAACTCAATGATTTTTTTCATCCTCAGCCTCCAAGTTGGTGTTACAGATGTGCACAGCCACACCCAGTTACACAATGCAGTCCTTTTTCTTTTGTCTTTCACAGCTACTTATGTTTGATCCCTTTACCTAGTTCTTTGAGCTCAAATTTCTTCTTTGCTAAAATCTAGAGATCTTGACAAAAACCAGAAAAATCATAAGATAGTGTTTAGCCTTAGCAAACAATAGATACCAATCTTTTATTATTTTTCCACAGTGAGATTCAAGACATAGTTGCTGTCAAGGGTTACCGATTACATACATATAGAAAACTTCACTTTGGGACAAGATAATTCCACAGAGCTAACCCAACTTTAATTTAATTACTACACACTCAAAGATCTCTTGGTTTTCCCCATTTTCATTTAAAGTATCTTTTGTGGTTTTAATGAGTGTTACCTCTAGGATTGATGTTGTGCATAACCAGTTTTCCCACTTATTTTCAATTTATTTTAGTCTAATCTATTTTATTTGCATATCTTGTTAGTGAGTGAATGCACAGACTATAAAATTTGTGTGTGTGTGTGTGTGTGTGTGTGTTTATTTACCATGCAACTTCTCAATTCTAAATTTATTTCATGTATATTTATCATTTAGGCATTTTGAACATAAACATTCAATCTTTAAAATAATTATGAATTATGAGGTATTGAGTGTTTCCAGGCATTATACTCATCCCCATATATAGGTATATCATTTTATCTTCCCAATAATCTTATGAAGTAGAAATTATTATCACTTATTTTATGAATAAGAGAACTGGATTTTATGGAGATTAAGTAGAATATGTAAGATACCACTGCTAAGGCCGGGCGGTGGTGGCACACGCCTTTAATCCCAGCACTTGGGAGGCAGAGGCAGGCGGATCTCTGTGAGTTCGAGGCCAGCCTGGGCTACCAAGTGAGTTCCAGGAAAGGCGCAAAGCTACACAAGAGAAACCCTGTCTCGAAAAACCAAAAAAAAAAAAAAAAAAGATACCACTGCTAATAAATTGTAGGTCCATGATTTTGAAGCCAAGCATTCTGATTGCAGAATGGGTATTCATAATTGTGGTGCTTTGAATAATTAAATTAAGAAACAAGCCAACAACATTTATATTCTGGATTGTCAGAGCCTGGAGTCTTCATACTTAGCCCTTATCTAACCTTAACAGGACAAAATGTCTCTGATTCTCCTGAACATCAGTGGAGAGGAAGAACTTAAAACAGGCTCCTAAGGTACCTCCTGGTAGAAGTGTGAGAGAGCCATTAGCATCAGGCAACTCCTTAGGTTCTGGTTATTCAGAGTGCTTGTCATTCTCTCCTGGGTACATGAAAGCAGTTTTTGGTTTATTGGATTTTGAGTCACGGGCTATTTTAGTGAAGTACCTGATTTCCCAAAGTCCCAGATGCTTCATGTTCTCAGAGAAAATTAGATTCTCAATCTTTTAGAATAAGCTTTTTTTCCATTCTCACTCCCTTCCCCTTAATCTGTTTCCATTCCCACCCCACCCCTTTAATCTGCTTTCAGCAGTAGAGCCTGGGATCTTTTAAATCAAGTTGTCTATGCTGTTTCCCTGTCTGAAACTTCCAGGGATGCTCCCGACCTAGGATGATGGACTAAACATGTAAGTTTATCTTCCCTCCTTTCCTAGGCCCCACTGAAACTGAAGTGAAGGAATGCAAGAGAGAACTGAAACCATGCAGCAAAGGAATCTAAAAGCATTTGGGTGGAGAAGATCTCAACACATTTCTGGAAGAGATAAAGTAAATGAAGCTTGTTAATGAATGGGAAACATGAAGGCACATTTCAGACAGAATACCCAGATCTGACCACCGTAACCCCAAAGAGACTTGAGCACTAGAAAAGTCTAGCTACTAAATAATTGTACCAGTTGTAAATTGACCCCCATTCTATTCTGCCCCAACTCTTGTACATAGAACACAGAAAATCTCCCATTGGTCCTAGTGAAGCTGTCTTTGTTCTTGTTGTTTGAATAAAGGAATCAAATAAACCACCTGAGGAGAGGTAAGAATTAGTGCTCCAGATGATATTTTTTTCGTGGATGTAAGTGGCTCCCTAGGCTGTCTGTTAATTTTCTTCTGAGCATTGAGGCCCCTACTCACATAACCAGGGCTTCTAGTCATAACAGAGATTTGCTAGAGAAACAGGAGTCTTTTACAAAGGCAATAGTTAGCACGGTTCTTAATGTGTGTTTTCTGATAGGAATTTCCATGCATAGAAGGAACCAAGGGAGACTCATAAGAAAAATAACCACTTAGATGTAAAAAAAAATTGAAAAAGTATTATAAAGTAAAGGAAACAAAGCTCGTATGGGAAAAAAATCCTTAAAATTCTGACCATCTCTCCAGAGAGATTTGAGGTGCATTTGTAAGATAATATACTAAGAGAAAATTCCGAACATTTGTAAAGCAAAATAAGATTGCCAAAAATATTCCATAGATAGGCTGGAAAATGAAGTAGAATGAATCTCCCGATATATGCAGAAAAATGAAATAACAAACAATAGGAAGGAAGGAAAGAGAAATAGACAATCACTGTTTAACCATTGTGAGTTCCCAGAAGACAGGATATAGATAGCATGGATGAAGAGTGAAGAAGAAAGACTTGAGGAATACCAGACTGAGGGGACCCAATACCAACTACATCTAGGTACAGTGCTAAGAAAACTTGGAATGGTAGGGTTAGAGAGAACTTACTCCGAGTTCCCAGGGAAGAGAGGACAACTGAGCCAAGCCTGGATGAGAAGAGCCTGGCAATGTCAGCTGAATGCTAGAAGTCAAGGGAGTAATTGTGTTTACTTGTGTTCACTTTTGAAAACTTTTGTTTCCAGAACTCCATATAGGTCAGACTGATGAGAGCAATGTAAAAATAAAGATATCTGTGGACAGGTGAGTTTTTAGAAAACCTACTTCTCTCCTTTGTACCATTATTAAGGAAGTTTTCCATTTAAAAAAATAAGAATGAAAGTCCAAAAAAAAAGAGGAGGAAAGAGGACCTGGCCACCAGTGGACCTCACCCAGGATGTCTCCGTCTAGAGTGGTAGTTATCTAATAGAAAAGAACACAACCTTGGACTCTGAGAAGAATGTGCCAGAGTAATACTGAGTAAATGAGACATTTGGAAATGTGGAGGACATACAGTCTTTTATCACAAAAAAATAAATAAATAAACAAACAAACCATCAAGAAATTTAGGCTCAACTGTGAAGAAGAACAAAATGAGATAGGATTTTGAAGACTTGTGGACTATGAGAAGAGACTTGATTGGTCATTGGCAGTAGGTAGGTAAGTTTCTTTTCCAATGGTACAGGCATCATGACATTGGGAGTGTAGGAACATGTATATCTTCCACTTGGCTCAGTAAAATGAATTTTAATAGCCAAAATAATATAGATGCCACTTATAGATCTTCAGTATGGACCCACCTATGAACAAAGCCTGAAAGTCTAAATGTTTTACCCAGAAGAGAAATTGAATTGATATCAGCCAGCTGAGGCACAGGAAAGTGGAGACTGAATTAGTTGGGAGAAGAGAAGTAGAAGGAAGAGTGGGGCTACTTGAATATTCAAAGTGGGGTTGTATAGACACTGTCTTCAATTAATGGAACACAACTACATGGTTAGTGTCCTGGCCAATGCTATATGTTAGACCCTCAAAAGAATTAAAAAATGGTATACCTATCAAACATTTAGAGAAGGGCAGGCAGGGAAAGGTGGAGATGCTGTACGTTAAATTCTTATCTTTTGTAAGGGTGAATTATTAAAGATTGTCTACAGTTAATAAGTCAAGAGATTATTGTTCAAACATGTTATTTAAAGGTAGGAAGTTAGCCACCAGAAGATCCAAAAGTAGATATTGTTAAAAGCATCTAGGAAATGGGATTAGAGAAGAGGGTGGGATAGGAAACTCTGTTTTCATTTCAAGTTCCTCTGTACTATTTAATTTTTTACCTTGTGCATGTATTACTTGGACAAGTTTGTAATAAACTGAAATAAAACATCCTTCAGAGGCTTCATATTGACGAGGATGTGGTTGAACCAAAACTACTGACTAGCTGATGAGGGCAGCAGGCATTGGGGTTCATCTGCTGTGCCAGTCTAAGTGATCACAAGTCCCCAATGATTGCAATTCTAGCCACTCTGTCTGGCAAGATTCAAAGACACTTCACCTTCCCTTATTTCTATGGCTATTCTACAAAACACAAAACCTGCTGCTCTTCTTGCATGTCTTGTGACTAAGGTTCCTATATAGCAGGCTTGCAGGATTTTTGGAATGAAATAGTGTTCAAAGAGGCATTGGTATTAGATGGTTAATTACTATTCTTTCCCAAGACCCTAGTGCATGAAACACTTCATGAAGAACCAAAAAGGACTTTAAGATGTTCTGTTCTATTCATTTACTAACTTTAACAAGTTTTACTCTTGCATGGGGCCAGTTGGTAGAAGATTCTTACCCATTTTTCAGGTTTTGGCCACTATCTACACATTATGATCTACTTTTCAGCTATATTCCCCTTGCATTGGAAGAATCTATCTTCATGCTACCACATTTTTTAAGCTTCTATGTGACTTGAGAAGTAGTTTGGATACTTTAGGAGAGGGTGGGAAAAAATAAGGCTCTCCTGTGGATATGATGCTGTCGAGGAGCACTGGCAGTTCTTCAGCCAGAATCCCAATTAAGTCCATCGGCACTGAGGCAAACTAAAATGGATATAAAGCATTTTCTGCTTTTGAAAAAGTTGCAGCTGCTCATGCTCGAAAAGACTGAAAGCTGTCAGCATTTTGTGGCTTGCTCAGACAACGTAGCCTTGTTTCATCTCCTGGTGGTCTCAGAATGATCTAGTCTGATAGTGTGTTAGGAGCCTATTTATCTACAACAGGAGAGTATGGCCTGGCTGAGGGTGCAACGAAGGTTCCTGAGTGCCCAAGGCTTTCACAGAGCAGGAGCCTTTGCTCCTCAGACAGTGGTTCCAATCTGCATTTCTCTTAACTAGGCACAAAGGACACATTTTTAAAACAATGAGTACAAAGTACACAAGAGGTACCGTGTGTAAGGACTATTTGATAAATGTGTTTGGTAAACCAAAATGAAACTGGAATGGTATCACCTCCTCCGAGTCACTTGTTGGATGGTTGAAAGCATTTTCACTTCCCAGTACAGATTTTCTGAACCTTTCCTGGGAAAAAACAGGAAGTGCATTGGGGTAATTATATGTACTTCCTTGGGAGAGGTAGCTATGTCCTTAGGGTCCATGAACCCTCCAGCCAGAGATCCATTCTACAAATATTCATAAAATCCACTTGCAAAGTGCTATAATTGAACCACATGGAAAGAACTGAAAGTCAAAATGAATTTAAACATTCATTACATTAGATTGTGTGTGTGTGTGTGTGTGTGTGTGTGTGTGTG
The DNA here is from genome assembly GCF_049852395.1 of Peromyscus maniculatus bairdii. Lineage (NCBI taxonomy): Eukaryota > Metazoa > Chordata > Mammalia > Rodentia > Cricetidae > Peromyscus > Peromyscus maniculatus. The sequence goes on from NC_134854.1 coordinate 48,617,377, forward strand.
TGTGTGTGTGTGTGTGTGTATGTGTATGAAAACATTTTCTTTAGTATCCAAATTACCTCACTGAATATGTAACCTGTGTGTGACAGGAAACTAAGCTGGTAAAAAAAAAAAAAATTGGCTTCATTTGACTTTCAACTTCTCTGAAAAACTAAATGGAACCACAAGGATAATTACCTCCCCAAGTTAAATCAAACCTCTTCATATGGAAGGTCTAGAGGGATGTCTCAGCAGTGAAGAGCACTTGCTACTCTTGCAGAGGGCCGAAGTTCAATTCCCAGAACTCACTTGACAGCACACAACTGTCTGTAACTTTAGTTCCAAGGGATATGATGCCCTCTTCAGGCCTCTGCAGAACCATCCACACATGGTACACAAACATCCCTGCAGGCAAAACACCCATACACGTTTAAAAATAATTTTTAAAGAAACATTCATTGAATCATCAAAATTTGGGGCTTTTGTACAATAGCTACTCAACATTGAAGTCCCCTATATTAGGCTAGCAAGTAAATTCACTCATACATATTTATGTACATTTACCAAAATTGTTCTAGGGCCTAGAAATATAAGTAAATAAAACAAACCTCTTGCTACTCTAATTTTCTTTCTGTTACTGTCATTAAACACCTTGATCGAAAGCAGCTTGGGTAGAAAAGGGTTTATTTGGCTTATACTTCCATTCTTATATACCGGTAGTCCATCACTGAGAGAAGTCAGTACAAAAGCTCAAGCAAGAACTTGAAGCAGAAACCATGGAGGGACTCTGATTGGGGCTCTCTCACTGACTCATGCTTAGCTATCCTTCTTATAAAGACCAGGATCACCTACCTACCTTGGGAATGGTACCACCCTCATTGTACTGAGCCCTTTGCATTAAATTATAATAAAGGCCACGCTGATGTGAGCAATCCCTCAGCTGAAATTTCCTTCTCAGGTGACTCTAAGCTGTGTACAGTTTAGGTAAAGTCGACTGGGACACTGGTCCTCATGGTGCTATGTTCTAATAAGAACATGAAAATTCTAAGAGAAAATGTGATGTGATATATAGAAGGAAAATATTATAGCTAAGAATAAGAAAGTGGATCTCTGGGTGGGGGCCCATAAAATGGGCATGCTTGCTGTTTTATGTAATGTGGTCTAGGGAAGCTTCTGAAGGTGATATTTAAGCTGATTCTCAGAATGATGCAATGAACCATGCAATTAACTCAAAACAAAGGGAAGTAAAATTATATGAAGCACAGTGAAGCAGACACTTTGGAATGTCATCACTAGGTAGCTACTTTACAAGATGTAATTTTTTTCTGATATTTATTTTTATCTATATGCATTTGTATGTATCTACAAATGTGTGTGTCTGTCACATGTATGCAGGTGCCATGGAGACCAGAAAGGGGCATAAGATCACCTGGAATTACAATTAACATGTGAGTCACTCAACATGAGTGCTGAGAACTGATTTCTGGCTCCTCCTTGAGAACAGTAAGCATTCTTAATGCCCAAGTCATTCTTCCAGCCCCCACCACCAGACGAAAGTCTTGACTACAGAAGTCTAGTGTAACCATTAGTAGGACTCACCAACTGTTATAGTTAGAAGTATAACCCCCATCCTCCGCAAAAAAAAAAAAACACTCCTGTGTTAAAGGCTTAGACTCAAATTAATTAGGTCCCTTTAAAAGGAGAGACCTAACAGAAATTTGTTCATTAGGAATGTGACCTTGAAAGGGGTGTTAGAAGTTCGGCTCCTCCCTCTCTCTGTTTCTCAAACGCCATGAGGATCACAAGTTTGCTACACTACACATTCCCTGACATGATGTTCTGCCTCTTCCCAAAGCAACAGGAAACAGAGCATAGGCAGGAATGTCTGAAACTTTAAGCCCCAGCAGACCCTTTCTTAAGTTTGTCATCCCAGGTATCTTGTCACAGCAATGCATGACTGACCAACACACTGACCTAGTAGAAACTCAGTTGGGAAACTTGAAAATGAAATTGTATTTTTCAATAAAATTTTGTCCTCTCCATTCTGAAATTACTGTCTGATAGGGAGCAAAGTAGTTTCATTTTAGTGGTTGCCATGTCTTCTGTCAAAGGTAATGAATGGAAATACTCTACATCTTAACACACTAGTCTCTGGGTCCTTATCAATGACCTGATGCATTCAAGGAAACAGAAATTTGAACCAAGTTCATATGAAGAAGGTTGATTAAAAATATGATTCAGTTTGCTTAGCCATGAAAGTTTTAGTCTTACTTATTGGAACTTACCTGGACAAAAGATTAGAGTACTGGATAACTCAGGCCCTGTGATTCTGGGCTTCTCATTCCATATCCACCCTCATCCTACTGACCAGACTGGTGTCTATTTGACTTCAGTTGAAATTAAAGACATCCATGATCAGAAATCTCAGTATAATGGGAGACCTTCAGAAGGATTTTTTTTTAATATCATAAGAAATTTTAGGAGAGAAAACAATAATTGTTTATGTTTTCAGAAAAAACAATAAAAGTGCTAGTTTTGCATGCTCGTGGATATTAACTTACTCATTCTCTGCAAGAGGTTTTCTGTTTTTTGCTTTTTGTTTTTAAATAGAATCTTTGTTTTGTTTTGTGGTACTGGGGTAGAACCAAGAGACTTGAACATGGTTAGGTAAGCAGTCTATCCCTAAACTACATTCTCCATCCTTCTTGTGAGGATATTGACCATCACTGAGTCCCAGTTCCCACTCCTTCCCCATTGGTAACTCTCAGTATCTTCAGCCTGAATAAAGTTGTGCATTAAAATGTATATGAAGATATGGGAATCATATTGGTCATGTTGATTAAAGATGATTTGTCTATTGTGCCTAGTGGATATGATATTTCAGAGTCTGAGATGAGGTTTCAATTCTGAACATTTATGCCCCAATACAAGGGTACCCACATATGTAAAAGAAACATTACTAAAGCTTAAATCACATATAAAACCCCATATATTAACAGTGGGAGACTTCAACACCCCACTCTCACCACTGAGCAGATCTGCCAAACCAAAACTTAACAGAGAAATAAAGGACTTAACTTATGCTATGACTCAAATGGATTTAATCGATATCTACAGAACATTCCATCCTAAAATATATATATATATACCTTCTTCTCAGCACCCCATGGAACCTTCTCTCAAATCAAGCACATACTTGGCCACAAAGCAATTCTCAACAGATACAAAAACTTGGAATAATCTCCTGTGTTCTTTCAGACCACCATGGTTTAAAGTTAGATTTCAACAACAACAAAAACTACAGAAAGCCTACAATCTCATGGAAACTGAATAATGCTCACCTGAATCACCAATGGGCCAAGGAAGAAATAAAGAAATTAAAGACTTCCTAGAGATCAATGATAATTGTTAGTTTCAGATTAACTTAATTTTGCTGAACCCCAGACAGCTCAAGTCTTCAATAAAATACTGAAGTTTGTATATGACCTAGAGATGGCAGAGTTTACAGATGTAAGACCACCTTAGTTTCTTACCAGAGGAAGAAATCTAGACAGTAGTCTGTATCTCTGCAGTGGTAATGCGTTCTAATATGTCACTAGAGTATTAGTGGCTCTCACCACAGATGTTCCACACACCTCTCACACAAGCAGACAAAAAAATGTAGGGTCTAGTTAATTTCACAGACCTACCAAAGGAGAATATAAAAGCTTTTCTAACTATGACCTAGGACTGGGCACCTGCCAAAAAAAAAAAAAAAAAAAAAAAAAAAGAGTCCATTGTTTTCAATGGAGCAGTTTGATGCTTGTCCTTGGAGACAGACTTTGAGATAATTCGAATAAAAGTTATCACAAACATAGCAGAAAATGAAAGTGAAATAGTGGGTCTTCCATGAATGTGCTTGTTAATAATTTTCCCCTTGCTCCTATTAGAAGACAACTTTAATAAATACACTTGAGAGTTAGACTTTGTGGAGCTATATTTCTAATAGTGCTTATGCTCTTCTGTCTCCTCGAAGAGGAAGATAGGATGCCATGTGTTAGACGTTTATTAAGGGAAGTGACTGTTAGACGATGTGAAGAAGGAGTCAGAGAAGGTTAGAAATAGCACTGGACTGCCATATAGGAGCAAAGGCTGACTTTCATACAGGTCTCATGAAGGCCACTGTGGAGTTCTTGAGCCAAAATTACCATCAGCATCATCCCTTGTCTTAAGATTCCTGTTACACTCAATCATTGGCTGGAGGGATCCTTTGGGTAGAATAGCCTTGGCGCCAAGGGTTCCAGGACACACCAGCTGAGACTGACTGGCACTTGCATGTCCTGCAATTGGAAATCTGAGAACAACACTTTCATGGCCAGCACATTATCTGTTCTTAAAAACAGCTGTAGACACCTGTTTTGGACCATCTCTGTGGCTTAGTGAACCTCTCCAGCGACTCACACCACTAGAAACACATCGGGGGTCCAGCCATCTCTTTCCCTAAATTAGATCAGAACTAATCTTTTGCACATTCTTAAGAACATTATGGGAAAGAATATACAAGACCACATTAAATTTAACTCATAGCTAAAAATAATTGAAGAAGGACAAGGACTATTAATAATAGTTCACAATTAGAACACATGCATATAAAGCTATCCTCATTTAGCTTAGTGATAAACCAGAATAACCACAGATATTGCTCTCTAATCTACAAAACTGGATCAGCATACCATGAGTAATAATAACTATTCAAATTTTCTCTTGTATGGTGGACAATTAAGTCTATTTACTATATGTGTCTTTGTTAAGGTTTCTATTGCTGTGACAAACCAACCATAACCAAAGGCAATGTGGAGAGGAAAGGGTTTATTTCATCTTACAGCTTACAGTCCATCATTGAGGAAAATCAGGATAGAAACTCAAGCCACAAACCTGGAGATGGGAACTAAAACAGGAGCCATGGAGGAATGCTGCTTACTGGCTTACTCTCTGTGGCTTGTTCATCATACTTTCTTATACATCCCAGAAACACATGAACAGAGATAGCATCACACCACTGTGGGCTGGGTCCATGCACATCAATCATTAATTGGGAGTTTTCCTACAAGCCATCAAATAGAGTCATTTTCTTGATTGGGGTTCCTCTTTCCAGATAGCTCTGACTTTTTTTGAGCTGACACAAACTCTAACCATCACAATTGACCTTTTGTCATCTTGACACACCAATATGTTGCCATGAAACCATAACTGTTCCTTTCTTGTTTATCCCCCAAGATCTCATATTAATATCAATATCACAGCATAGAACATAAACAACTTAGAAACACCCACAGTCTGTAAAATGTCAAACACTTTAAAATTTCAGTCTTTTAAAATATCCAACATCTCTTTCAAAGTTTAAAGCTTCCCTAAACTATTCAAGACTCTCTAAAATATCTAAAGTATATTAACTGGGGAGCTCTCTTGAAATCAAAACACAAGTTAAATACTTTCTTATTCCAATAGGGAATAATCAGGTTACATTTATACTCAAATCAAAGTAAAACCCAAGTCTAACCGTGTAAAAAGTTCAGTGTTGAGCATCTGGGATTCTCATGATCTTCTGGGCTCCAAAGGGCCTTACCAGTTCCATTCCTCTAGCTCTGCCCTCCAAAGCACACACAGTTTGTCTCCTAGGCTCAGGCTGGCTCCCCTCCACAGTTGCTGTCTTCAGTGGAATGTAGCATACAGTCTTAACTCCTCAATAGAACAGACAAGTCCCTCCAAACCCAGATCAAATGTCTCCATGGAGCTTCCCATATACAAGACCTACTGACAAGTTCACATGATGGTGGGCATATTGTCCTTTTCAAATGAAGCTTTTCCTATTTATCTGTCTTTTTTTTTTGGATATAACTCAGTCTCATACTCTAGCATCATCCACTAGACTATTCTCACAGACACTGTGTGGTTTGTCGTTGTTTTTGTTTACTGTCTCCAAGTTCTTCTCTGATCAGCAATAACTGCTTCCCCCTTCTCTTCTATTGCCTTAGCTTGCCGACAAATTCTGGCCCTTAGATGAAATTTTAGCTTTGATGTTACAGTTGTTTTTATGTCAGCTGCCCTCTCTTTATTGACTTAAATATTTACCTACAGACTTACCAATCCTCATATCATTTCTGTCTGACAGAGTGTCCTCAGGATGGCTGTATAGAGAAGGAACAGATCGACCTTCACCTTCATAGTTTCTGGTTAAGCCTAAGGTAGAGGGGAGGTCTGGGGTCTGGACCTTTGCATGACCAGTGGCCCTTAAGTTAGCTCCCATGTGTCTCATCATCCTTTATCTCCCAATTTTTAATGATCTTTGCGATGTTTCTGTACTAATTTGGTTCCATTCCTCAGGGAGGATATCATTTTGAAAGGCAGGTATATTAGCAATGACAGACTTGCTTCTTCACTCTGACTCTCCAAAATCTTTTTCCCCCCTTCTTTTAGAGCCAGAGATGGCTCAGAAGTTAAAGGCTAAAGATTATAACCTGTGGTGGTTTGAGTAGGCTCATATATTTGTAGTTTAGTCATCAGGGAGTGGCACTACTTGAGAAGAGTTAGGAGGTGGCCTTGTTGGAGGAATTTTCAAGGGCCCAAGCAAACACAGTAGCTCTCTCTTCTGGCTGCCTGAAGATCCAGATGTAGAACTCTCAACTACTGCTCCAGCACAATGCCTGCCTGTGTACCACAAACTCACTCCCATAATAATAGACTAAACCTCTGAAGCTATAAGCAAGCCACACTTAATGCTTTTTTTTATAAGAGTTGTGAGACCATGGTGTCTCTTCACAGCAATAAAACAGTGGCTTCGACATAACCAAAAGGATAAGAAAGTCATTTTAAGAGAAAGATGTTAATATCAACACTAAAATACTTAGTTTATAGAATCCACAGCAACTTCCAGTCAGAGAGAAATTTCTCTCCTGAAAAATGACCTCTTTTCTCACCTCCTCTTGATCAGTGCTACCCTAGATATTCCTAACCACTAGCTTCCTCCAATCCCCCTTCCTTAATATGAACAAAATGAGATGGGCATGGTGAGACATGCCTATGATCTCAGTACTCATGGGAGCTGCTGCAGAAGGATTGTGTTTCAGGCTAGCCCAGGCTACACAGTAGTCCCTGTCTCAAAACAAGCAAGAAAACAAAGAAATAACAGATGTGGTGCTTTACCATAAAGAGTCAGGTTGACGAAGGGCAAATCTGACTAAAGCCTGTGAGCACCATGTGTACAAGAGGTGCTGGGCTGAGCTTCCAATGTAGAGGTTACAGACTCGAGCCCTGTGTTCTCCCTCTCTCTCTCTCACCTTAGTTCTCAAAGGCCAGTGTCTTTTTTGTTTTGTTTTGTTTTGTTTTGTTTTGTTTTGTTTTTTGAGACAGGGTTTCTCTGTGTAGCTTTGCGCCTTTCCTGGAACTCGCTTTGGGGACCAGGCTGGCCTCGAACTCACAGAGATCCGCCTGCCTCTGCCTCCTGAGTGCTGGGATTAAAGGTGCGCACCACCACTGCCCGGCAAGGCCAGTGTCTTAGCATGAACTCTAAGAATTCAAACTGCTTCACAGCACAATAAGTTTTTAGCATGAGATATTCTGAAAGCATGATAGGTCATTCGTATTATGTCTGAAATCTAAATGTGTGTTGTTCTTTAGTAACCAGATTTTCACTAGTCGCCCAAAGACCAGTTATTCCACTAATCAGCAAACATTTGTGAGACACCAGCTATGTATTGACTTATGTTTATGTAATTGTTTAGAAGCTAATATCAGGACTGGAGAGACGCTCAGCAATGAAGAGGCACTTGCTATTCTTGCATAAGATTAGGACTTGGTTCCTGGTTCCCATATCAGCAGCTCACAATCTGCCTATAATTCCAGTTCCAGGAAATCTAGCCTCTGCAGATACCTGCACACATATGGTGAACACACATATATTCAAGCATACACCTTCACTTAAAATAATGAACATAAAAATCCTTCTAAAAAGAAACTAATGTCCACTACAAAACTGAAAAAAAAAAATGAGACAAAATTCATCGGACTGTACTCCTGGAAGGAATGACTGATAAGACATAGGAAACATAGGTTTGTTTTCTAGGGGGAATTTCCTCTTTGGCAATGGGGGCTGCCATGCATTCCGTAAATTTAAAGGACTTAATTGGGCCAGAATCCTAGGAGAAAATAGGAACCACAATGTCAATAAAGAATGGTTATCCGCACAAGCCCATGTGAATGACATGTGTCTCGATCAGGATCCTGGGGTTATAGAGAGTCAGCACATGGCAGCTAACATGATCATCATTGAACTTTGGAACAGACACTGCAATGATACCAAGATGTCTCAGTGGTAAGAATGCTTGTTATACAAGCTTGCTAACCTGATGACTGTCTGAATTTTTTAGTAAGTAATTCTGAACTGTCACTTTATTTCAAATAACTTGGCCATGAGTATCTTCTGCTAAACAACCATCGATCCATTTACATAGAGTGAATTTCTAAAACTGAGATGCTAGGCCATGGAGAACATGCATGCAAATACACACTTTAATAAACACCCCTAGTTTTCCTTACTCCTACCGCTAATATTGTTTGTTCTTTTATATTTTATTTATTGACTTCTTCTTGGCAATAAGTGGAAGGAGGACATGGTTTTGTTGTAAAAGTGAGCCTTGCAAATGTATTTTCGACCCTAAAACCAGATCACGAACTGCGCACCGTTGTATGCAAGTATATGTATGTGTGTACACATGTGGGGATAATGTATGCTTGAACGAGCATATCAAGTACTTGCTTGATTTTCCTAGGAATACACCTTTAACATTCTGTAACATGCTTACAGAGAAGGACATGTATATTACTTGTCTAAGACATAATCTGTCACAGGCTGGGTTGTTTGAACAAAGACATTTCTGGCAGCTCAATAGCCTGGCAGTCTGAGATCAAGGGACATGCAGTCTGCCTTTTCCTAAGGCCTTCCTCCGTGCCTCTCAGGTGGGTAGTCATCTTTCACAGTGTCATCACACCTTATTTCTTCTTCATCCTGTCTCCTTTTCTTCTTATAAGGACACTGGTTATTGGCTGGAGGCCCCACTTTAATGGCCTCCTTTTAACTAAATCATCTCTTTAAAGACTTGCCCTGCAAATACAGTTATATTATGAAATACTGGGCATTGCAACTTCATTTGAGAATTCTGGGGTAGGGGAGCACAAGATAAATAAAGTTTGCTATACAAGATCACAAAGCAGGGAGACTGCCCTAGACTAAATTTAGCTTAACTGAAAATATACCTGATAAAGTTCCAAACAGAAATACAGTCGACATTTGCCAGCTGTGAGCTGAAGTCGAGGAGGGAAGCCCCCACTGGTGACCCTGGAAGAACAGGAAGAGCTAGAAGCAGAAGCTGGTTACGATGTTGGCCCTCCTCACCAGCAGAGGGTGGACAGCAGGAAAGAATGCCTTGTGTATACAGAAAAGCATGGACGAGAGTTTAATCAAGTACACTGTCAGATATCACAAAATAAAAAATGCAAAATGGTGGACAACTTGTCAGCAAGGTCCTGGAGTAGATGCTATTCACTTATAAAGGGAATGAGCCAGAAATCTGGCTCAGCAAGACAGAGCGACTGCTATGAAAATTCAATATGATGTTTATGAGAATAACTAGTGATTTTAGATAATGCACAAATAGAAAAGCAAGCATATAGCTATTTAAAAAAAACACAATTTCATAAACAGCACTGTTTAAATGCATGGCTAGTGGTAGCACCAAAGGCTCTAAAGTCTCTGGGTAAGTATTCTCGTCGTATCTTCTCACCTTCCCATCAACAGACAAAACCTATTAATATATGATAAAAGTAAAAACAACATACTGCTGTGCAAAACTGTGCTCAAACGGACACGCTAATCTGCTCTTCCTTCGGCCTTCATTTTTCTGGCACCTTTTGGGCAGAAATTCGGGCAGTATCCACGCTTTAACTTTAACTCCTCCAGCTTAGTCTTGCCTGTGTAGATCACGTCACAGTCATGTTTTCTGCCCAGCAATAGAGTCTCTGCAACAGATTACTATGCATACTCAGGCCAAAATGCCTAGCATGTCCTCCCAGCAGACCCCTACAGGTGCACGGCCAGTGTCAGCCACCAGGGGGCAGGCCCTGACGCCCGAACCAAGCTGGGGTTAACCTCGGGCAGTGCAGCCCTGGCGTGCTACCAAGCCAGTCGGTGCCAGATTCCGGATCTGAGAGTGTAGCTGTTTGGTGATTTTCGCCCTGGATCTGATTTATTGGAGATTTGGAGTTTGATTTTTCTCCCTTGGTCCATCAACAGCTTTGCAGAGAGTCCTCTCTCCAGGTAGGGTGGGGTCTAGAATCAGGCAGATCTGCGTGAAGGTGAGGTTTCCATTAAGGGTGGAGCCAACCCGCCGGGTTATGGTAATAGCTCAGCTTCCCAAGGGCCTCGCCTCCGGGACAGCCCCACACCTACCCAGCCCAGTTCCCAACTAGCCCACCCCAATGGACAGTCCCGCCCCTAACCACCCCAGTTTCCTCGTAGCAGGGCTCCTGGAGAAGCTCCGCTCTCCAGACCCGACCAGGTGACTTCTGCATGACAGCAAACTTCCGTGAAAGCCCCGCCCTCTATAGCCCCGCCCCCGGGAGGTCCCGCCCCTAGGCAGACCTTCAATGGGACTGCACTCCTCTAGTCTGCCCCTACAGTGGGCGGGCAGGCACAGCGACCTCCTCCGAGTGAGTTTTTTAGTCCTGGTGTGCTCTAGGGTGAGGCTGGGTGTTCGAGCGGCTGGGCGACGCAGGAAGGAGACACCTAAAGCGTCAGAAGGTTACCGGACGTCATTCCCGAGAATCAGTGTATCTTCCACAGGTCTGTTTTTCTTTTAGTTTCATTTATCTGGTACAATTTTCTAGTTAACTCAGAACTGATTTACGCCCGCTCTTTGAACTTGAGTCACAAATTTGATAAAAATATGTGTTCGCGTGTGCAAGAGCATTTAGTTACAGAGTGGTGGGCCTGTCTGTTTCAGGACAGATTACCCACGTGGCTTTTGTTTGTTTGCTTTTCCTGCCAAGCTAGGGAAAAGTAAGAAAACTTTCTTCTCAGGCAGACTTAACAAGAGATTGAACTTGGGGTTCCTGGTCTATCTGCTGCCTTTTTCTACCCCAGATCACTAAGCGGAATTTCCCACTGCTCACTTTCCTGGGAGCAGTGCCATGAAGTGGGATGGGAAGTGGGGGGGGGGGGGGGTGGAGCACATATGGACATGCCAAGACCAATACTTTCACCACACAGGGAGTGAGTGGCTGAAATGTGAGGGCTCTGTAGAGTTCTTAGTCTAGCATGATGAAGGTGGGAATGCGTTCTGCAGGCTCAGACCAGGTCAGTTCAGCCTGGTCGTGGCCGTGAGCTAAGTGGACTCGACTCTGAGGACAGATGAGAGGAGACTGGCAACATGAGCTCTTGACCGTTCATAAGATCAGGAGGAACAAAGGAGACAAGTGGCGCAAGGGTCTGATATGCTCAGGTTCTCCCCTGAAGCTTATTTGGGAAGAGAGCCCTGAAAACCTAAGTCAAGCATCTGGGTCAAACAAACAGGAAAGAAGGGAGCCAAGCAAGGGTGAGTGCTGGCTGTCTAGAACTGAGCCTGCAGAGCTCAGGCCTTCCAGGAACCCTCCTAGGATGCACCTTAGGGAGGCACGGGGTGTGTATCCATAGTTCCCTCCAGTACCTGAAACTAACTCAAGATATCAGTCACAGCCAATGGAGGGCTGCCCTGTTAGTCATATGAATGGACAGAAAGTCCCCAGTGGTGAGCTACTCAGATGTGGGGATAGAGAAGTTGTGTGGGACACCTGCTATGATCCATGGCACTTGGGGAAATGAGAAGGGGAAGAAGAGAGAGGGGAAAAACTGAAGGGAATACTGGAATGAATTCAGCTGTCAGCCTACAGGCTTCAGAAGGATTTGAAAAGACCTCTGACCACACAGTTGGGGGTGGGGGGATTGCTTCCCATTAGGGCAGATTTGATCATTTGGAAGTCATTTCCAACAGTGAGGAAAGCTGTCAGAACTAATGCAGTTTCTGACAGGTCATGTGATCCTAACTAATGCAGCTTCTGGCAGGTCATGTTACTCTTTTGTCTGACGGAATACAACAAACACTAAGTCAACTCCTGCATTTGATCCACCAGGCCATTTAGGAAGCTGCACCTCCTTATCTACCTCAGGTCCTGTTCGCCTTTCCCTGACTCTACTGCTGCCCTGGTGGGCCTCTTACCAGCATGCTCTTCCCACAGCACTTCAGGTTTCAGCTTCAAGGCCACATTCTTAGGTGATCTTTCCTGTCATTCAGTCTAAAGCAGTCTTCCAGTTGACTGGTCTGTATCTCTTCATCACACAGCAACTGGAAATTGCTGCACTTTTATTTATAATCCTACTTATTTATCATCTTTACTCTTCTTATATATTGGAGTCATAAAAGTGGGGTCCTAGTAATTTGCAGACTAAATGCATTTAGTTGCTTGCCTTTTTTTTTTTCTGGTTCCTCAATCTATTTTGACCAACATGGGTCTCTGTGTCCTCTTGCAGCATCTGGAAGAACCATGGCAACAGCTCCTGATGCTGCTTTTGAGACCCTCATGAATGGAGTGACCAGCTGGGATCTTCCTAAAGAATCCATTCCCAGTGAACTCCTTCTTACCGGGGAGGCCGCCTTCCCAGTGATGGTGAATGACAAGGGCCAGGTGCTCATTGCTGCCTCTTCCTATGGCCAAGGCCGCCTGGTTGTCATATCCCATGAGGGCTACTTGTTGCATACTGGCTTTACCCCATTTCTTCTCAATGCAGTGAGCTGGCTCTGCCCCTCCCCAGGGGCTCCCATTGTAGTGCATCCCTCCTTGGCATCACTAGTAAACATCCTAGGTGACTCTGGCATAGAGGCACTGGTTCAGCCTGAACCTGGAGAGACTCTGGGTGTTTACTGCACGGATGCCTACAATGACAGCTTGACTGAGAAGCTGGTCCAGTTTGTGAAGCGTGGTGGGGGCTTGCTCATTGGAGGCCAGGCCTGGTACTGGGCCAGTCAACACGGCAGTGACAAGGTGCTATTCAGTTTCCCTGGGAACCAAGTGACAAGTGTGGCTGGAGTGTATTTCACAGATGTCTATGGGGATGGAGATAGGTTCAAGATCTCCAAGAAGGTACCAAAGATCCCACTCCATGTCAGGTGAGTGTGCCACTATGACCCCTAATAGATTCTAACTCTTTTTGTTTTTTGTTATGTTTTGTTTTGTTTTTTTGGTTTTTTCGAGACAGGGTTTCTCTGTGCAGCTTTGCGCCTTTCCTGGAACTCACTTGGTAGTCCAGGCTGGCCTCGAACTCACAGAGATCTGCCTGGCTCTGCCTCCCAAGTGCTGGGATTAAAGGCGTGCGCCACCACCGCCCGGCTCTAGATTCTAATTCTTTTTAATAGTGCTGATATTCCTTTTCCAGTGAGTTTCCATTTCAATGCAAGTGATTGTTGTTATTCAGTTTTCTAACTGCTGCAAAATCAAAAACATGGTCACTAAAATGCCTCAAGGCACAAGAAAAGCTGGTCCTGCTGGCCACTCCCTTCTATCCACTTACGAGAAAAGCTTGTGCTATTTGCCAATGTTTCTCCACATGGAGTGTCTAAAACAGACTGCTTATCAGTGTCCTAAATGAGTCATAAAACACTAGTATATCTATATGAACATCTACAATTGGGCCCAGCCCTGTGCTGGACACTGGGAACGTAGCAGGAATCAAAACAGACACTGTGTGCTACCATGAAGCTTACGAATCTGTGGAAAAATAAGCAGGAAAGCAAACCAATAGACAAGAAGTCCATCAGATGTTGATAGGAGCCACAAGAAGGGAAGAAGGCATGACTTGAGATATAACAATGAGGAGGAGAATAAAGGCTGTTTAACCTCTTCAGGGAAGGTATATCAGTCCAGTTTGGTTGGAATTCTATGGTATTTCAAGCAGAAGAAATTTAGTAAACAGAACCCATAGTTCAGGTGAGAGAATATTAGAAAACCACATAGGACTGGACCTCAGCCCAAAGAGCAGGGCAGATTGAGGAAAATGGTGGCACTACTGGGCCCCAGGTGTGGCGATCACCGTATGGATGCTGAACTCATGATCAGTCTGCCAAGCAGCAGTAAGACCCCTGATAAGAGGTCAGTCTGGTGTTAACTGGAGTCCTGGAGAAGACCTGGTGTTCAATAGAAATAAAACCCAAAGAAACCACCAACCTTGGGGCCTTCCTTCTTCCTTCCTGCTTCACTGGCTAAATAACCTCTGCCTCCCCTAGCTGAACTCACCAGAGTTAGGGTAAGGGAGCCCGGCAAATGCAACACAAGAGATGGCGGAGTACAAACAATGGCCATAAGTGTGAACAAGCAAATGACCAGCAAAAGGAACTCCATGGTTGGTGAACAGATGATAGGGTGCAATGGAGAGGAGGACACCCATAAGAGGCCACTGAAACAGACCATATGAGAGCTGCTGATGACATGTCTAGGATGATGTAATGGAGCTACTGGAAAGAGGTATGGCTGTGGCTTTGCTCCCAAGGTAGGATCCAGCAGGCTGGGTCAATGGACTGGATATGGAGCAAGAAATGAAAAAGAGAAATGGATAATTTTGATCATAGTGATTAAAGATGATGTCATTTAATGAGAGTAGAGGGGATTGAGAGTTTAATTTTAGATTTTTGGGGTTTTGAGATATTAATGACTAACTGTGCTTTTTCCATATGTAAAAAAGTTACTATAGATGTTTAACAATTTCTGATTTTATATATCTTATGAAACCCAGGTAGCCAGCCCAGGGTTATGGCAGTTTCTCCATGATGTCCCCAGCTACATGCTTCCCTCTCTGTCCCCATTTCTACTGTGGTTTGTTGCTTTCACCTTTTGTGATGATGGCCAGCACTGCTCCAGGCTCTCTAGTTACACCCAGGCATGATTCCTGGAGCAGACACACTAGTTGGGTCTATCTGTTTTTCTTTTTTGTAACTTAGAAAATAATCTATTTTCTTGCAGTCTTGACATGGATCTCCATTGATATTTTAATGAATAAAACTTAATCAGGTGGTCAAATTTAACCACCAAAGGGTCTGAGGATATTTTTAAAAGGGCATCTCTGAAGAAATCAAAGTCCTTCCCTAAGGGAGAAAGGGAATGTCAGTGTTGGGTGAACAGTTAGCAGTGCCCATGGCCCTCAGCCCCAGGGAAGGAGTGTGAGAGTCCTTCCCTACGGAGAGGGTTGGGTTAACCAGTCACAGACAGGTGAATCTGATTTGCTTTAAGCTGGCTCTGATTCTCTTGTCTGATTGACAAGCTCAGGCCTGTGGGCCAGCCCCCTGTTTTTGTAAATAGGGTTTTTACTGGAGCAAGGCCATGACCATGTATTCCCAAATTGTTTGTGGTGCTTTCCAAGTTACAGTAGTCCTTCCAGGAGAAACCATGAACCCCTAAGTGTTGACCTGGCCCTTTAAATGTCTCCTGATCTTAAGTCTGAGCACTGTAGTTCTCTCAGTTGCCTCAAAGACTTCTCCCTTTCAAAAAAAAGAAAGCTGTTTTTCCTCATCTCCACCTACATTTTCTTTCTCTGCTCCTAAACCTGAAGTTTTCTGGTTTTCTTGTTTTAAGTTTCATTTTCTATGGAACTTTAAGTATACACAGAAATAGAGAGAGCAGTACAATATTCCTCTGGGCAATTGTGGCCCAGTACTGAGAATGGTCAACTCGTGCTCAGTCTCATTCATCTACTGCAAGAAACTAGTTAGAGAAGGAAAATGGAAGAGTAGATGCAGTTCAACCTCAAAATGATAAGGGCAGACTTGATTGGCTCAGTACTGGAAGGTCCAGGATGATGTGTTGTATAGAGTCTGAAAGTCAGCTTTTTCCCCATTTTGTAAGACACCAACATAATGAACTACTTGCTTTACCGTAATATACACCCAACAGTTGCAAAATTCAAATGACAGTACTAGCAATAGCAAAATGACTGTGGGATTGGTGACTGATGGGAACTGCAAGGAGTATTTACTAGCATTGTCAAGTTGGCTGTGTCAGTTGGCTTCCTAAGAAGATATATAGAGACATAGAGAGTTCCCCTTTGGAGGTTGGGTTTCCCAAGAAGCTGACTTGGACAGAGTCATAGAGTCTGGGGAGTTCCTTAAAAACTGCTCTCAGTAGGGAAAAAGAAGGAAGGAAGGTGGGGCAGAGGGAAAAGATAGGCAAATAGCAGCAAATATTCCTTAGCAATAAACCATAGCAGTTATTATTTCCTGTGCCTTTCATCCTCCTAGTATATTTTCCTAGGGATATTATATGAAGTTAGATCAGTGAACTTTGATGCCCTTTAGAACAGTTCCCTTTTTTGTGCTTATACCACTGGGTACCTGGAAATGTCCGGTTACGTGTTTATTTGCTTTTGCTATTTAACCTTTAGAATTATGCCAAATAGTTCTGTAGTAGCTCAAAAATAAAATTTAAAACCTGTATTCTCTCCCCACATGTAAAGCCTTTCTCCCCTCACTGTTTAAATTCATTAATGCTGCAATATTTCTTTATATACATGAGCAGACAAATGCATACGTATCAGTATTCTCTTTGAGAAAGCAGTGGTACACTATCAGCTTTTCTCACTTACTCTTTCTGTTCAATAGTATTCTGGATTATCAAGCTAGGTATGGCTACATAACAGAGTGCTAAGATGCCCTGTTGTTCTGTTGTGCTTCCATGTGTAGATATCATATAATCTATTAAGTTCCTTAATGGCAGACATTTGAATTGCCAGTATGAATTTTTATTTTTCCAGTATTTTTACTATTACAGATGGGCTGCAAATAATGTCCTGATATATGTATCTTTATAACCTCACTGTGTCTGTAGAATTGGGATAGCTGGCTTATGGGGCATGAGTGTGTAATTTTGTTAGCATTACCATGTTACCCCATTACAGATTGGGTAAGAAGCTTCCTCAGAGACAAAGACGGGTATGCAGAGTCCTCATAAAGCATCCTCAATGGGGAAAAAGAACAAATACAGGACAGAGGCAGAAAGTGACCTGTGAGGCAATATTCAGTACATATTTCTTAGTGATACTGTCACTATTAAGTGAAACACAGTAAGACACATATTGTCTGCCATAGAAGATCTTGAATAATGTATGGTATATACTACAGTTACAGAGTGAATAATTATGTGGCCATTAAAAATCCCATGTTCAGAGACCTCAAAAGGAAAGCATTATACTCACAATACAGTAAACAACATTAAGATACACAATTCTGTTACAATGATGCCAAATTCATGGAAATGGTACATATGCAGGTAGGAATATGAACATGAGAATGTGTTACAAATGTGATAACAGGCAGTATATAACTGAAGTGAGTTGATAATGGTTATTTTAACATGTTAAATCCTCACCAAATTCCCTATAATTACAGCATTATAATTACATTTTAAATAACTTTATCCTATTAAGCCCATTAACAGTAGGAAAACGCTTCTTGATCACATTAAGATGCCATCCTTTTACCTTTGCCATGCTGTTACTTGAATATGAAATATCCCTCACAGGCGTATGCATTGGAGGCCTGGGTTTTTGGTTCATCAGGACTCTGACCTTGCCAGTGCATTGATCAGCTAATGGAGTCATAATTTGATGGCCTTGTTGGGAGGCGGTAGAAACTAGAACATGGGCCACAGCCAAGGAAGTAGAACACTGAAGACATTCCCTGGAAGGGCGTATCTTGTTCCCTGCCTTTTTCTTTCTTTCTTTTGTACTTTCTGCTTCCAGGCATCCATAAAATGAACAGAGTTGCTTCACAGCATTCTCCCAGCTTGGATATTCTGCCTCAGCACAGCCTCAAACAATTGAGCTTGCTGACCTGAGCTGAAACCAAGAGCTAAAATGAACATTCCTCTTTTAAATTATATTCTTCAAGTATTTTGTCATAATGACAAAAAGCTGGCTAACACAATTTATGCTGAGTTTTCTATTTAAAATTTGTATATATATATACAATATGAAGCCTTGATGCATACACATATTATATACATATAGGATGCTTAAGTTAAAAGAATTGATATATCCATTACCTCACATATTTGTCATTACTTGTAGTGAGGACATTTACAATTTCCTCTCAGCAATTTTGAAATACACAGCAGTGTTTATAATCATTACCAAGATGTGTGATAGACCACTAGAATCGACTCTTCCTGTCTAATCTAAACTTTTACCCTTTGGCTAACAAAGATATGACTAGATAGTTTTAATCTGTTTAAGACAGTCCAAAGTGACATTTGAAAGCTCTGATATGCAAAAATGCAAGTTGCCAAATAATCAAAGAATATGTTATAATTTCTGTTAATATAAAATTCATATATATTTTATATATGTCCATAGAAAATACGAAAAAATTAAAATACCCACAATATTTATTAATTGAATTCTAATATGTTAATAAATACTTTTAAAAATAAAAATGACACTAGGTATTATTTTTATAATTTTAGAGAAAAATTAAGACTTGGAAAAGTGGTTTTAATAGGTTTGAGTAACAATCCATTGGGAGTCATTAGATCTCAGTCTAATTTTTGTTATGCTGGCAAAAATAAGATTTTCTTTTGCAAAGAACTGTAGGTGTAAGTTATTTTCTAATTCATTTCATAAAGATCAATTAATATTAGTAGAATTTTAGTTTTTCACTCTGGGTTTGCATAATTTTATGCTTTGATATGAAGGATACGTTTGCAGAGGTGTTGCTGCCTAGCTGTTTACTTATCTTTTGGTAGTACTTCTGATAGAGCCAAGAAACACTTGACTAAAGTCATGTGCCTGAGTCAGAGAGGCCTGGGTCTGAATCCCAGTTTTTCACTTTTCTTTGCCTTGTGTCCATGTGCAAGTTACTTGACCTCATTAAGCATCATTTATGCAATTGGCTGAGTGATGCCATGTATTTGAGTGCCCAAAGCAATAAAAGGAACAACCCAAAATGGGTTTTCTTATTGCTCCTTTTCTCCACTGTACAGTATCTCTTACTTGGTTCACATGTAGGTTGTTGAATGCCTGTTAAACTCTACCCATCATTCTTGGCAATTGTATTTAGACCTTAACACAGACAACCACTACGAAAATAATTTTTCACATTGCTGCTTCTCATAACTTGAAAAAAACAACTAAAAAAAGCAATGTGACACTAAAGCAATTGAATATTTGGAGTTTTCATTAATGTTCTCACAAAGTATTTACTTGCATGCATCTTTAATCACTGTGCAACCAATTGTTGGTATCGTTACACACTCCTACTTTGTGTTCTGTTTAAAAATAATTTGATGTTTAAAAAGAATCTTCTTAATGAGAACTTTTAGCCACAATATAATATCAAAACTTTCCATAACTAATTAATTATTTTCTTTTGTTGAGTGTGCAGAATTTTATAGTTTTGTACTTTGAGGAAGAAAAAAAAAACCCTACAATCATTAGTTTGGCATTCTCTACCAAGGCAAACACTATAACATGTAGCATTAAATGTCTTGTTTTATAAAAAAAAAAAAAAATTAAGGTATTAAGGCATTTGGAAATATAGTTATTAAAAATATCTAAGCAATTAATATAAAACACTTGACTTTCAAGTTGCTTTCTCTATCATACAACTCTCAGCTGTTAAGATGCAGATCCTCCTTATACAAACTGAAACTAAAACGCTGAAGACAGGAGCCCTCTCCCGGCCCTATTAAATCAGAACTATGTTGGAGTTTCACTTTAGCATACTTCCCAACTCCTGGGCACATCACCTAGCACTGTCTCCCTGTTAGTCACTTGGCCACCTGCTAATGTCTCTAGCCTACCAGAATGTACAGCTTGGACAAGGTCTGGATGTCATCTGTCCTGTCCAGTGTTTCATTCTGTTACAACCTTGGGATCTTGATTGGTTTTGTTTTCTCTGTCAGTTAAAATTTAAAAGGCAGGACAAATCCCTAGGATGGCAGACAGCAGCAGGGAAAAATCTCAAGCACAGCTGACAACAGCAGACGAAAGGAAGGCTTTTGTTAGGGGTGAAAAAACACACATGCCCAGAAATACACAGGAAGAAAGACCCTCCACAGAGCAGAGCAAGGAGGCATCTCCTGGAGGCCTGGGGGTTTTTGAAATCTTTGAAGGAACTTCTTCCCTAGCTCAGGTTGGTCAGTTTGAAGAGAAATGGACTAGCAGATCTGCCCACAGCTGCTGTGGATCATACCCAGATCATACCGTGAACTTGTTGAGCCAGTTCCTCAGCAGGGCCCCTACTGGTGGGAGGGAAAGCCCACAAGACCTTTGTTTGAAACTGGCATGCTGTTGTCTCTGGTCAGGAGGGTGAGAAAGAACCCAGCCATCTTGGAATTTCAGTATCTTTATTACCTAGTTATAGCTCCCATCCTAACTGTCTGCCTACCAGGGAATCTAAATCCTAGTCCCTCAATTCTAAGTGCTCAAAATGTGCAAAGGGAGAGGCTAACAAACATTCGTAAACTATATAAATGAATGAAAAACATGAGGCACAACTATCTATAACAAGAGAAAGGGTGGCCTGTGGCCCAGTGTTAGCTCTGCAGAGAACTTTGCATTATGGAAGGCAGTATACAACTGAGTTTCAGGAAACAGAGGAGGAGGGCTGACTACACCTTTAAACTCTGAACTCTGAAAAGATCCCTAGCTTAGATTCTGCCGTACTTCTTTCTGCCTTCCAGTTGAGGTTTTGGCCAACCGCCCCCGCACCCCCCTCCACCAACCTGACAGGTTCCTTAACTGCAAATCATTGCTGAAAGGTCCTGAAAGCAAGGTGATTGTCCTCTGCAATACCCAGCTTTATCTGCCTAAGGGAAGAGAGGGTCATAAATCCATAAAGGTCTATCCCCTCCTAGCACCAAGAGCAGCTGATGTACCTGTTTGTAGGAATTCACCCTCACCACCGTCTTGTGGAGTAGAAAGATCTTCACACAAGGACCTCAGCTTGTAGGCAGCATGGTTCTTAGTTAATAGTTTTGTATTTCATATAATCCATAAATATTGACCATTTCCAGGTAAGAATTTGTGTGAAATGAATGAATCAAAGTACTATAAAAAGCCTCACAACCAACTGTAGGTAATGGAAAATTAAAAACTGTGAATGGGAAATAGCATATGAGCAGGTAGACATGGAAGGTTTTGCTAACAATTCTGTACATGGCTAAGGTACAAGCTGTACCTAGCTAAGGACTGTATTAGATTGCTAGAGCTGCTATAACAAAGTGCCGCACATTTCTGGTGCAATAGATATTGATCATCTGATAGGTTTTAGAGGCTATTATCTGAGATAAATATTTGTAGGTTAATCCTGCCTGGTCATGTGGGAAAAACTGTACAGTGCCTTCCTCTGATTCATGTTTTGATGGCAATCTTTGCTGGCCTGTCCCTTGGCATCTAGAGGCATCATCTTAGTGACATCATTGACACTGGTATTCTTGAATGCATGTTCAGTGTTCCGGTCTCCATGCTTTGTAAGGACTGGCCATAATGAGACACCCTACTTGAATATGGTTTTATAGCTAGCTATGGTGCTATTTTCACTCAAGATCACATTCTGAGGTACTGCCGTCTACACTTCAACATGAATTTGGGGTGGGACAGAATTCAGACCATAACAATGACCAGTATTATGTTCCTTGTTTATGAGGTACAGAGTCCCTAAAAAAATCAGATCTTCTTAATGTATTTGTATTTGTTAAATAACCACTAGCAAGTTCAAGGCTTACTGTATATATCAGACACTGTATTAGCTAATGCATTAGTGATCTCTTTAAACTCCCAGAAATAGATGAGAAATGGTGGCTTGGAGAAGGAAAGTAGTTTGCACATGATTATCTAGTTACCTTGCCAGAATACAATGACTACACTTTGACAAGTCAAAATACTGAGTGACCCACTTCCTGGATCATAGCAGCTGTGTACAAGAAAAAAATCCATACCTTCATGTAGCTGATTTCTGTCATTCCCACTCCTTATGCCGAAAGCTTTCTGCCCGCAGCTGAGATTTCACAGAGTGTGGCCTGTTTTATTATCAGTTCTTGTTGTTCAGTGTCAGGGTGGCTCAGAATAAGGCTTGAGCCTCTAAAAGAGGAAAAAAAAACCTGAATCCTGAGCCCACATGACACTTGCTGCGTTTCTTTGAAAATGAGATGATGAAATTGAGACACGATATTTGTTTTGTTCTGCACTGATATGGAATTAAGAAGAAATGGCACAAGATGTACTTTCTTCTGTAGACAAATTTCTAAATGGTCTTATTAAATTAAAAAAAAAACACACACACAGAGCCAAATATAGGGGTGAAAGTTTTAGAGATCAGGGAAATAGGGAGAGCCACCAGCCAACCTTACCTCACCAACCCTGCAGCTTCTAAATGTGAGCTACTTCCTGTCTACCCACACCTTTATATGCCTTGCTTTTCTGCCCTCTCATTGGCTCTTAACCCAGCTACCTCACTTCCTTGCCACTTCCTGTCTGTACAGACCTCTAGGTCTCTATGTTTGATCCTGGGATTAAAGACATGTGTCATCACACTTGGCTCTGTTCCCTAGTGTGGCCTTGAACACACAGAGACCCTGCCTGCTAAGTGATCAGATTAAGGGTGTGTGCTGCCTGACTTTGTTTACATAAAATGGCTGGCCTTTCCCTCCTGTTCTCCAGGCAAGCTTTGTTTATCAAAGCACAAATATCACCACATTTCAGCACAAATAAAATATCACCACATCCTTACAGTAATTAAATGAGCTAACTAATTTTACTTTTAGAAATATTGTACTTTTATTTAAAAGTATGTTGTTTTTAAAGTTGAAATGATAAAATTATACAAAAATGATTTAAATGACCCATAACTCTAATAGTCAAGATGATCCCAGAAGATAAATTTTGACAAATATGGGTTAGATTCTGTTTCAATGTCTAGTTTATGATTTTTGGATCTTAGCATTTTTAAAATTTGACTTAGTCTCTTGAGGGTCTACATTACATTCTATTAATCCTTTCCCAATACTGTCTAATTACTGACTTACTATATAATGTTAACATGATTTATTCAATCCATTTCTTATTGTTTGATACTTAATGTATCTAGAAATTGTGTTTTTTAATTTTTGAAATAAAAAACCTTTTAAAAATTTGTTTTTTATGTTGACCACTTCTAAGTAAAAAATGGTAAATACTATCAGATTTAAATAAGAATTTTTAAGTATTTTTTGTATTTGCTTATTCAATGAGTGTGTGTGTGTGTGTGTGTGTGTGTGTGTGTGTGTGTGCGCGCGCGCGCGCGCGTGCTTGAGTCTGATGTGCATGTATGTGTGTGTGTGTGTGTGGGGGTGCACATGTCTTAGAGTAGTTTCAGGCGTTGGTTCTCTTCTTCCAGGGATTGAACTCAGGTCATCAGGCTTGGTGACAAGTGCCTTTACCCTCTGAGCCATCTCACCTGCCCTAAGTAAGAATTTCAAAAAGATATATGGCTGTATAAATTAAGTAGAAGTTTAAAAAAAATTACTTGTAACATGTCCCTGCTTCTGAGCAAACCTGTCGAGAATCCAGTGTGATGTTTCTACAGTCTTATTTCTCATCTTGTATCTGAAGATTACTCCAGGGGAAGCATTGGAAGAGTGCTGTCTCCATCCAATATGCTAGATTTTCCAGCTTTGTTTACACACTTTGATAATGTTCAAGATATGAAATTTGAGCTAGAATATTCGCTTGGCTGACTAATGTCAAGAATTCTTGGAGGGGTTCATCTGGAGAATGTGGATTTGGGTATTATGAATAAGATCACTGCCACTCTTTTCTTCACATCTATGATAGCCTCAGTTATGAGAAACACTGGTGTTTTATGTGCTGCTAAGCAAGAGCAAATATGAATGATGATATGTGATTAATGATGAGACAAAGAAAAAAATGCATTATGTTGATAAGACACACATTATTAAACCCCAAAATACTATTGGTAAGAAAGGAAAGTCGCTGTCAACTATGTCATCTTTCTCTACTTGGTGGGCTATAGTGAGTGGCTCATTAACTGAATACGGGCTCTTCATCTCTCTCATCTTCTTCCCAGGTGTTGGGAGGAGCTCGGGCGTGACCAGGAGCAGCTGCTGGATGGGATCTCTGAGTTGGACATCAAGACTGGAGGTGTCCCCTCACAGCTGTTGGTGCATGGGTCCCTGGCCTTCCCTCTGGGGCTCAATACCTCCCTCGGCTGCTTCCTAGCAGCTGCCCACTATGGCCGTGGTCGTGTGATACTGGCTGCCCATGAGGCCATGCTCTGTGCTCCTCAGATGGAACCATTTTTGCTCAATGCTGTACGTTGGTTGGCCAGAGACCAGAGAGGCAATATTGGGGTGAACCAAAGTCTCAATAATCTGCATTCCCTGTTGTTGGAGCATGGCTTGAGTTGCAGCCTGGAGTCTCATCTGACCAGTGACGTGTGTGTCTACTGCTGCGGGGCTTATAATGATCGGGATGCCAAGAAAATACAGGAGTTTGTCTCTGAGGGCGGGGGGCTGCTCATTGGTGGCCAGTCCTGGTGGTGGGCTTCCCAGAACACAGGCAGCTCTGCCTTGGCAGGTTTCCCTGGGAATGTTATCCTCAACACCTTTGGCCTCAGCATCCTGCCTCGGACCCTCAGCCAAGACTGTTTCCCTGTCCTTCCTACAGAGATAAGGAACTACCACTTTCGAAGGGCTCTCTCTGAGTTCCTGGCTATGTTGAACCATAAGGGTGGGAACTTGGAAGAGAAGTATTTGGCAAGGTTGGGAGTAGATGCTGCAGGCTTCCTACAGATTCCTGCACAGGGAATTCCTGCCTATATGTCTCTGCACCGGCTGCTGAGGAAGATGTTGAGACAGGCAGGCCTCCCAGCTGTGAGCAAGAAAAATCCAGTTTCCAGTCACTCCTGTGAGGCTGCAATGCTCCATTTGGCCACAGAGCTGGCACATTCTGGGACTGATTGCTCCCAGCTAGCCCAGGGCCTTGGCACTCAGACCTCCTCCTCCAATCTCTGTCCCTCAGAGCATCCCATCACTGTGGAGATCAGTGGAACCAACCCAGGTATAGAATGGACAGGGAATGCTCCGAGTATTCTTGGCCTGGGAGAAGGTGGGTTTGGTTAACTTTGCAGAACCTGGAAGGTTCTGATCCTCACAATGAATAGCTCCATGCTGTGCTAGACAATGGGAGCTGGGATTTTGCTTAATTAAGGCCAAGGAGGAAAGGGTACAGGAAGTGAGGATGGATGATTTGGAGTTCATGGGAGAAGTTGCATCTGTGGGAGGCTCCAGGTAGAGTCAGGCCATGTAGGAACACAACTCAGCCTTCTCTGTGACTTGTCAGGTAACAGTGACACCTGGATGAGCACTGGGCTCTACCTTCTGGAAGGTCAAAGTGCAGAGGTCTCTCTCTCTGAAGCTGCTGCCTCTACTGGCCTGAAGGTAAGGCTAGACACTGGGAACCAGCACTTCCCCAAACATAGCTAAGACTCTCCCACACCAGAGAGCCCAGGAGAAAGTTATTCTGCCCCTCTTATAGATGGAACAGCAGAAAGTCCAAACTACTGATGACCCACGCTCATTCCTAAGACTGATTTCCATGTGTGACAATTTTACCTACTTAGAGGGATAAGGAAGAGCGACATTATTACTTACCAGTACTCACCAGTTTTCCTGGTAGCAGAGGCCGGAGTTTGACCTCTTCATCTTGACACCCAAAAGAGTGTTGTTTAGTCCCATAACCTGTATCATGAAAATATATGACTTCCATGGGAATTTAAATTCTTCTGCCCTCTCAGTTCTGAGCTTCATTTCCTACTACAGTTTAAGGGCTTTTATATCGGCATTCTGAGATAACAGATTTATCTGCTTCTATCTGACAAAGGCCAAGAGGCAACCCCACAGAGCATGTAAGGGTGAGCTGGACAGAGGAGAGCAGATGAGTTCTCTGCCTCCTGGCTCAATTTGGTAGCATCTGGATGGACTTGTATCTGTTCACAATGGGTAGCCTGAGATGTCCTGCATCACACAAAGCATCAGCGTCACTCTGCTGTTTAAGTCTGATAGAAGAGCCCAGGATTCTGCCTGATAGTGAGACTCCACGAGTGCCTACTCAGTTACACCTAGTAATTAGCCAACTCAAATCAAATGGAAATTCACTATTATACTGTTTTACATCCCTAAATAAACCTTAAACTTACATTTGAGTCCAACAGACTTTGGAGTGCTGCAGTCTCATAGACTACACGTATCCTTCACAGAAAAGGGAAGTTAGGATTTCATATGTAATCACCACCATCCATATGCCCCTAACAAAACCCTACATGCTTCTTGGGGCCTCAAATTCCCTTCATGTGGTGTGATTGTCTGTTCAGGTACAGATTGGATGTCACACTGATGACCTAAGCAAGGCCAGGAAGCTGTCTCGAGCCCCTGTGGTAACTTACCAGTGTTGTATGGACAGAACTCAACGGTCAGTCTCCTGCCTCTGGGGTGGTCTCCTCTACATCATTGTACCCAAAGGCTGTCAGCTTGGTCCTGTCTCTGTTACTATCAAGAAGGCAGTGCCTGCCCCGTACTACAAGCTAGGTGAGTGGACTGAGCATTGAGCTCCAGGTGTCCTGGTGACTATGGGGTTGTTATTGAAGAGAGAGAGAGTAACAAGGGTCATTAGAGGGAGAAAGGCAGAACTGTTGAACATGAATCTGTAGGCAGGGGGTAGGATCAACCTTGTCTATGGAGACTTTGGGTACAATGGAGAGGCGTCTAGCAGTTTGACCTTCACCTACAGCCTATGGACCTGAATGATAGCAAGTCATTGGTTCAGTTCTTTCCTTCTAGAATTTCACTCCTCTGTCTGTCTGTGTGTCTGTCTCTCTTTGTGTGTCTGTCTCTCTCTGTGTGTCTGTGTCTGTCTGTCTGTCTGTCTCTCTCTCTCTTTCTCTCTCTCTCTGCCACTGCTCAAGGGGGAATGGGTGGCAGGTTCCATGCTATATATTTCCAGGTAAAACATCCCTAGAGGAGTGGAAGAGCTGTATCCAGGATAACCTGTGCCCCTGGGGAGAGCTGGCTACAGACAACATCATCCTGACAGTACCAACTGCAAGCCTCAAGGATCTGGAGGACCCAGAGCCTCTGCTCCAGCTCTGGGATGATATGATGCAGGCCGTGGCCAGATTGGGAGCCCAGCCTTTCCCTTTCCAAAGACCTGAGAGAATTGTCGCAGATGTGCAGATCTCATGTGGTGGGTGCTCCAAGGGAATGCTCCTAGTGAGCAAACTCCATTTTGTTATTATTTTACTTTTCTTGTAGTGCCCAAGATTTGTAAAGCATAATTTTGTTATTAAAATGCAAGGAAAGAAGGACAAAAAAATCTTGGACCATGATGGAAGTGAAAGATGTTTACAAACAAAAGGTCATTGACATCTTACAAGATACAATTTCCTAAGATAGTAATCACGGCCAGAAACTCGATGCTGGGAGGCCACGAGTGTCTGTCAAGATCTTTTCAAAAAGCATATTCAAAGTGGACTACTACCTCCAGACATAAGTCATAACTGAAAAAGAAGGGGGAGGGTGAATAAAGAAGTCTGAGGTAGGTATGGGTACCAAGGACTTTGCAGAGAAGATACATACATGTAGGGAATCAGTTCAGAGTCCTGTTCCCACATGGGGAAGCTAAATTTTTATCTACAAAACTATATTATGTCATGCAAATCTAGTTAACAATGCTAATTGGTGGGAGGGACTGACATTACCCTAGCTTCTCTAGTCCAGGCTCAGAGCTTCATGCCATAGACTCACAGGCAAAGGAAGATCTTGAAAACAATGCTGATATGGGAGGAAACTGACATTACCCTAGCTTCTCTAGTCCAGGCTCAGGGGATCATGCCATAGACTCACAGACAAAGGAAGATCTTGAAAACAAAGCAGTAAATTCCAGCAAGGATGGTACTGTGAAGTATCTTCCCACCCTTCAGAGTAAGGACCAGGACAATACTTAATTGGGGGAATCTGGGAAGGGGTCAATTACTATAGAAAAGCCAGTTGCTTTCCAAACAGCACAGATATCTGGAATCACTGGGTACAACCAGGATTGTGAAGGAAAAGCTCAACAGTGGAAGGAGGAAGTTGAGGCAGACCCTGCTTTCATGCTCCATCTCTTTCTTTGCATCCCCAGGCTGGATGCATTCAGGATACCCCATCATGTGCCACCTGGAGTCTGTGCAGGAGCTCATCGATTTGACAGCCATGAGAAGTACAGGCCTGTGGGGACCCATCCATGAGCTGGGCCACAATCAGCAGTGCCATGGATGGGAGTTCCCTCCCCACACCACCGAGGCCACCTGCAATCTCTGGTCAGTCTACGTGCATGAGACAGTTCTGGGGATTCCCAGGGCTCAAGCCCACCCTGCACTGAAACCTGAAGAACGAGAGAAGAGAATCAAAGACCACCTTCAGAAGGGAGCACCCCTGGGTAACTGGAATGTCTGGACAGCGCTGGAAACATATCTGCAGGTACTGAGCACAAATTCAGGGAGATGGTGTTGACAGACTCCTCAGTCATGTAGTGTCCTGCCTCCTAAGAGCTCTCCAATTCCTGCATGACCCCCTAAAACCTGGGACTACCACCCCTGGATGTGAGTCACCGGTGGTACCTCTCAGCTTATATACTTGTATGATAAAAGTGATACCCATCCCACTTCCAGAAACAGGATGTTGGAAGATGCAAGGAAATGGAAAGTATTCTGAGAAATTACAAGGCACATTTTTCTGTACTGTCCCGAACTTTGACTGAGAGGGAAGGATCTGAGTCATACTCCTGACTCCTCTCACTGGCTTTGCCCTTCATCCTCTAATAGCTGTTCCATAACAGCCGTTGTTTGGATATGTTTTGTTTTCCTTGCTTTTATGGGTTATAATGACAGGGACATGTCTACAGGGCAACTGCATTACAATTGGTATTGTAAGAAGAAACATATCTACTAACAAGGTCCCCAGGCCTTGTTTGAATAAATAATGACCAACCAATAGGAGAGCAATGAAGTCATAAAATTAGTCCATTTCCTGTGGAAAAGCATCTATCCCTGTCCCCTTTCAAAAAATGTGCTTCCAATTTTCATGGCCAGTCATCAAAGCTGCTGGCCACACCAGACCTTTTGCC
This sequence comes from Peromyscus maniculatus bairdii, assembly GCF_049852395.1. NCBI lineage: Eukaryota > Metazoa > Chordata > Mammalia > Rodentia > Cricetidae > Peromyscus > Peromyscus maniculatus. Next base: position 48,646,619 of record NC_134854.1, read on the forward strand.
CTGTCTACTGCAACCCTGTGCAGAGGCCTTATCTAGCTCACATGTCACAGAGGCACATAAACCCTAAGTTAAGAATTCAATCAACCTGTTCAAAAGCACCTACCTAAATGACAGATCAAGAACGTAGAATCAGGAGATAGCAGCAAGCCCTGGCTTCTTAGACTGCTACACTCTAATGTGTCCCTTCACTGGCTTTGAAGAGTGAGATGTGGTCTCAGATGATGAGCAACCCAACTCAGTCTGGCTGGAGAAAGCACTTAAGATCTGGATAATACATTAAAAAACAAAGCTAATAATAGTAACTGTCATTTATTGAGTAACTCTTTGTACATTAGAGTTCTAGAGAGCATCTTTACTAGATTGAGGGGTAAAATTTGGTTGCCAAGAGCCACTGTGATCGAATAAGGTAGTTTTATATGGAGACACAGGATGGGAGGTGGGACAAACAACAGGTTTGAAGCTGATGGGAAGCAGTCCCTGATATACCTATGACCATGCACACAGGCAGCAGTCAGGTTCACAAACTCAACGCCTTATTCTTCCCATTCTCTCTCTTTCCAGCTCCAGGAGGCCTTTGGGTGGGAGCCATTCATGCACCTCTTTGCTGAATACCAAACCCTCTCTGGCCTCCCCAAAGACAAAAAGAGCAAGATGAATATATGGGTGAAGAAGTTCTCTGAAACCGTGCAGAAGAACCTGGTCCCTTTCTTTGAAGCGTGGGGCTGGCCTATTCAGAAGGAAGTGGCTGATAGCCTGACCTGCCTGCCTTGCTGGCAGGATCACCCTCTGAATGTGTACATGAGTACGAAGGAGTAAGGGCTATGGAGCAGGTGGGGCAGGGGTGGGGGTGGGGTGAGTTAGGACTCTGCCACACTGCCAGCTTCACCACTGTGTTCTGGCTTGAGACACTGCCTTAACTATTTTTTCCTCAAACATTTGTCTTTAAAATATATTTTAGGTTGTTTTAATATCATTACAGGCTTTCTTTAGAGCCCAGAGCTTCTTGTGATAATGAACCTAGAGAATATCCCTTTTCACATTCCATCAAGCACATCCTCAACTCAGGGACCATTTCCTTAGATATTAACATTCCTTAGGTATTTGGCAAGTGCCTTTGCACATGAAAGGCGTTAAGGAAATACGTGCTATGTGAAAGAACACAAAGGTCTCCTGACATAGACGGAAAAGTCAGTCCATTGTCCTAGGAACTGCGTACAGCAGTTTCTGAGTTAAGTGAACAATATTCCAGCAGACTTCCAAGGAAAATAGAGTTAACATCACCTCATCATACAGGAGAAAATGACGCGGATATTAAACAACTTCTGCAGTCAAAACTGTGAAGAGGAAGTGTCAGGGTTTGGCAGATGTCCATAACAGTGATAGACTGTAGAGCTTATCCTCGACAGATTTATAATTGTAACAAAAATTTGCCTAAAAGACAGATGAAAGTTTAAAGACTTCTATTTTCCCCTGTGCTAATTATTGCATTTGACTAAATATCAGATTGAATCTCTAAATGGTTTTGGCGTCCGATTTTCTCATTACCTCAGCCTAGACTCATCTGCCTTAGGGACCCAGGCTTGGGAAGGTATTTGAACTAAGGCATTTCAGTTCCCCAACTGGTGATGTCTTAATCCTGATGGGAGGAAGGGGTGAGTAGAGGAATGATGCTGGAATTAGGAGGTTACCTAGGAGACAAAACTGAAACCTAAGCTGATACACACCTCTATTTGGACCTGGAGCCCTGTGGTGGTTTCTTCTCATTCCTGCAGACAGACACTAGCTTTGCCTCTTGTTTTAATGCTCATGGTGTATTTTTTTTGTCTGTGGCTGCAACTTTCTCAGGTTAGTCTTGGATGCATAAAAATCAATTTTATGCCTGAAATTTTATTGTTCCAAGTTCAGAAACCTTATTAGGGGAAAAATATTCAAGAATTTTAAGCTAAGACAAGTCCCAGCATGAGTGTTGTGTGTGTGGGATCATGAAGTCCCACCCCCAGCTGAAGAGCTGTTGGCCAAGTGTAGCCATGAATTCTCCTTTGTCTACAATACAAAGAGTCAAGCTGGTTTGGAAGAGGTTGATTTACTTGTAGCTGAAGTGGGCACAGGATCCCAGCTTGGTACATCTGATTCATACCTTCTAACCTCAACTAGTTCCAGTAATGAAAGGTAATCCAGGTCAAGCTGATGAAGTGCAGGTCACAGATTTCTATTGCATAGACTGGAAAGCAGACATTGCCTTTAGTATTGCAGACAAAAGCTTGATTAGATTGCCCAAAGCTTTAATAATTGTAGTTATACCAAAAGACAGTTGAGAAATGGTTATTCATTTTCTTTTTTGGGTTTAGAAATTTCATAACAAATTTGTATTACACATTTTGAAATTGCATAATGTAAGCATATTACTCAGAGCTATAGAAATAAATTTTAATGATTTATTTGTTTTTATTTTGTAAGCATTGGGGCTATGCCTGCATGTATGTCTGTGTGAGGGTGTCAGATCACTTGGTGCTGGATTACAGACAGTTGTGAGCTGCCATGTGGGTGCTGGGAATTGAACCCGTGATCTCTGGAAAAGAAGCCAGTGCTCTTAACTGCTGAGGCATCTCTCCAACCCTAGAAATAATTTTTGTAAAGAGTTTGAAATAATCTCTTAGAAAAAGTAGGTCTGAAAGTGAGTAGAGGTGGAGACAGAGAGCTGGAATGGACTACTCTTGTTTTAAGTTCCTTGTTATTTATTTAATATTTCACTTCTGTTGAGCATTTCTCTCTGGGTCCCACCAAGCCCCTTCAGTCCCACAGCCCACTTATAAAATAGTCACTCAGAAGCTCATATTAATTAAACTGCTCAGCCATTAGCTCAGGCCTACTGCTGTCTAGCTCTTACACTTAAACTCAGCCCATTTCTATTAATCTATACCTTGCCATGTGGCTCATGGCTTACCAGTAACTTACATCTTGCTACTCATCACGGCGGCTGGCAGCATCATCTGACCCAGCCTTCTTCCACCCAACATTCTCCTCTCTCCTTGTCCCACCTACACTATCCTTCTTGCCGGGCTACTGGCCAATCAGCATTTTATTTATCAATCAATCATAGCAACATATATTCACAGCACATAGGACATCCCACAGCACACTTCTGTCGTATACTATCCTGATTATTTTTTATTTTTATTACAGTTTTGCATACAATATATTTTATTCAAAATTTTCACATATTTCGACCATATTCTTTCCTCTCCTCTAACTTCTCCCAGGTCTTCCCTACCTCCCTACCTCCCCAACTTCATGTTATTTCTCTCTATATATAATATAATAAGTTGATGCAGTTTTCTATTATTGGATCCCTATGTATATTTCCAGATCTCTCCCTTTCTTATAGCCATGATGCCCACGTCATTTATGGACATCATCTTTCTCATCTCTAGACTGTTCTCTGCTTCTGTATCTTTTTTGCCTTTGTCTTCCTGGATTTCTTGTACTTCATAAAAGAGTAGAGACACTTCTGGCTTCTAGGTTTCCTCTGTGGTAGAACAAAAATGGACAAACCAACAAAGAACATGTCCTACTTGAAGTTATATTTACCTGTTATTTAAATATCAGTAAAAAAATAATTCATATGGTTTAGTATTGTATTTAATAAAATCTTGCCCTGTAAGGAAAGATGTGCTGTCTTGGAACCCACACTATAGGGTCATGCAGGGTACTGGGGCACATCTCACCACTTGGGGCCAACAGAGAGGCCTTTCCTAATTCACACGAATCTCCTGTGGCTTTAAGAAAGACCTCTGTGTATTAACTTGGGTTAATATGCTGTTGCCTTTAAGGTCTCCTCCTCCTCTTTCAGGAGCCCTTCCTGCTCCTCCTCCTCCTCCTCCTCCTCCTCCTCCTCCTCCTCCTCCTCCTCTTTTTTCTTCTTCTTTTCCCCTGGACTTGTCCTCATACTCCAGGCTTTGCTACAGTCTATGTTTTTCCTTACACACCAGTCATCTCCTTGGAATTGACTTATGTAAGGTCTCCCACTTCATGGAGACTTTGTCAAGGAAGGGACCATGTCACTCTTATGCACTGCTGTGCCTGCTACCCCAAGCAAGAGCCTGTCACATACCATGTTGCCTGTGAGCATGCCCTGCACTAGCATACTCCAAACAAGCCTGCAACTGCAGGAAAGACCAGAAGTGGAGCCACTGCCTATTCCTGCACAGTCTTCAAAGGACCATACTGTCCATCACTATGCAGGAAAAACACTTACATTCTTCCAGAGTAGAGTTTTCGTGCTGCAGCTGTCATTCCCCGGGTCGAGCCTCTGAATGCAGGTTTTATTGTGAGCATGGCTTTTTCCCATTCCTTTCTTTCCTTTAATTTTCTGTGTATGAGTGTTCTGCGGCTGCCTGGTGCTTTCACAGACCAGAAGATGTTATTGGATCTCTTGGAATGGAGTTAAAGAGGTTGTGAACCAGAAGAGCAAAGTTTACTACATGAAAAACAAAAGTCACATCTATACACACCTATAGGTGGTGAAAGAAGAGTTCATCACTTTTACATGTTAGGGGTAAATTGAGAAAGAAGGGATTGTGTGGGGTGGTTAGGATTGAAACTGGAAACTCCATCAAGCCCTGGTCTAAGGAACAAAACTGAGTAAGAAGCACTGTAGACAGTTGGAGAAGGGAAACTCTTCACCCTGGGGAATAAAGAGCTCACTCTGAGGTGCAGCCCCTCAGCAATAACTTAAAATGACATACTGCATCTTACCAAGAAGGTCCCACATGCTGCCAGCCCAGAGGAGCAGCTGTACTAGTTCCATTTAAGAAGTCTTAAGTGGAGCCTCTATTTTTTTATGGTTTCCAACAAATTTCTGAACACTGCTTGACTTCATTATCCTTCCAAGAAGCAGGTACAGAATGGGAAAAGGTTTTTTTTTTAAAAAACCAACTACACATCTGAAAGAGGGTTGTATTAGTCAAGGTACTCTAACAGAACTTAGAGAATGAGCATATATACATAGAAAGGGTATTTGTTAGAATGACTTACAGGATTTGGTCCAGCTAATCCAACAATGGCTGCCTATGAACATAAGGTTCAAGAATCTGGCAATTGCTCTTATTCCACAAGGATGGACACCTCAGCTTGTCTTCAGTACATGTTGGAATCCCAAAGAAGTTCTAATGCCAGAGAGTATGGGAAGGCCTTGCTGGCTGGGAGAGGTTACAGTCTCTCTGGCCTGGCAGCTCCCTCCCCAGAAAAATTTCCTTCCTCTACCTGCCCTTATCTGGAGAATGTCCCTGGGCCTGCAGGTCTGACATTATCTGAAAGCTGTCTCTAAACCAGATGCCTGAGTTATCTTTAGCTTGACCCTTGGCAGAGGCCCTGCTAAGAAGACTTGTCTAGGAGCTCTGTTGTAGGACCCAAGTGCCGCATAGGAAGCCTTGTGATAGGAGTGCACCACTTCATGCAAATCAGGGTTTGTCCCCAGGCTCCCTAATCCTATATTTTCCTTATACTCTGGAATGAAGTTGAGTTGATTCATTGAAGTCTGTCTCTCTGGGGGGCTGTCTCCATCATACCCACAGTCATCCTAACCCTGTTTCCTGCTTCTGCTCCCTCTGCCCTCATGGACCAATGAAGCCAAGGATCCCAGGGAAGAAGCAGAACCACAAGTGAGGAGGACTTGCTATGGAGGGCTTCCTTCTTTCATGTCTTGTATGTAGGCTGCCAGCAGAACATGTGGTCCAGATTAAAGGTAGATCATTCTACCTCAAAAGATCTGGATTAAAAATTTATCTTCCCACTTTAAAGATTCAGATTACAAGTGGGTCTTCCCACTTCAATTGATTAAGAAAAAATAGTCCTTCACAGTTGTGTCTAGTCATTTGGGATTTTGTTAATTCCAGACGTAATCAAATTGACAACCAAGAATAGCTATCACAAGGGTTAATCTCTAATATATCTATCTATATATCTATATCTATCTATCTATATCTATATCTATCTATCTATCTATATACATATATATACATATATATATATATATATATACTCAAAACTGGAAATCAAGAAAACAAATAACACAATTTAAAAATGGGGTACAGATATAAAAAAGGGAGGAAACATAAATGACTGAGAAGCACTAAAAAAATACTCAAAATCCTTAGTCACCACGAAAATGAAAATCAAAACTACTTGAGACTTCATCTGATACCAGTCAGAACAGCCAAGATCAATAAAACAAGTAACAACTCATGCTGGTGAGAATGTAGAGCAATGGGAACACTCATCCATTCTTGGTGGGAAATTGTACAAAATTGTACAACCACTATAGAAATCAGTGTAGCGGTTCCTGAGGAAGTTCAGAATTGATCTACCTCAAGATCCAGCTATACAGCTCTTGGGCATATACCCAAAGGATACTTCATCCTATTACAGAAACACTGACTTAACCATATTTATTGCTGCTCTATTCATAATAGCCAGAAATTGGAAACAACCTCAATGTTTTTCATGAAAGAATGGATAAAGAAAATGTGGTATATTTACACAATAGAACATTACTTGGCTGTTATAAAAATTGCATCATGAAATTTGCAGATAAGTGGATGGAGTTAGAAAAAAAATCATCCTGAGTGAGATAACCCAGAGCTCAAAGAGACAAATATAGTATATATTCACTTATATGTGGATGTTATCTGTTAAGTCTTCAATAAGCAGTCTATAATCCATATAAGCACAAGAGTTAGGTACAGAATAAGGGACTGGGGGGCACTGGATCACTCTAAGAAAGGGAAATATACTAGATGGATGGGGGAGGCTACAACAGGAGAATCAAATGGGAAGGGAGAAGGTAAGGTTAGAAAGGGAATATGTGGAAGAACAGCTAAAACTAATGGCCATTTGAGGGGCTGTATGGAAATCTAATACAGTAGAAGCTTCCTAAATTATATACAAATATGAAGGTTATCTAATTTGAATTGTTTAATAACAGGGGGAACAGAGTCCTAACTGGACATCTCTCATCACCAAATGAAACCTCTAGTGTCAGGAATGAGTTACACGTAATCAAGTTTTTGGCCAAAGGGGTCCCATGGCCAGACAACCTAGGCTTATGCTAAGGCTATGGGCTGCTCTTCACAAACAGATAATAAGCCACAATTGCTGAAGACAACACCTACACAACTCATTCAATATAGAGAAGTTGAGCTGGTGCTTACATAGAGCCTTCACACCTACTGACTAATGTTCACAGTACTGGAAGGTACTCAGCATACTACCAAAGGAAAAGGTAAACACCAATTCAGCTACAAATTCTTCAATCTGCAATGGTGATCTGCATATACGATGTGGCACAAATCTTGTAAGATTAATTAACCAATACCTGATTGGATTTAAGATTCACTTGAATGTCCAAGAACCCTTGATTAGATAGGCCAGGGACCTAGGGCAAACCAATTACTATTATTTTGCTAAAGGAACATAGCAATAAAATGACTCCTAATGGCATTCTGTACTCATAGAACAGTGCCTTGCTCAGTCATCATCAAAGAAGTTTCTTCTTGCAGTAGATAGAAATAAATGCAGACACCCACAGATGGACAAAGTGCAGAGAGTGAGAAACCCTGAAACACTCAGTCTTAAGTGAGACATCACCATCAATTTCCAACCCTCACAGCTCAGGGAAACCTGAGGAAGAAGAGGAGGAAAGAGTGGAAGAGCCAGAGGGGACAGAGACTACCAAGGAAAGAAAGGTCTTCTAAACACAGCAGGACCAATGCACATATAAAGTCACAGAGACTGTGGCAGCACACACAGGACCTGCACAGGTCTGGGCCCAATGGGGCCCCGGTGTTGAGAGTGGACACATGTCCCCATCCCTAATCAGAAGCTGTCTCCAATTGATAACCACTCGCAAATGGAAAACTAGTTTTCTCCAACAGAGTCTCACTGGAGATATAAACCAATTTTAAGGCCAGATCCCATGCCCACCAGTAGATTCCCAACACAAAATGAACTCAAGGATACTTTTGGGGGTTCGTTTGTCATAATGCTTTGCCTGGTCTTTTCCCCCTTACCCTACAGGTCTTTGCTTATATAATATGGTTTCTGATGTTGTATTGTTATACTTGTCTCTGCATCTATATGTATTTCTTGTGATTTTTCTTTTGCTCTTTGTTGTTTGTTTGCTTGTTTGCTTTATTCAAGTTGGTTATCTTGCTATTATTTTTTTCTTTTTGTTTTTGGGTCATTTCTTTCTTTTTTTCATAAGATTCCTGTTTGTTTTCTAAAGAGACAAAGCAAGAAAAGATGTGTATTTGAGTGCATAGGGAGATGGGGAAGATCTAGGAGAAATTGGGGGAGAGACAAGCATAACCAGGATATATTGTATGGAAAAAAGTTATTTTCAATAAAAAATGATTTAAAATTATATATAAAAGAATTTATTGTCCTTTCATGAAGAACAGCCTAAGGAAATGCAATCATTGTTGTTGAGGTTACCTGTGGAAGAGGAGAGAGAAGCAATAACAACAACAAGAAGAAAGCTACTTCCCCTTATTTCTGGTCCATGAGTAGCCCCAAGATGACCAAGTCTCTGTTACTGAACCAGCAAAGGTAGACAGACCTTGAAAATTAGCATCCAACACAAGTGGCCTCACTGTGGAAAACCAAACCATGCAAGGCTACTCACCATGATTAAAAATAGTCTACACTTAGGAATGACATTCAAGCAAAAAAAGACTTTCTTGTTTCTGCAGGGACAGGAACTCCAGCGGCTGTGTGCTTTAGTCAGATGAATGCAAGTTGGATGCAGGAGACAACTTTATCGGGGATGCTGCCTTTAGGATGACCAAGGAATCCCCTCCTCAGTAACACAGCTTTTGTTTCTCTTGAATAATCCTTAATAGACCATTTGAATAAATAGAGTATGTGGTCATTAAGAGTCATTCAGAATTGAACTAGTTATTTGTGGATCAGATTGGTGAACTATATTAACATAGAGGAGATGGTTGTAACAACAATAACAAAACAAAAATAATCTGCCTTTATATCATTTCACTGAAACTAATCAACCTAAAAATCATATCTCAACATGTATTTTTCTCCCAAGGATCTAGCAGTTTGCTGTTTAAAAAGGCTTTATGCTTACTTTTCCATATAAGAAGCTATGTTATGGCCCCTATTACTTGAGGAGAAAATAGAGACACAAAGCAAATGAACAGAAAGCTGCATTTCTGACTGCAGGAATTGGATGCCAGACCTTCTGACATGATAGTACTAACCTGCTATCAGGTCTGCTATGGCCCATGGTTCTGCCTGTGTCAGACCCTGCTCAGCTTCTGGACTGCAGAGTCTGGATTCAAGCAGAAAATTATAACTGGATAATAAAGGTCATTCATCTAAGGCATACATCCAAAGTCAGTGGTTCTCAACCTCCCTAAAGCTTTAACCATTTAATACAGTTCCTCGTGACATGGTGACCACCAACCATAAAATTATTTTTGTTGCTACTTTATAACTGTAATTTTGCTACTGTTATGAATTGTAATGTAAATATCTGTGTTCTGCCATAGTCTTAGGCAAACCTTATAAAAGGGTCATTCAATTCCTCAGAGGTCGCAACCCAAAAGTTAAAAACCACTGATTTAGGGTATGATCAACATCCTGTCCTACCTACACTAGTTTAAAACTTCCAAAATTGAGGGCTTTGTGGTGTTTTGGAGAAAGTTGTTCTTAAGTTCAGGGCCTTTGTTTTTCTTAAGGATATTCCAACTTCACCATTACTGTATTGGATGAGAAAACCCAGCCTTCATGTAGGGTATGAGATCCAGTGAATGAAAAAAAAAACTACAGTCCTATCGAGATGAAAGCATTTTGAGTAAAGAAGTCACCCTAACATAGTTTAGAGGAGTACTTACTAATAATTGTAAAGAAGATCTACCTCTATGTCCTTTGCTGAATGTGATACAGCCAGTAACTTAAGAGAATGGACGATTAATATCAGAAAACCAGAACACTGGTATGTTATCTAAGTGAACCATCAAATAGCCTCCCGCTGGGAAATACTGCTAAAATGAAATAACAAACATAGCTAAGAGGAATCACTTAAGTTCTGTGGTGAATAGGTAGAGTCTAGTCTGTGCTGCCTATAGCGTTTTTCTCTCCCCCTTGTGGCCACATATGAACATTACAGTTTCTGCCCTTCAAATACAACGTAAAAAGGTTCATCAAGGCAAACTCAGTCTCTTGCCCTAGTGTTAGTTAAAAAATAAATGTTCCCTTTTCCTGAAGCAAATTATTTTTCAATATTATTTTCATTTCCTGTCTCTAAAATTCTCCCAAATTAATATGCTTTAGTTGGAGGGAAACGTTCACAAATATTGTGCTAGAATGGATTTAAGATTTTAGGATGCAATAGCTTTGCCTTCACCAATTACATACATACACTAAGTCTAAATCACATCTTATTAATTTTACATATTCTAAAAATAAATAAATAAATAAAAATTAGAAATAACCCAAGAACCTTCTAAAGCTGATGTTGTATGTTTCTAGCTAGCAAGACATCTAAACTGCAAAGAATTATGTGCACGAAGCAAACATGGATTCTCTCACTTAAACATAATCTTCTAAAGAAAACGCTGACAGGTGAGCATGACTTTATAACTAATAGAAGTCACTCATTCAATATTTGAACAGACTTCTCCCATCCAATCCTCTGTGGGTGGGGGTCTCTGAGGGAGGTAAGAAGGTAGTTCAGTTCAACACAACTAAGTAGCTGGTGTTGTTTCAAACTTCAGGAGTCTGACCCCAAGTAGTTTATTTTAGGTATATTTGGTAAATTTGGTAAAATTAAATTTAGGCACAATTTGGTGAAAAATTTCCTAGTGATAAATAACTCAGTCCCATTGCACGCTAAAACTTAAGACACAACTACATCGAAAGTCTTTGTAAACTACATGTAACATCTTTTATAAAGATGGGTTCCACAGGTTGACTACATGTGATACCTTCCATAATAATTTGGTTCTGTAGATTGACAAGTTTACAATAAGCGTCTGGGGGAGGATCCTGTGTGGTCTCAGCCACACAGTGTAAGTGTCACCAGGCTATTAACCACTTCCATTTCCAGCCTTCTAGACAAAAGCAGGTTATACATCCCTCCCTTTGAAGGGACAACTTCTTTCACATTCCTGGTTCTCCTGGTCCTACCTGTGAGCACAGGGCCTCCTACATCTGGAGTATGCATAAATTTGTGACCTCTCACTGGAGAAAGGAAGTAACATGAAACCCAAGATCTCATAGAACCACAGTAAAGGCTACCTTTCTATTTGGCTCACCTCACATGAAAAAGGACACTTAGCCAGATAGAATCTCCTCTTGAGCAGAACAAGCAAAATAATTCTACTCTCAGAATAACGTTGAGTATGTGTTAGTCTGGTTTTTTTTTTCTTTTTTGCTATAACAAAATACTAGAGGCGGCTACTTGACAAAGGATAGTTGGCATTTGGCACACAGTTCTGGAGATGCAAAGTCAAAGTGCCAAATTGTGCAATGGCCTTCTTTCTGTCTAGGTGTACAGGACAAAAGACAAGGAATACACAGATTGTGTGTGTGTGTGTGTGTGTGTGTGTGTGTGTGTGTGTGTGTGTGTGTGTGTTCTCTTTCTCTCTTCCTTTAAAACTATTAAGTATCAATAATAGGGAGTTTATCTTAATAAATTATCTAATCCTAATCATTCCCCAAAGGTTCCATTTCTCAACACTAGTGTTAAGCTCCAATCCTTTTTAATCTTGTACAGTAGGTATTAATTTCAACACACAAAGCCTTAAAAACATTCAAATCATGTCCAAAGCAGAGCAAAGTCATATAAATTACTGAGTTATGACAGCTTCCTTTAGGCAAAGCTCTCGTAAGATTAAGTCAACATATTACAGAAACAATTGTATATCAGTGATTTTTGAAGCACTATTCACAAGAGCTAGGCAGTCTAACAACTGAGGAACAAATAAAGACAATGCAGTAGACATACACATGGGATTTATTTCAGCCATAAAAAGGAATGAAAATATGTCATTTGCAGAAAAATAGATGTAACTGGAGATGTTAAGCAAATTAGAAGCCAGACTCAAGAAGACAAACATAGCACGGTTTTGCTCATTTTTGGTTCCTAGGTTTTATATAGTTACATAAAATTATGCATGTATATAGAGCCTATCAGCTTGAGGGGAAAAGCAGGAAAGCGAAAGCACAAAACAGACAGAACTGTTTGACACTTTAATTTTAGTGTTGTGAAATACACTTGAAGAAGGAGAAAACGTACTTTTATGAATGTTGTCTTGGTTTCTACCCAGGTTATGCTCTTATAAGTAAGGCATCCAATAATGTTCCTTTTATCATAAAATATAACATGCTCACAAAAATATATTGAAAGTAAATATAAAACTTAAATGAAAATTTTGAAATGAATCACATTAGATTAGGAGATTATAACCAATAACCAGATACCACCACTACCACTCACTACTTCCCTTCAAGATATAGACCCTCCTGCCACCAGGTAGATCACTAACCATCAACTTTGTCAATGAACAAAGTTATAGTTTATTTTTAGTTCTGCCTAATAGTCCATAAATGCAGTACCTTTAGCTACTCTTTGTTATTGATAGGTATTTTATTGTTTCATTTAGGGACATTTTGCTGTTGTCTATGTGTAACAGTTCCTCTGATGTACACTATAAATAAAATTGATGTGTCACAAACACATAAACACACAAACCTTCAACTTTGATAAAGGCAAATTTAAGAGGAGTTGTACCCTTTTGGATATCTGAGTTTCCATTGCTCTGGGCTCATGAACAGAATCTCACTAGATACTCTTTAGCCAACGTGGTGGCTACATAGCAGTTTGTCATTGTTTTAGTTTGTTTGCTTGGCACCAAATGAGGCCAGTGTTTGAAGTGTGTTTTATGTGATCACTTAATTCTCATGGGCAGTTTTTATGCCCCATTTTAGGCATGATTGTGACCATTTCTGTGTTGCCAGGTGACTTGTGCTCTGTGCACATACCTACCACCTTTCTTAGACAGTCATTTAGTAAAGACAATTTCTTCTTAAATTTAATGTAATGAGTGAAATCAATATTTTCTGTACTCACATCAGGAGTGAAGGAAGACTATTTATCCAGATTTCTTTGTGAAATTTTATATTGGAAAATCAGTCATGGGCCTTATCCCTGGAAAAGACTAGTTCTCCCTCTCTCAGAAGTCATTAGTTGTCTATAGTATTGTCTAGGGTCAACCTCAAAACTATATACACATAAACCACCAAAGTAGACTCAGCAGGTTAAGATCCCCCTCTTCCCTCCTTCCAACCTCCAGCCTCTCCTTGCAACCCACCCCCTACTCCCCCTCACAAAATGGCAAAGCCTCCCTTGGGGAGGCACATCCAGTAGAGGCAAGTCCAAGCCTTTTCCCCTGCCTCAAGGCTGCACAAGGTGTCCCATCATAGGTAGTGGACTCCAAAAAGCCCCCTCGTGCACCAGGGATGAATTCTGATTCTACCACTAGGGGACACCCCAAGCAAATCAAACTACACAATTGTCTTGCCATGCAGAGGGCCTAGTCCAGTCCCATGCAGGCTCCACAGCCATTGATCCAACTTTCATGAGTTCCCACTAGTTTGGTGTGGTCATCTCTGCAGCTTTCCCCATTATGATCCTGGTGTACTTGCTCTCAGAATCCTCCTCTTTCTTTCTGACTGGACTCATGGAGCTCTGCCTGGTGTTTGGCTGTGGATCTCTGCATCTGACTCCATCAGTCATTGGAGAAAAGCTCTGTGATGACAGTTAGGGTATTCACTGATCACTGGGGCAAGCCAGTTCAGTTCAGGTACCCTCTCCACTATTTCTAGTAGTTGATGCTGGGGTCATCCTTGGAGATTCCTGGCAATTTCCCTAGCACAGGGTTTCTCTCTATTCCCATGATATCTCCCTCCATCACAGTATTTCTCTCATTGCTTTCCCACTCGATCTCTGTTCCAGTTTGACCATTCAATTCCCTTGTGTTCTCATCCCCTGTCCCCTACCCTCCATTGCCCACCCCTCACCCCAGTTCACTCATGGAGATCTCATCTATTTCTCATTCCCAGGGCAATCCATGCATCCCTCTTTGGGTCTTCCTTATTATCTAGCATCTCTGGAGTTGTGGGTTGTTGTCTGGTTATCTTTTGCTTTACTTCTAGTATCCACTTATGAGTGGGTACATACCATGTTTGTTCTTCCGAGTCTGGGTTACCTTACTCAGGATGATATGTTCTAGTTCCATCCATTTGCCTGCAAATTTCATGATGTCATTGTTTTTCTCTGCTGAGTAGTGCTCCATTGTGTATATGTGCCACATTTTCTCAATCCATTCGTCAGTTAACGGGCATCTAGGTTGTTTCCAGGTTCAGGCTATTACAATAATGTTGCTATGAACATAGTTGAGTATGTGTCTCTGTGGTATGATTGAGCATTCCTTGGATATATGCCCAAGAGTGGTATAGCTGGTCTTGAGGTAGATTGATTCACAATTTTATGAGAAGCCACCATATTGATTTCCAAAGTGGCTGTACAAGTTTGCACTCCTACCAACAGTGGAGGAGTGTTCCCCTTGCTCCACATCTTCTCCAACATAAGCTGTCTGCAATGCTTGTGATCTTAGCCATTCTGACAGGTGTAAGATAGTATCTCAGAGTTGCTTTGATTTGCATCTCCCCGACGACTAAGGATGTCTTTTGGCCATTTGAAATTCTTCCTTTGAGAATTCTCTGTTTAGCTCTATAGCCCATTTTTTAATTGGATTGTTCGTTATTCTGATGTCTAGTTTCTTGAGTTCTTTATATATTTAAGAGATCAGCCCTCTGTCATATGTGGAGTTGGTGAAAATCTTTTCCCATGTAGGCTGTAGTTTGTCTTATTTACTGTGTCCTTTGCCTTACAGAAGCTTCTCAGTTTCAGGAGGTCCCATAAAATGTATTTTTAAAAGAAATCTCATATTATCTTCTAAGAGTTTTATGATATTCTTTAAACGTTGCATTTTTCCATGAGTTTTGTGGTCTTGAGAACTAAGAATATAATAGTAGTTTTGAGTTTGGGTTAAACTCATTGACAAGTCAACTCTTTCTCACTCATTTTCATGCTTAAGTGTCTGTGAATGTGAGGATATCCTTGGAGTCTGTCTTCCTCTCTGCTGTTTATCTCTTTATTTCTCTGTCATGACATCTTATTGCATCATCTTTACAATAAATCCCAGTATTAATTATACTTTAGTTTTCTTTAAACAGTCTCAACAATGCCTATTTCTGGGGTCCCATTCAACACTCCTCATGGGCTTCTACTAAAGCAAATAAAGATAGCAACAGTAAGCCTTTCTGAATTTTGATCCCAAATGATTTCTTCAGGCCATAGATCAATACATAGAGAGAGTTGAGTGTTTAAAAACTAGTTTTCCTCTTATACCCCTACTTTTACATATTGATACTTTCTCTCATAGATAATGCAGAGGTTCTTATAAACTCACAGAGACTGTGCCAATACACCCAGGGCCTGCACAGGTTTGAGCCAGATGGCGTCCCAGCGCTGAGAAGGGGAAGTGCACACAGGCTCTCATCCCTAACCGAGAAGCTGTCTGCAGCTGATACCCACTGGCCAAGTGGAAAAAAATCAGTTTTCTCCAATGGAGTCTCACAGAGTATATTAACCAGAATTCGGTGTAGGAGCAGAGTTCAATTCTCAGCATCTGTATTGGATCACTAACAATGACCTGTAGCCCTAGCTTCAGAGACTCTAACAGCCTCTTTTGGCCTCCACAGTCACCCACAAATGCATATGCATAGTCTCACACAGACATACACATATATAAAAATAAAACCTTTTTTTTAAAAGAAAGAAATGTCATTATGCATTCCCAAAGTGGATATAATTATTGTGTGTCAGTTAAAAATAAAGCATAGTTTTAATTCCTGATCGCAACAGGAAATCTTTGGCCTTTTTACAGCTTAACTATTTTGTTTAACTAAGATTATACACATACCTATTATCAGATTTGGAAAGTTTGCATTTATTTTCTAAGAGATTTTTATGAAAAACCTTTGATTTCACAAAAAGTATTTGTTCAACAGCTAAACCATCATGTAGTTTTTTTCATTTATTAAATTGATGGATGTAGTGATTTGTTTTCTGGTGTTAAACTAACATTCAGTCTCAATTAGTGTTAACCTAATTAGGCATGCATATTATAATCTATATAAATTATTGTTTACAGTTGCAATGCTATTCTTTGGACTCTTTCATCTAAATTTACAGGTTAGACCTGCCTGGAATTACAATGATTTGACATCAAATTTATATCCTTATTCATAAAATAAGTTATGCAGTGTTCCTTACTTTATTTTATTGAGAACATTTCATAACTTGTAAAATGATCTGCCCTTTGAACTTTTCAAATAGCTCACGAGACACAGTCTGGAATTTTCTTTATAATAAATTTTATTTTTATATCAGTTAACATTTTCAGTTCAGTTTGGGAAGCTATGTGTTCAACAACCCATTTACTTTTGTCTGAATTTCCAAATGTTTGAGATGTCTCTCGGCATCTCCATGCTATTCTGCCCTCACTGTACCACTTCCCATTGTTCCTTTTTCAATTGTAATAGTAGTTATTTTTGCTTTTCTCACTCCTCCTTTTTTCCTTTGCAAAGATTTGTTACTTCAAATAACTAATGTGGTGCTTGTTTGTTTCTACTTTCTCTATAGACTGTCTCCTCTCAGTTTTATGCCACGTTTTCTGCCTTGTGGGAGCACTGAGATCACACCATCATCTTGTAAGTGCTTTAGATGGTGTCTAGCTTAATCTAGTTTCCATCAGTTTTTTTCTTCTTAAATATTAACTTTTAAATGCACATTTTCCTCTTCACCTATCATTTGCCCAATAGTGCTTATTCTATGTTCTGTTTCCCTTGAGCTATACAATAAGAAGTCTGTGGTAGAAAGAACCATTGAATAATCTTCTAGGTGTGGTTATGAATTATAAAATATGGGCTAGAGAGATGGCCCAGCAGTTCATATGTTTGCCATCCAAGTGTGAGACCCTGCAGATCCCATGTCAATGCTGGATGGACATGGAAGCCCCTATAGTGCCTCATAAGGCACGGACAATCTCCAAACTAAGCTAGCCAGACTAGCTCATTGAGAGACCCTGCAAAATAATGCATATGGTGAAAAATCAGTTGAGGGAAATTCCCAACTTCAACCTCTGACCTTGACATGCACACACACCTGTCCATGTGCACCCTACAAAACATAT
This sequence comes from Peromyscus maniculatus bairdii, assembly GCF_049852395.1. Lineage (NCBI taxonomy): Eukaryota > Metazoa > Chordata > Mammalia > Rodentia > Cricetidae > Peromyscus > Peromyscus maniculatus. The sequence continues at coordinate 48,663,955 of NC_134854.1, forward strand.
GCAAACAGGTATACTCACATGAATATATACCCCACACATGAAAAAGAAAAAATAAAATAATTAAAATAAAAACTAACCCAAATTTAAATTAGACATATCTTTTCATAGTTCATTAAAATATGTCCTTCATTTGGTACAAAACCCTGAGTGTTATTCAATAGCAAAAAAAAAAAAAACTAAAATAACAAATGAATTCAACAAATTAGGCGGTAGGCATATAGATCAATGGATTGGTGGGTAGATTCTAGTGAATGGATGTTTGACCTATTGACTTTTGGTAAGTCAGTTTTCATGAATGAATCAGCACTAATCCTGGGAATCTTAGAGGGGCCACAACTAAGCTGCCCATGACCTATAAAACTATATGTATATATATATATGTATATATATGTATATATATATATATATATATATATATATATATATATATATATATATAGTTTTGTGCCTCTCATCTCAGTGATAATCACCCAATTCACAATTCCCTATTTGGTCCCATCTGGCTAGTAGTGATATTTCAGTTTCCTAATTAAAGATTAAAGAAAAGGAATGGGTCTTTGGAGGAAATTCTTCAATGGGATTTCACCATAGAGATCTCGCTGCTTTCTTTCATATTTTTAAAGCCTTTGCCTCACTCAGCCATCACAGTCTATAATATTTACCGATTCTCCTAATTTTATTTGGCAATGAGCAATAAGGTTTTATTTTGCTCATTAATTCAGGTTACAGTCCAGTGAGGAAGCCAAAGTGACAGAACTTGGAGCAGCTAATCGCATCTACAGTCAAGAGCAGAGAGAGAGAACACTCTCACACAGACATACATGCAGGCAAAACACCAGTGCACATAAGAGAAAAATAAATACATTATTTTAAAAAAGAAATAAATTATCCATTTCTTTTTCCAAGTAAATGTTTCTTTGCCTATGTCTCTGGCTACCTCAACAAAAGACAAAATAACCCATGTGCTCATCAGAGTATTGGCTAATCTGCAGCTACACAAAGAGTACACAGAGGGTCGTGTGCTTACACCTGTTCTTTCTGAAACCTGCGGGGTAAGCAGGTCTTTTAACTCTCTGAAAACCAGTCACCTAGAAGAGCTGTCAGGCTGAGCTAGTGCTGAAACTGAAGCATCTTGCCTAGCCTTCTTGCTTCTCAAAAGAACGAAGCTCTCCTCTCACTCACTCTTCAACAACCTTGATAGCTAGAAAGGTGCCATGCACTTAGGCTGTGCAGTCAACTAGAGAAGCCTCTCAGTGCTGTACGGATAGCAAAGCAACTCAAAATAGTAAAAAGCATGTCCTACAGCAGTGGTTCTCAACCTTCTTAATATGGTGACCCTTTAAAACAGTTCTTCATGTTGTGGGGACCACCAACTATTAAATTGTATCATTACTACTTTTTAAGTGTGATTTTGCTACTGTTATGAATCATAATTGAAATATTTTTAGAGATGGGGTTTTGACAAAGGTTTGAGACCCACAGGTTGAGAAGCACAGTTATAAAGGATTTACTAATAGATTTATTTAGGAGACATTAGGTCACACAAGGGGAATTTAGGTTAAGGGGCACCACCTCCAAAATACCCCAAAGAGAATAGTCTGCTAACCACGCCTGCAAGAGATAAGCAAAATTTAGGATGCTAGGATGCACATGTTTATTCAACTACCACTAAGCTCCATGCCCATAATAAAGAAATAGCCATGACTTACAACCAGCCATTTTGCCCATCCCCAAAGTCATACCTCCAAGGGCAGCTCAAGAGGGGCAGCACAGAGTCACAACCATCATTAAGTCTAGTCTGCCATAAGTCCCCTGTGCTCTCATCAGGAAAGACATGATTCTGCCAGTAGAGCAAGATCCTGGATAACAACTCTTAGAAAGAGCAACACAGGTATAGTTAAGAAATAACTCTGGCAACAGCTTTGCTGTGGAAACCTCCTGTCTGTCTAAACAGCCAGACTTGCAGTCTCCTGTCTCTGTGTAAATGGTTCAAAGTGTTCAAAGTCCCGAGGCTGAGACAAGATTTACAGATGACAATGTTTGGGAATACATAAGCCTACAGTGTATATACCTTCTGTTCAAACCTAACTCCTATTTGGGCCTTAGCCCCAGCCAGCTAGGCACTGTAGCAAAGAGTTTCCCTTCATCTCTAAGTGCGTGGAGTGATTTTTCACTGGGAAGGCATGTTATTCCAATGACAATACCTGTTCACAATTGGACTTCAAAAGGAATCAGAGCCACGCTTTGCATCTAAAGATCCTGTACCCTGTGCTTTCTATGAACAAATTTCTGTGCTCAGAATGAAGGCAGAAACTTTGTTACCTGGCTTCTTTTAGCAAATGAGTATCAAAAATGAGCAAAAACAGGGAGAAGAAAAATGGCAGTTTGCAGGAAATGAACTGTTGCAGAATAAAAATCACGTCAGAGTCACATTTTTGTTTCTTGTTTTTTTTTTTTTTTTAAATAGAGTCTTTATAGAGAAAAGAATGAAATATAAAGCTGAAATGTCATGGCAAGGCAAATCCCAGACTTCCATTTCCAGGCTAAAAGGAGGGTTCCGATTTTCCCAGGAGTGAGGCGCCTTCTCTGGTTGCATTTCTCTTGGGCTAACAAAGACCCTGACAGATAGTCACTTAGAGGTGGAAGGATTTATTTTATTCACAATTTCAGGTTAGAGTCCATAATTCCAGAGGATTCACAGGGGTAGGAGCTTAAAGATGTCATACCACATCCCTAGTCATGAATATAGAGAAATGAATACATCATGCCTACCGCTTGCTTGCTGAGGGCCCAGCTAGCTTCATTTACTCTTACACAGTCCAGGACCCAACACAGGAAGTGGTGCCTCCTTGGTTCTTTCCACCTCAATTAACAATCATGACAATCAATTCACAGTCGAGACAACCACCCCGAGACATGCTCACAGGCCAACTCAATCTGGATAATTCCTGATCTCTTTTTCAGGTGGGTGTAGGCTGTGCCAACTCGACAGTAAAAACTAACCACCAGTGAGGGCTCCTCACCAGGAGAGCGCATGGGATAACTGGTGTAGTCCAAGCCTGAAATCTTAAGATCCTCGCACAGGCTACAGGCACCAGTAGTGGAAAGAGGTGGAATTGATACATTGCAGAGTTTGATGGTGGGGTGTTAGATGGAGAAAGGAAGAAGGCAAACGTGATTCTAAAAACGTGCTGCTTCCCATCAGTCTGAGCAACTGGGGAGAATGATAAACATCCAGGAGTCGGCTTTTGACAGATGCATTGCCCGTCCCTAAACAAATCAACCTTTACATCAAACCTCTCAAGGTTGATAGCATCTTCCTTACACGGAGAGAAATAAGTTCAAATGTTTGCTCTTCTGGCAAAGTAAATATGAGCACAGTTCCTCACAAATAAGAATTGGAGCTGATAACTGTAATCTGCTCAGCAAAATAAAGGATTTATGTGCATTGAAGAGTTCTGGGCTGGGGTAAGCCATGGGGATCTTATAAATGAAAAGTAATTACAGGGTCTGGTGGGTAGCATGGAGCTAGAAGAGAGGTGAGCTAAGACAATGGAAGAGAGCCATGGGGAACATCTGGGTGGAAGTGAAGAAAGATATAGCAAGAAATAACTGAGTGATGAAAATACATCCTAAGGGTGAAGCTCCTCAGAGGAAATGCAAGGAGAGGTAAGTACTCGAATTTCTTCTTAAGCTTGAGTACAGGCTTTCTTGTGCAAGACACTGCAAAAGAACATTTATTGCTTTCATTCATTTAGTGCCTGTTCATTCATTCACTATCCCGAGTCTCTGTGTCCTCTGCAGCAGCTGGAAGAACCATGGCAACAGCTCCTGATGCTGCTTTTGAGACCCTCATGAATGGAGTGACCAGCTGGGATCTTCCTAAAGAATCCATTCCCAGTGAACTCCTTCTTACTGGGGAGGCCGCCTTCCCAGTGATGGTGAATGACAGGGGCCAGGTGCTCATTGCTGCCTCTTCCTATGGCCAAGGCCGCCTGGTTGTCATATCCCATGAGGGCTACTTGTTGCATACTGGCTTTACTCCATTTCTTCTCAATGCAGTGAGCTGGCTCTGCCCCTCCCCAGGGGCTCCCATTGTAGTGCATTCCTCCTTTGCATCACTAGCAAACATCCTAGGTGACTCTGGCATAGAGGCACTGGTTCAGCCTGAACCTGGAGAGACTCTGGGTGTTTACTGCACAGATGCCTACAATGACAGCTTGACTGAGAAGCTGGTCCAGTTTGTGAAGCGTGGTGGGGGCTTGCTCATTGGAGGCCAGGCCTGATACTGGGCTGAACAAAATGGACATGATAAAGTGCTGTCCATTTTTCCTGGAAACCAGGTGACAAATATGGCTGGAGTGTATTTCACAGATGTCTGTGGGAATAGAGACTTGTTCAAGGTCTCTAAAAAGATACCCAACCTCACACTTTATGTCAAGTAAGTGATATTTCCCTTTCTTGTTAAGTATCAGCCCAATCAGTCTATTTTAAAGGGAGCTTTCAGCCTAACAGTAGATATGTTGGTTATCGAGTAAAATAGTTATAAATACTAATGTAATTATCACCTATAGTAGTTGTTTTAGTTAGTGTTATTTTGCTATGAAGAGATACCATGGCCACAGCAACTTACAAAGGAAAACATTTCATTGGGGCTGGTTAGAGGTTCAGAGGTTTAGTCCGTTATCATCATGGTAGGAAGCATAGTGGGACACAGGCAGACATGGTGCTAGAGAAGGAACCCAGAGTTCTACATCTAGATTGGTAGCCAGCAGGAAGAGAGAAAAAGAGAGAGAGAGAGAGAGAGAGAGAGAGAGAGAGAGAGAGAGAGAGAGAGAGAGAGAGAGAGACTCTGGGCCTATCTTGAGCTTCTGAAACATCAAAGCCCACCCCCAATGACACACTTCTTCCAACAAGGCTGTATCTCCTAATAGTGACACTACTTAGTGACCAAGTATTCAAATACAAGTCTATGGGGGGCCATTCCCACACAAGCTACCATAGTAGTTAAGCAACGTTATTTTATCTTCTCTAGTATAGACTTGATATTAAATACCTTGAGGTTGGGGTATTTTGTTTTATTTACAAGTGAGTCTCCTCATTGTAAGTAATTATTAAGAAGTGGTTACAATTTGAAGGTAAGTGCAGAAAAAAGTCTACAAAATATATGAGAAATAAATTGTATTTGTTCACATCTGGGAAGATGGCCCAGAAGGAAAAGTACATGCTAAGCAAGTGTGAGGACCAGAATGAGATCCCTAGCACCCATAGAAATGCTAGGTTGGCAGGGAGACCATCCAGTAATTCCAGTATGTAGGAGGCAGAGACAAGGGATTCCTGGTAGAAGCTGGCTATGTAGGCTACCTAAATGGATAAGCTCTGGGTTCAATTGAGAGATCCATCATCCATAGATAAAGTGGAGAGTGATCAAGGAAGACTTCTTTTTTTTTTTTTTTTGGTTTTTCGAGACAGGGTTTCTCTGTGTAGCTTTGCGCCTTTCCTGGGACTCACTTGGTAGCCCAGGCTGGCCTCGAACTCACAGAGATCCGCCTGGCTCTGCCTCCCAAGTGCTGGGATTAAAGGCGTGTGCCACCACCGCCCGGCTACAAGGAAGACTTCTAAACACCAGACTCAGGTCACCATGAGCATGCACATACTTAAATTTTCATCTACACAGATGTGAGCACACACACAAGTAAATAGGCACATATACACATATTCCCTCACACAGAGAAATTTAAAAAATGAATTATATCTGTCTTGTATATTATATCACCACTGTATTGTTAGAACATCATGTAAGACCTGGCATTATGAGTAGGAATTAAACATGAATGAATGAATGAATGAATGAATGAATGAATGAATGAATGAATGAGTCAGTCAATCAAACACAAAGTCAATCTATTCCAGGGATAGCAAGGAAATGTGACATGAATAAACTGTGTAGCTTTACATTCAGGAACCTCTCTCCTCGAGCAAAGTAGTACTATCAGAAAAGGGTAATACCTGAGCTAAAAATGGCAAAGTGTGGTGAGATACCTGGGGGCAGCCCTGTAGCATCTTCTTCCATGATACAGCAGGATTACTCATTAGATAAAAATGGGATTATGGTGGGTTTCCCTTGACTATAGGATTGGATCGACTGCTTGATGCTTTTCATTCCAAACAGATTCCATTAAGAGTAACTACTGTGCTGGGCGGTGGTGGCGCACACCTTTAATCTCAACACTCAGGAGGCAGAGGCAGGTGAATCTCTAAGTTCAAGTCCAGCCTGGTCTACAGAGTGCGTTTCAGAAAAGCCAGGGATACACAGAGAAACAAAAAACAAACAAAAAAAGGGAGAGAACCTAGCATGATACAAAAGAACAAAGGTTTAAGTTATATCAATATTTGTTGTTAAAGTTTTGTCATGAGTATCTACAGTTCATCGCATACAGGCTTTTTGGTTTGTTTGTTTGTTTGTTTGTTTTGAGACAGGGTTTCTCTGTGTAGTTTTGGTACCTGTCCTGGCTCTCACTCTGTAGACCAGGCTGGCCTTGAACCCACAGAGACCCACCTGGCTCTGCCTCCCAAGTGCTGGGATTAAAGGCGTACATCACCACCACCTGGCCCACATACAAGTTTTTACACCTAGTCTAATCAGGCAAAAGCCTGATTAAAATATGAAATGTCTTTTGAAATTGGAAACTGCTATTTTAAAAGGCCATGTTAACTCATAGTAAAATATAGCCTATACTATTACTAGTACTGAATAGTACGAGTTTTTGTTTAATATATTGTCACTGTGGCATAGAGAAACTTTATTCACTTGTGTTTTCTGATTACTAATGCAGAACTTTTTATATGTTTATAACAATTCATACTTTTTTCTTGAAATGTCTGCTCTTCAGTTTTTCTACTTAACTTTTATCTTTTTCTTATTGATTACTAGGTGTCCTTACTCTTCTTTGGCTTGTTTACATGTTGCAAATTTTTCCTCCCACCTTTTGTTTTGTGTTTTTTTTGTTTGGTTTGGTCTTCCCTTCCCTCTCCTCCCCCCTTCCCCTCCCCTCCCACCCCTTCCACCTCTTGCCCCTCCCTCTCCTCTCCATCCATTCCTTTACTTTTCTTTGTTATTGGCTTACATTTACTGTACAAAATGCCTGCTTGCATTGTGATAGTATTGCACATACACACCATGGACACTCCTCATGCTCACCTCAGTACCCTCTCTTGGCTTCATCATCCCCACTGGTCCTCCTCCTAAACGTTCCCCTTCTACTTTTACATCATTTTTAAAATTCTGCATTTGAAGTGAGACATAGAATATTTATTTGTAAGCATGCTTTATCTCTTTCAACACAACCATCTCCAATTTCCAGTTTTGTCCACTTAAATTTATTTTGTTGTTGTTGTTTCTGTTTTATCCCCCATATTGGGGTTGCATCCAAGGCCTTGCACATGTGTGGTGAGTGCTCTACCACTGAGACTCGTGCCCAAAGATAGGCTGTTTACACACTCTATTTAATACTGTTAATAATTCAAAGAAGCAACTTAAATATCAGAATAGGTAGCAATTCACTCTGGAAAATTCCACTAGGATGGTTTCTATGTGTATTTTAAGCTTCACTGTATGATAGATAAAGATCTTGTGTTGTTAAATGTCCAGTTAAAACCGATTTGAAAGCCGGGCGGTGGTGGCGCACACCTGTAATCCCAGCACTTGGGAGGCAGAGGCAGGCGGATCTCTGTGAGTTCCGGGCCAGCCTGGTCTACAAAGCGAGTTCCAGGAAAGGCGCAAAGCTACACAGAGAAACACTGTCTCGAAAAACCAAAAAAAAAACAAAACCAAAAAAACAAGAAACAAAACAAAAAAAACACCGATTTGAAGATGCAAGTATAACTCTTCTCTTCACTTTCTTCTGTTTGTTTCTTTTTTTTTTTTTTTTTTTTTTTGGTTTTTCGAGACAGGGTTTCTCTGTGCAGCTTTGCGCCTTTCCTGGAGCTCACTTGGTAGCCCAGGCTGGCCTCGAACTCACAAGAGATCCGCCTGGCTCTGCCTCCCGAGTGCTGGGATTAAAGGCGTGCGCCACCAACGCCCGGCTGTTTGTTTCTTTTTTGAAACAAGGTTTCTCTGTGTAACAGCCCTGGCTGTTCTGGAACTTGCTTTGTAGATCAAGTTGGCCTGGAACTCACTGAAATCTGCTTGCCTCTGCCTCCTGAATGTTGGGATTAAAGTTGTGTAAAAGGTTTTGCACCCGAAGCACTGAGGTCCTGGACAACCTCTTCTGCCCTACCTATACTCACTTCTCTTCACTGACTTGAGAAATGTCTCTTTCCAGGTGTAATGATGAGCTCAAGTATGACCAGCAGCAGCTCCTGGAAGGGGTGTCTGAGATGGACATTGGCACAAGGGCAGTCCCCTCCCAGCTGCTGGTACATGGGCAGAGGGCCTTTCCCTTGGGAGCTGACAATTCATTCAATTGCTTTCTTGCAGCTGCCCACTATGGCCGCGGCCGTGTGGTGCTGGGCGGGCATGCACGTTTGATGCTTAATCAAACGAAGCTGCCATTTGTGCTCAATGCCTTGCACTGGCTGATGGGGCATCAAACAGGCAGGATTGGGTTGGCTTCAGAAATGAAAGCACTGAAGTCTATGCTACCAACAAGCAGCTTCCAGTGGACTGAAACCGAACTTCTGACCAGTGATCTGAGTGTCTTTTGCTGCTGCTCATTCACTGATACAGATGCCAAGAAAGCAGAGGAATTTGTTGCCAAAGGTGGAGGTTTGCTAATTGGTGCAGATACCTGGTTATGGGGCCACAGGAACCCAGACTCTAACTGCATGACTGAATACCCAAATAACATCATCCTTAAATGCTTTGGCCTTGGAATCATAAGCCAGGTAGTCAATCAAGGCTCCTTCCCAGTCCCAAATGCTAAAGTGATAAACTAACACATCCGTACAGCCCTGGCCCAATTTGAGTCCATGATCTACAGCCAGGAGAGCATATTACAAGAGAGATGGCTGGGGAAGCTCCTGAAAGATTGTTCCTACATGTTCCAAATGACACATCAGAAGATTTCTATCAATGACTCTGTGAAGAAACATGCTCTGAAAATCATCCAAAACAAGGGCTTCCCAAATGTGAGTGAAGAACACCCAATCATAAATGGCAGCTCCCAGGCCTTTCTGCTTTTCCTGGCTTATGAACTATTCAAATCCGGAGTTGACATATCTTAATTACTTCCTCCTCCCTCCTTACTGTCTTCCACGGAATCTCCCATGACCATTAAAATCAGCACAGGTAAGGAATGGAGTGGGGACCCTGGGAATTCAGGACTAGAGAAACAGGGGGCTGGCTAGCGTCAGCATTGCTACATGGTGCTTTCATCTCAAAAGTCCATCTTCTTTCTTTTCTATGAACTTTTATGAAGGTAAGTTTAGGAACACAGGCAGCTTGGGTGGCTAAAGGATGGTCTGGGAGATCTGTCACTCTGTTGGTGGAGTAGGGACTCTGGGTGAAGGTGGAATCATGAATGGGAAGACTGCAACCTTTCTTATGACTCTCATCAGACTACCTCAATTCCTGGGTGAGCACTGGACTCTACTTGCCTGAGGGTCGGGTCACACAAATAACACTTCCCAGTGAAGCGACTCAAGCCAACCTGAAGGTAAAGCATTTGGCTCCCTGTTAAGTGAACTTTTGACAGGTCCGGTGTAGTTTCACATCCTCTTCTAGTAACTTGTTCATTCATTTGAGACAGGGTCTCTCTATGTAGCCCTGGCTGTCCGGGAACTCACTGTGTAGGCCAGGCTAGCCTCGAACTCACAGAGATCCTCCTGCCTCTCTTCAGTAACATTTTAGATTCTCCCAACTACCTCACCAGGCATATAGGTCAGAAAACACCTCCCTTTACATAGACAAAGACAGTAGTCATTGCAAAGCTGAATCTTGGCACATAACAGAGGCTTAGGAATGCACCTCCTCTTTCACCTCTCCATCTTGACTGTCAAAGCTTCTCTCAGTGGTTTTCTTTCTTGGAGTATCTGAAATACTGTCCAAATGTTTTCCAAGCTTCAGTTCCATAAACCACTTCCATAGTCCTCTCTTGTAGAGACCCGAAGGAAATGGCAGTGTACTCTCTGAATCAATATTTACCTTGGAACTAGTTTTATTTTTTTTTAAGTCCCTAAACTCTACAGAGAACAAAAGAGTGGTTATGAACAGGAGAGGGTGCCCTAGAGAAAATGGATAAGTAGTAGTAATATTCTACTTACACACATGACACTTGCCATTCTGAGGTTCTCTTCTTGCCAACTCTGCCAGGCTTCTTACGTATATATACATATACGTACAGAGGGGAGGTGGTTCGGTCATTCTCATGATGACTTATGCTCACTATGATAGGTCCTCATTGGTTGCCATATGGACGACGTAAGTGAAGCAAAAGTTTACCACCGTCCCCCTGTGATGACGTATACATACCACTTAGATTCATCTCAGAAGTCCATCTCCTGACTCTATGGGGGGCTTCTCTACATCATTGTTCCCCACAAGTACAATCAGGATGATGTGTCTGTCACCATCACTGGGGCTGTGTCTGCTCCATACTTCAGGATAGGTGAGTAGGAGGCCCAGTTTCATAATGGTACACAAAGCAGAGGGAAACCTGGAGCAGGAGAAGGGACTTGGCTTGAAAGAAGGCAGTGAAATGATTGGGGAAAGATGTGTCCCAAGACAGAAACTGGGCTAAGAAATATGAACACCCTCTTGTAGGAGGTCTAAAAGGAGCACAAAGAAAGACAAAGTGAGATTTATTACCAAGTTATCTCTCTGTGTGGTCTACAGTTGAAGGGGTATAACTGAAATCCAGAAAAAGTGGTATGTAATCTTTATGTCCAGGTAAGACGACCCAGGAGGAATGGAAGAATCTTATCAAGTACAGCAAAGCTCCCTGGGGAGAACTAGCCACAGACAATATTATCCTGACGATCCTTACAGAAAACCTCATGGTCCTTCAGGACCCATACCCGGTGCTCCAACTCTGGGATGAGATGGTACAGGCTGTAGCCAAGCTGGCAGCCAGGCCCTTCCCTTTTGAAAGACCTGAGAGGGTCGTACTTGACAAACAGATTTCACTTGGTAGGTATTCTATAGGAATACTCTGAGAGTTGAGCTTCAACTGAACTGACATAATTTTATAGAGATCAATGAAGAACATAGTCCATCATCATTTAATCTTAAAAATGCAAATAGTTACAGGATTGTAGGAATGAAAAGCAAAAATCTGTAGATTTTTCACGTGTCCTCATGGAAGATAATTGAATAGAGTCAAAGATGGGTAAGAGAAAAGACAAAAGATGCATACTCAGTAGCTTTCAGCAGAGTCAAGGAGACTTGTTAATGCTGAATAAAACAGGACAAATAATAGATTGTGTAGGGAACAATGAGAAAACTAATTGGCATCTACAGACTTTCAAAATGATTCCTCAACATTAAGACTAAACTGGAGGAAAGCCATACTGCTTTCCCTCAGTGTTGGACACCAGACACAAGACCTCATGACATGCATGAATCACCCATCTAAAAACAGAAAATAACGGATCACATTCCACATACACTCACCCTTCACAGTGAAATGCAGATGAGTGTCAAAATATGTCCAAGAAAAAGAGAAGAAAGCCTGATGGGCTGCAAATAAGCTTAGGTAGTGAGCAGAGCCAAAGTGAGCTTATCAGTGTATTTTAGAGCTTCTGGGATAGTGGAGATGCAGTCTACAAAATGTCATTACATGTATCACTTCATCGATTATTTCCCCTTATGTTCCTCAGGTTTTCTCCATTCTGGATACCCCATCATGAGCTACACTAGTATAGCAAAAGGCATCATTGATGAGGTCACAATCAGGTCACACGGTATTTGGGGTGTGATACATGAGCTGGGCCACAACCAGCAGAAGGGTAAATGGAGTTTCCCACTGCACACCAATGAAGCTTTGTGCAATCTCTGGGCTGTTTATGTGCATGAGACTTTTCTAAACATCCACAGGGATCAGGCCCACCCTTCTCTGAATCCTGAACTTCGGAAGGAGAGGATCAAAGATCACCTGTCCAAGGGAGCACCCCTGAGTAACTGGGTTGTATGGACAGCTCTAGAGACTTATCTCCATGTACCGAACAGATATTCAGGGAGGTGTGTAGCAGGATTCTTAAAAGTTCTTATTAATAAAATCAAACCTGAGGCGAGTTATTGGGGTCCATGCTGGTAGATCAGAGAGACAGAACAAGCCACAGCTATCTCACCTCGCCAGATCCTCAGCTGGTCTTGTCTCCTCAGACTGGAGGCCTCTGAGTCCTCATCCGGAATGGGTCTCAGCTGAATTACTGCTCAAAAGCCTGAAGCTTAACCAGCCAAATGCTTAACCAGCCAAATGCTTCTAGTTTCTGGTCCTCACGCCTTATATATCTTTCTGCTTTCTGCCACCACTCCCTGGGATTAAAGGCTGGCTTTCTGGGATTAAAGGCATGTGTCACCATGCTTGGCTATTTCCAGTGTGGCCTTGAACTCACAGAGATCCAGAGGGATTTTTATCTCTGGAATGCTAGGATTAAAGGTGTGAGTGCCACCATTTTCTAGCCTTTGTATCTAGTGGCTGTCTGTTCTCTGACCCCAGATAAATTTATTAAGGTACACAATATTTTGGGGAACACAATACCACCACAGAGGTGAGAACCACCAGACTCCCCAGTTACCCCAAGATCCATACACAGTGTATGTCCTCCTGGAATATGTGAGAGAGGCAGAGGGTGTCATCTTGCTGTGGGTCAGGAATTGCAAACCTAATGTGGATAATATGTAGATAACTAAATGTGTTTCCTCTTCTCTGCCACATAACTGTGAAAATAAATAAAAGTGTATGGGCTCACTATGGGAAATACAGTGAATTGACTAGCTGTATTCAGAAAATTTGCAGTGAAACTCAGTTTTGCCAAATGGAAATAGTTTCTCCTGACCTACATTGTTAGCTTAGGAGAAATTAGTGTCACCCCACTCCAACAATGTATTATGAAGATAGATTGTAGGGACAGTGACCTGGTAACAAGTTATTCAAGATGTTATCTTCTTAAGCAAACATCAAACATGAATGAAGTCAAGAGGCTTCATTGAAAAATAAATAATGTGCAGTATTTTACAGCATTTTAAAACCCTTCCCTTCTATGTCCTCACCACTTGTGGGAATACATTGAAAAAAATATTCACATAGTCATACTACATGTTCAAATTTCCAGGGTAACATAGATGAGCTGCTTGCTGTTGAGCTAATTAATTAGTGAAGACAAACCTAGAGCCTAGTTTCAGTGCTTTGGGCATGAAAGCACTCTGTGTCTGGTCTTTTACTGCCTTTGTGATTTCAATGAGTCTGAGATAACTTCTGGACCACACTAGTTTCCTTCTTAATAAGCAATCTGTCTGAAAATCTACAGGATCCAGTCATGGTGTCAATCAAAACCTTGTCATTCAAATTCACGTTAAAGCCCCCTGGGCACAGACTGCTGCTCTGGGGTATGGGACTGAATTGCTGGCTAGGTAGCTGCCTCCCACCACTATTGATTTCCACATCCAACACCACAAACAACATTCAATTCTCCAGCATCTTTCACTCCAGTGCTCCAGTGCTTTCTTCACAGTCTCCCTCTCTCTGCACTGGATCCCAAATGGACATATCTTGCAGAATGCTGCCAGAAAACACTTCAAACCTAAAACCTACAGTAGCTCTTAGCCCCTTCAGGTAAAGCACCAAACCTCCTCCTTCAGGTTCCAGTTCTCACCTGTTCATCCATCTGCTACGACTACAAACATTTCATCTTCAGAACCTCTCACCATGGTTCATCTTGCTGGCATTTACTAATGATGGGGTTTTTTGTTGTTTTTGTTGTTGTTTTTTATTTAAAACAGTTTTGTCCCCCTCCCTTTTTAAATCAAGAAACACTCATTTAGCTTTTAACATCAGCTTCTTTGGTGCTTCCAGTAAGCCTTCCTTTATTATTTTCCTTTGCAGTATCTATTCCCTGCCCTACGTCCTAATGTGGCTTGTGCGCATGCTTCAGGTAGTTGTCTAAGTACGCATGCGCACACAAGCCTCTGCAGCTCCGAAATCCACACGGACCTTCAATAACAGTTGGTTATAGTTAGTGTAAAACATTTCTGAATGACCTAGGCTGTGATTACAGTTGAGCAAGAATGAAAGGACCAGCTGGTGCTGATTGAAATGTTTTAACTATGACTCAAGGCTATATTCCTAAGGGTCACAGATTCATAGATGGTGAGCCAGGAATCTTTGCTTTCTAAACCAGAAGCAGGAGAGTCCCAGCTAGCCAACTTCAGTGTTTAGCTGCATAAGATAAAAGGGTCTAGCTCACCTCAGGCAGATTCAGATCTTCATCATTAAGCTTAGCAGTAACAGTAATAATAACAATGCTGAAATTAACTGCTGCTTACTAAGACCCTGATAGGAATCAAATGAGTAACAACACAAAAATCCCTCTGACATTGTCCTGAGGCAGCTTGAGAAATGGCACCTGTCACAGGGATAGGGTTCTGGAGAAAAAGGGATGAGAGACCCACTGACAGATTAAATCAACAGAACAGGATGGCTTATAAGTAAAATCCACAATGTGGTTTCATGCATGTGTTCAGGGGGTGACTTGCAGGTTGCATATGTGGTTCTTCTGTTTCTTTCTCTTTCCAGCTTCAGGAGAGCTTCTGGTGGGAGCCATTCATCCAGATCTTTGGTGACTACCAAACCCTCTCAAGCTTTCCCCAAGACAATAAAGGCAAGATGAATCTGTGGGTGAAGAAGTTCTCTGAGGTTGTGAAGAAGAACCTGGCCCCTTTCTTTGAAGCCTGGGGCTGGCCTGTCCAGAGTGATGTGGCTGAAAGCCTGCCCTCTTTGCCAGAGTGGCAGGAAAACCCCATGAAGATGTATGCAGACGACGGTACAGAGAGAAGAAACAACTGAAGTTCTATCTGGGAAAAGATCATTTATTGGATGCAAGAGAAAAATCCTCATGATTCCATAGAATTCAGTTTTAGGGACCCCTCCCCACACACACACACACTTCAGTCGTCAGAGTCATCTTAATCTTAATGATCTTTTGCAAGGCAGAGATTCAGTTAGACAATGACTTTGAAAATTTGCAATAGAGATGGCTCAATCTATTGCTTCTAGATCAATTTCAAGCTATTTGATTTGTCTCTTGACCTTCCTGATTAGCATTTTTTATGCTCTCTGTGTATTTACAGGAGCTGCTCAAATCCAGAGATTTAACTGAAGAACTATCCTTTGTTGGCTCCTTTGGGAGAATATTTGTTCTAGTCCTAAAATTCATGCACAGACATCATTTGTCTGAGCGGTTTGAACAGAGCAGGTGATCAATAAATGCTTTGTCAGTACGAATGATTGTTGTATTTGAGAGTTCACTTGCTTAACCCAGGCTAACCTTTGTGCTACAGCAAAACTACCACTTAAGAACTGTCACGGGCAGACTCTGCTTCAAGTTCATGTGTTACTGGAAGTTAAAGTCTTTATAAAACAGGCTAATATGTATACACACACACACACACACACACACACACACACACACACACACATTAAGATATATTCCATTATATAACAGGCTGCTATATATTTTTTCATGGAGATATATTCCATTAAGGCAGTGGGTGATACTGCTTCATACATATGAATATACATACAGCTTTACAACATAACTGCGAATTATTCCTTTAGCACAGAATTTCTCTCTTAGCATGTGGATTTTACCACAAATAGATACCTCACCTTGGCCACACAGTGGCCACACAGCCTACCAAATATCAGACTTTATTTATTTGGAAAATAACTGAACAATTTGCTGAAAATTGTATCTGATATCCTAAAAAAGTTTGCATTAATATCAGAGATAGACAAAGGCCAAGGTTTGTGACATTCAAACCAAAAATCTAGGCAAGATATGCTGCAGTTTGAAGCCAGACACTTATGCTAGATTCCTGTGTTGAAGGATCAGTGTCTTTGCAACTCCACGGTGCATGAACATTGCTAAACTGTGTACATAAATATAGCTGTCAGGACACATGAGGAAACCCAAATTTCAAAGTCGCCAAGGAGTGATAAAGCTAGCATTTACAATAGATCATTAGAGGCTGGGGAGATGGTCCCACAGTTAAAGCACTTACCACACAAGCAAGAGGGCCAGAGTGGGGTCCCCAGAGCCCACAGAAGTGTCAGGTGGGTGGAGTGGCCCATCTGCCACCTCAGTTTTGGCAGACAGAGAGAGAAGATCCTTAGAGCAAGTTGGACAGCAAAAGTAGCCTTATCAGGCAAGCTTAGGGTTTAATTGGGAGACTCTGCCTTAAAGAATAAAGGTAGGCCGGGCGTTGGTGGCGCACGCCTTTAATCCCAGCACTCGGGAGGCAGAGCCAGGCGGATCTCTGTGAGTTCGAGGCCAGCCTGGGCTACCAAGTGAGCTCCAGGAAAGGCGCAAAGCTACGCAGAGAAACCCTGTCTCGAAAAACCAAAAAAAAAAAAAAAAAAGAATAAAGGTAGAAGGACAATGAGAAAGATTCCTGACATCAACCTATGCCCTCCACACTCATGTGCACACATACACACGCTCATGCACACACGTGGGACATACATATACATGTGTGTATCCTATGTACATACACATGAAAAATGAAAAAATAAGTAAAATAGATCATGGGTTTTAGCTCCACTGCCCTTATCCAAAAGTATAATCTATCATAGCTGTTCTCTTCATAATGCCAGGAACCGAGGGAATGCTAAAAGAGTTATGTATATAGGAATTCTTTATGTTTTCATCTGTTTTGTGAAATTTCGTATGGAGAGTGACTTTCATTTCTGCATGATGGAAATGGGTGGTTAATCAAGAGCTCCTAATACCCGATCACAAAAGTAGGCATGAATCCATGGATGGTCAACCATAGCTCTCAACTTGCTGGACCCAGTAACTCTACTACATCTGTTCACAGATTTTAGTAGACCAGCCAATCACTGTCCTTTTCTAATGAGTCATAAAAAACATAGTTAGGAAATAATTTCTTCCTGAAATCATGGTTTCTATGAATCATATAAGTCTAAAATTGTCTTATAATAGCACTATATTTACACAAACAGGACTTTATGGATAAAAAAAAGATGAGCTATCAAAGATAAAGAACTATATCTCCAAGGATATTTTTTCAAGAATCTTGATTTAGTAGTGACTCAAGCTCCATGACAGGACTTGAACTATCTTGTTTCCTAAGTCAATAAAGTGCTGCCTTTGCTTCTGCTGATTTGAGTTTCTTTCACCTGTCATCAGAAAAACCAAAGCAAAATATTGTCCCTTTATTCCAGTACCCCTCAGCCTGCTGCTTGAGAAGTATGGCACCTGGCTTCTTTCACAGAGAACCTTCTATGGAATATGCTCTCCTGGTTCTACATATCTTTTTTTTTATTCATAATAGCTGGGCTCCAGCATGTGAATGAAGACACTTAAACACAAGTTAGTTTAATTCTGATGGTAAAGTTTGCCAAGGATCACCAAGAGTATCATTTATTCTCCTCATTGTTGTGACTGAACATCTCACAGGAGTAACTCAAAGGAAGAGAGGTATAATTTTGTTCATGATTTAAGAGAATAGAGTTCTTTGTGTCAGGGAAGGTATGGTGGTGCCTGGAATTGCAGGACCTTGGTATCTATGTTGTTTATATCTCAGCAAAGCAGGAAGCAGAAAAAAAACGGGAAGTAGAAGTAGACTATAGCCCTCAAGGTCCATGCTACCCCCAGTAGCCTATGTCTTCTAGGTAGACCCAAAAGTTCCAAACCCTCCCAGAAACAGCGCCATCAGCTGTGGAGCAAGTGTTCAAACACATGAGCCTATGGAGAGCACATCTATATCCATATTTTTGGAGCCCGGGATGTAGCTCAGTGGCACTCACTTGCTTAACATGAAAGGATCAAGGGATAGTTGGGATCAAACCTAGGGCCTTGAGCATGTTAGACAAGTGAATACCACTGAGCTACATCCCAAGATTCTGTCTTAGAAGAGAATATATGTCCACCTATGTATGATAACTAGGTGTGTTGTTTATCTGTAGTCACACCATGTATCTGCGAAATACTTCTCATCACTCTTACAATTGTCTCGTTAGTTTCTCTTACCCCACCAGACAGTACATTTCAGCAAGGCAAGGGTGACACCTATATTTTTCACAGTTGATTCTTCAATATATAACACAGTACCAAACACATAAGAAAGCTTTCTGTGGGTACTTATGGGCTATATAGAATTGTAGAAGACTAATTAAGGATCCCAGACTCTTGTCCTTATTTTAAAAAAAATTCTATTTTATGAAATGCAAAGAGATCTTTACAAGGAAATCACAATACCACTTTAATTTTTCTCCTGTTCTCTTCTACCTAGTAACAGGCAATGTAAATTTTGATTCTATTGATGGTCAGATGCAGGATGACAAAGAATATTTCACTGATCTACCCTTTCCCAATTTCCATATGCAAGAGTTAGTTCTCATGAGAATGGCTTCAACCATGTTTTGTAGGAGATGAAAACGGAAACTTCCCAGAGAAACCATCACCTTTTAAATACACTTCCCAGTCTTCACACTTCAGGGCCTCTGCGTTCTCTGTCCATTTGAATCTCATTCAACATCAACTTTGAAGAAGTTCTTCTTTCCCCTAGAGATTATTGTCAACCCCTCCCAGACTGTATGCTCATGAACTAGGCTTCATGAAATTTGCTGTAGGTTAGGAGGAGCCCCACATTTTTGCGAGCTGAGTAACTGGGGCCCTTTCTTGTCTCCCCTCCAGATGGCGCACTAAGCCCGGGCTGAAACTTCAGCGGCACTCCCACCCCTGGCCGCCCCAGCCTCAGATTGAAGAAAAAAAACGAGATCTTTTGTAAAAATTCTATCACAGTGTTGGAAAAGCAGAAGGAATAGGAACCGAGAAACCAAAATCCTTCCCCAAGCAAGAAGCTACAAAGAACAGGAATAACCATGAAAGGTCTATGAAGCACAGAAAAAAAGAGGGTGGCATGCTGCTGAGGGAAAAAGGTATCAGTGGTCACATCAAGAGCTAGATATCACATGCTGCAGGCAAGATGAACCCACTGGTGTGGCAGTGAGGGTAAATGAACACTCTTGATCGGATCTGAGGCCAGCAGAGCAGGAGGACTCATGCCTGGCATTTTAAACATGGTCGGTCAAAAAACATGGGCCCTGGGGGAGAATATAATGATATTTTTCTATAGTCATGTTGTCAAGCTGCTGCCTTCTAAATATTTCTGTTTCTGCCCATAGCTTTGTGCTTCTTCCAGCCTTGCTCAGAGAAGCTCTGGTTGTAGCGGGTAGTGGCTAGTGCAGAGAGGCGTTACTGTTCAAAGTACTAAGGGTTAGTGATTGTGTTCACCGGAATCAACCCTTCCACCCCAAGGCTCAGGAAACAACATGGAATGGGGTATGGAAAGAATCTAAGTGCCAGAAGATGAGGAGCACTGTGGCACGCTATCCTCTGGACAGGGCATGGCTTTTGCTCGCATGCTCAAAGCGCCTGTGGTTACCTACAAGAAACTCGCATGGGATCAAACCAGCTAAAACTTGGGAACTGCGGAGCTGTTGGAAGTGTAGGGAGGGAGGAAGTTGAAGCAGTTGCTGAGGGAGGGAGAATGTGACCACTGCTGATTTCTCCATTCGGAATGACTCCATGCCCATGCGCACAAGGGAAAGACTACTGGGACTCTGTAGGTTAAAAACAAATTACAAACCACAACAGGAGGTCATGAAGTTGGGCCGGAGATGTCTATCCTGGGAGAAGTTGGGGAGGGAGCTTGAGAAGTGGATATGCTCAAGACACGTTGTATGTATGTATGGAAGATTCAAACAATAAATAAAATTTAAAATGAAAAAAGAACTGCAGAGAAACTGGGTAGGAGAAGCAGGAGAGGTCTCAAGAATGTAACTATGGCACCATTTTTATATTTCTACACAGTCACAGAACTTATAAATTACAAAGAAAAACATTCTATTCTTGTTAAATGTGGGGTTTCATTGTAATATTTTTCTACAAAATTATCTGACATTTTGTTTTTATTCACTCTCTCACCCATCTTTTCCATCTTTCTCCCACTCTTGCTGACCCCCTTTTCTCTTCCCAAGTGGTTCCCCATTCTGTTTTCTCCCTCTCCAACTTCCCCCTACCAACTTCATGCCCTCCATTTGTAGTTTTTCATTCATTAATTGATATTTTTAGTCGATTTTCTGTTCTGTATATTTCATTAGCCTCTCTTATACCACCATCACCTCTGTCTTCGTACTCTCTAATAGCTCCCTTCCTCCTTTCTTGGCTTAAACACACACACACACACACACACACACACACAAAACTACATTCTTCATGAGAGATAGTACACAGTGTTTTTCTTTTTTAACTCTGGCTTATTTAACTTCATATACTGATCTCCAGTGGAATTCATTTTTCTGTGGTTGAGAGCAGCTTGTTTTTCTTTAGAGCCGAATAAAATTCTATTATGTGTACATATCACATTTTCTTTATTCATTTATCTCTTGATAGACATCTAGGCTGGATCCTAATCTTGACTGTTGTGAACAAATCATGCAACACTAAATATTAATGTGCAGTGCTATACTGACTGGGAGCCCTTTGGGAGCTGTCTTAGTTTCTCTTCTTGTGGTGTGATGAAAATACAGTGATAAAAGCAACATAATGTAGAAATGGTTTGTTTTGGCTTGTATCTCCAGGTTACAGTGCATCATGACAGGACAATTGCAGCAGCAAGAGCTTGAGGGAGCTAGTCCCATCACATCTGCAGTCAAAAAGTGGAGAGCATGCTAGGATGTGAGTACTACCCACAGTGTGCACGTCTTCCCACCTCGCTTAGTGTATTTAATCCTCACAGGCATGCTGAGAGGCGCATCTTGCAGATGATCCTAGATTCTGTCAGGTTAACAGTTAACGATAGCCATCACAATGTACCAAAAGAACAGTATAGCTGGCCATATCAAAGTTCTATTTTTAGTTTTTTGAGAAACTTCAATAATGATTTCTGTGAGGAAGAAAGCAAATTATATTCTTCCCAGTGGCACATACGGGTACCTTTCCCCATCTCCTCATCCGCATTTGTTGTCATTGATTTTCTTAGTGATAGCCGTTCTGACTGAAGTGAGGTGGATCTCAGAACAGCTTTAATTTGTGTTTCACTGATGCCTAAGGATGCTGCACACTTGTTCAAACAGTTATTGGCATTTTGTCTTCCTTTCTTTAAGAGCTGCCCACTGAATTCATTAGCCCCTGTATTGATTGGCTGATCTGGGGCAGTCTTTAATTTTTGATATTCCTTATAAATTCTAGATATCAATCCCCAATTCAATATATAGCTGCAAATGATTTTTTCCCATTCTGTCTGAAGGCTGTCTCTTTGTTGTGCTGATGGTCTCCTTTGCCAGGCAGAAGTTTCGATTTCATGCAATCCCACTTGATCTTGGGACGATTTTCTGTAATATTTACAATGTTTTAAAAATATCCCTTCTTATGGCTGTATTTTAAATAGTTTTAAACCTAGGGCTTTTACAAACAGTTTCTGAGTTTCGGGTTTTATGTTAAAGTCTTTGTTACACTTGGATTGATTTTTTTTCCTGCATCTGGTTTCATTCTTTCATGTGTGTAGACCCAGTGTTCTCCGTGCCGTTTGTTGGAGGGGCTTTCTTCTAATGAGTGTTTTGACACCATTGTCAGAGCTGTAGCTGTGGAGGGTTATTTTGGGAGACTTCATTCTGTTCCATTGATCTACATGTCAGCTTTTGTGTCCGGGCCATGCTGTCTTTGTCACGAGGCTCTGTAATGTAATTTAAAGTTAGGTATTGTGGTGTCTCCAGCAGTACTCTGCCTATTCTACGTCCTTTCTCCTTCCATATGAATTCAATTTCTGGGAAGAATTTAATAGGAATTTCAATGGGGACTGCTTTGAAGCTGTGGGTCATTTCTGGTACATAGTGATTCTTCACAATATTAATTCTGTTAGCTCATGAGCATGTTTTTTTTTTTTCATCTTCTGTTGCCTTTTTCAATTTCTTTCTTTACCATTTTAAAGTTTTTCCTTATAAAGGTATTTTATCTCCTCAGTTAGGATGATTTTTATACATTTAGTTTTTTTGAAGTCCTATAGTGAGTAGGATTTTTTTCTGATTTCTTTCTCAGTAGGGTCACTATTGACTTATAGAAAAGCTACCAGGATTTATGTGTTGGTTTGTGCACTGCCATTTTGCTGTGTTCATTGATTCTGCGAGTTTTCTGATGGGGTCCTCAGGCAGGGCCATTTAATTATAGGATCATCCCATCTTCAAATAGACACTTTCAACTTCATCTTTCCCTACTTGCATTACTTTTCCCTACTTTTATTTCTTTCTCTGATCTTATTACTGCAGGTAAGATACTGAGCAGTATAATGAGTAAGAGCAGAGAGGGTTAGCACCCTTGATTTATGCCTGACTTTAAAGGAAATGTTTCCAGGTTTTGTCCATTTATTATATTGTCCGCTGTACATTTTCCTATATTGCTTTACTGTGTTGATGTTGATTCGTGTTCTTTCTTTTCTCGTTTCTCAAGGTTTGTATTCTTAAGGAAGGCTGAACTTTGTCAAAGGTTTCTTTTGCATCTATTGAGATGAACACATGATTTCTATTTATGCTCTGTATTATATTTATTGATTTGTTGTTGAACCATATTGACTTCCTTGGAATGAAACCAACTTAGTTGTGTTCTTGAATTCAGTTTTCAAGTATTTTATTGAAAATCTCCGTGTGTATGTTCAGCAGGAATATTAGTCTGTAGACTTCTTGCATTTTTTTCCCTATCGTTATGTGATTTTGACAGGGTGATTCTAGCTTTGTAGAATCAATTTGGTAGTGCTCCTTTGCTCGCTGTTTTTATGGAACAGTTTGAGGACACTAATGTTAGCTATTCTTTAAAAGATTGGTAGGCTGTTGGAGCATCTAAAACTTCCATTTCCATTGTTAGTATACACAACAAAGGCAGAATATAAAGGGTTTTGCATGTTGGACTTACATTAACTTCCTGTTCATTCACCTCACTAATATTACTTTTTCGTTCTTATTCTATTCTTGTAGATTTTTCATGTTATCTAAATACATAATTATTTCAACTTCAAAGACTTTTTAAAAAGTTTATTTCTTTCATTTTCTTTTGTGTGCCTGTTGTAGTCTTCTATTTCTTACTGTATTCAGTAGAATTCTAGTGTTACCTACCAGAGTTGTGAGGATGGATGTCATCATCCTGTCTTGATCTTCAGAGCAAAGCATTCAGTCTTTGAACACCACGGGAATGGCTGGATTTTATTCTGAGAGGAAGAAGAGAATATTGATGTACTGATGGCTGAACTGTGAGATCTGACTTCAGCCCCAAGAGAATCACTCCAACTGCTTCCAGAGGAGTAGAGAATTCCCCCTTTAGGGGAAGCAGAAGCATGAAGTGAGACCAATAAGGAAGTTATCTCCAAGTCCAGACCAAACCTGGTGACACCTTGCATTAGGGAGACAGCAGGAAGGATGTGTAGAAGAAGCTGAGTTTATTTCAAACAATTCTACAGGTCATGAGAGAAGGAATTAAGCCATCCCTGACTCCATATTATCCAAATTTTAAGTATTTGTATAGCATTTATAGCTATTTATGTTTTATTATATAAACACCATCTATTTTTATAAGAAATTATACATAATCTAGTAACTGTTGAGTTTATTTTTTTTAATTTTTACACAATTTCAGATCAACTATTCTCTCCACTCCATACTAGGAAGATTACAGGGATATAAGGATAAACAAAGCATTCTGCGTTTTGCAGATTCAAAGGCCAGTGAGAGGCTTTTAGCAAGAAGAAATTGCTTTTCATTTTATTCTTTTAAAATTTCAAACATGTATATAATGCAGTTTAACCATATTTATTCCCTCATTACCTTCTCTTATCCCCCCAATTCTTTCTGGACCCTTCTTTTTGAAATGTCCCCCTCCTACTTCCATGTATTTATTAGTATCTTGATGACCCAGAGTTTTAGTTAGAGTTGCTTTAGCAAGGATGTGGGGTTATTAACTGGAGCATGGCCAATTTACCACTGAAGGAAATAGTTCTCAATCCCCAGGAACATTTGCCTGCCAGTAGCTCCACAGGGAGGGGCAGGGCCTCCTGAGGCTCCCCACCTCCATGCATACATGATAGGAGGCTGGATCTTGTGCAGGTCTTGTGCAGGTTGCCACAGACACTGAGAGTTCACAAGTGTGAGGGCCCTGCCATATCCAAGCAACAGTGTTTCTCTGTACTCCCTCCCCACCCCCAATTTCTGGCTCTTGAATTCTTTCCACTCCCTCTTCCATAATGTTCCCAAACCTTGGGTGTGTGATAAAAATGTCCAATTTAGGGCTGCATGTTTTACTTAATTTTTTATTATGTTCCTTGACCATTAGGCCGTCAGAAACTTAGTCTATCTTGCTTACCGCTGGATTCCAGAGCCTAATGAGTACTTTGTTTATGTACATTAAATGCTAAATAAATGTTTCCATAAATGGGTGAAAGGAAACGGAGTTGGTATTTTTAACAAGCCTTTGAACTACTCCCTCTTTTCCAATCTATAATTCTACTTTTAGAAGTTTATGTTGAGGAAAACTGAACAAGCTCAAACATTTGTCACTGTAGATATTCATTAAACTGTTCTATTTTAACAGTGAAGAAGTAAATGCACCCCAACTGCTCTACTGGCAGAAATCTGGGGGCATGACTCAAAAGGCTCAAGGAGGACTCTGCTCTCTCTTGGGTCTAGAAGACCACAGACTGGCACCGTCTAGCCGACCTGTAGGTAGAGGAAATTTTCAGCTAGATGGCAGGGTTATCTGAGGTCACTTCTAACCATGGATTCTAATTACAACTCTTCAAATCTCAAGGGCTTAATTTTAAAAGTTTTACAGCAGGCTTTGAACTGTTCCTAGGGCCTCATTATTGTCAGCTGTCTTCACCATGGGCCTGTGTGGAGGGTGTTACAGGAGAAGAGAAGTGGCTGAGGGAGAGAGAAGGAAGAGAAGTATATAAGGCACAGAACCCCAGGGAGCAGACTTTTAATTAAGACCCAGCTGAGCAATTTGCATCAGTGAGTTTCACCCTGGGAAGGAAAAGAGGAGCCTTAGGAAGGGCTGCCTGGTGTGGGCTTGCTCCTCCCTCAGGGGTGGCATTTACAGTAGACATCACAGCACAGATCACAGCAGGTACCAGCATCTTCCTGTGGGGACTCCTGCCTGAGTGTGCCAACACGAGCTTATTGGAATTGACAATTTGTCCAATTAACAAAGTCTAGGTTTATTCATCTGTGTGCTGGGGAAAACCAAAGAGCTTTGACCCCACCTTTTTCTCTCCTAAGACAGAATTATTTTTACCTTGTTCAGCAGGATTCAGAATTCCAGTACTCAATCTTAAGTATATGTGTCCCCTAATCTAAGAACTCCTGAGCTAAAAGTTACTTAAACTTACTTTGTGTCTTCATTTGTATCAATAAGGACACACAGAGGGTGCCTGTAGATGAAAAAAAAGGATGCTTTGTTTAATGTCCCCTATTTCAACTCTACCTGAACCACTAGTGGATCTATTTATTTAATGAACACACACTGAATTCTCTTTATGCAGCATACAAGTTAGCCATTGGAAAAGGCTGCACATAAGCAGAAACAAGAACAACCTCTGTTTTCTTAAGATGTATGCTCTGGATAGGAGTATTCTTGTAGGTATTCCTGTTCCTGCTTCTGCGACTGATTCTAGAAACAGTAGCTGGCCAAGACCTAAACCTTCATGAATCAAACAGGACCTAGTATAAAGAAGACGATGTAGCCCCTCTTTGAGTTTGCACAAATTCTAATAAATGGAGAGAATTCTTGTAGGGAGAGGTTGTTATGATGTTATTGTGATGTTTTGCTGAGGATGCTATGATGGGAATGTATGTAGTATATCTCTCTGCTCATGGTTCTTGGTTAGTAAGCGACAGAAAAGAAACTCTTGGGTCACTTCACAGGGAAGGGATTCATTAGAAAACATTTGGAGAATGCTGTGCCTGAAATGCCCACACAGGTTCTTGCTCTGGATGCTAGTTCCCAGAGGGTAGCTATGTGTTTGGAAATCATGAACCCTTAGGTGGTAGTACCTCAATGAGGGAAGCAGGTCACGTGGGATAGCTGTTGAAGCTCTTCTAGCTTCTGTCATGCTTCACTTCCTGGCATACCAGGATGTGAACAGCTGTCTGTCCTCTGTCACACATCCCCAGTACCATGAATCCCTGTCCTCATGCCTTCAGATGGAACCATCTGAAATAGAAAACCAAAAATAAGTACTTGTTGACTTTTTTTTTTTCTTGTCAGTTTTTTGGTCCTAGATGCAGATGTGACTAAGGCACCCATTGTTGATAGAGTGTGGGGAGGGGGAGATGAGCTTGAACCTGCCACCAACCAGCAACTACACGTTCAAAACCACGGAGGGAAATGCTATGAGGAGAGTTTGGTTATAATGCTACTGATGTAGCCATTGGCCACTTGAGGCAACTAACAAAATGGATCATGATTTTAAGCTATCTGTGTGTCATCTGTTTCAGATTCAGCATCCTGGTGGCCCTGGACTGACTGGCTGAGCTTTAGCTATAAGAGTTGCAGGGAAAGATACATATTGGGGTTTTTAGCTATTGTACTTTGAATAAAGACATTGTTTTTCTCTCATTTAGGGTACCTTAAACAAAATCAGGTATAAATGATGAGAGGGGGAGAGGAGAGGAGAGGAGAGGAGAGGAGAGGAGAGGAGAGGGGAGGGGAGGGGAGGGGAGGGGAGGGGAGGGGAGGGGAGGGGAGGGGAGGGGAGGGGAGAGGAAGAATAAGAATATATTCTCATGTCTGGTTAAAATTAAATAGAGTGAATTGAGAGAAAAAAAAATTGTATCATGAAAATGATCTCTGAGCTAATTATATCACTTTCGCTTATTAGAACTCAGTCTTGTTCTTCCTCTTGATAAACTTCCTTATAACTTCAAAGAAAATAAATTTAACTGACGTTTTTCTCCTTTGACTCAGAAGTCAAAATTTCTCTCAATATACCGGATTATTATTCCTTTAAAAATTTTTATCTTCGTGTGTGTGTGTGTGTGTGTGTGTGTGTGTGTGTGTGTGATCACCTGTGTGTAGGTATGTGTGTATGAGTCAGAGCCCCTGGAGCTGGAGTTACAGGCAGCGGTAAGCTGTTCCACATGAATGCTGGATCCTCTATCAGGGCAGATGTTCTCCAACTGCTGAGCCATTGCTCCAGCTCCTTTATACTGAGTTCTTTACAATTAGATAAACATCTTATGGCCGTAGCAATCCAGCTCCTCCCTTGGTCCTTTATCCTCTACCTTTCTGCTCACTCCTGCCCCACCCATAGTGTATCAAGAGCATTTTAATTCTATTGTCTCAAATTCTTTACCTCCCTGAGCCCACCAGGTTGGTTCTAAATCTTTGTTTTCCTGCCTTACCAACAGCTTCCACTACCTTCACTAGCCATAATTTTCTAATTAAGATTCAATAACATATATCTATTGATCTATTTCCTGATCACTTTTGAAAAATCTTGTATAATATTAACAGGACCAGCCTTAATATTATACATCCCAGGGGCTCAGGAGGAGAACTACTAACGGTGAGGACTATTTTCAGGAAACAGAATCTCAGCACACCGAGCTCTATAGTCCACTTGCTTTAATTCCTCTGGCATAGCATCCACATATACACAGCTTCAGTTCTATTCTCGTGCCTAGCTCCTTTCTTGTCTGATTTCTCTCTATATTTATCTACTATCCCCTCTAGGTTCTATCTTAATTCCTTCATCTAGTTCTGACCCTTCTAGGTTCTCATCCATCTAGTTCTTTCCCCTATCAGCTCCTCTCCCATCTCCTTTTCTCTCATCTGGCTCTTCCTCATCTTGTTCTTCTGCATCTGTCTCTTCCTCATCTTCCATCTCGTTCCTCTAGTACTCTCTTCTAGCCCTTCAGTCTAGTTCTTCCCCATCTCAGTTTGTTCCTCTCAAGTTCTTACCCATCCAGTTCTTCCATTCTCTTTTTTCTTCTCTGTCCTGTGCCCTGGAAGTCCCAGTATAAAAAGGGAGGGTCTGAGATAAATTGTGTAAAGATTACTTAATGTCCACCTCACCTAGGTGGTGTCTCCTTGTGGAATTTACCTTAAGTCAGGAGACTTGCATGTGGGCTGTTATCACTGTTAGTCCTTGAAAATGGCTAAAGGAGATATCTGATTCCAGAGAAAGCCTTTCCTGGGGCTGTTCTCCAAATTCCTGGAATGTGAATGTCCAGAGAGTGATCAGTCCACACTGTTAGCCCTTCTAGGGAAAAGTCAACTGGGAAAACTATTTAGGCACACATGATTTTCATAACAGAATACAGCTGATATATAACAAGCCAAACAACACCCAAAACTCCTTGGAATTTGGCTTCCTCTGGAGGAATTCACTGATCCCTCCAGGTAGTGACTTTGCCATAACCAGCTGAGTTCTTATGATATATTCCTGAGGCCTGCAGCAGAAAAAGCAGTTCTTTCTCAGTTTAGTGACACTATAAAAAGTTCAGGCTTTTGTCTTATCGAAGGGGTCTAGTCCCTACCATCTGCTTGCCTTAAAGTGATAGCCTATAGAATTATTTCCTTAACTAATGCCACTTGGCTTAAATTTTTGAGTGCAGTATATATTCTGATAACTTCCGATTTTGTATTTTTAGTACTGACATCTGCACTGAGATCTAAATTATATCTATTAAGCTGCTCAGATAAAGTCTAGACTCACATATTAAAAGTTTGACATTTTTCTTAATTTTTGTATCAACATTTACCATTACCTCATTTGAAGGTGTGAACACCAGTGATAGCTCAAGTCAGAAGTCAGAGTTCATCCTTGATCTCTGCATCCTTCTCCCTAACACACTCCACAGGATCACACTTTGAAAAAAGCATGAACACTTTGTGCTTTCCTTTCTATTTTTCTTTTCTTATCTTAATGCATTGCCAAGCATGTCTAGGGATTTGCTGATGGAGCACTGAGAGTAAACATTTTATTTTTATTGAATTTACCATAAGTGCTTATGATATCTTACTGATTAGTATAATTCTTGCTGGAGGCCTCTGGTGGACATACTATTTCTTTTCTTTTTTCTGTTTCTATTTTGTGGGATTTATTTATTTGTTTGCTTGCTTGCTTGCTTGTTCTATGTGTTTTTTCACATCATGTATCTTGATCCCATTCATTCCCAGTCCCTTCGAATCCACCTTCTACCCTGTTTCAACACTCAGGAGGGCAGCCCTGCACCTCGCCAGGGCAGCACAATAGAGCCAACCTCATTAGCGCAGCTGTAGGTGAGCCAGCCCTGAAATTGTGACCATGAGAGGGCTGTCCCCATTTCCCATCTGGCAAACCAACCCTACAGGTGCCCAGGCCCAGATCCAGGGTTATGACTTGGCTCACCCCAATATCACCCCATCTATAATCTGCTGGAGCACATGAAGGGCCCTGACCCACAGACCCAAAGCTGCAGGATCTCCACAACACAAGGCAGCAAGGGGATGTCTGGGAAGAGTCCTAGTGGGGCGTACTATTTCTTTCAAGGAATGTCTTTCTGTTTTATTATGCCGCAAATATATAATCATGAATGTAAATTGAGTATCTTCAACTTGATTTCAGCATGATCATAATTTCCCTTCTTAGCAGGTAGAATAATAAAATAAGGAAGTCAATCCATTACCTAGAGAGGAAAGCCACTGACATATAGGAGAAAAATCATCATTATGGATGACAACATCAGAAAAAGATAGAAGAAAAATCAGCAAGGAAATTAGATTTTGAAAAAAGACAACTTTGGGAATGAAAAATTTAATGTGTCAAGAAGCACACTGGATCTAGACACGAGAGCTCATTCTTTTAATCAAGCATGAAGACAGAGACAGGAGGATTGCTCCAAGTATTCATTAGTCCAGCTTGGGTTATATAGTGAGTTCCAGTTTACTCTGAGCTATGGTGTGGGATTCTGTCTCACAAAGCAGAAAACAAACAACCAAAAATCAAAGCTGAACTAAAACCAAGCAAACAACCGAGCAAACAGTGGGAAGCATCACCAATAGACTCAATCAAACAGAGGAGAATTTGGGGCATGGAGTCTAAATCAGAGAAACTTTGGAATGAATTTAACAAAATATATTTATGACTCATATACTAAAAATGCCAAAACAACAAAGAAAGAACTCAAAGACCTACTCATTCAAATTGGCAGTATTCCCTGTAAATTGAAGGTCAAAATATTTTGTTGTTATTTAGAGGTAAGATCACGTATCCCAGGCTGGCCAATAATTCACTATCTAGTGTGGGCTGTCTCAAATGTGTGATTTCCTATTCTCCACCTCTTGAATACTAAGGCTGTGTTTAAAAATGTTATATCAATTTCCCCATAGACTTAATACAGTCTTAACAAAAATTCCTCATAAGACTCTTTTTTTAGAAGCTGATAAGCTAATACTAGACTTTATATGGAAAAATCAAAGAAACAAGAAGCGCTGAGATGATTGAGAAAATGACAGAGTGGGAGAATGAAGAAGTAGTATCATATTCAGACTTTGATCAACCAAAATGTAAAAGTCAAGGTTAATACACGAAGCCATCGCAGTGGGGTGCTGGTGAAAGGGCAAACATACAAATCATTGCAGTGACATCCAGTCCACAGATAGACTCAGACATATATAATTCATGTACTCTTGAGAAAAATACAAAAGAAATTCAGTAAAATTCAATCTTTCAACAAATGGATCTTAAAGATTAGAAAACCCATGTCAAAAAGTAACTTGGTTGATACCTCACACCATGTAAAAAAACTAAATCAAAATCTTGGTAAGCTTAATACAAAAATTTGTAAAATGTTAAAAAAAATTAATTCCAGGAAAAAAGGACAACATTTTGATATCCCAAGTTGAGCCAAAATGTATTAGACATGACATTAGATCCCAACCTATGAAGGAAAAAACTGAGAAGTCATAGTTCATCAAAATTTAAAGTCTTTGCTCTGGGGGGCTGGACAAATGGCTCACTGGTTAAGAGCATTCACTGCTTTTGCAGAGGACCTGAGTTTGGTTCCTAGGACATGTTTTGGCGACTCACAACCATATGTGACTCCAGTTCCAGGGCTACCAAATGCCTCTGACCTCTACAAGCACTGACACTCATATGTGACTACTCACATTCACATACACACATGTACACACACACACACACACACATACACACACACACACATACACACACACAGTTCATTAAAATAATAAAATAAATTATTTAAAAAAATAAAACCTGGTTTTTGAACGCAATTGTTAAGAGTGTAGGAAAGTAAGCTACATACTGTGGAATAATATTCCAGAAACGTATTTGTGATAACAAATCTGCATCTTTAGGAATTTCTCCCCTAGCTGAGGATTTATTGGCAATTGGTGGCTGCAGGGAAAAGGTAGTCAGTTTTCTTCAGCGTTGTGGTCCATAAGAGGCTGCCCGTGCTACAGTAGTTGGTCCTGCCCTCATACTGGCAGCATTAAGTGGACTCCTTGTTTTGTTGTTTTTTTTTAAAGAGTCCATAAATGTTGAAAGAAGAATGAAAGAGGATAGAAGGGAAATTGGAGGGGGAATTGGGGATAAACTAGATCAAAGCATATATACACACATGAAATTCTCAATAAAAAGAATATGTATCTAAAATATAAAAAGAGTGCTCAAAACTCAATAATAGGAAGACTATTAATCTTATTTTTAAGTTGGAAAAATGTATCTTAAAGTATTTCATTGTACCAGACACATGGGTAGTAAAATAAACACCAGCAAAAACATTGGGACCATTTTTGGTCTTCTCCATACTTCCTAAGATCTAATTCTTCTCCACTATTAAGAAGACCACATATTGCTTTATAATTATTAAAAAATAATTTTAATGTTAGTATGTGCATTTTAATAAACATTTTTATATTGTTAAACAATCATTGGCAAAACACCACATCATGTATTTATAGATGATAATTTTTCTACCTTTTAGTTTCTTTGAATTTCAAGCCTTTATCTGGTGAGCATGTATCACCTTTTCACCTGGAAAAATATATAGGTCAAAACAATAAGTTTCAAGGAACAGATGGGGAAAAAATATCTTGTTTATAAATAGAGTGAAAAAAAATTCCTGTACTTTTAATTGATAATAAATTGATGACAGACAACATGATACATTTTTAAACTCAATTTCAATGCTGCATTGATAATGCATCCTTTTCATGCTCTGAGAACCTATGCCCACTCCATTCTTTATCATCATTAGAATAAACCATGTTCTTCTGACTACCTGCTCAATGAGAATGAAAAGCATGTCAGGCATACTTAGGGGAGTCAAGAAGTCCAATCATCAGGAAAAGAAAAATTGAGGATATTTTAAACTTTTGAGGCTGGCATTTAAAATAATGTGCTTTTTCCCTCATGGAATATCAAAGAAATGGAGTTGTATTCATTGTTAAGGATTTCTTTGTCAGATATATATTTGAAAACTGCGAAAACCACCACCATATGGTTTTAGAGAACTGTTTGATCTATTTTGAAGCAAACTTGACAAGATTAAATTTATTTGTTGGATCTCATGGCTCTTTCCCTGACTAACACAGAACAATGGCATTTGTTGTTTCCTAGGAGGAGATAGGGTAGCTTCATGATCTCTGGCACTTACCATGCCATAGCAACTACAACCAGGAAAGGAAGGACTCAAGACAAATGCATGCATCTTAGAAGTAGCACAGCCAGGAACTGATTTGAAACTGTGGATCTTTGAGGGCTGATGTGCTCCCTGCCTTCGCCTAATGGCAGAAGATAACACCAACAACAATAATAATAACAATAATAACAGGGATT
Source organism: Peromyscus maniculatus bairdii (assembly GCF_049852395.1). Classification (NCBI taxonomy): domain Eukaryota; kingdom Metazoa; phylum Chordata; class Mammalia; order Rodentia; family Cricetidae; genus Peromyscus; species Peromyscus maniculatus. The sequence goes on from NC_134854.1 coordinate 48,697,028, forward strand.
TTTATCTAACAACCTGATGGAGTCCTCACCCATTAAGAATGGATTGCTTTAACCTCTCAGTCTCAGGAGTGTCTCTGTGAGGATATGAGGCGCTGTAATGCTATACCATTCTCTAAATTGCTTGCTAGTGTGGTCCTCAATAAAAGTTTGAGTAACTTAAGACAAGTCTCAATGATTATACTCACTATCTATGCAAAGTGAACAGGGACTCTACTAGCATCAACCAGCAGTTCACCGAGATTGCACTGGTTCTCTCCATCTATCAGTTTTCTGAAAAATATCGAGTATCTATAAGTAAATGTGTAGGTGGGACCCTAAGCCACAGCTTCTAAAATTGGAGTTGCAGTTTCATGTTCAGAAACAAATATGTGAATTCTAAAAACCTTGACAACAGGAAAAGATTTTTTTTCATGTGAAAATTGCAGAAATTGATTCACACTCAAGTGCTTAGTGGATCCAAGGTATTTGGTGTAGCGTTCGGCCATGCTGCACCATGGAATTTCACTGTAGCTTCAGATTTGAACACCCAGTAAGTGCACTTAGCACTGTACATGTCATGCCACCCATAGGCAACCAGTGCTTACCGTATAACCCTTAGCCTAGACCCCAGACTGTTAGATGCATGAACTACTATCCACAAACATTTCTGCTCTTACATAATTATAATGGTTTAATCACAAAAATGAAGACTTAATTTTTTCAATCATCATTTTTCAGCATGTAAGTATTAAAAGCAGGAAATGAGAAGTTAAAAAAAAAAACTGGTCTAAGCCCTTAGGTCTTAACAGAAAACCTAGCCTGGGATAGAGAGATCTCTGTCATGAATTCTGTCACTCAGCTGCTTACTGGCTTTCTTCTCCAGTTTCCCAGTAGATCTCAGGTGTCCTGCTGTCCCCAGAAATCTGTGGATAATAGATCTATGTTTGCACTCACCAACCCAGCAAAATGTTAGACAGGTACATTATAACTGGCACAGTGAATTCAAACTCAATGAATCCAGTAAAATCTAAAATTATGGTTGCTCTCTTCCATCAAGTATTGCCAGGTGTGTTCAACGCATTCTTAGAAACAGATCCAAGATCTTTCATTGCTGACATGAATTAGAAAATCACTACAGCTCTTTTCGTGTCTGTGATTTATTGCTTATTTTGAGTTTTGGTTTCTGCAGAGAAGTAGCGCATGAAAGAAGTTATCTGCCCCCTTTACAAAAGATGTACTCAACAAATGAAGAAATAAGTTCATTTTTAAAAAAAAAAAAATGGAACTATTTCTTAAGAGGAGGAACAGAAATATTTCCCCTAGAAAAGAAGGCTCTTGGATCTTCTGAGAGATCATAACATCCACAGTAGTGAGAGATGCAGGCTGAACTAGCCTGCTAAGTAACGTCAGAGCCTCCAGTTTGTGGGCTTTTGACTTAACCTGCAGAGAAGAATTTCAGGACTGTCAGTAACAAAGTTGGAGTTTATTAAACAAACAACAAAGTGCACACTAGAGACAAGGCCAGAATGTGAATGTAGGAAAAGAACATGCTTACCTGTCATTAGCTCTGTATATTACATCACCTCATTGTTCAAGGGATGTAATTGACAGTTCCAAAGATAGTAAAGTTTTCAAAAGCTGATTTAAAATGTGAGCTAGCTTACTTATTTATTCCATCTTAATTTCATTTACTAGATACAATTGCAAAGGAGGTTATGGTTGCATTGTTCAGGTTTTCAGATGGCAGGTTAAAATCAAACGCCACAAAGATGTGAGACACGTGATCTGGCCTTGACTACCATCAGTCATCTGTTCCAATCATCTTAATTGGGATATTTCTCAGAAAAGATGGTATCTTCACATGGGACATCTTTGCAGCAGCTTTGGTTTTCAATTTGTGTAGAAATTCTTGACTCAGTGCCTCCCCCCCCACCCAAGGAATGTAAACCAGACTCTGGGGGTGGAAGGGAGTTGAGAGAATATTTTCCTTTCTCGATCCACTTAATTTTTCCATATTGCTAGCTTGTCTCAGGGAGAATTTAATGATGTACCAATTCATCTCCCACATAACAGTATTATAGTATATCCGCTTTCATGGTGTCATGTGAATGGAATTCACTAATCTTCCCCAGGATAGAGACTATAGCATTTAACTTGGTATCAGATCAGCAAGATTAGAAAAATAGCTCTGCTATAAGCAAATATTTGAAGTGTTACTTGTGTGAATGGACTTGCTTTCTTACTCTGTTATTAGCAGCACAAAAAGAATGAACTCCAGGTAATCACTTCCTCCCAGTTTGGAGCCCAGAATAAACAGCTAAAATCAGGATGGCCCCAGTCAAAATGCATATTTATATGTGATAAAAATAAGCACATGCCATAATAATTGCAGTGGAGGCTGTTTGGTATACTAACATCTGATAAGAGCACACGTTGGTAATGTCATATTGGTTGTAAGCTTTAAGAAAACTGATGTTAAAAGCTCAAAAATGATAGCAGAGATCATATACTGCCAAGAAAATGGTATGGTAATTTCCTGGGATAACTAACACAAAAATGTATTTAATAAATTATGGCATTATGTAAAGAATTTTTGAAGATGAATTTTGAAAGATTAGTTAATTTTCAGTAGTTGCATTATAATGGTGTTACTTGAAAGGGTAGAACCGAGGAATTAAATAGTTAGTTTGCAAAACGTCAGAGGTGAGATTTAATGTAAGAAGTAGGAGGGCTGAATGATGGACTTGGAGAAAAGGCATGGTGATTATTAAATGGCCTCAAAATAAAGATCAAATCAAAGGTGAAGTTGTAACATTCAATATGACCTCATAGAAGACTGAGGCTTCATATTAACTGCTCTTTACAGCTAAGCCAAAGGTCTTAGGGGATACCTGAAAGGAGCCTGATGCATCCCAATTACTTATCTATAAGTAACTCTAGAAGACATGTCTCATAAAGAACAGGCCTTGTTTTAGTATATAGTTGCATGGAATGAAAGTCATAGAAAACTTACTATGTGTTTGAGAGAATGATATTGTGAAAATTATTATCAGCTTGGGCTAAAAGAAGCTGAGACTATGTGAGACACAAAATAAACACTATGTCTTCAACTCTCTGGAAGAAACTGGGTGATGACTGACAGGGAAAGGCTTCCCTGGGTACAAAACAGATTTAAACACCAGATCAGGATATGATTCCTAAAGAAAATAACTGGAGCCTAATCTAGGGACCCAGAAATATTTGTTTGCCCAACAGGACTTCGGAAATTCTATCTAGCACTTTTTTTTTTGTTCCTGGTGGAAGTGTTTATTTCTGTTACTGAATTCTTACTCTGTGATTATATGTTAAGTGTGTGGCAGGTAGTCATATTCTCATTATTCATCAGTCTCTGATACAAAGAAAACATATCCAGACAAGGTATGTCACAGATATAGATCAAATGAGTTTAGGATGTGATTTTATTTGATGAAGCTGGAAGAAATTTGGGAAAGATGGGTAACCATTCCAAAGGAACAGACTCTGATAAAATTAATAGAAAAGCAAACGCTCCCTTTCCTGTCACAGTACCAAAGATTCACACTCTTGCTGTCGACTTGTGGAAATAAAGTTCCTGATCTTAGCCGAAGTGACTTGCCTTGCCCAGTGGCATGTTGGGATGACCTGTTAAATGTGCCAGTGGCATATTGTGGTGGAATGTTAAATGTGCCAGTGGTATGTTGGGATGGTCTGTGTCTTAGTTCAGGATTTTATTACTGTGAAGAGACACCATGATCACAGCAATTCATATAAAGACAACAGTTAATTGGGGTGGCTTACTACAATTTCAGAGGTTGAGTCCGTTATCATCATGATGAGAGCATGGTCATGTGTATGCAGGAAGACTTTGTGCTGTAGTTGAGAATGCTACATCTTGCAGGCAACAGGAAGTCAATTGACTGTCACACTGAGGGAAGCTTTGAGGAAAAGAGACCTTAAAGCCCGCCCCTACAGTGACACACTTCCTCCAACAGGGCCACTCCTCCTAATAGTACCACCCTTTTGGGGGCCCATTTTCCTTCAAACCACCACAGTGTGTTAAATGTGCTGATAGCATGTTGGGATGGTATGTTAAATATGCCATGAGCAGAGGCTTGAAATGAGTATACATAGTTGACTTTTGTTCTAGCATTTACACCATCATCGTGAGAACATATCCGTGGTAGCCTCGGCCCCACCATATGGTTCCCAGAGCAAGAAAAATGGAGGACAGTAGAAACTTACCTACAAACCCACAGTGCCAAGAAGGTACCTCAGTCAACCCTCAAACAGAGAAGCAAAAACTAAATGTCCAATGCTGGTCATGGACATGTTGTCATCTTGTTTCATTTTGTATCTACAGATGACTGAGACTGAGCTCCATCCTAGGATTTATCTCTATACTGTCACAGAAAGTACTTCATAAGAATGTGAATTCTAATCACGAATTAATTCAATATCATCAAGGAAAAATCCCCCAATCTGGTGTTTATTTTTCAGACTACCTAAGATCTTGAATCAATTACAGATTTTTTGGTTCCACACAATCATAATAATTTCACAAAAGAGAAGGCATTAAACCTTAAAAGAAGTAAATAGAATCGACTAGAAGCTGAGAATGATATTTAATAACAATAGGCACCAATGGGTTTACTGGAATCTAGAGGGCAACAAAATTAGGAATTATAGAGCAACGGAATCTGATGAAGATGCCATGGGAAGGATATATGGACACCTTGTAACACTATCACATGAAGAAGAAAAAGACAACTGGCCTGATGTGGGCCATGTGGGTATCTACTGAATAAAAGAAAACAATACCTCTACTTTGTTTCATCCAACTAGTGAAAAAAGTAGGTACAGAGAAAGAATGCGAGTGAGGAGAGGAGAGAAAAGAAAGAGAGAGAAGGAAGAGAGGGAAGGAGAAGGAGAGAGAGAGAGAGACAGAGACAGAGACAGAGACAGAGACAAAGAGGAATGACCAAGCTGCTGTCAGAAGGGAACACGTAGGTAAGGAAGAGAAGCCGCAGCTTCCACACTGTCAAGCAGCGCAGGGTGGAGACCCTCTTACAGCAGAGCATTTGTGCCCGAGTCTTACGTGCATTTACATATTTTTAGCAAATTTCTCGAAAACCATAGGTAAGAACTTTAAAAAGGCATGCCTCTTCAAAAATCAAAGAAATGGGAGCAGAGGCAACAGCCATGTAATTTAAAGCTTAGTAGAAACAAGTATATGGGAAAACCAACCCAGCAGATGAAGGAAGCAGAGCTCTAAGCTGGAAGTAGTCAGAAAGCGCAGCAGTGAACCGAAGATTACTAGAAAGTCTCCGGAACCCAGGAAGATTAAAAAGAGAGGGAGTCATGAAACAAAGGCCAGGTTAAACGTTTTCACAGAAGCTGCAGACAGTGGCTGCCATGCTGTTCCCTGCAGAAAGCAGGAAGGTCAAGTGAGTGAACTCTGTATTCAGACACCATACACAGTCCAAAGCAAGAGCCCTATGCTGAGAGGAGGGCCACTGAGGAAGATTCCCTCCACATTCTACCCTCTTGTCTCATTCCCTAGAGATTTCCAGGATGTGGGCAGCTAGGCTTACGCCTGACAGTTCAATAGATCCTTTTCTAAATATGCTGGCATGTCCATGGAAGAGACCTAGAGCCAGTCATTTAGAGATCTCCCAGGGAAATCTCTGAGGCACCACCTAATTGCCGTAGCCTAGCAAACAATAGTCTATGCTTTATATTGACTCACAAATAAGAACAAAGAGCCAAGAAAAAACAGCATAAGAATAAGTGGTCGACAGAATGGTAAGAGAGGAGGGGCTTGGGGAAAATGTCTCTGACTGGGTAGAAAAAACAACAGCCTGTTATGGTTGAATGAACTCAAGACTTACACTTCTGGCTCAGTTTTCAGGGGAAAGTACTGATAGCCACATATAATGCTAACCAAACAGTCAATGAAGTAATTATTAGAGGAAGTAATAATTTTACAAGAAAGAAGACATAATAATTAATGGTGATAAAATAATGCATAACTCAGTCATAATTAAGGTGAACATAATTGTTCACAGTGAGTATCATTCAATACCCAAGTCATGATGTCATTGTTATGCCAGGAAATGAAATACACGTGTGTTTGTCTGGTATGTGTTTATGTTGGAGAGGGGTATAGGAAAGCCAAGGTCTTTCCCTGGGTTCATCAGCTAGATAGTCCAGCCTACTTGATAAACTCCAAGACAATGAGAGACCTTCAAATAATTATATATTAGTGAAATAATATAATAATATATGAACAAAATAATTTATTAATAATATATAATAAAAATAATATTATGGTAGTATAAACATATGGCACTTGAGGAATGACCGAGGTTGCCCTCTGGTTTATTCAGGTACACACACATGCACTCATCACCTGCAAACATGTGAATAAACACACACATATATACATGTAAACACATGAGCATAAAATGTAATATGATGTTTTCAAAATGTCTTGAATGTTAGTTATTCCTCTCCATATTTCTTCCCCTACCTGACCTTCCCATCTCCTACCCTATTTAGCCCTATCTGGGAATGGGGAGAGGGGTGAATAGGTTCCAGACACATTGTGGAGAATCCTGCAAAAAAAATTAATAAAAAGAGAAAAATTGTTTATACGTGTTAGAAAACACAGCTAACAGAGTTGAAACTGAAGACCACAACTAAGGAAAGGGTGTGAATGCTGGATTTTTTCAGGTTTACATAATTATATTTTCATTTTAATAATGATAAGAAGGCACTAAAGTAGTTTTATTTTTTTACTAGGAACTTTAGTAAGAAGCTATAGGACAGCTGTGAGAGAGGCTTCCATTCAAGTATAAGCAAGGGAGAGTGTCCTGAGAACCTAGAGGAACAAAGCCACCTGCTAAGGAGCCAGGAGAACCTACCAGGAGCCAGATACAGCTCTGCAGGAACCAGGAGAACCTACCAGGAGCCAGATACAGCTCTGTAGGAGCCAGGAGGAGACGGCCCCGCTGCCCATTCCACTCTACCACAGCTTCCTTACATTAGCTTAGAATCAGTACCAAGATTGAATGAGAGCTCTGGAGTGATGGCACGGTATTTAAGAGCACTGGATGCTCTTGCAGAGGACATGGTTCAATTCCTAGCACCCACATGGTAGTTCACAAACACCAGTAACTCAGACCCAGTGTCTTCTGGACTCCACAGCCACCAGGCACGTATGTGATGCACAGATAAGCAAGTAAAACACCTATACACATAAAAATTAATTAATTAATTTCTAAAAGGTTGAATTCAAGGTTCATGGCCTCTGGAGGTCTTCTATATTTAAGAGACGTGAAAACAACATGCAGAGTGCTAGGCCTCTATGGGAAGAAGATGGGCATGGTTGGTAACTGCTCTGTATAAGTACATAGACATGCAGAGCACAGGCATTAACGAGGACCAATCGCCAAGTCTTGACATGTGAAGGGCAGTGTGTGTTCCTGCCCTTTCCTCCCCATCTGTAACACCCACAGCAGTGGCACAGACTTGAAGGGGCTTGATTCTGAAGCCATTCCCAAAGTTTGTGGAGGTTGTCTCTATTGATTACTAGTTGAGCTTTCTAATTGGGCTTTAGTCTTACCATGTGTAAAATGCAAATGAAAATCCAGTCTTGTCTTTAATTCCAGTATGAGAAAGACTGGAGCAGAATTGCTGGGGGTTTGAGGCCAGGCTGGACTACAAGAGTTAGACTTTATCTCAAAAAAGTCAGAAGGGGGGTGATAAATAATAACATTGTCAACAACAATAATAATAGCAATGGGATCGTTAGAAAACTAAATTGTTTCTTTGGTAAAATTAAACAATGACAAATTGTTTTTGGCACAGAGTGTTAACATTGATTTTAATTATTGTAATTTTATTATTTAAGGACATCCCAACTCTGAAACCAAGTCTTCTCATTAGGTCACCTGCCAAATATCACCAAGACTGCCTTTGCCTCTGCTCTGGATATTACAAGCTTCAGGATTAGATGTTCTCATCTTCTATCCCAGACCTAATGGGTCTCTTATTTCATGTCCTGTGGTCTGTCTGTTCAGTCCTCCAATTTCTGATGAGCTGGTCCCTAATTATTACTCCCAAGACTTGTTGTTATAAATTCTTGCTTCTCTTATAGTAGCCATCAATTCTGTAGATCCTGGCATGTGTGTAGATGTGAACTACAGTAACCTTTACTCCCTGCCAGCTTGCTCTGGAGCTGACCTCTGAACCTGGAGTTTACATTTTATCTTCCCACCTCCATAAAATCACAATTTACAGTAGATCTAAAGATGATTCAGTCCTTTAACATTTTTAAAATATTTATTATTTTTATTTTGTGTGTTTGAGTGTTTTGCCTGCATGTATGCATGTACCTCATGCATGCCTGGAGCTTGCAGAAGTTCTATGAGGTTATCAGACCTCCTAGAACTGAAGTTACAGGTGGTTATGAGCTATAATGTGGGTGCTGGGAACCAAATTCAGGTCCTCTGCAAGATCAGCAATTGCTGTCAACTGAGCTATCTCTTCAAACTCCAGCCTGTTACAATTTGCAAAGCAATCTTACCACAAATATTAGCTCATTCAAACTCCATAACATTGTAGCTGAAGTTTTCCTGTGTCCTACCTGGTCCACTGCCTCTCAGACCCAGGTAAACACACAGAAGCTTATATTAATTAAAACTGCTCAGCCATTAGCTCAGGCCTACCACTGACTAGCTCTTACACTTAAACTCAGCCCATTTCTGTTCATCTATATGTTGCCATGTGTTCTGTGGCTTTACCTGTGAACCATTACATGCTGCTCCCTGGATGGTGGGCTGGTGTCTCCTCACTCAACCTTCCTCTTACCAGAATCCTCTTTGTCTGCTTATCCCGCCTATACTTCCTTACTGGTTACTGGTCAATCAGTGTTTTATTAAACCAGTGTACAAAAGCATTATTTCACAGCATTTCCCCTTCTCTGTTCAATTAAAAAGTTTTAACTTTAACATAGTAAAATTACATATAACAAAACAGTTATCAAGCAAGAGTTACAGTTACAATATCTAGTCTATTTATTTTTGGCAAATTCAAAGAAAATATTCTATTTATCCAATATTTGTGAGTCTAAGATATCTAACTTATCTTTTATCATAACCAAGGAAAATTATAACTATATAGTCTTCAACTACATCAAAGACCTCAGAAGGATATAATATTACCTAAGTAAACAGGAAATGCACGGTAAGCAACTTCCAAAACTCTGGAAATGACAGAGACAGCTGGCTGCCTGGACAGTCATCCAAAGTTCTTCTGCAATATTGGGGCATCCATTTTCAACTCATAGGCCGAGAGTTTCTCAGTCACTTTTCTCTGTGTCCTATAGTCTGTCTGGCAGTTTCTTCTGCAAAGCAGGAACCTGAAGGACCATCTCGCCTCGTAAAGTTCAGTGGTCACCTTCCTATGGGTCCTGCATGTTCAGTCGATGCAACATTTTGTCAGGCAGTCCAGGCAAGAACAGTGTCTTGCCCAAATGGCTATTTTTTGCCAAAAAGAAGATAAACTCCATATAGTGTGTCTTCAATGTCCATCTTTCTCTTTGAAATAAATTGGTGCTGCCAGGTGCAGACATGTCTCACTGTCCAGAAAGTCCTTTTTCAAACATTTTAAATGCCATATTCTGTAGGTCTGTGAAGCGTTTGAAGATTACCTATTTAATTGAAATATATCTATGTATACCTAGAAAACTTAACTAATGTGACTGTAAGTTTGATTCTCATAGATGACTAAATATGAACCTGTATTTCTCAACTATATCCTACAATTTCAAATGAGTTGTACAAACAAAATACTTTAAAAAAGAGTAGAAATATACATACAGTATAACAAAATTAACTTTAAATTTGTATCAATAAACTAAAATCCATAGGATTGTAAAACATTTCAAACAAGTTGTTGCTCTTTAAAAGTAGATTCAATAATCTACCCTTTCATCCTATCATATCTATATTATCCCCTTTTCTTCTTTAGAAAGAGATTGCCTTTATAATCAACCCCCTTTAAATAAAAATAAACATTTATAAACAATATTTTGGCAATTTGGGCATAGCTTCTCATACTACTTCCTGCTGGTTTGTGGGTGCTGATAATCTTATGGGAATCCTGAGAAAATTAAGAATTATGGTCAAGTCCTGACTGGAGTAGTTTGTGACACTGCATCATCTGAACTAGTTGCCTTGAAGCTGATTTTGGATATTGGATCATCTGGAGACCTCTCAGGGGGTCTTCCTTGATCAAACCATTTTAGCCTGGAAGCAATCCAAAGGTTCTCATCTTCTGTGGAAACAAAAGCAGAACCTCTTTTCCAAAGCAACATATCCTTAGACATAAATTTTGAAATCAAGATATCTTTAAAATATATGTATTGATGTAACTCAGCAGTTTTTATAATCAAATGTCTTTCTGCAGTTAAAAATCCCAAAGACAATATAATACTCTCTGTGTGATTTCCATCTTTACATGGCTTATTTCTTATATTACTTTTACTTTCTTTCTAAAGGCTATTTTTAAAACTTTCTATTTCTTTATATAACTGTCTATATTCCTTTTCCTCTCTCTTTCAAGCCTATGTACATTTTTACACACACTGTAAACCATTTAAATTCTTGTTCCATCTGAATCTGCCTTATTGTGAATCTATTGCTTTAAACTGCAGCATTACTAGGACTGAAATAGCAGCTTTGGCTGCTGGCTCTGCCCACCTCAGCTCCCCAACATGGTGGAACTATGTTTAGTGCCAGCTCTGGGAACCAGGCTCACCGTCGACTATGGGAAGTAGTGGGTCTATGCTTCCATCCAGCAGTGTGTAGCCCAGAAACTTCTTTTTCTTTTCTTTTTCTATACTAGCAAAACCTAAATCTGTCACAACGCAGTATACTGTGTGGCTTGGAGACACCACTGTGTACCTTACCTTGGTGGAAGTCTACCATGCTGCACTCAAGCCCACACGCCACTGTGAACCTGCCATACTGTAGCTCATGGCTGGCCTGAGAGACACAACTGGGAACTTGTTTTTAGCTCCATATCAGAATCTTTTTTTCTTTTTAAAGCTTTCTCAGGTTTTAGGTCCCACACTTTGGCTCCATTTGTAGCTAGAATTTTTCCTGTGTCCTAGCCTGCCACTCACCAAATATCTCCCACTCATGTCCCCCCAAGTAAACACACAGAGGCTTATATTAATTAAAACTGTTCGGCCATTAGCTTGCCACTGACTCGCCCTTACACTTAAACTCAGTCCATTTCTGTTAATCTATATGTTGCCATGTATTCTGTGGCTTTACCTATGTGCCATTACATGCTGCTGCCTGGATGGTGGGCTGGCATCTCCTCATTCAGCTTTCCTCTTCCCAGAATTCTCCTTATCTGCTTATTCCACCTCTACTTCCTGCCTAGCTACTGGCCAATCAGTGTTTTATTAAACCAGTGTACAAAAGCATTATTCCAAAGCATAACATTATTTGTGATAAGCATTTTACTGCCCCTAAATTTCTGATATTCAGCAAATAATTAACTTGAAAAAACTTCTAAAGGAAGGGAAGCAAAGAATTAGAAACTGAGTTTTCTGCTTCCAGATACTCTGTAGAACACATTGCCAGTAAGGTCTGCACAGACTCCATATCAGCCCCCTTCTACCTGGAGCTTAGTTATATTTCTTAAGATAATGTGCCCAGCCCCAACCCCTTTCCTCTACCTTTGTACTTCCAAAAGCAGCTACTGCACATAATCACCTGAACAGCCCATGGAGAACTGGGCTCATTTGTGAGATCAGCATCCTTTCTAGGTCACTCTGGCCTTGCTATGTATAATTGCACTCTGTTTCTGGTCTCAGGTATCTCCTAGGTCCCAAACCTGACTTATGTTTGATTTCTTCCACACCCTCTTCCATAACATTTTACTATCTATTCAAACAGAATATTTTCTTTCTTTGTTCTTCTACCCATATGTGTCATTTGCATTCCATCAAGGCCCACACTACATCACTTTGAACTATCAGTTTTCTCTTTGATTTCATTTTCTCCCTTTCCATTCATCTTAAAACTGTACTGGGTGAATCTTGGTAACATATCACTTCTTTCCTTGCTTAACACTTTCCTGTGGTTCTTCATATTCTTAATATAAGACCTAAATCCCTTAACATGATTCCTCTGTTATGAAATGCTAGCCATCTTTAGATACCAATAGATACTTACTTCATTTAGAAACAGACAAACAAGCAAAAGACAAACAAGCAAAATCACTGTTATCTGGTTGTTGTGACCAAAATACTCAAGAACAACTTCAACTGAGGAATTACTATTTCAGTTCAGGGCATCATAGGGTCACTTGGGTCCATGAACCTGGGGAGAACATCATAGTGGAAGGAGTCTGTGGTGAAAGAGTCTCTTAACTCAAGGCAGACAGGAAACATGAGCAGTAAGGTGTCAGAGACAAGACACAGCCAAGAGCCCACTCTCGGGGACCTACTTTCTCCATCTGAGTCCAAACTCCCAATTATAGCCACTAGCTGGAAACTAAATCCCCACCACATGAGCCTTTTGATGGGACACACCACATACAAACCACTACAAATCACATATGTCCATTTACATACACTAACACTCAAATGGAATATATGATCAATACTTTAAAAAAAATTTTACCATTTTTAAAAGTATTGGATCATAGACTATCCTTTTTAAGGAAAGTTTAGAAACATTTATTTGCAATTAACATTCTACCTAAAGAATCAAGACATTTCCTACTTTTTTATCTGTGACCCTTTTAACTCACATTCCATTGCTACAGTTATGCGTATCCCTCTTGCCTCAAATTGACTACAGCAAATTAGACCAAGTCTTACCTTTGAATTTGACACCATCCTTCTCTGACTACATGAAGTCCAGTGAAGATTCAGAATTTAGCTTACTGTGATGTGTACTTGTCCCAGACATCCCACCTGGTCTTGGCTCTGTGTGGTTCATCCTTCTTAGTAAAAATGACTCAAATGTAGCACAAAAGTAAATATTTGGGAGGGATACATTTATAATTTTTTTTAATTCAACTAATTTTTAATATTTGATAATTGCAAGTTGCATATACTATCAAGATACGTGAGTGATGATTCACTATACCTATACATTTGTGAAATAATTACAACAGTCAAGCTGATAAATGCATTTTTCCTTAATATAAGTCAACACACATGTTAAAAAAATTCTCTGTTAAATTGTGTATCTTGATTCCTTACTAGCATAGTTGGCTTACTTACTGTCGTTACTCAGAAATCAGGCATAACTTCTGTACTGCTGATTTGAGGTACTATGTGCAAGTACTACATTATTATTCATGTTTTCTATTCTGTATTTTTTCTGCTAGGCTAATCCATTTATCTCCTTACTTATTAATCTTGCAATGTATGTCTTACCAACTTCTACTGACTATAATAACAATTCCAAAGCTATCTCACAATTTCTCAGAAATTTCAAATACTAGAATCTTCTGGGCTTTAACTACTATTCTTTCTTAAAATTTATCTGGCACTCAAATATTATACCTGAAGTTCTACTTGAATAACCTGTATAAAGGCAGAGAACAAGTACAAATGTGGTGGTTTGAATGAATGGTGGTTTGAATGAGAACAGCCCCGCAGTCTCATATATTCAAAAGCTTAGTCTTCAGGGAGTAGAACTACTGAGAAAGATTGGAAGGAATAGGAGGTGTGACCTTGTTGGAAGTGTGTCACTGGAGTTTGGCTTTGAGGTTTCAAAAGCCCACACCAGGCCCACTGTTTTTCACTCTTCCTGCTGCCTGAGGATCAAGATGTAGAACTCTTCAACTACTTCTCCAGCACCTGCCTGCAGGCTGCCATGCTCTTTGCCATGGTTATGATAGACTAAGCTCTGAAATTGTATGCAAGCATTCAGTTCAATGCTTTTCTTTATAAAAGTTGTCTTGGTCATGGTGTCTTTTCACAGCAACAGAGAGTACTAATGAAGACAACACAGTACCTTGATAGCAAACAAGCAGGTATACTAAATTATTTGTGGGTGAAATAAGATGGCTTTATTTTAAAGCTTGGCAACTAAAGATATAAATCTGACATGGGATTAAAACTAGAATAGATAAAGAACTCAAACAACTAAAGAACTAGAAAGCAAACAATCTAATCAACAACTTGGCAAATGAAATGAACACACAATACTCAAAAGATGAAATAGGTGAGGATAAATACACACACACAAAAAATAATGTTTGCTTCATGCACCATTGGAGAAATATAAATCAAAACTGAACTAGGATTCCCACCAGTCAGGATGGTGGTCATAAGAAAGGAAGAAACAGCCCAGACAGTGCAGCCCCAGAGACCCAACAGCAGCCTCCTCCCACCACCACCCCCTCATCAACCATCCCCTATAGCACCAGTGACCACTGGACCCATATGCCCAATCTGCACCAATTGGGAACAGGTAAGGACCCAGTCCCTGGACTGATCAGGCCAGTTCTCTAATCCCTAGGTTCTAGGGGCACAGGATGTCCATCAGCCAGTGCAGTCCCAGAGACCAGGCAGCAGCTTCCTCCCACCCCCTTGACACCATCCTGAGGCACTGGAAGAAGAGCAACCACTGAGCCAGAGACCCCATCTGCACCAATTGGAAGAAGAGTGACCTGTAGCTCTGCCTATTTGGATTAAAGGAAGAAATAAGTAGATAGCACTGTAAGAATACGCTAAACAACATAAAGAGCAATATGGTATCAACAGAACCTAGTGATCCTACAACAGCAAGACCTGACCATCCCAGAGCAGATGATCAAGAAGAAAACGACCTTAAAAACAATTTTGTGAAGATGATAGAGGCCCTAAAAGAGGAGATCAAAAATTCCCTTAAAGAAATGGGGGGGGGGAATGGAGGAAATCAATAAATCTCTTAAAGAAAGTCAAGAAACCCAAGAAAAAACAATCCAACAGGTGAAGGAAACAGTTCAAGACTTGAAAATTGAAATTGAGGCAATAAAGAAAAACTGAGGGAATTCAGGAAACTGACTGAGTAAATGAACAGAAACTACAGAGGCAAGCATAACCAACAGAATACAAAAAATGGAATAGAGAGAATCTCAGGTATTGAGGATACAATAGAAGAAACAGATTCATTGGTCAAAGAAAATGTTAAATCCAGCAAAATTTTAGTACAAAACATCCAAGATATCTAGGACATCATGCAAAGACCAAATCCAAGAATAATAGGGATAGAAGAAGAAGAATTCCAACTCAAAGACACAGAAAATATATTCAACAAAATTATAAAGGAAACTTTCCCAACCTAAAAAAAGACATGTCTGTGAAGGTGCAAGAAGCATACAGAACACCAAATAGACTGGACCACAAAAAAGTCCCCTCACTACATAAGAGTCAAAATACTAAACATATAATATAAAGAAAGAATATTAAGAGCAGCAAAGGAAAAGGGTCAAGTAACATATTAAGGCAGACATATCAGAATTACACCCGACTTCTCAATGTAAACTCTAAAAGCCAGAAGGGCCTGGATAGACCTTCTTCAGATACTAAGAAACCACAGATGCCTAGACTACTATACCCAGCAAAGCTTTCAATCACCACAGATGGAGAAAACAAAATACTCCATGGCAAGACCAGATTTAAACATATGTATCCACAAATCTAGCCCTATAGAAAGTACTGGAAGGAAAACTCCAACTCAAGGAAGTTAGCTGCAACCACCAAAACACAGGCAATAGATAACCTCACACCAGGAAATCCCAAAGAAGGAAAATGCACACACACATTACCACCAAAAAATAACAGGAATTAACAATCACTGGTCATTAATATTCCTTAATATAAATGAACTCAATTTGCCTATAAAGACACACAAGCTAAAAGAATGGATACAAAAACAGGATCCATCCTTCTTCTGAATACAAGAAACACACCTCAACCTCAAAGATAGACACTACCTCAGAGTAAAGGGTTGGGGAAAAACTTTCCAATCAAATGGACCTAAGAAACAAGCTGGTGTAGCTAGCCTAATATTTAACAAAATAGACTTCAAACTAAAATCAATCAAAAGATATGAAGAATGGCATTTCATATTCGTCACAGGAAAAATTCATCAAAATGAAGTCTCAATTCTGAATATTTATGCCCCAAATACAAGGGCACCTACATTTGTAAAAGAAACATTACTAAAGTTCAAATCACACATCAAATCACACACACTAATAGTGGGAGACTTCAACACCCTCTCTCACCACTGGTCAAGTCTGCCAAACAGAAACTTAAAAGAGAAATAAGGGAACTAACAGATGTTATGACTCAAATGTACCTAACAGACATCTATAGAACATTTCACCCAAACGCAAAAGAATATACATTCTTTTCAGCACCCCATGGGACCTTCTCCAAAACTGACCATATACTCAGTGACAAAAAAAAAATCTCAACAGATAAAGAAAAAATTAGAATAACCTCATGTATCTTATCAGACACCATGGCTTAAAGTTAAAATTAAATAACAACACAAAATGCAGGGAGCCTACAAACTCATGGAAACTGAACAATGCTCAACTGAATCACCACTATGTCAAGGAAGAAAGAAAGAAAGAAATTAAAGACTTCCTAGAATTCAACAAAAATGAATGTACAAACTTATGGGATACTATGAAAGCAGTGCTAAGAGGAAAGTTCATAGCACTAAGTGCCTATGTAAAGAAATTAGAGAAATCTCACATTAGCAACTTAACAGCACACCTGAAAGCTCTAGAACAAAAAGAAGCAGACTCGCCAAGGAGGAGTAGACAACAGGAAATAATCAAACGGAGTTGAAATCAATAAAATAGAAACAAAGAGAACAATACAAAGAATCAATGAAACAAAGAGTTGGTTCTTTGAGAAAAATCAATGAGATAGACAAACCATTATCCAAACTAACCAAAAAGCAGAAAGAGAATATCCAAATTAACAAAATCAGAAATGAAAAAGGGGACATAATAACAAACAATGAGAATCATTATGTCATACTTAAAAAAAAACTGTACTCCACAAAATTGGAAAATGTAAAAGAAATAGAAATTTTTTGGATAGGTACCACATACCAAAATTAAATTAAGATCAGATAAACAATGTAAAATAGACCTATAACCCCTAAGAAAATAGAAGCAGTCATCAAAAGTCTCCCAACCAAAAAAAAGCCCAGGGCCAGGTGGTTTCAGCATAGAATTCTATCAGAATTTCAAAGAAGAGCTAATACCAATACTCCTGAAATCGTTCCGAGCAATAGAAACAGAAGGAACATTGCCAAACTCTTCTTACAAGGCTACAGTTATCCTGATACCCAAATCACATAAAGGTGCAACTAGGAAAGAGAATTACAGACTAATCTCCCTCATGAACACTGATGCAAAAATTCTCAATAAAACAATAGCAAATTGAATCCAAGAAAACATCAAAAAAATCATCTACCATGATTAAGTAGGCTTCATCCCAGAGTTGCAGGGATGGTTCAACATATGAAAATCTGTCAATATAATCCACCATATAAACAAAATTAATAAAAAAATGATCATCTCATTAGATACTGAAAAAGCCTTTGACAAAATCCAACACACATTTATGATAAAGGTCTTGGAGAGATCCGGGATACAAGGAACATACCTAAACATAATAAAGGCAATATACAGCAAGCCAACAGCCAACATCAAATTAAATGGGGAGAAACTCAAAGTGATTCTACTAAAACCAGGAATAAGACAAGGATGTCCACTCTCTCCATCCCTAATGTATATAGTACTTGAAGTTCTAGCTAGAGCAATAAGATAACAAAAGGAAATCAAGGGGATACAAATTGGGAAGGAAGAAGTCAAACTTCCCCTATTTGCAGACAATATGATAATATATATAAGTGACCCCAAAAATTCTACCAAGGAACTCCTACAGCTGATAAATACCTTCAGTGATGTGGCAGAATACAAAATTAACTTTAAAAAAAATCAATAACCCTCCTATATACAAATGATAAACAGGCTGAGAAAAAAATCAGAGAAACATCACCCTTTACAATAGCCACAAATAACATCAACTATCTTGGGGTAATTCTAACCAAATAAGTGAAAGATCTGCATGACAAAAACTTTAAGTCTTGGAAGAAAGAAATTGAAGAAGTTATCAGAAAATGGAAAGATGTCCCATGCTCTTGGATAGGTAGGATCAACACAGTAAAAATGGCAGTCTTACGAAAAGCAATCTACAGATTCAATGCAACCCCCATCAAAATCCCAATGCAATTCTTCACAGAACTTGAAAAAACAATACTCAACTTTATACTAAAAAATGAAAAACCCAGGATAGCCAAAACAATCCTATACAATAAAGGAACTTCCAGAGGCATCACCATCCCTGACTTGAAGCTCTACTGTAGAGCTACAGTAATAAAAACAGCTTGGTATTGGCATAAAAACAGACATGTTGATCAATGGAATCAAATCAAAGACTCTGACATTAATCCACACACCTATGAAAACCAATTTTTTTTTTTACAAAGAAATCAAAATTATACAATGGAAAAAAGAAAGCATCTTCAACAAATGGTGCTGGCATAACTCAATATCTACATGTAGAAGAATACAAATAGATTCATATCTATCATCATGCACAAAACTCAACTCCAAGTGGATCAAAGATCTCAACATAAATCCAATTATACTGAACCTGATAGAAGAAAAAGTATGATGTACCTTGAATGCATTGGCACAGGAGACCACTTCCTAAATATAATACCAGTAGCACAGACACTGAGAAAATTAATAAATGGTACCTCCTAAAACTGAGAAGCTTCTGTAAGGCAAAGGACACAGTAAATAAGACAAAATGAATAGGAAAAAATCTTTACCACCCCACATCTGACAGAGGGCTGATCTCCAAAATATATAAAGAACTCAAGAAATTAGATGTCAAAATATCAAATAATCCAATTAAAAAGTTGACTACAGAGCTAAACAGCAAATTCTCAACAGCAGAAACTCAAATGGCCAAAAGACCCTTAAGGAATTGCTCAACATCCTAAGTCATCAGGGAAATGCAAATCAAAATGCCTCTGAGATACCATCTTACACCTGTCAGAGTGAATAAGATCAAAAACACTCATGACAACTTATATTAGAGAAGATGTGGAGAAAGGGGAATACTCTTCCAGGGCTGGTGGGAATGCAATCTTGTACAGCCACTCTGGAAATCAGTATGGTGATATCTCAGACAATTGGGAATCAACCTACCTCAAGACCCAGCAATACCACTCCTGGGCATATACCCAAAAGATGTTCAACCACACCACAAGGACATTTGCTCAACTATGTTCATAGCAGCATTATTCATAATAACCAGAACCTGGAAACAACCTAGATACCCTTTAACCAAAGAATGGATAAAGACAATGTGGTACATTTACACAATGGAGTATTATGCAGCGATAAAAAAAACAGTGTCAACATGAAATTTGTAGGCAAATGTATGGAACTAGGAAAAAAATCATCCTGAGAGAGGTAACTCAGACCCAGAAAGACAAACATGGTATGTACTCACTCATAAGTGAATATTAGACATAAAGCAAATGATGACAA
Organism: Peromyscus maniculatus bairdii; assembly: GCF_049852395.1. NCBI lineage: Eukaryota > Metazoa > Chordata > Mammalia > Rodentia > Cricetidae > Peromyscus > Peromyscus maniculatus. The sequence continues at coordinate 48,716,696 of NC_134854.1, forward strand.
GGCTACAATCCACAAACCCAGAGAATCTAGGTAAACAGAAAGATACTAAGAGGGATACACATGGATGGCCCAAGGAAAGGGAAAGGGTTTAAGATCTCCTAGGTAAACTGGGAGTGCATAATAGAGGGGAGGGGATGGGAGGTGGGAACATGAGAACTTGAGATGGCTGAATTGGGAGAGAGATAGGGAGGGAGAGCAATGAAAGAGATATCTTGTCAGAAAGTACCATTAAGGGGATGGGGAGAAAGTTGAAGCTAGGGAAAACCCCAGGAACTCACAAGATTGTCCCCAGCTAAGACTCATAGTAATGGTGGAGGGGGTGCTTGAATTAGCCTTCCCCTGCACTGAGATTGGTATGTACCCTAATTGTCATCATTGAACCTATATCCAGTGACTGATGGAAGCAGATGCAGAGACCCACAGCCAAACACTTGGCCAAGATCCTGGAGTTCAATTGAAGAGAGGGAGGAAGGAATATAGGAGCAAGGGAGGTCAGGATCATGCTGGGAAAAACCACAGAGATAGCTGACCCAAGCTAAAGGGAGTTCATGGACTCTGGACTGACAGTTGGGGAGCCTGCATGGGACTGTACCTCTGAACGTGGGTGAAAGTTGCATGGCTTGATGTGTTTGTGGTTTTATATATATATATAGGATATAGATATGATAGGATAAAAGGGTAGATTAATGAACCTACTATTAAAGAACAACAACTTGTTTAAAATGTTTTACATTTGGTATAGATATTAGTTTATGTTTAAAATGTTTTACATTGGTATAGATTTTAGTTTATTGACACAAGTTTAAACTTAATTTTGTTATACTGTATATATCTTTCTATTCTCGTTTGAGGTATTATGTTTATGTAACTCATTTAGGTTAGAATGGATAATTAAATAGATTAATAATTAGTCATCTATGATAATCATACTTATAGCCAGGTTAGTTAAGTCTTCTAGGTATACATAGATATATTTCAGATAGATAAGTAATCTTCAAATACTTCAAAGACTTACAAAATATGGCATTTAAAATATTTTTAAAAATTTAGACTTTCTGTACAGTGAGACATGTCTTCTCCTGACAGCACCGGATTTACTTCAGAGAGGAGGATGGGCATCGAAGACACTCCATATGGAGTTTATCTTCACCTTGGCAAAAATAGCCATTTGGGCAAGAAACTGTTCTTGCCTGGACTGCTTGATAAACTGGACGGACATACAGGACCCATAGAAAGATGACCACTGAACTTTGCTTGACAAAATGGTCCTTCACTATCCTGCTTCACAGAGAAAACTGCCAGACATTCCACAGGACACTGAGAAAAATGATTGAGAGACTCTAGTCCTGTGGGCTAAAGACGGATGCCCCAACTTTACAAAGGAACATGAGTTGACTGTCCAGGCTGTCAGGTGTTTCTGTCTATCCTGCAAGACTCCCGAAAGTTGCTTGCATCCTCCCGTTTCTCAGGTAATATTATATCCTTCTGAGGTCTTTGATGTAGTTGAAGCTAGATAGTTACAATTTTCCTTAGTTATGATAAAAGGTAAGTTATATATGAAAACTTAAACTCACAAATATAAGATAGATAGGATATCTTCTTTAATTTTGCCAAATAAACTAGTTATTATAAATAGACTAGATATTATAACTGTAATTATTGCTTGGTAATTGTTTTGTTATCTGTAATTTTACTATGTGAAAGTTAAAACCTTCCTTTTTGAAAAAAAAAGAAAAGAAAAGGGGAAGTGCTGTGGATATCATTCTGTATAAATAAAACACTGATTGGCCAGTGGCCAGGCAGGAAGTATAGGCGAGACTAACAGAGAAGATAATTCTTGGAAGCAGAAGGCTGAGGAAGGGAGACACTGCCAGCCGCTGCCATGACAAGCAGCATGTGAAGATGCCAGTAAGCCACAAGCCACATGGCAAGGTATAGATTTATAGAAATGGGTTAATTTAAGATATAAGAACAGTTAGTAAGAAGCCTGCCATGGCCATACAGTTTGTAAATAGTATGTGTCTGTGTGTTTATTTTATAAGTGGGCTCCGGGACTGGCGGGACTTGATGGGAGCTGGGGTGAAATTCTCCAGCTACAGTGGTTCCCCTGGCAATGGGACCAGAGCTTATTCCAGGTGCACTAAGTGACTTCTTAGAGCCCATTCCCTATGGTGTGGTGCCTTATTCAGCCTTGATGCAGGGAGGAGGGGCTAGGTTCGGCCCCAGCTTTGTAGGCCAGCTTGTGTTGACTACCCAAGGGAGGCCTTACCCTCTAGGAGGAGGGGATGGAGGTGGGATGGGGGGGAGTGGGGGTCGTGAGAGAAGGGGAGGGAGAAGGAACAGGGGTTGGTTTGTAAAAGGAAAGAAAAAATTTTTAATAAATTTAAAAAAAAAAGAAAAGAAGAAACAGTAAATGCTCACAAGAATATAGACAGAGGGGATCTTATTTACTGTTGGTAGGAATGTAAATTAACCCAATCACTATGGAAGTCACTTTGGAGGTTTTGTTTTTATTATTATTTAAAAAGTTTTTTTCATAAACTATATTCTGATCAGTTTTCCTTCCCATATTTCCCTCTAGATTCTCCCTCCCCCCAACTCCATTAACTTTCTCTCTCTCTTTCTTTCTCTCTCTCTCTCTCTCTAGAAAACAACAACAAACAAAAAATTAAAAAGAAGAAAATCACAAGAAATGCACACAAAAAAACTCCAAATCATAAAAACATAAAATTTGAAACCACAGTATACAAGCAAAAGGCTGGTAAGACAAAAAAATGTCCAAACATAGCAGGAGAGACCTTTTGTAGACAAAAGGTCTCCAAAAATAATATTGAGTTCATTTTGTGTTGGTTTCACAGCTGGGCATAGGGCCTGCCCTTCAGCGTGGTTAATATACCCAGTGAGACTAATCTGTCATTTCATCCTACTACATTCAAAATATAAACTGTGGAATCACCAAGTAAATTCAGTGTATTTTCCATGTCAATTATCATTTTCTTTAATTATTATGTTGACTAGGACCACAAATATTGCATCAGTAAGTATCATTTATACAATTTACTTACATGTTCATCCTTGAACTTAACAAGGGTACCCCAGATTTACCCACACAACATTTATTGTGTCCTTGACCCCTCTGCCCCCTGCAATTCTTCCTGCTGCTCTTCTGCGGGGTACATCTTTTCCTTTGAAAAGACAATCCTGTGCTCCCCTAGTGCTATCTGTAAGTGCAAGGACCTTTGTGCTCCCAACACATCCACATATCAGATCATAACCATCTCTAACTCCAGTTCCAAGGGACTCAGTGCACATGTGTGGTACACAGACATACATGCAGGCAAAACACCCACACACTAAAACAAATAAATTTTTTAATTAAAATTTAAAAGCACTGGATTTGCTTAATGTATTAAATTTTTTATTATTAAAAGCAGTAGACATTTTTGTATAATAAACTTGAAAGTATAATTCAAATCTAATTTATGTAAAATGCATTAAATGGGTTGAATAAGTTTTTTTCCATTTTTTTCAGAATAACATTTGCATTATTTAGGGCTTATGTGTCTCTTGATAAAATCAGCCTCAAAACGTCTTTACATTGGAAGTAGTGAGGATAAAAGCTGGCCTTTTAGATGTTAATGTCATTCATGGTCATTACTATATTCAACTCCTCTACTTCTTTTTGGACAAATCAGCATTTATTTTCAGACATGTTAACTGTATTCACAAATACTTTTAAGTGTTTTTTTTTAATTATTATTTTTAATCTCCATTGTGCCTATTTTAATTCTGCATTTGTTTGCTTATACAGTTTTCCCTGCTTGTGGGAATTATGGAAATGTATATGTTTTCTTAGAATTTTTGGAGAATCCTCACATTAGTTACGTTTTTGTTCTATGATTAAAACATCATAACCAAAGCAACTTAGGAAAGAGCATGTTTCCTCTTACAGTTCCAGAGGAAGAGGAGTTCATTACGGCAGCAGGGGCGGCAGTAAGCTGCAGGTGTGATGTGGGGAGCGGGAAGCTGAGGGCTCACATCCTTTAGCACAAGCACAAGGCAGAGAGAGTGAACTGGAAGCATTGCCAGGCCTTTGATCCCAAGGCCCAACCTAGTGAAGCACTTCCTCCAGCAAGGCTGTACCACCTAAACCTCCCCACACAGCACACCAATGGGGAACTAAGTGTTCAGTGACCGTCACTAATTGTGTAAGGACTGAAGCTGTTGTTTGTTGCCCACAGAGGAAGTCATGCTAGCAGAGCATAGAATGATTTCCACCTATATTGTGTAATGATGCAGATGTGAAAACTGGAGTGAGGTAGAAGACAAGCAAATGGTCTTAGATAAAACCTAGCCCATGGACTCCCACTCAGCCTCCTCTTTTGGCTTCTTCTCGCCTTGGGAAACTAGTATCTGAGTGCCCCAGGGCTCACAGGTGTGATACTTTCCTTTCTGTGACTATATCCATTCCCAGAGTGATCCCATGCAGCTTAGTGAGAAAAACTGATGACCAAACTTAGACCTCTCTCAGGAGATGTAGGGTGTATGGGTAACTGCCGACAGACCGACGTACTGGCTGTCTGACAGGAATCTCACTTAATATTTCCTGACTGAAACTTCTGATTGTGCTTCTAAACCTTTGATCATGTGAAGCTTCCTCATGGTTACCACACTTCTATCGTTTCTGTTGCTTCAGAAAAATTTATTAACTGAGCAATTAATTAAAAATTTACTCTGTCCCTTCTTGTTTCCCTACCTCATATCCAATCCATCAGGAAATTCTGGTTGCACTACATTTAAAATATATCCTCATTCAACAATTTTTCATCATTTCTACTGCTAATCTGATCCAAGTCATTTTCCTACCCAGATATCTGTAATAGAATGCCCTACCCTCTCTGAGTTCTTCCCCAGTCTCCTACAGTCTACTTTGCTCTCAACATGGCATCCAGAAGGAAACTTGAATAGTATCCCAGCCTTCAATCTTTAAATAAAACCAAGTCCCCAGTCACTCACAAGGTACTTTCTTTCTTTCTTTTTTTTTTTTTTTAAGATTTATTTATTATGTATATATCATGTATGACTGCAGGCAGAAGAGGGCGCCAGATCTCATTACAGATGGTTGGGAGCCACCATGTAGTTGCCGGGAATTGAACTCAGGACCTCTTGAAGAACAGACAGTGCTCTTAACTACTGAGCCATCTCTCCAGACCCCACAAGGTACCTCTTGTATGGCCACCTCACCCTCCTCTTGTCCTCATGTGTTACTCTTCTGACCTCAGTCCACACCACAACACTGGTTTGATTACAGTGCCACAAGCACGTCAAGCCTGTTCCCCACTATAGGGCCCCTGGAGAGGCATTTCTTCTGCTTGTCAGACTGTTCTCACATACCCACATGGTTCATTTCTCTACCTCCTTTAAGTTCCACACCAAACATCACTTTTCACCACAGTTTCTTTAAAATTACATTCCTCATATTCCCTTTCTTTATTTTTTTCTCTTGGATTTATCAATTTCAACCGTAGTATATAATTACCTTAACTTAATTATTGTTTATTTCTTTTTCCTAGAATGTAAGTTTTGTTTTGTTTTGTTTGTTTTTCGAGACAGGGTTTAGGGTTTCTCTGTGTAGCTTTGTGCCTTTCCTGGATCTCACTCTGTAGACCAGGCTGGCCTCGAACTCACAGAGATCCGCCTGCCTCTGCCTCCCGACTGTTGTGATTAAAGGTGTGCACCACCACTGCCCATAGAATGTAAGTTTTACACAGACAAGAATGCTTGTCTATTTTGCTATCTGGTCTATATCTCAGTTCTTAGGTCAACACCTGCATGTACTATCCTTCAATAAATATTTGCTAGCCTAATGAATGAAAGATTGAGTAAATAAAATTAAAAACCAATCCACTCTTAAGTCCTATGATTCTGGTGCACATATCTCATACAAAATAATGACTAAGCCATCAAGGGCATGTATTCAGGTCCCAAATTTAAGGGTACCCTTTCTTAATTGTCTTACTAACACAGCTGGGGGTTAAAAAATTGCTTAGTATAATAGGATCTTTTGGGGCATTTTCTGAGGCCCCTGCACATGTGTAGGAGCTAGAAGATTCATTCAGATATCCCAGTGTTCATTTCATTGCTGTAGCTATTAACACATAAGACACCTTACACCTGCCTACTGCCTGGTGCTCTGCTGTGTGGTACGAGCTGCTGTCTGGGCCAGCATTCACAGGAATTGCCATGATGACAGAGAAGTAAGAAACACTCTAGGGAAAGTGTGGAGGCAAAGACTATGCTCTGGGCAGATGGGCAGCTCAAAATAGGAAGTCATTTCTCTCTGGACAACTGCAGAGTTGTACCTTTGCCAAGCTCCACCCTGGCCTCCAACCTTGAGAAGGGACTTTGTGGGGATAATTAGTCACAGGATGTTTTTGCTCTTGCCCTCCCATTGGAATGGGCTACTATACTCTTTTTTTTTTCCCTATCACCTCACCCCTCCAGGGACATAAAGCAAACTGAGATTATAGCTCCAACCAGACACAATTCATCAGAAACTGCTGTGGCAACCCCCCATCTGCGTTTCCTCTGTCTCTCCACTCGTCATTTCTCCATTCCCTTCAGCTTCACCATCTCTTGTCCGCCTCCTGTCACCTCTCCTTTTCTCTTCCACCCCAACCCATGGTAACCGTTGCCCTCCATTTTACCTGGAATCTTGCCAACCTCTAGAGACCATGACCTGAGTCTCCTCTTTGAACATTCCCAAGCCATCCCTCTCTGAATGCAGGTAAGAAAAAGCCTGGTTAGGGAATCCATAGGCAAATAAAGATAAAGAAACACCAGGAGTAGAGTGCAGGGATAAGGAAACAAAACGCCTCCTGACTGGGTCTGCACTAAAGAGATAACGCTGGTGAGGCAAGTGTTCATTCCACTGCCTTCATCTTCTCCCTGCTGGATCTGGTGCCCCTCTCCTCAGCACATTCAGCAGCACACATGGTCAGTGTGCGCTCACCTACAGAGAGCCCTTAAGTTCTGGGTACACTGAAGTACAGTAGGAGGTAATTATGGCTGCCAGCACCCTGAGGCTTGATTCCATTTTTATTTAATTATTTGCCTAGGTGATGCTCTTATATCTCTGCTGTCCCATCTATAAGTAGAGGTTTTTGTGTCTCTGTGTGAACCTCGTGATGAGAGGTATCCAAAACACATGGTTCCAATATGATAATTTGTAAAAATACAAATAAGGGACCATTCTTCAATTTTTAGAGGCAGAATAGAAAGTATTCAAGATGACCAGGTCTAAGATCATTGTTCAGCTTTATGGAGGTCAAAACTTACCACTGGCAATACCAAGATAGGAAAGACTCCCTTCATCCCTCCTATTTTGGAATGAAATCCTCAGCCCCTGGACCATATCAACCAGAGGCTTTTCTATTGCAGAAAATGTAGCTCTCTGTCCAAGTCTGACCTCCAGCAGGCTGAGTACTCCTCATTGATCTCATTTAATCTAATCATTAGCTGCCTTCTGGCAAACTCGGGGGTCTAATTTGGACAGAGAGAAAGTAGGTAACTGGACAATAGGGAAAGAGAACGTGATGCCATTCATGCTCACAAAACATTCAGGTGATTCGAGGGAGCCTGGGCTCTCTAGTACCGTGAAATACTTTCCCGAGAAAGATGGCTCATCTCAGGGACTCGTACTTTTTTATACCCCACAAGGACTGACCTTTTGTAGTTGTCAGTTTGGTTGGTTGGTTGTTTTCATCTTGGTGAATTATAAAAATGCCCTGGCAATACTAAAATAGCCTTGGTTTCTCCCTCCATTCATCTAATGTTACCCATCCCTTAGTTCCAACTCTCTGGCCAGCAAGAAACAGAAAACCATCTTTTAGAGGGAGAGCCTTTCAGTTTTACAAGGTAGCCCTCTTCTTGTCTTGGAGATTGAAGTTGTAGTGTCTAAATTAGAAGTCTTTTCAAGCTTGTTAAAATCACCTTCCTAGAGAACAGTAATTGATTTAAAAATAAATTTTGGAAACAAACCAGTTTTCGTTACAGAGCAAATATTTTTCAAGTAAAGTAAGTTATCCCCAGACCTAGAATGATACTTCTCAACATTTGACAACACAGTGATCATTCATTTCCTGTGATAGTTGACCTTCACAGTGTCAGAACTGGGGCAGTCTCTGCACCAGACGGTTTTTATGTGGAACATTAAAGCACTCGCTTTTTGAAGCTTATCTGTCTGCCTCTGGAGGAAGCCTGTGTTAGAGACATTCATTAAAATGGCTCCTGTTTCATTCAGGGAGAGAATCTCTTTCAACACATCAAAGGCAAAGAGGCAGCTCTGCAATCAGTAGGACTCCTAGATTTTCATGGTTCAAAGTTCCTATCCAATTGAAAATCAGAGAGAACAGGATGCCTGGCAAAAGTCCTCTTCCGAAAGCCCTAATCCCACACAATTGATTTCTGGAGAAAGGAGAGCAAAGTATGGCAACTGTCCAGAGTGCTCTAAACAGACACACACATTATTGTGGGGACTGGTCTCCCTGAATCATCGAGAAGCATGAAGTCTGGGAAACATTAGTCAAAGTTCAAAGCCTCTAGTTGCACGTTGACCCAGAGCTAGACAAAGGTCAGCCATATGGCTACCATTTTAAGAAGAGCTCTTGGGTAGCCATAGAAACTGTCAAAATCATCTCATCTGTGTAAAATGTAGGCTCCTTAAATACTCAGAAAATGCAATGATGGGAAAGCAAGAATGTCTGTGTAAAGAAAACTCTCTATTAATTCACTGATATGCTTTTAGGGAATGAACATGACACCAAGAAACCAACAAAAGTTCTTAGACTCAGAATCACAAAAGCCTTTGACAAGATACCATGTCACACTCAGTCATGAAGGATTTAGCAAGCTACTTTATCTTGTAAAAGAAACAGACCCACTGAATAGAAATGCCACATAGGTAAATAACACATCTCCCAGGAATCAAAGCTGTGATCATTACTAGCTGGGAAAAAGGAAGAGTACACAATGTAATCACTAAATCCAGAGGTGATTCATCAGCCCCCGAGTAAATAAACTGCCAGACTGGTGGGAAGACACCACTGAAAAAACTGTTTGTGTGAGCAAAAAGTACTTACACAATAAGTGTTAATTCAAGGGACTTTGTTTCACAAACAATATTTAATTGAAATATATAATTACGTAAATATATAAAATTAATTCATCCCAAGGTACGTGTCACAAACCAAGGTGAAGATCTGCTTGACTAGGAAAAGGGGTCATCACAGTCACTATGCATGTGGAGCCCAAAGGCTGACATGTCATTGTCGAAGCACAGGTTACATCTCAAGGTGATGAGTTCCTTCCTTTGTGGGTTTTCCTTATACTATTCCTAATCTTTATAACAACACTAGGGATCCAGTGTCATTACCTCCATTTTCCTGTAAAGACATGAAGCATCAGAAAAATTGAGTACCTCACCCAAAATTAATATAGCTGACAAGTGGTTGAGCTCAGATCCAAACCCAGAAATATATATAGTCTATACAGTTGCATAAAGATAATTATAAAAAGGGAGAAAAATAGTAAGATAGAAATATTGAGATAGGTAGAGGCAAGCTAGAAAGGAAGGAGAGAGAGGGGGAGGGATGGAGAGAGTGAAGTAAAGGGGGAGGGAGGGTAGGAAAGGAGAGGAAGTTAGATATTATAGATACATGGATAATAGAGACAGACAATATAGATGATGGATAGACAGACAGATAGGCAGGCAGGCAGGCAGGCAGACAGACAGGTAGACAGATGATAAAGATCAATAGATTATGAGCAAACAAACTTATCTACAGTCATACGTATTTGCACCCACCTTGCACACAGTACACAGGGGACCTCAGGAAGACAGTAGGCACACAGGCAAAGGATGTGAAATGGATCAGTCAAGGACTGAGATTTCTAAGACAGAAAGAGAAATGCTAAGAGGGTAATTCACCTAAGCCTTCCAAATAACAAAGCATAAGCTTTGAGAATACCCCCAGTGTTCCTGTGTGCTGACTGTGTGCCAAGTCCATTCTAGAAGCTTCTCCACATTCTCTATGGAGTCTTCATCAAATTGCTCTTACTGTCACTGTTCCACAGTGGTAACAGAGTCAATTCAGTTGGCCCCTATTCTCCTATTCAAGCACCCAGAAAACAACAAAGAACGTTAAACTGTGGGTGCTCGTTGTCTTTCAGCAAAAATTAAGGAAAAAATGAAACATCATAATATATGTTATTCCCTTAAAAACTAAACAGTAAACAAATTATTTCATTATCATTTATAGAAAGTCATAGACCAGAGGTCCAATGCAGTCAGGATATCCAGATGATTTATTTGTAACTTTCTAAATTGGTTTGTTTTAGGTCAATGACTTGTGCTGTAGCCTTTCTTCTTGATGCTTTTGTAAGCTAAGATGCTAGACCAGTGAGCTTAAGTTTAAACTGGAAGGCAATTCTTTTTTTTTTTTAAGGCTATTTTGTCAAGAATAGTGAGACAGTTCAGTTCTGCCCACAGACATTAGTGAAGCTCCAGGCTGGATAGATGTTTCTCTGAGTCTTACTCAACATGAGGTTTACTATAGCATGAGTCTAGCTCCACCATTTGACCTTTTATCTCCAGCCTAGCATGTCTGGAACTCTCAAGAGCTGAAGGGGTCTGACCTGTCTGTCTCTCGTATCTCCCCTTCTCCCCATATTTAGAAGTGCTTTGATTGGCTATCGAAATTACCAATTAGAAACACCATTGTAATGGATAATTTTTATTATGCTGCACAGCAAAAATTAAATCCAAGGTCTGAATCTCTAGCCCAGAAAACCTTCCAACCACATCCAGATGTCCCGGGCCACCAGCCAGCCATGACTCCGTGGGTGCTTCATAGAGCCTCACACAATTAGAAACAAGAATCTGCCAGAACAATAACAGAGCAGTGATGAATGTCAAAACTAAAGAGAAATTATTTTTAGATTTGCTATCTTAAATTATCTGCATTACTGCTCACATCCGCTGTCCTCAAGAGAAATATCAGAGAAGGAAAATCTGAGGACAGGAATGCCTGGGAGGGTGGGGGTCATTTCTAGTCTGCAGGAAGCCATGGAAGAAGGTTAGCATGTACCTCTTGTTGGGGAAAGATTTGAGGGAGTGTTTAAATGAGGAAGGCTACATGGTGTAGTGATGTGCATTATGTAAGTAAGTTGTGTTCCTTGAGTTCCCCGAGAAGCTGGCTCATGAAGCAGGGCTGTCCCCATCTCATTATAGATCCATAAGCACGCTTTTCTCAATGTGTCTTCCAAGGTCTCTTGTTTGGGGATGACCTGTGCCTTCCAACTCTGTGACACTGAAGGAAGTAAGCAGTAAAATAGCTCAAGGATAAAAACACCAGATCCTTGAAAATAGCTAGAAGATGACCTATCTCCAACAGAGGCTGCTACAGTTTTATTACATGACATAAAAGTGCCTAGAGTGGGGAGGAGAAGCCCAAAGTTCAGCCATGGAAAGCTCATCCAGGGAGAGAATGCTCAAACATGGATTCCAGCTGACTGACTCAGCTTCTCCAGTCGTTTTCTGCTGGATGTTCTGAGTGCCTTATTTGATGACCTTGTCTTTGTCTACTGTTGTTTTTTCTTTTATGTGGGAGCCTCGCCCGAGGAGACACCACTCTGCCCAGGCCTCTCTCTATTGGGAATACAAGCTGACTGCCTCAGTAGGGCTACCACAGTACATTTCTGCTGGGTGGTGGGTTTTTTTATTTTAATGGATGTTGTTTAAGTAATTTTTAAAGATTGATTTACTTTTATTTTATTCATATGAAATTTTTTTTCCTGCATAAATGTATGTGTACCACATGCATGCTTGGTGCCTGCAGAGGCCAGAAGAGGGCATTAGAGCCTTTGGAACCGGAGTTACAGACAGTTGTGAACAACCATATGTATAGTGGAAAGCAAGCCCTGTGACCTTTGCAAAGGTGTTTTAAAGCAGTGTTCTTAAGCACTATGTACTTAAGCACTGAGCCATCTCCCCAGCTACTTCGGCTGGATGTTTTGAGCACCTAATTTGGAGATGTATTGCTACTTATTCTTTTACTTTGCTTTGCTATATACTTAATCAAGCCATTCAAAACTGAAAGTATAGCCATCACAGACCATTCTTTAGACCATGCAGACAAAGTGTATGAGACCACAGGTTATCAGAGGTTAAACTTCTTGGGTGGAAATTTGGCTTTAGCATTAGCCAGTTAGTTGTAAGGCATTTGGTTTCCTCATCTCCAAAGTGAGCATGGGACGAATCCAGCTACATCACTAAGTTGTTGCTAGATTAAATGGGTTATGCTTAAAGTCCTTACGTTCAGTTTCCAAGAACTCTCTTCAGTGTTCATTATTTTTACTGGTGTTAACAATCCCCTGGAAAAGTGAAACTTCCTGCTCTCATCTCCCTGGGAGAAGAAGGGGGTCCAGGCAGCTCTTCTCTCTTTCTGCAGCTTCTTCTGCTAGGAAGAAGCAGGATTTGAAAAACTGAAGCTTTGCCTGCCTCTGCCTCTTAACGCAGGGATTGAAGTTGTGTGCCACCCTGCCCAGTTGATCTTCACATTTTCTTAGCCTGGTAGACCTAGCTTACATTCCTAGAGTTTGGAACAATTTCTCCCCGAGAGCTAAGCTAAGCAGAAACAACCCCTTGGTCATGTCCAATTAGTTGACCCATATGGCTTGTTTTATGCGGCTTCACTTTGAAAACATGATTATTCTTGAGCAACTCCATCCAGGGCCATCACCCAGTGCTTCCTACCATCTGCCTGGTTTACATCATGAAAGTGCAGAAAATTAAAACAGATTGTGTCTGTCTTACCTTCCAGAACCCACCCCACTGAGAGATGGAAGGCAGCAGTAAGTGGGCCAGCAGGGACAGCTGAATGGCTGTCTCCATCCTTGGCACTCCAGAAGTTCTATCTGCCTGAAACCTCAAGACACGAATTCTGTCTCTGTGAACTTCACTCTTAATGCTACAACACCTGGCTGAGAACAGGCACAAGACTCAGGTTGGCTAAATTTGTTCAATAGACGGGGAAAAAATGTCTCCCAAAGGTCTGGGGGAGAGGGTTTAAGCCCCATGGGAAAACCTACTCCTGCCCATTGTCTCTTCCTCCATTAGTAGAACAGAATGTGTGTTAGCAAATGCTCCCTTCAAATGCTACAAGAAAGAGCACAGGGTGATGTGGATAAATCAAACTTCTCCAAAAGGAGCACTCAGCAGGAAAGCCAAGGTCTCTGCAGTCCCTGCCGCCCTTTCATCCAACTGTGTGTTGCTGTTTTCAGCACACTCATACTCTGTCATGAGGACTATGAGCAAATCACATGATCCATGTTGATTAGAACATTGAAGGAATGGTGGAGTCTGGGATTACATTTTTAAAGACATAAAGAAATCTTAACAATAGATTTTGCTAACACCTGTTTAAAAAAATCAAACATCCTCCTGCAGGTCACATGGTCTTCTTTCCACCCCACATCTGCTTCACTCGGGAGATTCTCCACAGCATAGTAGACCTACACACTGACAATGTTTCCCAACTGTTGCTTACAGATGAGTCACCAGATAATGAGAAGCTGGGGTCCGATGACAAACGTGGAAAGTACTGTTCGTTTTGAGAGTTGAGCCAGCACAGACATGCACCACCTTTCCTCACACTGACAGAGTATTAACCATAATGTCAGGTTCATTTAGATCCTGACAAATCCACCAAGACTCTCCCACAGAGCATCCTTGCAGCCCAAGTGTCTGTCCCAGCATGTACTACAGATCTGGGTCTCTACTGAAGGTTAAATTACTATTGATCGTCTGATTGACTCCAGTGACCTCATTCCCAAACAGCATATGGGCTATAGGGAGTGACAGATTCAGTCTCAGGAATTCATTCCCCCCCCCCCCATTTCTCTGAGAAGTTAAATACATCCCCGACCCCATCTCAGTTACATTTTTCACTTTAAAAACAAGAAGGTGCTATCCTGGCCTCATAGGAGCTCACAGAGACTCAACTGATAGTCAGGAAGCCTGCAAGGAACTGACCAAGGGCTTCTGCGCATGTGTTACAGTTGTGTAACTTGGTCTTCTAATGGGACTCCTAGCAGTGGGAGCAGGGGCTGTCTCTGACTCTGTTACCTGATTTGGGGACCCTTTCCTCCTACCGGGTTGCCTCATCCAGTGTTAATAGGAGAAGAGATGTCTAGTTTCACGGCAACTTGATATGCTATGACTGACTGATATACACAGGGAGTCTTCTCTTTTCTGAAGATAAAGGAGGGGATGGGGGGGCTATACCGGAGATTGGGGGAGGGACTAGGAGGAGAAGAGGGAGGGTGGGCAAACTATAATAGGGCTGGAAATTAATTAATTAATTAATTAATTAATTAATTTAAAAATGTTGCATGAGATAGTCTATGAGACCCCCATAGATGTTGGGTCACTCTGTGATCCTATGTATGACACACCTCAGAAGGCAGAGCTAGCTAAGAAAGAAGATGGAGAAGTTGAGAGGAGAGGCACATTTCCTGCCTTGGAGGACCTTGAAGTCTAAACCTCATGACCATATAAAATGCACAAAATAACTTGAGTTCGGCCAGTGCTTGACTCTGTGGGGGGAGGTCAGGAGTTATGGGCTCTAGACCACAGTCTCAAATCAGAGATTCTAGCGCAAACAGCAGGAAAAGCTGCGCTGGAGTCCCTCCAGTGTCCCTCTGGAGATGTGGAGGGGAAGAGGGACTGGTCATCAAATGTTTCTGCAGCCAGACCCCCTCCCAGCTCTGTTCTGACTCCCAGGTAACCCTTTCTTGCCTTTCAGAAAGGCCGCGCCTGCAGGCTCACCCTGCCTCTGCTTCTCTTCTGCAGGTGCCTCCTGACCCCAGTGCATGGACAGCCCCAGCAATAGCACCATACCCTGTGGCTTTCTCCTTCAAGGCTTCTTCGAGTTCCCGCAACTGAGGCCCCTTCTCTTCCTGGTGCTGCTGGCTGTGCACCTGGCCACTCTGAGCGGCAACCTGCTCATCCTGGTGGCTGTGGTCTCGGTGCCCAGCAGGCCACCCATGCTGCTCTTCCTTTGCCAGCTGTCTGCCATTGAACTCTGCTACACGCTAGTGGTGGTGCCCCGCTCTCTAGCCGACTTGAGCGTACCTGGCCATGGCAGGGGCAGCCCCATCTCCTTCCTGGGCTGCGCTGTCCAGATGCAGATGTTTGTGGCGCTGGGCGGGGCTGAGTGCTTCTTGTTGGCAGCCATGGCCTATGATCGCTACGTGGCCATCTGCCACCCACTGCGCTATGCATCTATAGTGACCCCGGGTCTCTGTGCACGACTGGCCCTGGCTTGCTGCCTCGGGGGACTAGCAGTGTCGGTGGGGCTAACAGTGGCAGTCTTCCACCTGCCTTTCTGTGGCTCCTGCCTGCTGGTGCATTTCTTCTGCGACATCACTGCACTACTGCACCTGGCCTGCACACGGAGCTACGTAGATGAACTGCCCTTACTAGGAGCCTGCCTGGTGCTGCTGCTGTTGCCCTCAATGCTCATTCTGACCTCCTATGGGGCCATTGCCTCTGCCCTGCGCCGCCTGCATGGTGGTGGAGGCAGACGCAAGGCTGCATCCACCTGTGCCTCGCACCTGGCTGTCACCTTCCTGCATTATGGCTGTGCCACCTTCATGTATGTGCGGCCCAAGTCCAGTTACTCCCCGCGACTGGATCGGACACTAGCGCTGGTTTATACCAACATCACACCGCTTCTATATCCCCTGATCTACAGCCTGAGAAACCGGGAGATCACCTCTGCCATTCACAGGGTCTTGGGGCTCCGTGGATCGGGGTCTGTGTGAGCCCTGGTAACAGCCAAGACAGAGTGGGCAGCCCCATTTGCTCAAGTGTCCCCTAGCATTTGGTGTCTGTAGCTCGAAAGACACCTGGGAACTTAGGGGTGAGATTCAGGAAGGAGAACTTAAAAACTGCACAAGAAGAGAAATACCAGGTGGCCATGTCCTTCATTCCTCCCAGGAGGAATATCAGGAAGTGGAGTAGAGAGGTCTGGATTTGGATTTAGTGCTTCCTTTGACCCCTGCCACATTTCCCCCATAATTCCCAGGCCTATGCAAGCTAGTGGGCTTCAACGACGCCAGTGGTAGCAAGGGCACTCATGAAGAGTAACAGCATAGGGAGAGAATGGCTAGCAGACTGCTTATCACGCTAGACTTGTCAAGGCTGAGGGGAGTCAAAAGTTTCCTGGGGAAATAGGTGGCTACATGGAACACTGTAGGATGAGTAAGTGTCAGCCAGAAGAGAAGGATGGAGAAGGCACCAAGCAAAACCAGTTAGCAGAGGCTGAAGCATACTGTAAAGGACCTCAGCAATGGCTGAAGGGTCTGTACTGTGGGCTGCTGTGGTCACTTGCCCTTTGTGGGACAGCTTGGGCTGCAGTAAAATACACAATTGGGAATTTGCTCCCAATGACCACGTGAGAGGCAATGGAGACTGGTTCAAAGTACCTGTGCAAGGAATTAGGTGTTGCTGGAAGAATCAGGTGAAGAAGTAGAGAGTACAAAACCTTGACTAGATGTTGAGCCAGGCAGAAATAGGAGTTGGGGACCATTTCTAACCCAGGTCATTTGGTAGACGGTGATGTCATCGCTCAAATGGAGAACCTGGGAGCAGAAGCAGTGGAGGGAAGGGGTTTGTCACTCAGTTTAGAAATGTGACTGAGATGAACAACGCAGACTGTGATAGAGCATAAACATAAAGGTTCGAAGACATAAACCAGGGTTTGGGGTGCAGACTCAAGAGGGTCAACCAATTGGTGATTATGGGTGGCTGCTGAGGCCATGGGGGTGGCAGACACTAGCCAGGGAACTGATAGGCAAATGTAAAAGAAGAGGTTGAGCCAGAACCCAGAGGCAAACACATGCCTGGAGATAAGGGTAAGAAGCAGGCAGCAGGCTTGAGAGCTGCTCCCTAGGCCCCCAAGTCTTTCTTTCACCTTTCCAGCCCCAGTGATTCATATTATCAGACATGCGTGGCACTCCTGGGGAGGTTGCCTGATGGAGGCTAGATTATCTAGAAGGGCTTTAGAAAGAAGTGGTTGAGTCATCTAGAAGTCCATTGACACATGCACACATCCTAGTCCTTAACCTGACTGTGAATGCCCACGGTAGAAGGATGGACGCGTGCTGTTACAGACCATCTCTCCCATAAGCAGCCATTGTTTTAGGATGTTACAGGTGTTTTCTAAACACCGTGAGTGTACAGACTCGCTGTCAGAATGACTGATAGTTTTCTCAGGGTGATTGCTGTGGCAACTGTGACCCAAGGTATTTGAGGGAAGCTAGTGTGGGGGATTGAATGACACATTTGGCTTCACTTCTGAGTTTTGGGGGATAAGTGCATGGTATGAACATACTTGTATATTGAGAAAGTGACTTGGGAAGAGTAGAGCAAAACTGAGGTGACAAGTGAGGGGTTATAGCAAAGATCCATGGAAGAGGAAATAAGGATCTACACTGGACATGTGATGTGAATGTGGAAAGAAAAGCACGGACGAAGTAAACTGCGATGAAGGTAGCATACACTGCTGTGGAATGTTCTTTATGGCAAATGTGTTGCTCTGATTGGTTAGTAAATAAAACACTGATGGCCAGTAGTCAGGAAGGAGGAAGTATAGGTGGGACAAGGAGGAGAAGAATTCTGGGAAGTGGAAGGCTGAGTCAGAGACACTGCCAGCCGCCACCATGACAAGCCGCATGTGAAGATGCCAGTAGGCCATGAGCCAAGTGGCAAGGTATAGATTTATGGAAATGGATTAATTTAAGCTGTAAGAACAGTTAGCAAGAAGCTTGCCACGGCCATACAGTTTGTAAGCAATATAAGTCTCTGTGTTTACTTGGTTGGGTCTGAGTGGCTGTGGGACTGGCAGGTGAAAGAGATTTGTCCTGACTGTGGGCCAGGTAGGAAAACTCTAGCTACAATACACCAATGTGGGAAGGTAGGAATGGCTGTTTAGAATAAGCAGCCTTGGGTTTTCACATTCAGGCACACACTTGGATAAGACAGATTAAAGATTTAAATCTGAAATACACAACCATAACACATGTTGAAAAATTACTGCAAAAAATAAAAACACCAACTGCTCAGGCTGCTGAGGCAAAAAGATAAAACATCCCATATCTGTCTAAATTACTAAGTGAAATCAAGGCCAGCCTGGACAACTTAATGAGACCATGTCTCATAAGATTAAATAAGGAAACAGAAAGTTGGAGATATAGCTCAATGACAGAGCACTTATCTCATCTGTGAAACTCTGGGTTCAGACAATAAATAAAAAATAAACAAACAAACAAAGCTTTCCTCAGAATGGGGAGAGATGTTGCCAACATAATGTCAAGGTAAGAGTCCAACAAAAAGAAAAGAGCCAACCGAGTTCACAGAAGACCAATTAAATTCTGTGTTTCTTTAAAAGCCATTTGATATAATATGTGTATATGTACACGTACACATATGTAATTTTAAAGCAAATGATAAAAACATGTATGTCAACAAATAAATAGGTAACAATAATTCTTACCCACACCATTGCCTCCCCTCCCCCCAAAATAGAAAAAAAGGTAAATGTTATTGGTGAAATTATTAAGGCCACTCCATGTAGTTAAAAGGAAGATTTATTTAGCAGGTAACTTACAAAAGAAGGGAGAGGTAGGTTGCAGGGTCTGGGGAAGGTGTATCGCAGTCCAGCAGTGTTCTCTGGAGCTCTGCTTGGTCAACCTCCACTGTCTAGGGTCCAGGAACAGAGAGTGCGCTGGCCCATCCTGATCTTGGGTCTCTCGGCACCTCCCTTGGCCCTGCCTTGTAGGCGTGACAGTTGCTGAAGCCTCAATGGGGGTTGGAACTTCCAGATCAAAGCTGGAATGGCTACCTACTACATCTCCCCCTTTTTGTCTAAATAAGAAGGTTCTAACCTAATACAAGATTATATACAAAGGAATGGTTATCAAATATTGTCCAGGAATAATGAGGGATAATGACCTAGATAAGATGGAACTACAACCAATGCGAACAATATCAAGCAAGAAACACATACTAAAGTTCAGGGAAGTATAGAGCATAGGTAAATGGCATGTTACAAAGATCATTCCAAAAGGTGTCCTATCCTAAAGAACCTGAATCTAATACTTAATATGTTCTATCTAAGATTATATATATATATATATATATATATATATATATATATATATATATATATAAAGTTGTAACAATAACTGCTAGTCTTCAATCCCATCAAAGACCTGAGAAGGAATATAATGGTACCTGAGAAATGGTAGATGGATGCAAGCAACTTTCGGGAATCTTGCAAGGTGGCAGCCTGTACAGTCACCTAATCTTTCTCAGCATTGTTGGTGCATTTAAATTGGCTACAGGCCTAGAGTATCTGACAGACAATTTTCAGAATCAGGAATTCTGAAAGACCATCTTATCCTGTCTTGGCAGAGTACAGTGGTCACTTTCCTTGGGTCCCACTTGTCCAGAAAGGACAGCATTGCATTCATACTGTCAGCAGTCGAGACAAGGGCAGTTCTTTGCCCAGTAGGCCATTTTGTGCCAAGAAGACAAACTTCAAATGGAAATTTCTTAGAAGCCCAACATTCTCTTGGGATCAAGTTGGTGCAGCCTGGAACAATTCTGTCTCATGTCATCAGAATTCTAAGTTATTTAAATGCCATATTCTCTAGGTCTATTAAGTGTTTGAAGATTACCTGTCCATCTGACCTATGTATCTGTAAATCTGGATAACCTAACTAATGTAACTATAGAGATGACAAGCATAGGTGACTATAAATCTATAAGTCTTATCTACCGAAATAACCTAAGGACTAAGGCTTCATGTAAACAAGGTAAACAGTCTATAAGCAAATGTATGGTAAAGAACGATGACTTCAAAATTGTAACAATACACAAGATATTTATAACAGAGGTAGGAATATATAATACAATATGCAATATGACAATAATCTTAAATATATATCAATATACTGAATATCCTAAACAGAAGTAGAACATACATAAAGTATGACAGATATAAATTTACATTTGTATCAATATACAAATATTTCAAATAAGAGTAGAAAAAATGTACATTATAACAAATATAGTTCTGTATTTGTATCAAATACAAATTATCTTAAACAGGAATATAAAAATAGTTTACATTTGTATCAACATATAAGAATCCATAACAGTGCAAATTATTTAAGTCTGCTATTTTACTAGCTAGTATATATAATAATCTACCATAATATCTTATACCTATCTATTCCATTTCTTCTTTCCCCCTTTTTTTTTAGAATGCTGAGTCTGATATTTTCTTTCACCCCCAACCCTATAACCATCATCCATAACCCTGAGAATTATGAAACCTAAGGGAGAAGGGGTGTCATTTTCTTAGAATTGCTTCCTGCTGTTTAGGGGGTGATGCTATCTCTGTTGGGTACTGTGAGAAAGCTCAGATAGTTAAATCTCAGTTAGACTAACTGTAGGCTCTGCAGCAAGTCTTAGAGTAATGGGTAAGGTTGTCTGAAATTCTGGCAAGAAGTGTAGTATGATGATGACTACCATGGCATCATTCTGGATTGGGTAGAGTTGTTGTTGTTGGGGCCCCATCTTCCTTCTGGAGACTTCCGAGATTGCTATTGGAAAAACTCATTTGTTATCAAAATGGAAAGTTTGGGTTTAAAGAGGACAGAGCATGTAAGAAAGGATTCTGAGAAATCAAGAGTAAGCATAGAGAGAATTAGAATCTTGAAGACAATGCTGTCGGTATCGCTCTATATAAATAAAGCACTGATTGGCCAGTGATCAGGCAGGAAGTATAGGTGGGACAAGGAGAGAGGAGAATTGAGGAAGGAGGAAGGAAAGAGGGAACTGCCTGGAGCCACTGCCAGGACAAGGAAGATGTAAAGTACCAGTAAGCCACGAGCCACGTGGCAAAGTAAAGATTAATAGAAATGGGCTAAATATAAGAGTAAGAGCTAGACAACGATAGGCCTGAGCTAATGGCCAAGCAATTTAAATAATGTAAGAGTCTGTGTGTTTATTTTATAAGTGGGCTCTGGGACTGGCGGGACTTGGCGGCAGGAGCTGGAGAGAAATTCTCCAGCAACAAAAATGTCACAATTTTTAAAAGACAAACAACACAATTCAGAATGTGACTTTATGGAAATATTGTTTGTTTCTAAAAATTCAACTTTACTAGCAACAATTTTTTTTAATAGTAAACGATCACTAGACTACTCTCAACTGTTTTCTTCAACAATTCTGTGTCAGTTTAGTTACCAAGAGAATTCGGGTGCTGCTGTGGTCATTCTGTGACAGTTTAGTTTTGCTTCCTACATCATGATTTCTGGAATATTCCTTTTCTTTGATCCACTAACTTCACTTTTTTTTCTTGTTAAAAATAGATCCTTCTACCATACAATACATCCTAACCACAATTTCCCCTCTCTCCACTCCTCCCAGGTACCTCCCAGCTCCCCTCTGCCCCAGATGCACTTCCCCTTCATTTCCTCTTCAGAAAAGAACAGGCCTCCAGGAGATGATAATCAAACAGGATTATTGGAGAAATTATTTTGGCCACTCCACGTAGTTAAAAGGATATTTATTTAATGGCGTAACTCACAAATTAAGTAATGGGTAGGTCGCAGGGTCTGGGGAAGGTGTAACGCAGTCCAGCGGTGTTCTCCGGAGTTCTGCCCAGTCAATCTGCACCAGTCAGCGTCCCGGCACCCAGCGAGCGCCCAGCGAGAGTGCTCGCCCATCCAGCTCTCGGGTCCCCAGGCACCTCCCCTCGCCCTGCCTCATAGCGTGACAGTTGCCAGAGTCTCAATGGGGGTTGGAACTTCCAGAACCAAGCTGGAATGGCTACCCACTACACAGGATGAAAAAAAATATAATAAGACAAGGTAAAAGTCCTCATATTAAGGCTGGACAAGGCAACCCAACAGGAGGGAAAGAATCCCAAGAGCAAGCAAAAGAGTCAGAGGCACACCTGCTCCCACTAGGAGTCCCACAAAAAAATACCAAGCTAACAGCCATAACATCATACACAGAGGACCTGGCGCAGACCCATGCAGATTCTGCACTTGCCTCTTCAGTGTCTGTGAGATCATGTGAGCCTTGCCTAGTTGATTGAGTGAGTTATGTTCTCCTGGTGTCCTCCATCCCGTCTGACTCCTATAATCTTTCTACCCACTCTTTCACGGGATTCACCAATCTCCTAGGGGAGGGGCCTGGTGGACCTCCAATTTAGACTCTCTCTGTCTCTCTCTGTCTCTCTCTCTGTCTCTCTCTCTCTCTCTCTCTCTCTCTCTCTCTCTCTCTCTCTCTCTCTCTCTTCACATCATGTCTACCTCTGGGTCTCTGCATCCAGTACCATCTACTACTGGAGGAAGCCTCTCTGATGAAAATGGACAAGGCACCAATCTATGAATATAGTAGAATATCATTAGGAATCATTGTATTGGTTTGTTTTATTTTGTTTTTGCCAGTAGTGTTTGGTTCTACCCTAGGTCTTCTTCATGTCTTAAAATATTTCTTTACACAGAGACAAAAAAGAGGTGTTCCATTTTAAGAAAAGCAAAATATGACTGAGCCTATGACCCATTACTTTCTTCCTCTTTTTAAAAAATCAGTTATTTAGAAATCTCACATCATGCACCCTGGTTGCACTCACTTTCCAGTCTTCCCTGTCCACCACCCCTCCCTCATAACCTTCCCCTGACAAAGGAGAAAAAAACAAGTCCATTTTGTGTTGTCCATATACTCACTGGAGCAGGGTCAAATTTCCAGTGGCCAGCCCCACCAATAGAGGATGAGTCTTTCTCCTTCTCATCCTAACCAGAAGTCATCAACTGAGGAGAGCTTGGAAGTAGCTGGAGACTGAGACTGTTTCTTACCTGTAACTTGAAGAAGGAGAAAAACCACAGGAGGTCACCATGAGGATTAAATGGTCCAGTATTGGTGATGCACTTAGAAGAGTGTTTGCTGTTATTATCAAAGAATTGCTGGCAAACAGAAAAAAGAATCAACACCTCACAGAGTGTTGTGCAAATGTAATCCATGAGCAGATGACCTGGAAAATAGTTGTCACTGTGAAATGGCTCTCTTCTATGGATCAATGTGAATGTTTAAGACTTTGTTCAGAGACCAGTGAAGATGCTATCTTCTCTATCCTTCTGAGGTGTATGAATGCAGCTTAGACACAGAATTTCTAGCCACAAGATCTGTTTGTCAGTGACTCAGTCAGCTATTATAAAGATACACTGAACCATCTTGGTCATCTTTAACTTTATGTTTTGGAGGATTTGGACAATCTGGAAAAAGAGAGAAAGAAAGAAAACAAAGGAAAGAATGAAAGAGAGAGAGAGAGAGACTTACCAAAACTTCTCTGGACTTTACACATACCATTATTCCTTGTTATCCCAAGATCACAAAGAAAAGCTAAAATATTGTTCATTCCTAATATTTGTGAGATAATAAAATAGGTTTTGTTGGCTTTAAACCATTGAAAATTATCCATTCATGTATCATGCCCAAAGCCATACTAGACCATGTTTGAGCCTCATTAGTAGCAAATTGAGCTGATGAAGCATGTTAACTATTGAAGCTATTTTTTCAGGGATATATATATATATATATATATATATATATATATATATATATGTTGTAATGGCTGCATCCCCTGCATAAATCTGCTCACAGAGGACAAGAGTAAAGGTCTGTCTATACATTCATAGATTTCCAGACTGTCTTAAGTGGACAAAAGATACCAAATAACATTTATGTTATTAAATATATAAAATGAAAGCTAAGAAATTCTCACATGTAGAAACTTGAAAAATTGCTTTAAGTATAGATAAAGAAAGAATTATGAAAACTCAAAAAATACATTTTCAATGAAGCAAGCATATTGTTAATTCATAATCATCAATTGCAGAATGGAGACCTGGATAAAAATATTATTCACTGGCCCCTTTGTAAGGGGTTCACAATGAGTAATTTCCCATGACTGTCTTTGGAAGCTTATGGGAACAAGTTTGATTGTCAACCATGATAGTGTATGGTACTGCAATTTAGTGCATTACTGTAATCCAGGGATATTAATGTCCTCTCAATGTGCTAACAGTTGGGACACAAATAAAGTGCTGCCTTCTATCTGTCATTGTTTTCCTGTATTCTACTGAATGTCTATATATGCAAAACACTTGTGTTGTGTAAGGCAAGGTATTCTTACTTTAGTTGAAGCTATTTTCCTGTTTCTTTTATGATACGTTAATAAATCTTCTCCCCTAAAAACTAATAATAAAAGATAAATTCAGAATATGGAATATGCTTTATAGAGATTATTATTAGCTATACTATTTTTATCTTAGTGAAAATGTCAAAGCAGTAAATAGAACCAATTATAAAATAATTAAAGTTTGTATAAAACAAGTTTGGGTGATTTATTTTTACTTTAGGGCATATTCATTATGTAACACTAAGTAAAATTTCTGTCAGGTGGCACGAATAACATCCAGTTGCTTACAGGTATGTACATATGTACATTGACATGCAAAATTCTGAATTATTTCTTTACAACAATTTTTCATTTATTGAAAAAAGTTGTACAATATATTTTGAACCTCCCAGATCCTCCCCATCTCCCTACTTACCAATTTTATCGTCTCTCTCTTCTTCCCTCCTTCCCTCTCTCTCTCAAAAAAAAAAAAAAAGACACACACACGAAATCAAAGATCTGCACAACTTCAAACCAGACAAAAACCCCCAATTCCCAGCACTGAGAAGGGGAAGTGGACACAAAGTACCCCCTTAACCAAGAATCTACTTGCAGTTGATACCTGCTGGGTCTCCAGTAGAGTGTTGCTGGGTATGTCAACTGCACTCTAGGACAGGCCCCAGAAGTGGTTGGCCAACACAAAAGCAACTCCAGGTTTTTTGGTTTTGTTTCCTTTGGTGTGGGGTATTTTGTCTCAATTGGCTTTTTTTTTTTTTTTTGTCTTATTGTTTATTTGGTAAGATTGAATCTTTTAAATATCAAGCTAATAACCATTTTTCCCTATGGGTTATTTTTAGTCTTTATTGCCTATCAGATTTCCCATGACAATTATTCATTCTTAAACACACACACACACACACACACACACACACACACACACACACACACACACACACACACAATCCAGTAAATAGAAGAGAACATGGTACTAGCTCTACAGGGCAGGATAATGGCCCAAGGATGGATGAAAAGCTGTATTCATGTGGTATAAGTATTTGTATCAGCCAGAAATCTGAAGGAAATATTACTGTCTTTAATAAAGACAAAGATATGAGGAAGAAAAATTACAATCCACGTTGACTTGCGAGAGATGACTAGAGGAAATAAAGTTCCTTGATGTGCCTGTCTCTATACAACATTCCTTCGGTGTGTCCTGTTATATGAGAGAACATAAATGGGCACAAAACTTAAGTACATGCAGCT
Organism: Peromyscus maniculatus bairdii; assembly: GCF_049852395.1. Taxonomy (NCBI): domain Eukaryota; kingdom Metazoa; phylum Chordata; class Mammalia; order Rodentia; family Cricetidae; genus Peromyscus; species Peromyscus maniculatus. The sequence continues at coordinate 48,742,279 of NC_134854.1, forward strand.
CAGAAAATACCAGAACTTGTGCATTCACCCACAGGTGCAGTCAATAAATGTTTATAGTGTCCCATGCCAGGAACTGAACAACTGAGGATTCCACAGTAATTGAAATGTCACTATACTCCAGCGCCTGTCCAGATTATCACAGAAATAGAGATTGGAACTATATGGATTTCAACCTAGGACATCTGGCAGATAGGAAAGTAATTGCAAACTGTATATGCACTACAATGAGGAAAATACAAGATTCTATAGGAAAAAAGCTAGACTTTGGGTAGTACAAGCCTCAGGCTATGATAACTTAGAATATAAATAAGATGTGAGTTCTAAAGCCACGCAGGGAGAACCAGAGACAGACAGATGAGAAATGAGAGCCCAGGTAAAAGGAGCAGCAGTATAAGCTCTTGGGGCACTCTAAAAATCCATCAACATGATTTTTTCTTCTTGGCAGTGATGGGATAAAGGGATACTGTATGGGTCAGGTTAGGAGACTGTACTGAAGTTATGAAAGGGACTCATTTTATTAATATTTGAGTGGCTGTTTTCAATCAATACAATAAGATTAATAGTCATGAAGGAAAAAATGCACAAAAGACATAGTTTGTTCAAGGAAAAGGAAATGCAAATGGCTATCATACCTATAAGACATTTTATTCACGTTCAGAAGAAAAATGCAAAGTAAAATTGCACCCTAGTATTTGAAACTGTGAGTTTTTAAACTTACGTTAAAATGACTAGCACACATCCAGGAATGTGAAATGCCCACGCTCACACATGTTGATGGGAGCATGTGTTTACAAAACTGCCATGAGTGATGCTGTGAAAGATTAATTAACATTAATTGTTGATAAATTTCTAAATGATCTTATGAATTAAAAAACACGGAGCCAAATATAGGGATGAAGCCCTGGAGATCAGAGAAATAGGAAAAGCCATCAGCCAACCTTTCCTCACCAACTCTGCAGCTTCCAAATGCGAGCTACTTCCTGTCTACCCATGCCTTCATATGCCTGCTTTTCTGCCCTCTCATTGGCTGTTAGCCAAGCTACCTCACTTCCTTGTCACTGTCTGTCTGTACAGACCTCCAGGTCTCTGTGGTTGGTACTGGGATTAAAGGCGTGTGTCACCACACTTGGCTCTGAACACACAGAGACCCTGCCTGCTAAGTGATCAGATTAAGGGCATGTGCTGCCTGACTTTGTTTACTTAAAATGGCTGGCCTTTCCCTCTTGATCTCCAGGCAAGCTTTGTTTATCAAAGCACAAATAAAATATTACCACAATTAATGTCATGTATACTTTGTCCCAATAATTTTATTTCAGAGGTTATACCTTAAATATTTATTTTCCTTAGGAGAAAAATGTTTAAGCTCAAATATATTGAAATCAGTAAAACTTGAATTAATAGAGCCTGGAAATACATTTTTACTTTCTGTTTTAGGTGGTCCTGGGGCTTGGAGCCCAGGGTCTCTGGTATGCTGGCCCAGGCCTCTCTTCCACTGAGCTATATCCACCAATGGAAATTTATTTTCACTTGGAAAATGTATATGGTACAGTGTAAAGATTTAATACATGTAGACCTGTCTATACACATAAAATTTTGATACATGTTTATATAATGATCAAACCAGAGCAATTACTATATCCAACACCTTAACTTTTACCACTTCCTTGTAGTGAGGCATCAACATCCTCCTTTCTATTTATTTTGAAATACACACTATATTATTATTGACAATATTCACCCCAGCATGCCATGGGATGCCAGGACTCACTCTCCCTATCAGTGCCTGCTTTACCTACTGCCCAACCCCTCCCATCACTAACACAGGACAGATTTACCACATTCTGGGGTTTGGGATGCCCAACAACAGCCAAACAGAATGCAGTGACTTTACCTGTGAGAGACATGGAATGCGGTCTTACCTAAGTCATTAGTGAAGGAAGCAAGGTGCGTGACAGCATTCCTGAGTAGTCATCCTTGATTCCATTCTTTTCTTAATGATCCTGGTCAATTCTTGGACTGCTCTTCCTGCTGAGCTTCCCAGGCTGGTTTCTGGTTGTTCACTGGCTATTTCAACTTGACTACTGGGCTCTTGGAAGAGCCCTTGGTTGTCCATACTATACAGTGCCACCTCTCTCTCTCCTCTCTCACATTAGCATGAATTTATTATTTATTTGTTTATTTGTTTGTTTGTTTGTTTTAGGTTTTTTGAGACACAGTTTCTCTGTATAACAGCCCTAATTGTCCTGGAACTCACTGTGTAGACCAGGCTGACCTCAAACTCACAGAGATCCACCTGCCTCTGCCTCCTGAGTGCTGGGATTCAAGGCCTGCACCACCATACCCAGCCACGAATTAATTTATAACCACCTTTCATTATCAGAAATCATCTGTACTTTCCTGTTTTAGTTTGTAATTATTCTTCACAGTACAATGTAAACTCAATGAAACTCAGTGAAATGTCTTATGCTTTATCACCACGGTATTTCCAGTTCCTTAGCATGTCTGGTCTGGAGTAGTTTTTCAGTGAGTTGCTGAAGGAAAAAATAAAACAGTCACTGTTAATAGCACTCTAGTGTTTGTAAATAAAATGCATCGTATATTGCATGTAAATGTCATTTTGTATTTTGTGTGCTTTATATGTGCACAAGCACACATTTTAGCCAAAGTAAAAACCTGGCACTGAGGATCAAGTGAGATAGATCAGCAGGTAAAGACACTTGCCGCCAAACCTGATGACTTGAGTTGGATCCCCAGGACACACAGTTGGAAGGAGAGAACCAACTCCCTAATGTTGCCTTCTGACCTCCATATGACCACCATGACACACACACACACACACACACACACACACACACACACACACACCTGTATACACACACACACACACACACACACACACACACACACGTGTGAATGGACACACACACACACACACACACAGATATGTGTGCAGACATACTTTCATTGAACACTTTCCGTGTGTGTGTGTGTGTGTGTGTGTGTGTGTGTGTGTAGTGCTTGTTCAATAACCACTTTTCAAAGTGAAAATATCAGAGGTAGAGAGGGAAAGGAATATATAAAGCAGGCATTTTAAAAGAGCAATCAGAAATGTAGGAGAAAATTCAAAAAAACTGTGGTGTCATGGAAACTAAAAGAATTTTGAGGAGTTAACAGCCATTCCAAATAGCACTGTTATTTGTAGAAAACGATGGTTCTGAAGCTAGAGGTGGCTTTAGCGCTGTGTGGTCCCCCAAAGCACCAATTCACCTGTGAAAGCCTCAGCATCCCACACAGAGAGACCACGATCCAGGTAGCAGAGCTCACATCCAGAAAGGCTGTGCTGCCAGAGATGAGACAATTAACTCCAGCCCCAGCTCGTGCTGATAAACAGGATGAGCCAGCTCAAACCCTGTTTAATCAGCTGCCAGAGAAAGATGCAGCCCTGGCTTTCATTTCAAATGCTGAAATATTTAACAGTTTCAACATTTGTACCTGGTATTTGTCTTAACCGGATACTGAAGGCGACAGACACAAAAACAGCAGCCCGAGTCATGCGGGGCTAAAAGAGGAGGGACACGGCTGAGTCAGGAGGCGGAACAGACAGGGAAGCCTGGCCGATAGCCTCAGTGGTCCCTTCATAGGGGGGCACGCAAAGTGAGGCAGAAGGCTTCAGCAAGTCCAGTTTGGAGTACTTTTACTCACTTTAATTCGCTCCGGGCTGTACAGGTAACGCCTAGCTGCTCAGCTCCCCACCCAGGGACTGTTTAGGACAGAGGCAATATGAACACGTGGTGTGGGAAAGTTAAAGAAAGCGGATTCATGGGGGATGTGGCTCCAGGTTGAGTGCTTTGTATATTACCATTAAATTCACAGGACAATAGCTTACTCTCTCTGGGAAACAGCTAATTCTAGAAGATACTGTATTCTCCAGATAACCAAAACCTCCAAGAGGATGGAGCATCAGTAGTACAGACTGTGTTCCCAAGACATCCTGACTTACCTACTCTTGGTGTGATTTTTATGCGTTGCCTTTGTTTGTTTGTTTCTGTTGTCGGGAACTGAACTCAAGGTCAGGAACCTCTGTAAGAGCTGCTCCTGCCCTCCACCGTGGATGAGGATGCCTTCTTCCAGCTTAAACTTAAGCCCCTGTTTGGATTCCAGCCCCATCTTCAGGCAGTGCTGCAGAGTGCTCACTCCCATCCTATGAACTCAGGCACATAAACTTTCCTCTGAGACAAAAAAAGTTCCAATGATTCTGGTTACACAGGTCCTTTCTCCTGAAATGTCCATTCCTTTGCTGAGGGGATGTGGTTAGGGTACAGGGAGTTTTGTCATTCCCAGACCGTGAATTTCTCCCCAGGCTGAGAGGGGAACAGGATACACAGGTTAGAAGGAGGGGCAGCATGAAGGGACTGGAATAGAAGGGGACAGCAAGAAGGAAAAACAAAAGGTGAAATAAACACAGACAACACTTAAGTCCCCAATGAAGTCTGTCTGCACATAAAGCATTTTCCACATCTAAGCTCTGACCCACTTGCAGAAGCAATATTTTTATAGACCTTTTGGGGGCAACATTTCTCTGAGAAACTAGAGTTTAGACAGGAGCTCAGCCTAGTAATAACTTAAGACCTTACCCAAAGCTTTGGAAATTCCAACCCCACATGGTGGAGATGAAGATTACTATGATCCGGACAAAGGCCAAATGTGTTTTCTCCTACATCATAGAGATGGGAGAAGCCTTCTAACCAGTCTTCCTTCAGACATCAGGTGGCTCACTCAGCTGTTGTGAGCATCCACAGTCCCTACAGTGTCTTCCTCTGCCTCATTTGTGGTTGGGGTCCATGTTGTCTCCAGTTTCCGGTGTTCCCTAAAGGAGTTGTTCTTGTAAAGAACCCACAAGGAGAATGGAGTCCACCCTGCATTGTCACCATTAAATACAAACAAGGAAAGAAACGTCATTCATCTCAATGTTGCTGGAACTCGGTGCCTCTAGAGTAGAGAAATCAGCGGCAGTGCCAGGTTACAGGAGCTGAAAATTGGAATCTCCGACTCAGTTCTGACGGTGACCTTGACCATATTTCTCTAACCATTCTGTGCCCCTGAGTCTTCACTGAATAAACTGAAGTTGACATTAGCATCTGTCTCACAGGGACTTGGGAATTTGTGATCATACAAGAGATGTGTTTGGAACAGAACTTTTCCATGCAAAGCAATAATCACCCTATACCTCGGGCCCTGTATCGGGGAATGGCATGCTGTGGGAGGAACGTGGGTGTATACACAGCAGAACACAGGCAGAGTTTGTTGGGGTAAGCACATTTCCACTCTGCTGTTCCCACTTTGTGGTAGGGCTTGAGCGGGTCTCTCCCAGACTCTGGGTTCACTGTGATTTTGTTGCTGTCCCTGGATGGAGCCAAGATCCCAGAGCAGTCTCTGTTTTGCAGTCTGACTCTCCTTGTTATATAAGGAAGTTGTAACGTGGAAATACAAGTAAAATGCTGGAAAGACAGATTGCCATGGGTGAGGTTCAGACCACAGTGTGGATGCATATTTAAAAATCAACCTCTTCTGTGTATTTAAGCAGAAACCCATTTATAAGGAATGTTACATGTCTGTGCTATCTGTAAACAGATATAGATTTGGACAGGAAAGCGAGGGCAACAGCCATTCATGTCACCCCATGGGACTGCTCTAGTAGAGACCCTGTCATTCCATTGTGAAGGACGAGCCAGACATGAGACTAGAGATGACACACCAGACCCAGCTTCTCGGGAGCTTTCATCAGCTCCCCTGCAGAAAATATTCCTCTGTCACTGGTGTATTTTTCAAGTTAGCAAACACAGCAATGGGTTACATCATGACATGTCCACACATACATGTCTTTTTATTTTGTTCTAATCCCACCCCCCTTTCCAAATACCCTCCTCCGTGCCTTCTTCCTGCTGCTGGCTCCTTCCTTTCCTCTCTCTAGATTGGTCTCCCCTTCTGCTTTCATGATGCATGTGTTCCATTACCCCCTCCTTTCCCTGTCCCTCTCCTGGCCTCTTCTTCTTTGCTCAGGAGCCCCTGTCTAGTTTTGTGACCTACAAATACACATGCATAAATAACATACGCATGTATACATACATGCATATTATTATTAACATAGGCTCTGCAGATGAGGGGAAATGTGCGATTTCAAAGACACACATCGGCATCTAAGTGAGGAAGCCTGTGTCACAGCAGTGCGGTCACCTACAGAGGGGCAAGGGATGTCAGGAGATCAAAGACACTTAGGTGATTTCAGGGAGGACTGCTAGGTGCTCTGCGAGGTCAGGCTCCTTCTCTGGATCCTCTTGCACAGAAAGATGAATTACCTGTCATCACAACTTCCCTCCTTTGCCCTGGCTTGTATGTTTCAACGGGAAGGAAGGCATCTGAGAAGATCTCCTCACATGTGTGGTGGTATTGTGTTCCCTAAAATATTGTGCACCCTAATAAACTTATCTGGGGTCAGAGGACAGAAAAGTCACTAGATATAGAGGCCAGAAAATGGTGGTGCACATGCCTTTAATCCTATCACTTTGGGAGGCAGAGATCCATACGGATCTCTGTGAGTTTAAAGCCACACTGGAAACAGCCAGGCCTGGTGACTCACGCCTTTAATCCCAAGAAGTGAACCTTTAATCCCAGGAAGTGAGGGCAGAAAGCAGAAAGGTATATAAGGTGTGAAAACCAGGAACTAGGCTGGTTAAGCTTTTAGGCTTTTAGCAGCAGTTCAGCTGAGATCCATTTGGATGAGGACTCAGAAGCTTCCAGTCTAAGGAAACAAGATCAGCTGAGGAACCGGCGAGGTGAGGAAGCTGTGGCTTGTTCTATCTCTCTGATCTTCCAGCGTTCACCCCAATACCCAGCTCCAGGTTTGTTTTTATTAATAAGACTTTCTAAGATTCGTGCTACACACGAGGACCCATTGTTCATGCCATTGTCAATGCTCAGTGTTACTACTAAATCTATATGACCTCAGTATACAGAGGCATTAAAGAGGCTTATCTGTGGGAAGATGTTATGCCCACATGCTTAACTGATACTAAAGCTGCAGGGGTGAAATTTACTCCATTTTAAATTGTGTGTGTGTGTGTGTGTGTGTGTGTGTGTGTGTGTGTGTGTGTGTAAGAGTGTTGGCCTGCTTATATGATTAAGTGCCATATGCATGAAGTGCCCACAGAGGCCAAAAGAGGGGGTTGGATCCCCTGGAACTAGAGTAACAGGTGATAGTAATTAGCTGCCACATGGATGCTTGGAACCAAACCTAAGTCATGTACAAGAGCAGTAAGTACTCTTATCCCCTGAGCCATCTTTCTATCCACAACTCCCAAATTTGTAATAATCCCTTTATGCATATTTCTAGAAAACTGTTATCAAATAGTTAAATGTGACACCTCAGTAAAATGCCCCACTCTATCCCCTACAGACAAAGAGAAGCTTAAACCAGGATTCCTAAGTGTAGATAAGAACTTAGACTCCTTTTCCCCAGGTGGCTGTATCTGCTACAGGGACTTTGGAAAACACAGTCAGGATATTCAACCAAAAGACTAAAAAGGGAGGCAGGTTAAAATAAATTATATGGTCTGTGCCTTTAAGAACTAGTCTCAAAAAGAAAGGGAAGTGCTCCTTCCAACCTCCCTGCTGTGAGCTAGAGATTTGGAAGAGCCTCCCTGGAGGCTTGTAAACTTAGAAAACACCTTACTTTTGCATTCTGTACCTAAAGTCTCCAGTGGTGGCTTTGGGGATATGATCTAGGCACAACAAGACCCTCACTCTATTGTCTCAAAAAGGGGGCCTTAGACAAAGATATCTCAATATAGATAGACCCAGGCCAATTTCAAGTCCTCAGAAATGATGGCGCCAGCCCCAGAAACTCAAAAGAACAGAGTCAGGATGTCTGATGGTAACCAATTAACCACGAGATGCCCCTCTCCGGAGATAACATGACCAGACCCTGGAGAGGAGTTGTAAAACTCCTGATAGGGCAAACAGATAAGCTAGAATAAGCTAAAGTCCAGGCCCGGGAAAAACTGGACCAATCAAGGATGGACCCGTACTAACCCCCTCCCTTCTAAGAAATTTTATGGGTTTTGCCTATAAAAACTAACTTCCCCAAGAAAGAGTAACTCTTCCCTGCCTCACTTGAGATGAGTTCCCTGTCATGACTTGTAACAGATAAACCTTGCTTTTGCATTCTGGTATGCTCATCCTTGGTGGTCTCTCTGGGGGTTACAATCTGGGCACAACATTAAGTATATAATTATATAACTCATTAAGTTTCCCTATAAAAATTAGTTGACTAAAGACTAGTTTTCTTATTAAATCTGTCCTTAAATTAATTGTCTACATGGCCAAAAATGTACCAAAAGAAAATGACTATTTTTTCATACAGAAATAAACACTACTGGCTATGGGTGGGATAGGACTTCTGTTGGTCTTTTCTGTGTTGAACACACAGATTGCAAGCCCAGTGCCACTTTGAAATCTTCAGCAACAGTTAACTCTGCAGCTCACACATGATTGAGCCTGTATGGTAATGAGTATTCAGAGATGGGTAATGCCTGGGGGGTGCTCACCAACCTAAGACAGAGCACCTGTGTGGCCTGGGCAGGTGTCTCCATGATGGATGGGTAAGGTGACCTGCTGACGTCCCTCACAACCTAAGTCAGAAGCTCATTTTATAGTAAAAGGGGGACCTGTAGGGTCCTGGCCCCCATTTGGGGTAACTGTTGCCTTGCTTGCTGACATTGACCTTCATATCCTCCCTGTGCTAATTCCCTTCTGGGTTCCACCCTCCTGAATGCTTAAGAGAAGTTCCTTGTCTGTGTATCCTGCATAATGGATGTTAACAGCTTAGATGCAAGATTATAAAACATCGTTATCGAACTTCTGCCCTCTGGGGTTCTCCCATTGTGCTGTAAGCCTGTATTTAAGACCTCCCCCCTCCTTCAATAAATGGCATTCAACAAAAAAAAAAAAAAAAAAGAAAGGAAGAAAGAAAGACTTCAATGCCAAACAAAATGTGAACAAGCAGTATTTATTTTCAATGACAAGATCTTTATTATAAGAAACACAAATAGATCACAAAAATACAAATAAACCAAAAAATATCATGCTACCTGTAGTAATAGTTTATACTCTTACTATTTTTCTTAGAAAGAAACTCAGGTAAATTTTAATAACCTAAGCACCTAAAAGTTGCTTTTCAAGAGAGTTTTAAAATGGAGATCTTTTCTCTAAATAAACAATATAAATATTGCTTTTATAACCACAAGGTTTCAAAATCATTGCACTGATCTTAACAATACCTCGAGTAGGTGGAGTTAGATTCAGTGAATGTTTGACAGTGGCAGTATTAACAAAGGCTATCAGACTCTGACCCCTGAGACTCTAAAATAAAAGACACAATCTGATCAGAGCTAAGTGTCAGGAATCTCCCATACTCCACCACTCTACTAAGGCAACATTTGACTTCAGGTCAGGCTTGGGTCACCTAATTCAGCCACAATTTTCTTGTTGATTCAAGAAGCACTCTCCCATTTCAAAGAGATAACACAGTATTATTTCTGGAGCCCAAAATGAGTGACCATGGCCCAAGAACACAGAGTACATTTTCCCCACATCTCGTGTCACAACTTGGCATCAGTTTCAAGACGCTGGTACAGTAACAAAACAAAGTCATAACAAATACAAAGAAATATCAGGTAGCAGGTTACTACCAAATGGAGACAATTCTGCTCCAGGCTTCAGATGCTATTTGATGACATCCCTAGCCTTCTGCTTGGTGGAAGCTAGTGGTCTGCTCAGTTAATAACATTCCAAAACATTCCACCTGATAGTCACAAGGGCATTAGTTCAGACACAGAAGTGAGCCAGGAATTGCTATGAGGCCGAAGGTAACCCAAGATAGATTGTAATTAGGCTCTGGACCTGCAGCATTGTAACCTCTTCATGGTTATTCAGGTCCTGATAAGTCAATCAGCTTGTAGAAGCTTCAAGGTGAAGTGTGGCTTATCAGTTTGTAGAAGTTTCAAGGTGAAGTGTGGCTTCCTTCTAGGAAGTTTCGTTCACATTCTATTCCTCAGTGGGACAATGTTTATGGTTCTCTTTGACATGCAGAGTTACACGCATGTAAGCATGCTTTCTCTTCATCATCAAAACAGGCAAACACTCACCTAGCAAGATTAGAGCTAAAGAGTGATCTATCAAGGAAGTTAGGTACATTTTTTTTCTGGCTTTTATGGATAGACTTGAAGGAAGGTGAACAAAGGATGTGAGGCAGAACCATACAAGCTCTTCCTCCCTTTCCTCCAGACTCTGGCAGATTGGTGGCCATTAACAGGAAGAGAGAAAGTGAGAAAGAACTTTTTGCTTTCATAAAGAGCTTCCAAACTCAGTTTCAACCTTGAGTAATCACTCCTAGCTCTGCCTTGCTTTCCTTGTTTGGCCTCCAGTTTGGTTTCAGTGTCTGTGTCCATCCCACTTGACCAGAAAATATTTCCTCGACTGGAATACTTGATGTTATTTGGGGTATACTCTGTACCCCACACTGACCCCACTCAACCCTCACACCCTCAAGCCCTGTCTACAGCCACAGTTGACATCCAGACCATGAGATGAGGGCATCTAGAGGCTTATACATATAATACAAAGTCTGAGAAACATCACCAAACAATGGCACTTCTAAAGTGTTGCCTCAACATCTCTTCTGGGACTCAAGGGTGACATAAAACACATTGGTTTTGATATGGAGAACTGTTGGAACAGCTTGTATTTGAAAAAGAGAAAAATAAGAAAAGCTTGAGTTGACAAGACTCAACAAGATACAAGAAAATGTGTGGCGAAATAAAAATTATTTTGTTTGTAGCATTTGGCTAGGGCAGTACCATTTTTTTTTAAGTGTTGAAGAATATTTAACATTCCTGGAGGGTTTAACAGACAGTAGACACTGTGCTGTGTGCTGTACATGAATTATCTCATTTCGTTTTCATAGAAGCCCCACAACACAGATATTATCAGTTACTCATTTTAAGGCAATGGATGCCTTGACTCACCTGTTTTAAATCCACCAGCAGCGAAGCCAAGAATCCAACTTGAGCATGCAGATTGCATAATCTGCCCCGTTAGGCACTACACTGTGCTGCCCCTGCTACATGGTGTGTACGCTACACCGGGAGGGTGTGAGGGCCTCAGGAAATGTCACAGTGGGGTTGAGAATCCAGACCACAGACCGATAGATCTCAGATCTTTAGAGTTCTACAAATAAAGGGACTAATTTACTAAGCAGGCTGAATTCACAAGTTACAGTAGAAAATGACTATTCTTTCTCATCCTCATACCCTCAGATCTGCACCATGGAAATAATTTTTCTCCCTCCTTTAGATTCAATCTAAAGTATATCACATAAAGTCCCGGTTCTTCTTGGACAATAAGAAGGGTTTCAGCCATTTCAGCCTCAAAATTTTCATTTCATTATCAAAAATATCTAGTGGCATGGAAAGCCAAGGCTCTGTGCCTCATTCTAGGGTGAAACTGCTGCTTGCCCTCTGTGGTGGCTTGAATCAAAATGGCCCCCATGGCTCATAGGGAGTGTCACTACTAGGAAGTGTGGCCTCAGAGTAGGTGTAGTCTTGTTGGAGGAAGTGTGTCACTGGGGGTGGGCTCTGAGGTTTTAAATGCTCATGCCAGGCCCACTGACTCTCTCTTCCTGCTGCCTGCTGATTCTGATGTAGAACTTTTAGTTCCCTCTCTGCCACCATGCCACCATGCTCACTACCACGATGATAATGGACTAAACCCCTTCAGTTCTTTCCAGTACCTGCCTCTACATCTTCAGTTTTCAACTGAGACATGACAATTTCAATTGGGACAAGAGTCACAAACCAATTTTGGAACTATCTCTGAAGACATTGCTTAGTAAGCAAACACTCCACCTTGGAAGTTGTTGACATGAGACACTGATCTGGTTGCTTTCGCACAAAGACAAAACTGAGAAAGAATCAATGTTAATATCTTTTTATACAAGTGGTCAAGTCTTTGTAAAAACTGAAGGGAGCCATTAGTGATGAAGAACTCCTGGTACCAGCAGCAGGTAATTAATTAGCTATCAAGGTACAGAATGACTCTAAGGCCTGAGAAGCCAGTGAGTCATAGGGATGTTGTGAATTGTGTCCCCAAAGCAGACTCACGTGAAGCCATGAGAGTCAAGAGGCTCAGCTCAGATGAGAAGGAGGCCCTTAAAATCAAATATGCTAGAGGCATTCCTTCATTAAAAAACTTAAAGTGGGCAGTGCAGATCTCCGTGAGTTCAAGGCCAGTCTGGTCTACAGAGAGTTCCAGGACAACCAGGGCTACACAGAGAAACCCTATCTGGAGAAACTAAAAACAACAACAGGAAAAAAAAAAATGTGGATCTACAAGTGGTGGTCAATGCCCAGCCAATCACAAACAAAACTGAGAAAAATGCATAGGCCTCAGCCCAGGCCAGTAGTTTCCAGAGGCAAAAGTAAGCTTGTTTATCTTAAGGCCAGAAAGTGAATTATATGCAGGAGTTAAGAAACATCTGCTCAGAACCTTTTTTTCTGCTCCTTTTCATATCTTCAAGATTTGATTTGCTTACTTGGGGTGAGAAAATGATTCCGATTGCAGAGATATACTTCTGTGAACAGCACACATAGAATTTCAGAAGGTCAGAGCATATAGAGGTCTCCATAGGCTGCTGCTGCCATAGCCTCCTTTCAGAATGGAAAGGAGCAGGGTGGTCAAGACAGGCACAAGACTTGATATCAGAAATCTCTCATTTTCATCTCATCTGGCTCTTTACCAGTCGTATCACTCTTGCCAAGTCCTCCTCCTAGACTTGTGAATTTGACAGAACAAGGTTTCCTCCCTAGAATATGCTCATACCCAGCCCCACCTAATATGGGCAAGCCCATACTAAGCGGCTGGAAGTGAGAAGCATCTTTCAAAATGATTCAGACAGGCTCTTTGAGCAAAATTCTTCACATGCCATAGGCTGAATGATGAATCTGATTGTCTTGTAGCTGCTTGGTGCTGCAATCAGACCTGTCCTGGATGAATTCTTTCATTCCCTCTGCCCACATCTATCCACAACCCCAGATAGTTGCACACAGGAATTAAGAGAGTAGAATAGAACAAGCTAGGTCAAAGGCTAAGGTACAGCTAGACATTGAATTAGCAGCAGAACGCTTGTGGAGCAAAGAGGTAAGAGAATTCCCTTCCATAGACCAGGAGAAGGGTAACCACATGGAACTGAACATGGAGTCCCAGTGTGCTCACTGGGGGCAGATATGATGAGTGGAATATAGGAGAGTGGAGACTCTGATTCTTCATGAAAGATGGACAATGAATAGAAAGTGGAAGTCACTTTGTGTTTATTGAATCAACACATGTTTGCCTTTGTGCATCCTGAGTTTCTGAGGTCCTGGGTCACTTGTATGAAAACCTACAACCTTTGGATAAATTAGAAATACTCATAACTAACAATATGAAATAGGAAAGTCACTTAAAGGGGGGACTTTCTCTCTCTTGTAAAGATTTGGGTGAAAATTAAAAACAAAAACAAAACAGCTCAGCGGGAAAAGTGTTTGCCAGGCAAACATGAAGACCTGACTTTGATACCTAGAACCCATAGGGAAAAGCTTAGAGAAGTTGTGCACATCTGTAATCCCTCAGAACTGTGGAGGTGGAAACAGATGGGTCCCTGGGACTTGCTAGCCAGCCAGCCTAGCCAAATCAGTGAGTTCAAGGACAAGTAAGGCTCTGTCTTTAAAAAAAATAAAAGAAAAAGAAAAAATGATGGATGGAGACTGAAGGGGTGGCTCAGAAGTTTAAAGCACTGGACATTCTTCCAGAGGACCAAGGATTAACTGTCAGCACCCATGTGTGACTCACAACCTTCTGTAACCCCAGTTCCAAGGGATCGAATGCCCTCTCTGGTCTCCAAGGGCACTGCATACATGTGGTGCACAGATATAGAAGCAGGCAAATTACCCATACATGTAAAATAAAAAATAAAAATGTGTTAAAAAAATAAACCAAGGTTATGGCATTGAGGACAATGCCTAAGATTGAGCTCTGGTCTCTACTTACATACACTCCCCCCCCCCCCAAACACACACACACACACAGAAAGAGAGAGAGAGAGAGAGAGAGAGAGAGAGAGAGAGAGACAGAGACAGAGACAGAGACAGAGAGAGACAGAGAGAGACAGAGAGAGACAGAGAGAGACAGAGAGAGACAGAGACAGAGAGATCTGCACATATACATGCATATATTCTGACTGTAATTCTAAGGGGGCTGTCATGTGAATGAAAAGTAGTAGGGGAAGAAAAAGCCCATAGTAGAAATACTTTGCTGATTGCCTTGTACCCTGGCAGAGGCCATGGCTTAGGAAGATCCAGATGCCACAAAAGTATTGAGGGACAAGAAAGAAGCAGCAGTAGATGAGTTCCCATGAACTCTACCTGAGGCCTTCTCCAAGTTCCCTAAGGGGGAAAAAGTGATGTATTCAAACGTGCATCCAGAAGGAGGTGCTAAAGGCACCTGGGAGTTCAACCAAAGTCTTCTCAGAGGAATAAGCTGGGTAGTCCTGCAACATAGACTTACCAAGTTAGCACTCCAGGATTCAATGTGTCAGAGTGTCGTGGGTGTACGTGCACGGGAAGGAGTGACAGTATCAGAAAATAAGAAGTGAGACTACATGACAAAGAGACTATCACTGGTCCATGATAAAATCAAAGTAAGGCAACAAATAGTCCATACATCCCTTGACCAGATAATTTGACGCAGTGCCTCACCCTGATTCACATTATCTGAATCTCCGCAGAAAGCTGTCACATGGGTGCATGTAGATGAGTGTGGCTGCCTGCCTGTGGAGACGAATGGCAGGACCACCATGAAACAATGATTTTGTCTTCCTTTCCAAAGTCTTCTAACCTATACTATCAGTTTTTAATCATAAATTTGGAAGTCCTCCTAGAAAAGGAGAAAAATAAACTCACCATTTTAATATAGGATTGAACTTCAAATTGGTTGTATGTTTACTTAGAAAGATTATTTGAAGAAAAAGGGTGCCGTTTGTTCTGCAGGAAAATTGAGTTCCCACCCCTACCCGTGCCCACTGGCCCCTTGCTTGCACACTATCTACCAGGAGAGTGAGTCAGGAAGTTTGGATCATTACAGAAAACAAAGAAGGTGCATTTCTGAAGAGTCTTGATGAAGAGTATTTTTAATTCCTTGTCTTGTCATGGAAACTAGTTGCTCTTGGAGATTGCTGTGGGCTCCATATTTATAATTAAAATATATTACAAAAAATATTCCCTTTCCAGGGGTTGTATAGCAATGTTAATATACAATAGTAATTACATAGTTTCAGCGAAGTAACTTATATGGAGTGCTAATGAACTCATAGGCCAAGCTTTTCTTGTCCCCACTGTGACCACTGAAGCATTTCCTCCAAAGTCATATAGTTGCCATTCTGGTTTCCTTTCTATTGCTGTGGTAAACATTCTGACCAAAAGCAACTTGGGAAAGAAGCAATTTATTTCTTTTTAGTCTTCCAGATCATAGTCCGTCATTGAAGGAAGTCAGGACTAGCGTTCAAGTCGGAACCTGAAGTAGAAACCATGGAGGAATGCCACTTGCTTTCACACTCTCAGGCTTCCTGAGACTCATGCTCAGCCAGCTTCTGTATACAGCCCAGGACCACTGGCCCATGAAATGGTCCTGCATCAATTATCAGTCAAGACAATCTCTCACAGACATGCCTTGAAGCCAACCTGTTAAAGGCAGTTACTGTACTGAGACTCTTTTTTTCAGGGGATTCTAGGTTGTATCAAGTTGATAAACCATGCTAATCGGGACAGTTAGAGTACATACAGACTCACCTTCATTGGTGTACTTAACCCAAAATTTGTGGTTATATCTACCTTGAGGAGACACAATTTTACTCATGTCTTCCTTTACCCTGTAACAACCATCTATGTCACCCAAAGGCAGTCTACTACCACTGAATATTAAGAAAGAATGTTGATCATTTCCTAATGTCACTATCTCGAAGAGACATGGCTGTGTAAGTGTAGGCTCTACACACTCTGCCTTATTCCTCTGAGATGAGGTCTTTCAATTAACCTGGAACTGGGCTGGTGTCTAGCAAGCTCCAGCAACCCTCCTGTCTCCACCCTCCTATAGCACTGGGTTGCAGGCTTGTGTGTGGCAATACCCAGTGATTTTTTTTTTAAATGTAGGTTCTGTGGATCTGAATTAAAGGCCTGTGTTTACAGAACAAGTAAATACCCTTACCTGTTGCACTATCTCCACAGTTCCAAGACTGTTAATTTTGATTTGTACTCACAATTGAAAATGTGTATGTTTATTGTGGACAATTTTTAAATAGTGATAAGCAGAAGAAAAGAAAATGAAAATTATTCTTTTAGAAAAATTTTACTTTTAGAAGCCATCAGTAACCTGCAAATACTTTGTGGTCTTCTTTCCCATTCTGTTTTCATTCTTCATTCTTTAGTTAAAATAATACTTCTGTTTGGTTGGTTGGTTGGTTTTTTGTTTTTGTTTTAGAATTTAAAACATGTATACAATGTAGTTTGACCTATTCATCCACTCCTAACATCTCCCCCAACTCTTCCCAAATTTATCTCCATGCCTCACCCCTTCCCAACTTCATGTCCTCCTTTTTTTATAACTCATCAAGCCCACTTTGTATCTATATACATAGGTAGGTCAGGGGTCATCTTCTAGAGCATGGTTGCCTTATCAGGAACCACACCCTTAAAGAAAACTTGTTCTACCTCTCCTAGAAGCTACCAACCTCCAATAACTCCTCAGCTAGGGATGGGGACTTGGGAAGCACTACACATACCATGCTAGAACGGTAACTGGCTTGATCTTGTGTGGGTCTCAAGCAGTGGTGCCTCATTTGTTACAGACATTCAACTCTAATACTTTTCTACTTTCCAATCTATGTTTTACTCTAGTTATAGATCATTTTTAATCTTTCTATTTGAAAAGATAGAAAAGATGCAATTTCTCTTTTGCAAACGAGGAAGCATTTTATTTTCATTACATGCTAGTAGACGAAGCAGCTCTTCTCTTTCAGTTTTGGTATGAACTATTTCTCTCTACACTAAGACTACTTTTGGGAGTTCTACCTCTCAGACATCATGTTCCCTCTGCTTCTCCCTTTTGGTTCCTTCCAATGGCTTCCCCCACTCCCACCCCCACTCTCCCTCTTTGCTTTTGGCTACAACTCTCAGTAAAACGTCCTATCAGATTTTTCCTTCCCATGGACCTTAAAGGTGGGAAGCCTTCAAGGCTTCTAGTATCTGATGTTTACCTAAGCAGTGGAAAGAACAAAGGTGAACCTTAGATTGTCCAAAAGGGGAAAGCATGAAGCCAAATAGCTGTCCCCTGGTCCATTGTCATTATGGTGTTATCTTTGTCTGGCTAGCAATGGTCAATTAATATAAAAAAAAAAAAGTTCTGATGCACAGTATATCTTCCCATTGACAAATAAGACGCTTATTTTTATTGAATAACATATGTAAATGTTGATAACAAAACCTCATCATGGGCTTGTTATTCTTCCAGAGGACCCAAAGCCAGTTACTAGTACCTATATTAGGTATATCATGACTGCCTGTAGCTCTGGCTCCAGGGATATAATGCTCTTTTCTGCACTCTACAGTCACCTGCATACAAATTCACATATACCCACATGGACACACACACACACACACACACACACACACATGTATATGTATACATATATAAAACTTAAAATTAAAATTTAGATTTAAAAACAGTGGAAATGACAGAAGTTGGAAGAGTAAACTTCTATGGTGTGCAAATACCCAGAGGAAATACAACACAATAAGCAGATGAGACAGGAACTCACCAAGACGGCTGTGGGAATGAATGAGTCTGAACTTGAGACTTCTTACTGGCTCCACGCCATGAACATAACAGCTCAACTACATGATGTATACCCACAATTGCCTTGTCACCAACATGGGTTGCTGGGTAAAGAAGGAATTTGTACCTTTTCCCTCTAGGGTAGAGTCTACCCTGTGCCATTTAATTCCTCTTCCCCTTCCCTTTTCCAGTTACTTTACCATTTGGAAATTACATTTCCAAAAATGTTTAAAATTAATTTTTAAATTTAGCAGAAAAAAGTAATGAATTTCACTGTGGCATTTCCATACATGTGTGCCACTATACTCTGTTCAGATTATCTCTCCCAAGGCTGTCACCCAAGAGTCCTGTCCCCAAATAGACAACTCTTGAGTTTTTATGGCACATGTATTGAGTTACCCTCTCTCTTTCTCCCCACCATTAAAATCCTTTCCTCTACTCTCGTGATTCTCTTTCTATTTCATGACCTACACACAGACATATGTAAGTGAATATATATGCATCTACATGTGCATACACAGAAATACATATAATGAAACACAGAGTACTTGTCTTTCTCAGTCTGGTTTATTTAGCTTAACATAATGGTTTCCAGTTTCATCCGTTTTCCTCATATGGCATGATTTCATTTTTCCTTGTGGCCGATTAAAATTCCATCATTTATGAGTGCCTTGTTTTCTTTATCCTTTCATCTGTTAAAGGACATCTAGTTTGGTTCTGTACCTTAGCTACTCTAGACAGAGCATCAGTAAACGCAGATGTGCAAGTATTGCCAAGGTACTTTAACTTAGATTCCTCCAGCTGTACTACCAAGAAAGAGCACGACAGATCTGGGTGTCCTGGTAGCTCTATTTTCACTTTTTTGAGAAGACTCCACACCAGTTTCCACAGTGCCTACACAAGTTTGCACCTCCAATAGTAGTATAGAAGGGTTCTTCTTTTCCCAAAAGTCAGGGATGGTCTCCTTAACCCAGAAATTAGGACAATTAAAAGTTCAGGTAAAACACTTTCAGAATATTCGTTCCACGGGGAACTTAGAAGACAGAGGTGGAGTTGTTGAGAAGTTGCTAGGGGAAGAATGGTACTTTTTAAGGTAAATAATTGCCCTCAGGGGATGCATAAGATCTGAAAAGTTAGCAGCTCATACTGACAAAGTAAACCTCCACACCCAAGAAGAGGAAACAAGGTGCTTTGAGGGCTTCCTAAGAGGTGAGCCCCCTGCCCAGCCGAAGTGAATCTTGTGTGTGAGGTTAGCACTCAGCCTCAGTGGTTCTCTACAGGAAGAGTTTAGAGCAGGGGACGAGAGTTTGTCACCAAAGCCTCTTGTAACCTCTCACTGGTACAGTTCGAGGTCTTTGGCTTCCTCTAGTGACTTATTAAGAAAACTCATTTATTTCAGGCTACTGAAAAGTTCGTCTAGGTCAGTTACCTGGTAATGGACCATTAAACAAAATGCTTATGTTATGTGGGCAGATTTGCAGAATGGAATAGTATAAATCAAAAGGTACTTTCTAGGCTTGAAGCATCTGCCCTATGTTGGAGTAGGAAGGAATGGAGGAGGTATGGGGTTGGTAGAATATGCAAAGGCAGCCTGCCTTCTCTAAAGACAAAATGGTGAATTGTGTCAGCACTTGGAAGAATGATTCCTATAAGATGAAGGAAAATGTAACCCTAGATCTGATAGAAAATTTGTTGCTAGTAGAATTTTCACCCTGGATTTTTATCAAGATTGGACTTTTGAAGAAGGCTTTCATCCTGGAAGATTATAATAACTTTGGCTTAGTCTAACTGTTTCCTCATGTCTAATTGCGTGGCCACATTATTATTTCCTTGGTCTTTAGTTTTAAAAATGGTAAATGCTATTTATTGTCACCACCCCAAACAATTTTATGTTCAGTCTGAATGCTTCAATAGGAAACCCAGTGACTCTTAACGCTTTTGAACCTACAATTTTATTAGCTGTGCATAAAATGCAGGGAAGAGCAAATAATTTATTTTTACTTTCTTTGGTGCTTCAAATTATAATATATGTGGCTTAATTTATTAAGAACCTTTAGGACTCCAAGATATCTTAATGTTCACTAAATTTAACACCGTCACTCTTCAGATGAATAATACATACTTCAAATACAGCAGCTAACCAGATGATGTGTAAATAGAATTTAATACCGATTGCAAACAGGTCTTACCATATTATAACTTGAAAGGTATCTCCAAAGAAACAAAAATATTAGTGGTTTCTTATTTCTATTTTATATCTACTGTATAAAGTATTTGTACTGCTGTGTAAAGTACATCTACTGCTGGCTGGCATAGCCAGTCTTTCTTACTGGAATGTTGCTGAAGCTTCCTATGAAGGATAAGAGCTTGGTGATTCACTCTCTCTATCCTCCCTGCCAGGATGAGCTTCTGGAGGACCCCTCTTTTATAACACATGTAATTCATGTTCTTATCACTGTCCAGGCCCTCACTAAATGTTTATGAAGTTGAGAAAAGTGGAATGAAGTTCTCTAATTGTCCAAAAGAGCTCAGAACAAGATCAGCTATCAAGGAAAAAAAATTAATCGTGATCTACAGAAGACATCAAGATGTTACTGGAATAAAAAGATGCTGAGTTCGTGCTGTGTGCAATGTGGGCAGCTACACACTGAGTGTGGATTAATTTCTGAAATGCATTGCTGCATGAATTCTGCAATTAGGTTTACTCCCTACAGTGTATTGCAGACCACCTTCCTTATCTTAAGAGCACTTGTTCCTGCTGTCAGTTGTCCTCATATTGGTGGGCAGAACTGACCCCAGTACAGGGGGCTTCTGTATACTGGTGTGCGTGCAAGAATCACACCCTTTAAGATTTTACTGAGTACTTTGCAGAAACAAATTCATATTCATTAGTTCATCTGATATATATTCAAAACCTCTAAGGAAGACATCATCATGATCATCTACACATTTCAGATGAAGAATCGGAAGTTATGGAGCTCAAGCGATTCACTCCTGAAGCAGGCAGACTAGAATTTGAATTTCCTGACTGCTCATTCAAAGCTTTGCCTGTTCTCCAAAACATGTCTCTGCTGGGCAGTATACTGTTGTGAGTCTGCCATCTACAATGCACAAGAGTCTCCTTCCCTGAGCCGTTCTGTTCTCAGGCAGGCTGCCTTTATCTTGGTCCCTAGGTAGATCTTAGACATAGGCAGATCACCTCTTTCTGGCCCTTGGATTTGCTATGTATAAAGAAGGAGGAAGGAATTCTTCTGACCAGGTGGTTTCTTTCATTTCCACACTTTTGACCACAATTGGGAGGGAATCTGGATCCTTCACACCAATCTGAAAGTAAGAATTCTGCCCGTGGCAACAAGTAACCTAGGATTGGTAACAAGTCCAAACCAAGACACTCCCTCTGTTGACTCAGAGGACAAGATCTGTAAACTGTCACAAGTTCCTTGAAGGCATACTCAGAATTCCAATCAGCACCTCCCTAGGTTTTGACCCTCTTCCCTAAACTCTACTACCGAGAGCCCAAAGCCACCCTTCATGATTTCCACAGAGATACCTTCTGACCAGAAACACTTTCATGGTGAGTATGGGAACAAAATAAGAGAAGATAATGGGGGTGCTTTGATCAAAGAACATTATATATGCAAATAAAATTGAAAAGGAGTGAACGACATTTACAAACTCGGGGTCAGAGCTGAGGGGAGGTCAGAGTCCTGCTCCATTCAGCGCTCTCTTCTCTCTTTCCCACAACTAGATAGGGCTTCAGCCACTGTTAGCAGACAAGGAAAATCAGGATGGAATTATGCTCTTCAGATCTTTCATATTTAATGCTGTGGCTCTGCTCTAGCTGTCTTAATTTTTGATATGTTGCATCTGTCTTCTGTTTTGCTACAATGATTTACATATACCAAAGTCATTGGCCTCCACAGAATGCACCAGGGTCCAATTTTTAAATTTTCTTATTTTATTCTGTGGAACTGTTGATGTTTTTAAATGCATGTTTTATATCAAAAGTAAGTATTTCATCAGGGTAAGTGGAAAAATAAGTTAAGCTTCCTTCTGAAATTCTCTTAGCCCACTCCGTCCCCACCCATATCCCACTCAAATCTTTTTATCCCTAGTACTCTTCCCTCAATTCATATCACCTTGTCCTCCTATCCCCCCTCCCTTAAGGAATCCTCTCCAATGTCCCTTTCTATCTTCCTGGCCTCTACAGACAGTTAAATACATGATGCTAAATGTTCAAAGCTAGTATACACATAAGGGATATAGCATGTGGCATTTATCTTTGGGGGCCTGTGTGACCTCATTCAGTATATTTTCTAACTTCATCCATTTACCTGAAATTTTACAATTTTATTTTTTCATAGCCAAACGTAATTCCACTGTGCATATGTACCACATTTTTACTATCCATTCATTTGCTAATGGACATCTAGGCTGATTCCATTTGCTAGCCATTGCAAATCGAGCAACAATAAGCCTGGTACACTTCCCCAACTCAAGTAAATAATCCCCCAACTGACGCTCATGAAGGCAACCCTAATTAGATGCACTGGGACACAAACTCATAAGAAAAACATGACAGGAGGAAGATGGAGACTCAGGAAGAAGAAAGATTTGGTAGATATGGAAACAAGATAAGAAAGGATGAGGAGGCTTTGATTAAAGAACGTTACATTGGCCGGGAAGTGGTATTGCACATCTTTAATTCCAGCACTCAGGAGGCAAAGGCAAGTGGATCTCTGAGTTCAAGGCCAACCTGATCTACAAAGTTATTTCCAGGACAGTCAGGGCTAAACACAGAAAACCTGTCTTGAAAAACCAAAGGGGTTAAAAAAAAAAAAAGAATGTTGTGTCTGTGAATGAAGTTAAAAGGAGTAAAAGAATAAATGTAATATAGATCTAGCAAGATAAATACTTAAAGAAAGAAATATACCTGAAAATTGAAATTATTAAAAAACAAATCTGAGGGCTTTGACTTATACAGGGAACAGTCATTCACCACAAAGGACAATGACCTACTGCAAACCCAGCTGAAAAGGGAGAATTCACAACAGTAGACAGGTGGAGAGCTTTTCAATCCTTCATGCTCAGTATCCATGAGTGCCACTGTTCACCAAAACCTTCCAGCACACCACTCTCTCATTATTTACTTAAAGATCTTTAAAATGCACTGTCTAGATTGCATGTTACTGAGATAAAAGGAATATATATCAAGATTCAAATCAAACTAGACAAGTCTAATACCGTGTTTCTCCATAGTACTTAACACAAGTCTATTTATTTTTAACTTTTATAATTAATCTCTACATCCCTAAATGATAAGATCCAAGAAAGAAAGTCTCATGTCTCTCTATCACTGTGCTCACAGACAGATAAAAAATGTCCTGCACATTTCCTGGAACATGGCAGCTCCTTAATAGATGTTCATCTCAGGGACATAAGCCTCAGCCCTGATTCATGAAGTAGAGTATGTGAGAGGATTCCATGACAGGCCCTGACCTAGATGTACAGGAAGCATGAATAACAATAGAACTGAGATGTAGGAAAAGATGCCAAAAGTCACTGAAGTGTCGCTATTCTCCCCGTGTGTTTGATGGGAAGAAGGGACCACTGCTACCCCACATTGTGGAACCCGCCTTTCTGTCCTGTTCACTTTTACTACTTTCCCTATGACCATGTCTTTTTTCCCGGATGTTTATTTTCCTTTACTGTTTCTTTACCTCTGCAATACTCTATTCTTTTACCCCACCCCTTTTATGGATTATCTTTCCTTCCACCTGGATTGATTACTTGTTATGTAACTGTTATTGCTCAAGATGCTTGTTATAAATTAATGGCCAAATCAGGGGTGCTAACCTTTAGAAATTTATATGTTAGCATGGGAAGCCCATTCTCCCTTCCTCCAAAATCTGTTTTGTTATTTGTTTGTTTGAGACAGGGATTCATGGGCCTCAAACTCCCTCTGTAGCTCATACTGTTCTTGAACTCTGATCCTCCTGTGTCCAACTCTCACATGATAGGATTAGAGGAACATGTCACCATGCCAGTCTCTTGCCCTCACCTCCCTTTTTTCTTTTTCTTAATTTTCTCAGGGGAGTCATTTCAATGTCTTGACAATTTCCTTCCATAACCACCCAGGTTAAAAAACCAGGCTGTGCCAGGCGGCAGTGGTGGTGTCCGCCTTTAATCCCAGCACTCAGGAGGCAGAGGCAGGTTGATCTCTGTGAGTTTGAGGCCAGCCTGGTCTCCAAATCGAGTTCCAGGAAAGGCGCAAAGCTACACAGAGAAACCCTGTCTTGAAAAAAAAAAAGTAAACAAAAAGAAGAACCAGGCTGTGTCCCAGCTCTAGTTTCAACCTTAGTCTAAGACGTTGTGTAAGATCTATGATGATATCTTTACTTGCCTATCCTTGACTCTACTTCCTCCACTCCTGGCCAACCTGTCCAACTGTTCCATGAGAGAAAACGTGACGTGGGTGAGTGAGTTTATCCTAATGGGTCTCTCCAGTGACAAGCACATCCAGGCTGGACTCTTTGTCCTCTTTGGGGCCACATACCTGCTGACTCTGCTGGGCAATGGGCTCATCGTCCTCCTGATTGCACTGGACCCACGACTCCACCTGCCCATGTATTTCTTCCTCTGCCACCTATCAGTAGTGGACATCTGCTACACCTCCAGTGGGGTCCCCCAGATGCTGGCACACTTCCTCATGGAGAAGAAAACCATCTCTTTTGCCCTGTGTGGGACACAGCTCTTCTTTGCTCTAACTCTAGGAGGGACTGAGTTCCTGCTGCTGGCTGCCATGGCCTATGACCGCTATGTGGCTGTCTGTGATCCACTACGGTACACAGTGGTGATGAGCCCGAGGCTCTGCATGGTTCTGGCAGGCATCTCTTGGTTTGTGGGTGTTGTTAATTCTGCTGTGGAGACAGCAGTCACCATGCGCCTTCCCACCTGTGGGCATAATGTGCTCAACCATGTGGCCTGTGAGACACTGGCACTGGTCAGGCTGGCTTGTGTGGACATCACCCTCAACCAGGTGGTGATACTAGCCTCTAGTGTGGTGGTGTTGCTGGTGCCCTGCTGCCTGGTCTCTCTGTCCTATGCCCACATTGTGGCTGCCATCTTGAAGATCCGCTCCACCCAGGGACGCCGAAAAGCCTTTGAGACCTGTGCCTCCCACCTGACTGTGGTCTCCATGTCTTATGGGATGGCCCTCTTCACCTATATGCAGCCCCGCTCTACAGCCTCTGCTGAGCAGGACAAGGTGGTGGTTCTCTTCTATGCTGTGGTCACCCCCATGCTGAATCCTCTCATCTATAGTCTGAGGAACAAGGATGTGAAGGCTGCTCTGAGTCGAGTTCTGATGAAGAGCTTTGAGTCAAAGAAAAAGGAGACAATTTTCTAAAGGAAGGGGTGTCCTTCTGAAGATTGTGGACATGCTTATGGGCAGGTCATGTATGTGACAGACACATACCAGTGCCTGTCATTGACTTTACTGTCCCCATCCTGGCCAGCATCGGGGTATGAACTATTCATGTGACCTGCCCTTAAGTGTGACTGTATATGTATGTAAGGGCATAGGTATCAGGACCTCAATCTACATGACGCTTCTTGGAGGTAAAAGAAAACAGGATTTTGTCTCTGGTTCTTATTTTGACCCTCATTTTATTTCAGAGAAAACAAATTACAGCACCTTTAAGATGCAAAAGCTATGGAGAAAGTTAAATGAAGTGTGCATTTTCTTAACTGAAAGGAAGAGAGAAAGCAATATAGCCCAAGGGAAGGCTGGTTCAGACATCAGAGCAATGCCCACAACTTATCTTTTCAACGCTCTAGTCCTGGGATGGCAAGATGTCTCAGTGGGTTAAGGTGCTTGCCTCCAAGCCTGATGGCCTGTGTTTGATCCCTAGGACCCACATGATGAAAGAAAGGCCTGATTCTCAAGCTACACTCTGACTTCCACAAATCTGCCCTGATACACTCCTACCTGCCCCAACACACAGACACAAAATCAATCAATCATTCAATGAACAAACAAACAGTAGGAGTCTTCTTCCTTTCTAAAGTCTGTAAATGTGTATCTAACTTTTCTTCAGTCCATGAGAAAAGAAAAATAATAATCTACAAGCTTCAAACTTGTCTGTGCCTGAATTATCAACAGACTTTAGGTCTGAAGTACAAAAGCCAAGCCGAGGATAGAAGTCAGTCAGTAAAGCACATGCTAGACAAGCGTGAGAATCTGAATTTGATGCCCATAACTGACATCTAATGATGGGTATGGGGCCTGGAGAATTGCTGAGAAGTTAAAACCACTTGCTGCTCTCACAGAGGACCTGAGTTTGGTTCCAAGCTCCCACAAGGCAGCTAACAGCTGTTTGTAGCTCCATTTCCAGGGGAATCTCACACCCTCTTCCAGGATTTGTGGGTACTAGGCACCATGTGGTGCACATACATACAGCATACATAAATGCAAAACACCCACACACACATTAAAATAATAATAAAATAAAGCATTTTTAAAAACTTAAAAGGAAGGTTGGTGTGGTAGAACACACTGGTAATCCAGTGGAGTGGCAGAGAGAGTAAGATTCCTGATGCTCATTGACCAAAGGATTGGCCACCTAGGCTGATATCCAAAGTTGTTCTTTAGCTTTCATACACTTGCACATATGTCCTTACACACAGTACATGCACAAGTATGTGTTAATGCTCATGGCACAAGTATGTGTTAATGCTCATGCGCGCACATGCGCACACATATACACAGACAGAAGTGCATGAGTCACATAACTGACACATGGTCTAGCCCATCTTACTAGGGTAGAGAACACACACAGGATCTAAGGCTAGTGACAGTCATGATTTCCACAGCTCTGAACATGAGCAAGTCCACAGGCATCCCTTTCCTTCTTTCTCCTTCCAATTTCCAGGGAGGGCAAATGGCAGGTCAGCAAGTCACACATTAAAGACCTCAGACAAATGTTTAACAATAGGGCCTACCCATATCCTCTTACTAACCCTCAGGAATGCATTCAGAGCACACACTTAACCAGAAGGCTACACTACACAGTCAGAGGTGAATCAAGGTATTCAGCAAAGAAAGAACTCTGTTACAGGCTAAGGCTCATAACAAAAATGACAAAAATAAATCTATGTAACGTCAGCCATCAGATTCTTGACATGGGTAAGGAATACATAGTCAGCCTTTTCAGCAAATGGTACTGGGGAAATTAGATGCATGTGTAGAAACTGGAACTAGATTCTTATCACTTACCTACTGCAACATCAACCCAAAATGAATCAAAAACCATAATGTAAGACCCAACATTTGAAAACTTTTATAAGGAACAGAGAACATTTCAAGCTAGAGGTTGATTTATTGACTCAACCATTCTGTGCTGTTCTTCAGCCTGGCCGCTGCATAATCTTTCGGTGGCCAGAATCCTCAACTAGCCCACAGGCACAACATCATAAATCTAAGGATTTCCTCACCCCGCCCATAAGTTGAACTTGCCTTCTTCTGTTCCCCATGAGGTATTGTGACCATTCTCTCCTGCCCGATGGGTGACAACACAGCTGGTATTGTGGGACGAAAACACATCATGTCATCGAGACACAGCTCTAGTCCTGCTCTAACCTAGAATGTAATGTTGGTCCCACCACTTCTGCTCTCTGAGCCCCACTCAGTTGCCTTCTTTTTCCCCCCAAGGAAAAGAGATGAAAGAGTTTTCCCCCAAAGTTTCATCCAGCTTCTTTTCCTCCTTTACAATTCTCATATTGTCCTTCTCATCCATAGAAACATTTTTGGTGACTGCACCGGGCACTTAGAAGGCACATTTGTGACCAAAGCTTGCTGGAAAAGAATTAGACTCTAGGGAAAGCCATGGGCCCAGACACTCAGCAGCTGATATTGTGTGGGACCTGTTTCTAGTCCTAACCATTGCTACAGAGGAAGAAGAGGGGCAGAATGTAGCATCAACTACCCTGCCTCCATCACTCGCACCCACTCTGACCCCATCTTCTAACCCTGTGTGCATGAATAATGTGGGTGGAAGATTATTCATGCCATGTATTTGTCACTATTGCTTGCCATATAATTGTTAAATATAAAATATATAAATTTATAAATACAGTCTGCTGAGTCCCTTCAGTGTTGCTCATATGTGTATGTGTTTAGGGCTGACCGCTTTGGATTAGATAACAATCAGGGGTGATGTTTCTAGAGGCGACACTCCCTTCCTTTCTCAGCAGCCATTATTTGCCTGTAGCATTTCGCCTAGGGGTTCTGAGATTTCTCCATCTGCATTGATATATCAACTGGTATTGTGATTATATGGTTGCCAAAACAAGACCTGAAAATTGACAACACCAGTTGGAATGCCAACATGTGATCCAATTTTACCTATGTTGATCTACGCCCTTTCCCCCTCTTTATACATTTTTATTAATTGAATTTGTTCTTGAACAATTTCATAAATGTTCTAATACATTTTAGTTATTCTCACTCTTACCCTCTCTTACCTTCTTCCCATCCCTCTTCAACCTTCTCTTCCCTATAAATCCTTTTCTCATGTTTATGTCTTCATGATTTATTTTGTGACCCATTGAGTTTAACAAGCGTCATCTATGTAGCCATGAGATTAGAATTATCCATTGAAGCATGATGGGCTTACCAATGATTACTGAAGACAATGACTGTCCCTCACCCAGAAACCATCAGTAAGGAATAGTTCAACAGGTAGGGGTAGGGCCCCATTGATCCCTCCCTCTCAATGAATGTCTATTGTCAGGCCCAATTTTGTGCAGGCCCAAGGCCAGTGCAAGCTGCTGTGATTTAATGAATATAATGGTTGTGTTGTGCCCAGAAGATACATATTTCCCTTAACCCTTTAATAGCCACTCAGTTTCCCAAAGATAATTCACTAACGCTGGTTATTAAAACAATAGGTTAATTTCTTAATAACCACTGTGCCATTATACAAACATAGGGCTGGTCTAAGGATTTTCTTCATTTTATTTGGATACCTATCTGATAATGTATATGTGTGTGTTTGTTTTACGCATTTATATGTATTGACAATCAAAGAAGAAAATACAAATTGTCATCTTATTACCCAGAGATAACGCGTGGATCCTTCCTGGACACCACTGACTTTCTACATTTGAGATTTCTGTAGTCATCTAATTGTTCAGACATATTTTTCTACCATTTTACAACCTACATTCTTTTATATAGTTACATATTTTGTGTCATGATGTCAAAATGTATGGGGAAGAAGATAGGATGCCTTTTTTGTAAGCAAGGAAGCATTTTTAATTATATCCAATCATATTTATTCTGGAAAATGACACCTAATGGTCCTTCTCTTTTGTCGTTGGTAGCATTCTATCATTTCATACAAGAGATGCCTTTCGGAGTCCAACTTCTCAACAGTCATTCCTCTTTCCTCTTCTTCCTCGTGATGCTGTCCAATTTCTTTTTTATTTTTGCCTTCCCTTTTTCTATTGGCTACAATTCCCAGTTACAAGTTCCATAGACCTCAAAGGTGGGAAGTCTTCTAGTCCTCTGGGGTCCTAAGTTGAGCAGAATGGTGAAAGGAACAGAGATGAACCTGGATTATCCAAAGAAGAAGAAGAAGAAGAAGAAGAAGAAGAAGAAGAGGAGGAGGAGGAGGAGGAGGAGGAGGAGGAGGAGGAGGAGGAGGAGGAAGAGGTAAAACAACAGTATGTACTCAGGTCCATTGTCACTAAAGTGATGATCATGCATATCATGAAAGCTTTATCATTTAATACTGCCTGATTATTATTGAAAGTCTTTAATATATCACACAATAATATCTGTTTTATTCTTCTCACCTAACCAAAAACCCAGGTTCTATTTCCACACTGGATCAGTAAATGGTGAAAGAAAAAAATCCTTATACAGCACTGCTACTATTTCTAACAAGACTATGAGAGATCAAAAAGCTGTGGAAATGACCAAACTCTGCAAGATCTAGATTCACAAAAGAGAAAAATCTTAATGAGCTCCAACTATGCAAAGAAAGCACAACATAATGGAAAGGTGATATAGGAGACAACACCAAGGAGACTGAGAACGTGTTAATAATTGTGAAGTTGTGTTCTACTGTGTTGAATATGGCAGTTCTATTGTGTTGCACATACTTCCAACACCATGGTCACCAACTGTTGAGTTGTGAGGAGGAAGGAAAGGGGTATTTCTGGTTGTAAGCCTAGCCTTTGTTGGCTGAGCCATCTCTCCAGCCCGGAAGGGGGGTGTTTTTTTTTTTTTTATCATATCCTTCTAGAAGACAGATCAGGATCTCAGATTTAGCTAGTCCTCTACTGCTCAATTTATTGCAATTCCTCTTACCAGGTCAGGGAAACAATTTCCTTATCCAAACTCCTGCCAAAATTCCCTGAGTCTAAAATGAGCTAGAGATAGTCTCATTAGCCTAGAAACTAGAAGGACAATTAAAAGTTGAGGTAAGAGGCTTTCAAAATGTTGATCCCAAAGGGAACTTTAGAAGGGAAGCTGGGTAACAGAGATGTAACTGGAGGAAGAGTGTAAAAGAACACACCAAGAGAAAGTAATTGCCCTCTGGGGATCCCTAAGCTCTGAGAAGTTATCAGCTCAGACTGACAAAGTAAAAGCTCCATGCCTAAGAAGAAAAATGGCAAATGCTTCAAGGACTTTCTAAGAGATGAGCCAGATGCCCAGCCGCAATGAGTGGTGTACATGATGTGAGTACTCAGCTCAGTGACTAGCCCGCAGGGATGGTTCAAAGGAGGTGGTGAGACGAAGGAGTACCCAGAACTGCTTTTGTAATCTCTAATGTATTTTTGTTACTGGCTGCAGCTCAGCATTTTTAAAATTGTGACTTAGATTATGTAAGTCATTCCATGAAGTCTTCCTTCCCAGTCAGTCATCCAATACACAATAAAACTACAGTGTTCTAAATACATAGATAAACACCCCTGGAACAAAATATTGGAGCTCAATGGCTATTCTCTTGGTCTTGAAACATCTGAACTGTTGGAGTAAGAAGGAATGGTTGGTAAATGACTCAAAGAATGGTGTGGAACCCATTTTCTCCAAAAGGCAAAATAGTAAATATTCTCAACTATCAAGTATCAAAAGCATAATTTTTAAGGAACTAAAGCAGGTTTAATCCAGAACAAAACAAAACAAAAACTTGATAGTGAATATCACACTGTAGGAATGATGAGAGATGGACTTTGGAAAGAGGCTCGTGTATCAGAGGACAAGTGTTTTACTCTTGAACCAACTGGTTTTACCAATTCCAATGATATGCCCTCTTATCCATATTTCTTTGGTCTTTGGTTTTTAAGACAAGATATTCCACTTATTAAATTCTCCCAAAAAATAGTTCTACATGTGACCTGAATCCTGACAGGAAACTTAGTGACTCCATTTTAAAATTTATTTTGAATTCATTATTTATTCATGTGTGTACACACATGAAAATGGCATGCAAATGGAAGTCAGAGGACAACTTGTATAGGAGTTGGTCCTCTCTTCTACCACGTGGGTCCCAGAGGCAAGCTGTGAAACTTGACGGTAAGCTCCTTCACCCAATGAGCCATCGCCCAGTCCTGACCCTCACTTCTTGCCAACAATTTTACTATCTATGTATAGAGTGATGAAAGACCAGAGAATTAAGTTTTCCTAATATGCTGTTTTAAAATCCCATAAATATTTTTAATTTATCACAAACCTCTATAACTAGCAGGAATCTTAATGTTTACCAAATCCTGTTTACTAATTGAAAAGATGAAAAAAATCTATGCTACAGAAATAGTGCAAGTTACCCAATGATACAAAGATGAAATTCTGTACAAGCAGAAAGTCAGGTCCCTTTGTCCTACCATTCTTGCCATCACTTCCGGTTTGGAGAAGCAAACATTGGTTGTTTCTTAGTTTTTCTTTGTAACATCTATGTTTCTACTGCCTGGGACACAGTCAGGACCTGTCTTCAGTTACTTGGGGCAATGTTGGAACTTCCTCTGATAAGGGCATAGTAACACAACCTCTCCCTCCATCTTGCAAGAATAAGTTTCTGGAGACAGAACACTCACTCACCTGTTGACTCTTACAATCTCTGCTCCTATCACTGGCCAGGTCCTCACCAGTACACAGTATATGTTTATCACATTCAGAAAGGTGAAATGAAATTCTCTCATTATCTGAAGAATCTCAGAACAAGACCCTATAGCAAGAAAAGTTGGTCCTTATATAAAACCAACATCAAAATATTACTAGAACAAATAGATGCTGAGCTCATTCTTTAAGCAACAGTGGAGCTAACACTGGATAGACAAATTCTACCTTGGTTTTTGAAATGTCTTGAAACATGGCTTTTGCAATTAAGTTTAGTCATCAGAAGTTACTGTAAACGATCTTGTGCCTCTCCCGCATTCTGTTATCTTTCTGATCTTCTGTCCTTCCTGCTGTTGCTTGTCTTCATGCTAGTAAATAGATAAGTGATGTGGACTTTCTGAGTGCAGGAACAGTGTCAAGTAAGGAGTTACTGAGTATTTTTCCAAAACGCATTCATGTTCATTGGTTCATCTGACCTGAGTTAACACTCTCTGCAGAAAGCTTTGTTTATGGATTGTTTGTGTTTCCGATGAAGAAAATAGGGGTGGGGAAGTCAAGAAGCTTGTACCAGGGCAGCCTCCTCAAACAGGTAAGCAGGAACTCAGATTCCCTGATTGCACATTCAAAGCATTGCCTGCTCTCCAAGGCAAGATACCACTCTGAACCTACTATCTATGGCCGTCAAGTATCCTTCTCCTTGGACTCTGTTGACAACCATTTCTCCCTCTCACTGAGAAGCTAGGGTACACCTGAGATCATAAGCACAGCTTCAGATTGGTCCCCAGGTGGGTTTGAGACTTGGGCAGGTGACCTCAACCTGGCCCCTGAATTCTTTAGGTGTAAAATAAGAGGAAGGAGATGAGACCTTCATGGTTCCTTCCACTTCTAGCAGGTTGGACCACAATCTGGATGGAATCTAGATCCTTCACTCTACTGTAAAGATGAGGATTCTATCTCCAGCAACAAGTGATCTGGGAATGGTACCAAGTCCAAACTGAACCACTGCCTCTGCTGACTCAGTTGACAGACTCTGGGCAGTTATAGAGCTCTGAATCCCATCTGGCACCTCCCTAAGCCCAACACCAACCCCTCACCTTCACTGGAAACCCAAAGCACTTTCTACCCTCCACAGATGCCACAGTGATATCTTCTGGTCAGGATCAGAGTCAAAGGGAGGCCAGAGCTGCCTGTACTGTCCAGAAACACTCTACTCTCCCCCTTGCAAAACTTAGGTGGGACTCTACCCTCTGTTTCCAGCCAGGGGAAATCAGGATGGAATTATGCTTTTCAGAACTCTCATGTTTGATGATGTGGCTCCATTCTAGCTGTATTATGATGATATACAGTATTTATATTGTCTAGCTGTATATGCACAAACTGTATCATTGACTCCCAAGATTGCACTAAAGTCATTTTTTTCCCGTTTGATTCTATGGACTCACTGATTTTCAAAGCAAGGAGTCTTAGTATTGAAAGGTAAGGTAAGGTTTCCCTAAGACTGGCTGAGAGCATGGAGCCTGGCATCTGCAATAAATTTTTCAATAAATGAGTTATTTGCCCATTAAAGATTTTGAGTAAAAGAATCATACCTAAAGATTATACTGCCAGTAAGAAATCTGAGGGAATTCAATCGGATTTTCCCAAGATCCAGTCAGACACGATGATGGAGAGTCAACAGTCTAGTGCAAACTCAGATGAGAAAGGAGAATTCACAACAGTGTAAGGATTGAGAGCTTTCTCCTCATTTCATGCTTGGTGTCAATGTGTCTGGTCCCACCATTCACCAGAAACTCTCAGCACACTACCCTTTCATCACATTCTTCCACATTTAAATAAATGCTCAAAACTTACTGTACAAGTTATAGAGATGTAAGGAATATCCACAATGATAATTTAATTATGAAGGCTGAAATTTAATTATCCAAATACTGACCTTGTTCCTTTCATAGCACTTAACACAATTTAATTAATTTTTATAATTTTTAAATTAATCTCTGTGTCCCTAGTTAAATTATGAGAACCAAGAGAGCAGGACTTGTGAGTCTGTCTTTTTTTTCCCACAGACAGGAACAACAACAAAAAAACCCACATCATTTCCAGCACACAGCAGATACTCATCTCAAAGAGAGATGCCTCCTCGGGGATGACGGGTGCAGTGAGGAGGATGTGAGAGGATTCTCTTCTACACCATCATTTAGACTGGGGCTTATTGGGAGCAAAAAGTGTGACCAAATGGATGCTTGCAAAACGGCATTCAGGAATTCGGAAGCATCCCTTTCATGCCCAGTGGTACCTATAAGGCTTCAGCAGCTGCTCTCTGACATTGAAGAATCTGCCTTTCTTTCCTAATTTCCATTTTCATTAAAACCTTTTCCACTTTTACATCCTCCTTCCTGAGTATTTTTTTCTTTTCTTTCACTTTCATTTTTTAATCTTGTATTATGCTCTCCTCTTTCCCACCATCCGTTGTGTTTGTTTTCTTTCCTTCCACACAGACCGTTTACTCCCTGTATAGTTTCAACTTGCAGAGTTCTAGACATAAAGGGATGATTAAAGTGGGATTGGCTCCTCAGAATCCCATACACTCGTGTCAGCAGCCATGTCTCCCTTTCTCCATTGTCTTGATTACCTTACTCCCTCATCACTAAATTAAAGAACCAGGCTATGGTCCCAGGTACAGCTCCGGTCACAACCTAGGATTCAGTGCAAGACCTGTGGTGACCTCTGTACTGGCCCTCCCTGACTTTCCTTCCCCTACGCCTGGCCAGCTGGCCTAGCTGCTCCATGAAGAGAGAAAACGTGACGTGGGTGAGTGAGTTTATCCTAATGGGTCTCTCCAGTGACAAGCACATCCAGGCTGGACTCTTTGTCCTCTTTGGGGCCACATACCTGCTGACTCTGCTGGGCAATGGGCTCATCGCCCTCCTGATTGCACTGGACCCACGACTCCACCTGCCCATGTATTTCTTCCTCTGCCACCTGTCAGTGGTGGACATCTGCTACACCTCCAGTGGGGTCCCCCAGATGCTGGCACACTTCCTCATGGAGAAGAAAACCATCTCTTTCACCCTATGTGGGACCCAGCACTTCTTTGCTCTGGCTCTAGGAGGGACTGAGTTCCTGCTGCTGGCTGCCATGGCCTATGACCGCTATGTGGCTGTCTGTGATCCACTACGGTACACAGTAGTGATGAACCCAAGGCTCTGCATGGTTCTGGCAGGCATCTCTTGGTTTGTGGGTGTTGCTAATTCTGCTGTGGAGACAGCAGTCACCATGCGCCTTCCCACCTGTGGGCATAATGTGCTCAACCATGTGGCCTGTGAGACACTGGCACTGGTCAGGCTGGCTTGTGTGGACATCACCCTCAACCAGGTGGTGATACTAGCCTCTAGTGTGGTGGTGTTGTTGGTGCCCTGCTGCCTGGTCTCTCTGTCCTATGCCCACATTGTGGCTGCCATCTTGAAGATCCGCTCCACCCAGGGACGCCGAAAAGCCTTTGGGACCTGTGCCTCCCACCTGACTGTGGTCTCCATGTCTTATGGGATGGCCCTCTTCACACACATGGAGCCAACCTCCACAGCCTCTGCAGAGCAGGACAAGTTGGTAGTGGTCTTCTATGCTGTGGTCACCCCCATGCTGAATCCTCTCATCTATAGTCTGAGGAACAAGGATGTGAAGGCTGCTCTGAGTCGAGTTCTGATGAAGAGCTTTGAGTCAAAGAATTAGGAGGCAATTCTGTAAAGAAGCCATCTCTCTTCTTAGTGGCAACTGGAGTACACAGCTCCTCATGGTGTGCATGTGTGAGTGCACAGGAAAGTGTGTGTATGTGCACATGCACATGTAACTGTGATATATATGCTCTTTTGAATTAAAACAGAACTAAGATGTTTAACTCTGGACTCTATTCTTTTTTGTTAGTTTGTTCTTATTGTTTTTTATTTATTCTTTGAATATTATGTACATTTATACAATGTATTTTGTTCATATTCCTATACCACCACTTCCCTCCAATTCCCTAGAACCTCTTACTCATCTCCCTCCCAAATTCATGTCCTCCGTTTTTTGTTTTCAATAAGGCTGAGTTCAATTAGAGCTGCCTGTATGTATGCACACAGGCACTGGCTAATATTGCTTATGTCAAGTTGACATAAAACTAGCTAGCACAATGATGGACTATGACCTGGAAGTATAAACTCTGTCCTCCCCAAGTTGCCTTTGGTCAGTTGCTGTTATTCACAACAAAACAGCACAAGGAAGCCAAGACACCTGCTCACCTTGTTTTTATTTTTTCATTAAAAACATTTTTAAAGATTTATTTATTTCATTTTATGTGTATGGGTGTTTTGCCTGAATGTATGTATGTCTGGTCTGTGGATGTCAGGAGAGGAGTCCGACTCTTTTCTTTTGATCCCTTTTTTATCCCAAAGAAAGTGAATTATACAAAATTAAAATGATGTAACCTACAAAGAAATTAAATGAAATATGTCTATTTTTGTAAATGAAAGAAAAATGACAGCAGAAATACTAATTAGAAAGGAAGATTACTCTAATCAGACATGTACACAATTTATGTTAAGAGCCTTTTCACAGCTAAGATTTCCAAATATATAGAAGTCAGACAAGAAAGGAAGAGGAAAGTAAGTCGTAAATCACATAATTTTCTAGGCCTATTGATCAAACTGGCTGTAGGACAGAGGAATAAGTGTCATATAATTCCCACTTGAGGCAGCCCATCTTACTAGGGTGTGGAACTCACGCAGATCAGGAGCCAAAGTCATGCTCATGATCCCTACAGCCCTAATGAGTAAGCTTTGGTCATGTGCAAGTCCCAAGGGCTTCCCTTGCCTTCTTTCCATTTCCAACTTGCAGGGAAGTCAAGTGGCAGCCAGAGAGACACCAAATCAGGGCCTGTCTGCACAGTAAGCACATTCAACTTATGAAAAGTCGGGGATGTATTCAAAAGTTGTGCTTGATTATAAGGACACACCACACATGATCAGAGGTGAGTCAAGGTATACAGCAAGGAAAGGATCCTTTCCTCATTAGAAACAATTTGGACCCCTCTAACGCATGTACCGGGTGAGGGAGTAGCTTCTAAACATCCTGGAGAATAGCCAAAGCAGTGGTGACTAAACATCCTGGAGAAGAGAGCAAAGCAGTAGTGACTGGATGCTGACAGAGGTTTAAAATGACTCTTTTAATGTAAATGAATTATCTCTCGTCTGGGAGCTGGAGAGACAGCTCAGTGGTGAAGGGCACTGGTTACCAAGGACCTGGGTTCCATTCCCAGCACACATATCAGCCCACAATCATCTGCAACTCCAGTGCCTTGCGATCTGCCACCATCTTCTGCTGTCACTGCACGGACACCTGCGCAGGCAAAACACCCGTGTGCATTTTATTTCTTCCAAAAAGAGAAAAGAAAGGCAATTTTTTTTATTCCAAATATTGGAGATCTCAAGTTTGTCATATCAACAAAACAAACACAAACTATAAAAAGAGCAATGCAAGTTTTATTCCATATGTTAGAAACATTCTCAAAGAGTCAGTAGAAGGGAAACATTGTGAATTTCTAATAATTTTTTTTAAAAAAAGATTAAATTCATGTAACATGGTTTGTGTATTTTTCCATTTAATTCATTGGAGTTTGGTATAATGACAAAATCCTCATATCTGTCTAACTTCAGAATATTTTCATCAATGCCAAAATAACAATCATCCTCTTGCCAGGAAGCAGCCACTCGCTTTCCCAGCTCCCAACACCCACTATCCTGCTTTCTGTCTACCTCTGGGCACGTCACATAAGTAGACCTATAAGAGAAATACCTTGTCTTTCTCACTTAACATGGTATTTTTTTTAACTTGAACCTTGTCATCTGTAGCCACGGTTCACTCCTTTATGTGGCTGAGTCACACTCAGCTGTATATATATATGACCACATTTGGGTATCCAGTTATCAATTATGAACATCTGTATTTTCATCTTCTGACCACTGTGCACAGTGCTGATATGAGTCATCATACTTCAATTACTGTTTGAATTCACATCTCTCTTTTTTTTTTTTTTTTCAGTTCTTTCAGGGAGATAACCAGGAGTGGTATTTCTGTTTGGCTCTGAGAATCAGCTAAACTGTTAATTTCTAAAAATGAGCCCTCATTTACAGTCACCAGCAGTGAGGGAAGATTCCAATTTCTCTGCATCCTCAGCATGTTTAACTCTTTGTTGATGGTAGCCATCCTTAGGGGTTATAGACAGTTGTAAACCACTGTGTGGGTGTTGGGAACCAGGCCTAGGTCTTTTGCAATAGCAACAAATACTCTCAACCTCTGGGCCATCTCTCTAGACCCAAAGCACTCATTTTTAAGTCATAAATAAACATGCTTATTTATAACTTTTACTTCTCCTATCATACTATGGCTTTACTTGGCGTATCCTGGATGAGAAGTGAAGCTAAACATCTGTTTATGTGTTTATTGTCCAACATTTAAACTACTTCAAAAAAGTTGATCAAACTTGCTAACTTTTAGTTCTAGACTCTGCTACCATCCTTCCTTTCTCAGTATTGCAGGTATCTTTCCCTTTAACTATGCCCACTAAGTTCCTGTCTCCAAAGCAAAACCTCTATGTTTGTGCATTTTTTTTCAGAGTTTGAAAATTAAGAAAATATTTTTTAATATTTGTATTAGTTCTCTGAGAATTTTAACCACAGTTAATACTGTACTATAAATTATAAAACTGTTAAAATAATTTAACACCTTACTATGAAATATGTTGGTGAAGTGATAGATACATTAATTAGCCTGATTGAATATTTATATAGCATATACATAGATCAAAGCACCAGTTTTTAAACATCTTTAGATTTAATTTTTTATTTATGTTTTGTCCACCTGTATCTGTATGCACCAGACATATGTCTGGTTCTCAACCTTTCTAATGCTATGACCCTTTAATATAGTTCCTCATGTTGTGGTGACCCTCAACCATAAAATTATTTTCGTGCTACTTCATGACTACAATTTTGCTACTGCTCTGAACTGTAAATAAATGATATGAAGGATATCTGATATGTGAACCCCTGTCGTATAAGGGGCATTCAACCCCCAAAAGGGGTTGACCCACAGATTGAGAACTAGACTCTAGTGCTCTTGGAGTTCAGAAGAAGATATCAGATCTCCTAGAACTAAAGTTACGGATAGTTGTAAGCCACTCTGTGGGTTCTAGAAACCAAACCCAGGTCCTTTGCAATAGTAACAAATACTCTTAAACTCTTGTACCATTTCTCTAGTCCCAAAGTACTAATTTTTACCTCATATATAAGTAAGTAAATACATAATTTTACTTCTGAGGTAAAAAGAAAAAAATGACATGAGTTTCATAAGAATAGTGGATAGAAAGTTTACAGTTTTGGGCAGTGGTGGTATATTTCTTTAATCCCAGCACTTGGGAGGCAGAGAAAGGAAGATCTCTGTGAGTTTGAGGCCAGCCTGGTCTACAAAGCAAAGCAAAGTTCCAGGACAGCCAGAGCTGTTGACAGAGAAACCCTGTCAGGAAAGAAGAGGAAAGGAAAGGTAAGGAAAGGAAAAAGGAAAGGAAAGGAAAGGAAAGGAAAGGAAAGGAAAGGAAAGGAAAGGAAAGGAAAGGAAAGGAAAGGAAAGGAAAGGAAAGGAAAGGAAAGGAAAGGAAAGGAAAGGAAAGGAAAGGAAAAAGGGAAGGGAAGGGAAGGGAAGCAAAGCAAAGCAAAGGAAAGGAAAGAAAAGAAAAGAAAAAGAAAGGAAAGGAAAGGGAAAGGAAAAGGAAAAGGAAGGTAAAGGAAAGGAAAGGAAGGGGAAAGGGAAAGGAAAAGGAAGGGAAAGGAAAAGGAGAGAGAAAGAAAGAACAAAATAAGGAAAGAGAGAAAGAGAACAAAAGAAAGCTAGCTCACAATTTCCAATATTTTAAAAAATGGAAACGTATAGTTTATTTTAGTTTTAGTTTCATAATCATGTACATATGAGGGGCCAGTACATTTGTGCACGAGTGCAGTGCCCAAAGAGGCCAGAGGGAGGTTTCAAATTCACTGGAACAGGAGTCACAGACTTGTGAGCCACCCGCTATGAGTGCTGCCAAACTAACTCATGTCCTCTACAAGAGCAGCCAGCAATGTAAACCACGGAGCCAGCTCTCCAGCTTCAGGTAACACTTATTAAGTAGAGAAAAAAATATGAACACACAAACATAAAAACATTTTTAAATGACAACTGAGGAACTTCCTAGCATTTACTGTGTGAAAAATGTTCAATTTCAAAATCTATGAAATATAAATTTAAATAATAAATTATTTTAAGCTATTCATCAAAGAAAATATTAACATTGAGTACTGGAATAACATTCATCAAAAGGGTTTTTTTTTTAAGCGCTCACGTTCTACCTTTCAATTTAAAAGTTATAACATCCCCCTGCATGATTTTAATCTTATCACTAATATAAGCTATACAATAATGCCAAGGAAGATTTTTTAAATGCTTATAATATAGTATTATCAGGCAATGCATTACCATATCCTTTCACTCAAAATCCAAATAATCAGGAAAATTCCGGGGATATAGCCAGTCAAGGAGCACACTAGTCCTTCCTCTTTCACAGATTCTTCTGAAGCAGCCAAGGCATTGCTCTACACACAGCACATAGACTATGGGAGAAAGCAACTCTCATGGCCTAATTGGACAGTGAAGACCAAGAGAGGTGGGATAACACTGTGCACTCGGCTACTATAAAAAAGGCCATGGTGCCCACAGATAGGGGGAGATGAACTGAGATGAGCATTTCTAACTCAAGAGCCTGCACACACCCCTTCTCTAGTCTAACTCTCTTTCTAGTCTACCTATGAACATGGAAAGCCATTCTGGTTTTTTTTTTCTTTTTCCTCATGTAATGTATCCTGATTATAGTTTCCCCTCCCTCTACTTCTACTTCCTCTCCACCTCTCCTCCCACCCAGATCCATTCCTTATCACTCTTTCACTAAAAAGCCAAACAAAAAAACAAACAAAAAAAAACAGGTATTTAAGGGATAATAATATAACAAGATAAAACTCATACATCAGATGTGGACAAAACTAACAAAGAGAAGGAAAAGAGCCCAAGAAAAGACACAAGAATCAGATACTCACTCGTTCACACACTCAGGCATACCATTATATCACAGCTTACAAATGTTCCGTTCATTTAACTTTGGAACTTCTTTCCTGGAAAGATGAGAGTATAACAGTGAATAAAGCTGCAGAATTGAATGGGAGAGGGGAGCCATGTTGGATTGCAGATTCTAACCCATGTGAAGAACATGTAAACATTTGAAGTCCACTCATAAAGAGGAGGTCATCAAAGCCAGAACATGTGAGAAGAAGTCGGATGACCCTGAGAAATGATTGCTCTAATTATGAAAATGCTGCAGGTGTTGTTACAGCTCATGGTCTGGCAGGTATAATGAGGAAGGCAAAAATCAGCCGATGTGACAGGAGAGGAGCTGAAATACTATTTATAGAACAAGTGGGCAAATTGTCCCTCCATTCATATACACCAGACACATGATTCAAAGTTTTAGTCTGTAAAAAAAATAGTTGGTTTTCTCAGGTGGATAAGATAGAATTTCTGGGAAGTTCCAGGATATCAATGATGATGTGTTTTCACTAGGTGATTGTTTCCTGTGCAGTTTGAAGAGCAGAGCTCTCAAGGACTTTTCTGCCACTGGAAAGTGAACACTGTCACCAGACACAGTTTGTCCCTGGTCTAAATCCCAAGACTACCCACACAGGACAAAAGTGCACACACTGCAGAGTAAACCCACACTGTATCACCATATGTGTCATATACATACACACACACTCAGGCCACTGTGGCTGAGAGCCATAAGTCATTATCAGGATAGCTGAGTGCTAAAGTGAATGTGCCATGTTCGATTATAGAATAATACATTAAAAATAACATGCCCCTGGGAATGCTACCTTCGGGCATGAAGGAAAAGAGTGATGTGATCCACAATTACGCAGCTATCATAAATATGCACACATCACAGGAGTGTGATTGTATGAGAAGGAAAATGGGAGGATTTGTACCTGTACTGAGACTTCCTATCAGGAGGCAGCATCCAGACTATGGAATTAGGAGAGGAATTCAAACAGAACCTGGAAGGCTGGCTCAGATAATGGTATAAATGCTGGAGTTTGAGGTTGGTAAAGAGAGTAATAGAGCTTCAGGGAGGAATAAGCAACATAGAGAAAGGGTTGTAGAAATCAGGATTTGAGTCTTTGACTAAACACTAATTTGTTTTGTTTTACTCAAGATCGAACACCCCCAATATGGGAAGAAAAGCAACTTCTGAGGAAAGAAAAACTGCAGACATAAAGCAACCACCCTTCAGAGAAAAAATTCACTTCAGCACTCCTCAGCCAGAGTGAGGAACCATTATTCAATATAAAGACACTCCACAAGAATGGAAAAAATTTAGAGCACAGAAGTTGAGAAAATTATCTCAAAATGGCAACTATCACTAGCTAAAATAGTAAAAAGGTTCAACTAGCTTACAAGTAACTGACTGCCAGAAAATGCTTTAAAAGAATACAACAAAAATAACTGTGCAATTCCTTTAAACCCTTAATATTTAACATTGAATAAAAAATTACCAGACCTTTTCCTTTTGAAACTATGACCTAACCTGGAATAATTCAATCAACTAACACAGATGTAGAAACAGAAAAAAACTCAATAGAACTTTAGAATAAAATATAAAATATCTACAGCTAAAATTTCACTAGACTAAGTGAACAGCAGCTTAAGCATTGCTCCACAGAACAGTAAACTTGATTCTTTTGAATGTGTAAAGTGAGTAACAGAATTTCAACATGACAGAAAAGCAAACAAAATTACAAGAAAACACCCAACATCAGGTCAACAGTTGACTCTTAATAAATGGACATGACTCAGAAAGTCAGTAGGGACACAGATGTGGAAGATGGAAACAATGCTGTCAGTCGGTGTCCCTGAGTGACACTTGAGGAAAATCCATCCAACGCAAGCAGAACATGTGTGCTTCTTAAAGATCATTGATCAGGACTCACAAGGGTTGATCCATAAAACAAGTCTCAAAAACCTTTAAAGGGTTGAAATAATACAGAGCGTGTATTCTGAACACAAAAGAATTCAATTAAATATCAATGAGGGAAAGATGTTTGGAAATATCCACAAATAATTGGACACTAAACAGCACCTGTCTGATTAACTCATTGGCCAAAAAAGAAATGAAAAACAAAACTGGAAAATAGTTTGAAAATTACCATATAACATACCAAAATGTTCGGGGGGTTCTTTTCAACAGCACTATTGAATATATTAACCAGATTTTAATAGAATATACATAGGATGAGGAATGAACCTCAGGACTTATTTCACCACATATCTAAAGCTAACAACATGAGTAATAGACTGAAATACAAAAGCTAAAACTTATTGGGATGGAAATGTTTAAGATGGGTTAGAAAGTCATGAACATGAGGGAGAAAAGGAAACTGGAGATTCAATGAGGCTAAGGATGTTTGGAAAAGCCATAAAGAAATCTACAACTTTATAAAATAATTAAAAATAAAATTTAATAACATGTAAATTATGGTGATATTTTATTTGTGCTGAAATGTGATTTTATTTGTATGTTAATAAGGTTGCCTTGAGATCAGAAGTCACAGCAAGCCACAAGCAGGAGTCAGGCAGTGGTAGCACATGCCTTTAATCCAATCACATGGCAGGCAGAGTCTCTGTGGTCAAGAACACATCCAAAGCAAGCTGACCTGAACTTTTAATCCCAGTACTAACCATACAGACCTGGAGGTCTGTATAGACAGGCAGTGACGAGGAAATCATGTGGTTGGGTTTAGAGCCAATGAGAAGGCAGAACAGAAAGGCAATAAAAAGACAGGACACAGGAAGAAGGTCTCTCTCTCTCAGGGGAAAGACGGCAGTGAGTGGTAAGATAAGGTGGTCTGATCTCTGGGCTTTTAACTCTGCATTTGACTCTGTGTTTCTTATTTAATAAGACAGTGTAGAATTTCATCTATAGTGAATGGTGGTACTCTGCAAAAGTTGGTAAAGTGTTTAAATGAAAATTCCTGTGCCAGAGTTGAGATACAGTGGTTTGTCAGGGAGGTCTTGCTGGACCCTGAAACAACTGGTTCTTGGTTGCCCACCAGAACAAGATAGAAAGACCCTATTGCTGATGACACTACACTCTGACTGTAGGATATAGAGAGAAATTCAAGCTGAAAATTATCTGGAAGCTTCCTCCCTGGTGACTAGCTTTTCTGGTACCAGAAGGTACTTTACAGGCTGCTTGGGGAGGAAAGTCATCCATAATCCTACTTTGCTGTGGACCCAGCATGCTATACTATACCGATCTGCTAGGTAAGATAAGCCTACCAGGACAAGGGTAGCATAACAGTTATGGGGGTAACCAAATACTTTCTG
Source organism: Peromyscus maniculatus bairdii (assembly GCF_049852395.1). Taxonomy (NCBI): domain Eukaryota; kingdom Metazoa; phylum Chordata; class Mammalia; order Rodentia; family Cricetidae; genus Peromyscus; species Peromyscus maniculatus. Next base: position 48,786,872 of record NC_134854.1, read on the forward strand.
ATTCGATCTGAAGTCCAATACACAGGAGAGAATTCATACTTGATGTTCTTACCCCAGTCAGATCCTTTGGCTGGGGACATTATAGGCCTGGAGGGTGACCTTAGTTTTGCTAAATTAACATGTTGTTCCTATCAAATTGCCTTTTAAATATTTGTCCATAGATTAGTACTGCTGTCAGTTTTAGTCAAAGGAGCTCTGCCCACCCCCACCCCCACCCCTAGTGGGCACCAGTTACTGCAGAGACTCATAAAGTACCGAAAATAATGGAATGCTCATTCCTGAAAGGAACATCTATACCACTTCTTCCAAGGCTCGGGGAGCATTGAAGAAGCTGTGCAGGTAGGGTGGGAAGAGTGGGGAGTATGGATGCATAAGCCAGAAGAAGGGATAGATCATTGTGGAACACTGTCTTCCAGGCATGGCATGGCCACTGTGCTCATGAACTCACAGTGGCTGTGATTACCTGCACAAGACCTGCACAAGAGTGAGCCCATCAACATTCTCTCAGAAAAGGGAGGAACATTCATGAGTCCACTCCCATCTCTGTGGATCAAGAGGCAATTAAGGGTTGCTAGGGAGAAGAGGCTCATGAGGCCTGTCCCATATCCAAGAATCTATAGGTAAGTAATCTTCGATGGGGAAACAGAAGACATTAAAAAATGTAGTTACTGGGAGGATGATCATGCACCATTGCATTTAACTGTGCATTGCACCATGCACAAGCAAACTCATTGGAGGGCAAAAACAAAGACATGAAAGTAGAAAACTGGTTATGAAGAGAAGGGTGAGCAGGAGCAAGAGAGAAGCAAGAGAGAGTAACGGGGTAAGTATGATCAAAACACATTATGTAGGAGTATGAGAATGCCATAAACATATCATTATGTATAGTTAACATTTGCTAATAAATAATAACAATAACAATAGCTAAAATAGTCTAGAAAGATCTATCATCTTAATATGGCAAATTCCTTAGGAAATAAAATCATAACATATAAAAGAAAAGCCTTATACAATCCCATGAGACATTTTATATAAGAGCAGTTGTTACTGTTATCAACATGTTATTAGCATGGGTTATCTCTAGACAAAGGCATAGTGGGAAAAATAATGAGGAAGAATGGTGATATTGTTTTTCCTTAACCCTGTATATACTGTTTAAAATTTTTGAATAAGAAAATATCACTTCCTCCCCCCAAAAATGAATATCTGTTCTTCAGAACTTGTTGGCATTGGGGGTTGATGGGATAGATGTCTCAGCAGTGCTTGTTTCTTCTACACAGTACCCGGATTCTGTTCGCAGAACCTGTAGGACATCTAACAATAGTCTGTAACTCAAGTTCCAAAGGACCTGATGCCCTCCTTCATTTGGCCTCTACAGGCACCAGGTGCACACATGGTGCACCTACATGCATACAGACAAACATTCACACACATGGAATAAAAATAATAAAATCTTTAAAAAAAAAAAGAGAACTTGTTAGCATTTCTTTCAGAATGAGATCTTAACACAGAAGACACTCCAGAGGCATTCTTGGGGATATTAAGATGGGGACCAGTACATGTCAAGTCATTTTAAAGATCGTCCTTCTTCCCTCATGACATAGTTCTTGTAGTTGTCCAAACTACATGCATGAGGGAACGGATCTGAGGAAGTGACTTCTCCATATGGTGTTCATTCAGCCTGTCAGCTCACCAGCTATGTTGTGAAAGCTGTCAGAGTCAAAACAGCCATGTTAGACCATGATAATAGAGTTACAACATCATCAACAAAGGAGGCCTCGTGAATATTTACTTGATGAAAAATTCCATAACAACACACACAGCCAAAAGCACAATCTTGCCATTAAAGCCACTTATCTAAGGACACCCTGTCCAAAAACAGCCAGTCCCAGCTGCAGCCTTGCCAGTCATCTCAACCCGTGGTCAGTCACTGGCACGAATTTGTTTCCTAGCAACAAGCAGTGTACACATCACCACCATGCGTTTCCTATAATCAACAAATATTTTTTATAAAAATTAGATTCAGGTTTTGCTTTTTTAAAACTCCCCCTTGCCTCAGCTTCCCTGGATGTGCCCATGATCCTCTATCACATCCATGTCCTAGATTACAATGTTCTGTCATTCATTCCCATGTAAAAAGTTTTAGGAACCTCACTGTGTATTCTTATTTTAGTTCAATATTATATAGTAGCCTCTGTTTAGAAACTAGAGGGGAAGCAAATGAAAGGGGAGATATACTAGGTTTTTAAAGCAGGTCATTAAAAGTCAGAAAAAAGACATAAAACAGTGCTGAGAGCCATGCAGCCTAGTGTCGGATCAGCATATGACTACTTGTCCAACAGGTTTCCTCAGGGCAAGACACCTGTGGAAATGCACTCTCACTTGGCAAGGACCAGTAATCCACAGGACAGCATAGGAATTTGCAAAATCCTTGCAGCTTGCAGGCTCTTTTCTCTCTCATTATATTGGTGATTCTTTGGGTAGTTTTTAGTTTTATTTTGACAGTCACACATAAAACAGCTGTAATTTTCTCTGAAAATTCTGTTCCTTTTCAAATATTTTCCCCTAAGATTCAGCACGGGGTTAATGCTTCTTAAATCTCTTATCTGGAGTTACTAACTACAACTACCAATCCTGGGAAATTTTCTGACTCAATGGAAATAGTTAGGGACATATGAGAAAAACAGCACTTGGAACATTAACCATCTTTCACAGTTCAGGAAAGGAGAGCAGGGAAGGCATATACAGACTAGGAAGAAAGCATCAGGAATGCACATATAGTAACTACTGTTGAGGGTTTCCTGGACACCAAGCATAGAATCATTGGTAGGATATGGTATGCTCTCAGAGGAAAAAAAAAAAATACAATGCAAAATGTGGGATGGGAAAGAGTGCTTTATCAAGATCTGCCTTTTACAGAGATATTGGGACATGGAACCCTTTTGTAGAAAAGGGCACTGTATAAAAATATATCTTGCAGACATGAAAGAATTGTCTGGGTTTGAATATTGTTGTCTTTAAAGCATTGTGCCCATGTGTATTACTTTTTAACTTTGTAATGACAAGTAGCCACCAGCTGACATAAGTGCTGCAGAGCAGGATGTGTCTGGCTCCATATTTAGTTAAGCTGCAAAAAGGCTGAACTCTGTGTCTAGAATAAGGTTATGCAGAGTGTGGGAAGGTGTATTTGGGAAGGCATAAAGGGGAACCATGAAGGCTTTCATAATGATCATGATGCATTCCTCAAGTTATGATGCATTTCTTAAAGTCAAAATAGAAGTCAATAATAAAGCTATTCATGTAACCCCAATAATAAAAACTCTGTTTTAAGTACAAATAAAGATGGCCTGAGATATTCAGGGCCACTTGAGTGCAACCTACTTGGTGGTCAGAAGTTTTCCTTGCACCGATGCCCCTTCCCCATCTCAGGACCTGAACCTGGGCAGAGGCTAGACCCCGGCAGAACAGATGCATTCTGTGAAGATGTTCCTCTACAATTTTACCTACAGCTGTAAAGAAGATTGAGTGTCCAGGCATGTGATCTCTGTACTCTAACTCTAAGTATAGAATGGGTGGTTCCCTTTTACAGATAAAACTGCAAGAGTTCCTATGATTGGCAAATTCAAGCACAGTCCACTGTCCATTCTGAAGGACAGTTTGGCTTTTTCCTATATAACTTTAAGGCAATGCAAAGACTCAACCAGTCTCAATGGAGGAGCATCCCAACTACTAAGCTTTTCCAGGCATCTTCCCCACCCCAAGGCAAATGCCTCTGCCACCTCCCATGAGACACTGAGACCTGCCAGCCTTGCCCTATGAATGATAGAGTAGTTGGTGTTGTAGGAAGAGATTGGGCATTGTGACCCAGACCCACTTATGGCCCTGCTTCAATCTAGAAAGTAACCCTGAGCCCATTACTTCTGATCTCTGATTCCCCGTGGCATTATAGCTTGAGACAAACAGTAAGGCCAAATGCATGACCCTAAGTCCTTTCTACCTTCATTTTTTTCCATAAGTCTTACTTGCTATTATTGCCTTTCCATGAGAATGTCGGTGGGTATTCTTGACTCAGTAAGGACATTTGTGGATCAAAGCTTGGTACTGACTGCTCTGACAAAAAAAAAGAAAGTTTTGACTAAAGCCATGGGCCCAGGTGCGAGGCACAGATACTCAGCAGCTGGTAATATGCAAAACCAGTTTCTAGTCTCAGCCGTCGAACAGGGAACTGCTTTCAGCCACAGAGCAACTGTCTTGAGGATGTGAGCAGGTGGAGGTAGAATCTAACTTTTCTTCCATTACCTCCACCCACGTCTGACCCCATCTCTTAACTGTTAAAAAGTTAAATATTTCTTCTTTCTGTTTCATTGGATTCTGTGAGCCATCCCTCATAACCTTAAAGCTAATCTATTTTTATAGATTATATAAAATATATATATTATATATTATATATATAATGTTCTGAAATTTATGAAAGACTCTTTCATACCTTATCTCATCTAATACTCACTAGTTCTCACAAGGTTAAGTTCTATTCTAGAACAGCACATGTGAAACAGTCCCGTAGCAACTATGGCTATGCAAAACGTAAGATATCAGATTAGTTTCTCATGATTCACCGTAAATCACTGAAACTCAGACAACTTGAATGAAGAATGATGACATTAGCTCCAAAGATTTTTCCTCCTCTAAATTGATCTCAAAAGATATTCCCTAAAATAAATCAAAACTTGGAGGTATGGTGGTCTTCACAGACAGTCCCAGCACTTCTGGTGGAAAGATGGAAGGGTCACTGCAATTTTGAGGCCAGCCCAGTCTACAAAATGAGTTCCAGGAGAGAGAGAGAGAGAGAGAGAGAGAGAGAGAGAGAGAGAGAGAGAGAGAGAGAGAGAGAGAGAAGAGAGAGAAGAGAGAGAAGAGAGAGAAGAGAGAGAAGAGAGAGAAGAGAGAGAAGAGAGAGAAGAGAGAGAAGAGAGAGAAGAGAGAGAAGAGAGAGAAGAGAGAGAAGAGAGAGAAGAGAGAGAAAGAGAAGAGAGGAGAGGAGAGAGAACAGTTAAAGTGGTAACGCCCACACTTGGCTCCACGGTATAACTCTTGAAAAACATGGAATTCATTACCGGAGTCATGGGCCTCACCAGCTGAGACACTTATTGATCTGATCTGCTTTCGAGGGTGATCTAGGCTTCTCAAGTTTTCAAAGCTTCCGGATGAGTGTAGCATACAGTCAACATTGAGAGCACTGTTCTATGGGGTTTACTCAGGCGAATCCTGACTTCTGGAGTTTTTTGTTCATTCTCTAGCCTCAAGTTACAGGAGTCCAGATGGACTGTCTAGCAGGCAGAGTCTTCTCTTCGTCTCTATGGTTCCCCCCCGCCCCCCCCTTATTCTCACAATAGCCATTTGCCCTCCTCCCATCGCATTGCAAAATGACAGGAGACGAATATTGAAATCCGTGCCAGGGAGCCAGGGCTGAAGCTCGGTGGCAGAGCCATTGTCCAGCATGTAGGAGACCCTAGGTTGGATCTCCAGTGCTAACAGAAGGGGGAAAGGGGAACCCTTAGAGAAGGGGAAAGTGGGAAACCTTTAAATGAGAGCCAGTAAGATTTACTACAAATGAAGGAAAAAAGATCATTTGTACGAGAGAGAGAGAGAGAGAGAGAGAGAGAGAGAGATCTTTATTCTTTGCTAAAAAAAAAAAAAAGCAAACAAAACAATGATATGTTTGAAGGGCAAACATGCCTTTGCTGTGACAGAGAGTTTACCCATAACAAAGCCAAAGGATTTGAGTGACACTCCCTTGCTGACTTCATCTGTGGGCACTGTCGGCTTCCAAATGTTGTCATTGCAAGTGATGTGTGCATTCATCTTTTATTAATCACTTCGACAGCCAAGCAAATGCCAACATTTCACCAAGGAGACAGCAAAATTTAAAAACATGAAATATAATTATAATTGATATAATGTCCTATATGAGGCCCTGATTTTATCAGCAGAAGATTAAGCCTGAATAATCACTGGGAACCTGATAGGCAATTTTCTATTGTCATTGACCTGGCCTGGATTATGAAGGAGCAAGAAGGACCTCTGCCTCTGCCTCTGCCTCTGCCTCTGCCTCTGCCTCTGCCTCTGCCTCTGCCTCTGCCTCTGCCTCTGCCTCTGCCTCTGCCTCTGCCTCTGCCTCTGCCTCTGCCTCTGCCTCTGCCTCTGCCTCATAGGTAGGGAAAGGAGTCCAAGAACACAGATACTGTGTTCTGTGATCAGAAGACAATTCCCAGCAAGAGGCAGAGAGGAAAACACACTTACTGTGTAAGCCTGGCCGCCTGGGCTGGGTCCCCTGAACCAGCATAAAGGTGAAAGGAGAGACAGCTTCACAAAATTGTCCTCTGACCTCCCCACACATACCATGGTTCTTGGAAACACACACACACACACACACACACACACACACACACACACACACACACACACACACACACATTTAGAAAGAAAACAACCCTGAAAGACAACTTAAATGTGTTTATTCATGGACTCAATAACAATTTTACTGTAAAACATACATTAGGAATGTTTGCGTTTAAAAATTCAGAGGTCTATGACTTCAAGAGTTCAGCATCTAGTAAAGAACATGATTTCATGCTCAGAGTCCTTGTCAAGGTCCTTTGCTCAGTCCCAGGCCATGAGCTCTGATTCTGACTTAGTTTCCCTAAATTCCCCCCCCCCCCCCCAAGCAGACTGACCTATCTGCTCCATGAGGGAATGATATGGGTGAATGAACTCATTCTAATGCATCCCTCCAGAGCCAAGCACATCTAGGCTGGACTCTGTCCTGTTTAGAGCCACCTACCTGTTGACCCTGCTCACCCTTCTCCTGCACCCTCAACTCTATCTTCCCCTGTCCTTCCTCTGCCACCTGCCAGTGGTGGCCATCTGCCACACTTCTAGAGAAATCCCCCAGATGAGGGCACTGTTCCTCATGGATAATAAGACCTTCTTATTCCTATGGAGGACCTAGAACTTCTTCTCAGTCACTCTTGTGGAGACCAAGTTCTTGCAACATAGCCATCTGTGACCCTCCCCTGTGCATTACCTGGCAATGATGATTCCAGGGTTTCCTGTGACCTGGCTGGTATCTTTTGTCTTGTGGGTCTGGCTAATTCTGTCATGGAATTAACAAATACTGCATGCATGCTTATCTGTGGACACAATGTATTGGACCCTATGGCCAAGGCACATGTCACACACACACATATACACACAATCATAAACACACATGGTTGTCATGTAGAGCAGCAGAATAGTGGTGCTGCCAGTTGGTCAATTGAGCTGAACATCAGAGTAAGAACTCAAGTATAGAGAATTCAGGATCAGAAAAGGCCTGATCCTGAGACAATACAGTTTATATTAAGGCAAAAAAAAAAGTGCACCTGCACAAAGAAGTGAAGGGGGAGTGTTGAAGGATATACTCTGATTTTGAAGGTCTGAATAATAATGGCATGTGCATTGGAATCCTTTTTATAGTTCTGCTCTTTCCCTAATAAGATTCGAATGCAGTTTATGCCATCCAGAAATTTCATGCACATATTTGCTGACTCAGTGAACATCAGGATAATTGCCCTCATCATTTTCGTCATTGCCCTGAATACCAAGTTCTCCATCCACAATCAATCAATCAACCATTCAGTCAAATTCTACAAACAGATATCTTTTTTGTGTCTAACCCTGGCTCCTGTCATCACCACTATTGTTACAACCTCCGTCCTCCTGTGTGTTGCAGGAATCACAGGACCGGGGATGCCACACAGTCTTCCAAACAAATACCACATCAAGCTCCAGAGAGTGCAGAACACAGTGTCAGGTGCTGCAAGAAAGAGATTCTTCCACAGCCTGGAGAGTATGAGGAGAGATAAGAGATTAATGTCAAAATAAATAAATGAAACTGAATTCCAGCATAATCCTGCAGTGCAAGAAGTACAATTTTACAGTATCAGTTAATAGCCAAACAAGAGACAGTTAGAAAAACCTTAGAAGTTAATGCAGTTCAATTAGAGAGATAGGAAATCCCTGTAGTTTGAAATGGATTTAAAGGAGAAAAACAGGGTGAATCTTGGGAAAAGGTCAACTTTCAGTAGATGACTGAGTAGAAACAGATGAGTCGTTCCTACGGCATGACCCAGGTGAGGAAGCAGAGACCAGGAAGGCTCTGATGAGATGTGAGTAAACCAATCTGAGAGAGATCTCATTCTAAGGAGTTATGGGGAGGAGCCGGGCCTGCAGAAGAGCTGTATATGGTAGATCTTGGAAAATAAGACCATGAATTTTACATTTTAGAAGATGACCACATTGCAGGCGTTTTGGTACGGGACAAGAACATCTACCACAGTAACTAAAAGCTGTCTTCCTCCAGGCCTGCAGGACATATAGGGACAGGACACATGGTGCATTTTATTCCATCATTATTCCAGTGAGTCTCTGTCCCATGCTATGAGGAAGGAATAAGTGAAACAATATTTATAATTCAACTTCCCTTAACTACAGTGGACTTCATAGACTGCATGGGATTTAGGGGAAGAGTTCAAAGACAAAAACACTGGTGAGCATACAGACTAGACGTTATTCCAAGTGTAGAAAAATGTTAGAAGCAAAACTGAATCTTGATATTGAGAACTGAACCAAAGGTAAAGCTGTCTGCACAGTGCCTTCTATGTTCTAGTCTTGTTTTTTGTTTTATTCTGTTAATATCAGAAGACATCACACCACCTGGGTAACACTCTGAAAACTGAACAAAAAGAAACATAACCCCCCAGGTCTTCTTCCTGCCATCTCTGGTAGCCACCATATCTGACCTCCACCATGCTTCAGCACGGCCACTTCTGACTAGACAAGCCACATCCAGGTGAGGCTGGTATGAGGAACCTGCTTTTCTGATACTGATTCACACAGGAATCTGAATCTCACCTGTTACTAGTCTGGAAAGAAGTTCAGAGTATTTTTATGGAGACGAAGTCAATATATGATGGCCGTGAGAACGAAACTCAGCATCCATGGTCAAAGCACGAGCAAGGACTCAGTACCCTAAAGAGCAGTGAGGAGGCAGGAGACAGCGGGTAGACTTACTAAGTATTTATAGAATCTCTCAGAGTCAAGGAAGAAAGCAAATGGCTATTCTTGACAGGCCTGATTAACTTACAAATAGGACTTCCCCAACAGCAAAATGCCCCTGCTTCCCCCAAGACAACACAAACCCAAACTTCTGTCCAAAATAAAATCTCCCCGTCCAGCAATCTCCATTCTAAATAGCCCCCTACCAGGAATCCCACCACAGAAAGCAGGAGATCTTTACTGGAGCTACTGACAGATTTCAGGGTGTGTCTACTCCTGGAATTATGTTTGCAAATGCCTATCGCAAGCACACTTATCACCTCATTAGGGAACTGCTCCTTGATGACAGTCTCTCTCTGAGTCTCTGCCATATAAAGCCATGTCTTCATACACTGATAGGCCATGGACTTTCCCTTCCAGGCACTTTTCCCAATGTGTAACAATGTCATTACTCGTCAGACATGTAATTCCTGACTCCCACAAGATTGCTGATTCCCCGAGGAGGAGGAGGCTGCACCTGTGAGTCCCCTGCATTACCCCTGACACAGGCATTGCCTTCATATGCATATTTTAAAGTATTAACTGAACCAATTATCAAAAATTTTACCCTTTAGATCATTCTGTATGAACATGCTTTTCTATTTTATAGAATGTCTTTTATAAAATCTTTATCAGTGCCTGGTGCCTTTAATCACAGCACTCTAGAGGCAGAGGCAGGTGGATCTCTGAGCTCAGGGTTAGCTTTATCTACCTGGTGAATTCCAAGCAAACCAGGACTACGTAGTGTGAACCTGTCAAATACGAACAAACAAACAAACAAAAAACAAAGCACTTTACCAGGGAGCTGTGGTGTTTGCTATTGTTGAAATGGGAACTGTAAGTAGACCTTCACAATACCAAGGAACTGGACAGCAGGGAAGGGTAGTAGACATCGCAATCAATCCTCACCCAGACCCCATCCAAACATCTGAGTTCCCATTGGTACAATCTGATTTTAGAAAAAAAAAAAAAAAATGAAGAAAGAGCCACATCTGGAAACTCCCAATTTTCTTACATTTTTTTTTCCCTTCAAAGGAATAAACTCTCTCTTGGATTCTTTATTTACCTCCACTAGCTGGCATTAAAATACTGCTTCGGTGAAGCTTTCTGTTAAAACCGCACCCACAAACAGCCTTCTAATGAATTCCAATCATGTGACCGTGCCAAAAATCCCTCTCCAGCAGTTTCTGACCGACCAGAACAGTTTTCCTCCCCCCCCCCCCACACACACACACATACACAGTGTTTCCCTGTTTGACAAGGGGACAAGTGGAAAACTGTGAGCAAAATGGTGACAAAAGATCAGAGTCAGGGGAAGTCTCTGCTGACGGCCAGAAAAGGTTCTTGTTGTGTTCTACCTTCTTCCTGCTGATGCAGCTACAGAAAGTAACCACATTAATTACGAGTTATCACAAGTGTTTCCAAACTGTGATGAGCGCTCTTTGTGTCATGTGTACACTGTGTGTTTCAACCCTCACAACTGTTAGAAGTAGGTACTCCACCCAGCACACCAGGAAACTGAGACACAAAGGTGTAGTTACACTTAGGATGCTTAGGATTAGGCATCACCACTTTTTTTTTTTTTTTTTTTTTGAAAAGAGGTTTTTCTGTGTGGCTCTGGAACTCGCTCTGTAGACCAGGCTGGCCTCGAACTCAGAGCCACCTGTCTCTGCCTCCCAAGTGCCAACACTGCCTGGCTCAAAGATTTGCACTTTTCAAAGTTAAAACACTAACAACACCAAAAACAAAAAACAAACAAAACCCCAGCAGGGGGTGGCACATGCCTTTTAACCAGCATTCCAGAGGCAGGCAGGCAGATCTCTGTGAGTTCACAGCCAGCCTGGTCTACAAAGCCAATTCCAGGACAGCCAGAGCTATTATACAGAGAAAACCTGTCTGGAAAAACAAAACAACAATGAGCAAACAAACCAAGAAAACCCACTCAGAATTATGTTTGTAATTTCCTATGAACCATTATTCCTCCTCGTGAGTTTTTTTCAAGTTATTATTAAAATCAAGAAAAAAAAATTTAAACTCCATGTGACAAAGGAAGAGCTGATTTCTACATGTAAGATAATGACAGTCCTATCATAATGAGTCATATAAATTGTAAACATATCATACATGTTTTTTTTTTCAACCTAACAGATTGATCAAAAATAAAGTGTGAGAATAAGCTGCTTTCTGGTGAGAAAGTAAATTGCTGCAAACCCCAGAAGGGTAATTTTTAGCAAAATTAGAAAGGTGCGTGCTATTTGATTAAACCCATTTCATAGAATTTAGTCTACGGTTAATGTGAGCACATGCAAGATGAGTGTGTGTGTGTGTGTGTGTGTGTGTGTGTGTGTGTGTGATGCCTGCATATGAGTATACAGGTGTACACACTCATGTGTTTGAATACAAAAGCCAGAGCAAGATATCATATCTACCTTTTTCATTGGCTCATCCTTGAGACAGTCTCTCACTAAACCAGAATCTCTCCCTTTTTCCTAGGCTGGCTTACCTTTTAGGCCTTTTAGGATCTACTGGTCTCCATTCCACAGTGCCATGGTTACTTGTATGCACAGCCATACCCAGGTGTTTTTTTTTTTTTTTAGTGGTGTTGCAAATTCAAATTTAGGTCCTCGGGCTTGCAGAGCAAATCCCTTATCTGATGACCCAGATCCTCGCCCCTATATTGCCAAAATATCAAAAGACAAGAAATAACTTTGACAACTGCTGTCAGGTGACTAGTTAAATCATGCTCCATCTACACCAAACAAACAAACAAAATGAAAAAGACTCCATTTGCACCCACCCAAGCAGACCTCTGAGATACACTGTGAAGTGGGGGAGAGCAAGGAGCTGAGCAGCAGACATATTACACAACCATTTGCATAGAAAGACACAGAGACACCACAGTGAATAAGGCATTTGGTTAGGAGTGTAGAATTACCGGTTTGTAAGTCAATGGACTGGTTCCTTATGGAGGTGTTAATACAGACAAATATTTCTAAAACCACAAACCTAAAACTGCTGAAAGTGCCCCCCAACACGGTAGTTAGAAGGGAGATTTTCCAAATACAATTGTCAATAGAGTTTGAGTTCTTAATCACGTCACTGTGTTTCACATAAAAAATGTTTAAATTCACTATGTAGTCCCACTGCCTTTAACACTGCAGTCCACAGCCCAGGCTCACTTAGTCGAATATACCCTAAAGCAGGGCAACTGTTTTTACTCAGGGGAGAGTGTAATCTCTCTCCATCAGGAATCTGGTTGTAAACTCATCTCTAAAATTTACGTATTGACGCCTTTTAACAAAAGTTCTTCTTTCCTAAAACACCAGAATTTATTGAATTCCAATGAATACACAAGCAGCGTCAGTTTCACCATTTTAATTCATCAAATATTGCTGTTTCCACATGGAAATCACAAATTCTGTTTTTCCAAACATAACTATAAATGTCAATTCAAATCACTCACCACACTTCACCCAATAGCAGAGAGAGAGAGAGAGAGAGAGAGAGAGAGAGAGAGAGAGAGAGAGAGAGAGAGAGAGAAGGGGGCAGAAAAAGATACAGAATGGCTACAAAGGGGTAAAAGAGGCTATAGGATTCAGAGAGGCCCTGCTAAGAGCAAGAGCAAAGAGCTCAAAGAGCTGGCATGGGCTATCAAGAGCTTTTCATTCTGTCTTACAAACACCCATGTTTAACCACGTATCTTTCCAAAATTACCTTTCAAAACATTTGTATAATAATTGGAGCAAGTTATTTTTAAAACAATATTTGGGACATTAATACAGTGTTTTTTTTAAATGGCATTTGAATATAAAATAAGTGAGATTCTTAAGTCTATTTTTTTTTAACAAAAAGATGATGTTTATTCAGTGCAGATGTGGGTTTGTAACATTTGCTTGAGGAAAGTAAAAAGGTTCCCTAAGACAGTTAGGAAAATGAGGCAATCACAATGGTCTTTTTTGAAAGGAATAATGAGCATGGGAAGCTGCAGAGAGGAGAAAACTTAAAGGCAGGAAAAGAGAAATATTACTGAGAAATGAAACAGAGTAGCAGCAAGAATTTCCCCCAGTAATCTTCACAAAACCAAAGCTGCAGTTTCCAAATTGGGCAAGAGACAAATAACCTCCATAGGGTGAAGAGTGATCAGGACTCCTAGCCCAGACCACTGCAGCCAGAGCCACCTGTCCTTTGGGGTTCTGGTACTGACTGTTACTCTGTCTTCTGCTTCCCACGCACATGGACATCCCAGTTCAGCTGAGACACAAACATCTTTTCTGTAACTCCCCAGTAGCTAGCTGAGATGAGGTGATCCAGTTGATCAAGACTTTTACCTAAAGAATTAATCAGTAATAAAGCAATACCAGACATAGAAGCAATAGAACACATTGTATTTCATACTTTAGGTCAATACTGGCTCTCCAGGATTCAGAATCTCCATTTTCATAATATCCCAAGTTAAGGAAGAATGCTCAGAGTCCCTGTATTTTCCTCTCCTCTTCCCCAAGGAGGGAAGTCCACAGTGTGACCCCCAAGTCTGCCTGTGAAGACATGTCCATGAAGGTGAGCTCACTTCCAAGGGAGGTTACCCTCACCTGAGTCTCTTCAAAGGGTCTGGATGAAGAGACCATGCTTTCTAGGCCACCCAGAAACCCCTGGCAAATAGGAGTAGCTGCCTGAATGTGCCTCGAAACCTGAGATTATTGGTGATGAGGATAAATGGATGTACAGACATGCACAAGTAAAGAATAATTTGCCAGGGCCAATACCACATGTTATCTGATGAGATGAAGACTGTGGCATCGATGACCATGGACACAAACGACAGTGCATAAAGAACCAGGAAGGAGATGAGTGACTTCAGAGCTCTGCTGTGAGCCTGGGTGCTGGGGTCCTGCAAGCTGTGGGCATTGTGCTGCATTCTCTGGGTATGTCTCCTGAGGGAATTAATCAACAGCAAAATTGAGACCAGAAAGAGAGAGCAAGGAATTGACATGGTGACAAGTTTCAGGGGCATAAAATAATCTAGTTCCAGCCTTCTGTTCCACTCTTTAAAGGTTGTGTTCCCAGAAATTTTCCTTCTTAAGAATGCCTGATACACAGCATGGTTTCCCCAAAAGAACAGCAGAGTTACGATGAAGGACACCAGGATGGAGCCCAGCAGGAGCCAAGGCACCAGTGCTGGGAGCCTCCACTTCAACCATAGGAAGGCAGGATGGGAGAAGTTAGCAATCTTGGTACAGAACAGGACGCTGAGCCAGGTGCCAAACCAGAATGTGGCTGAGTTCAAGAAGTCCCAGTGGAGACCAATGAGCTGCCGGGCAAGACCCTTGGAATACTCGACCAGGTAGAGGAAGTAGTAGAAACTGTTCACTAGCCCAACGCACTGCTGGCAGAATCTGGAGACACCCAAACTAAGGAGGATCATGTCCAAAGGGAGCAGCCTACCACGACGTAGCCATTCCCTGCTCAGTATCAGCACAATGAAGCCGTTGGCCAGGATCCCCAGGAGACAAAGCAAGACAAAGATCAACATGAAGAAAACTGTCAGTGCTGGTAGCATTTCAGCCCCTCCTCCAGTCACCGCTAGTTGCTGTGGCTCCTGGCCTCCTCCCTGCCCCTATCTACAGTCCCTCACACTCCCTTATAGAGACTGGAGATAAATAGTTGGGTTCTGCATCTGAGCAAGAACTTCAATGTGAAGGATGCTCAGGCAGTAGATCAAAGGTGTGCTCTGGGCTCAGATATGATGCAAATATCCCCTGGGCTTGGGTACCATGGGGCAACAGCTGCTCATGATTTGCCTTCTCTGATTTTGCCTACATCCTATCCTATCGTGCTTGGAATAGCACCAGTGGGGAGGGATTTTAGTCTTGGTAAGTTCCATCCTTATCCTATCATTGGACTATAGGACCATTCATCTTTCTATTAGGTGTAGATTGGTAGGTAAGTAGATAGATAGATAGATAGTAGATAGATATAGATAGATAGATAGATAGATAGATAGATAGATAGATAGATAGATAGATAGTAGGTAGATAGATAGATAGATAGATAGATAGATACATACATACATACATACATACATACATACATACATACCTAGATGCATAGATATCTAGTACAGGGGGTACCTAGCAAAATAGTGACACTAAAGAAGTCAGTCTTAGCTGAGTGTCCTTGCCACGTATCTACCCTCACTCATGAATAGCCACTCCTTCAAAGTCAATACCTCAGGTCTACCTTTCTACCCAAATCTCTACTTAAATTCCCTATGTTATAAGTAATTTATAACCATCTAAACCAAAAAGAATACACTTCCTTGTGGTTGCAGGACTGAGTGCATTTGTATCCTACTGGATATTGCTTAGAGTGCACTTGGGTCCTATAAAGACTGAGACAGAGGCTGTCCTCCATCTTTGCAAAATGAGCCGTTTAAAAATGGTCACTGACTTCATTAGACCAGCAGGGTGCGGTATGAGCAAGACATAAATAACACATTCTAGAATCTCAACAGATCTCCTTTGCCTGTTTTATTGACTAGACACCCACACCTCTGTTACAGGGTGGATTCCTTTGCCTAGAATCAAGACATGGCTCTTAGCAACTGGGAAAGTGAAGAATCCACAAAGTTCCAAAAGTCAGGGTTGGTGTTCATGAAGGCCACCTTAGATTTGTCTACCACGATGAGAGACCACAGCTTAGAAGGCACAAGTGAGCCCTTGTCTACCAACATCAACATTAGAGACAGCCCTACAGGACCACATTGAAAAGTAAAACTACTTTAACATGCCTATCATCTCAGGGAGTTACGTTTTTTTAATGACTTTTATGTGTGACAAAGACACATAAGACCTACTCTTTCAGCAAATTGCAAGTGTGTACTTCGGTATGACCAGCTGCTGTCACATGGTTGTACGTTTAGCCTCCAGGACTGGGTTGTTCAGCATAGCTGAAATTTTGTACCCCATGACCAACATCTCTCCACTCATCCTCACATCCTAGATCCCTGGCAACACCACTCTACTCTTGATATCTGCAAGTTCGGTTACTTTAGTTTCCACGTGTGAAGTTCTGCAGTGTTTATCTTTCTATGTCTAGAGTTCTTTGCTTAGTTTAATGTCTTCTACAGCATAATGCTCATTTGTGTTGTTCCAAATATGAGTATTTCTTTTTTAATTTAAGAGGACTTTATTTACTTTTGTATGTTCTTGAAGAAAACCATTCACATACATGCAAAAATTAGACAACTGATAGGGGACTTAGGTTTTACTTTACACATACTGATTTGTAGAGCAGACATAATTCTTCAGTTCAGTGGGACTTCCACATGATTACAGTCACAAAATTGTCACACTATATTAAAAGACAAAACTAAGTGGAGACAGACAAAATAGGAAGCTCTATGCCAACTTAGACCCAGGGTGTACTGCCTGTAATACAAGATCTTGGAAGTGTCTCCTATGAACTTACCAAAATAGAACCAGAGGTCAAAGGTCACAAACAGTGGCTTACAAAATAAAACCTCTTTTCCAAGAGCTACTGGTTTTATAGAAAAATATTACAAATAAAATTAATACTCTTTGAGGTGTTTATTCCAAAATCACATGTGGTGCACTGGTTCATAGAAACCCCTTTAAGACACAGTGCCTGGCGGAGACTGAATTACTGGTTAGGTGCACCATGACCACCCTTCCAGCTCAGCCCACTGGCTGACAATCATAACGTTGTCAGCCATTGGGTACACTTATAATGTGTTCCTAGTTTGAGATTCAGAAAAAACTGCTAGGGAAACATGACATAATTTGTATCTCTTCCTGAAAGAAGGAAATCAGTAGAAATTTGTCAACATAAAAGAGATTTTTTTTTTTTAAATAGAAAGAAATCACTGATTCTTCTTCATAGCTGGAACTTCACTCAGAGACGGTTCGAATTTAATTTTGGTTTTTGAGACAGGGTCTCACTATGTAAGCCAGGGATCCAAGTTGGTCTGAAACTCTCCACGTAGCCCAGATTGACCTAGGACTTATTGTAATTCTCCTGCCTCAGCTCCCTGAGTGCCAAGTTATCATGCCTGGCTCCAAATTATCATGCTATCCTAAAAGGCTGGAGGCTAAGTAACATTTGGTAAGCAGGGATGTTTCAGAGCGCTACTCCACTTAGTCCAATTCTCCTGATTTCCCTTCATGATTATGGAAATCATACAGAAAAGAGATCTTACAAGCTATGTACAGCAGTTTACATCTCGGTTTCTTTTTTCACTTGATGAATGGTTGAAATGAATTCATGACATAAGTTCGTCATGGAAATCTGTATAGGCACATGGAAGCTTCACTGGAGGGGCAAGATCTTGAGCAGGATCATGATTCTGGATTCCACATCCTTAATAAGTGGAACTGTGTAGTACATCAGTTCCTCCAGCCAGACTTGTGCCATGCTGCATTCCGTATGTTTTTCTTCTCTGGTCTGAAGATCTTTATAAGCAATAATTGCCCCATTCAACCACTGCTTTTGGTCGGAGTTGGTAGGACCTGAGTTTGTTTATATTGGGTCCTGATCTCAGCACCAACTCATTCCAGAAACTGAACTGCAACAGCAGCTGATTCCTTCTGGAGAGAAGCATGTCACTTCTGGCCCACGAATATTTACAAATTCCTGGTTTTCTTTGAGTTTATTTATGACCTCTATGAGGGCTGGATAGCCTCCTTCATCTCTCCAGAGGTGGACGGCTTGATCCTGCTCGCCACACCATATGTTCCATATCCCCACCAAGGTACAAGGGTACAGCTTGTCTTCTTGAGTCTTTGGTAACACTTCTTGATAAATTTTGTTGTACGCGATCAGGCATTTGGACTTAACATTGTGAAACTGTAACTTGTAACAGACTGCTTGTCTCCTTTTTTGGCTAGGAGGTTAGAGTTGATCTTTTCTTGGATCAACCTCTCTGACAAATAAAGACTTTAGCCAGCTGTCCTCCTGAGCTCTGTAACTTGAAGATGTCACTCTCGTGAGCCTGGGCAGGAAGTTGCCAGGGACAGCTGGCCACAGCAGGCCTCCTCGACTAAAGCACTTGCACCACCATCTTGCTCCTACTGTCTGGGTGCAGCTGACTATGACGCTCCCTAGTATTTCATTTTTTAAGGCTGAATAATATTCTACCGTGGTCATGTATCATGTTTTCTTTACCCATTTACTGATTAGTACTTTTTTATTTTGTCTCCATGTCTTGGCTACTGTAGCTGAGACTTTGGTGGACATAAAAATGCTGCTGGCTCTGATACAGTGATTTCACTTCCTTTGGATATTGGCTGCTCTGGTTTGGATATGTTTGTTCTGCACCAAAACTCATGCTGAACCTGGGTTCTAATGAAGACATGTTAAAAACTGTTGTGGACTTTCAGAGGTGAGTAGTTCATTAGGAGAGATGAAGTCTTTTTCTCTTGCACGTTCTCAATCTTGTAGGAGTGGACTGGTTGGGAATGTAAAGTGCTGCTGGTGTCTCCCTAGTCTCTTGATGTGGGATTCTCTTCCACATACACCCGCTTACCTTTCTTCCTTCACCAGAAGCTAAGCAAATGTCAGTGCCATATCCTGAGCTTCTAAACCATTCTCTTTAGAAATTACCCAGTCTAAGGTATTTTGTTATAGTGACAGAAAATTGACTGAGATTTAACAAAAACCTAGGAACGGGACTGTTGAATAATAAAGTGTTCTGTTCGGGTTTTTTATTTTTTTCTTTCTCTTTCTTTTTTCCTGAACATCCACATTATTTACCAAACTGACTGTGCCAATTTACATTCCAACCAATGCATACAGGGACTTGTTTTCTCTGCCTCCTCCCAACATTTATCTCTTTTTGGTAACCACTAACAGGTGTGAGGTAATGCCTCTTCGTGGTTTGGATTTGCATTTCCCTGAAGCAGATGATGCTAAGAACATTTTCACAAATTTCTTGTGTGTTTGTACGCCACTTTTGAAAACTATCATCTCCTCAGATCCTCTGCTCACATTTAAATCAGGTTGTTTGGGGATGATTTTGCCATTGAGCTGTATAATTCCCTTACAATTTTCTTCTTTCTCAGTGAAGAAACCATTGTTTCCACATTGCATACTCTTGGCACCTGAGTCAAAGTTTGGTTGTCTGCATGTGTGTGAACCTGTGTCTGAGATCTCAGCTGTGTCTCATTGGTCTATACGTCTGGTTTTATTCCAGCACTGTGTTGTTTGCCTTCTTTTGGGCTAGTTACTGGAAGTTTATTGTGTTACTTCTGTTTTGTGTTTCTCTGATCTTCCAGGTCCCATATAGCATTGTGTGTGATGTTTGTATGCCTGAAGAACAATTATTTTTTCCACTGGATTGATTATTTCCTTTGTTGTCCATGGGCTTTTTAGTCTGATAGAACCTTCTTTCTCTATTTTAATGATGTTCTAAAGCTCAGCACCCATATCGACATCAGGGAGTGTTTGATTATCTTCACTTCTTACAGTTTTTTTTTTTTTTGGTTTTTTTTTTTGTTTTTGTTTTTCGAGACAGGGTTTCTCTGTGTAGCTTTGCACCTTTCCTAGAACTCACTTGGTAGCCCAGGCTGGCCTTGAACTCACAGAGATCCACCTGGATCTGCCTCCCGAGTGCTGGGATTAAAGGCATGCGCCACCACCGCCCGGCACACTTCTTACAGTTTTATGATTTAAGATCTTAAGCTTGAGTGTTTAACCTATGTTAAGTCATTTTTGTATGTGAGCTGTGTAATGTAGGGGCCTGGCTTCACTCTTCTGCCTGTGGATATCCTGTTTCCCCACTGTCCCTGGCATCATTTATTGGGGAAACCCTATTTTCCTCACTGCATATTCTTGGCACTCTAGTAAAAATTCAGTTGACCATATGTGTATAAACTTGTATCTGAGCTCTCTGCTGTGTCTCATTGTCTATATGTCTTGTTTTATTCCAGTACCGTATTGTATGCATTCTTTTGGGATGGTTACTGGAAATTTTTTGTGTTCCTTTAGTGTTATGTTTCCTTGATTTTTTTTTAATGTTCATATAATCTTGGGTGTGATTTCTGCATACTCAAAGAAGCAATTATCTTTCCCAGATTCTACAAACTTAGTTTTCAAAGGAAACACACACACACACACACACACACACACACACACACACACACACACACACCAAAAATAAATAAATAAATAAACATTGAGAAACAAGCCAGGCATGATGGCTAATTCCTGTAATCCTAGCACTTGGGAGGAAGAGACTGGAGAATCAGGAGTCCACAGTTCTCCACAGCTACACAGTGAGTGCAAAGTCAGCTTGAGCTACATGAGACCCTGTGTCAAAAACAAAAGCAGAAGTTTTAAAGTGTGTGTAAGTATGAAGTCACAGTCTAGATGCGACATCGCCCTCTAGTTATAGGGAGGACAATGGTGGCTCCAGCTCCGGGTGATGTAATGGCCCTGGCCCTAGGGCAGAGGGACTGAAGAACTCTGGGCAGCTCCACCAGCTGAGATTGGAGTTGATGAAAACTGCAGTTTACCTGAGTGGAAGGAGCTTCTGGTGTCTCTGATAGGGAAGGGCTGCTCAGTGGAGGGCACCAGGGGCCTCCTGCTCTACTTTCCACTGATGGGGCCTCTGCAGCTGAATTTTTCTCTTCTGCATTGAGCTGTGATGATTGCTGGCAAGGATCAAACACATTCAATGCTCCCTATCTTTTTCTGTGTAGCCATCCTAGCTTTTGTACTCTGCTTCATAGCTGAGCTTATTATATTCTGGAACTCTCCAAGAACAATTGTTTTCAGGAGGAAGTTATTATTGTTTTGTGGGACGACTTGGATTATGACCCTTAGTCTGCCATCTTGTTCCAAAAATATTTTCAGAGTGAAAACATATTCAAGTTAAACTATATTAAGAGATTTTCTGTTTAATACTTCCAATGTGTTCTGATTTGTCTATGGCTGTTTTTAAGCATTCACATATTCTGTTAGAATATGATTTTATCATGAAAGAGTCATGTGAGAAAATCAGTCCAACTAAAAATATGAAAACTGTTATCCCCACTGCATAAGGTGATCAAGACATTCCTGTGATATTCATGTGGGATGATTCCTTGACCTCCCATGAGTACCAAAATCTTCAAAATGCCCCAGTCCCTTGACACAATAGAATAGAAGTGGCATATCACTTGTGCACATCTGTATGCACATCTCTAGATTGTTTATAATGCCTAGTTCAATATAAATACTATTTAAGTAAAGTGCTGGATTTTTTTCCTTTTTTTAACTTACTCTTCTCATATATTATATCCCAGTCACAGTTTTCCCTCCCTCAAATCCTCCCAGTCTCCCACTACCACCCCTCTTCCCCAGATCCATCCCTTCTCCATTTCCCTTCAGAAAAGAGCAGGCCTCCCAGGGATGGTTTTAGGTAATAATGATAAGGGGAAAAAAAAGTCTTGACATGTTCATTACAGACATAGTTTTTACTGTGTTTTCCAGTTGCTAACAACAACTTGGATCCAGAGACCCTACTACCACTGTGTGAAAATCAGTAATCCACAATAAAAAAGAGCAGTTCTTCTGAAATCATCTGGACCTGCAGTCTTATCACTATCACAGATCTTACATTGTTTTTCATGTATTTGTTTATCTACTAAATAAAATGTATGGACGTTTGTTTGTTGTGATTCAGGGGACTCATATGCACTCTAGTACTAAGGTGTATCCCTAGCACACAGCACATATGCATAAGTGTTGTTGTTTGTTTCTGCTATTTTGGGAGGCCTGCCACCCAAATAAATCACATATGAAGACTTCTTAATTGTGAATTCCCAGCCTTATCTTGGCTTGTTTCTTGTCAGCTTTTCTTAACTTATCCTGTCTACCTTTTGCCTCTGGGCTTTTCCCATTCTCTTACTTCTATAAATCTTACTCTTACTCCGTGGCTTGCTGTGTAGCTGGGTGACTGGCCCCTGATGTCCTCCCCCTTCTCTGGCTACTTCTTTCTTCTCTCCCAGATTTCTCCCTCTATATATTCTCTCTGCCTGTCAGCGCTGCCTATCCTTTCTCCTGCCAGTTCTTTATTAGAACATCAGGTGTTTTAGACAGGCACAGTAACACAGCTTCATAGAGTTAAACAAACGCAACATAAACAAAAGTAACACACCTTAAAATAATATTCTACAACATGTAAGCACTTTTATTTGCTGCCACAGAAGTCCTATAAAAGTAAGGGCATGAACAAGGTGTTTTCAAATACTTACTAGTTCTTTGAAGAAAATAAAAGAAGATTCCTGGAATTTGCTAAAGAGTGAACGTTGCTCCTTTGTACTTACAGGAGATAGGGAGAAAGTTAAGGGAAAGTTTGTCAAGACAATATATGTGAGCTGAGAGGCCCAGGGAGGCCCAGGGGAGCAGAGCTTGCACTGCACGAACATTCATTCTTGTAATATTATCTAGCTGTAACTGTATTCATCCTCCCTCACCATTACTTTAAACTTGATTCTAAGAAAGAAAACAAGCCAAGGCAGAATGCATAGCTTTTCTTTTCATTCTGATCACATGGATTATCAGAAGATCACCTCAAGTAGTAAAGCAGCCTTAAACCATCCCAATATAGGAATCCTAGATAGCAATATAGTGGCAGCTTCAACCCTTCTGAGACAGGCTGATGCTGAAGTTGAGAGGAAGCTACTGGGACCGGTACAAGAATCTGACTCTGTGCTTACCAGGCCTGGAAAACAATTAATATAGCCTTCTCCTTCCTGGGTTTCTTTCTGAGATCTGAAGATTCCCTACTGGACCTTTCTACACTTGGATATCCAGTTTCCCTGGCATAATTTATTGAGGAACCTATCATGACCCCATTGGGTATCCTTGGCTACATGGGAGGGGCCTGCCCACATCAATCATTAATCCAGAAAATGCAATCAGACTGTGTATTGCCTGTGCCTTAGTATATGTTCTTATTGCTGTGATAACCATGACCAAAAGCAACTTGGGGAGAAAATGGTTTTATTTGGCTTACAGGTTATACTCCATCACTGAGGGAAGTGAGGGCAAACTCAAGACTGAAGATGGAGGAGGGCTGCTCACTGGCTTGCTCTTCATGGCTTGGTCGGTCTGCTTTCTTGTACAACTCTGGACCACAACCGTTAATCAAGAAATCGCATGGCAGACTTGCCCGCAGGCCAATCTTCTGGGCTTGTTTTCTTAGTTGAGGTTCCCTCTTCCCTGATGATATAAGTTTTGTCAGCATGTTTTTTGACAAAAACTAACCAGCACCCCTTTTCTACATCCTTCTGATGGAATCAAGACCCCAAATCTGTTATGACTCCCAACTGAAGACATAACACAGCGTGTTTTGTTGATTTCATGATGGACACTCCTGATCCCCACAAGTTTTTGAGGTGAAAAGAAAGACTTCTTTGTCTTTCTCCACAAACCACAAGAGGAGAATCAACAGAGTTTCATCAAATATTTACTCTCCACAAAATCCTCTCTCCCTAACCATCTCAACATTCCACTTTTTTATCAAAAGACTTCAAAAGCATTGGAACAGGGTGTTTTGTTTCATTTTGTTTTGTTTTTGTTTTTTGTTTGTTTGTTTGTTTGTTGTACCTACTTTGAAAATATGGAAGACTAAACAGAGGAATTCTCATGTTGTTGAGGTTTTGCTCCCCATAGAAATATCAATTTCAGCAGCATGTAACTAAAAAGCAGCATCAAAAAATTTGTTAGTCCTGGAAGGAATTTGGATATTATTCTAGTATAATTGAAATTCATTTGAGGGTTTAAAATAAGGAATAATGCAATCAAGTTTATCTTCTTAAGTTCGTCCCCCAGACAACTGTATGAATAACAGATCTTAGGCAGATCTAGGGTGGAAGAAAACAGTTAGAGGGTACTACCCTGGACTGTACATGCAGATCAGAGCTTCTCCTCAGGTAGAAACCTGAGAGAAGGAAAGCAATAAGATGCTGGTGAATTATGAATGTAAACCTGATATAAGTTGTCTGATCAATAGGGGTAAGAAAAGGAGAAAAATTTAGCACCAATTCTAAAGTTTCAACTTTGTCATTGGAGAGACTTTCATGGAGTCCATTGCTGAGATGAGAAGGAATAGAAGAAGATGTCTGTGGGTGGAAATCTGTTTTGGTCCTGCAGCACTTGAGATGCCTGTTAGATATCTAAGTTGAGACATGAGCTAGACAATTGAAATGTAAGTCTGGACCTCAGTGAGTAGCAAAGGCTGGAGTAACAGGTTTGGAGTCTCAACACTTACATGGTATTTAAAGCTATTAAACTGGATGAGATCATCTGAGGGAAAATCTTGGTCGAGACTGTAAAGGGGGCTGGAGTAAGCATTACACCTTCAGCTTTTAGAGGTTGAAAGCTCAAGAATCCAACTAGTATTATAGAGGACTGAAACTAGTATTAAAGAGGTTCCTCCAAAAGATAGAGGAAACAGAAAGGTGGGGGTGTCAGCCCAGAATGAAAAACATGCCTAAAAGGTTCTATGCTAGATCCCCAAAGTGATCTGCACCCAGAGGTTCTAGGTCATGCTCTCTGGGATGATATCTCCAAAGAACATGTGACTAACATGTTCTAAGGTTTGAGCTGCTCTCAGCTTCTATGCTGGCTAATCTATGTCAACTTAACATACAAAGTAGAGTTATCTGAAAAGAGGGAACTTCAGTTAAAAAAATTCTACCGTAAGATCTGACCATAAGGCATTCTATTCTCTTAATTAGATTGATGGGTGGTGCCATCCTTGGGCTGGTGGTCCTGGGTTCTACAAGAAAGCAGGCTGAGACAGCCATGGAGAGCAAACCAGTAAGCAGCACGCCTCCATAGTCTCTGCATCAGCTCCTGCCTCCAGGTTCCTGCCCTGTTTGAGTTCCTGTCCTGACTTCCTTAGATAATGAACAGCAGTTTGGAAGTTTAAGCCAAATAAACTCTTTCCTCCCCGTTTGCCTTTTGGTCTCCGTGTTTCATTGCAACAATAGAAACCCTAACTAAGACAGCTTCCAAACCCAGTCAACCACAATAGAATAATCAGTGTTGTGAATAGCATCTGCCCAAAGCTTTGCCCGCTGACTGTTTCATCAGAAAAGGCCTGCTTATTATCCATCCATTCAACAAAATCAATCCATCACACGTCTGTCAGACAATAGACCAGGCGTGTTGGTATAATGACTGAGATAGTCTCTTGGGAGAGAAAAACAAGCAGACTGTAATAAATGATAAAGAATAATAACCACAAGTTTGTACTTGTGACTGCTATGCCTCCTCCTGTACTATCCAAAATGCTTTAAATATATTAATATTTTGATTTTCACAAAAACTCAGTGAGTTTCAAGAATGGTGATAAGTTGGTTCCAAAAACTCAAAATGAGTCACGGCTCTAAACGTGAGAACTCCAGCTATAAAGTTCATAAAAAGAAACCAGAAGAGTGTATCTTCATAATCTGGATAGAACAAAGCATTCTTGGCGATAATACCAGATTATAAATGTCTAAAGAGAAAAATAAATTGGAATTAATCAAAACTAAAAGTGTTTTTGCCATCATAACCTGAAAAACAACCACCTAGTGAGAGAAAAATATTTACAAGTCACAGATCCGAGAAGGAATTTGTAAAATTCCAAAACTCCAAAAATGTAAAGACCTTTTAAAATTCAGCAATAGAAAAAAAGAGTAATCATATCAGAGGTGGGAACTTGGGAGGAAGAGGAGGAGAGTAGATGAAGTGGAAAATCATAAAGGATGGAAGGATGAATGTGACCAGAATCCATCATACACATTTATCAAAGAGTACATTCATCAAAAGATTTGAATAGAAAATTCCCCACAGAAGAGACAGAAAACATCAATGAACACAGATGTCAGCAGTGGGTGCTTTCATTGCTACAAACGAGGCATTCATTAACTATAGTTCATGTGTGCTCATGTTTCTCAAGTCTAGACTTAGCAGTTAAACCTGCAATATCCCAAACTCTTCAAACCACCATGGGGCCACATTTGTAGGAATAGAAATCATTAACTTTTCAAAAAGATCACTGTGAAGTTGACTTTTTCAGTAGACACCCAAATCTCCCACCTCTGAACTCTCAGCATCCCACTTCACTTTCTGCCAACCCCTCCCCACTCCAGATGGATTCAAGGATGCCACTTATGGCCATACCACCCTAAAAACACCAGTTCTCAACAAGGATGCCATCGCAATTCCCCATCATCAGTCATGGATGAGCTATAACATAGGTTGCCCAGTGAGAGTGTTTTAAGCTAGGGTCAAGTGACCCTAGTCATTACAACTGAAAGGCAGAGGCATTTTGTTTGTTTGTTTGTTTGTTTGTTTGTTTGTTTGTTTTCTGATAGCTGAAAATAGAAAGCCAGAAAGTCCTTCTCAGTCTAGCCTGGAGTAAATCAAATGTCTGATAGTGTCTATAAAGGTCATGTGGCAAGGAACTGGTGGTTTCTAAATACTGAGTACAATTCCCTGACATGAAGTAGATATGAAGGCTTCATCTCACTTGGCAGTGGGCAGCCATCAAAGCAGAGACTCACAGTGTAACGAAGGGTGCTGAGAATAAGGGACTGTTGAGTTTTCAGCCCTAAATATGACATCTATTCCACCAGCTCCAAGGCCCAGGGGACATCATGGGAAGGGTAAGGAAAGCTGTAGAGCCAGAGACTGGGGAAGAATACCATAAAATGATGGCCTCAAAATATGGTATAGCCATTGTGATCATGAACACACACTAACTATGACCATATGCACAAGATGTGAAAACAGGGATGGGGTGGCTGCTAGTAGGGAGGGAGGAAGGAGTCAACAGGAATGGGAGGGTCATAAGAGAAGGTAATGAGTGAATATGATCACAATACATTATATACAAGTAAGAAACTATCAAAAATGTTAAACCAGTTTTAAAATGAGGTCTTTAATCTTGTAGCTGAGGAAATCAATTCTTAGTCATCAGTGACCCAGGAAGAGGACGTCAAGACTCAGATTAAAATCAAAATCAAGCCCAGGACAATGAGCAGTGTTTCTGGCCAGGCAGAACATAGAGTACTGGCCTACAGAAATATGAGCTAATATAGTTGGTGTTGTTAAAACCATGGAGCTTGACATCTATTTTGTAGCAATAGAGAATGAATTTAGTCTCTTAAGCAAGTTCTCTGAAGCCTGCAGTGCAGACCATTGACTAGCTTTAGGAATGAACAGAAAGAGCATATTACTTGCCTCTGTGTTATTATTTAAGATTTAAATAAGAATTTAAGGTAATTTTGCAAATACTTTTATCCAAATGCTTGGATAGGATATTGGCACCAGCATTTCTTGACTGAAAAATATCATCTTCATTTGAATTTTAACAACATTTATGAAATGTGTAAAATGATAATCAGTTAATCTCCATTATCACAGTTTATTCCTACAACATATAGTGGGCTAGGAATCAACACAATCATAGCTTTAAAAAATATGTTTGCCGGGCCGTGGTGGCCCACGCCTTTAATCCCAGCACTTGGGAGGCAGAGGCAGGCGGATCTCTGTGAGTTCGAGGCCAGCCTGGACTACCAAGTGAGTTCCAGGAAAGGTGCAAAGCTACACAGAGAAACCCTGTCTTGAAAAACCAAAAAACCAAAAAAAAAAAAAAACAACGTTCAAAAAATATACATGACTTCTTCAGGCTCACTAAAGGAAAATCTTCTAATTAGATTTGGATATTTTTTCTATTGTGTTCTTACACTCTGTCTGCTATGTCAAAGTCATCAAATCTACTTCACTGTATGTGTGATAGACAGAACAGAGAGATTATCACTGAAATGATACAAAACTCTGCAAAATAAAATAGTCATAATAAACATCTCCAAAGTGACAGCCAGCCAACTAACACAATGTCTGGGCCTGTCTGGGATAATAAAACATGTGTCTGTGGCAGTTTCAAATAATACATCTTGCCAAGCTACCTAAATACATGCTGCTTGGGACATGATGTTACAGGGCAGAAAAGCCCAGGCTGAGGATACTAGGAAGGATCAGCTCATGGTGCACTTTGTAGGTTCCAAACACTGAGCAAAAATGTAAAGGTCTTGCCTGAAATCTGTGCCTATTCAGACCTTTGGGGTCCATTGAAGGGTGGAATAGCACCATGATGGAGCAGTTCAAACACTTTACTGTGTTTATTTCATTCTAATTCCATTTATATGTTTGTGACGATGTAAAAATATAATTCTGTTAGTGACTGACTTAATCAAATATTTTTACTCCACAGCACTGTATGGGCACTTTTCTTGTGTTACAGCATACTTCCCTGTATTTGCTTGTCCTGAACTTTGCCATCTGTCAAAACAGATGATTTCTCTCGTGGAATGGAAAGAATTCTTTGCTTGTTATTCATTGCTTGATATTTTGTAGGCATCCCACTTATTTTTATATGTCAAACTCTCTTTTCATAGTCACAGAAAGGGATTTTTGAGGCTGTCACTGCAGACAAAAAGTCACAGCATATTGGAAGATAATATAAATGTATTTTCTTAACTTTGTAAAATTATGTTTACATGTCTGATATGTTGGAACTATATGCTTTTGTAGAACACACATAGCACAATTTAGAGTGAGAAGAAGCATCTAGAAAGGGTAGTGGGTGCTAACTGCAATAATCTCAAGGGATCTATAGAGATTTTTAATTTTCTCTGTAACACTCAATATTCCAAGTTTTCTGCAGTGATCATATTACCAAAAAAGGACATGGAAGTTTTTAAATTGCTAAACAATGTGTGATATTGGCATGACCTTCATGTGTCACCCCAAGTTCATGTTAAAGTTCATTATCAATATTATGGCATTGAGAAGTGGAAACTGAGGAACTTGTGAAGCCATGGGAACTGGATGAGTGTCCTCATAACAGGGTTTGAAGGGAACACGCTGCCTTCTGCCCTTCTGCCATTTTGTTGTTGTTTTGTTTTGTTTTGTTTTTGCTCTTAACACCTTCCACGTTATGAAGATGACATGAAGTAAAAGAGTCACCAATAGAATAAGCTCTCCCCAGATAAGGAACTCAGTCCTTTGATCTCACACTTCTCAACCTCTGGAGTGGCAGGAAAATAAATGTCTGTTGTTTATAAATTACTCAGTGTCGCACATTTTCTCAGAGTAGGAATGGAATAAGTCTGATGTATTTCACAAAGACTAAATGCCTCTGTCTACCTATTAGCCCAAACTTGTAAGGTCCTATGACAGGAAGAATGGATTAATCAAACATGTGGGAAGAGGGTAGAAGACTGGGTGGAGCAGGGCTGACCACCACCACTTTAAAAGAGTTGTATATTAATCTTTGGAAGACTTAATTGCTTTTGTGCTTCTGCCAATCCTCTATTTTGACTAATTGGCCAAACTGAACCTCTCAGAACATCTGCTCTGCCCCTCCCTACAGACACGTGTGCCCACCACCAGTCACCAGCACTGTTGTCTTACTACCCACCCACATCTGAGGACCACAACCTCCACTTCCCTCCGTGGCTATGGAATCTGAAGCACTGTGATGGGAATGTCTTTCTGAAAGTCATCACATAAGGAGAAGGAAGAATGACCACTTGAACTTGACTCTTGACTGCAAGCCAGTGTCACTCATACTCTCAGATCTGTCACTTGTGACATCTGGTTTACTTCTGCTCACCTCTGGGTTCATCTCTGAGCAACTATCATTCCCCTTTGCACATCTCTGCTTGTTTATAAGGGGGATCAGGAAGCCTGAGGAAGGCACTGGATATAGAAAACCCAAGTGGCTGGCTCTCCTTTGTGTTTTAGGAATGAGAGATGAGGAAGACATCTGGCTGTGACCAATGACCCTAACTCCTCTATTATGAATTCTTTGGTCCTAACCCCACAGGATCCCCTAAGTTCATAGAAGCCATTCCCAAATATTAAATCAAAACTAAAGTGAGGAAACTTCTTGGTAGTTTGGCAACTTTACTTCTCAGGGTTGGGCCATGACTGGTTGTTTTGCTGCCAGGGTGATCAGGAAAACACAGAGGAGAAATAAGGGGACTCCTTGAAGGATGACAGCATCAAAAACAAAGACAAAGCAATAGGGACTAACAGTGTGGGTCCAAAACAGTGGCCCCAGGGCTGACCCAGGCTGGATGGAAGGTGCCAGGAGCGGTGTTTTCATTGGGAAACCAGTGGACTTTCCAAATTCTACGCTTCACAGAAGACTTTAAACAAAAGCTGGAGTCCAGTGTTGAAAAGAAGCAAACAAATGTGAATAGGGAAGTAAGGAAAAGATCACAAGGTTTCTTTCAGTTTCACCCAAGAATGATGAATACTATCAATGTCAGGACAGGGACCATTTGCCCCAAAGTCAGTCACTTTAGGGCTCTTTTGATGTGAGAAAGTCAGAGCTAGCCATAGGCGCTCTCCAGGGGAAAGCAGGGCTCAGGAGCATGTGTGAGGCACACAGTACCTCGGGAACTTTCCAGAATCTTGAAGTGGTGCTCCAAAAAGCAGCATCCAAGCTGCTCCTCACATGTGAAGGACTTTGTATTCATTACGTGCTGGGTGCTCTGCAATGTCTCCCCTCTTTCCTGCTTCAGTTTAAAAATTTGCTAAAACCTTATATCACACACACACACACACACACACACACACACACACACACACATCTTATTAATGCCTATACCTACAAATACTTCAATTAACTGTGATGCTTGATCCTTCTTTACAAAGTATGTGTTACCATTCAATTTCTCATTCTCACAGGATTTGCACAAAGAATGTTTGCTGAATATAGTGTAAAATCTGACTCATGTGAACACACGCTGCAACTACAGACATGGCTCTGGGTCTTACAATAACATGTCATTCTCCAATGACCAAACACGGTTTCCTTCAACTCCCACATAACGGCACAAAAGAATACCTGTCCGACGACCGAGGGGTAGCTGCTTTTCCTTTTTGAGATGATCTTCATTTGTGAGCATATCTTTCGAAGCAGATGCTTTCAGTATTTAGTAATCTAAGGAAACTGGATTGGTAAATCCTCTGATAAATGTTATGATAGCAAAAGCGGAAATGCTCTCATCTTGCTGGGTGATATCCACATTTCCATCTTCTTGATTTTCCTCATATACTGCTGAGGGATCTGCACATGTGACTCAAATGCAAAGATGTTTTTCTTTGGAGATTGAGACTGGAGGATCAGGAGTTGAAGGCCACCCTGGGCACCATAGCAAGACTCTGTCTGACAAAGAAAAATACAAGGAGGCAATGGGATGGTTCAGCAGGTAAAGACAACTTGATGACCTGAGTTTGATCCCTGGGACCCAGAAGGTGGGAGAACAAAAGTGACTCTTGAAAATTGTCCTCTTACCTCCACACATCCACCCTTGTGGCCTCCATATTATATATATGTGTGTGTGTATATATAATATATATTACATATATAATAAATGAATAGTAAAGTTTAAATAAATAATAAAGTGGAAGACTATTTTAAAAACATGAGAAGAAGAATAACTAAGTCATAGTGATTGCCTGTAATACCAGCACTCAGGAAGTAAAGACAGGCAGAGCCCAAGTGTGAGGCCAGCATGAGTTGCATATTGACAAAAAGTCAAATATATGTTACACAGTCTTTTCTGTTGAGGCACTGAAATCTAGTCTCAGTTTCAAAGGTTGAGGATGACTTTTAAGAACAGTTATAACAATAACAATAATAGATTAACAAAACTCAGTGGCCATAAAGGAATGTTACTATTTACCTACATACAAGACCCTGGGTCTAACTTGAGAAAGTCAGCTCTTCCCCCAGTTTCTTGTAGATTCCTTAAATGTACTACAGAGTGGTTAGGAAGCCAGATTTCTTCTAACTATAAATCTTGAGACTACCTATTTGTCTTCCCCCTTTGAAACTTCCCACCACTAGGGACAGTACAGTCATGCATTGCTTAACAACAGAGATATTTTCTGAGAAATGAGTCACTCGGCAGTTTCACCCGGCATGCACCTCCCAGAGCACACTCACCCAAACCTGCATGGTCACTCCCCAGAGCCTCCTGATGCAATCAGGAAATGTGGCAAATGAAGATGTGTAAGGCTGTTGCTGGCAGAATGTGCATATTACCTTCCTGTGAGGTTTCAGTTTACACACAGTAGTACACTTTAAATTAACAGTAAAACATAAAGCATGGTAAATACATAAAGTGGTAGCATAGTCATTAATTTTCATTATCAAGTATTGCATATCTATGGAATTATGCTGTACTTCTATATGACTAGCAGTACACCAGATGTGTTTATATCACCATCCCCACAAACACATGAGTAATTCTTTGAGTTACAATGTCTCTATGAACTTTTTAGTTTCATTATACTGTGAGACCTCCATCACACTTGTAGTCCACGGTTGATGAGACTGCCATGATGCAGCACATAATGTGGTCTTTCTGCATTAGGATTGGAAGGAACCTGCCTTCAGTGGAGACCCAAGTCAATAAGGCCCCAAGAGTTTGTCAGCAGAGCAGATAACCATTATCCTCAAATTTTAGTTCCAATTCCTTTATCCCCAGAGATAGAAAGCTATCTCTCCTTCATTTGAGGAGGCAAGATGCCTCAGTAGGTAGAGTACTTGCCATGCAAGTGTGAGGACCAGAGTTCAAATCCCTGCAATGGCATAAATGTCAAGCAGGTGTGGCCCTTCCTGCAATCCTACCACTGGAGAATTGGAGATAGGGGATCCTCAGAGCAAACTGGACACTTAAACTACATGAATTGGTGATCTCTGTATTCCAGAGATCTTGAGATCTCTGCCTCAATATAAGGTGGACAGTGATCAAGAAAGACACTAAACATCAGTCTCTGGCCTCCACTTGGACATGTAAATATGTGTCACACATGACAACATGCACACATACACACACACACACACACACACACACACACACCTTTTGTTCTGATACAAAAGGTACAATAGTCTATTGACACAGGAGTAATTTTGCATTTTTAAAACCATCACTATATGCAAAACAGTGATTAATAATACCATGCCAATATTCTATCTTAACTAGCTTATTCAATCACTTCTATAATCATTTCATTCACATGACGAGAAATAAAAATTAAAATACTCAGAAATAACTGGCTACCCACCACAGTCCTTGCATCCTCAGCCTTGATCCCATCATTTTCAAACAGAGTAAGTCTTATTTATAGTTGAAAGTTGTGTCAGTTAGTTCAGCTTACTGAAGCTCAAAATACATCCAGGCCACTCACTGCTAAAACCCACTGTCAAATCTTTTATCTGTAACTAAGGCCAGTCATCCAGACCATTAAAACTTTGCTTCATTGCAAGTCGTGTGACAGAAGCCAACCCTGGGAGAAGTAGCAGAAGGCACATCCTGCTTGCTCTCTGCCTCATGCTTCTGATCTGACTTCAAAGGCTCAGCTCCCTTCCCAGCTCTCCTCCCTCTTGGGGGACGTTCATATGGCTCTCTACATCTGCAGAATGCCCATTTTTCACCTGAGTGATTCCTACAAAGAGGAGCCAGGGAGGCAAACCGTTAGCATTTGGGCAAAAACACTATGGTGACATTGGTCAAGCCGGATAAATTATTGTAAGAAATGGATGGAAATTCTCCAAGATGTGATATCTGAACAAACAAAATTGCAGCAACGTATTGTAAATAGATCATGCTAAGCAATGGCTGTGCCTAAATAATTTCCATTTTAGAATTCTCTGAGTACTACTGTTAGAACTTGACTTATGGTCACTTTAGTTCTTCATGGTCTTGCATTCCTCCAACTAGTTCATGTATACAGGAAGAAAAAAAAACTTTCCATACAGCATGAAAAGTTTCTTGAATGTTCATACCCTGCTTCCACATGCCCATCACTCAGTAGACAGATGTATGTCTAGATCTTCCGATATAGATATTGGATAAATTCTTTTTAAATTAATTTGACTGGGATTTTTTGTTTTTATAAAGAGTCTCACATATCTCATCCTTGCCTCAAACTTACTGTAAAGCCCAGGATAATCTTGAACTTCTGGACCTCTACACACACCTCCTGAGAGCGAGAGTTACAGACACATACCACCATGCCACTTATGCAGTATTAAGGACTGAGCACACGCAGAAGTACTTTATCAGCCAAACTATTTCCCAAGCCCCAATAAATTCTTGTTAAAAAGTGAGAGGAGCCAGGCAGTGGTGGCAAATGCCTTTAATCCTAGTTCTTGGGAGGCAGATCTCTGTGAGTTCCAGAACTAGTCTACAAAAGGAGTTTCAGGGCAGCCAGGACTGTAGCACAGAGAAAGCCTGTCTCAAACTGCATGCATCACCTCTCCCATCAATGCCTGGGGCACATGGGAGAGCTTACCTGTGATCATAAAAGCAGGAGAGCTGTCCCTGACCCCCACCAGCTGCAACATTCAGGAGGGCAGGCCCCGCACAATAGACCCAACCATGTTAGCGGAGGTGTGGGTGAGCCAGCCCTGAAATTGTGAGAATGGACAGCTGTCCTTATTACCCATCTGCCTTGTGGCGGCATGGGCAGAGGAGATTTGCCCTCCCCATCAATGCCTGAGGCAAGTGGGAGAGCTGGCCCTGTGGTCATAAGTGAGGGAGATCCATCTCTGACCCCCCTACCAACCACAACATTCAGGAGAGCAGGCCCTGCACCTTGCCAGGGCAGCACAATAGAGACAACCCTGAAGGAATGTGTGAGCCAGCCCCAAAATTGTTAGCATGGGAGAGCTGTCCCCATTACCTACCTGTCCCGTTGTGGTATGGATGGGGGAGAGATACCTTGCCCCACCCCCACCCCCCCACACACCCATCAACCCCTGGGACAGGTGGAAGAGCTGGCTTTGGGGTATAAAGAACAGGAGAGCTGTCCCTGGCCCCCAGCTGCAACATGCAGGAGAGCAGGCCCTGTGCCTCACCAGAGTGGCACAATAAAGCCAGCCCTGTTAGTTCAGATGTGGGTGAGCCAGCCCCAAAGATATGAGCATGTGAGAGCTGCCCCATTTCTCATCTGCCTTGTGGTGGCATGGGCAAGGGAAAGAAACCCTTCCCCTCCACCCCGTCTTCTGCCCACCAATGCCTGGGACAGGGGGGACAGCTGACTCTGTGGTCATAAGAGTGGGAGAACTATCCCTGATGTCCACCAGCCGAAACACCCTGCACCCCACCAGGCCTGCACAACAGAGCCAACCCTGTTAGAGGAGATGTGGGTGAGCCAGCCCCCAAATCGTGAGCATGGGGCAGCTGGCCCTATTTCCCATGTGGTGGACCAATCCTACAGCCTGCCACAACACTTACCCATCTATGATCTGCTGGAGCGTGTGAAGGGACCTGACCTGCAGACCCAAAGCTTCAGAATCTCCATAAGGCAGGGCACCAGCAAGATACTCAGAAAGAGTCCTAGTTAGAGCCCAGCATCAAGTGTGCAGTGGAGACCAGGGGCCTTGAACGAGACCAATGACTCTTGGCAATAGATACTTGCAAGGAGAGATGTGCAATCCAAGGGGTATATGGTATGACTTGTTGGATTGCACTGCAGCTTTCATGATGAGATTTTTAATTCCTTCCCTTTTTTAAAATTTTTTTTCATATTATTTTCTTCATTTTTTTCTCTTGAATTTTGTCTTATTTGGGGAGGAATGCAGGGGCAGAGAGCAGATGAAAAGGGATAGGGGATGAATGGGATCAAGATACATGATGTGAAAAACACATAAAATAAGTAAATTTTATTTTAAAAAAGTGAAAGAAATGTAATGATCATCCCTGTAGGTGTTGTATCAAGAAACTACCAAAAGTTACTCACATTTCTGAATATATTAGATATTATCAGCTGATGATCCAGCTTCCAGTGGTCATTCTCACTGACATAGAAAGAAAATTTTGTGGGAATAAAATTATTCTCATTTATTTTAATATTTATACATGTATTCAAATAATATGTATTAAGTGCCAGTAGGGGACAAGACAGGCACAAATCTCTGTCCTTTTGGAGCTTGTATTACAGTGAAAGAATTAAACTGTAGACAACAAAAATAAATACATTAGATATTGATAATTGTAGAAAAAAGTAGGATAGGCAGTATGAAAGTCTGCAGTTTCGATAGGGTGACCATGGAAATGCCTGGAAGAAGTGAAGGAGTGAGCCAGGACACTAGAGACCATCCCAATCACCAAGAGCAAGAACCTGAGAAACATGCCTGAAGTGCTCAAGGAACATCAAGGAAGCCAAACAGGCAAGAGAAGTGTGAGAAGGATTTGGGTTCGGTATGATCAAGACATTGCATGCATGCATGAAACTGCCAAAGAAAAAATTAAAACTATTCTTTTACAAAGCTGAGAAGAAGAGTCAGTACAAGCAGATGACTTCAGATTTGA
Source organism: Peromyscus maniculatus bairdii (assembly GCF_049852395.1). Lineage (NCBI taxonomy): Eukaryota > Metazoa > Chordata > Mammalia > Rodentia > Cricetidae > Peromyscus > Peromyscus maniculatus. The sequence goes on from NC_134854.1 coordinate 48,823,399, forward strand.
AGCATTTCCTTTCACCCTCAGACTTGAGTTTTACTCTCAGGTGGAAAGCAAACAGTTATGAAAGAGTTGCAACATGATACAATTTGTATTTTTAATGGATCCTACTGACTGTTGTGTTGAAAACAGACTAAAGGCAAAAGGACAGTAGAAGCTGCAGAACCAGTTTGGAGGCAATTGTAATAATACAATCATATGATAACAGCGGTTTGCACCAGACCGTAGCCATGGAGGTGATGATAAACAGCAGAATTACAGATTCTCCTGGAAGGTAGACAACTGTAACTCTATCCCTAATGTTTTCAAACCTTTGTGCCACAATCTGACTTTCAATAGATGAAAGGAGCGTCTTTGCTTCCTATGAACCCACAACCCAGAAGCATGTCATCTACAAATGGTTTAGCTCCATGTTAAACAATGTGGCACCCCAAGTGCTGGGTGATTAGACATTGAGTGCAAAGATTTTGACCAAAGCAACTGGAAGATAAAGATGTCACATACTGACGTAAAGCCAACAAACAGAAAACAGTGAAATAATCATGTTAGGGTGATATTCACAGGATATCAAGAGTTCGATTTTGATATAGGCTTGAAATAGTCATGTGGATATATAAAGAAGGGATATGCATGTGTAGATCAAAGAGCTCGATTTTGATATAGGCTTGAAATAGTCATGTGGATATATAAAGAAGGGATATGCATGTGTAGATCAGAGAGACATTCCTCATGTAAACTAGACTACTCCATTCCATTTTTTCAGACACAAAGCCTGAGGTGGAGACATTTCAACAACTGATATTTGAAAGAGTTACTTTCAGTTGAAACCCACAGGGAAAGTATGAGACATAGGAGAGGGCGATGGAAAATGCTCAACAATATGCAAGGTGATTACATAGTCAACATCCATTCTCTTTGATACTGTTTGCTACAAGCTGAACCACAAAGCTTGTCTCACCCAACTATATGGAAACTGTACTGTTATCATCCTACATCAGTCATTACCACAGACCCTCACAAGGCAGTTTATGGGAAAATCTCCTAGAAAACTCCTTCAGGTAAAGCAGCTCCCACAAATCAAAAGCCCAACAGTACAGTGATGGTAGTGATGAGTACATCAACTTATGTAGAGAGTTGGGAAAGGAAAAGGATGCTTGAAGGGGAACCTACCCCTTACACCAATCAGTTTTTCCTGACACAATGGGTTCACTCCACCTCCTCATAGCTTCCCCATAAGTCTGGTTGGCTGGAATTTCTGGAGAAACTTGCAAAGAGTTTTAATGAAGCCAACCATGGGCATCTTCTATTCTGAAGTTGGATGTATAACCAAAACTAGTATAAACGGTTCTCAGATCTTCATCTCTTAGTGGTCCAAGTCTTTATTTCTAGTGTCTTATAAGCATGTCAATTGTTCTTGCCCATGTACAATAGATACAGCTTCAAAAGTCCTAAGAGATAACTCAATGGTCCCAAGAATGTGGCACATATTCCTCATAGCTCCTTTTCCACATGATAATCCTGGTCAACTATTCATATCAAAGGGAAACTTCTTTGCTACCTGGTCCTCTGGGACCAGGAATATAAAATAACTAGGTGGAAGCCATAGAATTTTTAGGACTCTTCTTGTGTCACTTTTTGGTAATGCTCTTGAGCCTAGGAAGCAAGACCTATGTTACCACAATCTAATTCTATGTGGATGGGAAGTGTAGCTTCTCAGCATGAGTCTCTTGGGAATATGGTAAGGAAATAATTCTCAGAAACTTCCTGAACCCGAGTATTTTATTTGTTAATGATAGTTTTCAAATCAATGGCCATTGCTTCAGGGTACATTCCCCATTTTAAGGGAAGCAGCCTATGCACCCTCCCCCCAGAGTCACCTCAAAGCCAGCACATCTGCTGCTTATGCAGGTCCAGGTCATTCTTGTGCTCTCGGGCAGACAGATCCCAGATGCCAAGGCTGTGACTCTAACTGTGCTAGAGAATGTGAAAAAAAGAAAACAATCAGTGTAGGGCTTGGAAAGTCCAACACAAGATCCTGATAAAGGGCCAGAAAGCTTCTATGTCTGTAGTAATAGTAATAATAATAATAATAATAATAATAATAATAATAATAATAATAATCTCTTTCACATGTAATTGTAAGTCTGAAATTTCTGACAAACAAACAGAAGTCCACACAATGAGTGACTGAGTTGTAGTGAAATGTTAACTCTCTGAAAAACTCAGGACACCAATCTGGGACAGCCGGACCCAGAAAACTGAGATGAAGACACATGGGTATATTCCAATAAACGCAGCAGTATGGACTCCTAAGTTCTGCCAGGTCTTCCTAAGCAATAGAGGCCGCTCTTCCTGCCAATGCTGGAAGACAGACCATACTTTCTCTGCAGATCCTGCAATGGACTCCTTACAAAGAGCTGACAGGCCTGCTCACAACCAGGCTCCACCCCTCTTCCCTGCTGATTCCAGTCACAGCAGGTCCAAGAGGGTGAGGTACAAACTGTAATCCAGGAAGAGGCGTGTTCCACACCAAACTCTCAAGGAGGATTGCTGAATCAAAGGGTGCAATTTTATATTGCCAAATTACCCTCCGTATGTATTGTACCAATTTATACTTCCATCAGCAACATACAGAGAACAATGCTTCCTTGACAACTTAGCAACAGAACGTTTGGTGAATGTTTCCAAAGTTTGGCAAATGAGTACTTTTTAAGTGATAGGACTGCAGGCTTTTTAAATTATTTCTCCAATTATAAATTATATTTAAATATTTTTCTTGTGTTTCTTTCTCTTTCTGTGAATTTCATGTTCAGATTCTTAAGGGTTATTTTTTTCTTATTTTTGTTCATTTTCCTTTTATTTCTAGGAGCTGTTTGTGTATTGAAGATTAAAGCTTTTTTATAATACAGATGGGAGAGATTCTCCCAACTTGATGTTTTGCCATACAGATATTTTAACTGTAATGAACCAATCATTTCTTTTGTAGATTTAAGAGACTTTCCACACTCCAAGTTTTGCAAAGATGTTTATGCTCTCATTTTCATCTAGCAATCATGTGTAATTTCTGACATTAAAATCTCTGATATTTTTGGAGTTTATCCTGGTTGTGGTTTAAGATGCAGCCACTTGTTTTTTGTTTTTGTTTTTGTTTTCCAGGTAACTATCTTGTTTTCTAAATATCAGGACTGAATTTTCCTCTGATTTGAAATTGTAGTTTCAGCTACACTGAATTTATACAAAATTATAGATAGATAGATGACAGAGAGAGAGAGAGAGAGAGAGAGAGAGAGAGAGAGAGAGAGAGAGAGAGAGAGATTGCTGTTGTCCTGAACTGTCTAGTCTATGGGTTTATATTGATGCATATTTTTTAAATTATGTGGCCACACTATATTTTAAGTTAGGAGAGAGACTGTTTCATTTCACTGTCTTCTTCTAGGCATCATTCAGCTTCATAATAATCTTTGACTTTGTCCATATTTCTTATATAGATTTAATTTGATATTTCTGTAATCTTATGTTAAATGGACCATTTACTGAGGACAATTGGCATACTTACAGTGTCAAATATTCTTAAGGAAGCACAGAACATAGGATTTCCTTAGTTCATGTTTTTATTCAGTGTTTTATGTTTTCTTTCATATAGGTCTTATACATTTCATGTAAGTTTTGTTTCTAGGTATTTGTTCTTACTGCAAAAACAATCCTTTCTTGCATTGTGTATTCTAGCTGGTAACTATTTGTACACCAGAACTTATTTCTGTATATTTACTTTGTACCTCAATGTAGCACGAATTTTTAGAAGGTCTTATTAATGAAAACAAACCCAGGACCAGGTATTGGGGTGAATGCTAGAAGATCAGAAAAGCAGACAAGCCACAGCCACCTCACCTTGCCAGTTCCTCAGCTGATCCTGTTTCCTCAGACTGGAAGCCTGAGTCTTTATCCAAATGGATCGCAGCTGAACTGCTTCTCAAAAGCCTTACAGCTTAACCAACTCTAGTTCCTGGTTCTCACGCCTTATATAACTTTCTGCTTTCTGCCATCACTTCCTGGGATTAAAGGCTCTTGTTACCACGTGTTGCTGTTTCCAGTGTGTCCTTGAACTCACAGAGATCCAGGCGGATCTCTACCTCTGGAATGCCAGGATTAAAGGCGTGTGTGCCACCATTTTCTGGCCTCTGTATCTAGTGGCTGCTCTGTTGTCTGACCCCAGATAAGTTTATTAGAGTGTACAATATTTTGGGGAACACAATATCACCACACCTCAACACCTTACCACATTTTTTTTTCTCTATGGTAGTTTTTGTCTTATCCAGGGGAGGAGAGAGATGGGTGGGATCAGGAGGCATGATGTGAAAGACACAAAGAATAAATAAAAAGAAAGTTAAAAGAACACAAAAGCACTGAGATAGACACTCATTAAGTCTGTCTGTTTCTGCTACTGGAATGGACTGCACAAAAAGCATTTACTGACTTGGGATTCTGGGGTGCTGGATCACATGACAATGACCATTAGTGGAAAAGAATGAGAGAAGATAAATTCTGCTACACAAATAGTTTTTAGTACCTCTCCCTTCCTCTCTCCCTTCCCCATCTCCAGTAAATAAAGCTACCTTGTTTTATAATTTTGTAACATTAAAAAAATGTTTTCCCTTACCTTTCTGTTACCTAAAACCTAATTGCTTTCTCTAACTTAGGAATTTTCACTAAAATGCAAACAGTGGTAGTCATGGTCATTCTTAATTTTTTTTTTAACTTTGTAAGACTGATTCTAGATTCAAAAAACATGCTGTGAGTTTTCAGATAATACAAAAATGTCATATTACAAAATGTATTATGAGTGTTTATCAAAAATTAGTATTAAAACTTTTTCAATGGTGTTCCAGAATATTTAGAGATGATCACACAAATTTTCTTAGGATTTATTAATATAGTAAGCTGTAGTGATGACTGTCCTGAAATTATTTTCATTGTTAGTCTTTGGCTTAAGAAAGCAAAGTTTTTCTATGTAAGGTAATTGAAGGATATATGCAGACCTTACAACAACATCAAAGAGATAAGGAATGTACAGAAATATTTTTTTAATTATTCATTTCTTTCTTTGTTTATTAGTTTATTGGTTTGTTATTTTCAAACAGTAACTCACTCTAGCCCAGGCTGACCTAGAACTCACTCTGTAGCCTAGGCTGGCCTTGAGCTAATAGTAATCCTGCTGCCTCAACCTCCTGAGTACTAGGATTACAAGCCCCATTAGGCTCCTTAAAATTTAGAGATAGTATTTTACAGAATAAAATATAGGGAACAAATTAAATCATTTATAAAAAATAAACAGAGCTTTAAAAATTTAGACAACATTTATATTAAATATCATCTACTTGGAAATTACAATGAAATGACTTCAATTTTTTCTTCCAGGTTGGAATGTTAACGTGCTGGTGCATAGCTAAATGGTCCTTCCCCCATGGCTTACAATGCTTTGTCTACCATACATGGTTTTTCACTTATGTACTGACGGGTAGCGATGATCGTTCTTACACCACACTGCTAGATCTTCGTTTTGCTTTGTTTTTCCAGTGCTGAAAAACTGAACTCAAGGCCTTGTGCCTAGCAGGCAAGCATTCTGGCTCTGATCCACATCCCAGCCCACACTGTTTCAAGTACGATAGCAGTCCATAATTCCATTTCCACTACTTACTAGCCAAAACCTCGATAAACCTAGCTTGCAATTTCCATTTTACTACGGTATTTAAAAGTCAAGCATGTAGGGGTTGGAGAGATGGCTCAGTGGTTTAGAGCATTTGTTGTTCTTGAAGGGGACCTGGGTTCAATTCCCAATCACTACATGATAGCTTACAACCATCTATAACTCCAATTCCAGGGGAGCTGATGCCTTCTTCTGGCCTTGACATATATTCAGGCAAAACATTCATATAAATAAATAAATGTCAAGCATCTAAAAGATTTCAGTAATATAAGCCTCGTTCCTTATACAAACTAAATAATATATGAGCATTACTAATATCACCAATGTAATATATGCAAAACTTGGTCTGTGAATAAAGGCTGATGATAATAACAAATTATCATTAGGTATTCTTAAATGCAGCAAACTTTGCTTGTGTCTTTTCCTGTGTGCTCAAGCTCCAAATGACCTTGTACCCGTGTGTAGATCACTCAGATTGTAGGCTTCTCTCAGCTAATGATGTGAAAACTGAAAGGAACAAAGCAAAGCTTATATAGGGTGCTTTGGAGAGGAAGACTGGGTCGGTAACAATGCAAGAACTGGCTTCTTGTGTAGATGTGATATGAAGTACCTGATGGCCAATGATGCACAGTTGCTTAGCCACATGCTAATGTATAAAAAGAAGGATGGAAAGACATCACAAAATGGTATGTGCACTCTTACCTCTACATTCATTACTCCTCCATAGTAAATACCTCAAATAGGAAATTAAACTAAGGAAGCCACTGACTTAATGAAAAGGTTACAGCCTAAACCTAATCACTGAGTCACTGGCAGCTCACACATAAGTGTGCAAGAAAACGTATATGTGTCATAGTTGGTTTTCAGGTGCAATGGTCTGTCTGAGGCAGCAAGTGCTTATATACACTGCAGAGAATGCACAGAAGAGCATGAATCACCCAGTCCTTTAAAAGCTAATATCTCCTAGGAAGTACACAGCATACAAATAACTGCATCACAAGGTAGAATTCAGGTCACAACTGGAAAATACCAACTTACATATCCTCAAAAGTGGGAAAGATCAAAGCTTGGGGAGCATTCAAAAAGGTTTCAATGGGGCAGTAGCATATGGGCCAACCTTTAAAAGTAAAAGAAAAAAAGGCAAAATGTTGAATAGGATTCTGACAGGTACAGCTAATAGGGAAACATTTCCCAGTGTCAGGGAGGCAGCTGCAGGCTCACTCATCACAATGACAATCCACTGAAACATAGGATTCTCCTAGAAGCCGTTACCAGATTGTAGGGATATTTGAATGCCAAGCTTTGTCTGATAGGCACAAAGACATGCTTAGGTATTCTTGAAATAGATCAGAGTTATGCCTTCCAGAGATTAGTATGGTAATGGTAGGCATCTTAGTTCAGTAGTGTTGCAATAATAAAATGCCTGAGGCTAGGTTGCTTGCTTTCATAACTGATATTTTATTGATTATGTTAAGATACACTGAAAATTCATAATAATTATTAACACACATACTGAAAACAATCAAAAAGCCATGTATTGTATTGTTTCTTTTCAAACAACTTTCTAGCTTCCAATATAGAAACAATTCAGCATTTGGAAGTAAAGATAGGAGGTTATCCTCAGCTCTATCACAGGTCTGCCTGGATGAGCTACATGAGACCCCACCTCAAAAAAGTACAGAGGCACTGGAGAAATGGCTCAATGGTTAAGAGCACTTGCTGCTCTTGCAGAGGACCCAAGTTTGATTCCCAGAACCCATGTGGCAACTCACAATTTGCAACTCCAGTTCTCAAAAGATCTGACACTCTCTTCTGGCTTCCGCAGGCAATATACCCACATGGTACACAGACATACATTCAGGCAAAACCCTCATTTGCATAAAATAAAACTAAATAAATCTTTTTAAAGTATACATATATCTGAAGGAAGTTTTTCTTTAAGATAATATTTTATTAATATCTTCAAACATTGACAAGCTATTACTTAAGTGCACCAGTTGACAGTTTTATATTATGTATATGGTGCTAGGAAGCTAGTAGGGAAAAAAGGAAAGAACGTGTGTGTGTGTGTGTGTGTGTGTGTGTGTGTGTGTGTGTGTGTGTGTGTGTGTTCACATGTGTATAAGCTCACAGGGGACAGAGGATCTCAGTGTCCTGCTCTGTCACCCTCCACCTTATTGCCTTGAGACAATGTATCTTACTGAACCTGGGCTTAGGATGGCTACCAGCAGCCCTTGCCTCTTCCCCTGACAGGGTGCTGTGGGGCCACAGGCGCACAAGTGGCCATACCCAGATCTTTGTGTGGGTGCTGGGAATTTGATGCTTTTGAAGCAAATACTCTTTCTTAGTGAACCATCTCTCCAACTGCTCCTTTTTCCTTGTGCATGCACTTTCTTCTGTAAGACTTATCATTGCAGATGGGCGGTGGTGGCGCAGGTCTTTAATCCCAGCACTTGGGAGGCAGAGGCAGGTGGATGTATGTGAGTTCGAGGCCAGCCTGGTCTACAGAGCAAGATCCAGGACAGGCACCAAAATTACACAGAGAAAACAGAAGAAGAAGAAGAAGAAGAAGAAGAAGAAGAAGAAGAAGAAGAAGAAGAAGAAGAAGAAGAAGAAGAAGAAGACATCATTTCCCACTTCAGAAGCACGTCTAATTAATAACATCACAGTCTCATTGTGGGCTCTTCCTCCATCACTCCTTGGGCTGAAATGACCTTCTCAGACATCTCGGCAGCACAGGGGCACATATGCGCCTCCGTTTTTTTTTTTTTTTTAATAGTTTTACCTTTTTTTGAGATCTTCATACATGGGTATCTTAGTTAGGGTTACTATTGCTGTGATGAAACACCGTAACTAAAAGCAACTAGAGGAGGAAAGAGTTTATTTGACTTATACTTCAACATCACTGTTCACCACTGGAATAAGTCAGGACAGGAACTCAAACAGGGCAGGAACCTGGAGACAGGACCTGATGCAGAGGCCATGGAGGGGTGCTGCTTACTGTCTTGCTCCTCGAGGCTTGCTCAGCCTGCTTTCTTACAGAAACCAGGACCACCAACCCAGGGGTAGCACCACCCACAATGAGCTGAGCCCTCCCAAATCAATCACTAACTAGGAAAACTCCCTACAGGCTTGCCCACAGTCAGATATTATTTACCTTCATCAGTTAGGCATTTACTCAACTGAGGTTCCCTTCTCTCAGATGAGTCTAGCTTGTGTCAAGTTGACATAAAACTGGACAATAAGCAATGCCTCTGATTTACTCCTGACCCTTTATCTTCCACCTACAACTCCACCCATGTCCCCATTACCAAATTCATTATCTTTTCTTTAAATATTTATGTGTGTGTATGTATACATAACCTGCTGCATCCAGAGTCTCCCTCTCTCAGTAGCTGTTAACCACCTGCAGCTCTTTATCTAGGGGTGGGACAATGTGGAATTTTCCCTGTCCACATTAGCATGCCAACATTGCTATTCTTATGCTGGTTTTGTTCAGATAGCAAATGGAGCATGAAAACTCAGAAGGCTGATTTCCACCACCACCACCACCACCACCACCACCACCACCACCACCCCCGCCCCCATTAAAGTGGTAGAACAAAAGATGTAGCAGGACAAGGAAGGGAGCTGTTAGGGACACAAGGAAAGACCACAGGAAGAAGGAAGAAAAAATCTGAATTTGCTATGTGTGAAGTGCTCATGAACTGGTAGGTGATAATGTTCAGCAAGTGGAGAAAACACAGGTTCGGAGTTTGGTAATTACCCACCTGGAGGCCATATCTGAAGCTGTGTGAGTAATGACACCAGGAAGGAGGGGGATTGCACTGGATTTGAAAAGATAAAGGGCATAGATCATAACTAACTGTATTTGCAATCTTTTTTTTAAACCCTTTACAAAGATTACTTGGAAGTTTTGTTTAAAAAAAAAATCAGCTTCCTGAGAAACCATTTGCTATCAAGAGAGATAGATACTGAAAGCTATAGGAGAATGAGGGCTGGGATCCTATAAAATGAGTAGGCAGTCAAATGTGTCCTTACAGAAACACACTTCAGTAACAGGGAGTGAGGAGCAGAGGCAAGCTCGGCACGGAACTGGTTGGCAGCTGGTCCCTTGATGGGGAAGTTGGGGGAGGAAATGTATTTCTTCTTTGGAAAAGAAACTTTAGAAGAATGTTTGTTGGAGAAGGAAAGAGTGATAAAGAGAGAATGGCTGAAACTTCATGTGAGAGGAAATTCTTGTCTTCGTTGAGGGATTAGAAAGGAGAAATGTGGCTAGGTGCACCAATGTCAGTCTGGAACATCCAAAAGCAGGGATTTCTCTTCTAACGCAGAGGAGCTAGGAGGAGCAGCCACAAAGAGAAAGTAAAGCTGTGTGAGAGATGCTAAAGGGACCAGAAGTTGAGAGATGTCATTTTGAACTGCTCAAGGGATAACTGAGTGTATCGAAGGCTTGAGAAAAGAAGGTTTCTTACGAGAAGCAGAAATGCAATTTGCAGTCCCTCACCAAACGAAGAGTCTTGTTGTTCTTAAACCTAAGTTCCATCAACATAGACAGTCTTGTTCATATAAAAAACAGATCCAAGACCCTGGGCTTTCAGAGGGGTCTCAGAGGTCATCTGAGAATACAAACATTCAAGATGACACACACTGCTGCACCCAAGCACAGAGTACACCATGGTCCGTCTAGAGAATTCAGATCAGGGAGTGTCTTAGTTTTGTCTCTGGTGAGGGAAGGAAATCTCCAGGGCAAATGCTAAACTGCTGAGAAGTTGTGAAAAGGCAACAGTGGTTCACAGGATGACTCCAGAGGGGGAAAAGTTATAAGCATCTTCTCCAGTGTGACTCAGCACAGGAATTATCATATGGTGTGTGAGGGTCTTTTCCCCCAGTTCCCAGAGAATCATTTTAACCTCCAAGAGATATATCATGGTGAATGTCAAAGCCTTCTGGTCCTTTGATGACATCAAGTCCCACAGATAACATGATACATATCAGTGACTCTGCTCATTTTCAGGGTCTTGGAGCCCACCATGAATCCTACTGCACTGACATTATTCATATGTCAATATATACATATATACATATACATATATATATATACATATACATATACATATACATATATATATATATACCTTGGAATAAATACCAAATGTACCACAAAAAGAAGCTGTGCCGTTGCTCTTGTGCCTTCTGTCCCACTGTCCAAGGGTTATCACCAACTGCCCCTCAGGTGCTCCCTCTCCTCAGCAGCAGCCCCTCTTCACCATTGCTCTCAACCCAGGGTTGCTGAAGAGTATAACGATGGGGTGAATCATCGTGCACAGATGAATCACCACCTCCCACATCCAGTACCTGAATTCCTGAAATGGTGTACTGCTGATGGAACTAAGTACCAGAGTCAGAAAACAGGAGATGAAAAGGATGATGAAGGAGAGGAGAGTAAGGAGGACTTTCACGTGGGCCTGTGCTCTAACATCCCGGAGTCCTGAGAAGGTCGAGAGAGTCTTCTTCATGTGTTTTACCAAAGATACGAGGAGCAAAATCATGAAAATGCTAAAGATAACAGTAGGGATTGTCCACATAATCATTTTTATAGAAAAGAAGTAGAATTTCTCAAATGAGTTTCTTAAGCTATTCCCAGTGACATTCCAAGGTTGCTGGTCACTCTTTACAAAGTTCATATATATTATATAATTGCCTATGAAACACAGGATACTAGTTAAGCTTGACATCCCTACAGCAGTGACCAACATCCATGGTACCCACCCAGGCACCCTGTACTTTAGCCACATAAACACAGGGTGGGCTAAGGTTGCAATTTTCACAGAATAAAAGAAACCCAGCAAGGAGCAGAACCAGATAGTCACAGCAGTCAGGAAGTCCCACATAAAATTTAGGAGCTGCATTACAGTGTTGTATGGGAAGACTGTTGGATTCAGGAAAACATAAGTATTCTTACCTATCACCACACATTGTAGACAGAAGCGAGAGGCTGCCAGACTCATCAGTAACTTATTATGAGCTGACAGTGTTCTCTGGAGCAACCATTTCTTGCCCAGTGCTATAATGATAGATCCATTGCCTACCATTGCCACCAGGCACAACAGGACTAAAGTGATAAATAAAGTGATGACTGCCTTATCAGCAGTCTGACATCCCAGAACTGTGTGACTTGTGCTCACTTCTCCTGTGGACATGATGGGTCCCAAGAAGGACTATTTGTCGCTCTAAGAAGTCTCTCCAATATTGTTTGTCTCTCCACGCGCCCTAAGTGGAGAAGTGAAGCCAGAAGTGAGGGTGTAGGCTCTCTGAGGAGGATAAAAATGTTTCTTCTCTTCAGAATAGATGCAAATATTGCCAAGGCTAAGTTTCCACAAAGTCTCCGTGTGTGCCTGTATATTTGCCTGCTCTCTTGCCTATCCCCTACCCATTGTCAACATCAGTGTGAATAATGTATCAGGCCCTTGCATATGGTGTCTCTTACATAGGCAGTTACGCTTCTCTGAGCTGATACCTAAGACCACACACCTGGAGCTACCTGGTAATAAAATCCCCAGGACATGCATCCTACTGAATAGCAGAGCTCATGTCCATGTTATGGGGGTGGGGGTGGGGAGGATAAGAGATGATTGTTGGGTACTAGACATGGTTCTAGATGCCCCTCCAAATATTTAGTTCTGACAGCAACCCTTTGAAAGAGGTATAGTAAGAACATCCCTTCGGCATAGAGCCAGAAACTGATCCCAACCTCTCTCCTGAGAGAGCTTAGCTCAAGTTCTAGTCAGGTGAGGATTCTGCATCCCAGAGCAGACCAAAAGAGACAGTTACACAGAATGAAACAGGGACTTTCTCTAAAAAATTTAGACAATGTTCTGTTAGCAACGACTTTCACAATGGCATCTCACCAAGAGAGCTATAAACCGTGAGAGGCCTGGTCAGAGAGAGGTTTCAACCCACGTCCCACTCCTCACTGTGAGTGCTTGAGCGTGCCAGTGAGCCCCTCTGTTTCCTTATTTCCATCTCTAAAACATGAAAAGGACTCATTCTACTCCACAGACTTTCCTGGGAGAGTGGGTGTGGCTGCATGAAGACGTCAAGGTTGATTTCATAGATAGAAGAAATGAAGCTGCAAGTGTCAGGTGAAGACATATGTAAATCATATTTAACTCACAGCAGAAGGCCGAGAGCTGCACTGATTCCAGGACCAGCCCCCTCACCACAGTTAGCAACTTAACTTAGAACCTCCATCCTCTTCCACTTTAGCAACTATGGATTCCATCTAGATCTCTGCTTCTTTGCTGACTAAAGTTTGAGGGCTGGCTGGATGGCACAGTGGATCAAGGTACTTGCCAACAAGGCTGAAAACCTGTGTTCCTTCCCTGGAAACCACACAAGTTGGAATAAGAGAACCAACTCCACAAAGTTGTCCTCTGGCCTCTACAGAGGACACCTTGTTGAGAGCACATGAGCGCACACACACACACACACACACACACACACACACACACACACACACACACACAAATCAAATTTAAAAAAATAACCAGGACTGGGGAAATGCCTCAATAAGTGCTTGCCACACAAGTATGAGGATCTTTGTTTATCTCTCCCAGCAACCATGGAAAACTCCAAAAATGACTGAGAACCTGTAATCCCCCTGCTGGGTATGGGAGACACAAGGAATTCTGGGACTGGCCCCCAGCCTAGTCGGGGGGTGGGGGGGCGGTTGAGCTCCAGGTACAATAGGAGAGCCTATCTCAAGAATAAAGGAAAGAAGGCACACAAAATTGACACAGTGATTGTGCCTTCTTGTGAAAATGCCAGTTCCCAGGGAATAGTGCTCCAAACTTCCTTTTCTGTGTCCCGGGTTCTTTGGCTGACTTTTGACAGTTCACTAGTGGAACCTAGAGAATGAGGCAAACTGGATCTTTGAACTCTGGAGTTTGTGCAGCTGCAAACCTTGCAGTATGGAAAACTCCTCTCTCTTCTTTCTACCTCCTGCACGATTGATGGCTCATAAGATGTGTAATTAACCTCAACTGATTGAGCAGTTATTGTTAAGCATCTCTTATTCCATAATACGGGTATGAAAAGCACTGGTCTGCAACAGTGAATTAGTTGCCATCAAAGTGCTTTTATGCACACATCATAAACCAAAAACATTTACTGTGCATATATTATGTGCAAATTAAATTCATTCAAAAAGAAGAGTAGCCTTTTATATTTAAAAACATAATTACTTATGGTGTGCTTTTAATATTTACTTACTGTATTTTGTGTGTAGGAGTGTTTCACATAAATGTATATAAAAGCACCATGTTTATGCCTGGTATCCATAAAGATCAGAAGAGCATATCAGATCTCTGGGAACTGGAGTTACAGATGGTCACGAGCTACCATGTGGGTACTAGGAACTGAACCTGAGTCCTCTGCAAGAGCAGTATGTGCTCTTAACCACTAAGTCCATCTCTGCAGCCGTATATTCCATGGTGATTTTCATCCCTGTATTTATGACATTTTGCTTTCTCTTATTTAGATTTAGCTTTTAGGTAAACACAAAGTCTGATAATTTCACATTTTTCATAGTCTTTTTTTTTTTTTTTCAAAACAGAGTTTCTCTGTGTAGTCTTGGCCATCCTGGAAATCCTTCTGTAGACCAGGCTGGCCTCAAACTCACAGAAATCCATCTGCCTCTGCCTCCCAAGTGCTTGGATTAAAGGTGTGTGCCTGTAGCTAGAGTTTTCCTGTCTTGCCCACGGTCAGGACAAATCTTTGTCACCCGCCAGTCCCACAGTCCCTCAGACCCAACCAAGTAAACACAGAGACTTATATTGCTTACAAACTGTATGGCCCTGGCAGGACTCCTGCCAACTGTTCCTATATCTTAAATTGATCCATTTCCATAAGTCTATACCTTGCCACGTGGCTCGTGGCTTACCGGCATCTTCACATTCTGCTTGTCCTGGCGGCGGCTGGCAGTGACTCCTGCTGCCTTCCTGTTCTTTCTTTTCTCCTCTCTGTTAGTCCCACCTATACTTCCTGCCTAGCCACTGGCCAATCAGTGTTTTATTTATTGACCAATCAGAGCAATACATTTGCCATACAGAACATCCCACAGCATGTGCCACCACCACCGTTGGTGTAAATATGAAAGTAATTTGATAGAAAGCTAGAATAGATGTTCTGGATAGAAATTCTCAACTCAGCGCTCTGCCTCAGAAAGCTTAAAAGAGAAAACAGTGACCTGCATGTTGTCTTTAAATGTTATGTAACTTCCTAGTCATTCCCAAAAACTCTTAGAAGGGTTCAGTAGGGCTGGTTATAAGATTTAGCAAGTGAAGGCACTTGCTGCCAACTAACAACCTGTGTTCCATCCCCAAGACCCATATAGTGGAAAGAGAAAACCTATTTGTGAAAGCTATCGTCTGGCTTCCACAGCCTACCATGTCATGTGCTCACCACCCCCAACATATGCAGACCACAATAAATGTTGAAAACGTTATGGAGATGAGTAAAACTCTGTGCTGTGTGTCAGAAGAGAAAAGCAGTGGTAATGGCAGTAGGGACACAATTATGCAGCTAGCTTTATGGTTAAGAGGTGTTTAGTGCTTACTGCTCTTTCAGGGACCCTGAAATTGGTCCCTAGCACCCATGTCAGCAGGTTCACAGAGCCCATAACTGTACCCTTCTGGCCTTTGGGGGGCATCCACACATACATGCACGCGCGCACGCGCACACACACACATACACACACACACACACACACACACACACAAGTAATAACTCTAAAAGAAATGCACATATATTAAGTATGACCAGATATGCTTGAGTTCCATCAGGGATTCACTTGAGGCCATGATGGTGTCTCTGGCTGAAAAGTTGGACTATAAAAGGATCCCAGATCCCTCTCTGTCACATTATGACAGATAGATGCTTACAACCAGGAAGAAGGATGTCATCAGAACCCAACCATGCTGGCACTCCACATTAAGGCTCTAGCACTGTACAAAATAGTCACTTAGACTATGATATTCTGATACAGAGCCTAAACCAACCAAGGCATAACCATATGCATATTTATTAATTATAATCATGTCCACTTCATCGTTGTGGTATGTGCATTGTAAAACATGCACAAAAAGGTAAAAAGGTAATGGAAATTGAAATGGCCACATTTTCCTTTCCACTCCCAGTATGTCACTTTTCCCAAATTCCAGCCTGGAGAAGGCTAACCTGAGCAACAGCATCCAGGAAAGGCCCCTGGGCAAGACAAGCAGAAGTAAGATTATCAAAATTAACAATTGTCATGTAGCTTGGCACTTGCCTATAATCAAAGCACTTAAAAGGCTGAGGCAGGAGGATTGTGAGCAGCCTGAACTACATGAGAACTGGTCTCAAAAACACCACAGTATGAGGATGTAGTTGCATCTTCAAGTCCCCCATATAGCATGGGCAGTGCCCAGGGCTGGATGTCCAACAGGAACACAAAACAAAATTTGAGAATTCCTTTTGTTTTCCCTCTGTCTTCAATTGGCCAAAACCTAAACATCTTTTCACATTAGACAATGCAATTCCACTGAACATGAGGTCATGGACAGGACCTACGGTAGCACAAACTCTTCCTGCCCTCCGTCTCCTAGGTCAATCTGGAAAGGGCCTTTTGGTAGGATCAGCTTTAGTCAGGATACAAATGATGAGGAGTGGCAAAAATTGGTAAGAAGTGAGAAAAGAATGAAAAGGAGAAGAGAAAGGTAGAAGGAACTGAAAAGAGACTGGGCTTAGCAGGGCAGAGGCTGAGGGGCTACAGCTAAGGTCAGGCAGTGGATGGCATGCAGGAATCCATGCCATGGAAACAACCGGTAATGGTTACATGTCTTCAGAAGGGAAGTACTTATAGAAATGAGGCTTGGAGAATACGATGTGGGCTGCTTTCACAGAGAGCCACAGGAGCCTCTGAGGAACTGAGGCCATTGGCTAAGACAAACCTGGGTGATTTGGAACTCAGACCAGGGATGACTACAAATGAAGGGGACAAAAGAAACACAGAGAGTTAGGGGGAAATTAGTGTGGAGCTTGGAAGAAGTTGAAAAGAGGGAAAGCAGTGAGAGGGTATCCGAACCTTATGAATTCCTGCTACACATAAACTCACTTGTCACAGTCCTGACACTGATCACTTGAAAGGAGAGACACCTTTGGTCCAAGGCCTTCAAAGCTTATGATTGGGCAGCATGTATGTCCTAAAATCTCATCTTCATGGTCTTTCTCAGTTTGGGATTGCTAAGCACCAGCATGATGGAGTTCAAAGAGATGCCCGTGTATATGATGACTTCTCGGACCCAATACCAGTGACTCTGCAAGGTTTTGATTTTTGTAGCAAAAATTACCAAGGACAGAAAAAATAATATATAGAAGATGAAGAAGAAGGTAAGGGATTTCAGAGCCATGGTATGAGCCTGAGTATGGAAATCACAAGCCCCAGGTCTATGGTCCCTCAGCTTCATCACATGTCGGAACAGTGAGAACATGAGCAAGATAATGGACACCAGGAACAGGACGAAAGGAGTGAGCCACATGAGCACTGCATGAGCCAAGTAACAGTACCGAAAGAAGTCCAATGTCATGTGACCAAGAGTGCAGTTTCCGAGGGAACCCTGGGAGATGGTCATCTGAATAGCAATGATGTTCCCAGTGGCTGAGATGATGGCTGACAGGCCACCCATGATGGAGCACAGCAGCAGCCTAGGAACTAACTGGGAAATCCTCCACTTGAGCCAAAAGAGGGCAGGGTGAGAGAAGGAGGAGATCTTCACACAGTAGAAGACAGCTAGCCAGGCAGTAAGCCACAAAATGAGAGTGTTGGTGAAGTCCCAGAGGATGCCAAGAAGGTTTGCTTGGTAACAAAAACCAAAGGAGGCCAAGAGATTGATCAGGATGGTCATCCCATGAAGGCAGAACCGGGAAGAAGCCAGAGAGGCCACAATCGTGTCAGCTGCTGATAGGGCCCGCTTCCGCATCCACTCTCTGCCCAGCACGATGATCATGAAGCCATTGTGCAGCAGAGAAGCCAGTGACACCAGGCAAAAGATGATCATGAAGATCAGTGTGGGTGTGGAGGGCATCTTGTTGAGGGAAGATCTGTTCAGACAGGCTCCAGAGCACTGAGACACAGGCACCGGAGAAAACAGAATCTACCGCCAAACTGTCATTAGGCCAGAAACATGGCAACTCTCACCCTGGATTCATGCAAAAGCAGCCAAGTTCTAGTGCCCGGGACTTGAAATGATAGTAATTACAGTCTCCCTAGACATGGAAATCACTCCCAGTTCAATGACACCTGCCTCAATTTGTATAACCTGCATTTGCCTACTTTGCCATAGCCAGGTGCAGGCAAATGTTAGCAGGAGATGCTCCAGAGTGCTGGGGAATACCCCTCTTATGCAAATTGTTTCTCTCTCTCTTTTCTTCACAATATTTTCCTTTATTCTTTGACAATTTCATACATGTATACAATGTATTTTGATCATATATATTCCTAAATCACCCTTCTACTCCTTCAGCACCTACACACACACACACACACACACACACACACACACACACACACCCCTTCATGTCTTATGGAGTTTTGTTTTCTTGCTTGTTTTGTCTAACGGAATCTAATTAGTGTTTCCTGTGTGCACATGGAGGTGTAAGGACGGGGCCTTCCACTACTATGTCAAAAACCTACCAGTGGCCACACTCCTGAAGAAAAATGATTCTCCAATGAGCTTCTCAGCTAGTGGTGGCACTTTATGACCCTCTTCTATCCATGCTGGAATTTTGATCAACTCGACCTTGTGAGGACTTTGTGTAAATAATCACAGCTGCTGTGAATGTGTAAGTGTGATGGCTCCATCATGTCCAGAGGATAGCATTTCACAGCAGCCGTCCCCACCCAGCTCTCATATTCTTTCCACCGCTTCCTCCATGATGTCCTCTGGGCCTTGGGTTAGGGAGTGTGATATAAATGCCCAATTTAGAGCTGAACCTCACAGTCACTTCTTCTCAGCACCTTAGCAGTTGGGAGTTTCTGCAGTAACTGTAACTACTGCAGAAAGGAACTTCTTTGACCAGTGTTGAAAGTAGTACAAATCTCTGGGTATAAATAAAGCACAGATATTTATAAGGCAGTTGGATATTCCCTGATAGTCTATGACCTCTCCAGCCATGGGCTTTTGGCAAAGTTTACAGTGATAGGCAAGAAATCCTTCCTGTATAGCAAGCCTCAAATTCAGTCAGAAAACAGTTGTTGGTTACCCCTATAAGAGTCATGCCACTATCACACCAGTGGGATCATCTTGCCTGGCAAACACATTGTTTATTAAATATACTATTTCTTTCCAGAGTATTTCTTAAAAGATGCTGCTACTCGTATTTCCTTCTCTGAAACTGAACTTTCATGCCCTGAGTAAATATTTCATTAAGTGCCCTTTAGACACTATGTTAAGGCTCACCACCACCACCACCCCACCCCCCACCCTCACCACCCCCACCCCTGCCACCCAGGTCAGTGACATAGGGAGACACCATATGTGCAAGGCTTGGAAAATCTCCCTACCTGGTGACCTTTAGAGATGCCTATCTTTAGTCTCTAGCTAAAATATGAACTTCACTGATGTATTACATTCAGGCCTGATAGCCACTAACATCTTAGCTTTGATGTGTTTTACAAATAAAATTTATTTGTTTCTAAAATGGCACTGAGGATATGAGAGAGAAGATAAGTAGTGATGAGGAGGAGGAAGGAATGACGAGAAGGAAAAATAGCCCAGAAATTACATCACAGTAGAAGCTGAGGAACAAAACTACATCAAGAAGAAGAGCTCAGGACAAATCTGGAGGCAAAACAATGTGGAGTAAGCTCCATTCCACAATACCAAAGATCATAATAACTATCCTGCCAGAATAACTAGCCTGGCCATTCATCAAGTGATTTATGTCACACAGGTTATGTCTTGCCTTCACCACCAGCCACACAAAGTAAGCCAGTTCAGATCAGCCAACCCAGCTCAGGGGGTAGTGCAGAGGATCTCACCGAGGTAAGCTAAGAAAGGAAAGAGCCTGTGCTTGTGGACCACGGGAGAAGCAGGAAGGAAGAGTGAAGAGGAGGTGCAGCTGCCGCATAAGGCAGAGATGCTGGGCCAAAGTCAAGACAGGAATTCCCTCTTCAGATGCCAGTAATCCAGGAGTCAGAGTGTTCTAGGACGGCTCACAGAAAATGGCCTCCCTGCTGATATTCTGTGACCCCTCTCGAGATACCGCAAGTGAGAAGTCTATGTAAGAAAGACCAAAGTGAAATGAAATCAAGCATTTACAGATTTACAGTGGAAACTATAGGGAAAAGATATATAGCCAATTAGAGAAGAGCACTTGGTTGAAAAAAAAAAAGCTTTGTTTTTTACTAAACTTTCAAAAGATTGTCAAGAAATGATAAGCCAAATGGACTGACTCTGCAGGCAGCTTCAGGGTCTAGGCCGAGGGCCTTGCAGGCTTCCCTCTGGTTCTCCATAAAGATAGCAGCAGTGAGCAGCCTCTGAGCATTTCACAATGTTTGGCTCTGCTCAAAATTCCTAGGCCAGAGGCCAACTTCCTGATGTCATCATCGAGCAAGTTGAGGCCATGACACCCACGCCCTGCTGTAACCATGTGTAACCAAGTGTACGTTGTGTGCTCGCAGGCACCTTCATGTTACTTGTTCTACCACCAAAGCCTATCTCTGGTCAGAACGAGTCCCTTGGTCCCCAGACTTTACCTTCTCTGCACTGGACAGCACCACAGTGCCGTGTCTCAATTCCCTCCCGTGAGAAAGCCGACTTCAGAACTGGGATGTGGCTCAGTTGTTAGAATGCTTGCCTTGTATGCAGAAGCTCTGAGTTCAAGCCCCAGCAGCTGTAGATGGTGGTACAGGCCTGTAATCCCAACACTTGGGAACTGGAGGGAAGAGGAGGAGGAGAAGCTCAAGGTTGTTGTCAAATATGTAGTGAATTTGAGGCCAGCCTGGGCTACATGAGAGTCAGTCTCAGAAAAACAAAGAGGAAGAAGAGAAAGAAGAAAAGGATTCCCGCAGTCACCTGTTCTAGCTCTCAGTGGTTCATCTGACAGGTCTCAGAGGTCCCCTTTCCCATTCACTGTCTACCACCAAAGGACAGTACAAGCAGGCCCATCTCTTTAGCTGTTTTCCACAGTCATTCAAACACAAAACAGTAATCAAAGTATCAACCCTTCTCATAAAACTCTAGATCCTGTTTCTCTTCCTAAAGGTGTCCGGTGCCTACGAATGAAGGTAATAAATTCTTTTCTGTGACACAATATTGTTTTTCAGGATGATACTTGAGTCCTCTAGGGGAGGACTAGTGTCGAATGAGTCACAGCAGGATCTTTGTTTCCAGATGGAAAATTCTGCAAAGAGCTACGTGTATTTCCTTCCTTTTAGTTCTCTACACTAGTAAATGTCTTTGTTTGTTCATTTCTGCTCATTAATTTTTCATTTTGTTTTGCTTTTTTCCTTATTACATTATAATGCATTGTGTCATCTTTGAGATATGTAAAAATGTGTTACATTTGACAAGGTTTGTTAATCCTTTGGCTCACTCTCCATTGAAACCTTAGGTGCTCCGTGGTATGTGCAGGCAGTGATGCCAGGAAAAGGTGGATGGAGAAGGAAATAATGTTTTAATGTCTAAGTGGTATACACATTTTATGTCAAACTATGCATAAAGTTGAGTTATATTTCTTAAAAATGTTCTAAATATCTGTTTCTAGCCCTACCAACTTCTCCTCATTCTCTTTAGATAAATAATTTAAGATTGTAGCATTGATTCTAATAACATACCATTATAAAATAAAATTCTAGCTCTCTGAGAACAAATTTGGAAAATTCCAATAACCTCATTCACCAAAATACATATCTGAGTGTGGGGCTACAGGCCTCTAACCTCAGCACTCAAGAGGAAAGCGGATTTTTAAGTGCCAGCTTATACCATTTATACAGTGAGAACCTATCTCAAAAACAGAATGGGGCCAGAGAGATGACTCAGACACTAAAGTGTTCTGTGCTCTTGCAGAGGACCGGGGTTCAAATCCCCAAATGCTGTGCAGCTCACAACTGCCTGTAACTCCAGCTCCAGGGGATCTGATACTCTCTCCTGGCCTCTGCGGGCACCAGCACACATGTTAACATCCACATACAAAGACACATACACTAAAAATAAAAATAAATCTTAAAAAAGCAAAAGAAAACAGTTTTTTAAATATCAAAAACTGTAACATAGAACAAAAAAAACAATTTAGACACAGTTAATATTGTGTCTAAATTTCTCATCATTTTCCTTTCCATTGAAAAACAGGACTTTCAGGTTATTTTCACAACTGTAAGAGTATCCTTCAAGGAGAGTCCTCATCCACTTTTATTTTAATCATTAAAATGTTTCCTTCTTACTTTCTTTTTTAGTATTTATTGTTGCTGTTTTTAATCATGTGTACTTTAGGTACGTGAGTACGAAGCCTAAAGAGGTCAAAGGTGTCTGATCCTCTTGAACTGCCGTGATAGGCTGCCCCACACGTGTGCTGGGAAGTCAACTCAGGTGCTCGGCGAGGGCAGTACAGGACCGTAACTACTGAGCCATCTCTCCGGCTCACTTTCTCACTTTCTTATACCATTTGAATAACCAGGAACAATACCAGGGAACTTTATAGGAATAAATCAATGCATCCTCCTTAGTGCCATAAAGTTCATTAACATATTACATCTGTGGGAGAGGTAATAGCGTCCAAGCCGTTGAGTCAGTGGTTTGAAGACCACTTTTCCAGGACGTTCTCAGGGGCCAACACTAAGAAGAACTAGAGAAAGAAAAACCTCCAGCTCTCATCCAACAGAGCTGATCTATTGACAATTATTTTTTTATACTGAGTTTTGCCAGGAGATTTCAAAATCGGGACTTTACTCCATTGCAAAAAGAAACAAATGTGAAACTATTGTCCTTGACCAAAACTCAAACAAATGGACAAGGACAGGCAGAGCCTGGGTTTCGTTGTTGTCTCATTCATCTCTCAAAACTCTTCTAAAATGCCAGCAAAGGGATTTTTAAAAATTATTTTAGGGCATCAGGCCATAATAACAGAGAGAATGGAAAACAAAATTCATTTGGAAAGCTGAAAAGTAGATGGACAAGCAGTCAAAGATATAGCCTCTCTGTGAGAACTGAATCCTTCATGAGCAGAAGAGAGTCAAGAATGAGCCCAACCTGTACTCGGGGGAAATGGCACCAGCTGCCACTGGAGGACAATGAAGAGTCAGTTTAGAACGAGGATTCCAGTAGCTGGGTTTAGTAGCAGAGCTTTGGCCTGACATGCAGAAGGCCCAGGGTTTGAGTCTCAACACTGCAGGACAGGAGGAAGAAAGGAGGTGAGTGGGAAGGAAAGGACTTGGGTTCCCAGGTTCCCCTGTTTTGCATAACTGGGGTTACCACCTGCCCTTCACCTAGGAAAGGATTCGGGTGTATTCTCTGTAGAGGGTAAACAGGCTCTCTGGGCTGCACTGTCAGAGTTGAAACAAGGGAACATACTTAAAGCAGGGAGACTAGAGGAACAAATGTGTTTCCCTCGCGGAAGGAAAATTAGCATTAACCTAGAACTCCCTAACTGGATGCTCAAACGCAAGGGTAAGTTCCTCCTGATTTACAAGGTCAAACCCATTTTTTTTTTCTGACATCACACCCATGCAAAAGCTTTGCAAATTTGGTTGGAATCACACTTTGGGTTTTGTGTTTAAGCTTTTCCCAGGCCAGTGCTACACAGTTGAGATCCTGGGCAGCTCCTAGACAACCACGTAGTCACAAAGGGTACATCCAATCCTCTTCTGCTTGCTGAGCTCTCAAGCTGTGCTACTCAGGAGGTTAGATATATTAACCGCACTTTTGACTAACACTATTTTCAACTGACAATGGCTCTACTGGCATGTGGCCACATGTAGGTCAAATGCAACTTTACAGGCTTTAGAGCCAAATTTTCAAAGATGTTTATTTTCTCCAAAGTAAATACACAAAATGCAATCACTCATCTGTAATGATAAATGAAATCAGGACAGTCTCTGGAAAATGGATGCAACCGAAGACCATTTAAGTGAAATAGCCTCCGAAAGGCAAGTACTGCATGCTTTCTCTCATACAAAGATTCTAGATTTAATGTGTGTGTGTGTGTGTGCATGCGTGTGTGTGTGTGTGTGTGTGTGTGTGTGTGTGTGTGTGTGTGTGTGTGTGTGTACACGTGTTCATCCAGATGAAAGTAGAAAGGAAACTGGAAGGGGATTAGAGAGATCTTGAGGGAGAAAAGAGGAAGGGGAAGAAGAGAGAGAAAGATGAGTACAAGGAAAGCAAAAAGGAAAAGGGGGACAGAGAAGGACAGAAGGGAAGGAAAACGATAAAAAGTATAATGGCCTATGTATTCCAGGTATAAAAATGCTCTGACAAAAATCCATTATGTTTTATGGTAATGGGAAAATTAAAATCAAGAAGTTCATCCTGTATCCACTTGTGCAGGGAGCCACTGCAGAACATACTCTCCAATCTTAGAGGATTTGCTGGGGCAACGGAAGACACGGTCATAGCAATACATGCTCCAAGATGTGCAGAGACCAGGGGTGCCACGGGGATGAGGCAGAGAGAGAGGTTTGTGCAGAGGGAGGGACAGATGGAGGGAGGGACAGACAGAGGGAGGGAGGAAGGGAGCGAGGGAGGGAGTAAGGGAGGGACTGAGCATGACAAGTCCAAGCTGGAGCAAAGCAAGAGGTTCTGGGAGGACAATCCCAGGCACATAAAATTCTGCTGTACCTGCTTAATCTAGTTTTCTTTCTGTTGCTGTGATGAAACACTCTAACCAAAAGCAACTTCAGGAAGGGAAGGTTTCTGTCTGTGCACACTTCGGGTCCATTGTCAAGGGAAGTCAGAGCAGAAACTCAAGATGACCCCGTGGAGAAACACTCCTTATTGGCTTCTTCTCCTCTGGCTCATGCTCAGGCCCTCTTCTTGTATAACCCAGGACCACCAGCCCACAGGTGACAATGCCCACAGTGGCCAGGACCTCCCACATCACTCAACAGCCAAGACAGTTCCCAGCAGACATGGCCACAGGCCAATCTGGTCCGGGCAATCACTCAATTGAGACTCTCCTCCCAGTCTCTCTTATTGTGTCAAGCTGATGATAAAAACCAACCAGAACACTGGTGCATCCAAACTTGTTGAGAAAGACTTATACCAATGACCGGGCTTTAAGAGCGAAACACACACACAAGCAATTGTTAGGCTGAAAGAAAACAAATTGTGTACAGAAAGAGAGAAGGAGTCTCCGTCTAAAACATGCTTTAAGAGCATTTCCACTGTCAGAGCCAAACGGAGCGTATGCATTTAACAAGCGTTAGAACTACAGTGAAGACTGGGATGCTGGAAGGGTGCACCAGGACTGGAGGTGAGGAAGAACCAGAATCATTTCCCACAGTGGAAAGCATGCTGATAGCTGAAAAAACAAAAGTAGGATGGGTAATGTAATTTAGACACACACATCCACATGTACACATACACACATGCCCACATGTGTACACACATCCACATGTACACAGACATGCATCCACATGTATACACTCACATCCACTTTACACACATTAACATGTACACACACATCCACTTTACACACATCCACATGTACACACACAGGCACACACACATCCACATGTATACACACACACACACACACACACACACACAAGCTAAAAGGGGTCAAAATGGCTTCCCATAAAAGGGGAAAGGTCAAGAGGATGGGAACAAGAATCAGTGTTCTCAGAGTTTGTTTTATTTGTTTTGTTTTGCTTTTTCAAAATAGATCTGGTACAAATTTCTGGCTCCTTGGAACAGATGCATATGTAATTTTGATAAACTCTCAAGGGGAAAATGAGGAAAAGCAGCCATGGAGTGAGGGCTACTCACAAAAACAGTCAAGTTATGTTCCCTTGATGTTTACCAATAGTGGTACCTCCTATAAGTAAGGGTTCATTTGCTTCTTTCAATTAAGTTTTGGATTCTGTCCTCCATGAATAAGATCATAATCATCTAATACTCATAATTTCATTAAAATCTTCCAAGTATATGTTTTTCATAATCATTTGGAGGAAGAAGGGGGTAGCAATCAGTATGAGTCACATTTGCTGAAATGGTTTAATCTTGCTTACAAAGAAAAATCATAATCCAAAATTTCCATTTTCCAAATTGTAATTTTCTCCTGATTTTTTTTCTGCCCTGTGACCTCTTCCTTGTCCTTCCTCCCATCCTGAACAGCCCCCAACTACACATCATCCCAACCCTTCCTGCAGGCACAGGTCTGTCTGAGGGGAGTGTTGGTGGTAGCAGGTTATGAAATGTCTTCTTGGGGTGAGGCCAAAATGTGATGACCTACATACCACTCTGAAGTAGTGCTGGGAAGTAGAGGATAAAAGAGAGGCAAATTAAGAAGCACCCACTATTTCTCACAATGTGGAAACTCCCACAATTTCTCTTGAAGTCAGTGGAGAAGAGTTGTTTAAAAAAAAAAAAATCCCCATCGTGCAACTTTCCCTGACCATTCTTGCAGAAAATCCCAGTCTCTGTGTTTATCTGCATGGGATGAAAAGAGGGATTCCAGGGTGGCTAAGCCGGGCAGCTTAGAGAGAGACAGCCAGCGGCTGCGCCAACACTGGATAGGTTCAGTATGAACCCACAGTAGACAGTAGGCAAGCTTTGTGTTCCCAAGTAGGTGGGAAGGCTGGTGAGCACACGTCTTCCCATCACACCGAGGAAACAAAAATAAGGATAGAACCAAAAAAAAAAAAAATTAATCACGAGGTATTAAGTGAGCCTAGAAAAGAAACGTGATCTCAAATTGACTAAGCTGTTTTGAAAGCCTATATGGCTGGCATTGTGTAGAGCTCATTTGCAATCATCTTTCCCTTGCGTAATCTTATTTAGGAATGCCATATATGGTTGGTCCACTTCTGCTTTTTATTATTAGACACAAAGTCTATGCCTCCACCTTGTTCTTAGAAAAATATAAGGAAGACTCGGCAAATCAACATTCGCCCTGAATTGAGCATCCTAAAACCACAGGGTTTCACTGTATTCCCTACTGCCTATCCTGGTCAAAACAAACGGGCTTTATCTTGTTGCCATTTTTCAGTGACTACATTGCACAGTTCTGAACTAAGACTGCCATTCTGAGTCACTAACAACTGTTTTCTCACCTTCTTGCTTCTCTAGTTCCTCATAATATTTCTTATTTACCACCAGGTGGCAATGAATAAATATGCCCAAGCAGGCAAACATTAGATGCAGTCTAAGAAAATAGCATGCCATTCCAAAGAAAGCTGCAAAATGAAAATGCTCATCTTGACAGTCTCAGAATAAAATTAACTTAGAGCTGATTTGTGGTAAAAAGAAGATGGAGTTCAGGTCTGGACCTGCCTTCTTTTTGGTATCTGTTGCTTTCTCATGCTAATCTAGGATGTCTCTTCCTCAAACCACTGTAATAATAACACTAGACAAGGTCATGATCAGGCAATCAACATATGGGGTATAACTCCAGCTATACCCCAGTTGGTAGCATGCCTGCCTGGCCTGCATGTAGCTAGGATCAATCCCCAGCACTGAATAATCTGGATGACAGTGCACACCTGTGATCCCAGCACTTGGGAACTGGATACAAGAAAATCAGAAGTTCAAGGTCACCCCCAGCTTAAGTGAGACTAGGAAGGTGAGACCCTGTCTTAAATATTACAAATAGATAAATAAAGTTTTGTGCTTTGTGCATGACTAAGCTCTTTACAGTCCAGTCATTAGCAAGACAGACAAAAACACACACACACACACACACACACACACACACACACACACACACACGTTACGAATAAAAAACACAAGAAACAGAATGCTGTGGGCAAGAAGGTTCAGCGGGTAAAAGCATTTACCTCCAAGCCTGAGTTCAATCCCCAAAACCCACATGGTGGATGGAGAAAACACCCTTCAAAAGTTGTTCTCTGATTACACATGTTCACACTCATATATGTGCGAGATTATTTAACATAAAAAGAAATGGAATGCAAGCCTAGAACGCTTTATGTGGTTTTCCTTTTTCTGGAGGGAAATTCTCCCACCACATCCCTATTCCAATGTACTTTAAAAACTTTTTTGTTAATTTTTTTTAAATTTATGCTGTGAGCTGCATGGTGATGGCACACGCCTTTAATCCCAGCACTCAGGAGGCAGAGGCAGGTGGATCTCTATGAGTTCAAGGCCAGCCTGGGCTACATACAGAATGAGTTCCAGGACAGCCAGGACTGTTTCACTGAGAAACACTGCCTTGAAAAAAAAATAATTATGTTGTCTGTATATTTGTTGGGTGGAGGGTGCCATGGCACATGGGTGGAAGTCAGAGACAACTTGTGGAAATCAGGTCTTTCTTCCCACCACATGGGTCCCTGGCATTAAACTCAGGTCATTAAGCTTGGCAGCAAGCACCTTTATCCAGTGAGCCATCTCACCACACTGCCAATATACTTTCTTTAGGTTAAACGAAAAGGACCATATGTTTTAATATATAAATAAATCTCCAGTCTTTTAACCACATCTTTTTTTAAAGGATTTATTTATTTATTATGTATACAGCATATATGACTGCAGGCCAGAAGAGGGCACTATATCTCATTACAGATGGCTGTGAGCCATCATGTGGTTGCTGGGAATTGAACTCAGGACCTCTGGAAGAGCAATCGGTGCTCTTATCCTCTGAGCCATCTCTCCAGCCCTAACCACATCTTTTTAATGATTTGGAGCTCAGCTTCTTCCTTTCAGAACACCCAGTAGCTTCCTCCACCACCTGTGGAGGCTAAAAGGCTCCCCATCTCATGGCATCTCATTCAAAGCTCAAGCCTAATCCTCAAAGTTTCCTGCCATCTGCAACTCCAGGATTCTGACTCCTCTCTCTCTCCTGGTTACTGTCTAAGAACCTTGATCTCTTTCCTTTTCATTAGCCTCTCTGGATAAAAAGTCCAACTATACCACTTATCACAGCCCCTTTGCTCTGCTACAGCAGGATGTCTGAGACTGGGTCATTTATAAAGCACTGAAATGTTTGTCTAACAGTCCTGGAGGTTAGGAAATGCAAGGAAACAGTGTTGGCACCTGAAGACGGTTTGCATACTGCATCATCCTCTGGCGGAAAGTAGAAGGGCAACAGAGGACAAAGGGGGATGGAGCACACCATTACAGCAAATGCACTATGACAAAAATGCCAATAATCTCATCGTGAAGGCTGAGCTTTCATAACCTAATCACCTCTCCAAAGTCCTGTCTTCCAATGCTAATGCACTGGGGATTAAGGCTCCTACACATGGGCTTCGGCACACATCCAAACCATAGTATTGTCTCTCCAAGAAATGCCTCCAGACATTTGCAATCTTCAATATGTACAATCAAGATACCTCACTCATCAAAAGCAGGCTAAACACATTAGCTTATGCCTATTTTGTTCCTATTCCAATCCTGATTTATTTACGTTATCACATGCCCACCAAAGGGGTGTCCCATGAGGATTAAACATCTCTATAGAAATCATGTATTAAATTATGGGAGATGAGTCAGAACGCCTGAGCAGACCATTCTTGGTAGAGTAGGGTAAGCTCTTAGAAATCAGGATAGTGTCCTCATGCAGAGAGAAATAGATTCAAAAGGCTAGAGAAGGGAAGGATGCCAGGGTTTTGAATTTTTCAAGTGAAACTAGGTCTGGAGGCCAGACACAGAGAGGAGAAAGGGAGAGAAAAATTCCTCTGGAGAAGTCACACCTCATGCTCTAACACAAGTATGAGGCCCCTTAGCTAAAACATCATGGGCTACCTCTTCACTGAGCATTTTCCTGACATATAAGGATGCTACTTGAAGCTTTGTTTCAAACAAAAGTTGAAGGGCAAAGAAAACAATAAACAAAAGCATTTGTTGTAAATGAGGACAGTACCGCCTTCTTAGATGTTCCGAGGAAATGTTTCTAGGTGTTTCTGATTGTCATCAGTTTGGGGGAGGGGTGCTGCTGGCACTTACTCACTCATTGGTTGGGGCCAAGGTGTGTCTGTCCCACACAGCAAAGAATGTCCACCACCCCCAACGATGACACCGAGTCTCCCACCAGACATCTGTGTGGGTGAAAAATATCTGAGCTAAGAATTTAACAACACTAAATATAAACTCAAAGTAATTTTTGCGCTGCTCTAAGATGTAATGATTTTTCCAGGAATAGAGCAACTAAAGAAATTCAAAAGTATTGAAATCTTGTTTGGTTTGAATCTCTCCCATGAGTTCTTGATCGTCTGAGAAAAGTCAAGAATTGAGTTAGCCACACACACCTTCAACCTGCCTATGTATGGATCTGAACCCTACATAGAGGGGCCAGCAACAGTCCGCTCCCTTATGCCACCTGCTATATGTACCCATGCCAAGTGATCAAAATGAGTATTTGTTTACTATAAATAGATTTCTTTATATATTCCTGTTACAATGAAGACATCATTTTGTTTTTAATCATATTTAAGGCAAACTGTATTATTTATTAACTTAATTTCAGTAGTGTATAGCAGTCATTATCTAAGATTTTCCTAGGAAGAAGGCTGCATTTATTTGTCAATAAAGTAATATATTTGATTCAAATAAAAAAGGAAAGGAAGGAAGGAGGGAGGGAGGGAGGGAGGGAGGGAGGGAGGAAGGAAGGAAGGAAGGAAGGAAAGAAGGAAGGAAGGAAGGAAGGAAGGAAGGAAGGAAGGAAGGAAGGAAGGAAGGAAGGAAGGAAGGAAGTTTAATTTAGTTCACAGCCTTGGAGTTCCAAAGCCCAACAGCGGGAGGCCCTGACTGGTCTAACCTCATAAGAGCAGCAGCCGGTGGCATAGAATAGCAGTGTGGCCTCTAAGATAGAAATGCTCAAAAAGGAGAAAGGGACAGACAACTGGGTCCTGCGATCTCTTTTCAAGACACAACTACCATTGTTGTATTGTTGTGGAATATTAACTTAAGATGTGTTACATTCGTTGTGCTATAGAATATTTGTTTAATGATGTAAGATGTGTTGCATTCTTGTGTGTTGCATTTGTTTAACTCTGTGAAGCTGTGTTACCTTGCTTGTCTAAAACACCTGATGGTCTAATAAAGAACTGAATGGCCAATAGGTAGGCAGGAGAGGGATAGGCAGGACTGCCAGGCAGAGAGAATAAATAGAAGGAGGAAAGCAAAAGGAGAGGAGGAGGCCAGGGGCCAGCCACACAGCTAGACTTGGAATAAGAAGGAAAGAAAAGATACACAGAAATAGAAAAAAGGGTAAAACCCCAATGGCAAAAGGTAGAGGGATAAGTTAGAAAAAGCTGGCTAGAAATAAGCCAAGCTAAGGCCAGGCATTCAAAAGTAAGAATAAGCCTCAGTGGGATTATTTGGGAGCTGGGTGGCTGCCCCTCCCAAAAAAGCAAAGAGTTAAAAAAAACAAACAAAAAACAACTACATGCAATAGATAATACCTCCTGCCAGTGCTCAGTTCCTAAAGTTTCCAAACCTTCCAGTAAGCCCCACCACTGGGACCAAGTCCTCAACATGTGGGCCTTTGGAGGAGCCTGTCCATATTCACACCAGAGCAGAAACCCTGGTACAGAGTTACTGGAGATGGTTACTTGGGCTCTGTTGAGTTCAACTTCCCCATCAAATGAGCAAATTCGGGCTAAGGAGATGGCTCAGTGGTTGAGATCACCAGCTGCTCTTGCAGAGGACTTTGGTTTAGTTAGTGGTTTAGCACCCACACAGCAGCTCTCAACCACTCACAACTCCAGTTCCAGGGGACCTGATGCTCTCTTCTAAGCTGCTTGGGTAGAGCGTGCATATGGTACACATACATGCAAGCAGGCCAAACACTCGTCCGCACCAAATAAAATGAATAAATCTACACACACACACACACACACACACACACACACACACACACACAAATAAACTGCATCTCCTGGGGAATGGAAGGTGACCCCGAGGTTAAGAGTATTTACTGCGCTTGCAGAGAACCCAAGTTCAGTTCTTAGCACCCACATCAGGTGGCTCACAACCACCTGTCACTTCAGATACAGAGGCTCAGTTGCCCTTTGACCTCTGCTGGCACCTCTATGCATTAAAACTCACACAGGCACAGACATATAAACATACACAGAAAACTAAGTGAAAAAAAAATCTTTAAAAGAAATCCAAGTGTGTCTTCTGTGGGAAAACGGGTCCCAGTGGTCATTTGAAGAATCAGCTCTCCAGGGTTGATGGAGAGGGCATCTTTCCGGTAGATGGGCTTTCTCCTTCCTGGGAGCAGCAGGAAGCTGGTGGGGAGGCAAGGTCAAGGGCAGGAAGCGGTCGCCGAGATGGACAGCAACAGCAGGGACACAACAGCTGTGGGAGAAGCAGCTTGAGCAGCTGTGTGGAGGCGTGCGTGCAAGCGCACAAGGGGAGGACCCTGACTAGAGACCCACACAACGAGTTGGCGGGGTGCACAAAGTCTAATGCCATTGTTATGTGTCATCTGTCCCCCAGGCTGGGTACAAATTGATCTTTTAAGTGTAAAACATCTTTCAAACTGGGACATGTAAGTGTTCTATATTTGGATAAGCTGCCTTGCCTGAGGGTGAGTCCTTGTTTTTCTGTTGTCCTTAACGTTGACAAGAGCCCCTTGAGCTTCTGAGGGGGGATGTTTCTCGTTCTTCCATCACCTCAAGACTGCTAAGATTCAGACACCTATATTTTGTGTATGTGTGTTTTTATAATTGATAAACAAGTATATGTAGGAATTTTTCTGAAATAGCTTTATTCATTCAACTACTACTCATACAGCTTTCCCCATATTAGTATACTAGTGGTCTTAGCTAATTCCTTAACAGTGACAGAACATTCTCTAGTAACAATGTCCTATAACAGTTTGGTGGACTCTGAGATGACCATGGATAGCTCTTTCGCTGGGCTCATCTGAGCCAGAATTCTCCTAAGCACTATGTACACATTGCATTTCGATCTCATAGGAGCTTGTGTGAGTCCCTCAATTGCTCACTCTTTTAGATTTATTTTATTTTGTACATATGAGTGTTTCACCTACATGCATATATATGATATGTATATGTGTGTGTACATATATAGTTGTGTGTGTATGTATATATAGGTATA
Organism: Peromyscus maniculatus bairdii; assembly: GCF_049852395.1. Lineage (NCBI taxonomy): Eukaryota > Metazoa > Chordata > Mammalia > Rodentia > Cricetidae > Peromyscus > Peromyscus maniculatus. The sequence goes on from NC_134854.1 coordinate 48,856,375, forward strand.
TACACATACCATATGCATGTTTGATGTCCAGGGGGTTTAGAAGATGGTGTCAGATGCCTTGGAACTGGAGTTATAGATGGTTGTGAGCAACCACGTGGGTCCTGGGAACAGAACCCATTTTATCTGCAGTAGCAACAAGTACTGTTAGCGACTGGGCCTCCTCTCCAGCCCTAGGAGACACACCTTAGATGGGCATCACACCCTACCACAGCTTTGATGTTAAGACCAGCCGCCCGTGTTAGTTAGCTACCTTCCTTCTCTCCAGACCTGGATGATCATTCCCTGACATCTAACGTTTTTTTACTATTTCATTGTTTTGTGAATATTCTCAATCCATGGACCCCAAAGAACCTGGTCACTCCTGCCAAGATACTCACATAAATCAGATCCCTGCTGTCCATGCACAAGCAAGAGCCAAAGGCAGCGACAGACATTCTCAGTTCTAGTTTCAGACTATCTGTGTTTGAAGGTCCCCTTTGTGTTTACAGATGCAGAGCCTTGAGCCAGTTACTTGGCCTTTACTGAATTAAGTCTCATTATCCACCAGATGAGCAAATCATAAGTCCCTGTAAGATCACACTGCAATGAACATAGAATGTTCAGGACAATCGTGGCTCCAGCGATTCTGGCAGAAGAGCTGGCATCAGTGCTCTGTCTCAGGACCTGCCAGTGGTGTGCAGAGGGAGCTCCATTCCTAACCTCCCCACAGAGCAGCATGTATGGTAAAGGCTACATTGCAGCTTGTTTCTTTCTTGTGACCTTAATTCGGAATTCTTCCATGGGAAAAAGAAATTATTCTGAAATTGTGTTAGATCACCAGCGACTTTGTTTCTGGGAGCCGAGCAGATGGCATTCTCTAATTAATGAACTTAATGTTAAAGGATCTTTATAGCAGACCATGAAGTCCTACCCCAGAACTCAGGTAAGATCCTCTATTCAAAGCCAAGAGAACTCAAAAGGTTTGCCTGCAGACTCACAGCTAGCAGTGAATGAAGATCACAGGCAAAAAGTAGTACGGTTGACCAATATTTGGGACATTTGGTTGCTTTGATTGTATGTGAATGTCTACGGACATTGGTATTACACTCTTATCTCTTCAAGGACCAAAAGAGCTCCCTGTAGAAGACCTATGCCTTTTCTTGCTCTCCTTATCAGCCTGCTACAACTTGGATGCTTCGTGAAGAACTGTGACAAAGGTTAAAATAGCTATGATAATGACAAAGTAGCTGCCATTTTTCCAGTAGGGGCTTTGTTATTGTTTTGAGTTGTTTTCAGTTCTCAAAGATGCGCAGAGACAATGTGGGATATATGTTAAGCCAGAAAAGTAATAAAAGAAGGTGAACTCAACCCCCATGAGGACATAAAAGACGAGTAAAGAACTGGGTAGACTTAAGAGCCCCATCTGCACAAACATAACCTTTTGGCAGAAGCCTAGACCAGAGGTGAGTGGAGAGGCTGGCACTGAAGGAAAGAACCAGAAGGATGCAGAGAAGCTCACAGACAGTAAGTACCCTTTACTTCCTTCTCTTCCACTACTGGGGGATTCAAAGCAAAACTCAAATCACAGGGCAGAAGCACAGAGCAAAGGGCAAGGCTAGAAGAGCAGCCAGCAGGAACGTCACACATTGGAAGGAAAAAAGGACGGGGAACACATGTCAGAGTTTGACTGAAATTTCTACTTGCTCTGTCCCGCTACCAGGTGACAAGCAGCAGAGGAAAGCAAAGGCTACCCTTCTTGCAGGTCACACTCTTCTTTCTATCCCATCCTTCCAGGAGAACTGCACAGTTGCATAGCAACTCTGTGGGGAGACAGAAGCCTCCCCATCCATACCACCTTGCAAACCTTCACAAATGTCCATTCAGAATTTCACCCGTTCTTACTCTGAGATTCCATCTTACACCTGTCAAAATGGCTAAGATAAAAGCACAAGCAACAGCTCATGCTGAAGAGGATGTGGAGCAAGGGGAACACTCCTCCATTGCTGGTGGGAGTGCCAATTTGTACAGCCACTTTGGAAGTTAGTGTGGCATTTTCTCAGGAAACTGGGAATCAACCTACAACAAGACCCAGCTATACCGCTGTTGGGCATATACCCAAAGGATGCTCAATCATACCACAAGGACACTTGCTCAATGATGTTCATAGCAGCTTTACTTAAGCAAATGGCTTCCATGTGCAGAATTATTGCTGGCTTTGATTTACAGAGAAGGAATTTCAAGCTCCACAAGCCGGTCCCCAAGGCCAGCTCCAGGCCACTTTATTGAGCTTATCTCCCCTTCTCCTTGCTGACCTCAGCCCAGCCCACCACACCACAACAGTTCTTGGGCAAATGTTACTCTCCTAGTGCGTACTTATCAAACTTTGTCGTCTGCCCAGGCATGAAGCAATGTCTGTGTCCAAGTGACCTGTCTCCAGTCCCAGCATGCCCCACTGACTCCCAGCTTCAAGGTTTCTCCTCCCCTGTTCTGCTAAGGCCACCACCCTTCTACTGTGTCCTAGCTTCCTGCCTAACCTTCAGGAATTGCTCTTCCTCTGACAGTAGATACAGCTTGTTCCCCCTTTGTTCAAGCCTCACTCTATCTACATCATCGACACCACCTCCAATAAGAACCATGTTCTGCTGCCTACCAAGGTGCCGCCTGTCTCCCTGTCCTCCTCCTCACATGTGAGCAGTGAGCCCAGGTGAGTAGGGGTTCCTATTTTCTTATTCGCCGTTGTGTCTAAAATGCTTAGGACTGTGTCCAGTCTATCAGAAGAGTTTAGTAAATTTCTGTTGAATGAATGGGCCAAAACTACACCATTGAAGTCACGCTGGAGGATGAACATAAAAATTGCCTTTTCATAGATATCCTGCCAAAGTTAGCTTTCTACATTCCCTCAGCTTTCTCTTTCTGACTCTAACTAGAGCCCTTCCTATATATGAATGCAGCCTTAGCCACAGAAGTAACAGGATCATGGAAATCTATGGAATCCATCTGAAAAAGCACTCAGACCCAGCAAGGTTAGCTCAAGGTCTTTCTACTAACCTCAGTAGCTCTCAAAATAAACAATAAAAGCTAAGTATATTAAACACCCAGTACAGGGGGTCTTGGGCCTTTCTTTTACTCTAATATAGAGATAGGAATTCCAAACATGGAGGGCAGAAAATAAATGAAGAGAGAAAGGGGGGAGGAGGGAATGACTAAGGAAGAGAAACAGTCTTGAGTTTGAGGGGATTAAAGGAAGCAAAAGAAAGAACACCACACAGCCACCTTTTTCTTCAATGGTGCCCTGCCCTTCCCAGAAGATATGCCAACTTTAGCATAAGATGTTAGGTCTGTAAATCCCTCTCTCCAGCTCAAAATGTGTGTGCGCGCACACACACACACACACACACACACACACACACACACACACACACACGAGGGGGAGTGCAGATAACAGTGGCTGTCCTTTTCTCTCTGCAGGCACTTCCTAGACCACTTGTTCTCTGCTTTTTGTTGCATTTGAAGCCGCCCTTTTAAGAGTTCAGCCATCTCATCGCAAACTCCTCCCTTCCTTCCTGGCCTGGTTGGAAGGCCGTTCTTAGTGAGATGAAGAAAACAAGAAAGCTTTCTGCCTCACAGCCCACCGATCTTTATAATCGCGACAATGTATGATAGTCATGTCACCAACACATCTCACTGAAAAGTGTTCCCTGGTTTTCTATGATATTTGTAAACAAATTTCCCTGGCTGGCATACCTGGAATTCGAAGGAGCTGATGCAGTTACCAGCCTTGACCACTAGGTGGCTCTCAGAGTGTATGGCCGGGTTTTGGGGGTGGGGGAGCTCTCAAGCTCAGGGATAGATTTAGAAAGGTGTACATTAATCTCTTACCAGCGGTTGTTATTGTCTGTATGTGCAAATGTATATGTACCAGTGTGTCTATAGGATAGTAACTTTAAAACACATTTGGAATATATACAATATATAGTATTATAGTAATAACTTTATAATAGTATTTGGAATATATACAATATATAATGCATATGTAATAGTATATAAGATGTGTATATAATATATAGTATATATAACAGTAACTTATAATAGCAACTTCCTAACGACGTTAGAAGAAATCTGTGGTGGTTTGAATGAAATATCCCCCATAAGTCTCAGGCATTTGAATACTTGGTCCTCTGTGGGTGGCTGCTTGGGAAGGATTAGGAGGTGCAGTCTTGCTGGAGGAAGGCTTCGAGGTTTCAAAGGGTTTGCACAATTTTGAGTTTGCTCTCTCTGTTTTTTCTGTTTGGTGTCCAAGATGTGAGCCCCCAGCTGCTGGCCCAGCTGCCTGTTCCCTGCTCCCTGTGGTCCACCATCACAGACTCCAACCCTCTGGAAACAGAAACCCAGAATAAACCCTTCCTTCTACAAGTTGCCTCGGCCATATCACGGCAATAGAAGAGTAACTAAGATGAAGTTTTAAGCTATCTGTTAGAATTCTTTAACAAAACTTCTGCAGCTCAAAATTAGAAAGCAAATCAATCTATGCTCAAATAAGAGCTCTCACACTACCAAGTCCTTTTTTCGGGGGAGGGGGGAGTTGGGATTGTTTTTGAGTCAGGGTTTCTCTGTGTAGCCCCAGCTGTTCTGGAACTCATTCTGTAGACCAGTCTGGCCTCGAGCTCAGGAATTCACCTGCCTCTGCCTCTCAAGTGCTGGGAGAATTTCTTTGACAAGATAAAAAATAAAATACAATTTTAAAGCCAAAGGAACCTTTACCTTTTAAAATAAGTGTGGCTTATGCCAGCCTTCTTCCTGGCTCCCTGTAGAAATAAATTCCCTAGAGACGCTAGCCTAGACTGGCAAAACAGTCTAGAATTAAACTATACTAGCCTGGAACACATAGTTGGCAGTCTACTTTAGTCCCCTCCCTGCCCATGCTTGCTAAACTAAAAATCAACTTTAAACCACGATCAGTTTGCCGTTTTCATTTCCCCTCCCAAGATCTAACCAGTAAACTCTTGACAATGACCAAGATCTCACCGTGTTCCCGGGGACTGCGTTTGGCACTTGCCTCGGCCTGCCCTTGTTAAATTTTTGACATGCCTGGGTTCACTAAGACAGTGTGCTCTCTTCCTTTTCCTCCCACCCGCCTACCTGCCTGGGTGTTAATAACACCACACAGTAATTCCTAGGCTCGGCTGGGCATTGCTGTGTTCTCAGGCAGCCATGCAAACAAGGGAGGGTAGGGAGGCAAGAGTTCTCACGCGGCCCACAAGTACGACCAGATTTCTCATGGTCGTACTTGTGGGCCTCGGGAGAACTCTGAATCACAGCTCCTCCACATGACTGACAGGTACACTTTTACAGTCCACTGATGCAGAAATGAATTGGGGTATTAGAGTGGATGTGAATCGATGCTTTTTTTTTTTTTTAACTTTGCTGTGAGATCTGATAAGAATGGAGGTAAGAAGGTATTTAGGTAAAGGCTCATCTCTAAATACACACTTGGGTGTGATGCATGACTCCAAGCTAATTCCCACACAGCCTACCCTTTTCTCTCCCATCACCCTTGGAATCAGCTCACCTCCTTTGTGTGGCTTCTTCTATCCATCTTTCAAGCTGAGATTCCTCTTCCACATAACCCAAGCTAGACAGACAAGCAACACTGGCTCACAGATTCTCCACTCCTTTTTTGCCCCTAGGAAAAAAACAGAATGCTTTAGAGAGCTTTGATACTGCAGAGGTATAGAGGGAGCTTAAGGAGTACATCAACAGAGAGAAACACAGTCTATCCCGGAAGTGCCAACAGGGTGCTGAGTCCCCTAATGCTTCTTAATGGAGGTGGATGGAATGATTTCTCTTAGCTGATCTTTTATTTTTAGCTTTCTCTGGTCTCTTCTTGGGAGCTGAGCTCCAGCCAAACCTCCTATTTAGAGACTAATTTTAATCAGCGTCCTCCTTTCTTTCGGCAGACTTCACCATCGATTCTCTCAAACCTCCTCCACAAATAAATCTGGACAGAAACACGAAATGCCTGCATTGTTAAGTCACACGGTGACTACAGGAACTTCCATTCCCACATTTCATCACATTTGCTTTGCCTTTTCTGTGACCAATATCATTGCCATCCTTCGTAGCTTCTTTTTGCTGTTGCGGTAACAAAATAGCTGAGATTGGGTGATTTATGAAGAAGAGAAGTTGGTTTAGGGTCTGGAGCTGGGGAAGTCACATGTATGGAGTGAGCAGCTTGCCAAGGGGCATCAGGTACGGGCCTTTTGATTGCATCAAAACATGACAAGACAGAGCCAGGGGGACAATTTGAGCTTTTGCCTCGTGAAGAGCCATTACGGCCTTCAAGAAGACCCACCCACTCTCCTGACAGCATCTAATCCTACTCGCCTCCCAAAAGCCTCCTCTCTAAGTCTCATTGCAAACAAATTTGGGGATAAAATTCTCCATGCATGAAGCTTGGGGCGGGGGGGGGGGGGGCATTCAAACCATAGCATCTCCATTCCCTCATTTTGCACATGAGGAAGATAAGGCTAGAGAAGCATGTTAAGCTATTAAGAGTATTAAACCTCCCAAGAGATCTCAGAGAAACTTCAACCTGTCACTATCTCATAACAGACTTGTTTTTGCTATGAAGACTCAAGTACCCGGACAATTTGAGTGTCTGTTTCCTAGCAAATGGGGTGTAGGTCAAGAGAAGAACAATTGGGGTGAAGAATATGGCCACAGGCTGCCTCGATATATGTTAATCAATCAATGATTGTTAAGGTTAGCAAAACCTTAATGGAAGTATGTTTCAGTAGGATTAAGCCTGTCTAGAAGGCACATGGACTAACAGGATAAGCCATGGGAGTCACCCACTGTAGCAATTCAAGGGTAGAACAATTAACCATAGATCAAGAGGTCCTTTAAAATAAGGTGCTCTTCATATGATGAATGAGAGCCAATCACACACTTGGAAAAGAAATCAACCCACAACCATGTGACTGAAGCTCACATCTGCAATGTAAACCAAAGATCTCAAATGCCAAAGAATGCATTTCAGGGGACTCTGTTTTATAAAATTCAAAAATAGAAAATTCTATTTGATAGTACTTTACATCACGATACATGTTAGTTTGGGTGTGTAGGGGTGGGGGGGGGGTGAGGCCAAAATGAGGTGACCGTGACATCTTTGCTTCTGAAAACCACAAGTTAGGGGCACTAGCCAAAGGGTCCTACAGAACTGAGTTCAATCCTGGTTCTACAGCTGAGTGACTTTAAGTGACTTCCACTGTCTGTGTTTGGATTTTTTGCATCTATAAAATGGACTAATAATACACTGCTCAAAGGGTTGGTGTGAGAAGAGACATAATATATGTAAAGTGCCCAGCAGCATGCGTAGGTGCTGTAATAAACAGTAACTATTATTATCCCCGCCCCTGTACCTGATAGTAAACCAGGATCAGAGGGGAGATAGGTAAGCACACAGCTGAGAAGAGAAGGGAAGGACCAAACCAGGCTAGGATCAAAGATGTGCAGAGTCCACCCCAACGCTACACAGCTATGAGCTAGATTTCCCTCCCACAGCCCACACAATCTCCTAAATCTCGCTTCTGCAAGTGTGGGCCGGCCCCATGGAACTAGCAAAGTTGTTCTGGTCCCATCTACATGGGACCAGATCTGATACACTAATGTGTGCCAATGGTCTCTGAGTGGTTACTAGCAGCCTGATGGGCTACCCTTCTAAAAATCTAAGTTGCTTTTTAATCAGAGCTTTATGGACACAGAAGGCCTTGACCTTAGCTGAGTGGAATTTCACTGTATCCTGGGTCAGAAAGGCACCCGTCCAGGAGAGAAGTCGGGCATAATATAAGCAAAGCAGTGTGAAGTTCAAGGCTACAGGAACAAGCAAGTCCGGGGGAAGTCCTGGCTACAAAGACTGCAGCTCTCTTTCCTAACTGCTGGGCAAGAATGAAGCTGACACACAGTTCTTTCTAACTAGGGAGGAGCAGAGTCCGTGTGGGAGGCCCCAGGATCAGAGGCCCAGGCCGCTAGGGAACCAGAGCAGAGGGAGAGTTCTCAGTTTTCACTTGGAATTGGACATCCACACACAGAGGGTGATGCTTAGCAACAAGTGCCAACAGTCGACACACGGGCCACAGGGAGGGACATCCTGCAACATCCTGCTGAAGGGGAAGCGCCAGACCCCAGGGACTAATGAAATTCTGGAAAAGGCCATGCTTATCTGTGATGACATATGCCTGGGGCCAGAAGTGGGACTGTTGTTCAAAGAGGCAAGGAACTACTTCTAAGTGATGGGAGCAGTTTGTGTCTGGGTTGAGGTGGCCGTAATGAGGGCCTGTGCGTTTGTCAGCCCATTGAACTGTACACTCAGAATGGGTGCAATTTATTTCATGTCTGTCATGCCTCAATTAAGTTAATTTTAAAAGGAAAAAAAAAGGAATGGTATCTTAGTCACAGAGGTTACTGAGCTCAGGAGTGAGGTGAGGGACCTATGGGAGAGCATCCTCAGACTCCACTGTTGCCCTAGCAAATCAGCATTTGCTCAGAATGTAGTAGATAAGGAAGGACTTTCTCCCTTCTGATTGTCACTCCTGATCTGTGAGATGGGCATGATTAATCCCATTTTACAGGCAAGGAAGCCAACGCACAGAACAACTAAGGGAACTGGGGGTAAGTTTTCTAACTCGGAGTCCTAACGGCCTCAGATATGATGCTGTTTCAGCAAAGTTGAAGCCAAGAGAGTGTAAATGTCTTGATACAGTCGTACTGCTGGCCAAAGACAGAGTCCAAAATTGAAAGTGCCTCTTGTCCGAACAAACATCAGAAAGAGATGTCGCATTGAGACCACCTTGAACGAAGGTAGAGGACTCAGGTGCCATATGCAAGGAGCTTGGGGAGGAAAGGGTTTATTTCAGCTTACAGTTTATAGTCCATCATAAAGGGACATCATCCGCCAGGAACCTGGGGTGGGAACTGAAGCAGAGGCCGTACAGGAACATTGCTTACTGGCTTGCATCCCAAGGTTTTCTCAGTTGGCTTACCTACACACCCCAGGACCACCTGCCCAGGGATGGCACCGCCCACAGTGGACTGATCTCTCCCACATCAATCAAGAATCAAGGCAATGCCTCCACAGATTGCCACAGGCCGATCTGATGGAAGCAATCCTTCCACTGAGTTTCCCTGTTCCCAGATATCTATAGCTTGTGTCACGTTGACAAAAACAAAACAAACAAACAAACAAAAAACAACAGCAAACAAATAGCACGCGGGGACAGAAAATTTACCCTAAAGCAAGGCTCCTTTCCAGAGCTCCGCACTCCTTATTTCATTGCACCACACAGTTCCCTCATCCCCCCGAGTCCCGAGGGTCCTCTAACTTTAACGAACTCCATGAAGCAGCACATGCATTACCTCACCCGTCTGGCTTGTTTCCTAGCAGTGACTGTCCAATGCTCCTCCATCCCCACTCCTGCTGGCTTCCACCCTTCACCCATTCCTCCCTGCTGAAATCACAGCCCTCTGCCTGGAAAGAGCAGGCTTGAGCCTCCTCCTCCTTCCCAGATGCGGAACACTGGGAAAGAGATCCCTGGTGCGAAGGCAGTGTGTGTCCTCTGTCCCTCAGCCCCTGCCCACAATTTAAAAGCATGTCTGTGTGGAGGCGTGGAGGGAAAGACAGGAGGAAAGTATAAAAAAAAATGGCATGGAGATAAGGAGAGAATTCTGAGAGGAACCACAAGAGATAGCAGACAGCGGTTAGCTTGGGGCTTTGCAGAGAGCAGGGGAAGAAAGTTCTATTCCATGTTTCATTTCTTTCTGTTGAACATTATTTTCCTAATGACTATAGGGTAAGCCAAGAGATGGGGGACCGTATTTAACTAGCAATACTTGTATTTTTTAAAAAATGGGAAATAATGAGAAGCATTAACTCTAAAAGTTAAATAGGTTATCTATAATCTACCACTTCCCCTCCTGTACATTGACCAAAATATGCAACAATGTAAATGATAGAAAAATTGTGTGTGGGTCACGTTAATGGGCTGAAGACAGGAAGGGACGAAGGAGAGTGGGGCGTTCGGTGGCTGGAGAGCTCACTCTGTCAGCCTGCTCTCTCCTCTGTGGGGTTCAGTTCTGCTTTCCTTTTAGTCAGCTGTGGGCTGACTTCCCCTCTCCCTACCCCTATTCCTCTTCAGACAAGTGGTTTGTTTAGCAAAAGGACTGGCTTACTGTCTCTGAGCTCAAAGCACATACATAATGAAGGCGGAACAGACATCTATTAAGTGGGATGGCAGGCAGTTCCAAAAGAACAGGAGAGTCCAGAGCTGCCACCACTAAGGCTAAGATAAGCAGCGAGCTCCTTTCTTCTCCAAAACTATACTGGGAATGCTCCACTGGTCCCCCTGTCCCCTCTGTGGATGCATGATAAGGTTCAAACTCCTCCGCGTGTTTACCAAGACCTTCCTGGCTCCGCTCCACACCTGTCTTTCTGCTCTGGCTCCCAAGACAAGTGTCGTACCCCAGCAGTCAAACTGGTCCGTGTGCCACTCCCCGAGCGCACCTTGAGGCTCCCTGCCTGCAAGCCTTTCTCAATCTCTGCCACCTAACACCCTGGTCACGCCAGCTTCCCTCTGAAGACTCCTCATGCCTTTGCTAAGTACTGTACCAATTTGCATGGTCGTCATCTAAGCCGAAAAGAATGAAGGAGGGTTTCCCACTCCTGACTTTCCCAGTGACTATGACAAGTCTAGAATCTCCCGAAAAACAAAGAGAATAAATACGGAGATCTCCTTCAAGTCAAGCCGAATTAGGTTGAAGGCTGGATCAAAACTGGGTTGGGTTTAGGATACACTTAAGAAATGTCTAGTCAATTCCTAGCAACGCCCACTAGGCGGCGCCCTCAGTCTCATTGCGACCAAGACGCCTCCAGGTCTTAAAAGTTTATTACCTGTCTAACAAGTTTCCTTCCTGCCCTCCTGTCCCTTTAAGAAGGTGAACCAGGTGAGGTCGAGGCCCCGCCCCCGAGCTGGTCCCGCCCCCCGCCCCCGCCTGGTCGGCTTGGCTTGCCCAGTCCCTCGCGACCTGGCCCAGCCGTCGGGGCCCAGGTCCCAGGTCCCGGCCGGCGCCATGGAGCGGCGCTGGCCCCTGGGGCTCGCGCTGCTGCTGCTGCTGCTGCTGCTGCTCTGCGCCCCGCTGCCCCCGGGGGCGCGCGCCGAGGAAGGTACCGACCCCCCTCCCTCTCCCTTTCCGGGCCGGCGGGCAGCAGCCTGCAAGAGCCGGCATTCCTGAGGAGGCCCTCCTCTGCGCGCCTTACTCCTTCTCCCTGGCTTCGCCCCAGTAGCGGGGAGATCGATTGGCCAGGGCAGTCTTTGGCCTTTAACCCCAGACTCCTGCCCACGGGCTCAGCCACCCCTACCCTCTGCTGACCAGTCCTATTTTGTGGGTGGAGAGGGAGTTCCTGACCACAGCCAGGAAGCTGCACTCCCCACTGCAGCATCATGGGACCCTCCAGGGGCCCACCCCTGAGTTTGCCAGCACTCAGGTGGAAAGCCTCCTTCGGCCAGCCTAACCAGACCACAGACAGACCGCCACTGGTGGGAGGGTTAGGACCTGGGGGCTCCCAGGCGTAGGGGTCCAACCTTACACAGGAAAGTTTGCAAACCCTCTCTGACTGTGCCCCGCCCACCTCCCAAAATCGGAGCTGCGCCTAGCGCCCCTCCTCCTATACCCTCCCCTACCAGAGCTGGCGGTTGGCAGAAAAAGTCAAACTCCACCAGGAGTCCCCTGCCAGGGTCCCACTCAGGACTGCAAAGGCTCATCTTCCCTGACGTCCACCCATGGCATCCCTGCAGCAGAGGGGTGCTCCAGCCCTCCCGGGCCCCGCTGGTGCAGTGTCTGAGGTTGCTCTTCCAACGCTTGCTGTCCTGACTCTGGTTCAGGACAGCCCCCAACCCTCGCCCCACTCTTCCTTGCTCCCATCACACTCCGAAGGAATCCACTGTAATCCTTGGAGCGCTTCATTCCTCAATCCTGGACCCCTTTGCTCCCGCTGCCTCAGGATGTCACACTATTAGAAAATGTGGCAGCCTCGGGCCGGGAGTCCCTGAATACCCAATGTTGGTAGTAGGGCACCTCCTCCCCCTTAGGTGACACCCTCGTTGCCTTCTCCCCATTCAGTCACTTTGATGGACACAAGCAAGGCACAAGGAGAGTTGGGCTGGCTTCTGGATCCCCCGGAGGACGGGGTAAGTGTCTAGAGGACCTGGGAAAGTTCAAGTCTGAAGGCCAGTGGGAAATGGGGTGGAGAGGTGGGTGGAGGAACAGAAAAGAGCAGGAAAAACTGGAAGTGTCTCCTCTGGTGGGGGAGGGGAAGCTGAGTCAGAGCCTCCTGAATGGTACTTGGGGGTTGGAGGTGTCAAACTTCACTCCACTGGGACTATCTCCAATGCCTCACCCTCCTACCATAGTGGGGGGCAGGGGGGGGGATCGAGAGTTCACATCCCCTAGGGAGAGCATGCCTATGCTAAGGAAGGTTATCAGCTGGATGAAGAGGAGAGAGAGACCTGGAACGCATCGAAGTCTCAGCTCTATTCACTGCAGTGGAGTTATGTGGATGGGTTTCAGAACATTAGAGAGCTCCATAAAAGTGTAAATGATGTATGGATTTTTTTTTTTTTTTTCTGAAGAGGAGAGCCAAAACTTTCATCAAAGTCTTTAAAGGTCTTTTGACTCCCTCAAACTTAAAAGCTGCTCCCCTCCAAGGCCCCTGAACACTCTCTCCCTCCCAGGCAGGCTCCACAAACACCAGGTGTTCCAGCTGTTTGAGAAAGGAAAAAGCCATCTCCAGGTCCCTTCCCACCTTAGGTGTCCCTGAGACCAGTGAGGAGAGGTGGATTATTAATGTGTCACACACACACACACACACACACACACACACACACACACACACACACACAAATGTATTCAAGCCTAAGGTGCAGAGATACCCTTGCAGGAACCCAGCAGAGCTGGCCTTAGAGCCACATGACAATACCTCTGGGGTTGGAGACTATTATTACTTAGTGCCACATGGCAATACCTCTGGGGTTGGGAACTTACTTACTGGTCTGGGACCTAGTCTCTGGATTTCCTTTCCTTGCTCCAGTACCTAAGGCATGTTCTGCAGCTGTTTCTGGGATGAGTTATTGCTTTCTTTCTCCCTTGGACCGGAGGGTCGAGGCTCCCCTTTGAGCTCTTCCACAGAGTGGCCTATAATTAGAGTTAATAGACTAAACCATAATGTATCCTCCAGGAGGGGCCGCTTGGAAAATCCTGGATTAGGCCAACTCTAATAGGTGCCTCATCTCATAAACCAGCTAATCACCCACAAGGAAGGCAGCAGGACCATCTGCTGGCTCCCACTGGCCTTTCCTTATGGCTCCACCAGCCCCACCCAAATAAGTCTTCCCTAATTGAGCGCCAGTGGAAGCGAGGCCCCTTTCACGGTCCAGTGCTAGAAGGGCAGTACACTGCCAGCAGCTGAGCTCCCATCCGGCTCTCTTCCTTGTCCCCTCCCCTCTTTCTAAAACCAGTTAAGGCCATAGAGCTGAGCTCCCAGAATACACACATGGAACAACCAGCGACTCCTGAGTGTCAAATGAAAGGATCCTCGGCGCTGGCCCTGGACGATAGTTGTCCCCCATCTGTCACGGCTGGAATTGGAAGAGGCGGCTACAGCTGGGAACATCTGTTTCCCTAGGCTCCAGCTGCAGCTTTGGCAGTCTGGCTACTGTCTGCCGCACATTACCGTGGCCACCCTGTCCACCTGCCTGTACCCTATGCCTTTTTCTTTGGCTCCTCAGCAGAGCCTCCCCAGAGTAACTCCAGGTACCCTTTCTTCCCAGGTTTGTGGCCTTTGGACACCCCTCTTGATCTTTGAACTCTATGACATAATGCAGAATTGTGTGCTTCAAGATGGCCCCAGCCTACCAATTCTTAATTAGTCTTTTTTTTTTTTTTTTTTTTTTTTTGTCATGAGGGCCCGCTCACTGGAGTGGAATAAAAATCTCAGGATGATCGTTCTTAGGGCTTCAGTCTCTTCTCCATCAAATAATGGGATGGCATCCAAAATATCAGTGAAATGGTTTGTGAAATGTGTATGCTTCTTTCTTTCTTGCACAGGGGCCATGCTAATCTTCTCTGTGTCCTTCCAATTTTAGTATATGGGCTGCCAAAGTGAGCACCGCGTGCTTCTTTCTTAACTATATCTAGCCGAGCAAATATTTAAGAGAAAGAATGTTCCTGATGAAGTACGATATCTGTCCCACCAACAGATAATCAGAACCTCAACAGTAATTAAAACCTGGAATAATGACAAGAACACCCGGACCAATGCAACAGGATAGGAAGTCCAAATTCAAATCCACATGTACGATATTTTCACGTGGATGACCATGGAATTTCAAGTCAAAATGCAAAGTATTGCTGGGGACAGAAAAACTTCCTACCCTCTCCCTAAGTGAGCCTGTGGAGGTGACAAAGGATGATGGATTAACGGGAGAAACACTATTTTAATTACCTTCATTCACACAGGATGAAGCTCCAGCAAAGTTCAGAGGGTTGAAGCTTGTGTGTCAGCCTGAGCTTCGGGAAGGAGTAGGGGTGGGGAGGTGGTGACCGGCCCAAGTGTGAAGTGAACAAAGGCTGCCCTGCTGGGTCCATTTGAAAGTCTCTGGGGTAAAAGAAGTGTTCTCTGAGCTGCCTTCTTCCTGGCACTTCCTGATAGCTCACAATGTCAATCCCATCCAAAGACGCAAATGTCTTTTACCATGAGCTAACCCTGTATTTATAGTTATTTTTTCAAGTAATCATCTCAATGGCCAAATAAACATATTTTGGGGTGTACACTGATCCCCAAAAGTATTGATTTGTCACCATACTGACAACTGTAATTTCAATAATAGAGTACAAGGGAAAACATCTCTCCATCTTCTCTGAGCAGATATATATATAAAAAAAAAATCAGTTCTGGTGAGATCAAAGTTTAAACGAAAAAAGCCAAACCTACAAAATTTTCAAGACAAGAGACAAAAAGAAATGTATGATCTCAGGCACAATACACAGCCCAAAATGCATGATATTATTTTGTGAAGATGGAAAATATGTTTTCACGTAAATAGTGCCATTAGCAAAAATGTGGTATGGCTGAGAATATTTGAAACATACATACCAAGCAAATAATTACTGTCTATACTGCATTTTTTTAAGAAGCTCCCACAAGTGAATAATAGAAGAGTTTAATAAAAATATAAATAGCCAATGAACCAAAGAGAAACATGCACTCTCCCCCTTCACAGAAATGAGACTGGCTAAGCTGCTTTGGCCATAGGACTGGCAAAAGATAAAAAGAACTTTAGTATCCCTTCTGATGAACTTTTTAGAAAATAAATTCTCTTGCACTTTTTGTAGAAATATAAACTGATAAGGTCTTTGGAGGCCAATTTAGCAACATCTTATAAAATTTGTGGTCTATCTATTGATTCACTCAATTCAATAGAAATCTTACATTCATCAGTCTACTTCCCTAAAATAATAAATAAATAATGAATAAATAATAAATAAATAATAAATGAATGAATAAATAGGAACTAAATAATTACCCAACAATAGATGAATGATTAAATGATTATGGTGCACCTATATGATGGGGTGCTGTTTATATATTGCAACAAGAAACAGGTCTGTATGCATATTCTATAGGCATAATTCCACAGTGTTATTTGTTACAACAAAGGAAGTCACAGAACAACCCTTCCTTGTATGGCATTTATTCTAAAAACACAAGACCATTTAGACAGTTCCTCAGGAGGTTTTGAAAGTGGTCTAGAAAGCTCTGTTTCAAACCCTTAAGAATGGCTCCCTCTCAGAATAAAAGTGGAAGGACTGGGGAGACCTCACCTTTGTATGTCAATCCCTAACCTGCTAGAATAAGCAGAGATGTGAAGATTAAGAACATAAGTTCTGGCTGGGCAGTGGTGGCGCACGCCTTTAATCCCAGCACTCGGGAGGCAGAGGCAGGCGGATCTCTGTGAGTTCGAGGCCAGCCTGGGCTACCAAGTGAGTCCCAGGAAAGGCGCAAAGCTACACAGAGAAACCCTGTCTCGAAAAACCAAAAAAAAAAAAAAAAAAAAAAAAAAAAAAAAAAAAAAAGAACATAAGTTCTGGACCTGAAGTGCCTGGCTCCATATTCCAACCCTGCCTCTTAGTACCCAAGTAAGTCCCTCTATACTGGCCTTGTGTCAGTGGCCTGTGGAGAGTTATAGTAATGCCAGCCATTATGATTACTAGGTTTAAAAATCCTTTCAATGTTAAAGAAAAAAGTCAAAGGACAGACTGGATGGTGCTTGGGAGTCCGGTTCACTGTTGAGATTTCGGTGATGGCTCTAACTAGAAGGAATATTGGAGAGGGTGAGATCCCCATGTAGAGAGTTCTGTGCTTGTCCCTGTCCTCCAAGGGCAGAGGGGCTTTGCTATTTGAAAAATAAGGCTTTGAACAAACTGGCAGATGGATTTTGAATGGGCTTTGCCCTTGGGGATATCTGACAGTTTTGCTGATTAAATAGGTCGAAATTTCTGTCCATAATCTTTTATTGAAGCAGATAAAATTAAGGGACCAACCAGAGCTGGCTAGGATGTAAAAGGGTTGTTACCTTATCTGCCCCAAGCCCAAATAACCCCCCAGCTTAAAATAATTAACCTACTCTCCTGGGGCTGGGAGGCAGGACAGTGAGGCAGGACAAGTCATATTAACCTGGGAACTCTGGCTCCAACTCCCTCTTCATCAGCTCTGGTCACTGAGTCTGATTCTTTTCTTGCAGTGGAGTGAAGGGCAACAAATGCTGAATGGGACACCTCTGTACATGTATCAGGACTGCCCCGTACAGGAAAGTGGAGACACTAACCACTGGCTTCGCTCCAATTGGATCTACCGAGGGGAGGAAGCTTCGCATGTCCACGTAGAGCTGCAGTTCACTGTGAGGGATTGTAAGAGTTTCCCAGGGGGAGCTGGGCCTCTGGGATGCAAGGAGACCTTCAACCTTCTCTACATGGAGAGTGACCAGGATGTGGGCATTCAGCTCCGACGGCCTTTGTTCCAAAAGGTGCTGCTGCCCCTTCATGCCTTCCCATCCCTGATATAGACCCTTGCCTCGATCCTCAATCATGACTCAGCTCAGCCAAGAAGGAACAGGGCAAGCATGAATGTAGAATAAGGGAAAGAACTCAGGACAGAAGGACAGAAAGGCTGAACTGAATACCACTGGCTGTGCTCTGACTTTAAGGGAATCATCTAACCTCTCTGAACATTGGTTACCACATCATGTAATAGCCTTATTACTTGCATCCATTGAAATAGTGTGGTGCTATGGTTGAAAGGGGAGTATATTGTGGAGGTTTTCAGACTTTTTATCTCAGTGCCCATCGTGTTCATATGTGACATGACCCCAAGAGTATTGCTGAAACTACATAGGGTAGTTTCTGGCTACCAGTCACTAGTACCATGACATTCTTTCATAACGTAGAAACCTGCTAGAAAGCAAAACAGTCTGAGCTTATTATAGGATGTGCTCTCACTTCTTTCCAAAGAGCGAAGGTTGTAAAGTTTGTTATTGGTGATAAATTAGTTATGACACACTCTGTAACTGATCACCTCATTGGCACCAGGCTTGGGAACACCTCCCAGTAGTGGAAAACTTTATGGTCTGTAGCATTCCACTGCCTGGGTTCCAATCCTAGCTCCATCGTGTCATAGCTGTACTGTCTTTTAGAAGGACTAATTTGCCGTAGCCTTAATTTCTTCTTCTGTTAAGTAAGATGGTAAGACAAGAGCTATACAGCATGTCTACAAGTTGCTTACCATGGGACCTTGTACATCACGCTCTTCCATCATGGCTGTGTAAATTGGACGTTCTTTATTCATATAATGCTTTGAGTCTGAAGTGTTTCAGATTTCGGACTTTCGAGTATTCATATAGACATATCTTGGGGATGGGACCCAATTCGAATTATGAATTTCATTTGTCTTATATATGTCTTATACATGTAGCTTGAAGTAATTTTATACAAAGTATATGATTGCATTATTGTTGTGATCCATCACATGAGCTAATATATAGAAATTTCCATTTGCGGCATGCTATGGGCATTGTCAGGTTTGGGAGCACTTCGGGTTTTAGAATTGTGGATTAGAGGTAGTCAGCCTATATGAAACCAAAAATTGTTTGTGATGAAGGGCTGAAGCATGGGCTCACCATCATTCCTTTTCCCTCCTAGGTAACCACCGTGGCTGCAGACCAGAGCTTCACTATTAGAGACCTGGAGTCTGGCTCTGTGAAACTGAACGTAGAACGCTGCTCCTTGGGCCGCCTGACCCACCGTGGCCTCTACCTAGCTTTCCACAACCCGGGTTCCTGCGTGGCCCTGGTGTCCGTAAGAGTGTTCTACCAGCACTGTGCAGAGACTGTGCATGGCTTGGCCCACTTCCCAGACACTCTCCCTGGACCTGGAGGGTTGGTCGAAGTGGCTGGAACCTGTGTCCCCCATGCACAGATCAGCCCGGGGTCCGCAGGTACGCCACGGATGCACTGCAGCCCTGATGGTGAGTGGCTGGTTCCTGTGGGCCAGTGCCACTGCAAGCCTGGCTACGAGGAACGCGGTGGCAGTGTGGGATGCACCGGTAAGAAATGGGGGACTGGAAAGCCCCAGGGACCCCCCTGGGTGGTGGGCCATCCGGGTGCCAAAACAGGGCTTCATTTCCATGATTTGTATTAACCTAAGTGACGTGTCTGCAGGTGTGTTCCAGTTCCAGGGAGTGGGACAAAGAGTGTGGAGGGTTGATTTTTCCATGTAAAATCAAAACAAAACAAAACATGGTTCTGCCTTCTCTCTCCAGCCTGCCCTGTTGGCTCCTACCGAAGGGACATGGAAACACTCCATTGTCTCAAGTGCCCCCAACATAGCACAACAGTGTCTGAGGGGGCCACCATCTGTACCTGTGAGAATGGACATTACCGAGCCCCCGGGGAGGGCCCCCAGGTAGCATGCACACGTAAGTCTTGCAGCCTGGGCCTGGCAATCTGGCAGCAGTTACTGGGCCCTCCTTGGGGCCAGGACTTCCCAGAGCTTACCAAGTAGTGGAGACCCAGGGAGTCAGGCACTGATCACAGCTCCTCCCTGCCCCCTGGATCTCTCTAGAATGCAGAGGTGTGGTTACACTACTTCCTCTCATGAGGGCTTTGGAGAACACCAATAATTGGGATGATGGACAGAAGCAGGGGTCAGTAGCCAAGGGGAGGGCAAAATGGGTGCCTATTTGATGACTCCTCTTCTCCCTCAGGTCCCCCGTCGCCTCCCCAAAATCTGAGCTTCTCTGTATCAGGGACTCAGCTCTCCCTGCGTTGGGAGCCCCCCAAAGATACAGGGGGACGCCATGATATCAGATACAGCGTGGAGTGCTTGCAGTGTCGAGGCATCGCACAGGATGGGGGTCCCTGCCAACCCTGCGGAAAAGGCGTGCGCTTCGCCCCGGGGGCTTCGGGGCTCACCGCATCTCCGGTGCAGGTGGAAGGCCTTGAGCCTTACGCCAACTACACCTTTACCATCAAATCCCAAAACAGAGTGTCGGGACTGGGCAGTTCCAGCCCCAGCAGCGCTTCCCTCAGCATCAACATGGGGCACGCAGGTGAGGAGCCTGGAGCAAGCCCAAGACCACAGGGGTGAGTGATGGGCAGGAAGCAGAGGAGATGCAGCTTTAATTATTCCTGCTTTCCTTCCAAATTCAACCCTGTCATCCTGCGTGTCCAGAGTCACTCTCTGGCCTGTCCCTGAGGCTGGTGAAGAAAGAACCAAGGCAGCTGGAGCTGACTTGGGCCGGGTCCCGACCCCGAAATCCTGGAGGGAATCTGAGTTATGAGCTGCATGTGCTGAACCAGGTCAGAAAGCTGCTTGGACATACCCTTTAGTGTCTAGGATACCCTAACATTCCCAACTAAGGGTATAACATTAGGGAAAACATCCAAAACTGACAGGCTTTCTTGGGATAAATGTCTGCAAAAGTCTCTGACCTTACTGTGGCAGCCCACCCTGTCCAGGCCCTTCCATACCTGCCTGGCTTTCCCAAGGGTGGCTCAGCACAGCCTCATTCATGCAAGCCCCACCCACAGGATGAAGAATGGCACCAGATGGTTCCGGAACCCAGGGTCTTGTTGACAAAACTACAGCCAGACACCACATACATTGTGAGAGTGCGCACATTGACCCCACTGGGCCCTGGCCCTTTCTCCCCTGACCATGAGTTCCGGACAAGCCCACCAGGTAGGCTCTCTATCTCTTGTTCCACCCCAAACATACGCAATTATCATCTCACAGAGGCACTTCAGTTCCTATTTTTTTAATGACCCTTGCTCTTCTCTGTATATATACACATGTGTCTCCTCAATAATCTCAATAAAGACCCAATGCCCACTTAAAAACCGACTCTGGGTATACACTTGGGACCCTACCTTTTAGCCTCTATCACCCCTAAAGACTATGAACCCCCAGACTTCGTATGCTCAGTTTCCAGGAGCCTGACCGGAGGAGAGATTGTGGCCATCATCTTTGGGTTGCTGCTTGGAATAGCTCTGCTGATCGGGATTTATGTCTTCCGTTCGAGGTGCTGGCTCTGTCCTCCACACCCATTTATCTGGGGTCCCTCTACCTTGTTAGAAGCCCTGTCTGTACCCCCAGATGATCCTCCTGTCCCCTCAAACCAAAGCTCAGGTGGGCCCCACACCCAGCTCTCACGTCTGTGGCAAATTCAGCCAGAGCCCACTGGACCACTGAGATTTCCCTGGGTCCCTGAAGAAGTTGTCCTACCTCCTCTGCAGGAGAGGCCAGCGGCAGAGACAGCAGAGGCAGCGTGAACGTGCCACCAACGTTGATCGAGGTGAGGCAGTGGTGTGTGTGTGTGTGTGTGTGTGTGTGTGTGTGAGAGAGAGAGAGAGAGAGAGAGAGAGAGAGAGAGAGAGAGAGAGAGAGAGAGAGAGAGAGAGAGAGAGAGAGAGAGAGAGAGAGAGAGAGAGAGAGAGAGAGAGAGAGAGAGAGAGATGCCTAGGTCAACTCTGGGAATGTGGATGGGGTATATTGTCCCTAGGGCTCTCATATTTTGCCACCTAATTAATTTTGGTTAATTAACTTAGCTGTGATAGCTAGCTGTCAGCAGCTCCGCTGCGATTATCTACTAGCTTCTGGTACAGGTGCACAGCCGCCCTGGACTCTGAGCAGTGCTCTCCACCTCGGTGGCCAGGGCCGTGAGCTGAGGCCAGGCAGGAAGGGGTTAAGGTCCTCTGAGGCATGTGGACTTCTTGCTTGTCACCTCATTAGGTGGCTCTGCAAGAGGGAAAGG
This sequence comes from Peromyscus maniculatus bairdii, assembly GCF_049852395.1. Lineage (NCBI taxonomy): Eukaryota > Metazoa > Chordata > Mammalia > Rodentia > Cricetidae > Peromyscus > Peromyscus maniculatus. Next base: position 48,877,772 of record NC_134854.1, read on the forward strand.
CTGCAGCTGTCTGAGTTAGCTGGCATTGAAGGGAGGCTTCATCTGGGAGGGAATGAGGTGGAAGTGACTTGGACAACATGAGGTGGGTCAGAAGCTGGGACACAAGTCATAGGAAGATTGGGTAACTCAGGACAGGGAAATGCCTCCAGGGTCTGAGTTCTGGCCACCACTATGGACCCTGAACAGTAGGACAGAGAAGCTTGGAGTACAGACAAGAGAAAGGCTCCCATGTGGAGGCTTCATTGCTAAGAAAAGAACCAGGCTCACCTCAGAGAGCAGAGGAGGACTGAGAAGGGGCTCGGCCATCTGCCCTTCTCCCTAGCCCCCCATGCTCTGATCCCTGAAATATATACTGCAGTGCCTGAGCCCTCTTGTCTTCCCTAGAGGACAAGCTGTGGCTGAAACCCTACGTGGACCTCCAGGCCTATGAGGACCCTGCACAGGGAGCCTTGGACTTTGCCCAGGAACTGGACCCAGGCTGGCTGATTGTAGACACTGTCATAGGGGAAGGTAAGTCCTGCTGTGACCCTAGCTGGTCCCCTTTGTGTGGTAGCACGGGGCTGCCTGCGGGTTCCTTTCTTCAAAAGCCTGAGTTCCCAGATGAGCCCATGCCTGCTGTGTCCTGTATCCTCCTTGAACTGCTATGCCCTGGGGCAGCCTCTGCCTCCTACACACTTTGCTCTGTGGTTATGGGGTTTCTGATAAAGAATGTTAAACACCTCATCTCTACCCATAGAGGTGCCACCATGCCAAGCTGCAGGTTGTTCTCAGATGGTTCCCAAAGTAGGAGAGATTCAGAGCCTTCCTAGGTGAGCATTCCATCCCATCAGGGGCCCAGTGTCCTCGGGCTGCCCCAGTCCCCTGGGTCACCAGGGAAAATAGATCTCAACAGAGAACAAAGCCTGGCAGTGTCCTTGTCAGTGATGCAGCCAAGCCAGCACTGTGACCAGGGAGCTCATTCACAGGAAACAGGCAGGGCCCCCTGTTACTTGGGCACTAGCCCTGGACCAGCTTGTCCTTCATCAACACAGCTCCGTCCCTCTGCATTTAGTGAGTACTTACTTAACATAAGCCAACGAGCATGCTAGCCATGGAAGACCATGGTGGTTAGGTTGCCCAGCCTCAGGTGGGTTCCAGACTGTTGCTTCTCCAGAAGGGCAACCTAAGCTCTGTCCTTGCTCAGATTTCCAGCGAGGAGAAACTGGTCGGTCCTAGAGGTGTCACAGCCTGATCATGAGGTAGCCTGACTGCATCAGACCACAACCTTATTTTCATCCCACCTAGGAGAGTTTGGGGAAGTGTATCGGGGAGCCCTGAGACTCCCCAGCCAAGACTGCAAGACTGTGGCCATTAAGACCTTGAAAGACACATCCCCAGATGGCCAGTGGTGGAATTTCCTTCGAGAAGCAACTATCATGGGCCAGTTCAATCACCCACACATTCTCCGCCTAGAAGGTGTTGTCACAAAAAGTATGCAGTCATCCCCAGGAATGGGAGTAGAATGTGTGGGAAGGGGGGGGGGGGATGGGGTGGGAGCAATGGAGGAGGGAAGCAGGATGCCAAAGGGAGGAAACCTGGACCGGGGTGTGATGCATGTGCTGTGTCTCAGGAAAGCCCATCATGATCGTCACAGAATTTATGGAAAATGGAGCCCTGGATGCCTTTCTAAAGGTGAGATGGGCAGAGAGCCAGCTCAGGAGAGGGTCACACCATGGAGCCCCATGCCTTGTGGGGAGACTGTTCACCCTCTGATGTATACATTCGTCCCACTACAGGAACGAGAGGACCAGCTAGCTCCTGGTCAGCTAGTGGCCATGCTGCTGGGCATAGCATCGGGCATGAACTACCTCAGTGGCCACAATTATGTCCATAGAGACCTGGCTGCCAGGAATATCTTGGTGAATCAGAACTTGTGCTGCAAGGTATCTGACTTTGGCTTAACCCGCCTCCTGGATGACTTTGATGGCACCTACGAAACCCAGGTGAGAGCCCCATCCACACTCACATTGATGACCCATGCACAAGCATGAGACCCGATTCCCTTCCCACACCGTTTTTGCACTCGTCTGTGCCCTGAAACATCACCCTCCGATGCCATGCCTTCTTAGGGAGGAAAGATCCCCATCCGCTGGACAGCCCCAGAAGCTATTGCCCATCGGATCTTCACCACAGCCAGCGATGTGTGGAGCTTTGGGATTGTGATGTGGGAGGTGCTGAGTTTTGGTGACAAGCCTTATGGGGAGATGAGCAATCAAGAGGTAAACCTGGACTATTTCCCATGTCGTCCCGGACACACCTCCGGTCTCTTCTACCCTCCCTAACATGGTCCTTCCCTATAACGCTTTCTTTCCAACTCCAGCTTGGGGCACTATTTCCTGTGGTCTCTTCTCTGTTACTTCTTTGTTCATCACTCCATCTACCCTGGTCAGGGTTGCTTAGAGCTCAATAGTTTTGTGTGATGTCCTAGCGGATGTAGCTCCTTGCCTCGGCATCCCTCCCTGTCTCCTGCTACAGGTGATGAAAAGCATCGAAGACGGCTACCGGTTGCCCCCTCCTGTGGACTGCCCTGCCCCTCTCTATGAACTCATGAAGAACTGCTGGGCTTACGACAGGACCCGTCGGCCTCACTTCCTCCAGCTGCAGGCACATCTGGAGCAGTTGCTAACTGACCCCCATTCCCTAAGGACCATTGCCAACTTCGACCCCAGGTAAGTATGTTCAGAAAGGGTGGGAGTTTGTGGAGGTCAAAACTGGAAAAATAAAAAATGGACAGTTGAGCCTATCCACTGAATGCGGGGCCCTGGGGAGATCTGGACAGAATCTGGCATATGAGATAGCACTCAGTCCATGCCCTTTGGGAAAGCCCAGGCTAACAGAGGTAGGATCCCATCTATCATGAGTGGGTTTTTTTTTCCCCGAGACAGGGTTTTTCTGTATAGCTTTGTGCCTTTCCTGGAACTCACAGAGATCCGCCTGGCTCTGCCTCCCAAGTGCTGGGATTAAAGGCGTGCGCCACCTTAACATGAGTTAGTTCTAGATTACCCACCTCACTGTTTCCCCTGGAACCTTTCCAGTCACTTTTGTCACTCCTACTATGTTGCATTGTGACTGGGACCCCACCTCTGGTGTTCCTGTGGCCATCTGAGACTTGGGGTAATTTCTTTTCCCCATATACATACTATATACATATATTCTTGCATGTGGAAGAAAGATTCACAGATTTGACAAATCTTGGAGGACTTCCTGGTACAAGCTCCTGGCTGCAGCCTGGTACCTGCACCTGAGAGCTTGGGCAGCTAGGTTGGGATAGGGACATGAGGGAGGCTGAGTCCACCTCTGACTGCATGGCCCAGCTAGAAGGAGCTGAGGAAGGACAGACAGTTCCCTGTGAACAGGGAAAGCAGCGGCGATCGGTGCAGAGGACCAGCCCTGCTGTGGAGGTAGGACTGTGAGAACAAGAAACGTTGCCCAGTTTCCCAAAATTGTATTTTTATCAAAAACATGGCCAGAATGTAGAGAATGACGTGGAAGGAAGGGGTCCAGTCAGGGAGCCAGGCAAGGGTGGACTTCAACTGCTTTATCGGGTAAGACAGCCTGGTGTACTGGCCTCTGTATCAAACCCACCATATATAACCTTGTTTCTGGGATTGTTTTCCATGTTCCAGCTTTTGAGACTATCTTTTGGAGCACAGCTCCCTCGGACGCTGGAGACTGTGTGTGCTAATCTTTCTGGAATGCTGGATATTTTTTCTCCCAGCAGATTTACTTTGCTAATGGTTTTTGGCTCTGGCTGGCTTTCCTACAGGAACACTCATTGTATTGTGGCTATCAAAGTGTAAGAACAGCAGTTGGGGGGTTGAATGTGGCAAGTGAGGGCCGCTCCTAGGTGGCCATCTTAGGAAAAGGCAAGACAGCATCTTGCTGCAGGCCCCTGCTCCTGTCTTTTGATTTATCTTGTCAGGATGCATTCATGTCTGAAGGGCTGGGAATTCTTCCCTAGGGATGCCCATAGCATCCACATCCCCTAGATCTACTCATGGAACAGGTCAGTCAGCTGCCCACCTGCAGCTCGGAGCAGAGCACACCAGGAAACAGGTCAGGGAGCAGGCTCAGATAACAGCCAGTTTATGTACAGAAAGCCTAGATGTGCTGTGTGCAAGCATCAGATTCAGTGCTGGCTGAAAAGTGGTGGCCCAGGCCAACCACTCCAGTACTCCAAGGGAACAAACAAGGCATCAAATCCCACAGGGTGACCCTCCGGCTGCCCAGCCTGAGTGGCTCTGATGGGATCCCTTACCGAAGTGTCTCAGAGTGGCTGGAGTCCATACGCATGAAGCGCTACATCCTGCACTTCCGTTCGGCTGGGCTGGACACCATGGAGTGTGTGCTGGAGCTGACAGCTGAGTAAGGACTCTGGGGCCAGGCAGCCTGGGCATGGGAGGGTGGCTGAGGTCTGAGCCTCTAGACTCAAGGCCTCCCCTCCCTCTTCCATAGGGACCTGACGCAGATGGGAATCACATTGCCGGGGCACCAGAAACGCATTCTCTGCAGTATTCAAGGATTTAAGGATTGAGCGGCCACTGAAAAGACACTTCATCCCTCTGCCCCCTCTATGAGCAAGGACAGGGCTGTGGTCACTCCCTGGGCCTTTCCTCAGCCTACAAGATGTAGGCTATTGGTGCTGCTCCTGCCCATTCAATCAGGACTCTGCCTTTGGACCAAGGAGCCTTTGTTTATAAAAGGGAGGTGGGCGGTACAAGTGAAGGGGATTGTGGGTGGGTGGGTACTGGGGGAGGGTTTAATATATATATATATGTATACTTATATATGCATTATCTATTTTTGTAAATAAACAGGAGTTGAGTTTTCCACCTCACCCGTGATCTTTTTTTCCCCATTGACTCCCTCGATTTCAACCCCTGGAGTTGAGGTGTTCTCAAAGAAGCAAGTACTAGCAGTTCTGGAAAATGAGGTTTTATCATTTTAGCTGTGGCCACAACCTAGCAGCACAGGGCGAGGTGGGTGTCCGGGCTGCTGGAGCCAGGCTGCTCCTGGAGGGTGAGGGCTTCTCCCACCCTCAGCAAGCACAGTGCACAGGCTGCTGGGGCCGGCCAAGGGCATCGCATCGGTGCAGCAGTGAAAGCAGCGGCACTAAACGTGACCCTTGGGTTGGGGAACCTCAGGAGGATGGGCAATCCCTGCAGGAGAGGCAAGGGGTGGGGACCAGGGCTGCGCCTCAGCACCAGGACGGACCGGGCCTCGGCACCTCGAGGCCATGCGGAGGCCCTGGGTCAGGGCACTTGAGATACTGGGGAGGGGTTCGGAATGCAGGGAGGGTAGAGGCAAGGATTGGTCTCAGTGTGGGTGGTCCATGGTGGGGGATGGACCTGTGCTCTGGAAGGAGGCCCATCCTCAACTCAGGTCTGGGCTCTAGCAGTGTGGCACTTCCGACAAAGGACGTGGCCATCCAGAGGGAAACAGCCATTGTCATCTGCCTCAATGGACAGGGGCTTCCCACAGTCCTGGAAAGGAGGAGAGGTAAGAGGGACATTGGCCAGGAAGGTTGCTGCCCCACCCTGCTGTACTACAGCTCCATCTGAAGCAGGAAGACCAGCGCTTCATAGGCCTGGGATTGGCGTTCTGGCCTTGCATACCTTCCTGACCAAACTACCTCCCCTGCTCCTCCCCAGGCCTCTCCTGCAAGAAAGGCAAGAATAGACAGTTCCCAGGGAGCCCACCCCCTGCCATCCCACTACAGGTTTGGAGCCTGTCCCACGCTATCCCAACTCCATTCTGGCTGCTTCTCACTGCTCTAACCTCCGACACCCCCAACCCAGCCCACACATACACATGCGCACACAAACAGGCCAACGCACCCGCTCTTCCCTCCCACTGGGAAGTCCCTTGGTTTTTCCAAGGCTCAAAGTGACCTCTGAACGACCAGGAGGGACGACTGACCTCACACTTGTAACACTTCATATGAAAGTTCTTGTCCAGGGCGACCACTCGCACAGTTTCATCACGGCCAGGCTCAGGCATGATGGGCTCCGAGCAGACGGAGCACCTTGGAGCATATTGCCTAAGGGGTCAGAAAGCAGGTCCAGAGGGTTCAGTGGATCCAGATACCTCGGGCGTGCGTTCAACCCCTGGGCGGGCACAGGCTAAGGAGGCATAGGTTTGTGTGGCCAAGGGCACACCCTCGTATTCCACATATCTGGGTGGAGCGAGTTCATGAGAAAGGCCAAAGGACCAAGCGGCACACACCGCAGGCCCTTATCAAGAGAAACTTCCTGCCTCTCCATGCACACAATGCTCCATCTCCCACACCTCGGTCACAGGTGCTCACTCCCACACCCTGGCCCCACCCAAACTATAGTTCTGCAAGAACTCCAGAGCAGGACAAAAGACACCTCCCTCTCAGATGCCTCCCTCCAGCCTGGCCCCAGAGAGAACAGAGGGACCAGGAATCCTAGTCACGCACACAAAATCCTGCAACTGTATCCCCCCAACATATTGTCCAAGGTGGGGACAGACTTCAACTTTCCCATCCTATAGTTACATGTCGATACTTTCTTGGCCTACCAGCCTAGGAGTGTTACAGGTCTAGGGAGAAGTGAGTACTCCAAGTATCTGAACTCCAAAGGAACTTTGAGAACCCAGCCTGCATAGGAACATAGCCATTCTAGGACCAACTGCTGAACAAAGACACACCCCCAAGAAGCCCAAGGGAGCCAAGGCTAATGTGGAAGCAGCCAAGGGCCACCACTGTGGCTAGCAAGCAAGATCTGTGGTCTGTGGCTGACCTGGAGCCAGGTGGCAGCCTGGTTACCAGACAAAACATGGATGAACAGGAAAAAAAAAAAAAAAAGACATGACAGGTTCTCACTTGTGATAGTCAGAGACACAGTGGGGTTGGTTTCTCTGGTCCATAATGAAAGAGGTGCCCTCCAGGGGACAGGCGCAGACCACACAGGTGAAACACTGTGGATGGTAGGCTTTGCCAGTGGCCCTCAGCATCCGGTCAGTGATGGGCTGCCCGCAGGTGTTACACTTCTCCAGGGTCTCCTGGGAGACAATCAGAGCAGGTTGTGAGGGAACCAGAGAACCCAAGGCGTAGCTTCCAAGACTCATCCAGCCCCACCACAGCCAGAAGCCCCAGCCCAGACTCACGGTATAGCAGCCCTCACAATACGGCGTCCCTTCCAGGCTGTAGAACTGCCCTCCCTGCAGCTGCTGCTGACACTGTTGGCAAGTGAAGCAGCTGATGTGGAACAGCTGCCCCAGGGCACGGACTGCGGGCTGTGCACGGGGCAGTGGCTGTTTGCATCGGCCACAGGACTCTGGGGAGATCAAAGGATTTCACCTCAGTAAGAACAGAAGATCCCGAGGGCTCTCCTTGGAAGTTCATGCCCAGCCAACATACTAACAGGGAAGGTGTTGCCCGAGAGTGGGCAGTGGCCTCACCATTCACTGACACACTCTGCCTCTGAGGATGCTCCATGTCCTGCATCAGCTGCTGGGTCAGCTGCTCCAACTCCTCCACCTCCTTGAGGGTCAAGGGTCCCGGGCCGCCAGGAGAGCGCACCTAAAACACCAACGCTTTTTTCATATTCTCCAGCTCCTCCCAGATGGACCAGCTGACCCCTTTCTTACACTGAGAATTAAGCTTCCATCTCCTTTCCTTGACGCTAGGACTCTTCAAGCTCCTCTCTGCTGCTCCCTGCCCTGACCCCTAGTACCACACATATAAACATAGGGGCAGAGCTGACCTTAGCCTCTATCTCCTACAGTGGGACATCTTCACCGGTCTAGCTCAAACCCTTGCACCCCTAGGCATCCAGACAGACCAGAACAAGTAAGCAATGGAAACTACGAACACAGCAGCTCAGGTCACTGAAGCCTCAAACACACCAGGTCACACCCCAACTTCACAGAGCATGCTCAGACAGCGTCTTCCACGTCCCAGACAAGGGCCACACCACACAGGCACACATCTACATACACACATACACCTACTCATCCCGCCTGCTACTCAGTAGCCCCTGTCAGCATGAGGACGAAATGAGGCTGGAAGCACAGGTTAACCCTTCAAAAGCTGTCTGCAGGAGCCCACCCTCAGCTCTTCAGACACCCTGGGTTCCGTCCTAAGTCAGTAGTCTACCTGATCCCGGTCCTTCCCCAGCAAGTCTTCAGGGGAGAGCCAGAGGTCAGTTCCTAGGCTAGCCCATTCCTCCTATGTAGAGGACCTTGAGGGCTAAAGACTGGAGAGGGGAAGGATGTCCTTGTGTAGGGACAAGGCACTTCAGAATCCTGGGGTTCTGAGCAGGGGCTATCTGACTTGTGCCAGTGCGTCCCTGAGACACTCTTTCAAGAACTCTGGATGGGTCTAGTCTATTGCAGGGTTAAGCTCACCCAGGACCCTGTCACCCCATCACCTGCTGATGCCTTCATCCCTGCTGAAGCCCCTCACTATCTCCTTCTCCACCCCCAGAACTGTACTCAGAGCTCTACCTGCCATACTGTACCTTCCCAGGGAAAGAATAAAAGTCACACTCCCCGTGATCTTAGCCACTCTCCTTAAGACTGACTCCTTCAGTCCCCTACTCTTAACTAATAGGGGAGGGGGGGGTCCCTGAATGCAAGCTTCACCTTTGCCCTCTTCTAAGATTCCCTTCCGGGCACTTGGAGGACAGGGGAATGGACTCAGCTCATCCTTGCTCTCTAGCAAATGCTACTATAAATGGCTGTCCCCATCTTGGGAAGGATATCCAACCGCACTCCTCCCTGTGGATGCCCGTGTCCTTCCTGCGGGACACTCTCAGCCGCTGCCTCCTCTGCCTGCCAGCTGCAATGTCACTGCTCGACTGCCATGGCCTCCGAGTTCTCCGCTGCAGCATCTTCCACCTCGGGATAGCTTGGACCTGTGATTTGTTATCACTCTGCTCCCAAGATCCTTTCCAACTATCCCCACCTCTCCTTTCACCAACCACACTACTAACAGCCTCGCAGGAGGGCTTGAGTGTCCCAGGCTTCAGCCTGCCGGTGCGCCTTGTCAATCAAGTCCCTAGACGGGCTTCTTTACTAGCTCTTTCTACAAAGGCCTCCTCCACCACCCTAAGCTATCTGACCCAACCTCTAACCCTGGGCCACAGCAGCGCCCGTTTCCTGTTTCTGCCTCCACGCTGCAGAAAGTAGGTGGAGCCGCTGAACACTGCAGGGCTCCCCAAACAGGGCTGCACCTGCCACACCCTCCAGCCCCAGCCTCTCGCTCTGGTATCTGGCTCTGCCAGATTCCCAGTTGCCTTCCCGACAGCAGCTGTTCCGAACCTTTTCCATCTCCTGGAGCCCCCCACAGCTTGGCCCCCTCCCTCCCACTCACCGATGACCTCACCCCTTAAATGCCTGGCAGCTAGCCAGTGTAACTTCCCTCATCCTTCTTTCTTTCCAACCAAACACTGTGTGTCACCCTGTCCTTGCCCCCTCCGGGGCCTCTGAGGTCAACTGCTGCTCTCAGGGATCTCTGGCCTAGTCCCTGCTGGCTTCTACCTCCTGGTTGAAATGCATACCTGGATTATTCTCCTCCCCTAACTTGAAGCACCTAACACACACACACACACACACACACACACACACACACACACACACACACACACACGAGAAAGAGAGACACAGAGAGAGACTCGCTCTGTAATCTGATTTGAACTCATAACAGTCCTCCTGCCTCAACTTCCCATGTGCTGTGACTTACAGGCCACTATACTGAGCTTCACTGCCAAACTTTGAGATCAGGCTACGCTAACGACTTCCATGTTTTCGTCAATTGTTCACTCAACTTCGTCACCACCATAGGGCACAAACAGTCCCAAGGCCATCGACGAAGTCCTAAGTCAAAGCTCTGCTTATCTGAGTCCTTATTCCCTGAGCCCATACTGAAGAGCCCCAAGGTCACCTCATCCACTTCTAAGGATCCCATCCTGGGGTTTTCCTCCATTCTCTTTACATGACCCAAGGTTCCTGAGGCCTTTAACTTCCGCTATGGAGTTCTTGAAAGACTTGTCAGCTATCTTGTGGTATGTATGGCTATGTGCACGTACGTCTCTGGCTTGAGGGCTGCCCCTGAATTACAGTCCTGCAGTAGTTGAATGACAGATGCAGCTGAAGGAGAGTGCGCCTGAAGCCTGTTTGTTGCTCAACACGCTGACAGCTGGACCCCTCCTCTTCCCGTCAAAGCATTTCCCCTTCTGCACTTCTCTATTTGGTCTGTCATACTGCCACTCCCCAGCATGGCCAGGCTTGAGCCCTCCTGGCATTTGTGTTCTCCTACCCCAGAGGCTTATCACTCGCCTCCTTCTGGAGGTTCTTCCTTTGGAACGGCTCTCATCCGTGGGTCCTATTTCTCACTGCAACTAATACTACTGTGGCCCAGGAGTGAACTTGCCCGCTTCACAGACCTCTCTACCTCTCATATGCATCTCGGCTGGAAATACTATCGAAAACTTCCAAAAGTTTTACTTCCAGCAGTCCCTCTGGACAAACCACACACTACTGAGAAACCATCAGTGATTCTGTAGCATGCACAAGATCCCTGTTGGAGATTTCTTTACCTAGTACTTCTGCCCTCTACTCCCACCAATCTCAAGTACAGCTCAAAGTTCTTCCCATAGGAACCTTGTGCTACCTGTCCTCCAAGCAGACCCGTGTGTTCATACCCTAGAATTTTGCATGGGCTATTCCTACCTGAGTGCTATTCCTGATCCTTTCTGGATTCTCAAGCCCTCAAATACTTGAAGGCAGACCCACCTCACGAAGCTGTTCTGAACTTGCCAGTGCCCATGTTGGCTCCTACATTCAAATCCCTGTAACTCAGATTCTGAGCTGTAGGAACTCGGCAACGTTTCTTCCTAAACCGTGTCTGAGTACACACAGGCATTTACAGTGACCGGCCAGATGACCACCAGGTCCCTTCAACTCAGGAGATCTCTTCTCTTGAACTAACAGACAACTGTGCTGTCTATTTCTAGTCTGAGCATTTATGTACAAGACTAAGAAGATAAGCCCACTTGCTCTTTGCCATCACTGTTTGGGGTGGGTGGTTATTTCAAAGACAGAGGAAAAAAAGGGAGAGGGGGGGACTCAAAGTTCACCCAACTTGACTAAGGTCTAACAGTATGTGAGAAACAAGCTAGAATTCTACCCCTGACCCATGACTTCAGAAGGCTGAACCTGTTGGAGAGATCTCTCCTGCCCCCTGCCCCAGCCTCCAGAGCACAGAGCACACAGTCCCTGCACTCAGCTGAGGCTGGCCCAGCAGGTGTGTACTGGTGCTGACTACACTTTTATCTCTAGCTGTGCCCTCGGGTGCTGAACGTGCTCAGCAAAGCCAGGAGCCTTGGGATTAAGTCAAGGCCCAAGAACGGGGAAAAAGTAAGGTTGGGCTAGTGATCTCATTCTCACCTTTAACATTCCGGGGCAGAGATACAAGAGAACGCTGTATCCTTCTGATTCTAAGCCCTTGCTGCTCTCTGCCTGCTGACCCAGGCCCCAGCTAGTACTAGGTTTCCCCCAGAAGGACTTTCTCTCTGCCCCACCAGATAACCCCACACTTCCCCCACTGCCACACCCACTCTGGCTCCTCCACTCACTCCTCTACCCCACCCTCACCCCACTTGCCCTTTCATCTGTAGTCCCACTCCAGCCCCTGGCCTCAGCCTGTGGCTTCCTCACCTGGGTTTGGTTTTGGTTCTGAGCTGGTGGAGGCACTGGGAGCTGCTTCTCTTGAACTAAGGGCTTCTCTTTCTGCTGAGCATAGGTGAAGCTTGGGGGCTGAGGGGACCCTGTGCCCACAGAAGAGGGAGCTTCCAGAGGCACCGCTTTTTGATTGGGCTGTGACCCAGGTCCACTGGGGGCACCCGGACTGAACTTGGGAGCCACGGGAGTAAACTTGGGAGCCACTGGAGCAAACTTGGGTGCTGGAGTTGGAGCCTGAGAAAGGGGACCTCGGGCTTGTGCATTAGGGGAAGACATAGGCTGGGGCTGGACCTGGGGCTTGGCCTGAGGCTGGACATGGAGCTGGACCTGAGGCTTGGCCTGTGGCTGAGGTGGTGGCTGGGAGCTAGAAGGGGTCTTCCAAGGAGGCAAGGGTGCTGTGCCCCCAGAGACAGGCTTGGTATTAGGCTTGGGAATAAACGGAGTGGCAACTGGTGGGGGTACATAGCCAGATGACACCTGCAAAGGGAAGCAGAAGAGGGAGAAACGCACTTAGAGAAGGCTGTCACCCCCTCCTTACATTCCCTCCTCTCCTTCTGGGCCCCAGCCTTTCCTACTATCCTGCCCCTTACCCGGGCTTTGAAGGGATCGTTCTTGGTCATGTCATCCAGCAGTGAGGACAGAGAGTCGATCTCCAGGTCAATACTGCTCACTTTCTCCCTGGGCTGGAGGGTCAGGGGTCAGAGCACCCATCCCAGTCTTCCCTTGACATCCCAATCCCATCGGGGGAGAGTAGAGACTCCTCTCCACTCAGCGGAGGTGTCCCCCACCCCACCTCACATAAAGCTGCCCTCCAAGGCCTCCCTACCTGCGGTGGGAGCTGGGTGGGGGCCTCAGGCCCTCCCTCCTCCTCCAGGGGAGGTGGTGGAGAGGGGAAGATTTCCTCCTCCAGAGGAGCTGGGGGGAACGGTTCCTCGATCATCGGGGGAGGCGGAGGTGGGAAGGCACCCTCGGAGTCGTCGCCCTCGCCAATAAGGGGAGGAGGGGGCAAAGGAAAGTCTAGGTAGGAAGGAGAGAGAAGGCTATCAGTACTGGCCCTCTTTCTTTCCTCCTCTCCTCGGCCGACAGTCCTAACCCCCTAATCCAAGAACTCTTTTCTGCATCTCAGAGTGTGTGCGGACCATAACCAGGGGCTCAGGACGCCTTGAGAGAAGCAGGTCGAGAAAGGCCGGGGATCGGCTGAGGAACCACGCAGCTCCCGTTACACTTCAGAGAACGGATCCAAAGGGGAAGATTCCTGGCCCACATTCCCGCCTCCCACCCCCAGGCGGGAGACTTGGAACAGTCCCAAGGGTCCTGGCTCCCAGCCAGGAGCTCCAAGATGAGGTAAGAACATCTGCTCAGGACAGGGTGGCTGCGCCCAGCCCCCTTCGCAACAGCCTTTCCAGACACCCCCAAATTCCCCAAACCTCAGACCCCCACCTGGCGCTGGAGAGGGATCGGGGCCCCCAAGCACAGCCACATACCTTCCGGGGGCGGCGGGGGGATCTCGCCCACCCGGCCCATTTGTGCTCGCTGGGCCCCAGCGGCCACAGAAGGTTCGCTGTCCCCAGGCCGGAAAGGATTCACTTTGGGCTTCGGTGCCACCACCGGGGCGAACTTCTTCTGCGGGGCGTAAAACGCCGGGGCCGAGACGGAGACGGAGATCGCGGGAGGCGGGCGGGGGGCCGCCATGGCCAGGCCGGGCTGCTAGGGGGGTGGGGTCGTCAGGTTACGCAGCGCCGTGCCGGGCTGACACCCCTCGGTCCCAGCTCCCCTCGGTGACCCCACCCGCGCCTCCCTGAGTGCCCTTCCTGGGGCGGCGGAGCGGCTCCCCGCACCTCACCGCGGGCAGGAGCTTGAGCGCCGCGTCTCGGGTGACCGCGTCGGCGCCGAGTCCGCGGACTCTGCGTCCCGGTCCGGAGCAGCCTCTAGCCAGGCGGGGAGGGACGACGTGCAAGGGAAGGGAGGGAGGGGGCGGGGAGAGAGCGGCGCCCAGACCATACAAGGAGCGGCCCGGAGAGGGGGCGGGGAGAGGCCGGGGAGGGCGGACTGGGCAGGAAACTCCCCCAGGAAGGGGCCCGGGTCCTGCCCCGGGCTCCAGGCTCTTCGAAAGTCCGCCTGCGGCCTCCCCACTCACCACCGCCCCCGCCGGGCATAGACCACCCTTCCCCAGCACAGGCCTCTGATGTCATTTCCTGACCTGCCACCTACCCCCCCACACCCCCCCTCCCGACCCGCGTGTGCAGGAGATCTGACTCACCGTCCCCACTCCAGGCTGAGCGGGCCGGCGAGTATCCCAGAGGTCCCGAAACAGCTCAGTCCCGCTCCCCCCGGCCTGCCTGCCATTGACTGACCCCCGCCACCCCCTGCAGCTCCAGCTCCGCGTCCCACGTGTCCTGTGGTCAGTCGGGGATCGCAGGGCTGGGATGGGACTCTGCTCCTGGGTGGGCGGGGATGGCGAGGGGGGCGTTAGCCCTGCTGGCACCCGGCTCCCAGCTGGGCCTTGGGTAACCTACTAGTGTAAGAGCTGGAGCCTAAGCGCTCTTGGGGGATGCTAACTTCCAAAACTAGGCAGCCTCTTAAGGCTTCTAGGAATTCGCATAGGCACAGACCCTGCCTGCAATCTACTGCCCCAGGGAAAGAGTCCAGAGCTCCGAGTCTAGGAAATGGAGGCGGGAGGGCTCAGTCTGGGTGAGGCCGCTCTGGGACTAACAACCTAGGAAAACCCAAGTGGCCTCCGGGGACTAGTCCTTGAGGGTCCTTTGGCAAACCTTCCCCAGTGGGGTGTCAGCGGCTCACGGGGGGATAAAGCTCGGTGGAGCCCCCCACTGGTCCAACCGGATTCCTCAGCCTGAGACTGTGCCGCAGGCTACATGAAAGAGATCTGACACAGCTAGTGTCTGCCTTACTTTCTTACTCTCCTTCCTTCCTACCCTCCTCCCCTTCTTTCTTCAGGTAAAATTACACACGGAAACTTCTCGCCCATTCCCTACGTCCTCATTACAGAGTCATGCGTTCAGGCCTCTAGTCCAATATTCACCTACCCACCCCCGTCCCCGCACCCCCGCATCCCCGCACCCCTGCATCCCCGCACCCCCGCACCCCCGCCCGGGTGCTCCCTTTAGTTTTACCCCATAATCCCCGACTGGTGTCTGAGACACTCCTAACACTCAACACTTGTGAGTTCCTAACTCTTTGGGCTCCCCTTCTGCTGCACCCTACTGTCCAGGATCTCTGGGCTATGCTTTGAGGGAATGCAAACTAATACCATGAATTTGGGATGAAAAAACAGGGGCATTACCTGAAGAGAGGGCCCCAGGGGCTAATTCAGGTCAGAGTTAATTAGCTCCCTTGGCAAAGAGTGAAGCCAAGGAGCCCAATTTTGTAGTCCACGGACAAGTTTCCTCATTCATTCGGTTTCATTGCCTCCATCTGTAAAAGGGATGTTTTTTTTTAATTCATTTGCCTGCTGGTTTATGTGAAGAAATAAATAACATGCCATGCCTGAAATTTTTATATCGTTCTCAGTATTACCTACCATGCAAGTCCTAGGCTGGCCAAGAATGGAAATTCCCAGCCAGTGAACCTAGCTAGCTCTCCCTCACAAGCTCCCTTCTAGTTGGCCAGGCAGGTCTAATGTGTCTTAGTACATTCAATGGTCTTTCCTTCCTTCAACCTTAAGTCTTGAATCATATCGGTGACTATACATTCATCATCTTTCTAGGCCCCACTAGTCTCTCTTTTCTCTGTCATCTTAATGTTTCCATCAACAATAGTTTGCATACCATGCGTGGCCATGTATGACACAGAGTGCGCAGGTGCTCACACTCTAACATGCATAAGCTGGTTCCAGGCCTGTCCCTATGACGGTCCGTTGGAAACTTGATACTGGATTTACTCTGCATGTTGGAGATTGTTTCTTGGGCTTTTGAGTCCAAGGCTCGTCACCATCCTTCCAAATATGCCCATGTGGGGAAATGGAGATAGTTTCCAGATAACTTTATAAGAGTAAAAACGACCTACCCTCCCAAAGCCTCCTTAAGGAACATCGAAAAATAGTGTGTGTAATTGTTGGCAGCTGAGCCTATTTATAAATCAAGAATAGGAGAGTGTGTAGGCAGACTCAATTTCACAGACAACTAAGAGCATTCAGGACGCAGAATATTAGAGCTAAGAGTTTTAAGGCAGCCATTCTAAATACTAATGAGGAGTAAAATAGAATTCCCCAAAGGGTTAGAATGACTGGCCCAGGATGTCTCAGATGGAGGGTATAGTCAATGCTTTTAATGTACAGACAGCAAGCAGAAATTACCCTGATGATTCTTGGGTGTGTTTCTTAAGCATGCAATTCTATTTGGTGTTCTTGGATAGTATGAGTAATGTGTAGGAAATCAGTCAATGTCTCCACTTCAAGCACGTACTAGATCAGGAAAAGAAAGCCAGAAAATGGTCACTGACTTTGGCTACTAAAATATCCCTACACACTTCCAAGGCTTTATATGCACCAGATATGGGAAAGTATTTTCCCCCCAAAGGTGTACAGTACAAAGTATGGCATTCAAAGCATTCATGGAAGAAGCATTATGATGACCAAGGAAAAAATTCCAAAGCAGAGCCAGAGATACTATCGGCCGTTTATTCTATATGCTGGCTGCAGGTAGGCAAAAGAGTAATGACGTGACATACTACCTTAAGCAGCCACATACCGCTGAAACAGTAACAATGACTGCCATAATTGCTCACACTCAGGACAGGTACACCTCAATGGTACAGTGCCTGCCTAGCACACACACACACACACACACAGATAATGAATTGTCATTGTTGGTTGTTGCACAATTCTAAGCTGTAGAAATCTATTACTCCCATTTAATATTAACAAGAAATTTATGAGGATATATTATTATTATTATTATTATTATTATTATTATTATTATTACCCTGTTTGGCAGTTAAGGAAACTAAAGCTAACTGGATGTTGGATTTTTTCTTTTCCCAAGCTACATACCTTCTTTGGTAATAGAGTGTGTTGGTTAGTTTTTTTGTCCACAGCTAAGATTATCTGGGAAAAGGAATCTCAAATGAGAAAATGCCTCCATCAGATTGCCTCCAGGCAAATTTGTGAGACATTTTCTAGATTTATGATTGATGTGGGAGAACCTGGCTCAATGGGGGCTGTGTCATCCCTGGACAGGTGGTCCTGGGGTATATATAAAAGCAAGCCGAGCTGGCCATGAGGAGCAAGCCAAGAAGCAGTGTTCTTCTGTGGTCTCTGCTCCAGTTCTTCCCTCCATGTCTTGAACTTTTGTCCTGGCTCCCCTCAATAACTGACTGTGACCTGGGATGTAAAAGCCAAATAAACCCTTTCATCCCCAGGTTGCTTTTGGTCATGGTGTTTATCACAGCAACAGAAAGCAAACCAAAATACACATGTTCTTTACTATTTTAAATATTACTGCCTACTTCTTATTACTACCCCCAGTCTTACTTATATCATTGTGTTCCATAACTTCTCTTGCAGTCCAGCTTGGCTCCCTCACGGACTTTTAAATTCTGCCTCCACTGGACCCCGCTACTCACTTTCCATCATGCCACACTATCAGATTCTGTCTGTCCATCTATGTGCCAGCACAGACACATGTGTTCTGTAGTTGTACATTGCTATAATCCCATTACATACCATCATGTTGCCAAGAGGTTTCTCAGGATTGTTAACATTAGTTGTTAGCTTTGGGAACTAGAATCAGGGATAGCAAAATACTTTTATACGGTTGTATTTCCCCACGAATGTGAATTGCTTCTGCAATCGAAGAAATATAAGAGAGGAGAGGAGTGAACTCTATCATGTCTCTTTGCTTTTGCAGAGTGTGCTCCTTGCACTGAGTGCTGCACACTTGCAGCCCAATGTGTTGTTCCCCTGGTCCCAGGGGCACTTGCTGGCCAGTACAAAAGACTCTTGGACTTGAGAATGGTGATGGGAGCTGGGAGGAGATGAAGGTGGAGCTTTGTGGCCAAGGCCCCAGTGAGCAGCTTCCTGCTATGCCCAGCTGCCACTCCCCCAGTGGAAGGGCAGGACAGACAACTACAGTGTCACTGGGCCTCGGTTCTTTCAGGTCAGCCCAAGTGGCTGATGTCATAGCTTCCTCCTCTATGCACTTTCTCTTCTTCTTTCCCAATCTCAGGTCAACCCACATTTTCAAATAACTTCCACATTCTAGATAGCCTAGTCCTGGCTCACAAAGGAAAAAAAAAAATAAAGCTATGTTGTTGTTTTGTTTTGTTTTTTCAATCATCTACTCCACAGTGCTTTCTTAGTGAGGAGCCAGAAGGATAGCTGGATGGCTTTCTCAGCTATCACCTCTGTTACGATCCCGCCCGTCGGATCTGAAGTAACAGTGAGAGGAGGACAGGGCCGAAGGAGCCAAGTCGGCAGGGGTCAGAGGAGCCGTGGCAGGCAGAGACCTCCACCCTTCCGTGCTGGGCCAGATGGGCACCCCAAAGCATTGCCAGCGTCAGCTCACAAACGTGGGGGCCAGGCAAGGCAGATGGTCAAATGGCAAAGAGTCAGCAGCCACAGGAGCTGTGAAGGGCAGACAGGAAAAGAGGCCCAGGGCACCCCCAGCAACACAGGCAGATTGCTGGCACAGAGGCTGCCGGTGGTGGGGCATCTGCCGCTTCCGTCTTCCTGCACCCAGAGGAAGCCTGGCCTAGAAGCTGCAGCATTTGTCACTGAAAATAGCTATGTCATTTCAGGGAGTAAACATTTCAGAGAGTCGGTGGTGATGAGGATGGATTGCTAGCTACCCTGTATGACTGAGAGGAAAAGGACTGACATGGAACTGCCTCCCACTCCCACTCCCCTGTAATAAGGGGGGCTGAGCACCGGAAACCCACCCAAGGGGCAGATTTGACACAGGAAGTGGCTGCTCCTGGGTTAACCAGCGGAGTTTGCTTATGCTACCTGGTGGGTTGCTATTTACCTCAACACCCTGGGGTGGGCACCAGGTGCCGAATGGCTGCTGTGTCAGAAAAAGCAAAGGAATTTGCTCAGAACAGCGGATGCCGAGATCATCAGCTTGCTCGGGCAAACTACTACAGGTCTTGTCCTAAGCATGGGTTATGATACTTGTGCCACCCAAAAATCTCCCAGTTCCAGCCTAGTTGCTGCAGTTGGCTTAGTAGTGACCCAACACAGAGCCTGGCACAAATCTCAGGCCTTACATACACTTACTGACCGACACTGAATCCCATTGTAGATGCCCAACCCTCTATTGCAAAAAAGCTTCAGAATTTTGATGACATCCAGTACATTCTGTGGCGAGATATAGTATAAACAAAGTTGCTTCTCAGCCTTTCATTTAACACAACGCATAGTATAATTATATAATAACATAAAGCATATATTGAGCCCTCAGAGACAGTCCACACCCTCAGGGGATCTGCTAGGGTAAATGTCCATCAAATAATAGCAACCTGCAGCTGCTCTGGAGACTGGAAAGAACATAGAACTGGGGGGCATGTATTACCTAGGCCCCAGAGCTCAAGAAAAGGATGTCCAATATGAAATCGGGAAGATAAGCATGAACATTAACTCAGAGCAGCCACTCCTGCGAGACTCTGTGACAGCTGGGGACATAGCCTATGCCAGGACCCCAGAGAGGCAAGCCCACAGGGCATCTGAGGGTGAGGGGCAGTGCAAATGGAAGGAAGGCTGGCTGGGGATGGGATGGGCAGGATAGAGAGCTTTGACACAGAGCTGTGGCTTTATCCTGAGAACAATGCGGAGCCACGGCAGAGATTTAGATTACAAAGAATGGCATGACAAGAGCTCAGAATGTTGTAAATGCCCCGGTAGGACAATGTGGAAATGGCAGGAACATGTGTATAGTCAAAAGGCTGTTGTAGAACAGGGGGGGCAAGAGAGATTTTGCAGATGAACCAAAGAGACAGATTAGAGTTTAGGGACCTTAAATTGTGGGCCGAAACACACAGTGTTGGATTGCATATGACGAGGGAGTGAGGAAGACATCATGGACCTGGCTCAGCTTCTGGCTGCATGGCTTTTCCAGGTATGGTTTTCCCTTAAGGGTCACAGCTCTAGAAATATGAGCTGTTTCGTTCTAGACGTGCCCAGAATAAGTCAGTGCACAGGGGCCAGTGCTCAACCCTCATCCAGAGCGTAGAATTTTGATAAGGTTTCAAATTTATAAGTCATCTACCTCTGAACAGTAACTTGAAGATATTCTTGGCTAAGGAAGTCACTTATCAATCACCTATACTTAAAGGCTTCCAAGCCATGGTCACCAGACCCTGTGGCCCTTGTGCCTGTGAGGTGATAGTGATAGAAAGGCTTATCTCACAGCAGCTGAGAAGAAAGGAGGGACCACAATAGTCCCCGTGAGGACAGACCCCCTATGACTAACTTTCTTCCACCAGCCCTTACCTCCTAAAGGTCCCACCAAGGCTCCAAGATAGTGCCACTGGCCGGCAGCCTAGCATTTAGCATATGGGCCTTTTGTTGATACTTGTTGAGACCATTCAAACAATACTGCAAGTATTGCTTGAGAATTGGTGAGCAATTAGCACGGCGGGCTTTGAGGGGCCCCGTCATTTGGTGGCTAGGTAGAAAAGCCAGTGTGTCCCTTCCTCCAACTCAAGTCTGACCCCATTTCCCCAGTCTCCCATGTCCTCTAGCAGAAGAGAATAAAGGGTACTCTCGCCTCTCTACCTTCTTGCACTCACAGCCTCCCCTCTGTTCTCTGCCTGGAAACCACCGGAGTGCATCTCATCAAGTTCCCTAACACCATGTATGCCAGTCCCTTAAGAAGCCCTAGATCTTCAATTCACCTTCCATCTTACTCTCTTGCTCAGCTCCTGAACCTTCCAGGTGGATCTGGAGCTCACAAGCCATGCTTAAGCAAAACACATCCTCTCCCTTCCTGCTCTGAACTGCCAAGGACACACCTCCTCTGTAGCCCTATCAAGTGGCAGCAATGTCTTTCCACCACAGCCTTTGTGCTACTAGCACTGACCATGGAACAAATGTCTCTTTGGATCCTCACTCCCATGCCCAGACAATTCCCCTTTGTTCCTCCATAATGACTGCCAGCTTTGAACATCATGTCATCAAACTGTGAACTACTGCATGTACTTGTACAATCCTTTATCATCCAGGACCATCCACCCTCGTTTCTAGAGGATTGCTATGTTCTGGTTTATTGTCAGTCATTCCAAAATGACTCTACCAAGAGTTTTCAGTCGTTTTAATATCCTTGTAGATGACTCTTCCCCAGCATGTTTCCTTTCCTGGCTTTGTCCATCACCACCACTTCCCTCACAAAACATAATAGAAATAAAATATGAACCACACCCATAGCTTCTTTTAACATTAAAATGAGAGGCACTAGTTTTAATAATATACTTTTAAGGCTTTCTTTTTAGTTTGGTCATAGTTTGGGGGTATCTCATCTTCGTATACGTTTGTGTACCACTTACATGCCTGGTACCTGAGGAGGCCAGAATAGGGTGTCAGGAACTGGACTTGTAGATGTTATGAACTGTCTCTGTGTACTAGGAACCAAACCAAGATCCTCTGGAAGAGCAGCCAATGCTCTTATCAGCTGAGTCATCTCCTCTGCCCCATAATATACCTTCTTAAACTGGTATTTTTAAGATCCTACCATTTCAATGTGTAACTGGCAATTTAAAAATTATTAGTGAAATATTTCTTCTTGGTGCTAACTCATGAGAATTTACTGTGTATTTTACACTATAGCACATTTTTGTTGTTGTTGTTATTTTGTTTTTCGAGACAGGGTTTCTCTGTGTAGTTTTGGTGCCTGTCCTGGATCTCACTCTGTAGACCAGGCTGGTCTCAAACCCACAGAGATCTGCTTGGCTCTGCCTCCCAAGTGCTGGGATTAAAGGCATGGGCCACGACCTCCCGGCAGCACATCTTTTAAAAATATTATTATATGTTCCTTGGTAATTGCACATGTGAATGCAATGTGTTTAGATCATATCCACTTCTCACATCTCCTTTGTAACTCTCTCTGGATGCCCACACACAGTCTCAAGCCATGGATCTCTTTTTCCTCTTCCCCTTTCCCCTCTGTTTTATAACCCACTGAGCACAGTCAATGCTGCCCATATATGAACGAGTTTATCACCATTCCCTGGCTCACAGGCAACCTACCACAGGCCACATTGCTAAAGAAAACTGAGTCTCCTCTCAGCAGCCGTCATCTGCCAAAAGCTCCTCAGGCAGGAATAGGGCCGTGTGATTCTCCCCCTGAGAGCACATCAAGGAAGACAAGTCTCGTTTGTGTGTGTGTTTATTTTTGACATATTTCTAGTGGCCACCACATCACACGGTACAAATAGACATCGTGCCACTGCTTCACTCTGAAAGTCTAAGCTCCCCTCCCTCCACCAGCTTCTTTTGTCTTCTAGCCCCCTCTCTTCTTTTACTTTAATTCAGATAATTCTTGGATCTCAAGACCAGTAAGTCCGCTTTCCATTACCATGCTTCCATATCAGTTTACGTTCCTTGGACAAACAATTGATAACGCCACGCTCCTGAACCTGCTCTCAGTTCCCTTGTGCCTCTCCCTTCCTCTTTGATTCTTGCAAAATCCAATCCTGGGCTAGGCTCCACTCCACTACTATGCCTGCACCTATATATTTCAGCAGGGTTGGGGTGTAGCTGGAGCAAGCCCCAGCAGTCCCTTAGCCCACTTATAAAATAAACATACAGATGCTTATATTATTTAAACTGCTTGGCCATTAGCTCAGGCCTATCATTGTCTAGCTCTTACTCTTATACTTAGCCCATTTCTATTAATCTATACTTTGCCACGTGGCTCGTGGCTTATTGGTACCTTACATCTTCCTTGTCCTGGCGACGGCTCCAGCAGTCTCTCCCTCTGACTTCCTCTTCCCTCAATTCTCCTCTCTGTTAGTCCTGCCTATACTTCCTGTCTGGCTACTGGCCAATCAGTGTTTTATTTATATAGAGCAATATCCACAGCATTGGGCAAATACTCAGACCTTCTGGCCAGTCTCATTCGAAAATTCATGACAATGAACTTCAAGTGGCCCTCGGCAATTAATTCTGCTTCCTAATAAGTATCCCAACTTTCATGTCCATTTACTTTCCCAAACTCTAGGAAGACTTGTAGACCTCATCCTTAATTTACTTATTCTTCTTCATCCTCATGCACAGCTGATAGCCTCGCTTCTGGTTTCACTGAAGAAATCAAACTAATTGAAAGATCTTCCATAGCCACACTCCCTCCTACATATCTGCCAAAATTATTCCCTGGCCTCATATATTCATTCTGTTCCAACAACATATGCAAGATACACTCTGTGATAGTTTGAATGTAACTGGCCCCCATAAACTCATAGGGAGTGGCACTATTAGAAGGTGTGGTTTTGTTAGAGTAGATATGGCCTTGTTGGAGAAAGTGTGTCACTGGGGAGGCAGGTTTTGAGGTCTCATATATGCTCAAGCCACTCCTAGTGTCTCAGTTCACTTCCTGTTGCCTTCCAATCAAGATGTAGGACTTTCAGCTACCTCTCCAGCACCATGTCTGCCTGCACACTACCACGTCCCACCATGATGATAAAACTGAACCTCTGAAATATAAGCTACCCAATTAAATGTTTTCCTTTATAAGAGTTGCTGTGGCCATGGTGTCGCTTCACAGCAATAGAAACCCTAAGACATGCTCCTATCTTGGAGCATTGCACTTGACATTTCTTGTGCCTAGTTTGTTCTTCCACAAAGCTAGGCATGGTAGAACACAACTGTCATCTCATATCACACAACTTTTCCTAGGCACACATAACTATCACCCCAGATAGGCACTGATAAAGAAAAAAATCCATCCAAACACTCTTGGTGAGTCAATGAGTTTATAAGGGGTGACACAGGAGTATGGGTTAGGGATTGCTTACAAGAACATGGGTGAAGCTAGCTTGTATCACCTAAAAGCCCAATCCCAGCATTGGTGATATCTCACAAAGAGTTGTTCCCCTGAGTCCCAACCTCCAGTCAACCTCTAGCACTCATCCTCTAAGACCACATCTAGAGAGCAGGAGTGAGTGGTGACTGGTGTCTCAGAAGAGCCTTTGTGACTGCTCTCACCCTGTGAGGGGGTGTTAACATCCTTCTTACCATCAACATAGACCTAGCTGTCACTGTGTTGTTCTGTTTATCTCATGGCCATACTTGTATTCTGTAAGCTATTATCATCTACTTCATGGTAGCTGACAGTCATGCCATACCCAGAGGACATAGCTCTATTACAGCACCCTAGCTAGCAAAGACTCCCCCTCAAAAATAATCCAAATTAGAACAAAACAAAAGCACAGTGTTCTTCAGCTGTGTTATTTTTATATCACTACACCATATTACCTGACAGAAGAAGGAGAGGAAGGATTTATTTTGGCTCAGTGAATTAGAGCCCATCTTGGTGGGGAAGGTGTGCATAGGGCTTAGTCTGGGACAACAGAAATGTTCATGGTACTAACCAGGGCTACGTCCAGAAATGGGGCTTCAGCCATAATGCTTAAAGCCCACCCCTGTTAACTCATGTCCTCCGGGTGTGCCCCAGTACCTTGAAAAGTTCCAGCTACCCCAGATAGTTCCTCCAGCTAGGGACCAAATATTTAAACATATGAGCCTGTGGGGATATTTTATATTCAAACCATAACATCTACTCCTGTTCCCACAGGTTCATGACCATCTCAAAATGCAGATCATATCCAGTTCGACCTCAAAGTTCCCCATGGTATTAAGAGTTTCAGCATCATTCAAAAGTTGAAAGTCCAGGTCTGGTGGCAGCCATCAAGTGAGCCAAGATGGGTGAATACAGATACAGGAAAGAGCTACAGCAGAAGAAGTAGTCAGATGTGAGGTCCTTTTTTCTGAGGGTCTGCGGCTAGCAGCTTCTGCACTGCACAGGGCTCCCCATGCCACACAGCCCGATAAAGCAGGCAGGCTGGGATACAAGGCCTAGCAAGGTTATGTCATGTGTCATGTGGAGGGTCCATGTCCTCTGTGGTGGCTATCAATGCCCAGTTCCTAAGGCTGCAACTTATGAATTCTTTGAAAATGGTCTTCATTGATCCATTCTGTAAAGCTACCAAAAGAAAGCCTGACATGCAGTGGATCACCAAACCAGTCCACAAGCACAGGGAGATGTGTGGGCTGTCATCTGCAGGATGCAGGAGCCTGGACCTTAGAAAGGGCCACTAACTCCACTACATTATTAGTGGCTCTCACCGTGCAGACTGGAGAAGGTTCAGTACTCTCCAGCTCTACCATCTAATACACATAATGTTTGTAAAGTTCATACCGGCTGAACAATTTAGGGCAGTCAAAAGAAAAGCAAAAGTTCAAAGCACTTTTGAGACTTAAACTTAACATAATGAAAAGGGGAATTAGATACTTTCAATATATAATGACAAATAGTGAACATCCCCATTCCAAACAGGAGGGAGGAACGGGGAAATGGCAAGAAAGGGTTAGACCAAGGCAAGACTGAAATCCTACAGGGCAAACATTAAACCTTGGGTTACTATGAGGCATTCAGGGTTTGTGGTAGCATCATGTGGGCTCCCATAGGCTTGGGTAGTCCCACCCTACAGCCCTTTCATCTGCAGCATTATGTAACCTTTCTCTTGGACTGGCTACACTTGGCACATGCAGCTTTCCTCAGCACATGTTCTATATTCCTGGCATCTCCATCATCTTAGGGTCTCTACTGTAGCTTAAGCATCATCCTATGAGTTTTACACATTGACCTCTTAGGACCTTCTAGAATCTGATTCTGCTGCACACTATCTAGCTTTGTTGATTGGATTTTTTGTTTTTTTCTTTCTGAAACCTTGACTCAAGCCTCCTTATCCCTGTTATTCTTGCATCCTGCATGTCTTCAAAATCAGCACCAATTAGATGGTACCACCTCTCTTGCCAGCTCAAGATGTCCTCTTCTGACAATGGCTTCAAGTGCTTATGGCTGACCCTGGGGAGACATTTTCCTAGATAGCTTACCCTGGAGTCCCTATCTTTGCAGGCACTTTATTTTTCTTTAGTGCATGTTTTTTAAGTGAGTTTTCAGTTTGATGCCCTGGAGGCTTCTATGGGATGGGTGGTTCTTCCATATTGCAAAGTGTCTGGTTTCTCTTTAATTGCATCAATCTCCTTAACAACTGTAGCTGGCTTTCCCTCACCAATCTTGTCTGAAACTTGAAACTTCCTCATGCTCCTCTGCATACCAAACTACAAATTTTTTCTCCTATTTCTGCTCTACTTTCTGTTCCTTGTCACCGAAAATCTGTGTAAGAGCTGTGAGCAATAACCATATCGCAGCCTGGGTGGTATGTTGTCATCCAATTTCTTGCATTGAATTAATTAGTTCATTACCTTTTAATTAAACTGTTAATCCTGCTGGGTGAGAATAAGGCCACTACGATAAATTTTGAGTCAAATTTGAAGCAAGCTTTAATTTAATACTGGCCAGTATGATGGACTCCAGCCAGGTCCATTCATGGGATCCCAGAAAATGGCCACGAGTCACATTTTGCAGAGGCTTAAAAAGGCAACCCCATAAGGCCACTGGATTTCCCATCAGGTCCAATCAGGGGCAGGCATACATCCTGATGTATTTCCTGCCTACTGTATCTCCCCCACCACCACCACCACCACATGTGATGAAGCACATCTGGTGAAACTGGGTAAGCAAACTTGCTTAGGGAAGTGAAAACATGCAGCTTGTTATCTCCTATAAACAGTAGCCTCCAGCATTTCAGGAAGTATCTGTCCTTGGGCAAGGGCCTTGCAGGTTAGAGACATTTTCATTTGATGGATTTCGTAGGCACAATAATTATAACTGAAAACATAACTTTGGCTCTCACAAAACCTCACTAAAATCTTGGGGGTCACATGCACAGTGTAGCCAGATTCTTTTCCAGAATATAAGAATGACCTCTAGCCCGTCTCCTGATATAGTCCTCGTTTCTCTCTGCAGCCTCGGGGGCATGGTGTTTATTAGCCACATTTCTATCAGCATTCTGGTCTTCTGAACTCCCACCAGAATGGCCTCCTAAGTTCTGCATACAGCATCCTAGGGCTTCTGCAACCGGATGCCCCAAACGCTCCCCATTCCACCTGCAAACCAGTTCCCAATGAACCCTATGGCTAGGCTCATGGCAGCAATGGATCCTCTCTTGGTACAACTTTTCTACCTTAGTTACTTTTACTTTACTATGAACAAATACCTGACAGAAGTGACTTAATGGGGGAGAATTTATTTTGACCCATGGTCAAGGGACTTAAGGTTCATCATGGTTGGGAAGGCATGGCAGAGTGATCTGTCTGGAGTAGCTGAGTGTTCAAGAGCTGTTTGTTGAGCCAGAAAGCAGAGAGAACTTGGACGACATGAAGGCTAGAATATAACCTTTAAGGCTCTTCCTACAGTGACCCATTTCCTCTAGGTGTGTTCCACCTCCTACAGGTTCCACAACCTCCCAAACATACCGCCATCTAAGGAATAAATGTTCAAATACATAAGCCTGTAGGGCAGTGGTTCTCAACCTTCCTAATGCTGCAACCCTTTAATACAGTTCTTCATGCTGTGGTGACCCCCTAATCATTAAATTATTTCCGTTGCTACTTCACAACTAATTTTGCTACTGCTATGAATTGTAATGCAAATATCTGTGTTTCCAGTGGTCCTAGGCGGCCCCTGTGAAGGGATCATTTGACCCCCAAAGGGATCACAACCCACAGGCTGAGAACCATTGTTATAGGGAACATTTTATATTGGAACTACGGATATCTATATGGCTTACAGTATCATCTTTTTTATTTCCTTTCTCAAATGCTGTCTTTCCAGTGAACTACTCCATGACCATACTGTTCAGAACTATATTTACCAAGTCTATTTATTTTCCTCCTCACCTTTATTTTACTTCAAAGCCTTAGCCATCTTAAATATATCACTCAGCCTTTTGCTTTAACATTAATATATACAAACATACAATTTGGCGTAAATCTAAAATATTCACAAATATAAATATATTATATGCAAATATATATAAATTACAAATATAAACATAGTTTTATTTTAGAGGCATGATCTCACTGTGTAATGTAGTCTTGGCCTGGAACTCACTGCGTAAGCCATGATGGCCACAGGCTCACAGAAATCTGCCTGCCTCTGCCTCCCCCATGCTAGGCTAAAAGGCGTGTGCCACTGCATCTTGCCTAGTTGTTTTGTTCCAGTTAGCTGATTGTGCCCTCCTCCCTACTACTTTTGATTTGACTATAAGCCCCAAGACAGCATGTGTTTGGGCCTCTAGCCACTGGAGCAGTACTGTTACATGGTAGGAGCTCCACAAATACATGTAACTTGGAATTGATAACTAGTAGAAAAGGAAAAGGGGAAGCCATGAGAAGGAAAAAAATAGGGGGAAATGTTAGGAAGTAGTCAACTGTATGAAATGTTCCTGGTGCATGCACAAAGCAAGGTTGAGATGACTCAAATCTACCCACGTGCGGATACAGATTGCATGTGAGTTGCTTCAGGGGAGTGGAGATGCAGACAAGTCGGGCTGAGGACTGAATGGAAGTGAGGAAGAGGAGAAGACGGGGTAAGCGTCGGTGGCTTTTGCAACAACATGTCTGAGAAGGAAACTAGAGAGATGCAGGGAGGAAGCCTGACACAGTCCAGCTCCCACCTTAGAACAGGAAGGCGCCTTCGGTCTCCTAACAGTTTCAGTAAAAGAAGTCGGCCTTGGCTGACAAGATGGTCAGCAGGTAGAGGCGCTTGTCGAAAGGCACTCGTGCAAACCTCTTGACCTGAGTCTGCCCCCAGGACTTACGTGGTGGAGGAGAGAACCTACTCCTGAAAGTTTTGCTCTGACCTCCCCATGTACACCGTCATATGCCCACATCACACAAAACAGATAAATGAAAAGAAAATTCTACAGTGGCACTGGAGAGGTGGCTCAGTGGTTGAGAGTGAATATTGCTCTGGAACAGGACCTGAGATCTGTTCCCAGCACCCATGAAGGGCAGCTTACAATCACCCTTAACAGTTCCAAGGAATCTGACACCCTCTTCTGGCCTAGGAAAGAAACCTACACTCAGGTGCACATACATAGAGACACACAGGCATGCACATAATTAAAAATATAAATAATCTTTAAAAAGTCAACATTTCCTACCACTAGTGCACGCGCACGCGCGCGCGCGCGCACACACACACACACACACACACACACACACACACACACATATATCAAAATGTTAATAATACAAGATACAGAGAGTAATGATGGGTTTTTGTTTTACTAATCTGTGTTTAATTTTTTTCTACAATAAATGCATATTTTTCATAACTTTTCATTAAGTTAAAGCAAAGCACACATTACCTGAAATTAAGTTTGCAGCCTCCTTTGAATTTTCTCATCTGGGGGGAGCAGCTAACAGGCGGAACAATTGACTCAGCTAGTGAACAAGCTGCAAGTGGTCCCCCACCCCAGAGAGCAAAGGCTATCCCATCTTCTTATCATTGCAAAACCTTAGCTAAACAACGACCTGAACACCACCCCCAACACTACACGCCCATTCTTAAACACACAGAACAGATGTTCTCAGGAAGTCTTCACACACACACACACACACACACACACACACACACACACACAGTAGTGAAGCACACACCATGGGATCTGCTCTCTTAAAACAGTCTTTTAAACTAATGAGCAAAAGAAGATGAGACTTGGGTTTATTTCAATAGTGTTTAATGTTACAATGAAAAAATCATGGAAAACCAGTCTGACAGGATTACTGGGGAGACATAGATAGGGAAAAGAACGGCAGCCTGAGAATGAGAGGACCTGCATTTAGGTTCCAGGGCTTTCTAGCTGGAAAGCTGTAGAAGTGGGAGGTGGACTTTCTTTGTCTTTAGAAGACATCAAGAAAGTTGCTTTCCACTTCTAACATTCAGCAATGTGCAGCTGACACCGTGTGTGTTTGTTGTACTTTTGTTGCTTGGTTTTCTCATTATTGCCTGAGCTTTTGTTTGTCTAAAACGGGGTAGCCTTTCTATGTAGCTCAGGATGGTCTCAAATGCACTATGTAGCCTGGGGTTAACCTTGAATTCATGGTTCTCCAGTCTCATTTCCCAAGGGCTGGGATTACAGGTGAACACCACTACGCCCAGCCCTTGCGCCTCCTTTTGTTTGTTTTTATGTGTGGGGGTATTTTGCTTACATATGTGTCTGTGCATCATTTGAGTGCAATGCCTAATGACCCAAAGATCCTCTGTCACTAGAGTTGGAGATGGTTGTGAACCACCATGTGGGTGCTGGGAATCAAACCTGGGTCCTCTGGAAGAGCAACCAATGCTATTAACTGCTGAGCCATTTCTCCAGCCCTTGTTTGGGCTTGGTTTTGTTTGTTTGTTTGTCTTGATTTTTTTTTTGTTTTTGTTTTGTTTTTTTCTTCATCAAAACAAGACCTTTCTGAGGAGCTCAGCCTGGCCTGGAACTTACCAAATGGTCCAAGCTGGTCTCAGATTCACAGCATCCTTCTGACTCAGCCTCCTAAATACTAGGATTACAGGCATGCACCACCATACTCAGCTTTCACTCTTTTATGCCTGTGTACCCCTTCCCTGGGCGCAGCGGGCTTGTGTAAAATAGGATGTGGTGGGTAAGAGACACAGGCATCCACCACATAAGCCGAAGATTCAGGCAGGTGGATTTTGCAGCAGATCCTCACTCAAATAAGCATTTAAAGAGGGATCTGACCTGAGATTTTAATATACCTCAAAAGAGGGAAACTGGCATTGGTTGCCTGTGAGAGGGAAGACAGATGGATAGTATTCTATCCAGCAGGCTGCACAAGGTATGGGTATCCCCCCCAGAGGAGCCTGCACAAAGATGAAGGCTCTGGGGTACCCTAGAGAAGCCCACATAAAGATGAGGGCTCAGGGCTCCCCTAAAGAGGGTGGCAAGACTCCAGAGCATAAAAGGCTATTTGTTGCTCCCTTTTCCAACTGCATGAGAACTGCATGTGCTGCGATGAGAAGCCAGAGTTTCAGTGCTAAGATCTATTTGTACTCCATGGAAGATGGGGCATGGAACTGTCAGGAGGGTAACTGAGGCTGGAAGAAGTAGCTGCTCTCTGTCCTACAGACCAGTTTCCTCTCCTCCTCTGCTGCTCTTGGGTTTATAACAGTTGACTGCTTCCTCGACTTTAGAAAATCCCATCTGGTCCTGTTCTCTGAGACTCCTTGCCTCTGCTTCTGATTGCCTAGATTCTCTAGGGCCTACTTCCTAGCATCCTTTTTGGTCTGCTACAGCTTGTAACCTGGGCACAATGGTAGCATGCATCTCTGTGAACTTTGGGATCTGACAGGAAGCATCGAGAAAGCACTAGACCCTTGGAGAGAGGAAACTGACCTCCATTCATGCAGAGCGTTTAAGTTGGCCTTAGTCACAGGGTGTGTAGCTAGTGTCTTGGTCCACTTTCTGTTCTATTATAATCTGTTCTACCCACCTGATGCTGGGTACTGGACAAGGAAAATATTATTTTGCTCATGACTTTGGAGGTAAGTAAGTACATATTTTGACTAGCCACCTCATGCTCAGCACAGCTGGTACATGGCATCACATGGCAAAAATTCATGTGTGAGCTATGAAGGGGGTAGGGGGAGGTCTAAAATGGGTGCTTGGCTTTATAACCACCCACACTTACAACACTGAGTCCAGTCCTGAGAGCCCTAGCTCCCCTGCTAGAAGGGCACTAATCCCTTCTGAGGACACTTCCCTCAATGATCTAATTTCCTCCCACTATGCTCCACCCCTTAAAGGATCTACCATCTCTCAATACTGTTAGAGTAGGAAAGAAACTTCCAGCACATGTGTGTTTAGGGGAGGAACTATATCCAAGCTGGAGCAGATGGAACCTTCAAATCAAAAGTAATTCTCTGGTGAGCTTTCACACAGATCTGCTTAAACACACAAATAGTTAAATCCATCTCCTTGATGAGCTGAAGCACACTTCCTGTGAGCGGCTCCTGGAAGCATGCGCCTGCGCACCAGCCTCTGCTGAACAGGTACACGGGATCCTGTGGAGGATTTGGTGAGGCTGGCTTGCCCATGGTATCTGTTACTTTCTTAACTGAGACAAAATACCTGAAGAAACAAAGGAAGGCTCACAATTTGAGGGCATGCAGTCCATCATGGCAGGAAGGCATGATTACGTAAGTATAAGGCTGCTTTCTACACTCATCCCGAAGCAAAGCATGATGCATGCTGGTGTTCAGCTTGCTTTCTCTTTCTCATTCACTCCAGTACCTCAGGCCATGGGATGGTACCACTCATGTTCAGTGTGTATCTTCTGTCTCCTGTTAAATATCTCTGGAAACACTCTCAGAGGCACACCCAGAAGTATGTCTTCTATTCATTTCTAAATCTAAGTCGAGTTGACAGTGCAAGTTAACCATCACACCCAGGAGGGAGACTTTTTCCCACAGGAGATGTGTGGCTGGGAACAGCACCGAAGAGAGCACTTGCCACCCTGAACCATGCCAATAAGCTTCCTTATCTGACTATACCTGGGAAGGAACCTAGCTTCGAGCTGCAAACTTTGCAAAGGCTTCAGACTGCAGAAAATTAGCAATCCGTGTTGGCCGGAAAGGCTCATTCTTCCTCACTGTCTAGCAGAGAAGAGATTGGTTAGCTCAGGCCTTTCTGTCTCTACTGCCAACAGAAGGTAGAAAGATGGCTCATGTCATTTTATGGAGCTAACTCTCTAGTGCTATCCTTTTTCCCAGCAAACTGTCTTGCCCAGTGTAGGACCCTCCGCCAGCACAGTGGCTGGGAACCTCGTCTATTGATTGTTCTGAGAACCTAGCTGCAAGAGGGAGTGGGATGAAGAAAGCTCCACACACCACCATAAGGGAGGAGGATTCCCATAACTCCAAGGCCAGACTGAACTACACAGTAAATTTCAGGCTATCCTGGGTTGTAGTGAGAGACCATGTATCACCCCCCTCCCCCCAAAAAAGCTCAAAATATATTAAATAAATGTCTTCATTTGCTAGTTGTCAGACTCTGTGATTTCCCATCAGACAAGGCTGTCCCACATCATCATTCCCATTCCCAGTGCCTAAAGCAAACAGCTCATGTGAACGGCTACCTATGAGTTGCCCTAAAACTGACTCAGAAAGGGAATTTCCTGAACTTCTTCCTGGATGCTCCAAGATACAAACTCTTTTCATAGATGTTAAGTGAGATGTGAGTCACGAATCCCATATGACAGCACCTGAGACTTCTTGCTACAAATCTCCATGAGGAAAAGCGATTACTTTTCCATTTCAAAAATTAGGAATGTAGGTAGATGTGTCCCTTCTTAGCTCATGAGCACACCTTAATTAAAGAAAGTCAGGAGCAAAAGAATGGGTTTGTTGTTGTTGTTATTGTTGTTGTTGTTGTTTGTTTTTTGGTTTTGTCAAGACAGGGTTTCTCCATTTAGTTTTGGTGCCTGTCCTGGATCTCGCCCTGTAGACCAGACTGGCCTCGAACTCACAGAGATCCTCCTGCCTCTGCCTCCCAAGTACTGTGATTAAAGGCGTGTACCACCACCGTCCGGTGTGATAGAATGTTTATCAACTAAAATTCTCTTATCTGAATAACACTTTTTATTTATTTTAATTGAAAAATAAAAAGTCTCATATAATATATTTTTTTATGTTTTCCTTTCCTCTAATTCCCCCCAGATCCTCCCCACTCCCTACCTACCCAACTTTGTATCCTTTTTATGTAAATCCTTTTTCTTTTATTTTTGGGATCACAATATAATTACACCATTTCCCTTTTCCCTTTCCTCCCTCCGACCCTCCCATATACCCATCCTTGCTCTCTTTCAAATGCATGACCTCTTTCTTCATTAATTGTTGTTACATGCACATATGTATAAGTATGTACATGTACACTCCTAAATATAACCTGCTCAGTCTGTATAATGTTATGAGACTGTTTATTTATTCATTTCTACTAACCATTTAAAGGCAAATGAAGAAACACATAACCAAAGTTCTTTCCTACAATTATAGGATGGAGGAAGGGTTTAGATATGGTTTCATATAACCCAGATAACTTTCATCTGAGGAGGAGTGTGTAACCTCTGGCTTCTTTTCTTCTAGCTGCATAATCTTGGAGACAAGAAAGACAATTGAAGGGCTTGGGAAGATAGTTCAAGGAGTAACGTACCTGCTGTGCCAACGTTCAGAGGACCTGAGTTCAGAGCCCCAGCTCCCACAGAGAAGCTGGGTGTTCTGGTGTGCATCTGTAACCCTAGCACTGGTGGGGAAGACTGTGAGGGGGATCGAGGCAGAACCCCAGAACTCTCTGGCCAGGCTACCCAATCAGTGAGCACCTACTTCGTTGAGAGACCTTGCCTCAAAAGATATGTCTTGAGGAGCAGGAGAGATGGCTCAGTGGTGAAGAGCACAGGCTGCTCCTTCAGGAGACCTTGGTTCAATTCCAAGTATCCACATGGTGTCTCCTGACTGACTGTAACTCCAGTTCCAGGGGATCTGACACCCTCTTCTTGCCACTGCAGGCACCAGGCAATCAAAGTACACACAGCTAAAACACTCATACCCATAAAAACAAAATCAACACTAAAGAAAGATAAAGTGGAGAGCAACAGTGGAAGACACCCACAATGACTCCTGTCCTCTGTATACATGCACATGGACACACGCTAATATATATGTATACACACACACACACACACACACACACACACACACACACATACACACATACAAGGGTCTCAAATGCAAGACTGACATGTCTTCGTATTCAGGCTTTAGTAAGTATAGATAGGCAGAAAGGTCTTCTCCAGCTGCAACATGATATTTGCATATTATCTTTTCCCCTCTGCCATTCCCATGCCCCAGCTCTCAATATATATGCTTGTCTTCTGCTTTCCAGAAAGAGATGCCATCAGATGGGAATCCCTCATCTTCCTAATGCTAAAGCCATGTGACCTGCTGGCATTGGCCCATATCCCCTCTGCTGGAGTGGAGGAGCAGTGCAGATTCCCTGTGTGTGAGTCCCCACCCACCTCTTTACCTGCCCAGGGAACTAATCTTGCCTGTTCTTGAACTTTGAACTCAGTTAGGACTTCTCTTAGTTCTTTATCTTAATCTGATGTCTCCCATTAAAACAAAGACACAGATCATGAAGCTGCAGGGCTTTGGCACTCTCTATTTGCTAAGGAACACCACAGGGTTGGGCAGTGGGGCACAAGAGGTTTGTGTGTGGACTGTGTGTGATGAGAACTGTTTATCCTCTGAGCTGAAGTGCCTTCTTAGAGTCCTCCCAATGAAAGGAAGCACACACCACCAATCTCCAGAAAAGCCCAGTGTATTACTTGGTCATTCCATTTGTGACTTTTAATCAGATTAAACCCCCAAAGAATAAGAGAATCCTCCACTGTGTATATATTTAGAGTTCAGAAGGCTTGAAGTATTTTTCAATGCCCTGGATCCCTAATATAGTAACATAGATGATTTTTATATTTATTTGTTTATTTTTAGATAGGGTTTCATATAGCCCAGATAACCTTGAACTTGCTCTACAGCCAAGGCTGACCTTGAATTCCTGATCCTCTTGTCTTCACTTTACAGTAAAATGCTATTAGAGGTCTTTACCATCATAGCCAGCATCAAATATTATGAAAGAGTGGCTATGAAGACTTCAAGAGCTGGAGATGAGGCATTCCATGGAATGCTGCCTTCCATGGCTGCTGGAATCCTGGACTCACAACCGTTATGGATACCTAGAAAAGACTGGCTCTTCAGTATTCCATTACGGATAAGGAGGGTGCCTGCAAGGCCCTTCCTATGGAGCTGTTGATTGTTAATGGTTGCCGGATTGGGGGAGAAGGATGTCGTTTTCTTCAATGGTATAGCCACTGGGATTCTAGGGAGAAGATAGAGTTCACAAAAAAAGGGATAATAAAGAGAAGTAGGAGCTAAATGTAATCACAACACATTGTGTATGTATATAAAACTCTCAAAAAATAAATAATTATCATTGGCTTAACTAAAACAAAACAGAACTCAGGGCCTCATGCATGACAGGCAAGAGCTCTATCACTGAGTAATATCCCTGAGACCTCATTGCTTCTCAGTAAAATCATTAATAACAAGTGGTAAAAGGAGATGCAATTTTAAATATATTTTTTAATAATTTCAAAGGAGTAGTGAATATAAGGAATACCAGAGAAAAATTTTCCAATGATTATTTTGTAATATAAGCATTTGTGATTTTGACTGGTGATGAAGACACACTACCTGTAACACTAGTGTGGATTGTTGCCTATATTTGTAGCTCAAGTAAATGCAGAATTTCAGTTACCCGTTATTGAATATAAGTGTAGTTTCTTCCCATACAAGGTTATGGATTTTTTTTCATTCTGTCCATGGATCCTGGGACAAGAATCTGCATAATATACAGTATAGTCCCTGAACTTGATTGTGTCCTTCTATCCAAGAGCTGGTCCAAGGAGACACAGGCATGCACTAGTAACAAGAGAAGGGAAGACATGGTTTTACCTTGGGATTGTGTCCCAAAGGGAACCAGGTAGGAAGTGTCACACACTGTAATCTTTGGTTAGGTTGGAGTTGTGTTAACCATGAGTATTGCTCAGGAAATTCTATCAGTTACTTGGACAGAAAGACAGGAAGAGAGGAAGGATATGTATGTATTTTAAACAAAAACTAAAAATTATAATTTTGCATTATAGCCTGATTTTAATAGTATTAAAATCTGTTATGAATGATTTTCCATGCCAGCTAATGTAGTTATGAAACTTTATTATGGGTCACATATTATTTTGTTACAGATATGTGCCACAATTTACCTAGTTTGTTCCAGGCATAATGTAAGTTGTGTTGTAAGAGATGCAGGTTAAATTTTTGTCCATATTGTATGTTATGGACATATTTGTATAAAAAGAATAAATGTGTAATAGTTTACAACAAGAACAATGCATATGTTAAGGATTTAAGGAGTGTGTGTGTATGAGTGTGTGTGTGTGTGTATGTGTGTGTGCTAGTTAATTTGTTTTCTGTTTTTTGGTTTTTTGGTTTTTGGTTTTTGGTTTTTCTGTCAACGTGGCATAAACTAGTCATCTGGGAAGAGGCACCTTCAATTGAGAAGATGCCTCTCTCAGATTGGACTGTAGGCAAGTCTCAGGTACCCAGCCCACTGTGGGTGGGACACCCTCTGGGCAGGTATGTGGCCTTGGGTTATCTAAGAAAGCAGGCAGAGCAAGTCATGGGAGCAAGCCAGTGAGCAGCATTCCTCCATGGCCTCTGCTTCAGTTCCTGCCTTGATGTTCTTGCCTTGTGCTCTTGCTCTGACTTCCCTGGATGACGGACTACAAGCTGTAAGATGAAAAAACCCTTTCCTTCTCAAGTTGCTTTCAGTCATTGTGTTTATCACATGATGGGGGAATGTCTTTCTGTAGGCTGAGCATATGTGTTGCTCTGATTGGTTGATAAATAAAAGCCATCTGGCCTATGGCAAGGCATCTTAGAGGCAGGCGGTAAATTCAAAGAGAGAGACAAGAGGAAGGCGGGAGAGGCACCAGTGAGCTGCCCAAAGAGCAACATGTAATGGGACGCAGGTAAAGCCATGGAACATGTGGAAATACAAAGATTAATAGTTATGGGCTAATTTACAATATAAGAGCTAGCTAGCAAAAGGCGTGAGTCATGGCCATGCAGTTATAATTAATATAAGCCTCTGTGTGTTTACTTGGGGGACCCAAGTGGGAGAGATTTGGCAAATGGCAGGCCGGGACACAGGAAATCTTCCTACTACAATCACAGCCATAGAAAGCTGACTAGGACAGGGTGTGTTCCCGGGAATTGAACCTGGGGCCTTGCATTTTCTAGGAAAGTGCTCACCCAGCCCTTCTGGACTCTCAATCTTTCCACTAGGTCTTCAAAACAGCTTGTGTTAAGGTATAATATGTAAAAGCAGATTATATATATCAGTACTGTCAAGTTGTCTTCCAGGAAGCCTATTTCAGTTATGAGAACTGGAACATTTAAGCCCCGGCTCAAAAGATTCAGAGACTGCCCCTAAGTGGCAAGAAGTTACTGTCTTTGCAGAGATCAGAAGGCAGCTGGGCAGAACCGAGC
Organism: Peromyscus maniculatus bairdii; assembly: GCF_049852395.1. Lineage (NCBI taxonomy): Eukaryota > Metazoa > Chordata > Mammalia > Rodentia > Cricetidae > Peromyscus > Peromyscus maniculatus. Next base: position 48,915,769 of record NC_134854.1, read on the forward strand.
CCCTGATGTTCCTTCTGTTCCAAGTCCACCTTCCAGATCTGCAGTTAGTGTCAGTGCCTGATAGAATTTACAAGTGGCCCTTCAAACCCATGACTTGGACTTAATCCCTGAATTCATATGTTAATGGTATTTAGAGACAGGGTCTTAGAGCAATAATAAGGATTAGATGAGGTCACAGGGGTTGGCACTAGTAGCTTTATGAGAGAAAGAGGCCCGTGCTAACACAGTCCTGTCTCACCATAGGATGTCCTCTGAGTGTGACAATGCATCAAGGCCCTCACTTGCAGTAGTTGCTAAACCCGGCTCTTGGCCTTCCCAGCCTCCAAACAAACTTCTACTCTTTATAAACTTGCTGGTCCTGGGCATTTTGTTATGGCACCAGAAAATGAAAGAAAAAAAAAAGTATCCTCTCCCTCGTATTCATCTGGGGTTTCATAGGATGTAACTTCTCAATCATAATCTAAATGTCACAAACTTATGTCTGTAAGACTTGCCCTTTCTCTCTGCTTCAAACCCACAAAGGCACCTGCCCCATTGTCCTCTCCATCTCTAGACCCAGGAAGGTTACAAAACCTATGGATTTGTATCCTGAATTAGTGTTTGCTTCTCTTCAGTGGTACCACCCAGCCCCGCGTGCTCACAGTTTGAGGTTACTGGTTTTGCTAAGACGAAAGGGTCTCCTTGTCCTTTCTAGTGTTTCTTCTAGAGTCTTCCTGCCAGTTGTGATAATAGTGCCCCTTTGACTCGCCTTTCCCATAGGGCCCGTGGTGCCGTGCTGACCCCTCTCGGCAGGGGGCAGTATTCTCCCTTTGCTGCTTCCGGACATCCACGTAAGGCTCAGAAAAGTTAAATCTGATTTAAAACCATGTCTTGTTGCCGGTTTCGAGTCCTGATATTTTCACTTCTCTATAGCTGCAATAAAATTATTCCCATTCTCCTCCCATCCCCACCCAGGCCTAGAGCTAGATTACCTGCTCCAGCCCCACACCCATCCCAGAACAGGTAGAGGACAGGGAAGCATCTCGCAACATCCACTGGCAAAGACTTTTACGATCTGTTTGGGTGGGCAAAGCAACGCACGTGAAACGCAAGGCAACCAGAACAGCATCCAATCCCGATTCGTGCGTCCCAGATGCAGCCGCAGGAAGAAAACAAGTGTTTGCGGAATTTGGTACCCACGGCTATTCAGCAGGGTGTCCTCTTATCTCCGCCCCACTTTCTCTCACGGCCTTCTCACCCCGCAGCCCTCAAAGTCCATCAAGCAGATCCTAGGGGTGGGGGCCCTGGGTTCCTGACCCGGCTCCTGAGACCCAAGCCGGTTATTATCCACTCTCCATCAGCATCTCCTGGGAGCACCAGCGGGGATGGGCGAGGAGCGCAGGGCGGGGGCTGCGAAGGACAGGCGGAGGGACGCGGCGAGGGGCGCTGGGAGCACGGCTGCCGGTCGGGGGCAGGGCGGGGAGACGCCGCGCGCAGCCAATCCCCAAGCAGCCCCCTCCCCGGCCGCCGAGAGCGGAGCGGGGCGGGGGAGCCAGGCGGTGGCGGCGGCGGCGGCGGCGGCGACGGAGGCTGCCGTGGGGAGGGATGGAGAGGGGAGGGGGGAGCGGAGCCGAGCGGAGACAGCCGCGGCGCTGCAGAGCGGCTGGGGCGGCGGCGCGGCTCCCGGTGCTCCCCCCGGCGCGCGCCCCGAGTCGGTGAGGGCCGGGCCCCGGCGGCCCCCGGAGTCATGGGCTGCATCGGCTCGCGGACTGTGGGTGGGTACGGCGGCCAGGCGCGGGTCAGGGGGCAAGCTTGCCCCGGGGCTCTCCTCCGGCCCCCTCCCCCATCCCCATCCTCGCCCCTGGGGACCTCCCTCAGGTCTCGCCTGGCCCTGCCTCGCGCCTTCACTTTCCCTCCATCCGCTGTGGTCCCTCCATCCCTCTGCCCTCGCGCCTCCAGGGCTTCCATCCCTCTCGGCTGGTTGCCTTCTCTCCATCGCCCTCCCGCAGGCGCGGTCCTTCCCCGATCACCTCTCCACCAGCTTCCTTCGTTGCTCCGTCGCTGTTCCCTACTCCCGGTGGCCCCATCCCTCCATCCCCAGGCCATCCGCGTCTACTCCGCCGTGGCCAGAGCCTCCCAGCGCCCCTCTTTCTGGAACAGCCCCTCTTCTCAGAACCTCCTCCCCAGCCTGAGCCCTGACTTTCTTCCGCACGCCCTCTCCCATCCTCACCCTCCCCTCCGTATGGCTTGTGTGTTTTGCCCCCAACCATTTCCCTCTTGGTAGCCTTTTTCCGTCGCTCCTGCCTCCCCCGATTTGCTTTGTTCACGTGCATTTTCCCTCTGGGGCGGGGGCGGGAAGAGCGTGTGCCACCGGGAGGGAACGGGTTCCACGCCCGGAGGGAATGGGCTTGGGCCAGGGTGCTTGGGAAGAGCTGTGGACTCCGGGAGGAGGTAGAGGTTTACCGCCCGAGAGGGGTCGGGATCCCGCTTCCCAGAAGGGTGGGGTCCGCCTAGGAACTCTGGGACCCGCCTGCACCTGTCAGCGGGGGCAGGCGGGGCAGGGCCGGCTCTTTATTTACCTTTGACAGGGGGAGGGAAGAAAGGCGCTTCCTTAACGGTCCTCTTCCTCCAGCCTCTGCCTGCCTTACTACCGCCCCCTTACCCCTACCCCACGCATCCACTCCACTTTAGGGCTGAACACATTAATACAGTCCTCTCCCAAACCCCCCAATTTTCCCCTTCCTAACTCCCAATTTCTCCCGCCTACACACCCTAGTGACCTCAGGCTGAGAGAATAATTCGTATTATTATTACAAACAAACTCACACTCCAGAAGCCTGATTTCTGAGATCCAGTTTATTTCCATGGAGACCCTCCTCTGCTTTCACCTCTTTCCCGGTTCTCCTTCCCTCCATCTCTCTGCCCCCCCCCCCAGGCTCTGACTCAGCTCCCCTTCTTCCTCAAAGGCCACCTCCCCTCCCTCCCTTTGCTCCCACTCTCCTCTTAGAGCTTTCTCTGCCTGCCCCATCACTGTTAGGTCCAGCTGTCTTTCCTCTCTGACCTAGCCACAGGTCTTAGAGTCTCAGGAATCTCATCATCTCACAAGATTCCAAGAGAGAGCAAGACAACTTGGGGTGTACGGAGAGCCCCACCTCTCAGCTCCTGGGACCTCCATCCTCTTTGTTTTTCACCAGTTCTATTGCTATATGCTGCATGCTTCTTCATGCCCAAGACCCAGCCAGTACACTGCTTCAGAGAAAGGACCTATAATTCTAAACCCCAAAGGCAAAAGTTCATGTATGCAATGGCTTTAGGGCAGATGGCTCAGGCTGCCCCTTGATTCTTGAATCTCTCTGTAAATACTCAAGAAATTCTTCCCCAAGGCTTCCAGAGGATACTCTGAACTCAGGTCAGGAGTCTCCTTGGTTCCTCACTTTTTCACGAGTTCTCAAAGTGTCCTGTCCACCTCCCCCATCTTCTCTCATCTCACCTTGAATTTCTGTTCTTTTAGCTCTGAAATTACGAAGTCCTCTTGTTACCTATTCCCATCTCTGTGTCTCCTCTTGAATCCATTTCCTGTCCCCTGAGAGAATTGGGCTCAAAGTCTCCATCTCATCTTCGAGTTCTCTGGCTCCAGGGGAAACGGGCCTCGAGTTCTCACCTACCACCTGCCTCTATCCCCACCATATCTTTTCCTATCAACCAAGTTCCCTGACTAGTAGGAAGGCCCGAGGGGGGAGCCACATTCCTCTCATCCCTCAAATATCAAAGCCAGCTGCAGAGCTTCCCCTAGAAAGCTGTGTCCTTGTTTGTAGGGCAGTTAATTGGTGAGAAGTCTGGATCCAATATAGACAATTCTCAAAGATTCCTCGGCACAGAATGGAAAATGGTTTTCCTGATACAACCCAATCTCTGACCCCTCCCTCTCTGTGTAAACAGCATCAGACAGGGCCAGGAAGCATTTTTTCTAAATGTACTATTCCCCATTGAGCTGAAAATGAGTGTTTTGCTTCACTTATTATTTCTCTCACCAGAAATTTGGGGATGGTAAAGACATAGAAGGAAATGGGTAGTCAGAAGGCATGACATTGGGGGGCAGGAGTGGAAGGGCTGGACCTTAGGGTGTGGCCTCTGCCTTTTATGGGAAGAGAGCAAGCAGAGATCCATGGGAATGAGGGTGAGCAACTAACCTTCTGGCTGCTTCAGGGAACGAAGTGATTGCAGTGGATTGGAAAGGCCTCAAGGATGTCGATCAGATCAACATGGACAGCACCAGCTCACTGCATGGCAGCAGCCTCCATCGGCCTTCTACAGAGGTAAGGCTGGGTGCTTCAGAGACCCACCAACTACAGCAACCTCACCCTCATCATCCCATAAAGTCCCAAGGGGGAATTCTCATCATAAATTCTATAGCAACATCCCAAACACTCCTGTAGACTGAACAGACCACATCTTCCTGCTTCCCCAAAACACACACCAAAGGCTCCACCCTGAGATCTTTCTCAGCCTCAGGAAGGGCTACCTCTCTGTGCATATCTGCAAGTCCCTCAGGGGAAGTCAGGATTGCACGTCTAGAGGTGCCCAGATACCATCCCCTCTCCTCTCTCCTACAGCAAACACGAACAGATTTCTCCTGGGACGGCATCAATGTGAGTGTAGCCACCTCTAGCCCTCCTCAATCTACCCTGACCCTTCTTTTCTTATGTTCATTGGGACCCTCTGTAGAGAGGCTGCACGACACCTCCCCCGCCCCCACCCCCACCCCATTCTGCTAACCTCCCAGTTCTCAGGGGTGTGCCAGGTTTATACTTCTTTGGTTTTCTTTGTTACTTGCTTCCTTGGGTATCTACCTTCCTGGGAGCCAAAAACTCTATTCTACATGTAAGGCACTCCATGCCTTCTTATTCCTCTGCCCACTTTCTTACCTTCCCTGTCCTAGCTCTCCATGGAGGACACCACTTCCATCCTCCCGAAGCTGAAGCGAAACTCGAATGCCTATGGCATTGGAGCCCTGGCCAAGTCATCCTTCTCAGGTGAGACTCCACACCCGGAGATGGGAATACTGGCAGGATCTTCCTTGTGCCCCTGCTCCTCAAGAGGTTTCAGAGTTCATCCCCACAACTTTGACACATCTGCCTTCCTGTCAAAGCATCTCTTGTCCTGAGGCTGCCCCTCAAGATACCAGGGGACACTTTCCTCAGTGGATGGAATCCCACGGAACCTGGGTGGGGAAGGATGGGAGGATCTGCTATGAGTATTGTGTGATATCCTGATGGACGTGGGTGTTGTCTGATTCCATAGGGATCTCTAGAAGCATGAAGGACCATGTGACAAAGCCAACAGCCATGGGGCAAGGCCGGGTGGCCCACATGATTGAGTGGCAGGGCTGGGGGAAGGCACCGACAATTCAGCCGCAGCACAGCCACGAGGCTGTGCGCAGGGATACAGATGCTTACTCCGACCTCAGCGATGGCGAGAAGGAGGCGCGCTTCCTAGCAGGTACTTGTATCCTAAACCCTCAAATGATACAGGGTTTTTGTTTGTTTGTTTGTTTGTTTGTTTGTTTGTTTGTTTGTTTTTTTCCTGGATGGTCAGAGGCTGACCCTCCAATCTGCTCCCTTATGGCAAAATGGTCTCCCTGTATGTTGACCACAAGCTCAGCTCATATTTTCTAACAGCCTTGATTTTAGATTTTAGGTGTTTTCCTTTTCTTTCTTTCTTTTTTTTTTTTTTTTTGGACTGGTTAATTCTGATAAGTGCCGAACATGTATTTTTATTATAGCCTTAGAAAATGGGATTCAGATGAGATTTGTGAGGCCATGTGCCCCAGATGTTTTCTTTCCTCTAGTATGGTACTGTCTTTCCCCTGGCCTCTCTTAGTATAGGGGGAAACACAGTGGCCTCGGACTTCAAATGACTCTGCTTATATTTGTTTCCAAAAATGAAAGAGGCCTCGGGAATGTCTTCTAGCCATGCTCGTCCACATTTGATGTCATGAATTGACTTACTGGACTCATGACTGTGACAGCTAGTGGATGATGCAGGGGAATGGCCCTGTTGATGGTGGTTTGATTCTGATGACAGTGGCATGGGTCTGATGACATGGGAAGCACATACAGAGGTGAACTAATCCTGCTGGCAGGTGTCAGGAAGATACCCAAGAAGAGGGGTAGGTCTGAAGAGAAGACTTTTTGTGCTGTTGCTATGAGTGGTGGGTGGTAGAGAAAGTCTGAGTGGGGCTGGGTGATAGACGTGGAGGGCAGAGAGGGAGGACAAGGTAATAGCAATGGGAGCTTCGGCTTATTCACAGCTCTGACTAGACGAGGGACCCGCAATGCTCCCATCCTCACTATTCTGCCCTCCCTTCTTCTAGTCTCTTAATATAGCCCCTTATATGGCTGGGGACCCATGCTCACCTGATGCTCCCTTGGGAATTCTTCATTGATCTTGAAACCTACTACCTACATTCCGCTGTCCTAGACCATCTGAAACTAGGTTCAGTTTCTTTCTTTCTTTCTTTCTTTCTTTCTTTCTTTCTTTCTTTCTTTCTTTCTTTCTTTCTTTCTTTCTTTCTTTCTTTCTTTCTGTTTTTGTTTTTGTTTTTCGAGACAGGGTTTCTCTGTGTAACTTTGTGCCTTTGGTAGAACTCACTTTGGAGACCAGGCTGACCTCGAACTCACAGAGATCTGCCTGGCTCTGCCTCCCGAGTGCTGGGGTTAAAGGCATGCGCCACCACCACCCGGCTCAGTTCATTTCTTTAAAAAATATTTATTACTTTATTTATGTTTGTGTTTTTTTGTCTGCATATGTTTGTGTGCTCCACATGTATGCAAGTGACCTTGGAGCCCAGAGTGTTGGAGACCATGAAGCTTGGGTTACAGGCTGCTGTGAGTTGCCTGGCTCGGGCTCAGAACCAAACTCAGGTCCTCTGCCAGGGCAGTAGGCTCTCTTACCACTAAGCCATCTCTCCAGCTCCGGGTTCAAATTCTAAAATCTCCAAAGACAAACTTCTGGAATATCTAACTTTACTCTCCCAGGCTTTCTCACCAGAAGAGCCCGTCTTTCCCCCCTAGGAATTCTAAGTGTGACCTTTTGGAATATCCCCCAAGGTCTAGCCTTGTTTCAGAGTAATAGAGTAGGCATTGGCTACATGTGGGTACTGAGAATTTGAAATGTGACCTGTCTCGATAGAGATGTGCTATAAGTAAAGTACCAAGTGAATTTCAAAGGCTTCATATGAAGAATGTAAAATACCTCATTAATAATGTTTATGTTGATTGTATATTGAAATAGAATCATATATATATAAACTTAAATAAGATTTGTTATAAAAAATAATTTCACTTGTTTCTGTTTTGTTTTCTTAAATGAAATGATACATGGTTTATATTTTACTTCACTGAACCATGCTGCACCAGGTTTCTCCACACCCCTTTCATGGGTCTAAGGGTTACATGAGGACTCTTAAGATAATTTCATTTCATTTCTTCTCATAGGAGTCATGGAACAGTTTGCTATTTCTGAGGCTACACTTATGGCCTGGTCTTCCATGGATGGCGAGGACATGAGTGTCAATTCGACCCAGGAGCCACTGGACTGCAACTACAGTGACAACTACCAGGAGCTGATTGAGAGTCAAGGTGAGAGGCGGTTCTAGAATGCAACCCCTGATGCCTAAGAGGCTTCCCAGCAATTTGGGCTCCCTCTACCCTCTTCTGTTCTTTTAGGACTTTCCTGTTTGCCTCAGCTTCTCCAGTGCCCCCATTCCCGCACCGTAACCATATGATAGGAGTTCTGTGTGCTCGTCTCACTCACTGTCTGTGATGTTCTGTGGCTCCTCCAACCTTGCTCATTCTCCTTACAGATGCACTGGCTCAAGCCCCCATGGATGGATGGCCTCACTCCTATGTATCACAGGGGATGTACTGTCTGGGGTCATCAGATGCCTGGGAAGCGAGTGATCAGTCCCTCATTGCATCTCCAGCTACAGGATCCTATCTTGGCCCTGCATTTGATGACTCACAGCCTAGCCTGCATGACATGGGACCTTCCCAACCCGCTTCAGGATATTCTGCTCAGGAGCCTCCGCCTTTCTTGGGGGTGGACACTGACTGGGCACCAGAGGTTGGTGGGGTGGACCTGGCCAGGGGATCTGTAGAGGAAGAGAAGAGACCACTGGCCCCTGAGGAGGAAGAGGATGCAGGATGCCGGGACCTGGAGTCGCTTTCTCCACGAGAAGACCCGGAGATGTCCACTGCTCTTAGCCGGAAGGTGTCTGATGTCACGTCCTCAGGTGTGCAGTCCTTTGATGAGGAGGAGGGGGATGCCAACAACTAGCTTCTTCCCGCCCCACTCTGACCTGAGGGGCATGGCTGCAGCCCATACCCTCCCAAGCTCCAGCAGCACAGATGAAACCCGGGCAGAAGACAGCGGGGAACTGGGAGCTTCCAGCCTTCACCAGCCTGCTAGCAGCCCTGGAAAGTGAAGGATCAGCAGGGGGTTTTATCTAGGCTTGTACTCCAGAAACCATCATTCCAGGAACTGAGACCCAGGCAGTTAGGTGGCTATGAACCTGGCATGGTGGTGGGAGATGAGCCGTAGCTCTGGTTCTTGGGCCCATGCCCAGGTGCGCCGTGTTGAACACTGAATCTCAGTTCTTACACCCCTGATTCCGTCTTCCAGGAGCCTTGGCTGTGCTGTCTGAATGCCTCCTTTCTCCATTTCACTCCTGCTTTTCTGATTCTGTTTTCTCTGGCCGTGGCATCAGTGCATCCCCACTGTGGGAAAGCAGGCCTCGGGGGCTGTTGGACATGGCTTGGCGGTGACAGGAGAGTGGCCTGAACGGCCCTTCTGTGTTTAGCATAGACAGTGTGCCCAGTTCAGGCCATCTTTGGCTTCTGGGATCAGGAGCCAAGGATGAGATGGACGTAGCAGCTGGGATTGACAGAGGTCACAGTATGGTTCTTTATCCCAAAGCCCACGCAGAAGCAAGAGGGTCACCGATGAGACAAAGAATAAACACAGCCACTTGAATGTCCTGTGGCTGGAAGGAGGACCTTTAGGATATGGAAGAAGGCCCAGTAGGGTTGGTTACTCCAATTCTGGCTTCCCTTCATACCTTCTTCCACTTGGAGCCCAGACCCTAGGAGGGTGAGCGGGCACCCTCACCCTCAGATTGTTGACCTAGGATGCATTGTCCCCGTCAGTGAGGGTACCGTGAGGGCTGGGCCTCCCTCTACCTTCCCCTAATTCTCTGGAGCTGTTTACACTTTTCTCTTTGCCTTTTCTACATTTTTATAACTTCTTGGGGACTCAGGGTTGAGCAGAGTGGTGTGGGTCGTCTGGTGCTGTCACTGCCTTGGCTGGGCTGGGCTGATGGCTGAGGGCCAGGGCAGACACTGGCTGCTTCTGCGTTCCTGCCAGCTGTTCCCAGTGCCCCTCTGCCCATTGTTCCTTACGGAACTGGTGGTGGCGAGACATAAGCTTGCCCTCCCACACCTCCTTTGCCATTTGGAGTGGACCATGAGGACAGGGAACAGCAGCAAGTCAGTACAGTATTGCTATGAGGGTGATGGAGCAGCCGCAGACTCAGTCTGGCCCTTGGCACAAACAGAGTTTCGATAGGAGATGCCCAAGCTTGTCGCCCCGTTTTTCTTCTTCCTCCTGTCTGTCCATGGCTCCAGTTCCAAGGCTTTGTGTCCTACTCTAACTGTCAGGGGTCCTCAACTACTCCCTCACCCCCAGGAACGATGAGACTCAGAGCTGGAGTGATTCTGTTCATCCGTGACTCTGTCCTGCACCACGTTCATACACCAAGGTGTAGCCAGAGTCGGTGTCCCACATCCTCCAGGGGAGGGGGAAGCATGGGATCCTGGGCTCTGTTCATGTAGGAAACATGGGAGTAGACCTGGAGAGCCAAGAGAGGGGAACGGTCACTTAGCCCATCTGACGCTGCCTGAATGGGAGAGGATACCTCGTGTGTGCCAGTGTGATGTGGCTTAGCCTATCAGGACCTCATTTCTAGGACTAGGAAGGGCTAGCCTGCCAACCCTGGCAACTGCCCCTAACCCCTGGTCTCCTGTCCTAGCTCCCTGGGAATTTGCATGTTCAAGCTAAACTACTCCCAGGGTCTCTCTGCCTTGTCTATCCTGCTCTATCAACGTGTTTGTCTCATCTCAGTGCCCCCGCAGTCTTCCCCCGAGGTGACGGTGGACATCGAGTCCAGTGAGCAGGTTTATTCACGTTGATCCCTTTTTGCTCAGGGCCCTGGAGAGTTAGGAAGACTAAACAAAAACAGCTTTCCTTCCTCCTTCCGTTCCTCAAGGAAGCCAAATGGTCCCCTATGAAAGACTACAAAGGACCTGAAGGAACTTAGTAGGGTTTGTACCCGAGCAGGGCTTGGTTTCCCCAGGCTGCTGGCAGACTGCCACAAAGGCAGGTGAGCCCCACCCGACTCTGAAGAGAGAAGACTCAAGGAGCTGGCCCAGGACCATTTTGAACTTTTTTGGAGGGAGGGACCACCTCTCTGGTGCTGGGGGCAGGGTGCATGGGGGTTTGCTTCTAGCCTACTTTAAGGGGAGGGGTGGGGCATGTTCAGGAAGAGGCTGTTAGGGGTGGGTGGGAAGGGTTGCTTTTCCTTTGGGGTTAAAGGCTGTGCAGCACGTTTTACAGCAGCTGGGGAGCAGGGCTGTTTTTTATATTCTTGTGAATGGAACTGCTCTTGCGGAATGATTTTTTTAGGGGGGGTACACTTTAATTTTCAATTGACTTTATTAAATGAAAATCCAAACCTTCCATTCCTTCCCTTCCATTGCCCTCCCCCAGTTCACACACCTCCCTTCTTTTCCTTGTGTTAAGGAGGGAATCTTGAAGGATGAGTTCTTAACCCTTTATATCCCACACTCTGTCTTCCAGGTCTGAGACATACCCATTTTTATGGTCAGTCTTAGCATGTTTTCTTAATGTGAAACTCACCCCAAGCCCAGGAAGGATTCTATGACATATATTACAGAGAGAATTCTATATAAATATATATAAGTATTATAGATTATATACACATGGGCATGGGCTTGGATGCCCCTTGCTAATTCTCCTACCTAGGCCTCGGTGTCTTTCTTGGCCTGGGAAGGTGGAGGGAACCCATGTTGGAGAAGGCCAGAGGCTGTGTTCAGTGACACTAAACAGAATGTGGTGGCATCCTCTGACTACGAGTGTCTTATTTGGGGGGACAGAACAGACCTGGGCAAGGGGGAGGGGCAGAAGGAGAATGTCCGAGGGCTCAACTGCCGAACTAAAGGCACACAGAGAGGGAAGGAAAAGAGCCCATGAGCGGAGCTGGGCGTCTGGATGCTCAGAGCACGTGGCCTCTCTTTCTAGGTGAAGCAGGCTAATGCTGTGCAGGACAGCTGTCAACCTCCTGCTTGGTTTGGAAGGAAAAAAGATGGGAGTCCTCTAAGGATGGGGCAAACTGAAGCTTGCCACCCCCAGGGCACCCCCACGTCTATGCCAGAAGACCCGGAGGAGCTATTATAAAGGACTGGAATCTGCATGACCCACTGCTGGATGAGAGCCCTACTGGGGCTCAGGGAGGAGCTCCAGGAAGGGTGGCTCCCAGGCAGAGATGACTCTTGGCAGCTAAGCCAGCCATTGCGGCGGACGAGAGGGACTATGCATGTTCTAGGGGTGACCTGGAACGAGGCCGGGAGACTGAGGCATAGGAAGGCCTTTTGCTGCAGGGTCAGACACATGCACTGGGCCATGACACCTGCCTCTCCACACAGAGCCTCTGCCAACCTCTTTTCCAGGGAACTGCACTTGGTTTCCTGGAAGCAAGGGTTGGCTTTTTCAGCCCTGAACATCGGCCTGGCCGGGGACAGGCAGCGGCAGCAATGACTAGGTCTGGAAACAGATTGCGGGGAGCCAATAAGAAGATGGTAGGGCTGGCGGGTTGAGGTGCACATTGTCAGGTGGTCAGTCTGCAGGGCAATATTGTGGTCCCACCTCCCTTCCAACGTGGCACTTGCAGAGTCAGTCAATCTGAGCCTCTGCTTACCTATTCCATGTGGAAACCGAAATCTAGACAGGCAGGCCAGGATGGCAGCTGAACAGCACTGGGAACTGTGGGAGTTTAAAGACTGATGGGGACTGAACCTGCACAGCAGGAAAACACAGGGATCTTCCAAGCTCGGGGCCTTGAACCCTGCCTGGAAATGGGGGAAGAGGTCTGGTGGACCCAAATTCTTCCCTGCTCAAGGCCAAGTTCTCCTTAAGACCATCACCATCACCTTCACAGTAGGGGTAGAAACAACATGAAGTGGGAGCCTCCTCAACTTCAAGGCACCCCTGTGACACACAAGCCCACTTCCTGGCATGGGCCCCATGGTTTTTATGAAGAAAGCTCGGAGGGGGTTATTCACAGGATCAGCTCATCTTCATCTTCCTCATCAGTGGACCGAAGGCTGGGGCCATGCAAAATGTCAGCCAGGTCCTCCTCAGGTCCTGGGCTTCCCACCATCTCCAGCTCCTCCAGCTCACCCTCTGCTCTGGCTGGGGCCACACAGTGAGGGACCTCAGGAGTTGGTGGTGGTACAGGAGTTTCTGGCATGGGCGGAACCGTGACTTCTGCTCCAGGAGCCCCATTTCCACCCTCAGGCAGACTCCAGCCCTCTGCAGGAGGGGGTGGCCCCCCTGGAGTCTTCCGAATTGAAGTTGTATTCCGGAAGCTGGCAAGAGGAGGGCGGAGCTGCACGCCAGATTTGGTGTGACCCTCAATAGCTTTCTGTAGCTGGGGAGGAAGGGGAGAGGTAAAGAGATAGACGATGAGAAGAGAAAGAAGATGGGGGACAATGGGAGAGACCGCAGGAATAGACAAAACAGGGGGAAACAGAAATGGAAAGACTGGTAAGAAGAGAAGCAGAGACAGACAGCGAACCATCAGAGGGAAAGACAGAAAGAACTATTCCTGCACATCACCTACTCGCCATCCTCCCTGAGAAAGCACCTCCCAGGAGACACTTTCCTCCTAGTGATTGCTTCACATCTCCCGCATATTCCCACACCCTTCCCCATAGCTCACCTAAACCCCACTCCCCAAACCAGGCCACTGGGAGAAACCACATGGGGTCCCTTCTGGGCTGGAGAACTATGTCCCCTAGAGGACTGTGACTACAACATGCCTTACGGTCTCTCCCTTCTGGAGGGACCTCTGCTCTACACGTTCCCCACCCACGTCCCCTTGTCCTGGGTCCATTCTTCCCTCTCTCTCTGGTCAAGTGGGGCTTAGTCATCCTTACCTCTTCTAGTGCCAAGACACCTCTGAGCTTCCCCATGCTGGTCACATAGGCAAGATGGAGGCCAAGAAGTGAGAAGAGTGTATGAGTCTGATGGGGAAAGCACAGGTCAGCACGCCCCCACTTCTGCCCTCCCTAAAGCCCTGGGCAGTCAGCAAGGGCTTGCCTTGTGCAGCGTGGTCTGCTCCACCAGCTGGAAGGGAGACTGGTCGATACAGCAGCAATCAAAGCACACAGGCTGGCGCAGCTGCTCCTGCTCCCAGGCCTCAATCTGTTGACAGAGTATCACAGAGACCGCTTCAACTTCAGGAGCTCAGCTTTGGCCCACAGGAACCATCACAGACATGCTTGACCAATAGGTACGCCTTTTCTTCTCAGAGGGTCACAGCATCCTTCTCCTCCATTATCTGGCCTCAAAGGCCACCCTTCACCCTCAGGTACCCAGAATATGGGTCCTTCTTGTAGTCTTCTGTGTCCTCCTGGTCTCCAAACACTTATTTCCAACCTTCATTGTGTGCCATATTGACACTCCCATTCAGATGTATGTTTTGCTATCTAGTGATTCCTATCATACCTTGACACTTTGGGAGCCTTTGCTTTTCAGAAATGGTATTGTTTATACCCAGTCTTCTGATGGCACTTGCCTTTCCTCTGCTGACTGGATGTACACTCATTGGCAGGGCTAAGTGATATCAACAGTTGGAGACGGAGGAAGCTACCCCTTATGAGTAGAGCATGGTGAATAGTTGCTGAATCTGAGTAGACTCCCTGCACCACTTGGTATTTAGTTGACTTGGACTGTCTATGTTTTGCTTGTTTTTGTTTTTGTTTTTGTTTAAGTCTGTTAACCAAATCATTAAGGCTCAAAGCTAGCTATTATCTTGAATTACATACCTATAACCCAAGATGCCAGATAAGCCACTCTCTCCAGGACTCATAAATTAATCTAAGACCTTCTTCGGCCCTACCAGATGATGTCACATTTCAGCTCTCTTATTTGTCCGAATCTGCACTCTAACCTTCAGAGATTACCAGCAAAGGCTAGCTTGCTCCTTGTCCTAGGATTGAGTTGTGAGTCGACATGGAGGCTCCCTCCATGTTTCATGTTCTGTTGACATTTCTGGACACAGCCATGGGTCCTCTAAACTCCCATGGTCCTGACTAAAGGTTTACATGGAGCCTAACTGGCTCTTAGTATAAGAGGATGCTTGTCTGAAACGTTGCAAAGAGGACGGGGTTGGAGGACTTAGATAGGACTCATTCTCTTGGTCCTTCTGAGATCACACCAGGCCTTCTCAGCTACCCCCACCCCTCTTTTTCCCAGTAACAACAGCAGCAACATTTTCTGAGAATATTTGTCAAGCACTTCATCTGTACTGGGCAAAATTCTAATTGCTGTCCATGTCTTTCTCATCGAATCCTCCTAACAACCCCACCTTCGTCTGCAGCCTGCAGATGAAGGAGTGGGGACACACAGTACCAGAGGCTCCATAGGCAAGGATTGGAGGACTCTGGCATTTGTGTGCTGAACACATACCAGATACATCTCCAGTTTTTGTCCAAAGGGAGGAGGATGTTGCTGCTGGATCTTATGAAAAGTTCAACACCAGTTAGAAACCAGAGCTCTCACTATGTGAGGCTTAAATCACAGCAGGGACAGCAGATGAATTCTTTTCACTTTGAATTCTTTCTCTAACTTCTATATTGACTCAACATGATTTTTGTCAAAATCAATACCCTGATATTGTCAAGGTTGTCATCTCTCAAAATATACAGATTTTTTACTTTCATTGGACTTTGTTCCTCAGAAATGTCTCTTCAATATCTGGTTTTGGAAAGGTATACACTAGAAATATATAATCAGTCTTCTTTTTGTTCCTAGTTGCATGTCATTTCTAACAGGCATTAAAGGGACATATTCATCGACTGGCTGGTTTCCAGTCTTCTTGGTACAATAAGAAATGGCGACGCACACCTTTAATCCCAGCACTTGGGAGGTAGAGGCAGATGGATCTCTGTGAGTTCGAGGCCATCACAGTGAGTTTCAGGCCAGCCAGGAACTGCACAGTAAGACCCTGTCTCAAAAACCCAACAAAAAAAAGCAATACCTTCACTGGATGAAACAATCCATTCCAGGCTGTGGATTTTCTTACCTCTTCAGGTGACATGTTATCCACTAAGTCCGTTGAATCCTAGGGAAGAAAGACACAGGGCCAAGTTCATTACCTTTCCTTCTCAGGCTAGTTATAGTTTTCAATGAAGCAGAAACCATGTCTCTCTGGGCAGGTGAGTCCAAGAAGCCACCTTTTCAATCATCACCCTTGGTAGGACCTGTGCCCTTCTAAGGACCTGACCTTCCTTCTTGCTCTAGACACATCTTCTCTTACCTGGGCTATTTTCTTCTTTGTAGAGTGAGCTCTGCCCAGTAAGCAGCGCAGAAGGCACCGGAAGATGGATGATCTTTGACCTAAAAGGAAGAGTGAGAAGATTGAGGGGTGGGATGACCAGGTGCTTCCAATGGCCCCTGACACTGCGCCACCAAAGAACTGTACTTCTTCTATGCTGTACCTCAGTGGATTCCTCTTTTCTACCTCTGTTCCAACTCCCTAGGACAGCATCATGGGATTTATCCATTAGAGTCAGCTCTTGAAATCACCTAGCCTCACATCTTACAAGAGTAGCTCTTAGTAAAGGTAAGTCCAAACATAACTCTCAAGACATGCTGAGGTCTTTACCTGCGGGGTCTGGGGCTTCAGGTGGCTGTTTGTGGTTGGGCAGTGGCCCATTAGGTTCTTCAGGGTATGACGGAACAGTAGGAAAGAGAGGAGGTGGTGGTGGAGGAGGAGACGACAGTGGAAGCTGAAAATAAAATAAAAACATTCTCAGTCTCAGAAAAGAGGCCACATGATACCTTGCTGCCTTTACTGGCAGGGGCCCTGGGAGATCTAACTCTATACTGCCCACCCCCCTCCGCGGCCCCCGAATTCCCTTTTCCCTCTCAAAACACCACCCAGGCACTGCTCTCTTTTGCACTGGATCCAGTTTGGTCACTTTCTCACTTGTCAGTGTTTCCCTTCCTCTTTCCTTTCTCCGGCACCTGTCACAGCAAAGCCCAGCGCAGCCCAGCTCAGCCCCATCCAGTCCAGCCCCGCCCAGCACAGTCCAGTCCAACCCAGCCCAGCTATCACAGGAGAGATATCACTAGCGCCCCCTACTGACATTTTCCCCTTCTGTCAGCCTCCCTTTCCCTTCTGTCTTGGTTACCTCCGTCTTCCTGGAGAGGTCCTCCTCTTCATCCTCATCCACAAAGGCGAAGGACTCGGGTCGACCGCCAGGGTACCATTCTCCAGCCAGCCGTGCTTTTCCATCAAAGGGCAGCTCCGACAACTTGCGAGCCATGTCCTGGGCAGCCCTCAACCTTCGCTCTGCACACAGGTGGCGCTGTAGGAGGGACTGCAGTTCGGAGCGTTCCACGGAGCCCAGCAAGATCATTGAATCTGGGGGACGGACGACAAATGCTTCCCTGAGGGCCTGCTCCACACCTGCATGTCTATCAAATCATGCAGCAGGAGCTCGGGGCCTTTTTACATTCCAGTTCTTACCCTTGCTTACCAAAAACTTCATCTTAAAACTCCTCCAGGGTGGCCTCACTTGATCCCTTCCATTTCACACATTTAGCACTTACAGACCCAACTGGCAGCAGCACACTAATTGGTGCTAATCTGTACTTATCTGTATGATGCCCTAATGTAGTATTTGCAAATATGTAAGCTCGCTATTAAAATACGCTGATCAACCCTATCCAAAAGTAAAGAAACTTGAGAGGCAGTTGTAAGAGGCTGAAACTCAAACACATTCTGAAAGAAGTCTACAAGCAACACTAACATCGGGTCCTCCATCCTGGAAGAAGTTTCATCCCCTAAAGCACCTAAGCCCTGATAGGATATGAACAAAATGCTCCCTTTCCAGGAGGCCTTTTATGTGTTTGTAGAAATTTCGCTACAGTGCTGAACATTTTCTTTATGTTCACTGCCATATCACTGCATCAAGGGCACTAAGAAAGGCCTCACTGTTACATCTTCATCATCATCATGAAAACTTAGCGCCCTAATGACTGCACCCTTGCTCTAAGGAAGAGTCGTGGCTTCAGAAGCTACTCAGAAGGACTCCAAGCTTAGGGGCAATGTCTGAACTAATGGAGTTTGAGAAATTTGGATACTCAGAATGTCTGAAGTAAAAACTAACATTACTCCTGGCTCCAAATAGCTCCTCATGTCTATTTTCTAATGCATTAATTCACAGACTAGAGAAGCAAGTGCTGAATGTCCAGGAAACACTTAGAACTCTAAAATGCAGAGATTACAGTCTCTCCATTCAAAGACAATCTAATGAGAAAAACAGACTACAGTGAGAAGCGACGCCCAGCAGAGCGAAACGTCAATGGTGGGCAGGAAGAGCGGTGGATGAAAGGGAAGGTGAAATCAACGTTTATGAAAGCCATTTACTTCTCCACGAGGAACAGTTTGCACTCTTCCTTAGGTTGGCCATTAGAGAAATGGCAGGATCTAGTTAAGTAGGAGAGGGCACAAGATTTCCAGTTGACCCCCATTGCTTATGAAGTCTCTACTTCTGAAATCGCTTACCGGCCATGAACATATCTCTAATTCTGATGCTAGGGATGCTTCCGCCGTAATTCACAGACGTGCAGAGAACAACAACAACCAAGTGAGCCGCCTGACTCTCATGCTCCCAACTGAGGCTGAACAAACACTCACCCAGCCTTCTCATTTCGGCCGGAGTAAACAGTGCTCGGCTAGCAGTCTATCTAACGCCACATTGTGTTTGGACTCTCTGCACTTTGTGTGGTGACTCTGCTGCGAACGTGTCCCCCAGACGCACTGCTGAAGTGCTGACTACTGACCCCAAGCAGGGGGAGGGGAGGCTGTGCTTTGCCTTGTTGAGTAAATGCCTTAGGTGACTTCCACTTAGGTGGGATTGCAGTGCTGTTGGCCATGAGTTCAGGGCTAACAAATGAAGAAAGGTCTATTAAATAAGGTACCTTAAAACAGAAAACATGGTTATGTATTGATTGCTTGGGAAAAATTCCGTGAGCGGAATCCAGGGACTTAGCTCTGTATTTCTTCTTGGAGTATTCTTCTGAAAACTCTTCACTAATTCCAGGCTCATGGAGACTTTAAAATTCATGGCTGCCATGAATAGCCAGAATTGCCTGTGTTTTCTTAATTGGATGTTAACTGCCTTTGTGTGCCTGTGCCATGGCTGTGTTTATCACATCCTAAAGGAAGAGCATGCTCCTCAATTAGTATAAGCTGAGCTTCCCTTAGTAGCTAGAAAGCTCTAAGTTCAAGTCCATCCCTGTGATGGTGAATCCTACTGTCAGCTTACCTGGATTCTGAATCACCCAGGAGACTGGTGAGGCACACCTCTGGGTGTGTCTACAAGAGCATTTCTAGAGATCAAATGGGAGCAGGGAGATCCACTCTGAATATAGGGAGCACAATCTCATGGCTTTGCATCCCAGAAAAAATAGAAGGGGGGGGGGGAGAATGAAGCCAACTGAGCACCAGCCTCTTCTCCTAGGCATCTTGGCCTGCCACGATGTGTGCTGCTCTGTCCCACCATTCTCTCTCTAACACAGTGGACTGACCTCTGAAACCATGAACTGAGATAAGCATTTCTCCCTTTATCTGTTTATATTAGGTGTTTTTTGTTTGTTTGTTTGTTTTTTTATAGATTTATTTATTTATTATGCCTACAGTGTTCTGTCTGCATGTATGCCTGCTGGCCAGAAGAGGGTGCCAGATCTCATTACAGATGGCTGTGAGCCACCATCTGGTTGCTAGAAATTGAACTCAGGACCTTTGGAAGAGCAGCCAGTGCCCTTAACCGCTGAGCGATATCTCCAGCCCAATAGTAAGTGTTTTAATATCAGTGTTAGTAAGTAGCTAAGGTGACACTGGTGCTCTCTGCCTCTGGACAACTCTGCTTCGGTCACCAGCTGGGTAGTCAGTCAGCTCCCTTCCTTCCTACTTACCTTTGGAATCAACCAATGGTAAAGTCTTGACTGTGGTGGTCTGGAGTAGGTTTCTCAGTTCCCCATACGTGCAAGAAGCTGAAACAAACTTCACATCACGTACCATGATGTCCTCAACAAAGATTGTAAATTTGCTAAGAGGGAGAAAGCATCCTGGGTTAGCCCACTATCGGCCTATGCCGCCCTTCCTTCTTCCCACAAGGTCTGCCATGCATTCTTTCACTCATAGTGTTTATTAATTATGTGGAAACATGAAAACAATAATTAAAAAAAAAAGCATGCTTCCCAATGCTAGCCTTGTTCTTACTTCAGGACCTCCCACATCCCATCATATTTAAACTAATTCTGGCTAGTGGCCCTGACCTGAGCTGGTTCCAACCAAGGTCTGGCAAATAGGGAAGCTTCTTGACCTGGATGATGCTGTCATAGAGAGAGGGCTGCAGACTCTGAGCCACCATGTTGGCCAAGATAACAGCCACCATCATGGGCAGGATGTGAGCAATCTGACCGGTTAATTCGAAGCAAATCACAGCTGTGGAGACTGTGTGTGAGACAGCCCCTGTCAGAGCTGCTGCTCCTGGAATGAGAGGAATGCATGGGTGGGTTAGAAGTGTCTTTTCTGACATGAGGAATACATGAGGGTACAATGAGAATGACACAGAATAGGAGACAGGACCTCGGTTGGTGCCAACAATCCCAGGATTACCACTTTTCAAGAGCAGGGCTGAGAATGCTGGCCTTTTTGAAAATTATCCATTTGATCTAATTTATATATAACCTTCAGTAAGTCACAAAGTCTATGTACATGCAGAACTTTTCATTTATAATGTGAAGAGAGTGATATCTTATCCATTCTTTGCTTTTCAAAGTTTGGCTCACTCTCAACTGAACATTTAAAAATCCAATAATGGCATCTTATTTTGAGCCTCAGGTGCTGATGCCAACAGTTCATGAATGAATAGCATGAAAATTCAAGAACCTTGTTGTGGACAAGGAGGCCTCCATTGATCAGGATCCACAGATCCTGACTCTGTTTCTACCATCTGAATGATGTTTACTTCCATGAGATACCATGCTCTCATTCACAGAGTGAAAATGTCACTAAATAACTTCTAAAATTCTTACGGATTTAAATCACTATGATTCTATAAGCTGACCAAAAGTATAAGCAATCTAATGTATTTTTAAGTTGTATTCTTATCAACTCAATAGTTATTCATATTTTAATTGTACTTCTTATTCAAATATGAGGGAAAGGCCAGCTTGGTCTACACAAGGACAGCCAGGGCTATGTAAAGAGACCCTGTGTGGTGGTTTGAAAGAAAATGACCCCCATAGGGAGTGGCACTATTAGGAAGTATGGCCTTGTTGGAGGAAGTGTGTCACTGTGGAGGTGGGCTTTCAGGGTCTCCTATGCTCAAGCTACACACATTGTGGCACTCAGTTCAGTTCCTGTTGCCTGTGGATCAAGAAGTAGAACGCTCAGCTCCTTCTCCAGCACCATGTCTGCCTGCATGCTGCCATGTCCTGCTGTGATGAAAATGGACTAATCCTCTGAAACTGTAAGCCACCCCCAATTAAATGTTTTTCTTTGTAAGAGTTGCCATGGTCATGGTGTCTCTTCACAGTAATAGAAACCCTAACTAAGACAGCTTGTCTTTTAAAAAAAAAACCCAAAGCTAAAACTAGTAAAATAAAATGATGGAAATATCCATTGGGAGAATACAGGAGAAGGCTTATGTGAAAATATAACAATAAAATAGTATTGGGAGATATGACTTTAGTTGGTAATGCACAGAGCATTATTCAGAACATAAACTATATAGTATGTGTATACTGGGAAATGCGCATTATGGAAGATGAGAGATACTTGACAGGCATGAAGAAAACAGAAGATTTCGATTGATAAATGAAGCTTTTATAAATGAACTAGGATCAGGCAGTAGAGTGTCATACATAAGTCTACCTCAGAAGTCATTTTAGAAGTCCAGGGCTTATGTTTCTCAGCTCTTACTCCTGTGTTATTAGTTCCTATTACATAAACACAGTCCAGTTTGGATGGACTGAGCCCATCACCTGCAGTATTGGTTCCTTGATTCTTACGAAAGAAAGAGCCTACTAAACATGTAAAGATAATGCAAGGTACCCTATGCTTCTTTTCTTTTCTTTTTTTGGTTTTGTTTGTTTGTTTTGTTTTGTTTTTTTGAGACAGGGTTTCTCTGCGTAGTCTTGGTTATCCTGGAACTCACTTTGTAGACCTGGCTGACACTGAACCATCCTTATTTTCTTATTTGATTCCTATGATCCATTTCCCACAGGCAGAAACTAAGGCTTATTTAAAAAAAAAAAAAAAAAAAAAAAAAAAAAGTGAGAGGCAGAGCCAAGAGCTGGTTGTTTGAACAAAACTTGAATTAAATAGTGTTGTATTTAAACTAAATTGCTGTATCTTGAAAGAAGATGTATTAGAAGACTTTGATTGTAGGGATTTGGGGTACTCAATGTCTGGTTATAGAGATTAGAAATATGTCTCACCAATTACTGCATAGCCCCCAGGTAAGATCTTGTAGAGGAAGTCATCAAATAAGATACCCTCAGGGAACAACATGGCCATGATCTCTCCTACCAGCCTTCCAAATGCAGCTCCTAGAGGAAGATAAAAAAGGCAAATATTAAGATAAGTTTTCTTTGTCTCTATGTTTTCAGCATAATCTGTGTTTAGGCACTAAGACCACAAACTCCCAGAATGCTAGCTAGGTTCTTCCTTGTTTTCTCACCATCCACCCAGATTATAGCTATCAACATGATGCCATCAACCCTTACCTAGCACAAAAACAGGCATGAAGCCTCCGCAAGGTATGGGCATAGTGGTGGCCACAATGGACATCCAAAACTAGGATTAAAAAAAGAAACATTAGAATACCCTTTCCAAAAGTATCTCCATGCCCCTCTCTCCTCACTGCCCTCCTCCTACCTGCTTCAAAAGTCATAACAGAAATGCCCTGGGACAGCTAACCCTTTTGGAAATCTCGTCTATCACCATCCTCCAGAACCTGAAAAACTTGGCACTTTCAGGCTGAGAGATCAACAAAGACATCAGGATAAGAAAGTTCCTCCAGATGGCTAACACAAACCCTTCCAACTTTGAGTGACTATATTTTCCTCTTGGCAATCTAGAACAAGAAAGTCCCAGAGGATCCCTCTTTCACTGTTCCCAAAAGACCCTCACCCAGTGAACTGAGTCAGCCCACTCCACCTCTGTGTCTGAGACACTAAGCTGGAGCATGCTTTTTCCTGCTCAGCTAATGTTTCTATAACAGAGCCCAGATCAATGTGGCAGACACTTTAAAGTCTACTGAAATTTGGTATGGTTAATTTAGCTTTGATTTGATCATTTACAAAGTCATGGAAGAGGTAAGCCTCACAGAAACCCGGAGAGAAGACTGCTCTGCTTGAGCCTTTGTCTTTGATATCAAACCACCTTAAACAAGGATCAAAATTATATCTGGATCCTGGGGACAGAGTGATAGAGTGTATTCTTAGAAGGGCCTCACAAGGCCCTGTGTTAAATCCCCAGTACTGAGGGAAAAAAAAAGATCTGTCTTGGCTGTACCACAGGGGCAAACTGAGAACCTGATTAGTCTTTCAATATAACAGAAAAGATATCCAAGGTCAACTTTGCAAGGCATTATTCCAACAGAAATTGGGACAATTATAGTAAAAGCAGTAAGTACACTCTGAGGCAAAGAATGCAGAGGAATTGAGAAATAGAGCAGAACAGGAATAGTGGCTGAACATTAAATATCTAAAGAAAAAGTGAAAGTGTGAGATTTAGTTTTGAAAGTAATTCCAATGTAAGTTAATCAGTCTTAGAAAAGGATTCCAAACTAATTAGGTACAAGATGAAAACAGCTAAATGTCTAACAGGCTGTTACGATTAAAGTATTTGCAAGTCCTTGAATCATGTGTATGATACACTAATGAGAAATAAATTTCTTAATTTTATGAACTTTAGAAAGCATTCTTTTACGCCTAAGCTGAACCCAAGAGGCTGTGATGAAGACCCCAAGAAAATTTTACTCTAGAAGTGTGAGACAAAATAGAACATCTACTTCATGTCAGAATATGATCATTGAGATAGTTGAGGACTGCAAGTTAAATGTGTAAAATGAAAAGAACACAGAATGATGATTTCTTGGGGAGAGAAGGTGAACCTTGTTAATTCTGCCTTCTCTTCAGAGGCACAGTACTCCATAAATGTAGGTAGGAAGGAAGTAAAGAAAGACAATATGTCAACGGAACAATAGTCATGCAAAACAGTAAAAGATCCTCAAATGAACACTCCAAAGTAATAATGTTCATGCAGAGAACTTGTTGAAAATGCAGATGAGCAGAGGCCTCTGAAGACTATTCTACCAGACAATCTAGAGGCAGGATCCATGTACCTGTTGCTTTATCTTGTTAAGTGATGACATTTAACATACCAAAAAGCCTTATGCTCTCGTGTACCATCTCTTTAGAATAAGCACATGGAAATCATAAGGGATTCTGTAGGGTTGGGTTATTTGAAAGCTCCAGTGATACAGATGATGGGTGATGGATAGGTCTAATTTCAGAGGGTAAAGTAGATTATCTTCACAGATAAGTGGAACACCTAGATCAAGACCAGGGGGTACTGAAGTCACAACTCCCATGGTACAAAGAGGGGTGATTGAGATTTGGAAACTTTTTTAGCTATTGGCACATGAAGGGGGAAAAAAACACAAGAGTGATGTGGCACACAAGTAACTTCTAAGATTTTAAAGCTCCTTCTGAAGAACTGAGAAACTAGAAACCTGTTATCACTGACTTCATTATATTTAGACCCATCACAAGAAGGAATAATATGAAAAGCAGGCAAAAAGGCTTCCATGGAGCTTCAGGCAATGCTGAAACTCAACAACACTAGGCAATGCTGTTAGCCTTATTGAAAGGGAGCAAGATGTTGGGATTATATTCATGTTCATGAGAAATCTCTTGATTTACAACATGAGGATACCCTGTACACCCTGAAATTGGGAAAACAGGATGTTCCTTTCCCAATATTAAGAAACAGCTGAACCAAGCCTAGAACCTACCCACTGACACTGTCAGAAGGCCACATGGACTAGATTTCAGATCCAATTGCAGAAAAGTAGTTCTAGTCCCTGCTTTGGACTGAACACAATTTGAATGTCTCACTGGATTCCATTTGGAAATGTCATCTCTGTTGTGAGATACCAAAAGGGTGAGGACCTAATCCAGCCGTGATGTCGAGGCTTTCAAAATTCTATAGGATTAGGCAAGACATTAGAGTGAAACATCAGTGCTGGCTTCCTGGCAGCCTTCTGAGGACAAGAACAGAGGAGATGCACACAGACATGGGCGCTCCTTGGTGCTTACTGTGTGATGTTCTGCACAGCTTAGGACTCTGCTAGCAAGAGCGCCATCACTGGTGTGACCCTGTGATCTTGGGTGCTCATAACTGTGAGCCAAAAATACTCTTTTTCTTATAAGGTGGAGCCTGTCTCAGATATTTAATCACTACAAAAATAGATGGATATAAGTACTTTCATATTTTAATTTGGCTACATGCTCTATTTTCACATTTTAAAAAATAAGAGTACTGTTATAAGTCCAATGATTAGGCAAAGAAAATGCTGGGAAGCAGTGGCTGGTAAAACTGAATTTGCAGCAAGGACTACTTTTGTAATTAGAAATATTAAAGAATATTGGAGACCTCCTGTAAACTGTTGGGCTTGAAATATAGCCCAGAATGTGTTTCTTTTTCTTATACACTTACAATATGAATGTTCTCTAGGCTGTAATTCAGTGAGAAGTTAATTATAGTGACATACAGATGAGTCCTTCTATATCATCCAAGTGGGGTTCTGAAAATAAGCTTGACTTCGTGAAGATACTTAACAGAAAATCTGGGGATGTGGATAAGGTAAAGAGTAAGTGTTGAAAAACATCTATTTTATTTTTAGAAAACTTTAAAAAATCTTGACATTTTAACAGTCTACAAGACTGCAAAGGTAACATACAGCTTAGACCAAGATGTATCATTACTGGATCATAGATCCTGAAATACTGTCAAAACATGGACTGCAGATGGGATTAGAGACTTGACAGGCAAGTTGCAGTCCATATACTGGGCTCATGCTGTAAATCTCAGCTTTCAGGAGAGGATAAGTTCAAGACTAGCCTGGGTTTCTTTACTCCCCATGTTTCCTAAAGCTTAACTAGTATAGAAAGCGAGAACTTATAAATTAGAGAAGATGAGACTTATAAATAAAAATCTAGACATCAGATCCCTACCAAGATTCTTAGAACATCTTTATGAAAGTTATCATGTATATTAAAGGAAGAAACACAAAGGATAAAATAAACAAAGTGTCCAAAATATGGATTCTATAGATTCAGTTAGTCCACCTTTGGTGAGGTAGGGAAGTAGAAATCCACAACAACCCTTGAGAGCCCAAGTCTGAGATCTGCGACCTGGTGTGTAAAGCAGCTGGTGTTTTTATAATAATATCATTGAAAAGCACATTAACAAGCAGCAGCAGAAAACAAGGAAATGTAAAATTAGCCAAAGGCCAATGACCAAGAGTTATGTACTTGGCACATGCTGTTTTATAACATTTATTGGATAAATTCACTGTATTATAAGAACAATATCAATATAACAGTGATGCATATTCTTGTACAATATAGAATCACAAAAGCATCATAAATAAGAGCAAGGTATTGAAAAGCATGAGAGTTTGGGCTGGACAGAGATACCTATACATAAGGCATGTTGTTAGTAAATGAGAAATCATCAAAAAGGAAAAAACAGACAATCATCAGCTATAATAGGTGTCACAATCAGGTTCGGAAATTAAAAAAAAATCTTTATACAAGGTAGTAATATGAAGCTTCTACATTTATAATTTGTGATGGGCAGATCTGAAAAAGAAAGGAAGTAAAAGGAATTTACTCTTATTTTCTAATTAGGAAATGTTAGGAAAAACTGTTCTCGTCTAGAAAAATCCTTGTACTCTCACTGCCTAAGTGGAGAATAATTACATTTGTAAAAATTATTTATGGTCATTAATAATGTTGATTTGGTATTCCTTTACCTTCAAATTTCTAGAGAGAAATGAGAGTTGAGTGCAAATCACCTAAAAGTGAACAAGAGATCCATGGAGATTAAGGATCTAATTATCTAACACGTGGGAGCAATTTGGTTAATTGGTCTGGGGTTTTTACACAGTTATCTATATTGCTAAACTCTGTCTTGCTCAAATTTACTTGACTGCTTTGATGCCTTAGAAAGATAACAAGTGGAACTATTAGAAGGGTTATTAGAGTTACGGCAAACATCACGAAGTTGACATGAGCAGAGCAATTAAGCTGCATCCTGGTTCATTTTGATAGACAGGCCGTTTATGCTGCGGTTTCCTCACGTTTCTGTCTAGGTCAGACACAGATCAGATGAAGTTCTACCCTTCCTGTGCAAGGCCTGGGTTCCTCTACTGAAAACAGAAACATAGAGGGGCTCACATGGGGCAGAATACCTTCATGATGAAGAAGAGAAGGATGATGATGACCACGTTGACCTGGGGGTGAATCCACACAGCTGACTGGCCCAGGCTTTGGGGGTCACCTATGTGCTTTACCCAGGTATTATTGTCAAACAAGGTACTGATGGCTTCACGGGGCATCAGCTGTGAAGGAAGAAGCAGAGGAACCAGGTTTTCCAGCGATGTACTACTGTACCTCCTATGTCACAGAACTCACCCCCAGCCTCACTAGTCCAGGACTTTTTGTTCTTTTCTCCTGGAGAAAGTCTACCCTTGGGCAAAACTCCATAAGCTCCAAGGCTGAGCGGCAGCCCCACCCTTGGCTTAGAGACCCCGTCATAGATGTGACCTAACCCCCTGCTCTCAGACGCCCCTAGAGCTGACCTCTCCCGCCATGAATTGACCCATTCCTGGTGGAAAGGTGAGTGATGCGATGACAAGGGTAACAATTCCAGGATACAGCAGGCGGCTGAAAAAGAAACAGAGTTAACCCTACCCCCCAACTCAGCCAGCCCACAATGCATTCACACTCAGCTTCCAAGTTGTTGTTTCCCATAGTTTATTCTTTCAGTAAAGCGAACATAGTTTCTTTGCCAGGAAAGCGATCTCTTGGGAAGAGCCAGCATGGCTAACCACTAACGACAGTATCAGAGTTTCCCATGGCTGTGCTCAGCAACTCCACGGAAAGCAGTGGTTATCAACCCTTTAATACAGTTCCTCATGTTGTGGTGACCCTCCCAACCATAAAATCATTTAGTTGCTACTTCATAACTGTAATTTTGCTATAGTTATGAATTGTAATGCAAAATATCTGATAGGCAGGATCTCTCGACCCAGAGGTTGAGAACCGCTGACCGAAAGGACCTAAAGTTCCACCTAAAGAAGGGACTGCCGGGGGAAATCAGAGGTAAGTGGGCAGGACAAGGGGAAGGACAGTGACTCACTGCTTGGCAAGAAACTGGCTGAGAGCCTTGTGCTTTCGGACACCGAGCATGACTTGGCGATGCAGATAAACGAAAACAGCTCCCAGGAACCCGCAGCAGATCCTGCAGGTGCAAGACACAGGGCTTGAAGCTCTGACCCAGACACTGCAGGGGCGCAAACAAGCCCCTCCCCTTTCTACCAGCTGCCCCGCAGTTCCTGCCTTTACTCATGCCCTCCACAACTTATCCGGTTCGGTCCTTCCAGTCCACAACCGCACCCCAGTCCCCGCTCCCCACACCCAGAAAGAGTGGTCCCACTGACCCAATGACAGCAAAAGCTGGAAGTTCCTTCAGGTCAAAAGGGAAATCCATTCGGAAATTAGTTCTGAACAGAGCGGTAATGGTGACTGGAGGATGAAAAGGCAAGCGTTATGGTGGGGACTCACAGAAAGCCATAGGTAGGGGGAGAGATGTTCAAGTGTCTTCTCTTCCTTCAACCCCAGCCTCTCCTCTTCCATTTAATTTCCTTTCCCCTACTAGCATCTCTCCGTGCTTATACTCTCTACGCCATGATCTAATCCTCCCCTATACCCCAGCCTTGGTCTGGCTTCCCAAAGGACAGCGCCCATTCCCTTTCTGATGTGCTCCAGTCATACCTCCTGCCTCTTCACCACCATCCCTATTCCACACCGCCTCCCCCGGGACCTCCGGTTACCAGCATCCTTGTTCCACACCGCCAAGACACGGAACACAAAGGCACTGAATGTGGCTGCAAAGAATCCTCGCCAGTAATTCCGAACAGCAAAGTAGGTAGAGGTGACCTCGATGCTGAACAGCACTCCTGTGGGGCAGGGAAGTAGCTGGTCAGGGGCAGACACTCCCACACCTCCCACTGCTGGGATCCCAGGAGCTTCACCTTAACTGCCAGTCTGGGAAGGGCTGGTGATGCTTTCTTCTTGTTCTTTGTAATAAACCACATACATGCCTATGGAAGCCCCACCCCCACCCCCACCCCCAGCCCAGACCAGGAATGTGGACCAATGAGTTACAGAGACGATAAGAAACGGATAGGCTCTTAACTCCCTGAACTTCAGGCTCAAGTATCTGTGCACTTAAAGTAAAGGACTAAATGGGGTTCGCAACTGTCAAATATCCATGGGGACTTATGGAGATTTGAAACAGTTCCGTAGAAATATTAAAAACGGAAGAAGGCTCCAGAGCAGGCGGTGGTCAGTACCATTGCCAAAGGGAGCTCAGGATTTGCATATTGCTCGACACCCCCTTCTTATCTCCCTACTGCTTCCTACATTTCAGGGCAAGTTTATGAGAAATAAGAAAAATAGGATAGGGCATTATGAAAGCTTACAGGATCCAATACTCCAGGAAGAGAAAGCAGAGCCACCCTGATAATGATGATGATAGTTACAAAATGTGACCCCCAAGGACCTAAGCCAGGAGGACAGTCAAGGTGAGAAGAAGGTAAACTACAATGCTTAGAAAGGTGAGGGAGATTAAAGGGGAGCTGGCTATCGGTCACTAGTTCTTGTTCTGAGAGGAGATGCTCAGAGGAGAGGGAGGAGAAGAGAATGGAGCATACACATGAGGAGTGCTGAGCCAAAGGAAGCAATGCCCATGAGGCCATGAGCGCACCATTGGAAACAACAAAGAAGAGAATCTGTAAGCTTTGGGGCAAGGGAATTGATCTTTGATTAGGTCATCAAAAACATGACTAAAGCTTGGATAAGCCTCATCCATAGCAAACAGGAGGACAGTGAACTGAGATAGAGGGGGGTGAGGACCAGTCCAAGAGGGAAAAAAAATTAGCAAGGCAAACTTTGTCTTTTTCTTTCTTCCATGGTGTACATTGTTGGTCTGTTCAAGGCTGGCCATTCCCTCCCTCTTCAGACAGCAGTTCACATAATGCTTCCCATCCTGTATGCAAAAGCCACATCTCTCAAATCCCTCATGACCTCCACTATCCTTTTGGCAGGGCACCGTGATTAAGTCACATTGAGTCTATGTACTAAGGAGATGGTAGCTGGGTGCTATTGTCTCCTGGAGCCAAAGCTGTGGTTTGGCAGAAGATTTTCCACAATGTCTCCTTGAAAAGCCATCCCCAATCTTTCTTGTCAAGTAGAGACCATCCATTTCTTATCCTGGTATTTCTCATCTTGGTATTTTGGGTTATTCTATTTTCCACTTTCAGATCTAGCTGTTTGTCCACATTGCTGAGTTTCCCTGGGATTGGAGGTTCCTTAGAAACTAAGCCCTGGCACAGTGGTGAGCACCCATTTGGGGCTCAATGTCTATACTGCGATGGGCAGGAGAGGAGAGGATATGGAGAAGGAAAGAACACAGCAAGGCAATTTCAAAGAATGGAGCCAAGGGTGCTGGAGAGATTGCTCATCAGTTATGAGCACCGGCTGTTCTTTCAGAGGACCCAGGTTCAATTCTCAGGACCCCATGGCAGCTTACAACTGTCTATATCTCCAGTTCCAGGGGATCTGACACCCTCACACAGACATACATGCAGGAAAAGCACCAATTCACATAAGATAAAAATAAGTAAATCATGCCAGACAGAGGTGGCATACACCTTTAATTCCAGCACTCGGGAGGCAGAAGCAGGAGGATCTTTGTGAGTTCAAGGCCAGTCTGGTCTATAAAGCAGGTTCTAGCACAACCAGCGTCACACAGAGAAACCTTGTCTCAAAGAACCTAAACAAACAAACAGAAAGAAAGAACAGAGCCAAGTGATGCAGAGCTATGCCAGCCACTCTTTCTGCCCTGCTCTTCAAATCCCAAGGGGGAGAAGTCCGCAGTGGGAATCAGGTGGGTCTCTCTTCTTTGCTTTGCCATAATAAAAGTAAAACCAGCTTTACTTTGCCTGGGTGCAATTATCCAACTTATATGTTACAAGCATTTCCTCCCCATGATACAGACCTGGGAGGCTTTTCTCTAGCAGTTTGTCACAGCGTGATCAGGAGTGAGAACCAACTTTCATATTACCTGAGACAAGCATAACATGTGCTGCTAAAAGAAAAGAGAGCTTTAAAAACGTGAACAGCTGCTAGAAACTCGGGTGTCTTAGGTCTGGCATGCTGTTCTCTCCTTCCACTCTGCGTTCCTTCTCTAATTTCTCTTCTGGTTCCCATGCCTCTGTCCAGGGAAGGCATTGCTCTTGGTCTCCCTCTCCTGCTACTTGCAGACATAACTTCTTTCTCAGTTTCACTTCTGCCCGTGGCATTAACCAAGAACACAGGCTACTGATTAGATTCAGCTCAGTTCCTGGATTGTAGACTCATCGACCTAGTTGCCTACTTCATACTATTTGGCCGTGCCGTAGGAACTTTAAACTCAATATCCTCAAAGCAAAATTTGTTCACTCCCCTCCAGACCGAGTTTGCTTCCTGTGCCCTCTTCCATAGTCACTAATATCACTATCTACTGCATTGCCAGTGTTGTGAGCACGGGTGTTGGCACAGAACTCTCTCTCCTATCTTCACATAAAGTAAGCCACCAGGCAGCATCAGTTTGACTTGATATCACTTGAGTTTCTCAGCCCCTCCTCTGCCTCCTTTGCTGCCCAGTTCTGTCTGTCAGCATCCAGCATCAGAACAATGACAATAGTCTTCTTGTTAATCTTAGATCAATCCTGTTAATCCACAACCAATTCTATCCTGCACATGTGTGCCAAGGGGATTGGACGAGCAGGCCGAGCTAACCATGTCACTTCCTTGTTTTAAATCCTTCCGTGGTTTCACTTCACCCACGACAATACCACACCAAGTCAGTCCCATGAGATGACACAAGTCCTATGGCATGGTCTCTGCGAAGGGGCCTTGGTGGGAAAGGCTGTTTGCAGCTACCCTGGGTGTTCACAATGCATCCCAACATCTCAGATGTTCTCATAACCTTTCCAATTCATTAGTTTCTAACTACTTATTTATTCCCCTTTAATCATACATTTTCTTACCAATTGGAACTTGCAATGGGTTTTCACCAAGAAGAATTGTGCTCTGTAAAACGTATTTGGGCAAATACTACCGTAGAGGATAAAACCTGTATTATTCTGCATGACTTCTGCAGACCTTCATGATTCAGCCCCACTTATCTGTTCTGAGTCACTTCCTATTATACTTTCCCATTCTCCCTAGTACTACTCATTACTGTAAGGGCAGATATTGACTTTGGATCCTGTCCATTCTGTTTGGAATTTCCTTTCCTCCTTGCAGGCTCCTACTTACTAATTACGCCCATGACAAACACTGTCTCTTTCATAAAGCTTCACAGGCTCCCGCAGGCTGCCTTGACGGCTCATTGCACTTTGCCTAGGAATGCCACAGGGTCATTAATTGCCTGTGATGATCTCAGGGTCTGCCTCCCTGAGCCCCTTGAGAATGCAGCACCAGTCCCACTACCTGGCACACAATGGAAGCAAAAGGGCCTTGGTTGTTTCTATAGGATGCTGAATTATATTCCTTCTATCAATATAAGGAATTAGGAGTCGCCTATGTTGTGAGTAAATGATCTCAAAACTGCATTTTTTTTCTTTCAGTTATTCTATATTCATAAAAAAGAATCAAGCACTGCCACCTGCAGACAGGTTTGTCATTTGCAGCATAATGCAAACAGCCTGAGGGTAGCCCCTTCACTTGCAAGTGCCTAACAATTTCTTGTGTCAAGAACAATGCTTTACTGTAACTTTCCTAAGGTGAGATTCCCATCCTTGTCACAAGACCAGAAAGAACCTTTTGACTCCTCATATAAGCTGTAGTCTCGGGAAGAGAAAGCAGGTTCTCTTCACTTTAAAATGTTTATAACAAATCCAAAACAACCACAAATTCTTCTTTGATCTGGAAGGCTAGGGGGTAAATAAAGGCAGTGTGTGTATAAACACAGGCGCGCACATCTGACATGCAGAAACGCAAACACACTACCATTCACTGGTGGAGGCTAATGACTTTAATGACTAGAGCTGACAACAGAAGTGCAAATGGGATGCCAGTGATGCACACGCATCCTGGATTTCCTTATGCTGCATGCTTCCACCATGTCAGAACAGGGATATGGGATGTGCTTTCAGTAATTCTGAACTCTCACCCATACACCATTTCTGAGGCAAGCCATTTCAGATACCTGGAAAACTCATCTATGAAAACAAGACTAATTGCCATTTCATCATTGAAAAGAGCCTTCTAGCAGCTGGTTGTTTAAAAAGCATATACCCTTCCTATAACCATATTTCTTCAGTTATCAACATGGAATTTCATCATCAGTGATTTCAATGAATGAGCCATATAATCTCTGCCCTGTTAACATAGCCACAGCTATTTCTGACAAGGAAATAACAGGTCTTCCTTTTGTGACTATGTCCTGTCATTAATAACCCATGATAAAAGGAAGTGGGAATGCAGGGTAGGTTGCAGGCGGGGGTACAGGAGGAAGGCTGGGGGTGGGAGGATCGAGGAGAGGAGGATCTGTGACTGGTATGTAAAATGAATAGAAAATGTCTTAATAATAATAAAAAAAATTGAGCCATGTGGCAGGGTAAAGAATTAACTTACACACACACACACACACACACACACACATAACCCATGATAACATCACTATTCTCCTTAAATGGATAGAAAGAGCTACACCCACTTGTAAATTGCTGGCATATCAAGAAACAACTTTCTTTAAAGCTCCCGTAAGCACTTCTCATTCTAAAGTTCACCATTAATCTATCACAGTCTACCAAAACCCTAGTGTCGTTAATAAAACACAACGTGAGGTAAGTTTTCCCCTGGAGAAGGAAGTACACAAAATCTCCTGCTACAGAACAGTATGTGTCAGGCAAAGGTACTGGCAATACAAAAAGACTTTAGTGTAAGTGGGGCCAGGGGAGCTGCTGGGGGTCTAATCTCTGGCTCTGTAGGTGCTACCAACATGTCTCCTCCAGTCACTGGTCTTTCTTTTTTTTTTTTTGGTTTTTCGAGACAGGGTTTCTCTGAGTAGCTTTGCGCCTTTCCTGGAACTCACTTGGTAGCCCAGGCTGGCCTCGAAGTCACAGAGATCCGCCTGGCTCTGCCTCCCGAGTGCTGGGATTAAAGGCGTGCGCCACCACCGCCCGGCTCAGTCACTGGTCTTTCTATAATGCAGTTCTCTCAAACCACACTCACAGTGTTAGGTAGGAATCCATGTAAAGCGGTTAGAACAAGGCTCGAGGCATACGCTACCTAAGAGTAGCTGTTCTTGTTAGAGTGGAAACAGTTAGTCCAAGCTCTTGGCGAAGCTGACGAGAACTGGCTGTTGAGCAAGACAAGGCAAATGGGCCCATGCACTGGGGATGGGACAGACTTGCCTCCAAGTGGTGTTCCAAAACAGCAGCCGACCCCCACGGCACAGCCCACTGTCAGGATGTCAGTGTAATAGTATGGCTGCTACTAGGGAGAGACAGACAGACAGACAGGTAGGAGGGGAAGGGCAGGACAGAGAGATGGGGGAGAATAAGCAGGGATGGGAAACAAAGAAGAATGAGAGGCCTACATCACAGGAATGAACATGGTCCCATCATCCCTGTGGTTCCCAGGCCAGGAGAAACTCAATGAGTTTGGCAACCAAGAAGTGACCTCATACACCCAAGGCCAACAATTGAAAACAAACTATGGAAAATGTTAAGTAAATAGACATCAGGCAGGCAAATGAGCAGATAATGGCCAAACAAAGGGGGGCCGAGGATAAGTAGCAAGAGTCAGGCAAGGAGTTCACCCCAATAGAAAAGTAGTAGAAACGCCTGCAGGAGAGAGTAGCAGTGTCCAAAGAACACTCAGCTCTGTGGCAGAAAGGCATGGGTCCCTGGAGACCACAGGCAACAATCCAGTCACTCCCTGGAGGCCCACCCATCAGTCCCTTCACTGGCCCCTCTACCCAAAAGCTACAGCAGACACCCGCCCACCCCTCCAAGTCTGGCTCAGGCAACCCAGGTAGGGAGGAAGTGGAACTTGCCTCCAACAGGGGCTGCAAAGCAGCATCCCACGCCCACTGCACAGGCTGGCACCAGGAGATCAAGCTGCCCAGGCACGGTCTGCAACAGAGAAGCACGGCGAGCAAGGCAGGTAGGACAGACGGGCAGTATGTAAGCCAGGGTGGGGGGGTGTCAGGAACCGCAGACGGGCGGGGCAGCACAGGACTGACACAGTCCGTGTGGGGACGAGGGTGACACCGGGCAGGCCTGGCTCAGGTCACCATAGGGGGCACAGATCAGGAAGGGCTAGACACTAGGAAGACAGACAGAAGCTGGACGGAGGGGATGCTCTGGCTAGGATCAGCAGGCACGGACATGGGGAACTGGAGCATGGGTTAGTGAGATGCCGCCTTCAGCACCAAGGCCAGCCCAGAGCAGGCAACCCTCCCCTGCTCTCCCCACACACTGAGGGCTTCCTTCTACCAACCAGGCCCTGCTGTAGTGCGGTACTGCCTCACCCTTACCTCATAGACACCACAGAACACGGACATAAACTTGCTCAGGACAGCAGCACAGATGCTGGCAATGTGAACAAAGGGACCCTGGAAGAGAACCAGGAGAGCCAGGGATCAGGGACGGAGGAGAAGCACGGGAGACGCCATTGAACCAGAATTTCCTGCTCCAGGCCCTGGGCTAGAAAGAGGGAAGCCAGACAAGAGCTCTGCCCTAAAGGAGCCTCATCCCAGGGAGGAAGAGATGATGAATCAGTGTGTTTTCAGATAACGCTAGGGCTAGGAAGCCAACCAAGAGGAGTAAGGCAAAGGAGGTAGGGTGGGGAGGAGAAGGTGTCCTCCCCTGGCCAGTCACCACCCGAGGTAGCGCCTTGAGTGATAATTACATGAGGGAGTCTCATGGGCGTCAGAGGGCGAGTGTTCTCAGCCGAGGGAACAGCAAACGCAGGGGTCCTGACTGGGACAAGCATGACATGGTGGACATGTGGGAAAAGCCTTGTCATCCAAGCACAGGGAAGCAGGCAGGTGGTGAGGCTGAAGACCCAGACAGGCAGGAAGAGGTGGGTCAGCCTGGGGCTGGTTAGCTGTTGGGAGGTGTGCAGATCTTATATTAAGTGATATGGAAGGCTCATGAGACAGTACTGAGTCGAGGGCAGAGGTGTCCAGTTCCGTTCCGTTTTGAAAGATGCTTTGGCTGCTGTGCGGAACTTTGATGCTAGAGGGCAAGTGTGCCCACAAGGCTGGAGTTTAAGAAGCCTAGCTGCCACCTTGAAGAAAGAAGTCTCATTCTAGGTCTTAGTTTTCTCATGTCAAAATAAGGGGAAACCCAAGGACTGTGCTGATGAGGATACATTTAAGTTTCCGGTGAGCCTGAGCTACAGGATGAGACTATCTCAAACAAGCAAACAACTAAACGCCAAACAAAAATAGGCAATAAATAAACAAAAAATAAATTGGACAGGGAGATTGGTTCAGATTATGTAGAGGACAGACATTTTCTAGAGACGTTCTGGTTGTCATAATTGGGGCCTGCTACCGGCATCTATAGTTAGAAGCCAGGGATAAAGCTAGCATCCCACCGGGCACAGAGCAACATCCTTTTTCCCAGCAGAGCTTTCCAGTCCCAACCCACACTTATGTCCAGATTGAGGGGCTGCTGTAAGGTCTCCCCAACTTTAACAGTCTGTCACCAACTACAGGGTAAGGAATGAGGGTGAGGAACGTCCAAGGCTTCCCCCTTGTTACTGCCCTTTGGCCCTGGCTGAGTCCAGTCAGCTCTGCCAGCCCTTCGCTCAGCTATGCGGACCTACCTCTTTCCCCACAGGGATGCCACTGCCCAGGCCAGCTGTCAAGGCCACCACCTTGGCTACAAAGGCCTTGAGTGTGAGGTACTCCTTCAAGACAACACCACGGAGAATTGTCTTCATCTCAGGGATTCCAGAGCCTAAAAGGGTTAAAAAAAGGATAATGTACAGGTTCGAGCTAGAGTTTAAATGGGAGAGGAAAGCAGAACTGGAGAAGGAGATAACTGTGGTGAGGCCTCAAAGGAGTCTGGAGGGTAGAGGGAGTTCAGAGTGGGAGGTCTGTAAGAAACCAGACTGCATCATCATCATCTTAGAGAAAGCACTCACCCACAGCCTGGGGAGAGATGAGCTGGCAAAAGAGCGCACTGAAGAGGATGAGGATAAGCGGGAAGGTGACCCAGGCCAGGTACTGCAGAGGAAGGCTGGGCTGCATCTGGGCATAGGTCCACTTGTAGGCTGCAGGAACATGAACACAGAACCTGGGACAGTCAGGGTCTAGGAGAGGTTGACAGTGAGACCACCTCATGCCCACCCCCACATTCACACCACCAGATAGTGTGCCAGCTTGCCCTCATGCCTTGGGCATCTTATTTGCCTGGCCCCAGGGCATTCCTTTCACTGTACAAGTAGGAACTCTGCATTGAGGGAGGTGGCTATCTGTCCAAAGTCCCCTCTGGCAGAGGTCTCTATGTGGTGGCTGTGGTGCATGTCACTGTTGAGAAAGTAGCTGTAGCATCTGGCTCTAGGCCAGAGGGTGACCACTGACAACTGAAAGGGACTCCTGAGACTTGGAAATTTCAGTGATGAAATTAGGAGGAACCCTGGGAAAGCTGCCCAAGTCAGTCAGCCTGTCTAAGGGGCACTTATAGTTTGGGTGGCAGCCGGCAGGAAAGGCCTAGGTGGCGATCTGGTTCTCAATTAGTTTAGTTTTATCTGGAGTCAAAGTCATACCTGACCACCCATGCAACATGCTCAGCTCAAACACACCTGGGTTACCGGAGACAAGAACTCAGAAACAGTTTCAACATGGAGAAGGTAGAGGGAGGCAGTCCAGGGAGAACCTACCCTGAAGGCTCTTGGCACTGACGTAGTCCATGCACCAGCTGACTAGAGCCATCAGTAGGCCCAGGAGCACAAGAAAGATCCAGTCTTCCCCCAGCTTCCTTCTGACCACGCATCCCAGGCGGTGGACACAATCTAGGAAGAGGGAAGGGTGAACAAGGGGGGAAACAGCTCGCTAGTCATTTCTCGGGGAGCAGGCTGAGGAGCAGAGATGGGAGCGTCTGTGTATTAGTCACCGGGCATCTCTTCACATCTCTGCCAGTTGGTGTGCCTATCCTGCCGGGAAGTACTATGACCACACTCCCCGCGAATACGTGAATTTCTATGCAAAACTCACTTCTTTCCGTTGGGAAAGAAGAAATAAGGCAAAGTACTAACTAAGGAGGTGGAGGGGAAGTGTCTTTTGCTTACTCAGAAGAGGGCTTTGGTGTGTGAGGTGTGTGTGTGTGTGTGTGTGTGTGTGTGTGTGTGTGTGTGTGTGTTGGGAGATGTGTGATGAGACATTCAAGTTACTGTCTCAACCCTGTACCTCCTATTCCAGATTCCTTTAATTCTCAGTCCCCATCACCTTGACATTTAGAATAGTGGTCCTCATCCAAGGTGTCCACGGTAGAACTGGAGCCCGTCTTCTTGGGCATCCCCTTGTCTTGTTCCTTACATGAATATTTTTCTTTGTGATGGCCATATATCTGTATGGGTGAAGAATGGTCAGTGTCTATCTCATTGAAGAGTCAGAAAGAATACAGAAGACATCATGTAGACTTAGATTTGCAGAGAAAAGGGAACAGGTTTTGAATCTGGACATTGAAGGCTGCTGCAGGGTACTTTAAGCTTGTCCCGTCT
Organism: Peromyscus maniculatus bairdii; assembly: GCF_049852395.1. Taxonomy (NCBI): domain Eukaryota; kingdom Metazoa; phylum Chordata; class Mammalia; order Rodentia; family Cricetidae; genus Peromyscus; species Peromyscus maniculatus. The sequence goes on from NC_134854.1 coordinate 48,954,271, forward strand.
CACATCTTTATTGTCTGTTCACACATGTCTGTTTTCCATTTTTTGACCAACCCTGCTTCAGTTCCACCATTTTCCCCCAAACCAGGCACATCTTGATCCATAGTAACTTTATCAAGGAAGTTAACTTATTCTTGGAAGCGAAGGTACTAAGGACTGTGCAGAAATCATACATCCATATCATTCATGTGTCACCCTGTGTTCCTTATGTCTCTATATTTTCCTAGTACCTCTGCATTTGACTTCCCACCTCAGGATCCCAAATTAGACACAGAGAGGCTGTACTAACCTAGCTAGCAATGGACTCTGTTTTTATGGGGCCAGATGGTGGCCGCTTGCATTTTGCCTTGGTATGCTTGTCTGCCTGGAGACACTCAGCTTCCTTACTGAAGTTGTACAAAGTCCATCCAGCTCACATTCCAGAGCTTGTAGACACAAACAGGAACTGGGCTCAGAAAGGCAAGTTCATCTACTTCCCAAAGTACCCTAACTGGGTTCTACCAACAAGTGAAGGGGAGCAGACTCGCCCCCATGTTAACATTTGTGCTGTGAAGGATGTAAGAGTGCTAATCATTTCATGCTGGCCCCACACACCCTACACCAATTCATCCTCTGGGACCAGGGTCAGGCCAGGCCATGTGGCTCATTCTGGGAGAGCCTGGGTAGAAGAGATCTTATTTCACAATATGAGCAGCAGTTTGATGTTTCGGCCCTGAGCAGGCACATACTAATTATCCTGCTCATGAGGTTAGTGACCAAGGAGAGCAGCATTTCTCTTCAAACTCTGCCCGTGACCCAGAGATAAAAAAATACTTCCAGCTGGGCATGGTGGTGCACACTTTTAGTCCCAGCACTCAGGAGGCAGAGGCTTTGTGAGTTTGAAGTCAGCTTGATCTACATAGAAAGTTCCAGGCCAATCAGGGATACATAGTATGATCTTATCTCAAAAACAAACAAACAAACAAACAAACAAACAAACAAACAAAACAGAAAATATTTCCATTGAAGATCAACTATTGGGGCTGCCTAAGCACTCTGAGTTGTGGACTGGGAGAAATGAGGAAACAGTGTGCTCTCTTCCAACACCCAGGCTGAGAAAACACTGTAAGAGCCAGATGTATTCTACTGGTCCAGCAGTAACCACCACACTATGGGAGGTTTAGAGGGGAGCGAGAAATCAAAATCCAAATGTACAAGTGATGGAATGTCTGCAAAGTGTAGAGAGTCCTCTAGTGTGTGCAAGGCAAAGTGTAGAGAGTCCTCTAGTGTGTGCAAGGCTAAGGGTGGGAATGGGGGACAGAACCATCTTGACAAAATGCTGATGACTGGTGAATCCTGGGAGCTCATTACGCCATCCTAGTTTTTTTTTTTTTATAAGTCTGTATTTTTCCCTCACAAGCATTAGACAAAGAAAACATTACATCCCTGCTTTCTTTCAAAGTAGGTTGGGATCTGGATAAATCCTGCTCCCAAACTCACTTGCCATTTTTTTCCTACACGAAGCATCAGTTCTTTTAACCAAGTGTCCTGTCACCAGAAAGGGCTCTAACTAGCCAGATGGTGGTGGTGCACATCTTTAATTCCAGCACTTGATTGGCAGAGGCAGGCGGATCTCTGTAAGTTCAAGGCCAGCCTAGTCTACAGAGTGAGGTCCAGGACAGCCAGGGCTACACAGAGAAACTCCAATCTTACAAAAAAAAAAAAATGCTCTAACTGCACCTTTGCTCAAGTGGTCAGCCTGCCTTCTCCAGAAACATGGCACTAGGGTGAGAATGAGCTGGCTTTGACATTTATATCCTGCTCTTCAACACACCTCCCTCCCCACTGGGACCTACCCTTAGCAACTGCTCAGAGAACGGATCCTCATGACCTGTGCTGACACCATCCACACAGCCCACCTCCAGGTTCTTAGCCGGACTCTGTCAGCAACACCCTTCTGAAGTCTGATCTCTTTCCCTCAAGACTCTTTCCATTCTGTCCCATTCTGCATGCTTGTAGTTAAGAGGCGCACTTACTTACATTAATAGTGAGTTGTCAGTCTCCCAATGCAATTTCACCTTTCCTGTTTTGTCCCATCCCCATTTCTCTTCTCTTAGTTGTCCATACACCACTGATCCCCAAGCCCTGGATGGTAATTGCCTCTGGACACAACTCTGCACTTTCCTAAGTATCTTACGTTTCATAGGAATCTTAAATTGTTTTATAATTAGTGTGTGTGTGTGTGTGTGTGTGTGTGTGTGTGTGTGTGTGTGTGTGAGAGAGAGAGAGAGAGAGAGAGAGAGAGAGAGAGAGAGAGAGAGAGAGAGAGAGAGAGAGAGAGAGAGAAGAACCTGTAGCAGTGGGTTTTTTCTTTCCACCATGTGGGTCCCAGGAATTGAACTTAGTTTGTCAGGCTCGGAGGCAAGCACCTTTTACTTACTGAATCATTTTGCTGGCCTTTTCACAATTATAACAACACCCCCCAACAAAGACCCCAGAAACTCACACAAGCTAGGTAAATGTTCCACCAGAATTCTACCTCTAAGCCCTTAAAAATTGGACACCATTTCTGTGCCCATTTTAATACTGGTCATTGATCATTGATAAATCATTCGTTTTCCCTGTTTGTCCCAATGCCTTTCTTCTGGCTTTTGTGGAAGTGTGTGTGTGTGTGTGTGTGTGTGTGTGTGTGTGTGTGTGTGTGTGTGTGTGTGTGTGTGCGCGTGTGCGTGCGCATGCATTCTACAGAGCATTCCCTGAGTGAAGAAACCCCATGCTGTCTGCACCTGGGTGAGGGTAGAGGGGATCCTCATAAAATTTACAGTTCCTACAAGAACCACTCTGGTTACGTAAGCATGTAAGCATGCATTCTTCATGTTAGTGTGGCTCTGCTGGTTTCCCACAGGGTTCGAATATTCTGCCAGTTGAAAGTGCTATTTGAAAGTGCACGAAATTCTTAAGTAAATACACTAAGCTCAGATCTTTAAAAGGCTTTCATATTTTGAACCTATTTACCATTTAATTTTTCAAATTAAATACCATTCCCCCTTCTCACCTAACTCCCAATTCCCACCAATCCTTGGCCCCGCTGACACCTGTCTACTGTTTCCCTCCCGCCCAGACGTTACCTGTGTTGGGTGGGCATTGTGCCTGGGACCCATGTCCTTTCGGGGCCGGTGCTGAAGGCCCCCATTCTCTGAGGGCAGTCCATAGCTGGTACAATGTTCAAAGGGCATGTACTGGTACTGGGGAGCACTGCCCCACCAGCTTTGCTCACCCCCATGCTGCTGGGAGTGGGAGTGGGACCGCTCCATGTGTCCTCCCCCAACCCCCAGCCAGGCCTTGGCCTGCTTGCTCCCACTCTCCCCCCAGTAGCTCCTTAAGCCTCTGCTTTTGCCTGTCCCCAAGGCGTCTGGGGCACCATGCCCACCTCCAGCTATTTATAGCTATCACTCCATCACATGACACGCCCCCCCTCACAGGGCCACATCTGATCCTCCTGGGGTCGAAGCAGGTGTGAGTGCAGTGTGGGGGGTGGGGTTAGGATGAAAACCTACGGGACTGTCCAACAGGGGATTCCCTCTGTGAGCCAGCAGTATTGTCCCTTCCCGAGGAGGCTCACAGCTCCAGGTCACTAGTCCCTCTATAAATACCATTAGGACTGCGATGAAAAATTTCCTAGTGCAAGTTCTAGGCTGTGTGTAGAACTGAGTGTTGAACTTCCTTGAATACCTCATGAGAGGTGAGGGGAGAGGGAGAATCGAATGAAGCCACTCAGAATCCTGATAACATTAGACAGGCAACTCACCTGGAAGAGGAGCTGACGCCTCTCTGCCATCTCTCCCTGTCGGGCTGTCTTCAGCTCAGTATCTCTTGAGGGTTCAGTCCTCATCTGGACCCTGAACTTTTCTGTGGCCAGCTCTCCACATACATCCCATTCCCAGCTTTCTGCCCTTGAGTCTGCCAGAGGCGGCTAAAAACACTTGAGTGCCTCCCCCTTGATCCCACCCTTATCACGCACTGGGTGTGGAATGTTGTGGGAAGCAGGGGTAATAGCCTTGGGTTCTGCAGCGTCTCTCAGTTCCCAGACATACGTGTTAGCCCCATCAGCAGCGCAGATCAAGAGGGAGGGACTGAGCTTCCATCTGGAATGTGATGCTCACGACAGCTCGACCTCAGCAGGTTAGATAACAGGTAAGAAGAGGAAGTAGGCAAGAGTCATAGGGAAGGTGGGAGTGGGAACCCAGTAAACAAAAGAAGATGGAGTGGTAACCTTCTCTTTCCTAGTCAATAAATTAAATTTGATGAAGGACAAAGTACTCTATAAGGCATTGCGTTTTTCCCATCATTTTTTCTAAGACATTCTTTCCCAATGAACTCATTATAGAAGAAACTAAGGCAAACTGAACTTCAGGATCCACCATCAAGAGTAGTCAGGGACTGAAGGGTATGGACACCGAATCTCTGGTCTGCAGTATAATTCTGACCTAAGCCAAATGGAATTGCTCAAAGTGGGAAGCTAGACACCGTTAAAAGTACTGCTTCTTTTGCAATTAAAACAATTATTTTTTACTGTCATTATTTTTAATTACATAATTGTGTGAATGTACACATGAATACAGGTGCCCGTGAGCCCAGGTGTCAGATCCCCACTGCAGGTGGAGTTATAGCAACTGTGAGGGGCCCAACATGGTGCTGGTGGATCTTCTACAAGGACAGTAAGTTCTTTTAACCATTGAGCCATCTCTCTGGCTCAATGGTTAAAAGAACTTACTTAAAAAAAAAATCAGTGTGTGTGTGTGTGTGTGTGTGTGTGTGTGTGTATGTGTGTCAGAGGACAACTTTTGGGAATTGACTCTCTCCTTCCATGTGGATTCCTGGGCTTGAACTCAGGTCAATAGGCTGCAAGTGCCCTTACAAGAGTAGTCTTGCTGCCTAAACAATACCTTTTCTAGATGTTGAATAACATTTATCAAAGAGAAGTATACATGAAAACCAGTGAGACATCACATCACACCTGTTAGGGTGGCTGACACCAAGGACAAGTGTGGCCAGCACTGGTGAGGACGCAGAGAAAAGGGAACTACTGGGTATGAATAGTGGGAGAAACTGTTGTGGTCCTTATGGTACACAGTAAGTTAGAAACAGAGATACTGTCTGACTCAGAACCTACTTATGTTTATAGAGAGGGGAAAACAAACCACCATCTCTCAGATATCTGTTCTCCTGTTCACTGTGGCATATTCATAACAGACAAGATACAAAAACCACCTCCAAGTCTGTCAACAGGTGAATGCATAAAGGATGTGTACACATGACTCAGCGGCAAAAAAGACACTTCCTTTTAGACAAGGCTAAGATGTCAGACATATTCAAATACTGTGCTGGCCGTTTATATGCAGAATCATAACACATACGGGGTTGAAGGCCATGGGCTGAGATGGAGTGGGCTTTGGGAGTCTTGAGAAGATGCCGGTCATGGGCACACTTCAGCTATTCAGCTCCGAGTTTTAGAGAGCTGATAAACATGGTGGCTACAGTTAGCAATGCTGTACTGTGTACCTGAAATCTGCTAAGGGTAGGCTTCAAGTGTGCATACATATACATATAGGTAATGTGAGGTGATGGTTAAGAACCTGGACTCTGGGGGTCATTTCACAATGCATATATGCTAGTTCATTAGGTTGTGTGCCTTCACTATGTATACCATTTCTAATAGTCAAGCTGAAAATAATAAAAACACCATTTCTAGAATCAGTCCTGAGATTGCAAGGCTTACAATCCACCCACCAAGATTACAAAGACGGTACATTCTTGGAGGCCTTCAGAGACTGTCTTTACACCTGTGTGGAGCCTGGCTCTCTGGAGGTGACCACTTTCTGCAGGAAACTTTCACAAACAAGTGTCAGATGTGATCACTGCTTCCAAAGTATCCCCGAGCACATTAGTGCCCTAAAGCAGAGCAGTGTGGCCATGGACTGAGATCCAAAATCAGAGATGAGCAGGGACTGCAAGGAGCCCACACCTTGCCAAGCTAAGTGGGGAGGCAATCGGTCCACAGGAAAAGTACCAACTGCAATGGTAAGAACCAGACTCTCAAAGCAGAAGCATCCACGTATATAGGTTACTAGTGTTGGACTGCAAAGATTTGAGTTAAATAGCTTGTGTTTATTTAAATTAAGAGTAGTTTAAATCCCACGAACTATCCTTTTACAGGAGAACTAAATGTGAATTATGCCCACCCATTACTCCAAATTCTTATTGGGCTTGGTGCTTAGGCTCTGATGTGGAGGGTCCCAGTGGGCTGTGGGTAGTCCTGCAAAGGTCCTAAATTTGGAAACAAATTTATAAGCAAGCATGTATGTGTACTCTCCTAAAGTTTTAAACCATCTCCTATGGTCCATGATACTAAGATTTAAATTATACAAGAAGATGGGGATATAAGTAGCTGGGTATGAGATTTGTCTTTTTGCATCTCTACCCCCATCAAATTTTAAGAACTGATGGATTTTCTTCCCAAGTTATGCTCATTATCCAGCTCCAACCTCTGCTAGTTTGACCTCCCCACTGCCCAGGGCAATAAATATGACCGTAACTTTGCAGTACTGGGGACTAAAGTGAGGCCAGGCTAGTCAAGCATCCTATCACTGAGAGATACTCTCACCCAAACACCACTGTGTCTGTGCGTGAGAACAGGCAGTTCATTACGGCCGAGTGAAGCATGCCCAAGGGCAGATCAGACAAGGGGTCTGACAAAGGGGGTGGCACAAACGGCTCATACCCTGACCATCACTCTCTAAGGATGTTTTTATCCATCTCTTTTCCTGTGTGCATCCAGGCAGCATGGAAGCCATATCCACCTACTTCCTGTAATTTCAGCAACCACTTCTCCAAGGCACCTGGTTTGCAGCAGGCCTCACTCCATAATACTCTCTATCCTTTTAAGAATCCTTAGTGTAACAGGCTTTGTTGACTCCCCATGGGAAGCCTTACCTTGTTGGGGGGTGGGTTGGGGAACAAGGCAGGGGTGTGGGGATGGGGACTTGTGGTTGGTATGTAAAATGAATTAAAAAAAAAAAAAAGGAATCCTTGATCTTTTCCCATGCTCTGCAGATCAGGCCTTCTGGTGTCGTCATATCCGTTTTTCACCTGTCTTGTCGAACACAGTATTTCCCTGGCATCGTCCTTTTTAACCCTTACAGTGATTTAAGACATAAACCTTTTTTAAGGTAAGGACAGAGACTGTTAGCTACCTAAGCCAGTGTCTCAGCATCATTAAAGGCAGCACTACCATAAAATCAGAGTTATATGATTTTAGAGGACATGCCCTCAAACCTACCTACCTTTCTTTTTTGATAGCTCGGTCTCTGAGCCTGTTTTTCCCTAGAAGTGACTCCCTTATGGCACTCCAGGGAAGCAGGCTCCCAGGTTGGTGCCTGCAACACTCCACCAGCTCTAGCCCTGGGTCTTCCTCTTTAGACACTCCCCTCTCCTTCCTACAGCTTTGCTCTGGTGAACAGTTTCATTTCTTCCTGTTTTCCTTTCCTGTTTGAGAAAACAGGATGGGGAAGGGCAGCAGAGGGCGGCCCCCACCTCAGGGAGGGGGATAATTTTAGAAGAGAATCCCCTGGCAGAGGTAAGTGGGGGAAGGGAGGAGAGCTGTGAAATTCAACCTGACACCCTTATTCAAGGGCGGGTGGGAAGGACATGGACTCCAGCTCAGGCGGGCACTGCTCTGTAATTCTCCAATAGACCATACCTCCTGTCTTTGCTATCTTGAAAATGGGTACCTATGTCCACTTAACTTCTAGAATGTTGTATCCTCCCTCACTTGAGCTACCTGTTCTTTTTCTATGGTACTCTGGCCAGTCGCCCCATCCTATGCTCCTTTGCCCCCGTTCTCCCACCTGCACTCCCTTCGCTGGTGACATGCTTTGACTCAGCTGGTTGACAGACACCCCTGTCATCCCTCAGCCGCTTTCCACAGCTCTTTATACTCCAATGCTCCAACAGAATGTCCTGCTTCTCACAAGCCTCCCTAGCCACAACTCAACCATCTGTCTCTCCATCTTAGAGTCCATTGCTTACATCTTCTTATGGCCCACCTAGAATCTGCTACCTTTTTGTCTATTTTGAAAAACCTTCGATCTAATTTGGGCCAAATGAGAAATGGAATTCCAGTATCCTCCCCACTTCTACCTCCTCTTTTCAGCTCTACCTGCTTTTTCAGCCTCCACCACATAATCTAATAAGCTGTAACCAGTACTAACTACTTGTTCCTCTAACTCATTTGAACATGAGAACTCCCAGGGTTAGGCCAATGAAGACAGGCCCACATCTGGCCATACTGAAAGATAGTGATAGCAAACTCCAGGGGTTTTCAGATCTAGGCATGCCTTGTGAGGGGGAGAAATGATGCAGTGTAAGGGGTAAGGAAATGAAATACACAAGCTTTAGAAGACTGAGCAGCTACAAAAATAGACACCAGGCATACATCAGTAATAAGTATCAACATTTATTTGGCACCTGCTGGCAATACAAAATCTTGGCAGTGGGAAGTGTGAAGATTCTACTACACAAATATATGCATCCTATACTGACCCAAAGGCAGAATATGGCAGCAAGTCTTCAAACCACCTGGTTCATACAACAAATATTAATTGAGCACCTCAACTACCATAGGCCTCAAATATGCTGGGCACCATGGAGATGTGAAGGAAGTTGTCTCACACGTGATATGTCTTCAAACGGTTTAAAAACAAACAATAAATCAGTTGATAAAAATAAAACACCTGAAAAAAACCAGAAGAGTACAAATACTAATTAAACTGCATACTATAATAGCAATTTAGAAATTGTTAAAGGCAGGATTTAACTAGAGTTAGCTGCTTGCCTCCTTCCTTTATTCAAGAAACATTCACTGAAGACCTAGTTAAGTTCCAGGTACTGAGTATATGGTAAGTAAGAAACATAGTTTCTGCTCTCTGGGAGCTTTCAGCTTAGTAGCGAAGGTATCAACAAGCAAAACATGCAAATGTGCCTTTACAAACCACAGTAAGCACAATGAAGGGCTACCAGGATGCAGTCAGAAGAGGTACAGAAGACTGCTCGTGGACAGCACGGACCAGAGGCCTCCACTAGACTCCAGAATCAGACACTATCCTAAAGAAGCGCTCAAAACACCTGCGGCAGTGAAGGAGGAACTGAGAGGAGCTGGAGCACAGTGAGAAAACACCATTTACTGAGATCCAAAGGGAAGGTGAGAGCCAGATCTCGTAAAGTGGGGTAAGGATTTGAATTTTAGATGAGGTGTAACAAGAAGCTAGTGTTCTAAGCAGGGCAGTGACATCATCAGATATTTTAAAAACCGAAACTACTGTTATGTGGAGAATAAACTGGGAGAGAAACAAAAATGGAAATGCAAAAGGTTTTAAAGAATAACAAAGTTTCATAGAAGCAGAGACAAGTGCTTCTAGGTTAGTGGACTATCACGTATGCTGCTATCCTCACTAACACACAGACAGGGACAAGGGGGTAATGCCTCATAACACTGAAGGAACTGCATGCTCAAGCAGATGGCAGGAACAAGATACAGCACACCTTCAGTGGCCAGAAGATCCTGCAAAGGAGGACTTCACAGACTTGGCAGAAACAGTGAATGGGAGGAAAATGAAGAGGGGAATCAGTGCAAAGCAAGAAATTTCCTGGAGGCCGGCTATGAAGTTGTTTAACTGCACATCAGAAATCACAGTAAGGAAGGAGACATCCTGGTGACAGGTGACAGTGTGAGACATAGCACGTCTACCTATCACCACGTGCTTATACTGAAATGCCTACAAGGTTCATTTCAGTGACAATTCAAAGAAAGCATGACCAGGGAACTGTCTACAACTTCCAGTGTCACAGCATGCAGACCCGAGGCTCTGGCCAAAGGGTGGGTGCACAGAGCACAAAGGAGCCCAGGGTAAAGCTGAGGAGATGGTCCTTCACCTCAGGCCTACACTCAAAAGTATGCACAGGATCTTCTGCTCACAGTAGCAGGGTCTAAGTCTCTCTGCCTCATCAAGATAGATGAACATACCCACATTAAATTGGGACATCTTCCAAATCTTCACTGTGGGACAAATGAGGTTGTAGATATGAAAAAAAGATAGGAGATGATCTCTGAGATACCTTAAATGATGTAAAAAAAAAAAAAAAAAGCAATGACCAAAGTATCCCTAAGAGCCTTGGGAACAGAAATATCAAACAATGAGAAATCCACATGCTCTCTCCCCACAACAATACTGTGTTCATAATGTCATTTTCCAGACTCTTTGGCTGTAGCCAAAATGCTTCTGGCAACAAATCCATTCAGAGCTAGCTCTACAGGGAGAGAGCACCACACTGGAAGAGCTGTCCTTAAGTCTCATACCCAAAGATGGAGATGGCCGACAGGAAACAAGTCTGGTAGAGTCTCTTATCCCTGAGGGGGTAGACAGAACAAAAACCATCCTGAAGAGAAGGCTCCATTGTGCCCCCAGTGGTCCAGTGGCCTCCAACAGCATGAACAGCAGGTGGCATCACGTGGGTGGGTGGCCTGGGAACAGGTAGAGCTGCCGACACAGAGTACTACAGTACTCAGACATCTCTTTGCATCGGTGGAATTCTGTGCCAGGGGCGTAGCCTTCACGCTCCTTGATAAGGGCATTCACCTGGGAAGGCAGAACCAATGGTCCGAAGTCTGAGATCACTTTGTGCTCCCACGATACAGACCAACCAGAAGTGTAGACTAATAAAGTGTGCAAGGCAGGAAGGAAGGAGAACACTGGAGACGTAAAGGTTTGTAGCACCAGATGGCACTGACTTACCTTAACCAGCATGTCAGCCACGTGCATGTCACAAGCTCTTTCCGAGAAAACCCGAGTGAGGGCTTCAATGTACCAGGAACCCCGTTTGGTGTTCCGCATGGCAGCAGTGCCTACAACCAGGGTGTGAAGGTCATGGGCAATCCTCATAAAGACAGACTTCTATGGCCTCTTCTACCCTCCCGAGTCAGGTATGGAAACAAAACAAACCCAAGTCTAGGACAGTATAATCTTCTACACTCATATTGTGTCTCAAAATACCTTTCAGGCAAGCATAGCCACATATCATGTCCGAGCGAGTAGGTAGTCTCATCTTCATTGATTCCTCTTTGCCAGCATCACTCTCCTCACATCCAGGGGATTGTGGGTGGTTCTTTCCGTCTTGCTGGTCGACCCCTCGATCCGTCTCCTCTATAAAAAGACCAACAGAAGAGACAAAGCTGTTATTTTCTCCCATCTTTTACAGATCTGTCACGGGTACACCCAAGTTCCCTCTAATCTCGACTGCAGAACCATTTTCAGCGAATGCTCCAACCTATGGCTAATGAACTAAAAAATAAAAATTAAAAAGTCATTACTTTCTAGACACGCATCCACTGCTCAAGGCGTAATTTCTAAAGGCCAGGCACATGCACCTATATAGTTCTGAACATATCTCATTCTGCCTAAGGATAAGAGTGCCAAATTAAGTACTCCTTGCAAATGGAATCAGAAATCATCACATTAACTTGTTCAGTTAGTAATGTATAGAAATAACAACTTTTTTTGCTGCATTAGACAATAGTGATATGCAGTCTTATAAGAAAAAACAAATCTGCTTCCTATTCATATTCTACATTAAAATTACAACCTCAAACTATGTTCCCAGTTTTTTTTTTTTAAAAAAAAAAAAAAAACCTCTGAGACTAAGTGTGATCAGAGGTTTTCACACTTCTAAAACTTTTTTATAATAGACTACTTGTTTATGAAGTTTGTAGGACAAATTATAGCAGGTGGCCAAGATTAGAGAAGTTCAAAAAGGGAGAACTTAAAATTAGAACAAAACGGAGTATTTTCTCCTACAAAATGAACAACTAACAACAGGCTGCTGTTTATTTTAGGGCTAGGCAGTAATCACAGCTGTAGAATGAGAATAGCGTGAAGGTGCACACGTCAGCACACCATACCTAAGAGCGTGGCCTTACACAGGACGTCCTGTGTAAGACTCTCAAGAGCATAACGAACTGATATTCCAAGAACTTTTGGGAAAAGTTCACTAACTCAAAAAAAGTTTTTTGGTTTTTGTTTTTTTTTCAATTAAGCATCGTACATGTACCAGGCACTGTCTTCTACCATGATCTAAGATCTAGGGACAAACTGAGTTAAAAACAAAGGGGAACAAAACAAAAAGCCAAAGCAAAACACCATGCTCTCATCAAGCTCACACTCTAGTTTGGGAGTCACTGTATCACAGGAAGATTGGCAAGTTCAAATCTTCAAAGAAGCATTGGCTTCGGGTCACACTTTAATGGACTGGACTTTAGATATGGACTGGACAGGCATAACAAAAGATTCAAATGACTCCAGAAAAGAAGCAATTTCTTCATCCAGCCCTAGCACTACATATAATTCTGAGGTGGGAAGAAAATGACCACTAACATTTTCTTTTTGTTACTGCCTCTTAAGCGATCTGGCCAGGCTACGCATATCCTTTAAGGGATGGAGAGCTTGCATCTTGCCTTCGAGTTTCAGGCCCATTATTCAGTAAACATTATCATCTTTTCTTCACAATTGATTTCTATAGTATTTCAATTTTTAGACATACATCTCATAACTTTTAAGTGCTACTGTGTGTGAAGCAGTACTCCGGCTTTTCTACAGATGAAAAGGCTTGCCTTTACACGCTCTTTTCTTAGTGCAGTTCCTTCATGGTAACTTTCCTGAAAAATGCACCACACTATTTCACAGTTAAACTCCCCAAAGCAGTATCTGTTGAAGCTCAAAATCTCAGCTGTGACTAAAGGTTTGCAATTAGTTTGAGCAACTGCCTGTGATTGGCCACAGCTCACTACATTGCTTACAGAGATGCTGAGCTTTTTAGATCTGAGTACTCTGGCTATGTTACATAATGTGGGGCATGGTAGCACACTGTATATAACTAGAGGATGAATCTTATAATCTTGGGCTTGTCATGCCGCACCATCCCTTTTTCTGGGACTTTCTCCACACCTGTGTAAAAGCATGTATCCATGGTCCAGGTTAAGCCTTTCCCTATCCATAAATATCTCTTCAAACCAACCTCAGATAAAATGATCTGCTATGAGTGCATGGGAGTAAGCCCAAATGTGCTATTTCACAAACTTTACCCTTGCATGAGAACTAGCCGCAAGCTGTCCTTCACATGTACTTGATTTCCTGAGAAATCCATATACTACTTAAGACACACTTAGATATTTTCTTCTGCTTCTGTGATATCACTTATAGCCCTAGTCACACTGCAGGACCTTAAAATATACCCCGAGGGAAACATAAGGCATCTGCATGTTTGGATATGGTGAACTTTAACCCAAACTATAAGGCATTTGAGGATGGTAATCACGTTCTAACAGCCATGGCTAGCTTTCTCTCCAGATTTACCATGAGCCAGGTACAAGCCAAGTAAGCATGTAGGTACAAATTCACTTATCATCACAACAGCTTAAAGAAATTGTATATAATAACTCCCCACAGTTTAAGAAGGAAATGGAAGTGGAGAGATGTGAAGGAACTTCTGTAACTTCACATGGTTATTAAGCAGAGTCACAATCTGATTCCGAATTTAGACTCTTAATTACTACTGCTTTCTTCTAGATGAGAAGGAGGCCTGTGTGTCTTCTGAGCCATGTTCCACAGGCCTGGCTCTTAAAGGGGTAGGAGAGACTGCATGCAAGAAAGAGGAGGATAGAAGCAGCTCAGGAGAGTCCGAGGCAGATATGGGTGCTGTACTGTTCTCCTGCATGCTCTGAGAATGGTAAAGAAAGGGGGCAAGTGCATGGCATCGTGAACACGGCACAGACAGAAAATGGAAAAGGATAAGAGAGGAAGATTTGGAAGAGACAAGCAGAAATCCTGAACTGGAATGAGAAACAAAACCAAGTACATTGCAGTTAATAAGCAGAGAAGAGGCCGGGTTCTTAGGAGAAAGGCAGATACTGGCAGGAGATTCCTGAGAACAAGATATGGAGGTGTTCAGAGCTGGCAGACTGAGAGCCGTGGGCTGCCCAAGTCCTAGCACACCCCATGCATTGGGAGACACTTACAGAGCAAGAGAGGCGGTGGCAGCAGTGAACAGAAGGAGGTGCCCAAGGGATCCAATAGCACCTGAGAGGAGCAAACAGCAGAGTGAGAGCTGGTGGAGGCTGCCCAGGAGCCACCACCCAGATGCTGGTTTGCCAGGGCACTCACCTCCACGGCATGCTTGGATGAAGAACATTTTCGGCTTGTTCTGTAGGCTTGGACAGTTAGCATTGTCAAAAAGTCGAAAAACCTCTTGGAGCTACCAGAAACAAATGAAGGAGAAGGGAAGTTAGGTAGCCAGTGAGACCTCTTAAGTCCAATATATACAAACGCAGCCATCATCTGAAAGGTGGGGTGACGGCTGATCTTGTCAACTGGACTAGATTTACAACCCCTTAGGAGACACACCTTAGTGTGCCCATGATGGCACTGAATTTCCAGAAAGAACTAATGAGGAGGAAAGACCAGGAACCCAGATCGAAAGAAGGGTCTGGGGCAAACAAAGCCAAATATGCCGGCATCTCTTCTTCTCTGCTGCATGATCTACCCAAATGCAGGTATGCAGCCTTGTGCTGCTGTCTCCCGGGGAGAGTTGGCTTCCTTGCCATGGTGGATTATTGTAGTGGCCCACAAAGGTTTCCTAGTGAGATCTGAGCTTGCTTTACCCAGCAGGGCTGCATTAGGGGATGGCCTGACCATGTACATGGTTACTAGGTGATTGGAAGGGTCTATACTTGGCTGTGCTAGGGGAAGGTCTTTTTGCTCCACCCCTTGGTATTCCTATAAATAGCCCTTTAGAAGAGACAGTAGGGGCTGGTGGGTTTTGATCCAGGCCCTCCCGAGGTTATCCTGTGTTTCTGTTTCTCTCCCCTTTATCCCTCTGCCTCATTTCTACCTAATGCTCTTATTCCTCTCTCCTCAAGAGTTACTTGTCATAAAAAAGTGGGAGCTGGTCTCCTATAGATTATACCCTCAAACAGGGAGCCCAAACAAACCGTTCCTCCCTTAAGTTGTTTCGTCTTAAGCATTTGGTCTCAGCTCAAGAAAACTAATAATGAAAACTGGTGCCAGAGACTGGGGTCAATACAGTAATAAACCTTCCCACATGGTTCACAGGCCTTTGGAGCTAATTTGTTGGAGGAACATCAAAGAGTCTGAAGCTGCAGGCTAGAAAGCCCTAAAATGGTGTAAGCAGGGCTTCATGGGCCATTTAAGTGGGAATTCAAGAGACCACAGTGCAAAGACAAATACAAACACAGGCTAGGCTCAGGAGACCACAAAACAAGGACTCTGATGAGATCACACTGTGCTCTGCTCTGGTGAGGAATATAGATGTAGTCTGTCCATATCTTGAAAACTTGAGGTTGAATTTAAAATAATGGACTAATTGGTTTAGCAAAATCTATTTTAGCTTAACATTCAGGCTGTGTGACACGGTTATCACTCATTAAACTTACCCACATTTATAGTGAGTGAAGTATACAGCATAAAGATATAAAAATGCAGTTTTATGAAGAAAGGCTCTTGAGTTTGGTTCACGTTAAGGACAGGGTGGGAGTTCTTTATTTTATCACCAGAATTTCTCAGACTCCCATGTCATTGGTCTCAAGGAGGATAGAACCCAGTGCTAGACATCATGGGAGAGAGTTCTATTAGAGCCACTGAAGCAAAATTTGAACTCTGCATTGGACAAGAGGAAAGGTGCATTGGGGTAAGATCCCAACCAAGAGAGTTCAAAGGTTGAGGGTACAAATTCACACAAAGGAGAGTACCTGAAAAAATAATCCTTAGGCATTCCCTGCTGGATATAGGATACCCATGGAAGTACTTTCCAAGGTTCAGCTAGAAGAGCAGAGGCTGCTGAAGCTATGGCTCAGGAGGGCCAGCCTGCACCTCAAGCTAGCAGCAGAGTGAGGTGTAATCACAGATACTTGCACCAAGGTACCAGAAAAGCCACCATGGATAGGCAATGTGTAGCCTCAGCAGGGCTGGATACCTGTATGGAACTCCTGAGTGGATCTAAGTTAAAGTGAAGTTTAAGTTGTAATGGAGAGCCCACATAATAGGGGAACCAGAAACATGGGACCTTTGCTAAGGAAAGCTGTTGGCACCCAGTGATGCAGGCCCCAAAGAGCCCATATAAGCCATACACTAGAGCTGGAAGGACAAGTTTATCACGTTAGTTGGAGCAAATGATGCAGTAAGGAACCACAGATGCTGAACATGGAGCTTCGTGGTGTGGTATTCACTCAGGAGGGTTTCAGTCTTGTTTTCATCCACTTTCCTTATTATGACCCCATTCCTTTTCTTGTTGGAACAGAAATGGTTATTCTGTCACTGTATATTGAGTATAATTGCTTGTTTGTAATTTTACCCCCAGTCCCACAATACTTTAAGCTCATCCTGTTGAACAGTGTTTAAACAGGTAAAACCTAGGAGATTCTTGCAGATACTTTTTTTTTTTTTTGCCATGAGATGCCCATTAAGTCTTAAAAGAACCGGAAACAGGTTATAGTTAAAAAGTTGTGTGTTTGGGTGTCTTATTGTTGTAGAATATTATTTTAAGGTGTATTACTTTTGTTTATGTTGCATTTGTTTAACTCTGTGAAGCTGTGATACTGTGCCTGTCTAAAACACCTGACAGTCTAATAAAGAGCCGAATGGCTAATAGTAAAGCAGGAGAGAGAATATATAGAGGGATAAATCTGGGAAAAGGGAATTGAACAGGAGGAGCCAGAGAAGAAGGAAGACACCAGGGGCCAGTCACCCAGTAAGTCATGGAGTAAGAGTAAGATTTACAGAAGTAAGAGAATGGGAAATGCCCAGAGGAAAAAGGTAGACAGGATAGTTTAAAGTTAAAGAAATCTGGCAAGAAAGAAGCCAAGTTAAGGCGGGGCATTTGTAATTAAGAATAAGCCTCCAAGTGGGATTTATTTGAGAGCTGGGTGGCTGGCCCCCTAAAAGAGTAAAAAATAGCCAACATCTTAGGACAGGACTTAAAATCATCAAGAACAGTTTCTTTTTTTCTTTTAAAAATTGATTATTTTTACTTATGTGTATGTGTGCCTGCATTAGTTCATATACACCATGGCCTTGCAGATGCCCACAGAAGACAGAAGCTATTGGATAGTCTGCAACTGTAATGACAGGCTGTTAAGCTGACTGATGTGGGTACTGGGAATGGGGTGTGGGTCCCCTAAAAGAGCAGTAAGTACCCCTAACTGCTGAGCTATCTTTCTAGCCCCTAGACCAGTTACTTAAACTACAGTTCACAACTTCATAGGAGGTCTAAATGTGGGGGTTGTCAAGATTTATCAAAAGGTTTCTGCATGAACAACAACCAACAATTCATTTAAACTCAAATGCATAACGAACCTGAGGTGTTTCTGTTAGTGCTTTGTTGGTGTTCTATTGCGTGACATAATTTCAGCCTTAGTTCTGAACGTGTAACATAGACACTATGCACTGCATGTGCCAGCAAAGCTGAAGCTGCCTTAAACACCTAGCTCAGATTCCTATAGTGTCTTTACTGGATATACAAAGTTTTCTCTTTAGAGAAGCATAAAGGTCTAATTATAGAAAATGGACTTTCAACCGCATGGTGGTGGCACACACCTTTAATCCCAGCACTGAGAAGGCAGAGGCAGGTGGATTTCTGTGAGTTTGTGGTCAGCCTGGTCTACAGAGTGAGTTCCAGGAAAGCCAGGACTGTTTCACAGAAAACCCTGTCTCAAAAAACAAAAAAGAAAAAAAAAAAAAAAAAAAAAGAAATTTTTTAATATTTTTCTGCCGTTCCTCTTCAGCACAGACATATAAGACTGGTAATCTTTGAACTGTACTGTTTGAATGTTTGGTTTTAAAAATTGCTGTTTGAAGTGCTAGATTGAGTTTCATAAAAAATTTATTAAATGAATTTTGGCTTGGGATTGGGACAGCTTTTCCAATAATTTCTGAAATAGCACAAAACATATATCTGCCATTTTATGCTATGTATTCATGTGAAGCAGTATTCTTAGCATTGGTGACTATAAAATAAAAAATGAATCAACTCTGAAAAACACTTCTATGTCTGGGGGTATTCAATATTCAGCTGACATGGTATAACAAAGTGCCTTATGTCCCCACTGCCATGGTGGACAGTACCCCTTCAAACCATGAGCCCAAATAAACCCTCCCTTAAGAAGCTTCTTGTCAGGTATTTGGTCACAGCAAGGGAGCAGCAGCTAATATGGATGGACAGGCAGGAGGCAGAATGGCCTATTTTCAATGCTCAGCTTCCACAAAATTATACACACCTGAAGCAGTTTGCCATCCACGCCGTAGATGCCACCTTCCACGCCATGTGAGAGGAGTGCCACTATGCAGGAGTCTGTGACCCGGTGTGCAGACAACTGTGCAAAATTCTGAAGTTTCTCTTGCATTTCCTAGAACACAGAGACACCTGCTAGTGTTGTTCACCACAGTCAGCATCAATGTAGACACTAACCTCTGGCTTGTTTGAAAGAAACCCTACCTACAGAACATAAAAGTGTTTTTCTGTATATTCCTATGATCACTGATAAGGTACCAACTCTCTGAAAGGCTAAAGAAAACTATGCACTCACAAGAAAAATGCACATGACTTCAGTTATCAAACTCTGAATACGGAGTCACAAGGTCACTGAAATAGATAAGAACTGCTGCATTAAAGTGAATTACTAAAGAAGCTACATAGTGTGTGTGTGGATAGCTCCACAGGTAGGGGATTTGCCATTAAAGTCCGAGGCTTAGAGCTTGTATCCCAGAACATGAGTGATCCTGGGTGGGCATAGGGCTTGCCTGTAATTCTAACACCTTGAAGGCAGACATGGGGAATTCCTAGAGGAATCTGGCTAGCCATTAGTCAGTCACACTGGAAAGCTCTGAGTTCAACTGAGAGACCTTGCTTCAACAAGTAAGGTGAAGTGACCAAAGAACCCTGAAATCAACCCTAGGACCTCTAAACACACACACACATGCGCACGCCTCAACACATGTCAACATAAACACATAAACGTTAAAAAAATTATGTCAGTTCATCTTATCAAGATCTGAGGCAAATACTATGAGGATGAATCTGCTCCTAAGCAGAGCAGTCACAGCACACAGCCTCCTACTTACCACCCCTCCACTCTCAGCAAGCAGCTCACCTGTGCATGCTTTGGAGTTTGTAAAGGTGTGAGTTCCCAAAGCAGCGGCTGCAGCAGCACCCAGAACTTGTACAAAACATGAAAGTCTGAGCTTCAGCAAACTGCTTTCATAAACTCTCCCACTAATTCTGGTATTTCAAAGTTTAAGAGCTGTTAATCAAAACCAGACATGGTGGTACACACCATTAATCCTGGTACTGTGGATACCGGAGGCAGAGGCAAGAGGATCTCTGTGCCAGTCTGGTCTACAGAGTGAGTTAGTTCTAGGACAGCCAGGGTTGTTACACATAAAAATTCCGTCTCCAAAACCAAAAACAAAACACAACAAAAACAAACAAACAAAAGAGTTGCTAACTATCTGCTTGGAAATACTTAGGATTTTTTGTTTTATTTCACTTTTGTTTTTTTAAAGACATGGCCTTTCTATGTAGCTCAGGCTAACCCAGAACTTACTATGCAGCCCATACTGGGTTTGAACTCTCAATCCTCCTGCCTCAGTCTCCTAAGCTAGTGCAAGGATCACAAACACTCATTATCATACCTGGCCTGTTTGGATACTTCTGCTTGAATACATTGTAATAACTGGAGATGGTGAAATTGGTTTTGGTGAGAAAGCAGAGATTTTTCTGGGTAAGTAGAAGCAAGCCACAGCATAGTATTTGTTTATAAAATGTATAATTTCACAAGAATGAGTAACTACAAGTGCTCTATGGAGTCTAAAAGTTAATTTTGCTTGAAGAATGTAATAAAAACTATATATATAATATACATACATTATATATATTTGGCCATTCTAAACTTGCTGATTATGATATCAGTAAACAGGAAGGAAGATAATAAAGCTAAGTATATATATACTTTGTAACCGAGTGTAAAATAAATCATTCAACAAATATAGATTAGTTATTTGGGTGGATTTTTTACAAGTGACATACCTTAAAAAACAATATGTAGACTTATTTTTTATAAGAGTATAGTACTTCTATAAATAGCAGGGGTTGTAGCTCTTGGGGATATTTTGGCTGGGGGCTGGAGATCATATGCGGAGTATATCATCTACAAATAAATGCAAAGCTATATAGATAGCTGCCATTTTCCAGGGATAACACACATCCTTACATTCTCCTAGCCATCTGTAACCCAAATGCAAATTAAAACAACAATAGCATATGGTGAGAGTAAAACTTACCACTTTAGAACACACCTTCACATGCTAATGTGTTAAACTGTGATTCAAGAGTCAAGTAACCTCCTGAGGTAGACACGCTACACATTTGACGACAGACACTGAATACATAACTGACTGGTAAAAGCACTAGTTAGGGTTCTCTTCAGCACCAACAGCAGAAAGGTTCTCTATAATTAATTATACTATTTTATATCTGAAGGGAATTATCACTAGGCAAAAAGGACTGATAATGATAAAAAAGAGGGTCTTAGATTTCTTGGTCCTGTTTCTCTGCTTGGTAAATAATCATATGATAAAAAGGCAGTCTTCAGAGAGGACCTACTGGAAGAGGGCAATCTGCACATTCCAATGCAGCAAAGTATGATATTCGCAGCAACCACTTGGCTTATGACATGTTCATATCATTTGCACACTGCTCTCCTGCCTAACCTATCTCCCTTAGGAGCGTCAGTAACTTCCACCTGCTCTATCCACTCTTCTGACCTCATCTACTCAGGTGGTTTTTACTTTCACCTCTTGTAAGAACAGAAGCTCTAGCTCTGTTAGTGATACATGGGAACATACAGATGTTGAGAGCTCACTCCAATTATCCAAACTATCCTTGAATTGAGAACCACAGTACATCTGTGTGTGTGCTAACAGCCCTCAAATGACAGGGTGCTCAAAATTTAGCTTCATTGCAACTCAAGTGACAGAAACACTTGGGAATGAGAACTCAGAATCCCTTGAATCTGCCTTAGATACGGCCTGAATGGAAATGGCCTTTAAAAAGTACAGCTCACGGACTCATAGTCTCCTGAATGTCTCAAAAGACAGCAGCATTCAACTATATTAGTGACACAGTACTGAATCCCTTATCAGGCATCTAAGAACCATTGTCAAACCTACTATTTAGAAAACCATGGCAAAATGGTTTCCTAGAAAATTATAAGGAATGGACAGACCATACCCTTAGAAAACAAGTAACAGCACAAATCTGGTTAGGTGACCTTCCACTTCCCTCAAAATTAACTGAGGTGGACCAGCGACCTACTTCAGTCCCTTTGACGGCGGAAAACAGCTGTTCCAGCCATGGCTTTTGTCCTTCCTGGTACAGGGGATTGAATTCAGGGCTTTGCATATGCTAAGCATTTGCTCTAACCACAGCGCCACCTCAACTCCCAGCTATGGCTTTGAAGCAAGAATGGATCTACTAAATGGGCAATTACGGCCATGCTGGCAGGAGTACCATGTCAAGAACAGCACTGAAGTACCCAGCAGTGAAACTGGCCACACCCAAGGCATAGCAAATACATAATTCTTCTCAAGGAGGGGGACAGCCAAGATGACCACAACAAACTCTCAATACAAAAACCAGGATCCTCTACTACCTCAAGGGGCCAAAGGGAATTGTTTTTTTCTTTTCTTTTAAAGACAGGGTCTCACGTAGCCTGGCTGCCACCCTTCAACTTACTATGTAAAGAAGGCTGGTCTTAAACTTGAACTGCTGATTCAACTTCCTCACCATGGCTTAGAATTTTAAACTATACCTCTGATAAGCCCAAAGACCAAGTTTAGGAACTTATTATTATAGAACAAAAATAGTTTAGAGTAATCTACAAATAGATTCTTATTAATTTCAAAATAGAAATCCTCAAAAGTAGCGAAGTGACCAGTGTAGCTCAGAACAAAGTGAGTGAGGACCAGCCCACTTATAAGGAAATGCTCATGTCATATGAGATCTGTCCAGAATCAGCCTACCCTACAACAATCCAACACTGACTTCATCAGACGATCACTAAATAGTATTTGCATATATTTTTCTACTTGCAAGAACCGAATCTGCCAAAAGTAATGATTTAAACAGTAACTGAGATCTTAAGTAATGGTATCAACTGTGAAGTAAATGCCTGTGTAGCCTGATTTATAAATATCCTTTCAGAGTTTGTCTGGAAGGATCTCGGTCTCATCACTTCCTGAGTGACTGGGAGTCAAGTTTCTGAACACACAAATGTGGGAACCCAACCCTGGACTATGGAACTCCATGAGAGCACAGCTACCCTGAGACGGCAATGTTCAGATACCGGCTGGCCCTACTTCTTTTTACTAGATTGCAGGAAGCAGCACGACCGAGTGAGAAACATCCAGCAGGCACGAGAGGAACAGAAGAAGCACCTAGCTCCAAAGTGCAGCCCGCCCCTATCTACATGTCAGCCTTCCCAGCCTCAGATACCTGTGCAGTCTGATCATGTAGAACATGGACATTATAGCCCAAAAGCTTGAAGAGGGTGACTAGAGTATTGTGGTCCACATCCCCTCCAGAGCGAAATTCCAGGTCTTTCTCTCCAGTGAAGTGTACGTTACTCAACACCAGTGCCAGGCCACGAGGCTGAGACTGCAACCTGTAGGCCTAGAAGGAGGAGGGCAATTAGACCATGAGCTTCTTGATGACAGGCAATGCGGCTACCCCGTGAGATCAAGCATTTCAAAACACAACCCCAACAACAACCCTCATCCCAAAAGCAGACAACTCTGCAAATCCAACTTCCGCTATTTTTCACCATACCAGGTACAAAGAAAAAAGGTGCCAATCAGCAATGACTTCCTGACAAGGCAGTAAGAAAACATGCGAACTAGGTTCAGCAGACCAGGAAAAGCCTCTGACTCCCCACCCCTCCTAGAAATTATGCAAACTCACCAGTTGGTAATGTGCCTGATAAAACTCAGGAGTGCATGGCTTCACCTGAAGGCAGGGAGGACCATCACCATTATCTAAGGAGTGTTCCGTAGTACCTGTGGTAGGGAGAATGCCAAAAGCTAGTAGACATTTCAGCACTGCTCTTTACAACTCCCCTAATTCATCATTTTAGCTGTAGGCTGCCCTTTAAACTGAAGCTTGAACGAACACTGTTCTTTTTCCTCCAACACATAAGCCTCATGCTGGCACAGACCCTGTTGGCTTCTGCTCATCACTAGGCCCCCACATGTGGCTTCATACAGAAGATACTCAACTCGCTGAATGATGGAATGGGCTTCTGAGACAAGCCTGGTTATAATCACCTCAGTATATATAGGGAGCCCTGAGTGTAGTGGCCTTTTCTTGTTTGGCTTTAAAGAAAAGACAAGTCAAATCACACACAGGAAATCATAGTTCCCATCTGAATAAGTTGCACAAAAAGCCAACTGTTCTGAAGAATACTACGTGTGATGGAGGGAAATGGGTTCAACTTATATCCCTCTAACCTGCCCTGTTAGCACGTCAAAAGTTCATAAAGAACTGTTCCTATCATGAAATATACCTCACCTTTAAGGGAAAATCAGACACCATTCAGAAAGCAGGTAAGTCAGTGTGGGAAGAGTCCTTTTGTCCCATTCATTCTCACCTGTGGATAGGCGGAGCTGCTTGTGAGGGGGGCAGGTCTCACACACCGAGAAAGGGAGACTTGTGTCATAGTCACAGCTCAACTGTAAGAAATCAAGATTCACCTCAGAGAGATGGTTCTGTCCAAATGAAATAAAATCCAGTTCCTCTCTCCCTGGGCCCCCTGCTCCACTCCTTTCTGGTCAACCTAACCCGTACCAGGATGATACATTTCTAGGGCTTCATACCGGCGGAAGTACGTGCTGAATATCGGAGAGGGTTGTGAGCAGTAAGTCTTCCAAGTGACTTTGCCTGGTCTCTCGCAGGGCCTCACAGAAAGCATCAAAAGCCTGGGGACCCCTCTTGGGCAGCAGGTTGAGGAGCTCCACATTCTGGCTGAAACTGCCCCCTTTGGCCTAAGGCACAAAAATAAAACATCACATTACATTTACTTATCTCGTTATAAGTGCTATTTTTCCACATGAGTTTTCTAAGCAGTGTTCTCATTCGTCTTAGGAATTCCTTTTTGCAGAGTGAGTGTGCACAGGTGACGTTTTCTGTCACATTCTCAAGGCTGAGAAGGGCATTCCACTTCCTTAGCCAGGGAGCACATCCTCCTCAAAGGTTTTCTCCGCCCCACCCCTAGGACCAGTTTATCTTCTTGGCGCCTTTTTCACCTCGATACCTGGATGAGCTCCCTCATTTCCAAAGTGATGATGTCCTTTTCTAGGAGGTGTTCCAGCAGTTCACTCAGCAGCAGCTGTTTGGCCAGCACCACGCGGTTCTTTTTCAGAGTTTCCTGATGGTCAGGATGCATACCGCAGACTGCCAGGATCCTACAGAAAGAAGGCAGACAGCGGGATCGTCAGGTAAGCCTGGGCACAGAGGAGGAGAACAGAGGGGGGTAGGAACAAAATGGACTCAGGAGAAGATGAGGCATATTTTGTTAAATCTCTTTAAACCAAAATGTACTAAGGAGTAACATAGTGACCCTAAGGAAATTAGGTTTAATTCTCTAGAGAAAGTTTACATCAGACTATCTGAAATAATGACCTGACTAGGAGAGGAAACAGCTATGTTGGTCAAATTAATATAAAGAAGCACAGGTATATATCCACGAGAGGAAACACTCCTCGGATAGGCAAGCTCTAAACTTCAGAAAACACAGCATACTTTTTTCCTTAGGAAACTAACCTAAGTCAAAAATGATCTTAGGGCAGAAGTAAAATAGAAAATGTAAAGCCAACAGCCATGTTTCTAACACACACACACACACACACACACACACACACACACACACACACACACATTCTCTAGACTGCTTACATAAATTATATCAAAAATATTTTACAATTCCATGATAAATACTAAAAAATGATCAAGATAATACAAGGTATGGGTAAGCAGAAATTGACAAAGCCACAGTAGATAGATACCAATGATGATCACGACATAACTTGTAATCCCAAGGATAGGGCAAGCCATGGTTAGATTATTTTGGTGATTTAGGTTACCAGCAATAGCTGTATCTGACAGAGTCCCTAGTTTTGCTCTCAAGTTTGGAAAGAGACCTGCTTCTGCTCATGAATTAAAAAAAATCCCATTTCCAATATGTGTCCTTTATGTGCCCAATATATATAAATCCGGACCTCCAGATTGTTTAGTACGAGACAGTGCTTAAGGTCTGATGGCAGCAGAGGTGATATTGTAACAGGTTCACTTTGTACAACAAACATTTTTAGATGCATCCTGTTTTCAAAGGGGGTAAAATACAGGGGAGCAAATAAGCATTTTTCCATCAGTGAAATACCAAGCATTGGTCAAATGCCCCTAGCTTAAAGACTCCTTGAGTTAGAGGTCAACAGTTAGATGGGAAAACAGGGTTCTGTGAAATTGTGTTAGCAGATCAAGTATTTAGAATGTATCCGTTATTTCAAAATTCGCTGGAACCTGCTATAACAGCATCTACATGAATTTAAAAATTCAGTTAAGAATCATCTTACAAGTCAAAAAACACAGTGATGGGGCTAAATATAAAATCTGGTGAAAATAAAATTAACACTGCAGCTGCTGGCTGGGCATATCCTTAGGCACATAATCAATGGTACAGCAGAGTTCTTAGTTCATCAGGAACATCCATTTCTTCAAAGGTTGTCTTCTCTTAGCTTCCACACTACATTCTCTCCAGGGCCACACAGCTCAACACACTCTGGTTTCCTTTAGAGGGCATTTGACCTGTTCCCCATCACCCCCTTCCCTTGGATAGGACTAGGCCTGGAGCTGTGTGTAGACCAAGCAAGTCTGGAGGTTCTGACCCTCTTGTCTCAGCCACCAGGGTGCCAGGATTACAGCCCCGTAGCCTTTAAATGCTGACAAGGCACTAGGACTCCCCTGCAAAAAAAAAGTCTCTTCCCTGGACAATTTCATCCACACGCACAACTTACTGACTCCAGTTCTGAACCCTCTTATGTCCCAGACCTGAATTTTGAGCCAAGCAGTCACCGGTTTTTATCTGAAGCACCACCCATTCCGCACACCTGCTACTTCCTTTATTTCAAACTACGAGAAGAGGCTTAAATATGAACTTTCCAAAAGTTCCAAAAAATCACCTGCAATTTTAGGAACCCCCGTGGAAAGGGGAAATGAAGAGAAACGACGTCGAGAAGATTCTAATGTTTTGATTCTGTGTCCTCTGAAGGCTCCCGTTTCTAAGTTAATGTTACAGATTTGAACAGGAAACATTGCATTCTATCCTCCCGAGCCATGTTTGCATCGAAACCGACTGGGGAGGAGGCGAAGACAAGGGAACCATCGAGCCCTCTCAAAGGATTCCAATCTCCTACGCCCGTGTGGAGTTCTCTGCCCAACATCTATTATATGGAAAGCAGTGCAGGTCACGTTACAGTCAATCCAAACCACAAGCGCCCCCAGGCCGAGCAGCGAAGTCTGCAGAAGGTCTCCTCGGCTTTCGAGGAGACTCGAGTTTACACCCCCAGGCGAGAACCGGAGGGTAAAGGACAGAGCATCTTTCCCAGAGCCGCCGCAGGCGAGATCTGGCGGGACTGACAAGAGCCACTCTGGTACAGACTCCCCTGCGCCGGACAAAGGGAGGCTGCCGCAGCCTCTGCCCACGCGGGACCAGGCCGAGAGGCCGCGCCACTCGCCCCGCCGCCTCCCGCGCCCTGCCCTCCTCACCTGCTCCTCCGGTCCGCCGCCATCAGCCCTTTCCGGTGCAGCGTGGACTGCGACCTCCCGCTCGGCGCGTCCATTTCCAGCTTTCCCCCCCGCGGGCTGCACACGTACCACCCACAACACAAACAAACCCCGGGCCCCGCCAGCCCCCGCCTCCCTCCACCCAGCCGCCCACCCTCGCCGCGCCTGCGCACCGCCCCGCCCCGCCCCGGCGCCGGCAGGCCCCACCCCCGCCGGGGCCCGCGCAAGCGTACACGGCTTGCGGGGGGGCCCGCGCAACCCAATGGGCAGAGAGGAGGCTCAGGGAGGAACGGGAAAGGGCGGGGAAAAGAGCGGGGCTTCTCCCACCGGGGGGTCTGATTGGCTATGGATTCCCGCGGAAACCGCAGCCCCCCCCCCCCCCCGGTACCTCCCGTCCCCTCCCCTTCATGCAATAACTTCCAGGAGACCAAAGGGGGCTGGGCTTCTCCTCATTGTTCGCCTAGAACTTCCAGGGTCGGGGTGCACGGAAAATGGGAAGCACTAGAAGGCGCGCTTCTCCGAAGCTGGGGGTGCTCTTGGCCGCACTTATCCTACCCTATGTGGCCTCCCGTTCTGTCTGTATTTAGATCTCTCTCTCTCTCTCTCTCTACCAGTTGTCCCAAGACGAGATTATCAAGTCGCGTGGATTGCCCAGTTGGTATTGAAAACAATAGGCACTGGAATTGGGATTTGACTCTTGATGGTTTTACTAGCTTCCCGTTCTTGTGCAAACCATCCCAGCTCCCCTCACTCTTAGACTCTCCCTAGTAGGTAATATACCCCACCAGGAATCTAAACGAGGCTTGATGAAGCACAACTGTCACTCCGAGGTGCCGCTCCAGGTTCTCTTTATCACCTCTCTCTCCTCTTTCACCTTACTCTGGAAATGCTGGTCATCAGGTAGGCTCCAGAATGTTTCCAGAAGAATCCAGGTGTGCCACCTGTGTCTCAACTGGGAAGGACTTGCCGTAGCCTGACTCCCCGCTGGTTTGAAGGTCCCATTTGTGATGTCCGGGCCAAACCAGTTTCTGATGTAGTAGATATTAGGACATGCTGGGCAAATGAGTGCAGAAACGACAGGTTCTGAGAGCATCGCTTAGGGAAGTATCCTTTTATCTTCATAGAAAACATTGTCATCGTCCGGGTGAACAAAACAGACTTCGTAGGCAGGTGGTGGAGTAGCGGGCTCCAATTTGGGGGCCACCCGCAAGCTTTGCAGATCAGGAGCAGTGGACACAACGCGTGGACCCCTAAGTCGAAGAGGTCTTCCAGGGTTTCCTCTGCGAGTCATTGTCCCCTCGGAGCCCACTCGCCTTTTCAGCCTTCCTGGGCTGGGCCTCTCGAGCTGGCTAGGCTGCCCCCCCTCAGCTCCTGGGGATATTACAACACTGTTGTAAGGGGGTGGTTGCTCCAGCTCTTGGAGGTGGGGCTGTGATTGTGAGTCCATCACCACCACCGCCTGCTCATAGGTTGGCACCTCAAAAGCTGCATTGTCCCTGTGGGAGGAGAAATAGGGTCATTAGTGGCTGCCTGAAAGGAGTCTTTTTTTTTTTTCTCTTCCACTCTTGCAAAAGACCGTCTATTGTCTGCTGACTGTTGCTCTTAATAACACCAGTGACAGAGGAAAGCAGAATCTAGGCTTAAGAAACCAAAGGCATAGAGGGAATAAGGGCCTAGAGCAGTGGTTCTCAACGCGTGGGTCATGGCCCCTTGGAAATCTAATCGGGTATTCTGCATATCAGATATTTACATTATGGTTCATAACAGTAGCAAAACTACAGTTATGAAGTAGCAATGAAATAATTTTATGGTTGGGGGGTCACCACAACATGAGGCACTTGTATTAAAGGGTCGCAGCCTTAGGAAGGTTGAGAACCACTGGCCTAAGGGCGTTTTCCTGTCATCCTGCTCTCCCCATGAACTCACCGTGCACTGACCGAGGCCTCTGGATTCTCAGTCTGCCTTGAGCGCTGCCTGGATTGGAGGCCCCGCTCCACAACGCAGGCCAGGAGGCAGGCCAGAAAGCAGAAGCCAGCCAAGCAGAGGAAGAAATAAGAAGCAGGGGCCACATCAGGCTGGATGACCAGTAAAGCCAGCCCCAGGAGGAGCGAGGCGCTGCTCAGGAAGAGAAACGGCTGCTTCAGTTTTCCCCACAACTGCCTCGGCACCATGGTCCCTCCCAGGGCACCTGCAGGAAGACACGCAGCTGGGTGTTAGCTAGCCATTGGCACCCCAGCAGTGCCAGACCCCAAAGTAAAAATATGCTCCTCTGTGTTGGTTCCCGGTTTTCAGTCTGAAAGAAATGATCTTCAGGGCCTCCATCATTCTCTCTAGGTTGTAGGTGTGGAAAGCTGGGAAACTAGTCCACTTCGGACTCTCAGCCTCATGTGACTTGACTACGTTCACCGTTCGCCATGGCACTGCCTGTTGCGTTCCTTGCTTTCTCCCCCTGCAGTCCCCCTTCCAGCTCCCACGTACACCATGCAGGATCCAGGGCCAGCTACCTTGCCTGTGGCCTCTGCGCACAGGCATCTCTGGAATCCAGGTGATGGGTCAGGCCTTTCCCTTTTCCTGTTCTGGTCAGACCTTCATTCTTCTCCTCCCAGTTAGAGCCCCACCCCCCACCCCACCCCAGTATGGCCCTGCTGGACAGAGGGAGAGGGCCCATCACTTACCTGTCAGCCAGACTTCTGCTGTCTGCTACAGCTGAGTCAACCCATGCTCTGGATGGAGGAGGATGTGAACCCAGACACAAGGCCACACACAAGGCCCCAGGGACACCAACTAAGGGAGAAAGAATCTTAGAAAGGCCTAATGACTTTCTGCACCCCACGTAGTCCCGACCCAAGCCTCTTCCCCCAAGTCATTAAGCTCTGATCTCAAGTTTCCTGTCAGCACAGAGGCTGGGAGGTGTGTAGGAAGGGGACACCCTTTCTCTGAGAAAAAAGCTAACAGTCAATCTCAAGACAGCTCCCACCGGGCAAACTCCCAGCCAGTGTCCTGAGTTCGGGGTAGGAAGAACCCGCAGACCCTCTCCGCCCACACCGGCGGGACGCCTGCCGCCTGCGCCCCGCCCCTTCGGGAGGCCCCAGGAGCTCTGGCTCACCTGTCTCTTTCGGACCGAGGCAGAAAACCGGTCTCAGACCTGGAAATCAGGGGCAGAAGGAGGAGCCCACTTGCCCCACCCTCTCCTCTGCCCCAATCCTTCCTTCGGGCCTCGTTTTTCTCCACCCCGTTCTCCCAAGACTGACCTGTTACTGCTCCACCTTACCTTTCCCTTCACCCACCACCAAAGCCCTGCCCCCTCCCCTCTCAATGGTCTTTGTACTTAGGACTGGAATCGGAATTAGTCTTTCCGTCCTTTCACTCAAGGCATCTTGGGTGCTGATCACAATCCTAAGCACAAAGTACCTTCAGGTTGGTTTTGTACTTGTCTTTCCTGAATGACTGGAGCAGAGACTGTGGCGTATTTAGAATACTGGGTACAGAGCGAGCCATGGTCGAAATCGGAGTGGGGCATCCTGCCTCTGCTGCTGTGTCTGTGGATTCTTTGTCTCGGGGAGAGTCGGAGGGGTGCTCTTGCTTCCCAGCTCAATGAACTGGCTTCTTACAAACCCAGCTCCTAGCTGAAACCTGCTTTGGAGTCTGCACTGCGTAACCACACCCTTCTTCTCTGCTCCGGCTTTTGCCTGGTTATATAGTATTTTCTGTTTCTTTCCTGTTCTACTTTGAGTTTCTCAAGAGAAGTGATTTCTTTCAATGTTCTTTGAATCCCCAAAAGTAAGTGGACTCTTGACACTGGGGAACTTCGTGCTGTTGAGTTTATGCCCTGACCAGGGGCTGTACCCACTCTAGTGCTCTGGATGTGGGTCTGGCTGCGAGAATGAGGGAGGGAGGGAGGTAGCTGGGGCCCTGCTGTGTCCCAGAGCCAGAATAGAAAGAGTGGACTCTGTTCCTTCACCACGTTAGCATTGGGCAAACCCAAGAGAGACTAGAATACAAATATAATCCAGGGTCTCCAGGAACAGTTGTGGGGGCCATAGACAAGACTGATGGGGGGAGGTGGGAGAGAGAAAGACAGAGACAGACACAGAGAGACAGAGAGAGAGAGAGGGACAGAGAGAGACAGAGAGAAAGACAGAGAGAGACAGACAGAGAGATCGACGGAGAGAGACAGAGAGACTGGATTTGAAAAATGAACATATCTGAGTAGTATCTGTGGGTTGTGGTGGGACTTCCGAATGAACCTCTGTCCGAGCTTGCTTTGGAGGAAAGCGGGGGCATGGCAGGCTGTAGTGCCCGTGTGAGGTGTATCTCTATATAAAGCAGGAATGGGGACAGGGAGGAGGGCCACTTGTACCAGAGTATTTTGTACCAGTTCCCTTACTGTTCAGCTCATATGGAGAAAGTATGACTGGAATCCAGAATTAAACCCTCAGTTAATACTCCAATAGGAGGAAGTTGCTGAGGAAGTCCTTGGTATACATTGTAAGTTTTCTCAAGGTGTGAGTTGGGGAGGGAGAGGAATGGGGTAAGAGGCAAACGGCCAGAGGGTGTGGGTAGGAGTGTCTACAGCAGGAGGACCTGGCTGTGCTCCTGAGGGGAGAGCTGGGACCTTTATAGCTTAGGGCTCTTGGTTGCCAGAGAAGGCTGTAACGTTGAGATCTGATAACTGTGGTAAGCACTAGATGTAAGTCAGAGAGTCTGGACTGTCTCAGTCTGTGTTCTTTAATTTCCTAACCCAGAAATTTGAAACCAATTGCATTACTTTCAAAAAGTTACAAAATATTTAAAAGAGAAAGGGGAAATGAAGATTAGTAGTTATCTTGATACCCTTTAAAAGTTTGGTAATTCTAGGCTGTTCACAAGACAGACCATACTCTGGTTCATGCTAGTGTACACTCATTACTGTGCAACTGTAAAATGTTTTAGAAATTAGGTGGCATGTATTTCACCTGATGATAAAGTCTTTACTAGAGTAATTTCTGTTTAGGGATCAAACTCAGGGCCTTTCATAGACTAAGCAAACACTCTGAACGATATATCCTCAGCCCCATGAAGTTAGCTCTAAAATCCATGAAACAGTTTATTGAATGGATATGCCATAATTCTGTTAACATACCATCTTGAAGATTTACTCAATAACAACCAGCTTTTTTAAAAATTCACTTTATCATTTAAAATGGTGCTAGAGGAGATAGCAATGAGGCTAGCGAGTACCAGGGCCAGAGCAGGAGAGGAGCAGAGGAGCGGTTGTTAATGGGGTTCCTGTGCAGTGACAGACATTCTCGCATTAGACGTTAGTGGGGACTTGTGCCCTTCAAAGACCGCTCAGTGCAATGACCATCGTACACGTACTTTCTCCTAGTTTTTATGGATTGAGTGATGAATTCTGAGAGGGGAATAAAATCTAATGTAAGTTTTTATTGAGAGACAAATGGATAACGAAAGTTTTATTGCCCTGAATACAAATGGCCAAAGTGTTCTCTAAGGCTGCACTTCCCTTTTCTTTCTTGTCAGCTTAGTAGCTGTATCAGTTATTTTCCTGTGGTTCTGATGGGATACAGGCTAGAGCCATTGAAGGGAGGAGAGGTTTATTTTGACTAAGGGTTTAGGGGTGTGAAGTCTTTTGTAATGGGAAAGATGTGGCAGCGGGGGGGGGGGGGGGGGGCTTGCTCCTAGCTGAGTGGATCAGGAAGCAGAGAATGGAGAGTGCTGGTGTTTATCTACCTTTCTGCTTATCCTCCTCCCATTTTTATTCTGTCTGGAACTCCAGCTCATGTGATGATGGGACTGCCTGCAGTCAGCGCAGGTATTCCCCCTCAGCTAATGCTCTCTGGAAACATCCTTAGACACACCCACTAATGTCCGAAGAGTTTTCTTTTGTTTCGAAATCCAATCAAGTTGACAACATTTACCATCACAGTATCTTTTTTATTTATTTATTTATTTTTTTATTTTTGGTTTTTTGAGACAGGGTTTCTCTGTAGCTTTGGAGTCTATCCTGGACTAGCTCTGTAGACCACGCTGGCCTCAAACTCACAGAGATCCACCTGCCTCTGCCTCCTGAGTGCTGGGATTGCAGGCCTGCGCCACCACCGCCTGGCTCATCACAGTATCTTTAGCCCTTGACAGATCCTACTGAGTTCCAGTAACTCCCTGTGCCCATTATTCTCGCTTCATCTTAGGGGACTGTTTTAGGATTCTATTCCTGTGATAAGTACCATAATCAAAAGGAACTAGTGGAGGAAAGGGTTTATTTTATCTTACAACTCCAAGGACATACTCCATCAGTGAAGCAAGTCAGGACAGAATCTCCACACAGGAACCGGGAGGCAGGAACTGAAACAGAACCATGGAGGAGTGCTGCTTACTGGCTTACTCCTTGTGGATTACTCGCCTTACTTTCTTATACAGCCAGAACCCCCTGCCCAAGGATGGCACTTCCTACATCAATCATTAATCAAGAAAAATGCTCTCACAGACTTTCCTACTGGCCAACATGAAGGAGACATTTTCTTACTGAGGTTTCCTCTTCCCAGATGATCCTAGACTGTGTCAAGTTGAGAAGGAGAACAACAACAAAAACAAACAAACAAACAAACAAACAAAAAACCCAAAAACACCATCACCAAAAATCCAAAACCAACCAACAAACAAAAAACAACCAAGATAGTGATGGTGGAGTGATAAGCAGATGAGATAATAGGTTCTTGATGTTATTGCCAGGCAGGGAGATTCAGCTGTCTTCTGCTGTGTGTTTATCTCTGTGGCCTCTTAGTTCTGCAGTGTTGTGGTTGTGAATCTGGATGTCCTTTATAACTGTGGCTAATGTGTAGGGTGTTTGGTGTGTACGCCTCACTGTGCTGAAAACACAAAGTAAAAAACTTATCATGTGTATAATATGAAAGAGTTACTGTGATAATTTCCGCTTTATGGATGAGGTCAGAAACTTAAATGAATATAGAGAAACTTAATGAATATAGAGCTGGGGATGTAGTTCAATTGGTAGAGTGTTTTTGCCTAATGTGTATGAGACCCTAGGTTATCTTTAGTAGGCTGTGAACTCAATGTAGTGGTAGTACATGTCTTAGTTATAGCACTCAGGATAGAAGCAGGAGAAGCAAGAATTCAAGGTCATTTTCAAATATAGAGAATTCAAGGCCACTAGCTTTGGGCTAAATGAGACCCTATTTCAAATAAAACAGGGAACACAAATTTTAGGGTTCAGGTCAATTAGAACCCCAATTCTTAATCACTGTATACTTCATCAAATACTTTTGGGGGACATTTGTAATGATAACTTCGTAAAAATGCCTCTGACATTCTACAATCATTACTCTGCTCTTGCCCGAGGAATGGTTAGTTGAAATATTTCCTCCTGTTTGGCACCATGAGAGAAGGCTGGTACTGAGGTATTACCATATGAGGCAGAGTGAGGAAGTGATGAGTGCAGTACTCCATCAAGATGCTAACTTCCCATCACCTAATTAAGACCGAATAGGCATGGACTCGATGCTGATGGTTCTTCTTAAAGCATGGTGCAGTTTGGACATAAAGCAGCACCCCGAATGGTCATTGAGGGGTAAGTGGACCCGGAGGATGCTGCCTCTATTAGGAGATTGATCCATTGATGAGTTCCTAGCTGAATAAAGTAGGAGGGAGGGTCTTGTTGAAGGAAGTAGGTCATGGGAGCATGACTTTGAAGGATGTATTTTAGCCCTAGACCCTGCCTTTATCTTTCTTTCTGCTTCTTGACCACTGTGAGGTGAGCAGCCTCCTCTGCCTGACACTTTGGCCACCTTTCCTCAGCCTAAAGTAATGGATCCAGCTGACCTGAGCCTTCGGAAACCATGAGCCTAAACAAACCTTCTTTAAGTTAATTTCTCTTTGCATATTTTGTTACAGTGTGAGAAGGCTGACTCACACATCATAGATAGATATATCTATGAACAGAAATGGTCGAT
The DNA here is from genome assembly GCF_049852395.1 of Peromyscus maniculatus bairdii. Taxonomy (NCBI): domain Eukaryota; kingdom Metazoa; phylum Chordata; class Mammalia; order Rodentia; family Cricetidae; genus Peromyscus; species Peromyscus maniculatus. The sequence goes on from NC_134854.1 coordinate 48,989,226, forward strand.
TGAGCCTACATGAGACCTTGGTTTTTTGTTTGTTTGTTTGTTTGTTTGTTTTTTTAAAAGGTCTTGTTTGGTCCTTGGGCACAAGCTTGTTGGGTAAGGTTCATTGTCGTTTTCAGTCTCTGAAGGATCCAGCCAGTTCAGATAATGTGAATGAGTTAGAACCAGACACACCTTGACCTGTTACTTCAGCAGTGCTTTCTTCTTTGTTAATCCCTTATTGCTTCCCGAAAGCTGTAAATCCTCCAATATGGAAGTGTAAATACGTGATCTCACCCTCAAAAGCAAGGCTTAAGATTGCACACCACTCACTGGGAAGGAGTGGCACAGACAGGGGGTGTAGGTAGCCAGGCTGACTCAGGTATTCACCGAGCCACCAAAAGCTTTAACGAAATCTGAGAGCTTGACCATGGTTGGTGCCCTGTAACAACAACAGAAGTTTTAGTCCAGGGTTACAAATGTCAACAGGTGGTAGAGAGAGACCCACATGTAGCCAGGAGTAGAGGCATAAGCCTGCAATCGCTAGTACTCCACAGGCTAAAGTAGGAGATTCATGAGTTCTAGGCCAGCCTAAGTGACTCAGTGAGACATTGTTCTGAAAAGCGTAAGTAAACAAACAAGTTAGGAGCAGACAGATAAACGAGTTGTGTATACATGCATCCCGAAATACGAACAAACAGAAGGCCTCAGGGTTGGGCATGCAGGATAGAGACTGACAAACCTGGTTTCAATTTCAATTCTGCCACTGACAGACGCTTGCAGGACTCTGGGTGGGTTTTCTGAGCATCAGTTTCTAGTCTATAAATTTGTGGATATAAACAGCCTCCCCTTACCAATGATTTCCCACCCTGTGCCTCTTTCTGACTTGGAACTGCAGCTAAAGCCAGATTTGAGAGTTATGGGTGTGTCTGGTGAGGCCAGCAGAGGGCACCATCTTGCACTGGAACCTGATGTCATTGAAGAGCACTTGTTTACACTGTTACAGAGCTTTATGCTAACCTCCTAGGGGACCTACCCAGAGAAGTAGCACATTTGATTTTGGTCTCCAGGGTTTTGTGATGTAGGCAGAATGATAAGACGCTCATAAGATTTAAATAATGGTAAATGATGGTCTGAGAAAGTCTCAATGTTGTCTATTAACGAATCAAAAGTCCCTTTCACTAAAATATAATTGTTCCATTTCATTAAAACAATCTATATTTATGGTATACATATAATAGTTAAGAGAATTATGTAAAAAAAAAATCTTTCTACCTCCAAACCTCACCCAACCTCAGAACTTCTCCCTAAAGGTCATCAATTTGCCCAACCAAAGAGCATGAACAGATAAAAACTGATACAACCTTCCTGAATGTGTTCGGGAGCATGCCATTAATATTGAATTATATTTTGCTTTTTCCATATAATTATACTTTGGATATTATTCCTTTTTAGTATAAATACACCATTTTATCATTATTAGAAATAGAGAAAATAATTTTATAATGACTACACATACTCACCTGTAAATGGATGTTTCTCTCCTGCCTTCCTGTTCGCAAGTACCGGGCAGTTAATCCAAATAATTGACTTGGAGGCTTAATATAAATTATAAATACTTGGCCAATAGCTAAGGCTTATTACTAACTAGCTCTTACATTTTAAGTTAATCCATTTTCCTTATTTATATTCTGCCACATGGTGATACCTTTATTAATATGGCACATTCATCGTTCATCTCCTGTTCCCTCTGTATTTGGCTGGCTACTCCTGACTCTGCTGTTCTCCTTCCCAGCATCCTTTGTTTGGTCACCCCACCTATATTTCCTGCCTGGCTGCTGGCCAATCAGCGTTTTAGTAAACCAATTTGAGTGAAAAATCTTTACAGTGTACAAGATGATTATTCCACAGCACTCACCACATGTTTTTACAATCAACACTATACTGTACTTGCTTTCATATATTACATTACATGAATATCCATTATTTTATCATTTTATTCATTTTTTCAATGTTTCTTAATTTTTGGTACATTTCAAAGGGGTCTGAAGACAACAATACTCCTCTGCCTAAATACTTCAGCATGAACAAAACAGAGTTCAGTGTTTGTAAGCTCTTTCCTTCTCCCATGAAACACAGAAACTTCTAGAGAAAAACATAGTGAATACTCAATATATTGGAGTAGGCAGGAGCTTTCTGAACAGAATTTCAACAGCACAGGAAATATCTTAGCCCAGGGATCAACATATGGCACTATATGAAATTTAGAAATTTCTGTAGAACAAAAGAAATTATCAGCAGAGCAAAAATAAACAGCCTACAGAATGGGAGAAAAATCTTTACTTCAGACTGGGAGCTAATAACCAGAATTTTTACAAAGAATTTCCAAAATTAAACACCAATAAAGCTGCCAATCAAGAAATGGGCTAATGAAATGGAAGGTTCTCAAAAGAAACACAAATGGTCAATAACTATTTTCAAGTGTTCAATACCCCTAGTCATCAGGGATATGTAAATTAAGACTACTCTAGAATACTGCACCACCACTGTCATCAAGAAATCTGAGTGGTGGTGGTGGTGGTGGTGGTGGTGGTGGTGGTGGTGGCATTCCCAGCACTCGGGAGGCAGAGGCAGGTGGATCTCTGTGAGTTCAAGACCGGCCTGGGCTACAGAGTGAGTTCCAGGAAAGGCGCAAAGCTACACAGAGAAACCCTGTCTCGGAAAAACAAAAAACAAAACAAAGCAAAAATCTGACTATTGTTGGAGAGGATGTGGGGAACTAGGAACCCTTATTCTTGCCTGACGGGGGGGAGTGCAGATTAATACACCATTATGAAAATCAGTCTGGCGATTCCTCAAAAAACTAAAAATAAAACTGCCATATAATCTAGATACACCACTCCTGGGCATATACCCAAAGGACTCCATATCCTACTGCAGAGACACTGTGTATCCATGTTTATTGATGCTATAGTCACAATAGACAGGAAATGGAACCATCCTAAATGTCCATCAATAAATGAACAATGAAAATGTATATACAATATACATTTAGAAATAAAAAAATGAAATCATGAAAATTTCAGGAAAACAGAAGGACTCTGAAAATGTATTAAGCAAGATGATCCAAATTCAGAATGAACCACATGTTCTCTCTCATATATAGATCCCAGCAAATTATGTAAATATGTTTGTAAACAGTTAGTAGTGGATATTGTGGTTTGAATGAAAAATATCCCCCATGGGCTCATGTATCTGAACACTTGTTCCCCAGTTGGCCACACTGTTGGAGGGGATGCAGCCTTGCCTACTGAAATACATCACAGCCATTGAGCTTTGAGGGCTTATAACCTCACCCCATTTCCTGCTTGCACCCTCTGCCTCCTGTGAGCTACTGGATAGGCTCACAGTTTCCTGCTCTGGCTGCCTGCTGCTACGTCTCCCTTTCCATTATGGACTCTCTCTCTCTCTGCAACCATAAGCCAAAATGAGCTCTTTCTTCTAGAAGCTGCTCTTGGTCATTGTATTTATCAAACAGCAAAGTAACTAACACAGTCTAAACTTGGAAAGGAGAGGCTATTATTAGGTAATGAGGGGGGATGGAATGCAGACAAAAGCACACGTGAGTCATGACAGTGGCTATAAAGGTATTTGTTTTCTAGTGTCAGTTCTGTCATTGGTTTTTTTTTCATGCACTATCAACTGTCTATTAAAGTACCCAGACCTATTTTTACATTTCATAGGAATCCAATGTATGCTGCTCCTTTGAGACAGTAATTGTGAAAGTTGGGCTTTCTTTTTAATTCCATTGACCCTTAGTGCAATAGGAACAAGACATGACTGGACACCGAACACATTTGTCACACTGAGTCATGTAGGACAAGTGATTAAAAGATGTTTTGAGGTGAGGTGCAGGGAATCATGAAGTTGGCCTAGCCTAGCTTCCTTGAGAGGCATGCATCATGGGTTTTTCAGGTTAGAGTTCATAGCTCCTGGGACACTGTGAGCCTTTCAGTTCCTGAGAAAGCTAGGCACTCCCTCAGGTAGTGAAGCATTCAGGCTGCTTTGTGTTTCTCTGTATATTCCCTCAGAAGTCAAGGAGGCATGGAAGCCTGACAGGACAACTGGTCTTAGGCATTAATCTTGTGGACCCTGTATAGTCATTGTATCCTGTGTGGGAGTCCACAAAGGTTTCCTAGTGAGATCTGAGCTTGCTTTACCCAGCAGGGCTGCATAAGGGGATGGATCGATCACGTGCATGGTTACCAGGTGTTTGGAAGGGTCTGCACTTGGCTGTGCTAGGAGGAGGTCTTTTGCTCCACTCCTTGGCATTTCTATAAAAAGTCCTTTAGAAGAGACAGAAGGGGCCTGTGGATAAGCATTCAGGCCCTCCCAAGGCTATCCTGTGTTTCTATCTGTCTCTCTCTTCTATTTTTTTTTTTTTATCTAAATCTCTTATCTGTCCCTACTCAAGAGTACCCTGAGGAAAAAGTGGGGGCGATCCCCCCTCCAATCCTGGCAACAGCTGTATTGTAATTGCCACTGTATTCTATTTCTGATAAGGGAATAAAAAGTCTGATTTCTCTCAATAAAAATTGTCACAGCCTGAGTCTTGATGTGACCTCTCCAACCTGAACCTGGTTTAATTTCTTGCAGGCATATCAGGAAATAGCCTGGTAAGTAATCATACAATGAGGGATTTTATAAACTGAAATTTCTTGATTTTTTTCTTCTAAGACAATATTAAATTCTTCTATTGTGGTATATAATATGTAAACCTCTGTTATGCATAAAGCATGCTTCTAAAATAAGTAACTAATTACATTTATTTGTGTTTGTATGTGTGCGGGCATGTGTGTGCCATGGTGCATGTTGTGTGTGTGTGGTGTGGAGTGGTTCAGAGACAACTTTCAAGAGTCAATTTTCTCTTTTCACTACAAACACTAAGTGTTCAGCTCAGATCATCAGGCTTGGCAGTTAGTGCTTTTACCCCCTGGGCCATCTCTCAGGCCAAGCCACAGTGTATGAATGAGAAGACAGTGCAGAGACACTCATCTTTATCCCCAAAATTCTATACTCACTATTGCCAGGGTAACTCTAAATACACAAAGCTACTCATTGTTTTAGCTTGGCCTTATATTTGTAAACATTGGGAGTCTTCATACTTTTTATTTTATGTGAGCTGCATGTACTATAAGACGCCTTTGCAGAAGAGAATAGTCCATTTGAGATGTACTTCTGGCTTTACATCATAGTGAACCTGGGTAAAGATGATTTTAGATCCCGGAAGATTCAGGGATCACAGAAGAGAAGGGAAGATGAAAGTAATATGGTATCCAGGGGGAAATGGGATATAAAATGAGAGCAATGAGAAGCTGGCAAAAAGGCTTAGCCTGACTTAAAGCTCTCCCTGGTTCCCATCAGGTGCCCCAAGAGTGGACCCAGCATCAGAACAGTCTTACCATGTAAGTTAATATGGCATCAAAACGCAGAAGTTTCTGATTATTGAACAGTAGGGAATAAACACAAGTGGAGATTTAGGTAAGTAGTTAGCCAGAGGGAGAGAGGAATGGAACAGCTGAAGATGCGTAGGAGGGAACAGGTATTACAGCAGGCTGGGCACAGAGGCTCAGCGTGTTCTCAGGATCTCAGGGAGTTATGAATAATTAAACAGCTTGAGCCAGGCAGTGGTGGTGCACATCTTTAATCCCAGCACTCAGGAGGCAGAGGCAGGTAGATCTCTGAGTTTGAGGTCAGCCTGCTGTACAGAGGAAGTTCCAGGGCTACACAGAGAAACCCTGTCTAACTAACAACCTAACAACAATGGAAAAAGAAGAAGAAGGAGGAGGAGGAGGAGGAGGAGGAGGAGGAGGAGGAAGAGGAGAAGGAGGAAGAGGAGAAGGAGGAGGAGGAGGAGGAGAAGGAGGAGAAGGAGGAGAAGGAGGAGAAGAAGAAGAAGAAGAAGAAGAAGAAGAAGAAGAAGAAGAAGAAGAAGAAGAAGAAGAAGAAGAAGAAGAAGAAGAAGAAGAAGAAGAAGAAGAAAACAGAAAGATTAAACAACATCTCCAGGTCACAGCATAAGGCCAGAGACTGCCTTGTTCGGGTTCTGCTGGCCTGTGTAGCTGGACTCACATTAAAGAGCTGAGCACAGCTGGACTGTTTGCTGCTTCCCTCCAGTGCCCACTGTTACAGGGTCCCTGGCCATACTCTTCTCCCAATGTCCCTGGCTGGTCAGAGACAGTTAATGCCAAGATGATTTGTTGCTAAGTCTACTGGGCTTAGTTTCTTTTTATTTGTTTGTTTATTTATTTAAATGTACGAGTGCTCTGTCTGCATGTATGCATGTATTACAGAAGAGAGTATCAGATCTCACTCTAGATGGCTGTGAACCATCATGTGGTTGCTGGGAATTAAACTCAGGATCTCTGGAAGAGCAGTCAGTGCTCTTAACCACTGAGCCATCTCTCTAGCTCTCCCCTCCACAACTTAGTTTTCTGTCTTTGATAGACAAGTAGGTTTTTTTAGTAGGAGGAAAGGGAGACTATCTCCTGCCCCTGCCCCACTGTGGCCCCACAGTGCACTGGGGAGTCAAGGCTGAGAATCCAGAAAGAGCTCTTCTTGCCTGACCTGCAGACAGTGGTACACCAACACCAGCCAGGCAGACTCAGACCCAGAAATGTTTTGTCTAGTGGTGTCAGGTTTATTGTCTGGGAATGCAGAACTTAAGGCTTTCCAAAAGGCACTTGTGAGGCACAGAAGTAAAGGCAGCCACCGCTAAGGCGGACTGCTGCTTCAGTCCATAGGGCCACGGCGGAAGTCAGCTTGGTCAAATTGAGAAATCGAAGTTTACTTCCTAAGGCAATCTTAAAGTCTGGAACACTGGGTTGGGGGCACAGGGCCCATCCACTTCTCTCCTAGATAAAGAAAACCACAGATGTCTATACATGGTTCTCAGACATGTTAGCAGCAGGAGACGGTCTCAAAGAGCCATAGGACCTTCCAGGACCTGCTTGCCTTCAAGGCGTAGAAGGCTTCCTTCTCCCCTATGGGGAAGACTTCCCACCCCCATTCACCATGGATCAGCACCACCTATATAAGGCTTCCTTGTTGGAAATACCAGGAACGTCTGTTGTTGTTGTTCTGGTCATCTGATATAATGGATATTGAACTGGGGTCAAAAGCTCAAGAGAATGGAAACCTGAACTTACCCAGGAGGTAAGCTAGCAGTTCCATGCGATCGGAGCCAAATAACATGTAGGTTTTACCGTCCACGTGGGCAACAGTGGTGGGCAGCCCAAAGGCCTAGAGAAAACAGAGTGGGAAGGAAGGTGATAGAGCAGGAGCTCATCAGGCTGAGGCAGAGTGTGCTCGGGTGACACAGAACAAGCAGACAAAACGTTGGCTGAGAGGCATCTTCTCTGCTCTACCTCTGTGCCACATAGCTTCACAGTTTTAGAAACCATCATCTGCCTCCTTGCCTTCCTTGACTAGGCTTAGGGGGAGGAAGGAAGCAGGTGAAGTGCTTCGGGAGAGCTGGGGAGGAGAGCTGGGGAGGACTCACAATGGGGAGAAGGCAGTTGAAAAGGAACATGAGCACCCATGGCGATATTCCTTCTCTACCCGCAGGCTGGGAATGGGGATACACATGGAGTTGCTCACCCCGTATTTGCAGGCTGCCTCAGTGGTCTCCTGGAGCTTGCTCTTCACCTGTGCTGTGCCAATTTTCCCCAGAAGGCTTTGTGCTTGCTCTGTGGACATTCCTGCCTTCTCTGCAGCCTGGGGAGACAAGAAGAACATGCAGCTGTGTCTGCATTTGTGGGAGCAGGAGAAAAGGCTATTCTTGTCCTTCTCTGCCCTCAAGCTTTCTTGGGAAGACCTTTGCAAGCAACAGGTTACCTATCCTAGTCAAGACAAATTGTCTACTTTTCCCAGTGTCTTGAGATAAGTGGGAAAGGCAGAGGGCAAAAAGATGTCATAGTCACAGAAACAGCACTGGAGGGCATCACAGAAACTAGCTAGCCCCACTTCTCCATTTCACGATGAAGGCACAGCAGTCAATGGCCATTTATTACTTGCTTAGAGGCACAGAGTTTGTCAGTAGCAGATTAAATGCCGCACCACCGGAATTCAAGTCCAAAGTGCCTTCTTCCCTGTGTCTTAGAATTCCTAATAGTCTCAGGCTGGGTTCTGAGTCCTGTAGAACTTCCTGAAGATGCTTGGAATGACGTCATTGGTACAGCTACCAGCGTGGCTTCCCGACAGTGAGAGGGCTTCTGATTAGGATGCTTCTTAAAGTTTAGAATTAGTGGCTGTCTACCTGGAATCTCCTGGGGAGCTTTTAAAGCCCCAGTGTGAAGACCGTTCCCTAGATGATGACATCAGCCTTTCTGGGGGTGACACTAGCACTCCTGGTGATGTCAGTGTACAGCCCAGGTTGAGAAGCTACAACTTGACCTATAAGCCGCTGTCTCTGACAGTTAAATGAGAGAGCTGTTGAACAACAGGGGGATGGATAAGCCACTGAGAGAAGTGGGTTATTAGAAAGATTTGTTAAATATTAAGTAAAAGCAGGCTAAAATTATGCATACACACAAATGTTTTTAGGAACTAGATATAGACACTAGAGGATAAACTAGCCATTCTTTGCATATCTAGCTTAGGAGTGATTTGATTCTCATATATTAAGAGATTATGTGTCAACTATCATCCATATACAGGAGGGAAAGATCATTTTGAGTTTCTTGACTTCATCCCAAAGAACATGTGACTTTTAAAGGCCCATCCCTGTCTGGCATGCACTTCCATTTATTTCTCACTGAGCATCTGTTTAATTCTCACTTGTCAGTTATCTTTTTGTCTGCAGAAAGTCTCCTGCCTGGTAATAGGAATATATTAGAGAAGTTCGTGTTGGAAGTTTCTGGAGGCCAGGGATTGAACTCAGGCCTCAAGCAGATTAAGTATGCACTCTCCAACTGAGTTACAACCCTAGCCCATGGAACATTCTTTAAAGAACCTTCTCAATTCCATCCAACTTGATAGTCATTTGTCCCCCCAGACACAGACATTTCTTTCTAAGTCATTAAGAGTCTTTTATGTTCTCAGATTTCCTGTAACCTTAGTAGGGGGTGGGGTCCAGTTCAGCCACTCACAGCTAGGATGCTCTGGGACTCCGTGATGTCTTCATCCTAAGGAGAAGAGAACACTTAGCAGGAAGGAGCTAGCAGAGAGAGGGGTATGACAGGAGGATTCTATCTCTGGAAATTGCCCTGGGAAGAAGGGTCAGAATGTCACCTAGCTGCCCGTCCCTTCCCTCCAGGATTCAGAGTCCAGCCTTACTCGAGACCAAACACGCATCCATAGCTCTCTGGACACCTTCTCCAGCATCTCTGGTTGCTCCATGCTCACAGAGGTGAGGAAGCGCATGGCATTTAAACTCCCTGTGGGGCAGAGGCACATAAAGCTAAGATTCCTATTCCTTGTGTCCTGATAGAGGACCAGCTCATCCTTACTTCTGACACCAACCCCCTTGCACCTCCTCCCCCAGGCTCAATCACCTGCAGTCTTTAATCCCAGTCTCTCATTATGGACTCACTATGCTCAGCCCTTGTTTCTGCCCATCCCCCACTTTTGGGTAGCTGATTCTGGGTCCCCCACACAATTTACTTACTGATGTCCTAAGAAAGTCCCAACTGTTCTGTTCTCCACTAGATTCACCAACCTCTTCTGACCTCTATTATTTACTTACTTATTTATTTTATTTCTATTTCTTCTGGTACTGGAGTTAAAGAGAGTTGTGAGCCACTGTGTGAGTGCTGGAAACCAAACTGGGTCCTCTGGAAGAGCAGCCAGTGCTCTTAACTGCTGAGCTCCAAACCCCTCCGTACCTTTCTTAAGAATCACATTGAAGAAATCCTTGGGTATGTTGACGGGAACCTGGAAGTGTTGCCTCAGGAGGGGAATCTCTTTGTTCATGTACTGGCCTTTTCGGGGAACCATAGCTGGTGGTTTGTTTCCTGGCAGTGGAGAGTCAGACAACTGTGAGACAGGACATGAGGGTCTCAGGCTTGGGGAACCCCTCCCGTAGAGGGCTAACTACTAGCTTAGGAGGGCTGAGGTCTGCATACTCAGTGTAGGACAGGGCCCTCGGGCCACAGAAAACAGCCCTCCTTGCCCAGTTGGGAGGACGTCTCCCTGCTTACCACTGTCCTTCATGATCCCAGCGATGAAAGCTGGGCGCAACTTCAGGTTGATGTTCCAGAGGTGTTGGTACCTACATAGGACCTGCAGGTGCAGAGATAAGAAGAAAGGGAGCTTGTGTGGCCTTTGGAGAGGACAGATGGCTCAAGTGGCCTACAGGACTGTCTCCTGTAGTCCACACTGAGCTGCTTGCTTTAAAAGGAAAAAAACTCTCAGCTCTTTGAAACAGATACCACAATTCTTATTCTAGTGTGTGGTTTCCACGCTATAGAGCAGGAGTTCTCAACCTGTGGGTAGTGACCCTTGGTGGGGAGGTTGTCAAACGACCCTTTCCCAGGGGTTGCACATCAGATACACTGCATATCAGATATTTGCATTATGATTCACAACAGTAGCAAAATCACAGTTATGAAGTAGCAATGAAAAAAATTTCATGAGGAACTGTATTAAAGGGTCGCAGCATGAGGAAGGTTGAGAATCGCCACTGTAGAGCATCCTAGCGCCCCTAATTCCCCCCTCTGAACTTGGCTTGTTTCTTTGGAGTTGCCACTGTTCTTCCTAGGGCCCGTAGGAAGAGAATGTTTGACCTTAGGAAATCAGGACCCTACTTAGAGCCACAGTCCGTTTAAAGGCACAAAGTGAACTTCGGCCCAGGAACAGTCTGTACTTGTCCTAACCTTGAGGGCACCGCCAGGAATTTCTGCAACCTGGCGCCCAGTGCCCCGCTCTGCACTCTCCCCGCAGGCCACAGCCCTGGCGGCTTCCCCGCGTCACCTCAAAGCCCAGCCAGGAGTAGGGCGACAGAACGTCGTAGAACAGTTCCAGGGTGCGCGGCGCCGGCCCCATACTGCAGCGGAGGGCGAAAACGAACGTGAAGCTGCTGTCAGCGGAAGAGCCAATTCCAGCCTGCAAACTGCAGATGGAGAACCCTGAAGGCCTAGTGCGCAGCCTCCGGGAGACCCCGCCCCGCGGGGCGGGCCCAGGGGTGTAGCCTGGTCGACCAATGAGGGCGCAAGGGCGACAAGGGCGGGGTCTGAGTTGAAGCGGAAGGTGGGACTTAGAAGAGGCTCTCAGGTGTGTGAGGTCTCTGGGAGGCTCTGGAACTTTAGCTCTCAAGCAAAGAGGCACAAGGATATGAGTTCGGAGGAATGAAGGGACTATAATGATGTAACTATAATTATTATTTCTTGTCGGGTGCATGGCGTTTTAAAGACCGAGGCAGGGTGGAAGTTCTGAATTACATCTTTTCTTGCATTCACTTTCTCAGGGATTAGCACAGTGGCCGGAACGAATCTGACAGTCCACATAGTGGCCTTTCCTTAAGTTCATCCCATACATTACGACACACCTAGGGGGTGTCTGAAATTGCAGATAAATTTTTGTCTATACTTAGGTATCTATGAGGTTTAACTTATAAAATTGACACATTACTGATGAATATTAGAATAACCAGAACATACCATACTAAAAATATGTGCCTTGTTACAATAAAAATGTTACTTGAACACAAGTATTTCAGTACTACAACACTTGGTCTGATAATGGAGGTGACTACTGAAAGAAGGTTGGTAGTGTCTGCAGTGTGGACACACTGAACAAAAGGATGAGTTACATCCCAAGACAGAAGACACAGCAGTTCATCAGCTACTATTATTTATTTATTATTTATTTATTTATTTATTTATTTATTTATTTATTTATTTATTTATTTATTTATTTATTTATTTATATAGCCTTATCTATCCTGGAACTCCCTATGTAGACCAGATTGGCCTTGAATTCACAGAGATTCACTTGCTTCTACCTCCCAAGTGATGGGATTAAAGGCATGCAACACCATGCCTGGCTCCATTGTCATTTATTACTGTGTGTTTGTATAGTGTGTGTGTGTGTGTGTGTGTGTGTGTGTGTGTGTGTGTGTGTGCTCCAGCACACATATGGGGATCAGAATCTTTACATAGGTGACCAGAACTAAACTTAGGTGGCCAGGCTTACACAGTCTGGAAGCAAGCACCTTTACCTGTTGGGTCATCTCACTAGCTCTCCCCACACTATTCTTGAGACAAACAATCAAAAATTTATTGTCTTGTTTCCATTTGCCATTGTTAGACCCTGTTTACTGCAGGGAAATAAAATCATAGGGAGTGAAACTTTGGATAAGGGAGTTACTATTGTAGTCCAAACAGCGCACCTATCATGGCCTAAGGAAGGATATACACAAAGACAGCTTCCAGAATTTATGGCAAGATAGTACAACTTATAGAGTTAATACCTGGTGTGTCAAGTACTTGGTATGTCTGATCCTAAGGTCACTGAGAACAAGCAGCAAAACTTTTAAAAATGGAGGAAATTTTAATGAAATTCTTGAGACAGTGTTAGTAAGACTAGGGGCCTCACTGCTGCAATGATGGCTCGGGAATTTTAGTTTGCAAATAGGTGATAGTAAACTGGGATATTATTTACTACAGTGAGATGTATATATTTTAAATCTCATTTAATGAAATTATCTTGAAAAGTATGTGTTTTGTTAGTGGAGAAGCACATAAGACATTTCATTTCTTATTTGTGTGTTCACAAGGAAACAGTCACATGCTAGTGATCTCAGTACAAAAAGCAAATCTCTCCCTGGCCTGGAAAATGCTAAGTTTAGACTGGAATGCCTCCCAGGGGCCCACTGGCTAAATGCTCTCAGTTCCAAGGTTTGTGCTATTACGATGTAGTGGAAACATCAAGAGGTGGGGCCTGGGGGATTCAGGTCACGGGGGCTGCCATGGTAATCTTCAGTTGTCAACTTGGCACATGTGGGAAGAGGGAATCTCCATTAAAGGATTGCCTTCATTGGACTGCAGGCCTGCCTGGGCTGTATAACAAAGACATCTGGAAGGGAGAGCAAGCCAGGAAGCAGTGTTCCAGGGCCCCTGCTTCAGTTCCTGCCTTGAGCTCCTGTCCTTGGCTTCCCTTGATAATGAACTTATAACTTGTAAGCTGAAATAAACCCTTTCTTCCCCAAGTTGCTTTTGGTCATGGTATTTACCCTAGCAACAGGAAAGTAGCTAGAACAGGGCACATGCCCTTGAAGGGGATTTTAGGACACACAATTTCTACCTTTTTGTCCAATTTGAGAGTCTTGATTATGAAGTGAATGGCTTTGCTCTGTCTAAGGCTACTTCCATGATGTATTGCTTTCATCTAGGTCCAAAAGCAATGGGTCAAACATGAATTGAACCTCCCAAACTGTGAGCCAAAATAAACCTTTTCTTTTTATGAGTGGATTGTCTTAGGCATTTGCTACATTAGTGGAAAGTTGATTAACATAAAAAGGAATATACAAAATAAAATGAGAAATGATGTTATTTCTACCCACCCGTAGATTAAGCCAGTTGATCGAAACCACTGAAATTGAGCAATTATATTTAACACTGATATTATTTTAAATGTATATTATTTTAAAAGCATAGAAATATAATATTTTAAAATTTGATCATTACTTATTTATGTATTTTAAAAATAATTTGGATTAAGAAAAGTTGTCAATATAGTATGAATTTCTGAATAACCTTTGCTCCAGCATCTCTGAACAGGAGGAATACTTCACATAAATAGAGCCTAATGATCAAAACCAGGAAACTAACATTGGCCCATTACTGCTAACCAAAAGGTACATCTTATGTGCATTTCACCAGTTTCCCTACAGACATTCTTTTGTTTTTGTTCCAGGATTCAACCAAGACTGCCACCGTTGACATGATGAAATACAGCTCTTGTTCAGATGAGATTTAGGGATGTTTGTTCTGAGACAAATATGAGTTGCCACGGCCTAGGAACATGGATTTAGGTTTTCTGTAAATGATATGTTCCACTGTGGAAGAGATGAACTTTCGTAGTAGCAGAATAAAAGAAAGTCATAAGCGCTCACATTTACATCTTTACTTATTCATGTGCCTATGTGCTGCACACGTGTGGGTACTTGTGGAAATCAGGGGTCAATATCAGGTACCTTCCTTATTCATTTTCAACATCTAAAAATTTTTGTTTTATTTATTTTTAACTGTGTGCACATGTGTGTGCTTGTGCACATGATTGCAAATGCCCTCTGAGGTCAGAAGCATTGGTTCCTCCTGAAGCTGGCGTTATAGGCAGTCTCCCAGTATTGGTACTAGAACTGAATTTGGGTCTTCTGGAAGAGTAGTGCACTCTGTTAACCCCTGAGTCTTCTCTCCAGACCTTCCTGATCTTATTTTTCAATCAGAGTCTTTCAGGGAACCTAGTGCTCACTGATGATGGGCTGGACTGGCTGGTCAGCAAGCCCCAGGGATCCTTCTGTCTCTGTCTGCCCAGAACTGGGATTGCAGGTGTGCATGACTGCTCCCAGCTTTTCTGTGAGTGCTATGGATCAGATACAGGTTCTTATGTTTCTACAGCAAGCTCTTTACTAACTGTGATCTCTCCCCAGCCACCATCAACACATTTAAAGTTAGAGAAGAGGGGAGAAATTTCTTTAGTAAGATTTCAGATATTAGCTTATAACATTGTTAACATTAAGGCTGGTGGGAGCTAGGAGTCTGATAACACTTTTCTACAAGTTTTCCCTTATAATCACAAACATGTTGAGACAGATATTAAGATTGGTAATAAGTTTTTTTTTTTTTATCACAAGGAGTAACGATAGCTTAGGAAAATTTTGGCTCTAGATCTGTAGCATTCTGACTCTCTAAAAGCAGGAAGTCCTAGGCAGCCAGTCTTCAGGTATTCAATGCAGATGTGGTTTCTTCAGAGCAGTTCAGCTCACACCATGAGATTTAGCTGTCATGTCTCTTCATACCCCTACCTCTGAAAGCTTCTTGATCTTTTCTTGTGTTCCACAATGTTTATTGTTATAAAGTACTGGCCGGCTATTTTGTAGAAGTATCTCTGCTTTAATGTTTATCTGGTGTTTTCTCAGGATTATACTGGGAGTGTTGCTTTTGGGGAAGGGTAATACAGAGCTGAGATGCCCTTCTCCCTGTATCTCACCAAGGAGTACATGATATTAGCATCACAGTAGCACCAGCCTTGATCATTTGGCTAAGGTGAAACTGCTGTTACAGCACCCCCTCGGTTGTAGAATATTAGTTAAAAATGTGTTACATTCGTTTATGCTGTGGAACATTTCTTTAATGATGCACAGTTGTGTTGCATTCTTTTACGTTGCATTTGTTTAACTCTGCAAAGTTGTGTTGCTTTGCTGGTCTAAAACACCTGCCGGGTCTAATAAAGAGCTTATGGCCAATAGGAAGGCAGGAGAAAGGATAGGTGGGGCTGGCAGGCAGAGAGAATAAATAGGAGGAGAAATCTGGGAGGAAAAGATGGAGCAAGAAAGGAAGGAGAGGAGCACAACCGGGGCCAGTCACTCAGCTACACAGCCAGCCACAGAGTAAGAAGTAAAGAAAGGTATATATAATAGAGAAAGATAAAATCCCAGAGGCAAAAGGTAGATGGGATAGTTAAGGTAAGAAAAGCTGGCAAGAAACAAGCCAAGCTAAGGCCTGACATTCACAAGAAAGGATAAGCCTACGTATGATTTATTTGGGAGGGATAAATCCTCCCAAATTGCTACTAAGCACAGCACTGTATGTATTCTGGAGATCAAAATTCAGGTCAACACAATTGCACAGCAAGAACTATAACCACTGAGTCACCTCTACAGACCAGAAGTGAATATGTTTTTGTTGTCCTCCCCCGCCCCCCACTGCCCTGAGTTGGGTGGCAGGCCTCCAAAAGAGCAAAAGAAGTGTAAAGAGTTAAAAAAAAAAACCAACCAATTACACCCCTCCCTGTTCCATATTTCATCACCATTAGTCTGGGAAGCAATCAGTCAGTGTTGCTCACTCTTGAGGAGAGGGTTAAATGCATTAAGTCCACCCCACAGTGGGAAGCATGAGAATTTGAGCATTTACATTAAAATCACTACTGCAACAAATAGATATTTTGGGGCAGTGATTCTGAACCTTCCTAATGCTGTGACCCTTAAATACAGTTCCTCATGTGTGGTTATCCTTAACCAGAAAATTATTTTTGTTGTTATTTCCTAAGTGTAATTGTTCTACTGCTGTGAATCATGATGTAAATATGTTTGGAGACAGAGGTTTGTCAAAGAGGTCATGACCTATAGGTTGAGAACCACTGTTTGGGGAGCGGTACTGAAGCCATGCAACTACCTCATGGCTCATTAAACTTTTGCCACCAATTTTAACATCTGTCAATTGCCTATAGCAATTATGACTATGGTGTTTAAGTAATATTTTTTTGTTTCCCTCATTTCTTTTACATTTATTAATGGGAATTCTTCTGAAACAAGGGTTGTTCCTTCTTCCCATCTGTTATTTATTAAATATGTATTCATATCAGTGTAAACTAATATTTTAAACATAATGTAATTATTAAACATTAATCTAAGTTTCCCTAGTCTCTCTTCATATTCTATTGTTATTAGTTATTATTAAAGTTTGGGCATTATAGATGATACGGGGCAGTGGGGGGGACAACAAAAATATATTCACTCTGGTCTGTAGAGGTGACTCAGTGGTTATAGTTCTTGCTGTGCAATTGTGTTGACCTGAATTTTGATCTCCAGAATACAGACAGTGCTGTGCTTAGTAGCATTCATCTGTGACCCCAGTGTTCCCACTGCAAGATTGGAGGCAGAGACAGGAGAATCACTGGAAGCTCCCTGGCCTGCTAGCTTGGCATACATACTGTTGAATATCAAAAAACCTTGTTTAAACAAGGTAGAAGGCAAAGAGTGACCTCCTCATGTTGAAAGGACCAAGCAGATGCCATAACAGGCTGCTCAGTCTTCTCTTGGAGATCAGCCCTCAATTTCAGTTTCCTGAGACTTGAGCAAGCAGTTTCTGGGAGGGCCATGAACAAAAGACATAGTCCTTGCAGCAGCTCCCTTTCTGCATGTACTCTGACTGCTCAAGGTTCAGCCAGTTGTTTACTGTCTGGGACCCCTCACCAACTTAGAGCTATGTGTATGAGTCAAGGACAGAACCTGGGTCACTGAGTTAGCCCCCACAGTTAGTACATGCTAGGCCAGCCAGCCTCCATGGCAGTTCAAGGACATTGCCTGGGACTTGTCCAGGCCTGCCCAAAAATGATAACTGTAACCTCCAACCAGTAAATTCAAAGGCTACACACTCACACAATCATATAATGCAAAGGCTTGTACCACCCTGTCTGCAGTTTTTCCCTTTAAAAAACCCTCACTCTGAGAGCTCAGGGCCATTCTCCTCCACCCACTGTATTGGAGTGTTAGACACAGACCAAGCCTGGGCTTGCTTGTTATCAATAAATCCCTGTGAGTTTTGCATCAGATATCAGTTCTGTGGTGGGCTTGCTCGGGGAGGGGGGGGATCTCACAACACGGGCACAACAATGTGAGGTGCCCACATTCTCTCTCTCTCTCTCTCTCTCTCTCTCTCTCTCTCTCACACACACACACACACACACACACACACACACACACACACACAGATTAAAAATATATTCGCTTCTATATTCCATCATCTTTACATTGCTGAGAGCAGCACCTGGTATTAAAAGAAATCTTTAGACACCTTGGAGCACTTTTGAGCAAAGAATGCTCCAGGTAGTTCTTAGCATCAGGAGAAGTTCAAAGAGCTCCACTCTGCAATATGGGCAGCCAATATTTACAGACGGAAAAAGCGATTAAGGTTCAGAAATAGCTAGTCATCATGAGGAGTTGGCTGTACTTGGACATTATCTTAATGGTTGACTACCTGTGCTTCATTGAACTCGGCTGCTTATAATTGCATGAAACCCAGCTACATGCTGGGAAACTCAGACTCCTAAGTCTCAGTTTATTTCTTTAATAAATTGGACTGCAGCTCCTTTTAATAGAAACTCAAGATACAGAAACAGTCTTACGCTACTGGAGCCATTGGCTATGTGCTTACTCAGTTTAACCACAGATATCCTTACTGATAAGAGCTGTTGAAACGAAGAGTCAAAGAAAACTATATAAAATGGCCCAAAGGACTCAGTAGAAGAACTAAATATAACAACAGTCACTAGACATTGGAGGAGGGAAAAAAAGGGTGGTGTTTATAACTAGATTCTCGTCTTCTGTATGTAACTCAGAGACACTGATTATAGTTGAACCTTCAATAAAGAGAGCTGTGAATTAACTCTGGAAAAGCTTTCAATAAGGTACCTTTGCAATTTAGTAAAAGATGGATTATTTAATAATGATTTTAGCCTGAGAGATTTTTAGTAAAATATAGTTGGATACATATACTACAGTTAAACTTGGAGCATCAAATAATGAATTGCTTAAGAGGAATGAGCGACATGCCTGAGATAGTTATGGACAAACATCTGATACATATCTGGAATGATAGACAGCATGGCTGGCTAACTGTCATACCAAATGAAGAAGCCTCAAAAGACTGACACATTCAGATGAATACAATTAAAAATGTGTCTGGCAAAACCTAGTGGGTGGGAAAAATGAGTAAATATAATCTGTGTTTATTTCATACTCAATAGTTAATTTTAGTTTTTTCCTAGTATAGAAAGAACCAAAGTTCAGTTCTTTAAATCAAAAGAAACTTAGTGGAAAAATGTGAAAGTGAAAAGAATAAAATATTCATAGAAATGGACATTAGATGACTTTCAAATATTAAAAAAAAATCCTGCTTACACATACATACCAAAATTTCCATTTAAAGCTACACTACAATATTTTTTGCTGTGTAGCTGGCAAAGACCAAGATGTTTGATGACTCACTCTTGGCAAGGATTCATGAAAAGGCATGTTCTTATGTAATAAGTGGGGGTGCACTTTGGTAAAGCTTTGTGGAAGGCAATTTAGTACCATCTTTCTGACTTACAAAAGCACAGACCCTTTGACTTCAGTAGTTTTGAGACTTTATGATAAAACATGACATTTTACATGCAATATGATGTGGTATAAGGTTATTTATGTGTGCACTTATTATTTTTGTCTAGGCATGGTGGTGTATGTCTTTAATCTTCATACTGGTGAGGCAGAGGCTGGTAGATCTCTGAGTTTAAGGTGAGCCTGGTCTACAAAGTGAGTTCCAAGATGGCTAGGGCTACACAGAGAAACCTTGTTTTGAAAAAACAATTTTTCTCCATTTCCTTTTATTTCTGTATCTGTGTTGTATGCCATATGTGTGTGTGTGCATCCTAATTCTGCTCATCTTCCAGTCCCCCCATATCCTCCCCTCACCACTGCATCACTCACCAAAACAAAACAAAACAAAACAAAACAAAGCAAGCAAACAAAAACAGGAACAACAACAACAACAACCCCAGAAAGCAAACCAAATCAAAAACTTTAGCTTCTCCATCTTTCCTGCCTCTCCAACACTACTTCATTTGTCCTGGTGGCATTGCTGTGTGTCACATAGTATATACCCTTTGTTCAGTCAGCTTCATTGCAGTGAGTCACTGGTCTGGTTCAAGGCCTCTGGATTCTGGTACACCACCATCACTGAATCCTCACTGAAACTCCTCTGGGATATCCTGCAGCTGCCTGGAGTCATGGAGATCTGCAGATATCCTTCTACAGGACCAGTCCCTTCCCAAGCTCCATCAGGTCCTAGATGGGGTAGATATTAGGGTGTCCAACCCAAGGCCTGGCTTTGGACCTGGGTGGTAGCTGAGCTAGTCAGTCTGGGCCACTGGGGCAGACTGAATAATGTTTGTTAAGATGCTATTTGGGCACTTGTGATTGGTCAGATCAAAGATGATGCTCTATAGACACTCACAGCTGTGGTTTGCCCCCTGTCCAGCATGGGAAGCACCTCAGGCTAGACTCTGGAGCTGGGCACAGTCAGTGCTTGATGAACATTAGGAATGTATGGAGCCACATTCTTTGCTAAAGACATGAACTTATCTCCCCTCTGAGGTTATTTATTATAACACTGTTTGTTGTAATAGCAGCATATTGTGAACTGTCAAAATGATCATTAGTATGGTTTCAATTTAATGATCAACATTTAAAATATTTTGAAAGTTTGAAAATAATTTAGAAGCTCTTTTTAAGATTTTTAAAGAACATATTTTGTGTATATGAGTGTTTGCCATGCCTCATGCTCTAGGAGACCAGAAGAGGGCACTGGATGCCCTGAAACTAGCGTTATGGACGATTATGAGCTGCCACATGGGTACTGAGAACTGAAGCCAGGTTTCCTGCAAATGCTCTTAACTACTGGGCTATTTCTCCAGCGCCTAGAAGATCTTTTTATATAGCTTTGGGATTAAGTCATGCACACAAATCTGTTATATTAATCTGTGAAAAGGTTGAAGTATCAAGCAGTATATATTATCATTTTAAAATACTGACACACTCTATGTGAATAGACAAATACATATAAGTGCTACTATAGCCTCAAACTGGCTACGTAGCTCAGGCTGTGTTGGACTCATGATTTTTCTGCCTCAACCACTCAAGCACTGTATTTCCAGGTATGTTACATCCAGCCGAGCTGTAGATGCTTTTATTCTCCCTCACCCTCAGGCATTGCTCAGCAACATGAAGCTTATCAGTGGCTACACTTGGGGACTGGCAGGTTTGTAAGTCATCACTTCTATACATATGCTTCTTCATGCTGCTGAGTAAAGACACAGAAAACCGAGAAAATCATCTGTTTTTGAGGAGCGCAGCTATCTAGCTGACAGGGTAGGAGAGAGCTGTTGCTGTGTATAACACTTAATATTTGTGTGCTTTTGAAAAAAATGAGAGTATGTAATACACCCAGAAAGAAAGCCAAGGTTAAAGGAAGGAAGCAGAGAGGAGTGGGGGGTCTAACAAAAAAGGACTGAAGTAGGAAGAAAGAAAGACAAATGAATAAAGAAAGGCTCATCCTTAGAAACTCATGTAAGTAGCACAGGGAGCTAGGACACAGTTACCATTGATGGGGCACAGCACAGCTTATATATTTTACTTTGATTTAAGGAAAATTCCACCGATGAAAGCTGTGCAGCAACATGTGGGAAACAGCGTTGGGATGTAATGTTTGCCAAGATGCAGCTGAGTATTTACATCACGGGTTCTTGAAGCCTGACATTTTCCTAGGGACTTAGCGAGGGTGCTGCAGTATTCCGTGTGCTGGCTTTCTCACTTTGCAGCCACACCAGAATGTGGGACAGTGAGCTGATGTTGTTACAGCTCTACCCTGGTATATACCACACTCTGCAGTCAAAGACAGAAACTATGGCAATGTAGGGAACGTTGGATATGATTAATAACAGGCATCCCCATCTCAGAGCTCATCAGGACACACCAAGGTGCTAACACCGAAGCTGAGAATAGTAAGTATATGCTGACGTGCCTTTGTAAAACATGTGTTCACATGGACAAAGACAGGAAAAAGAAACTAGCTGTGTTAGGGAGCATGTAGAATTTTCTTAATTTCTTAAACTTTTAAAAAATACCTTCCTCACCCCCTTCTTCCTTTCCTCTTTTCTTCTAATTTTTCCCTCCTTCTCTCCCTTTCTCTTTTGTTAAACAGCTTTATTGCATTATAGCCGACATATGGAAGCTACACATGATTAAGCATGTAGCTTCTAAGTTTCCACGTGTGTGTACATCCATGAAACTCTTCCTGCCATCAGGACAGTGACCATTTGACCCTCCCACAAAGTTCTCTTAGGATCCTTTGCAATCGTGCCCTCCACCCCTTCCTGCTTCCCCTCGCCACACCAATCTGTTCTTATTTATGGTAGTTTACTCTACATATAAATTTCTTTTTTCTCTTTATTTATTCTACGTGTCTTTTACATCACATATCTTGGTCCCATTCATTTCCCTGCCCCTTTGTATCTGCCCTCCACTCCTGTACCCCTCCCCCAAATAACACAAAATTTAAGAGAAGAAAAGGAAAAAAAATAAGAAGGGGAAAAAATTAAAAAAAATCTCATCACGGAAGCTGCAGTGTGACACAGCGAGTCACTCAGTAAACTCCTTTGTTCATGTATCTTTACTTGCAAGTGCTCATTGCAGAGTCATTGGTGTGGTTCGAGGCCTCTGGTTTCGGTTACACTATCCAGGCTGGGCTCTCACTGGGCCTCTTCTTGGATATCCTGTTGTTGTCCTGTGTTATGGAGATCCTGTAGTTTTGGTCTGCAGGTCAGGTCCCTTCATGTGCTCCAGCAGATCATAGATAGGGTGGATGTTGGAGCAGGTCAAGTCATAACCCTGGTTCTGGGCCTAGTCCACTGCAGGGTTGGTTTACCTGACAGTTTCTCCCCTGTCCTCACCACCAGAGTGAGTTCTCTGGCATTGCCCTGGGCTAATTAACCTCTTGCAGCAGTGAGTGAGGGGTGAGATCAGTTCTCTTGCTATCATGCCCTCAGGGTCTGCCCTCCCACACCTACATCATTGGGCCAGCTCTATTGTGTTACCCCTGTGAGGTACAGGGGATACTCTCCCAAGTACTGCAGCTGGTGAGAGTCAGGGACAGCTCTCCCACTCTTAAGACCCCATAGCCAGCTCTTTCACCTGGATGGGTGGGGGTTGGGAAGGAGGGCATCTTTCCTCCACCCATGTTGCCACATATCAGATGAGTAATGGGGACAGTCCTCCTTTGCTTACAACCTTGGGGTTGGGTCACCCTTACCTCCAACTACCCAGGCAGCTCTACTGTGCTGTCTAGGTAAGGAGCAGGGCCCACTTTTCTGAGTGTTGCAGCTGGTGAGGGGGAGGGTCTGTTGTAGGCAGTGAGGGGTAAAGGGGGCATCTCTTCCCCACCCAGACCACCTCATGACAGACTAGTAGTGGAGGCAGCTCTCCTATGTTCACAACTTTGGGGCTGGCTCACCCACACCTTTGCCAACAAGGTCAGCTCTTTTATGTTACCCAGGTGAGGTGCAGGGCCTGCTCTCCCAAGTGTTGCAGCTGATATGGGGCAGGGCCAGCTCTCCCACTCTTGAAACCTCAGGGCCAGTTCTCCTACCTGCCTCAGGGGTTGATGGGTAGAGGATGAAGTGGAAGAGGAAGGAGAGCAACTCTCCCTGACCTATGCTACCACAAAACAGATGGGTGATGGGGACAACTCTCCTGTGCTCAGTACATCGGGGCTGGCTCACCCACACCTCTGCCAGGTGCACTTTACAAGCATCACCCGGATCCAGTTCTACAACATTACTACCATCCCCAAAACTTACTCTGTGCTAGTTTGTATTCAGTCGCACTCCCAGCCCAGCCTCAGCAAGCTGCTCTCTGCTTTCTGTCAGTATAGATTTGTCTTTGTGACTTTGCACACAGATGTCAGATCATATATAGTCTTTTATACTTGGCTTCGTTTGCTTAGTTGGCATGCTGTTGAGGTGTGATCATGTTGTAGCATGTGTCAGTGGTGTTTTACTCTCTACTGTCAAAAATGTATGGATGCCTCACATTTTGCTTATTTTCAGTGACTGGGTTGTGTCCAGATACTGGACATTAGGAATAATGCTGCTGTGAATATTTGGATCCAGCCTTGGTGGAGTCATACATTTGTATTTCTTCTGAGTGGATATCTGAAAGTGTAATCACGAAGTCCAATGATAAGTGTGTTTAGATTTTTAAGAAACCAACAAACTTCTAAAACAGCTGTTCAGGTAGTGTCGTGGTTTTAATGAGGATGATCCCCATAAGCATGTGTGTTTAAATACTCGGTCCCCAGTTACCAGAACTATCTGGGAAGGATTAAGAGGCATGGTCTATTGAAGGAGGTATGATAATGAGGCTTCAAATGCCTCCTATCATCTCCACTGTGCTCTCTCTGCTTCCTGTTTGTGCTTTAAGATGTGAGCTCCCAACTGCTGCTACATCACCATGCCTACCTGCTTGCTGCCATCTTCCTTGCCATGATGCTGTCCCTTTGGAACCACAAGCCCCAATAACTCCTTCCTTCTAAGGGTTGCTTTGGTCATGGTGTTTTATCAGAGCAATAAAAAAACAAAAACAAACCAACACAAACTCTGAAAACAGGGGAGTATTATCACTACTGTCATCTCTATTGTATTAGTGTATGCAGAAATTTGTACACGACCATAAATCCTGTAGGATCTGGAGATGGCAACTGCAGCTTTGCCATCCCAAGCCTGCCTCTGCTGTCTCTGCACAGAACATTGGTGATGACTGCCTCTGGAGCTGCTGACAGTTTTCGAGAATAAACCTTGCCTACACCCCCTGTCTGAACTTTGTCTCAGCAATGTTAGAGAATATGCTGTTCAGTTCTGTCCATAGGGAGTGGACAGAATCCCTGTGCTGTTATTTTTCATCTTTGCTTGTAAAGTGGATCCATAAGTAAATTACAGGAGGCTGAAGCATTTTCGTTTTTGTGCTCCTTCCATGAGAAATGTGAAAGAGCCTTGGTAGTGTTTTCAGCTGGGATTTGTAAGCCCCCCCTGCCCCCCACCAGTGAAAAATCCCTGTTCTTGGAACAAGATCCATCTTCTTAGGATGAAATAACATCCAAGCTACTGATTTAGTCTTTGTGCCTGCTGGATTTCTTTCTAACACAGCAGCTGGTAGCCTGCAGTACACACGCCAGTGATGGTGTGTGGGCTGCCAAGGACTCAGGAGCCAATTGCTCAAAGGACCCTTTGCCTCTGGCTATTAGTTGCTTCCTTCTGATTTTAAAGGTTGCCATCATCGTCTGCCTCTACCGCTTTCACGATCTGATATGACCACCATGCTCTGCATTTTTCACTTCGTTGAGGATTATGAAAGAATGTAGAGAGCCGCCTTCTCCATATTCTGACTAGAGTGGGAGGAAGTGTCATCAGGACTCGAGGTGAACATATTCATGATTGGTTGAAGGCATGCTGGGTGTGGTTCCTCAGGCTATGACTACCTTTAGAGAAGGCTGACCAGAGCTGAGGCTGACCAGAACTGAGGCTGTGGTGAGGCTTTACAGGACTCTCTGAGTTCTAGTGCTACATTCACAGGGCCAGGTTGTCTTCTAGGTGATGCTGCCCTGGAAATGCAATTTACTAAAAATACAGACATAGCCATGATCCTGACTTGCTTCCCAAATCTTAGGCCTTGAATCACGCCTTTCCGAAGATCCTTGTTTTCCAGAATGCTGTTGCAAACCTACGGACTAGGCACAGGTGTTGTGTTATCTGTGCATTCTCTTATCACAGGCCTTACTATGTTATAATGTAAGACTGGCTTCTCTCAGACTGTATAGCCTAGCTTGGCTTCATATTAATAATCTGATGATGATGGGTGAGTTCTGGGATTACACAGGGTACTGTCACACTTGGCCATCCTCCCCCTCCCCCCCCCCTTTTTTTTTTTATAAAGATCTTATTTTTCTCTTCATTCTTGATCCCCCTGCTTATATTATTGTAATAAAACTTGGCATGTTAAAGCCAGACACGTTAAAAATTAGTTCTTTGGGAGTTTGGTACCATATGCTTTGATCATATTCATCTTCCCCCAAACTTTTCTCAGGTCCACACCCCCTTCCTTCTCCATCCAACTTTGTGTCCTTAATAAAGAAAAACAAAACCTTCAAGGCACTCTTGTGCTGCCCAAATATTCTTGTCTTTGTGGTCCTCCTTCCATTCATAGTCAACTTACCAGGGGCTGCAATACACTCTTACAGAAAACACTTTCCTTCTCCCAGCAGCTAACAATTGCCAACACCCCCTGCCCCCCACCCAGCAGCTAGGCACTTCTTGATTACTCAATTGTAACTTTTTTTTACAGTTACAATTTACAGTAACTCAATTGTGCCTTACTGCAATTCCCTAGAAGAGTTACAGTGATAAGCTCCTCCCCCTTTTTTTAAGTTAAAGAAACAGATTTAGGAAAAAGTTACAGATTTTTCACCCCCAAGGTGACAGAGCAAGTTGGCCGAGGCAGAGCTTGAACTCAAGTGTGCCCTGCTCTAAGAGCCATGCTGTGTTATCCTATGCTCTGCGTGCTTGTGTGTGTGTGTGTGTGTGTGTGTGTGTGTGTGTGTCTAGATGCACAAGCTGTTATGGTTGATGTTAACCTTGGGCATAAGTATTACCTTTTTTAATGTATGGTATCATTTTACATGTGATATGTTTTTTCATAACTGTAAATGGCATTGTACTACAGGTCTTGATTGTCCTCTTACGTCCCTCTCTCAGTGCTGTCTACGTGGCTACCAACCCACCAAGTTAATTGTTTCTGACTCCTACACACTTTACCCTGGCTATCCACCACGCCCCATTGACCCATTCTCCCATTGGGAGGTTTCAACTCATGACATCAACGACACAAGATCTTATCTGTACGTCTTTAGGAACCAGTGCCAACACTTCTCCTGGAAACGTTCTCAGGGGTGTATCTCTGAGTCAAAGGGCGTATGAGTACTTTATTTCAGCAGGCGTGCAAGGTCTATCCAGAATGATAGTGCAGTTTGGCACTCCAGCCAGCAGCAGGAAGAATCCCTCCTTTCACATAATTTTTTGTTGTTTTGAGGAATGTCGAATGCTGTGATAGACTCCCAACCCCTTATCCATTGAAGATACTTTTGAAGACCCCTTGGGGATCTTTGCCACTAAAGATGGTGCCGAACTTTCTACATACTATGTTTTTCCTATGGTAAAGTTTAATATGTAAATGTGGCAAGTAAGAGGTTAACAACTATTAATGATGAAATAAGGAGAATTGTAACTGTGATGTGATATAAGTTATGTGAATGTGGTCTCTCTTAAAAATGGTCCAGCACTCACCTTTCTTCTTGTTGACTGTGGGTAACTGAAGCTGCAGAAACTGAAGCTCTGGATACATAGAGGCAGCTAAATCTTACTGTTGTTGATTTTTTTCTTTTTCTTTTTGAGACAGAAGCCGGGCAGTGGTGGCACACACCTTTAATCCCAGCACTCAGGAGGCTGTGTAGCAGTCAGTCTTGGTTGTCCTGGAACTCACTTTGTAGACCAGGCTGGCCTCGAACTCACAGAGATCTGCCTCTGCCTCCCAAGTGCTGGGATTAAGGTGTGTGCCACCACTGCTCAGATTATTGTTGTTTTATAGGTATATTTCTGGTTATTAATAAGCATGGATGCCTCTTCTATACACCAGTCCATAGGAGTCACACTGTCTGTTGGTGTTGTGTGTGAGTGCACACATATACATGTGCATTCCCTTGTACAATCTAGCTAATTGTTTCTTGTTTTTAAAAATATAGCTAGTGAACCTGGCTGTCACTCATGTCTTACTGAATGGAAATCCAATCAGTCTTTGCCTTGTGATTATAGCTTTTGGAATGTTCTTTAAAAATCCACCCCCAACTTTTTGGCCATAAGGTTATTGTTATTATCTAGTTGTTTTATAATTTTATTATTATTTCTAATTAATTCTAATATTTTTTGAGTCAGAGTCTCGTGTAATCCTGGCTGGCTTCAAACTCACTGTGTAGTTGAAGATGATCCTCCTGTCTCCACTTCACGAGTGCTGGGCTTACAGGTCTGCCCCTCCATGCCTAGTTTTATGCAATACTGGGCAATAAATACAAAGCCTTCTTCATAGTGAAGCACTTTCCCGATGGAGCTATAGCCTCAGTTTGGTTTTATAGCTTTAAATGCTTTCTTTGGGATTTTTTATCCATGTGAACTTGCCTGTGAATGAAATCAAAGCACCAGGCCATACTTTGTCTCTCTACAAACTCTGACTTTCTTGTAGAGTACCTTTAATAACCTGCCTTTAGACATCATTCACATTTGTCATGTTTCCAAGAGCAAATGAATCTGCTTTTGCTGTAATTTCTGATGCTTACTTTGTAACTTAGTTTGCCTCAGTGTCTGCTAGAGGTATTTTTTCCTTTCTACCTTTACTACTTTTTTTTCTTAAATTGAAAACTTTTCATACTCTATATTCTGATCAGTTTTCCCTCCCCCAACCCCTCCCAGGTCCCCCCTACTTTCCCACTCACCCAACTCCATTATCTTTCTTTCCCTTTAGAAAACAAACAAAAACAAACAAGTCCCAATTAAAAAAAAAGAAAGAAAGAAAAGGAAAAAAAAACCCAAGAAACACACACAGGAAAAAAATAACCCATAAAAACACAAAATCAAAAACCATAATATACAAGCAAAAGGCCAGTAAGACAAAAACCAACCAACCAAACAAACAAAAAACAAAAAACCTAAACAAAGAAATATGAGACTAAAAACCTTTTCACAGAAACATTTGTTCATTTCATATTGTCCATCTATTGATGGGTATGAGGCCTTCCTTAAGTGTGGTTTGTATACACAGTGAGACTCTGTTGGAGAAAACTAATTTTTCCTTTGTAAGTGGTTGTCATTTGGACATAGCTTATTGGTTAGGAATGGGCGCTTATGTCCACTTCCCCTCTCAGCACAGGAGGATGATTTGTTGATGTAAATTCCTTGTTTCTCCATGATATTTGATTGCTTTTACCTCCTCTGTCTGTGGGGTGCCTGGCCTGTGTCTGATACTAACTACATCTGGTTCACGATATTGCTCTACCAGTATCCATAAAACTATTTGAATTGATTAATGATCTCCTTTCATTGATTAGGTGGGAAATGTAATAATGGAGGTCAGAATTTAAGCCACCTTGTCTTCTCTTGAGGGAGAGGGACAGCAAAGGCCATGAAGTTGATCCCTCCAGAGACTGCTGTGGCTTTGGTTAGATAGAGTTCTTCCTACAGCTCACTGGGGAATGGTCATTCCCAGTGGGAACTAGCTTCTGCATGGGGCTTGCGAGATGGCCACGCACAAGGGCCGGTATCTCCGGTCTCCAGGAGAATTTCAAGGGAAAACATGAAAATTTTCATAACAAAAAGTTTACAGAGAGGAAAATAAACTCCGTCAATTTAATTCATATATTTGAATTGTGGTTTGTTGAATGTTGAATTGGAAACAGGTATAGAAAAAAGATTTATGCTAAAGAAATGACTCGGTCGCCATCTAGTGGCCCGACACCCAAAAGTCACCATGTTAGGCATTGTAAGAAAGCTTCCAAGTAAAATCAATACTCATCCCTAAAATGAGTTATCACTCTATTTAACGATGAGGAAACAGAGTCTTAGGGGAGCTGAGCACTTTGCCAACACCACAAATATAATGCTGTACTCAATAAAACTGCATCTCTGGAGTTTCTGTTGCAACATTTGCAAGGAAGATCATCTTCCAGAACCATCCTGTTGGTAGTTTGAATCCTGCCACATTTTGGTGCAGTTCAGCCTACACATCAAAGACTGATTTTGGGTCCCTGCTCATTTTCATAGGAAGTAGAAATTTATGTGAAGTCAAAGAACCCATAAAAACTTTTAGCATTAGAGACCCAAGAAATATTTGAAAAGTATAGTTACCTCTCTCAAAAACCTTCACTGGTCAGTTCTGGCAAAATGTTTGATGGGAGCTGTAACAAAATACCCGAGACTTGACAATGTAAGGGAGGAGAGAATTATTTTGGTGTACAATTTCAGCAGCTTCTGTTGATGGTCACTTGGATCCATCACTGTGGGCCTGTGTGGTGGCAGAGTGTTGTGGTCGGGAGGGACTCGTGGAGAAGAGCTCCTCAGTACATTGTGATTACTAGGAGGGAGAGTTAGAAGGGTGGAAAAGGGGTGTGGGAAAGACCAGGGTCCCACATACCCTTCAAGAACATAACTTCCCCACCTACGGATGTACTTCTTCCAGCCAAGGTCCTTCTGATCCATTCAACAATGAACTTAGCAGTGCATTCATCCATTGAGCCAATAATCTCTCAGTTCTGCCATGATCTGGGAATAAAGCTGTTAACACCTAAGCCTTCCATGGGACCCTTCAGACCCCAAATGACCCTTATCAAGGCTAAGTAGTGGCTACACAGGGATGATGTCATATCTCTTCTACTCTTCTGTGAGACTGAAAATTTCCAAAATCAAAACTATAAAGGGAGCCAATCCATCAAGCTCTTTAAATGATTATATTTGCTACGGTGCATGAAGAAAACACCCAGGTCTGTCAAGAAAAGACTGACTTGAGACGCAACAAGGGGCTTCCCCCCCTCCCCCATGCCATGGACACATCTATGGCAATCAGAAGTCTCTGGAGGATTTTAAGTAGGTGGTATGAGTGTGTGCAAGCATGTGTGTGCTCAGGCATATGTAGTTCAAGGGCACAAGGTTTCACATGTCTCTTGCTCACAAAGTAATGACGTTAGAATAAACAACGTAGCTGTAGTTCAAAGGTCGTTATTGAAAGCCGTGCTTCAGTGGTTTGGGTGGTGCTAGGGTGACCAACTCTCTTGGTTTGTCTAGGGGAAGGGTTTTCTGATGAATGCCCTTAGGCGTGGCTGAACTGTGCAATGACTGAGGCCCTGGGCTAAGGCTGGGTAAATGAAAGATGACCTAATCTTCCAAGGAGAAAGTGAATGATTTCCTTTGGTCAGAGGCTGCATGAGGTGGCATAGAGAATAGTTCTAGCCCACATAGTCACCTGTGTTTTCAGCTTGGACTTTGGAGCTCATTTACTGATATGTGGGGACTGATTTCCTAGGCTCTAGAGGGTTGCCCTATTACAGATACTTAGAGACATGAAAAGCCATCTGGCTTATCTCTTGTGACTAAATACTTTATAGTCTGTGCTTCCCTTGGACTCTGTCTATTACTTATTGGTTTCTGAGGTATTTTTCTGGGCCTTTGAATGCAAAGACAAACACACTTTTTTTTCCCACTGAATGAGCAAGTATGGTGTGTGTGGTGGTCCTCCACTATGGAGCACAATGAGAAAGAAAGGGGGCTTGTGTGGTTCTTGGTCTTTTCTAAGAGAAATATTGCTGCCTTTTTTCCTGTGAACATTTCTGTCACTTGTGATCCCTGCTGCAATCGGGACCTCAGTGTATCATCCACAAAATGGTTTGAATAAACCAAAGATTCATTTTCATTCAAAGGCTCTAAACAAAAGATGCAAATAGTCGTTTTCTCTAGGGAGGCAGGGCGTAAGAGGACCCTTTTCTGATTTGCAGCATCTTCTCTAATGTGGGTCTTTGAAGATGCTCAGTGGAAAATTCCCATGTCTTCCAGCCTTGATCTCTGCTAACTGACCTATTGAGATCAAGAGATTTTCTCCATGTTCTCCCCTTCCTCTGGTAAAAGAGCAAAAGGGAGGAAGGCGAAGATTTAGAAAACATTTATATTTTGCAGGGTAGAAGTTTTAATTGTGGTCATTTGAGGCTTACTTTACATTTCTGACTCCACCCACAGTGTACAGACTCTCCCTACCCTACTCACACACAGAGTATTTTCCAGATATAATTTAGTCAGTCTTCCCATCTCAGACAGTTCACTCATATAGGAATCAAGTTTTATTAGCTTAATCTTTGAATTTCTGAACATATATTCATTTGAATGAATACATGCATCAGTCTTCATATGTTGCTTTCTAGTATATTATACACTTACAATTACCTTTGAGCCTCACAGCTCTGGAAGTGGATATTATGATTATCTCTATTTTCCAGACGGGGAAACAGGTTCAGAGTATCCATGATCACCATAGCAGAAATCCAAGTCTAAAGCTTTGACATCAAAGAGTATGTTTTTCACATAGTCCACTAGGACTCTCAACCTCACACATCATCATATAATACACTAGCCTGTTACTTCGTCATGGAAAGAACACAAAACAAAAGCTTTGCCATGCAGGGTCAGACACAGGAAGAGAAATCGTCTGGCCTGAGGTTCAGCGTAGCGTGGATAGTTGGCAAAGATGTGACGATTTGAAAGTTGCAGACGATGCCTTCAGATACTCTGAGACTGAAGCTGTGGACCTCTTCTTGTTTGTTACTGTTGAGTGAGTGGCTTCAGAGTGTCTTTCAAAGCATTAGGCCCTGTGCCGGCCCTTAACACCCTTCATAGTGGAAACTGAAACTAGATGTTTTATTCTTACAAAGAACTGGAGGGCTAGGTTTTTTAAAAGACAATCTTTTGTATCCTCTTCAGGCTTCATACTTGCTGTTTAGCTGAGGATGACCTTGAGCTTCTGGTCCTCCAGCCTGTTGCTTTCAAGTGATGGGATTACAGGCTTGGGCTACATGCCTGGTTTATGCATGCTAGAGTGTGGTTCTCTCCTTTCACTATGTGAATCCCAGGAATTGAATTTAGGTCATTCTTTACCTGATGAGCCACCTCACCAGCCCTAATTTTATTTTTCACATTGATTGATATTGATTGATTGATTGTATATGTATGGGTGTGGGGTAGTGTGTGTGTGTGTATGTATGTGTGCTCAAATGTAAGTATGTCACAGAGCATGTGTGGAGGTCGGAGGACAGCTTGGGAGTTGGTTCTCTCTGTAGGGTTGTGTCTGAAAGGTTTAAAAAGGAATGGGAACGAGCTGGAGAAATAAAAAGCGATAAAGTACTGGGAAAACTGAATGGCAAAGGTTGTTACTCTGTGCATTGGTGATTTGCAGTGCAAACGGGCTGCCACGAAGGATCTACAGCTGCGGCTTGGGAGAAATCTGAACTCCTCCTCTCCTCCCCCTCCTCTTTGTACAGGCCAGGCACTAAGAATATATTTTACATTTTTTTTCCCGAAGACAATGTTTCTCTGAGTAGCCCTGGGCTGTCCTGTAATAGACTAGTCTAGCCTCAAATTCAGAAATCCGCCTATCTCTGCCTCCCCAGTGCTGACTTTAAAGGCATGTACCATCATACCTGGCATTGCTTTACATTCTTAATGGTTAAACAAACTCAAGAGCAGGATAGTATTTCCTGACATTTGAAAAGGATATGAAATTCAAATTTTAGTGTCCATAAATAAAATTGTGTTGGAGCATAGCCACACCCATTCTTTTAAACATTGTCTCTGACAGTTTTTTTTTCACTCCCTCATGAGTCGAGTCCCTGTGACAGATTTTTTTTTTTTTTTTTTTTTTGTGCCTCACAGAAATTAAAGCATCTACTGTTAGGCTTTTGGCAGAAAAGCTTGCTGACCCCTGACCTAGTGCCCTATTTTGTTCAAATCAACACTGAAACAGTTCCTAGGCAGTTAAAACTGGAATGCTTGCTGCCTGGCAACCATTTCTCTTCTTGCCCAGTGGAGATGCAGGGGTTGAAGGCTTTAGGGCATCTGCCTTCCATTTTTCACTTTCCACCCAAGTAGAACAAACTACTACTGAACTTGTGCTCACATTCTGTTCCCAAGTCTGAGAAGTGTCCAGGCCCGGTGCTCCATGTGTCCAACTGGGTCTGAGTGGGCTCTGGACATTGTGAGTTTAGCGGTGGATGTTATGATTTATAGAGGCTCAGAGATAGAGTCACAAGCCAATATCCCACACTAATAAGAGCAGAGCCAGGACTTGGACATGGTTTCCTGCCTGTAGGGGATACAAAGGGTGGGTGTGCCACTGTACAAGAGGTCCCAGAAGATTTCCTATTGACTTTCCACTCTGGGGTTCTTCTCTGCAACCTGGCTTACTGCAGAGTCACACCCAAGCCCAGAGAACCATAGACTCTCTTCGCTTTATATCACTTTTTTGAAAAAGTTTTATTATGTTTATGTGTATGAATGTTTGCCTGCATGGATGTATGTGTATCATGCGTGTACCTGATGTCCAGAGAGGCCAGAAGAGGGTTTCAGATTCTCTTGGACCAGAGTTACAGAGGGTTGTGAGAACTGAACTTGAGTCCTCTGCAAGAACAGCAATTGCTCTTAACTACTGAACCTCTTCTCTCCATCCCTTTTTTGCATCACTTAAAATTCTCTCTCTCTCTCTCTCTCTCTCTCTCTCTCTCTCTCTCTCTCTCTCTCTCTCTCTCTCTCTCTTCCTGATGCAACTTGAGAGAGTGAGCATTCATAAAACATTATGTATGTGTTAGGGTAGGCAGATCATCCCACAAAAGATCACCACTCACGTATGCAAAAGCAAGAGCGTTTATTTCTTGAGAGAAGAATTCCTGCATGCAGGGGTCAGTCACACAACAAAATGGTGACAACCCCCCAAGAAGCTCACAGGCTTCTTTTATAGATAGCTGGGAGAGGACTAGGTCATTCTAAACACGATTGGCCAAGCAAGCAGCAGCCACACGAACATGTTTCTGATTGGCTGGGGCTGTAAGTGCTGAATCATGCCTGGTATGCAATTTCATCCTCATCTGCCTAATCACAAAAGGCACTGAAACAGAAATTGAGACCTAAACAAAAACTGAAACTTAACTGAAACTCAGGCCTCTAGGGCTGGGAGAAGCCCACCATGGTGCTACTATGGCCTCTCATATGTATGTATAAATAACATACATACATCATGTGTAAACATAAATAAATATATACATAAATTATGTCTTTTATATATAAATGAAAGATGAACCAGAACATTTTATTTTCTCAATGGAGGCTGAACATACCTACACAGAGCACCTTTGCTCTACTCACCCTTAACCAGGAATCATGCTATTCAGAAATCCTTATTTTGCTGGATGTGAATGAAGTACTGAGCCAGAGCTGTTGGAAGAAAACTTCCAACCTCAACCTGGCCGAGACAGACTTTAAGCTCTTAGCACCCTTTACCTTTTCTTTCACAGTTTCTTCTCCCCAAGCTCCTCTTCTCACTCCATTCCTACCCAGACCTGTCTGCTCTCAGTCACAGAATATTTCCATCTTCTTTTTATCAGTAGAAACTTCTACTACCTCTTGCCAGAGGACACAGGAGGTGAGCATTTCCCTGAATCTGTTGCTTCTCCTGCAGCTGGCAGCTCCTGGTCTATTTAGAAAAGGAGGCAGAGAGCCTTTTATCCAGGGACCCAAGTCAGAGGACACAGGAGGGAATGAAAAGTGAAATTACCTGTAAACTTAAAGACACATAGAAGCCATCGTGGAACTACTCAGATCCCTGCCTGCTGCTGTAGGTGCCTGCAAACAAGGCGGTGCCCTTTCTTCAGAACATGCCCAGAGAGGGATGATCCAGGTTAGTATCTTGTCAGGAGCCATGCTAATGTACTATCAACTCCAAGTCAATTTCCTGCTTCTTTTGTGATGTGTTAGCATATATAAAGCGGGTGTGGAAGATCTTTGTCAGCATCCACTACTTGAAAAATGTTTTTTTTTTCCTTCTCTGTTCCATAGGAATTGGAATAAATTTTTGCAATCTAATATTTATCTCTACTATAAAAACTGTAAGAAGGGAATGATCACTTAAATAAATAAGGTATCACTTAAAAAATCAAACAATGCATTTTCACAATTCCAGGTGTTATGATTTATTACATAGGCTGGGGGTGGGGGCTAGGGTATCTGAGAGTGCAGGGAAACATGCTGGGCAGATGCAGCAGCGGTGGTGGTGGTGGCAGCCAGTAACACACAACGCAGACACTGCATCCATGTGGAGCGTTTATTATAATAGAGAGATAAAGAGGCAGAGAAACAGAGAGTGGGGGAGAGAGAGAGAGGGGAAGGGAGAGAAAGAAAGAGGGGTGCACACCTCATGGAGGAAGAGGAAGGAGAGAGCAAGAAAGGGGTGGATTTTTTTCTTAAAGAGAGACCTTTATGTCAGGACACAGGGCGACACCAAGGGGCAGGTCAAAATACTGACATTTCTCTGTTTTGAATTATCATAAAGAGAGGTGAGTTATGGGAGCAAGTGGGGGAACAAGGGCGTTGAATTCTCGAGGCTACTTCAAGCTGACAAGAGGTGAAGTGGGGAGGGGGGTATGCTGGGCGTCACACATGGCAGGAGGCAGGAGTGAAGAAGCATTGTTAGCTGTCATCATGGAAATCTCTGGCGTGGAGATCTCAGGCATCTGTTCCTTGAGGTTGCTAGGAGAAAAAAAATAGATTGTTATCACTGGCCTTAGGAGCTGTGTTAGCCGTGGATAGAGTGATAACTGCCAAAAAGAATGGAACAGGGAAGTGCCCGGTTGTACAGAAGAGGCAAGAGTGAACGAGTGAGACACGAGAGCAGGTATGCCCTTCATTGCGACATCTTGGAAGCCAGGTTCCAGTTGCTGGGCAGGTGCCCGCCTGAGCTTGGGGAGGTGGCACCAGCAGTGAATTCAAGGATGTGTTCTTCAGGACTGTAGGAGCCATCACATCTGCCATTTCTCTGGAGGTGGGGGTGCTTCCATCCCAGTTGGCATCCTCAGTTGGCGCTTGGCATCCCCGGAACTGGTGCCAGCTGGTGCAGGGGCTGGTGTAGCTGGAGAGCCCTTGGCCCAGGCAGGAGGAGGGAAACTGCAAAATATTCTTGAAAGTGGATGACGTCAAAATGGGATCTGGAGACTGTTAATTTTTATCAGAGGAGATATTTTGATGTAGTAACAGAACTTCCCCAGGGAACCTGTAGGTATCTGTAAGACAGCTGGAATAGATTTACATATTAGCCAAAGGGTTGAAAATCCAGAGACATTTAAAGACTTTTAAGAACGATTTGTAGTCAGTGTTGTATCAGTTTATCAAAGCTGCATTTATCAGTATTGAAGTTTTGAACCTCTGGAGTTATATCTGATACCAGTCTATCCTGTACTATGAAGTCTGTGAATGAGGCATAGCTGTCTGTAATTTTAATTGGAAACTTATTAATGAACTGTCAGTAATCTTGGGATTAGGACTGTCAAACTGATACACCCTAGTCATCAAACATTGCCATATCTGAGAAAGATAAATTTAAGAAGTGAGACAGCTTTCCAGCTACCTAGGCAGCAATTCCAAGTCTCTCTGTGGTCATTGTGGGGGTAGGGGGTGGGGGGATAGGGAGGTGGGGTGTGGGGTGTGTGGGAGTGTGTGGGGGGGTGTGGGGGTTGGGGTGGCAGAAGCCCCAAAGGAAGCATTTGTTCAGCTGATAGGCCCAGAAGATCTGACAGATTTTTCTGTGGAGTAGGAATTTGGGAAGGTCGTCCTACCTGTCTTGGCAGAGAGGATAATCTATTCCCGTTGCTCCTCTTTATTCATGGTCTGGACAGTATCTCAGCACTTTGCTGCATGGCTGGCCTTGCCATAAGCTTCCAGGTGAAGGTTCTTTGGCCATCTATCTTCCTTGGAGAAGATACAGGATGCTGCTGCCAGAAGCTGCCATGTCTCTTTACCATAAAAAGCTTTTATATTAAATGCCATATTCTCAGATCTCTACAGGTGTTTGAGGACTGGGGGAACAAAATCTGTTAGATGTTTTTTTTTTATAACTTTGAGAGCATATATATGACTTAAATCTGAATATACAGGTTTCCAGATTAGTTACAGCTTAATGAAGTTAGCAAGGACAGGGGGGCTAACCTTTGAGTATAGCCAGATTATAATCTTGAATAAATTATATAGAAATAATTATTTCTTAAGCTGTCTCCTGAGAAGGCAAAGAAGATTGATAGGAAAAGGTCCCATGGCCAAATGAGAACAGGAGAAAAGGAGCTGGTGAGTCAGGGTGCAGTCCAACTCTGAGAAGAGGACTTTCTGAGAAGATGAAAAGGACCCTCTTGGCCTCTATGCCAGGGTTTCCACCCCTAACCTGCCCTCCATCCTGTCTTGGGAACAGGGAGCACAGGGCAACGTAGCTGCTTCAAGCTGAACTGGGGTGCAGGTGTTCAGGACCCAGGCAATGGGGTATTTATCATATGACCTAGTAGTAGAGAAAGAAAATAATTATGTTTTGCTGAACTGATCCACCATCAACCTTCAGCAGGTCCATGTCTCATAGGTTGAAGTCAGTAGCCGATGCCTGAATATGTCAGTCAGCCAGTTTCAACCCACTGAAACAGATGCAGGCTAGAGACAAGGGTTAAAATTTATGAATTTATTTGGAGCCTTTTTGGCCCATGGTCTTAGTAATTGGGAAGAGCAGGAGCCCCAAGACCAGGAGAGAAAGATAGATAGATAGATAGATAGAGAGAGAGAGAGAGAGAGAGAGAGAGAGAGAGAGAGAGAGAGAGAGAGAGAGAGAGAGAAATTGCCATCCTTAGGAATAGACATGTGAGAAAGACTCCTGAACTGGAGCAGGGATGGGACATCTGAAAAGCAGCAGTAGACTCATACCTATAGGTTTAAAATCCCGAGCTTGTGACCCAAATAGTATCAGAGTTGTATTAATGTTAAAATCTGAAATTTAAAATCTTAAGCATTAGTGCTGCTACCCTATCCTGGCATAGGAGCGTGCTGTCCCCGCTCACTTGAATGGCTGCCCAGGCTGCAACAGAAATTTCCTCTGCCCAGACCTTGGAGCCTGAGAGACGCAACTCAGGCCAAGGCCGGAGGACTTTTCCTCAGTCCATAAAACAATGGCGAATCAATGAGTGATGGGAGGCAATTCGCTAACCTCCTTCCATACCAATGGCCTGAGCACTGGGTGCCCTGCCCAAGCTGCCTTTTGTAAAGATGGCGATGAGGTCATATGACCTGCCTGTTTTGACCTTAGCTGAGATGGCAGCTAGACCATGTGGTTGCCCTTACGTAAGATGGTGACTTGATCACATGGTTGTCTATATTTAAGATGGCGCCACCTGAACACGTGGTTGTCCCTATGAAATATGGTGGCGAGCATGTGGTCATGTGATATTTTATTTTTTCTTATCAAGACAAACTGAACTGATAAGGAACAGGCAGAGTGAAGCATCCAAAAGTCAATCAGAAAGAAGTTAACGTGGCCATCTCTCACGCCCCAGCAGCGGCAGCAGCAGCAGAGGAAAGGTGGGGTGCTGGAGGAGGGAGGGGTGGGACTCCAAGTGGTGGCCGAGCAGCGAGTGGAGCCCCAGTCACAGGGCAGGAGCCCCGGTCACAGGGCAGCAAGAAGACAGGTTGTTGGAGGGGCTTGGCTTCCCACGGCTCAGCCCGCACGGTGGCGGTGGGGGCAGAAATACGGTGAAGTGATCAAATATTTGTGAAGCTGTCCAAGGGCTGCAGGAGGGAGGAAGAAGGGGCTCGGCGGCCGGTGGGGTGGGGCTCAGGGTTGCACACCCAAGTCCTGAGGGTGGAACAGGCGGTCCTGGCAGCAGAGTCAAAGCAACAGAGAGAAAAGATTTAAGAGAAAGAACAGACAAGGAGGGAAATTAGGAGCAAGGACAGGCAAAGACAGCGAGCTTTGCCTGGCGGGCAATTTTACATGTCCTGGAAAGGAGTCTGGGGACAGGTGATGATGTAACTGCTTAGCGGAGGCTGGAGGAGCACGGGGAGTTGGCAGTGAGGAAGGGGCTGGGATAAGGTAGGCACGTTTTTCCAGAATGAGGTATAATGACGTAAGATAGGCAACGGACCATCGCCACAGAGGCTATGGGCTGTGGAATTCAGAGGGAACAGGCTGCCTCCATTGGCCGTCACTTTGGGGTGGGGGCCAAGGGGCTGTGAGCCCGAAAGACAAGTGGCGCCAGCGAGTGAAACGAGACTGACCTCCAGTGTCCTAGAGAGTCAGTGAGAACGAATGTTGCAAGATATCTAATGGACCATTGTCACAATGGCTATTGGCCATGGAGGGCATAGGCCTGAGGGGCTTAGAACCCAAAAGATAAATGGTACCAGCTCCACAGTCGAGAGAGACGAATCCTTAGTTGTGGGAAAATGGCCAAAAGGGAAGGGAAGAATCTTACTGATCTGATAGGGTGAAGAGTTTCCCATGGTCCTCCAGCCAGAAAAATGGTGGGTGGTGCAGGGTCCCAAAAGCTCCTCAGACTGCTGGAGGGCAGGATAAAGCAGTGAGATTGCCTGGCAATACTGGGGGCTGATGTTATGATTTATTATGCACCATCCTCCTGGGGTATCCCGATAGTACTAGGAAACATGCTGGCAGATGCATGCCATGTGGGCATGGCAGTGACAGTGGCAGCTAGTAATACACAACCCAGATGTTTCAACAATGTGGAGAGTTTATTATAATAGAGAGATGGGGCAGAGAGACAGAGGGAGGGAGGGGGGGTTCACACTTTGTGGGAGGAAAAGTGGAAGGAGAGAGTGAGGAAGAGGTGGAATTTTTCCTTAAAAAGAGACTTTTACGTCAGGACACAGGGCAGCGCCAAGGGGCAGGTCAGAATATTAACACCAGGTAACATATTTGAGTGAGTGAATGTGTGTGTGTGTGTGTGTGTGTGTGTACAGCATGAATCTTAAAAAGTTCTTATTAATAAAATCAAACCCAGACCAGGTATTGGGGTGAATTCTGGGAGATCAGAGAGAACAAGCCACAGCAACCTCACCTGGCCAACTTCTCAGCTGGTCTTGATTCCTCAGACTGTGTCCTTATCCCAATGGCTCTCAGCTGAACTGCTGCTCAAAAGCCTGAAGCTTAACCAGCTGAAAGCTTAACCAGCCAAATGTTTCTTGTTTCTGGTCTTCACGCCTTATATATCTTTCCTTTCTACCATCACTCCCTGGGATTAAAGGCTCACTTTCTGGGATTAAAGGCATGTGTCACCTTGCCTGGCTGTTTCCAATGTGGCCTTGAACTCACAGAGATCCAGAGGGATTTCTACCTCTGAAATGCTAGAATTAAAGGTGTGAGTGGCACCATTTTCTAGCCTTTGTATCTAGTGGCTGTTCTGTCTCTGACCCCAGACAAGTTTATTAGGGTGCACAATATTTTTGGAAACACAATAAGACCGTGTGTGTGTGTGTGTGTGTGTGTGTGTGTGTGTGTGTGTGTGTGTGATTTGTTTTTCTCATCTGCTGTTTCTAGGTGTAATGTACTCCATCACATAAACCTGAGAGGCAAGGAATGCAGAATTATTAGTCTTTGTCTTTGCTGTCAATCTTGGGTTTTATTTGGGAGCTCCCTAAGATTCCTATGTACAGCAGTATTCTCTTCGTTTTCTTCAGTGATTTTCAATTACAAAGTACACACTAGAAGAAATATTCAGGTTCCCATGCTGTAAACATGTGAAACCATGCTGCCAATGTCATTCTGAAGAGTGACAGTGAAGAGGAATGCCTTCTTTCTCCACAGCCACTCCCGTCTAACCCACCCCTTCCCTGTTAGATTCTTCAAGGTAGCCTGGAATAGGTAAACCAGTGGTGGCCCCTCTGTTGCCAGTAAGTAGGTTAGTAAGCATCATAGACATTTTGTCTGGCTTTTCTGCTCACTTGGCACTTCCCCTCCATTTTTGTTTTTCTCTCTTCTTTCTTCATCCCCTCCCATTTGGAAAAAACAAATCTTTCAATTGGCTTTATATGCTTCTATCTTCTTTTTTTTTTTTTTTTTTTTTTTTTTTTTTGGTTTTTTTTCGAGACAGGGTTTCTCTGTGTAGCTTTGCGCCTTTCCTGGAACTCACTTGGTAGCCCAGGCTGGCCTTGAACTCACAGAGATCTGCCTGGCTCTGCCTCCCAAGTGCTGGGATTAAAGGCGTGCGCCACCACACCCGGCTTGCTTCTATCTTCTACCTTCTGCTTCATCATTTAATCCAGAGAAACTTCTTGTGTTACTGGTCTTTACAAACTCTCTCTTTACATACTCTTACCTTTTCATCTCCCTCTTGGGAAACTTCTGGAAGTTGGATGTGACCTTACCACTCCACTAGTAGTAAGCATGGCCTCCACTCTATCCAATCCAAAGTGTCTTCATGTTTCACTCCTTAGGAAGACCTAATATCTTATACCTTAATAGCTGTGGTCAGCTGTTCTTTCCTAAATTCCTTTCTCTGTACGAATTCTGGTTTCCCTAATCCCTTTAGGCCTGGATGTTGTGCCTGATGCAGTCCTCTTTGTACTCTGGGGCTATCAGGGTGTCAAAAGTAGACTGACCAAATAATTTTCTGTCTAGACCAAGATATCTTCAAGGATCAAAGAGTGGTCAATAAATAACAGACAGCAATCAGAGCTTCTCTGGGCTAAACTGAGATCTTCCTCCAATCCTTAGGGCTTCATAGAGAGCAGAGAAGAGTTTGGGCCGAGACATGAATGAATCTGTGTTGAATGAATGGGTCAAGAAACTTTTTTTTTTTTTAAAGTCAATCTTCAAGTTGTTTAGCTATTCCTGCTTAGATTCTCAAGTTAATCCAACTTTAAATTCATGTAAGGATCCAGTTACCCAAGGAGTAGTTAGTGTCAGAGCAGGTTTTGTGTATGGGAAAAGTAAA
The DNA here is from genome assembly GCF_049852395.1 of Peromyscus maniculatus bairdii. NCBI lineage: Eukaryota > Metazoa > Chordata > Mammalia > Rodentia > Cricetidae > Peromyscus > Peromyscus maniculatus. The sequence goes on from NC_134854.1 coordinate 49,031,396, forward strand.
TGAAGAGGTCTGTGAGGAAAAGGCAGAACTGGTTGGATCAGGTCTTGTAAAACTCCCTGGGTCCCAGTCACTGGGTCTACCTTTTAAAGTAAAGATGGACATGGTGCTGAAACCGCCTCCAGGCTCTTCTCAGCCCTGGGTTTCTCAAGATCAGATACACTGACTGGCCAGCTGGGTAAGCAGTTAGGATGAAGTTGCACAGAGTGTTCCAGAAACTGTAGGTATCAAAGATGCTTAACATGGAAATAAATAGAGCCAGTGCGTTGATAATATAGAGAATGAGAGAGTAGGTGGTTGACTTGATGGCATCCAAGTGAGCCTCCATGCCGGAGTCCCTGGAGCCTGTGGTGCTGTTTTTCATGTTCAGGGTGTGCCTCTTGAGTGAGACAATCAGCAGAGTGGCTGCCATGATGAACATGATCAATGGAATGAAGATCCCCACATAATATAAAAAAGCCAGGCTGAGCACATTGATCTCAGAGAAGTACTCCTTCCTTGTGGAGTTGGAGGAAGGGATGGGAACAGAATTGTTCACATACACATTGAAGATGTCTTTTGAGAAGAAGGAGCTCAAGCTGAAGGAAACCAACACTGACAGACTCGTGAGCTGAGGCATCAGCACTATGATTTTCCGCTTCATCATAAGGAACAAAGGGTTAGTGAAGTTTGCAATTTTAAGACAATAGAAGACATTGAGCCAGGCAGCAAACCAGAGGTTACAATAGCTCAGAAACACGGTGGTGGCTTTGAAGAGTCTATATACAAAATTTTGGTTATAAATAATCCTGAAGAATAGACTATAAGTAACATCTACCATTATCCAAATCTGTAACAAGAGCCTAGAAAAACTCAGCATCAACATAAGTTGGTCACCAGTTGGGAATCTTTTGCTCCTGACCCATTCAGTCCCATAGATGACTGTGATGAAGCCATTGCCAGTGATGCCAATGATACAGTCTATTGTAGAGACCACAAAAGTGATAAAGATCTTATACCTGGAATCATGATTGTCAGTAGCAATTGTGGTTACCGTTGCCATTCTGTCTGACTCTGACTTTCAGGTTCCTCACCGTGATAGCTGTTGTATAATCCTCCCCACAGTCAACATCACGGCAAAACTCCCCCTCTTAGTTGACAGCCATGTCCTGTTTTTCTTCATTTGCTTGTCATATGACCACAAGTAAGAGGCTTGACATGCAAATTATGAAAGGATTTGGTTACTGGCTCTGACTCCATTTCATAAACACCCATTTGTTTGGGGGGGGGGAGGTTTCCAGAAGCTTATTAAACCGAATTTACAATGAATGTCTAGCACAGCATCTTCCCATCTCATTTATTTTAGTCCATATTCACTAGAATCCCAAGTTAGGAATCTCAGTGTCCTGTGTATTTTTTAAAACTTATCTCACAAAACTGGGACTACTTGTTATTATTTGTAAAAACATACTGCCGTCTCATGTTTCCTTTCTATGTTGTCCAGGCTAGCTTATGATTCTCTTGCTACTGCTGCCTAAATAGCAGGGATGATAGGCATGCAACCACTGTGCTCAGTCTTCTTGCTTTCTTTCCTATTGCCTTTGTTTTGCCAGAAGATTTAGTTTTACAGTTACCATGCAAGCACAGGACAAACTCATTTTAGCACACACATGAATATCCTTCACTTAGAATGAAGCTTCTCCTGGAAAGGCCTCAAGCAGTACACAGTAAAGACTAAGTGGGATGACGACACAGTCTTCTTCTGAGAAGATGGCTTTGTCAACCTCTGGTTATTGGATAGATGTAGGAGTGTGGAGGAACCTATCTGTCCTGTGAGGACCAGCAGGCTGCTTGGTGTGGGTGCATGCACCTGGTTGCCTGGTCCTCCCAGCAGCACCAGCACCCTTCAAGGCAGCCAGAAGATTTTTACTTTGTTTTTGAGTTTGCATCAAAATTCATTTGATTGAATTTGGTCAATGGTTTTGTGCCATTGTCTTGTCAGCTTGTCACAAGTTAGAGTCATCAGTGAGAAGGGAGCCTCAATCGAGAAAATGCTTCCCTAAAATTGGGTTGTAGGCAGAGCTGGAGAGCTGGCTCAAACATTAAAGGCTAGGCTCACAGCTCACAACCAAAAAATATAAGATTTAGTTGTAAGCCAGCCTGTAGAGCATTTTCTTTATAAATGATTAATGGGTGGGGGAGGGCATAGCCCATTGTGGGTGGGGACATCTTTGAGCTGGTGGTCCTGGTTTCTATAAGAAAGCAGGCTGAGCAAGCCACAAGGAGCAAGCCAGTAAGCAGCACTCCCCCACAGCCTCTGCGTCAGCTCCTGCCTTCAGCTTCTTGCCCTGCTTGAGTTCCTGCATTTTGTAGATGGGAAGCTATATGAACTGTGAATGAAATAAACCCTGTCCTCCCCAAGTTGCTTTTGGTCCCCGTATTTCATCATAGCAATAGTAACTCTAACTAAGACAGATTGCTTGTTTTAAACAAGGAATATGCTTTTCAGTAGAACAGTATATGGCCCAGTTCTCAACACCCATTGACATCCAGATTTGGTGTAAGCTACCATTTGCTTATGAGTTTGTCCTATTAGGTGAAAAGGATGATGAATCATGACTTTCCACAAGCTCACATTAATTTGATTTAAAATAAAGAAGTTAAAAGTTTATTACTATGAAACTGAGTTGTACAGCTGGACGCAGTGGAATTTGCTTATTATTTCAGTATTCAAGATGCTCAAACAAGAGAATAGCAAGTCTGAGGATACACCAAGTTACATACAGCAAGACTGTGTTCCAAACAAACAAAACAAAAATGAAACCCAGCCAAATCATATTGTGTTACTTGATCATGTTTGCATAAAAATACTACTAGACAAAGGTGGATATCACAAAATGACTAAAGTATTCTACAGAGAAAAATAAACCCGAATGTCAACATAGAGACTTACACAAGAAAATTCATAGCTGCTTTAGTCATCACAGACAGCAACAGGAAATAGTATTTCTTGACCAGTCTCACATTTCCTGTAAGAGGCTCACTGGTTTCAGTTACTTCTCCTAGGAGAGGAACAGGGTGATTGTCAGCAGCTTTTACATATTAGAGAGCACCAACCTTTATCTTTTTATTTTGTCTCAACCTATGTAAGTTTACAATAAATCTCACATGTAGCTTTTGATTTCTATCCTTCTGGTACCATTTCTGTTGGCTTTCAGTCATGCCTTTCTTTCCTCTTAGGATGTGAGAGCCAAAGGGCTTGCTAGGCAGGATCTGCCTGCAGCCACAGAGACTTGAGCAAGAGGCAGTGGTTCTGGGGGTGGGTGCTCCGTATCTACACAGGTTGCAAGTCTAAGGTTACCAAATCCAAACCACTCAAAGTGTTCTCTTTGTAGTGGTGCCAACCCATTTTTTTTTTTTAAGTCTGGAGAGCTAGAATGGAGGTTCAATGGCTTGAATGTGATTCCTGATGTCCATATGTTAGAAAGCTTTTCCCCAAATTCAATAATATTGAGATGTGGGATTTAAAAAATATTTTTATTTATTCTTAATAAATATTCTTAGAGAATTTCATAAATCTGTATGATGTAATTTGACCACATCCATCCTCCCGAACTCCTCCCAGATGTCCCCAACGCATTTCCCACACAACGTTATGTCCTTTATAATGACATTCTGAGTCTAACTAGTGCCATGTGAATTTATGTACATGAGTGGAGTGTCATCCTCTGGAGCGTGGACCAGCCTATCAGGGGCCACACAACCAAAGCAAACTGACTTTTCATTCCCCAGTACCTATCAGCCACCAATATTTCCTCAGCTGAGGGTGGGGCACTGTGCGGTCCTCTCTCACATGTGCTGGAATTGTGAGTGACTTAGTCTTGTGCATCCACCACAGATGCTATGAGAGTGCGTGCCATCCGCAGGGCTAGCTTGACTAGAAGACGCTGTTTCCCAGCACTCCTCTCCAACCCCTGACTCTTACAATCTTTCTCCCCTCTCTTCCAAGATGTTGCCAGAAGAGCCTGTGGGGAGGAGGTGTGATATAGTTGTCTCATCTAATTTGAACACTTGAGAGGGAATTTTAAGAGGTGATTGGGTCATAAGAGTTCTGTCCTCATGAATAGATTGATATTATTTCAAGCAGTGTGCTTATTATAGAAATTAGTTCAGCCACTTCCTGCTGACTTTTTTTTTTTCTTTCTGCCTTCTTCCTTGGAAGAATGCAGCAAAAAGGTCTTTGCCACATGAAGAATACCTGGCCTTGTAATTCTTGGATTCTAGAACTTTAATAAATTTCTAGCTGGACAGTGTTGGTGCACATCTTTAATCCCAGACTTAGGAGGCAGAGGCAGACAGATCTCTGGCTTTGAGGCCAGCCTGGTTTGCAGAGCAAGTTCCAGGACAGCCAGGGTGACACAGAGAAACTTTGTCTTGAAAAAGAAAAAAAGAAAAAACAAAACAAAACAAACAACAAGAAAAATTCTAATCTTAATAAATTCCCTTACTGGTAGAATTCTATTATGATAGCATGTTATTGACCAAGATAGGAGGGATCTGTATTTCAGGAAAGATCCTACAATGAACCATGGCTATTAGGTTGAAAAATTTCGTTGGATTTGGAAGAGTATTTAATTAGGGGAAATATTTTTCTCTCCATCAACACATAGATAGAAAATGTCTTTTTGAGTTCAAGAGGAAAAAACAAGAGGAGGAGGAAGAGGAAGGAGGAGCTCTATAGTAGAGACCTGTGTCCTGATCACCTCCTTAAGACTTCATGGGAGTGTCAAAGGTGGACGGGGCTGCAGAAACACCCCTTAGGAAGACTGCTAAACCCTCGTAGCACCCACAGGAAAGAGTTGGAAATCCATTTAAAACTGGTGAATCCCAAAGAGAGCAAGAGGCCGTATCCAGGAAACTTAAAAAGTGGTTCTGACAAGATGTCAACCATTCAGTTAAAGTCAATGGAAGACTGTGGGACAGACTCCATCCCTCTACCTATAACCTCTACCATGCCATGTGAGTATGACACTTAAGGGTATGGATTTCATCTCAGCAAGAGCAGGAAGGATAACTCTTGAGAAAATCCAGTAAGGACATGTATAATAAGGCTGATATAACTAAGAAAACACTAAAATATAATTATACCCTATGGGCACTGTCAACTCATATAAGGGGATTAAGTAAGTCAACATGGGCTTTGAGTGCTGTTGAATTCCCCCTTTGTCATCCCACAATGATATATTGGTCAGTTTTTATATTTTCTAATAAAATTGTTAACAGTTCAGTTTATTTTCGTATTTGGCTTAAATCTTATCTTCCCCCTTTCTTTTACTTAGCTGTAGCTCAGACTCTGTCTGCCTGGATTGGCTGCCATGGGATGGGCTCTTGGACATCCATCTTTCTCTTTTCAAGTCCTAGCTGGTGTGGGAGTCAAGAGAGAGTGTCTATTTCATTAGCTGCTCTAATGGGCATGCTAAGAAATTGAAAGATAATTTATGTAAAAAAGTTTGCTTTTGCATGTTATCCAATTCATATTTAAAATATGTTAATGTAATAATTAACTTTATTTCTTTACCACGGGACTGCAAATTTTTACGACTGGAAATATTTTGGACAGTGTGAAGTACTGCAATAATGAGAAGCAATTCAGAAATTAGCTTTTGTGAAAAGGGAAGCTTTTGAACAATTGGATATGTATCTGTGTGCCTGTGTGATGCCATTTCTGGGATATATGGAGTTAATACTGGACTTACACTGAAACTTGAGTTTTATGTGGCAAGTTATGTAAGGACACAAGCTTTGCATATGCTCATTTGCATTATTCAACAGGCATTGCTTTTTGCTAGAAGTTAAAAATGGAAGATGCCACAGACATTGCTCACCACTTGCACTGAGTTTCCTGGCCAAGCTGGAGACACAGACTTGACAATCAGATACAGAGCAAGCGCATAGTCCACTCACAGCACATAGGGCAGGAGGCTCAGCCACAGCAGAACAAAAGAACTGTTGTTGGTCTGTTGAAAGAAATCAACTTACATCATCTGATGGGGAAAAAATGTGCTTATGCTGAGCACTAAAGATTGTTATCACACAATTGGTCTTTTGAGTGAACAAACCCTGTGAATGTTTCCCTTAAAGGCAACCATAGTGGTTATAAGACACTATGTGGAGATGCATCAGGCATTTCATCTCTAAGACCTTTTTTGTGTATATTAGTTCTTAGGAATGCTATGGAGGGCATGATGAAACCTGTGTTATTCTCTCCAAATGGTTATTGAGTTAAGATTCGTGGAGGCATTCTCCTGCGGTTTAGGGAGCCACAAAGTCATACCTGTGCAGTGATGGCTAATCCCTGGTGTCATAGATGATGTGACGATGGAAGGCTAAATGCCTACAAACACTTTTAACAATCATGTGAAGACTCACTTTGGAAAATTGTGATAGTTAGTGCTGATCGCCAACCTGGCAAGATCTAGAACTTTCTAGGAGCAAATCTGAGCATGTTTGTCAGGGAGTTTCTAATTAGATTAACTGGGGTGGGAAGACTCTTTTTAACTGTGGGCAGTTCCATGGATGGAGATTCTGGAATGAACCAAGAGGAGAAAGGCAGTGGGGGTACCAACATTTGCTCTCTCTACATCCTGACTGTGGACCCAATGTGACCAGTCCGCACACCCCACTGCCTGGCCCCTCTTTCTTTCTGTATGTCCCTCTTGTCAAAGTGTAAAGAAAGCTTACCTTCCTTAAGTTGGCTGGCCAGACATTTTGTCACAGCGGTAAGAAAAATAACTAATATGAAAATACTTACCTTTTTACCAATTATTTTTTAAATAATGTTTTTATTTACTCTTTGAAACTTTCATGCATGTGTACAGCATATCTAGAGTGTATCCACCTTTCACTCTCCAACTCCCTTAGGTGTGGTATTGTATTCCCCCAAATATTGTGCATGCTTATAAACTTATCTGGGGTCAGAGACAGAGAAGCCACAATATTAAACATGAGTATAGGCAGTGGTAGCACATGCCTTTAATCCTAGCTTTCCAGAGGCAGAAATCCATGTGTTCAAGGATACAGACAGGCATGGTGACTCATGCCTTTAATCCCAGAAAGCGAGCCTTTAATCCCAGGGAGTGGTGGTATAAAGCTGAAAGGTATATAAGGTGTGAGGATCAGAAACTAGCGGCATTTGGCTGGTTAAGCATTTGGCCTGGTTAAGCTTTCAGGCTTCTAGCAGCAGTTCAGCTGAGAGCCATTGGGATGAGGACACAGAAGCATCCAGTCTGAGGAAACAAGACCAGCTGAGAAGTTGGCCAGGTGAGGTTAGCTGTGGCTTGTTCTGTCTCTCTGATCTTCCAGAATTTACCCCAATACCTGGTCCGGGTTTGATCTTATTAATAAGAACTTTTTAAGATTCATGCTACACTTAAGCCCACCCAACACTTTTCCCTCCTAATTTCAGATTATTTCACTTATTTTCCTTTGAGACCAGGTATCACTGCCCACATGTGCATGAGTGTGGGGGCCATCCACTGGGAAGTGGGCAACATATCAGTAGCCAGAATTTAAAAGGAAAGTGACTGTCCTTCCCCCAGCAGCCATCAACTGCCAATAACCCCTGAGCTAAGAATGGGACCAGATAGCCTCTCCCAAAACACGCTTAAAATAAAGCCCAATAAGGAGCGTTGTGAACAGTTCTTTTTCATTGTTAAACTACATAGAGCTGAGTATTTGCCATGGTGAGTGGTTTCTAACGAAGGCTGAATTCTGTGTTTATGTTGCACCGTGACATATTCAACATGCAGTTTTGGTGTCAATGGAAAGCCAAAAATTTCTGTGTTAAAACAAAACATAATGTATTGTGAGAGAAATGTTGACATAAGATATTTCTTTTAGCTTTCTCTAAGTAATGAACTTATGACAGTCATCACACTTATACATAGTTTGGCAAGCTAAAGTAGTCATTTTCTAGGTAGCTAATTTGAATTTTCTTGTGTCAGCCATACATCTTTATGCCTTTGGTTCCTGTAGATTCAGGAGTCTTCGGTGAATCCCATCAATGCAAGTCTGGCAGCTTCAAGGAGTTACGTAATACTTAGCCCTTTTCACCACGAGATGGAGCTGAGGAATGAAGCTTTCTTAAGTGAAGCAATTCCTTACTTCATCCACTGGTGAGCAATCACGTTCTGTCTTTCTTAGTGGGAGCCTTCAAGAAAACCTTCTTTATTTTAGGCAGTTGGCTAAGGGCTTTACCAGCCCAACCTTTTAGGGAGATTTCTCATTTTTTTGTTATCATGGTCAGTGTTATATCTTTTCATTAAGTATTATCTTTTAAAACAGAATGGCCATACTTACTTTTGAAAAGTAAATTGCAAGTAAAAATTCTAATTTCTGAAGTGAATTTCAGGCAACTACAGAGTCTATTTCTAAAGAAAATAGGAGTCAGAATAATAGAATAATGGCTTGTGAGTACAGGTATAACCCTAGAGCACTCCATTCATAGCAAGTAAACTAAGAAGTGAGTCACCTAAGGCTGTACACCATTGAGATCCTGTTTGGAATATCAAGGAATGAGTTTTGACTGGTGTTTTCATATTTGTACTTGGTTTCTATTAAAATTTCTGTGGCTTCTTTACCAATGGGTAGTTACTTGCCTAAGTAGGCTCCTTTTATTTAATCTGAGAATTAGCTGTGTACTTCATTTAGGTGTAGATGGACGAAATGGCCATTATTTCTCAGCAGAACTCGTCTCCTTCCTAACATGAATATGCAGTAAGGACCCCTTATTTCACTGGAAATAAATATTAAGTGAGATGTAACTGTCTTCATGAATAGAACCATCTACTTTGTGTGGGGTGTGGGGACATGGTGGGAGGAAGGAGAATCAGGGAGTTTGGAAAAGACACATGATAGGTAAAAAAATGATATAATTTCAGTTGGCAACTTATGACAATCAAATAATTGATTTTCCACAGGCGTGTAACAGCTAGGCAAGGGGAGAAAGGACAGTGGTTATAAATGGTGGAACAACCAAATATCCAGTCAAGTATTCTATTGCACTCAAAATTAACAGAAATGGATCGAAGACTTAAATATAAGAAGACATTTGTAGAAATTGTCTTGGCTTTGGATTATGGCAATGACAATGGTTTCTTAGAGATGAGACCTAAAACACAAATAAGCAAAGAAAAAAATAAGTTGAACTTTTATTAGAAACAGGACTTTTTTTTGCTTCTAAGGACAATGAAAATACACATGAAAATGGAAGAATTGTGTACAGAGTGGAAGAAAAATATTTGCAAATCATACATTACCTTTATATAAGAGGCTTTTATATAAAGATATTATGTAAAAACTTTTACTAATGAATTAGAAAAAGTCAATTAAAAATGAGCAAAGGATTTGGATATTTTTTTCCAAACAAAGAAATAGTAAAAAAGTCATGTGAAAAAAAAAATGCCAGGTCTCTCTACCCATGGAGAAATGTACATAAACAACAACAAAACAACCCATACAATGGGTGATGGTGGCACACACCTTTAATCCCAGCACTTGGAAGGTAGAGGCACATGAATCTCTGGACTACAGGGTGAGTTCTAGGACAGCCAGAGACACACTAAGAAACCCTGTCACAAAACAAAACAAAACAAAATAAAGAAACAAAACCACAAACCAACCAACCAACCGACCAACCAACCAAACAAACAAACAAAAACCAAGGGGCTGTTACCCCATGCTGCTGTTGTCCCACACCTCTTAGGGTGGTAAAATGAAAAGATGATGCAAAGTGTTGGCAGCGATGTTGAGAAAGGAGAACCCTTGTCCACTGCCGGTGGCAGTGAATGATGCAGTCACTTTGCAAAAGAACTTATCAGTTTCTGAAAAAGAAAAAAGAAAAGAAGAAAAATAGGGTGAAGGATTTAGAGGGGGAAAGAAGATATAGGGTCCTTTCTCTAGACTATATGGCCACTTCAAAATAGTTTCTGGTGGTGGCATTATTTAAAAATGTGTGGCGAAGCAAAGTTTTGGCAAGAAGGCAACACTTGGTACTTACTGAAATAAATATTGCATGAAGCATATGAGCGCCGATCTCCTTCCTCCTCTCTCGTCCTCTATGTATGTCCTTCCTCTGGTACATGCATGAGTGTGCCCTTCCTACTCTGGTTCTGCACATTTCTGTGGAAGATGCACGGAATGGAAGTGCTGGCTCTCAATGTTTCCCTGAAAGTTCACAGGGAAATCTCCACTATCCAACAGGGAAGGTATGCAGCAGTTTGCTAATTAGGGGTCTTGAACCTCAGCTGAGCTCTCTGAGCAGCATCTAGGATGACAGGTGGACCCAGAACTAAAGAAATGTTCCTGTAGTTGTCTCTCACCTCCAAACTGAGAAGACTCTTCAAAAGGATTTGCTGTAAGCAGAGAGCAATGTGCTGACCTGTGGGTCTCCGTGAGGCCCTTTTCACACATCCCTCGTTTTGGTTAAGTCATCCACTACTGCCTCCTCCCCACCCCAGTGCCCCCTCCCTAGATGATCTCCAAACCCTCAGCATTCCTCCCTCTTTTTTCATTACGCGTGTTCTCCTGTCTCTCACTTTTTTTTTTAAGTTGGGCCCTCTGATTGTAGGCCCCCAAAGGGCTCTTTTTGTCCCCTTCCTTTAAGTATAGCCCTGACATTCTAAGTGCCAGAAGCCACTACCCTTCTTTTATGTCTGGCCAATTTCTTCAGTATTTCTGTTACTTGTTGTTACTAGTTTTTAAGTTAGCATACAATATAAGGAGTTTCATTATGGCAGTTACACACACACACACACACACACACACACACACACACACACACACGTGTTGTCTCACGATGTTCTAATTTGACCCCCTTTCCCAGTGGACCCCCTCCCCCCACGCTGCTCTTGCTGATTCTTTTCCTTCAACTAGCCACTCTCTCATTTAGCTTTCATATCACATGCATCACCTCTCCCCTCTTCTCAAGACCTCTTCCTCCTCCCTCGTGACCTTATTTCTGATTTCATGACCTTCACAGAGAAGCACAGACACATCTACACACATACATGACATAAACAAAATTTCATTGTAAAGGATATTTTAAATGTATTCTTCGAAAATTTCACGGATGTAACCAAAGTATCTTGATCATATCCACTCCTGACTTCCTGAACTAACTGCCTCACAACAAATTTGACAGCTTCATGTCCAGGTTTTTTTTTTTTTTTTTTTTTTTTTTTTTTTTTTTTTTTTTGGTAATCCACGGAGTCAAATTAATGCTGCCATATGCACATGAGTGTGAGACTACCCACTGGGGCACGGGTAACAAAGTGGTGATCACACCCTGAAAGAAAAAGTGACACACTCTCCCTCAGCTGCCCATGCTGTTTCAGGTAGGGGTGGTAGGAACAATGGGAACCCTCTCAATCCATGATGGATTTTCTCTCTCTCGTCTTCCTCCAACGTCCCCTGGAAGCCTTTGTCTCCAAACCAGCCCCCCTCTTACTTTCATGTCTTTTAATTTTTTCTTTTTTTAATTTGGGCTGGAGAGATGACTTAGCGGTTAAGAGCCCTGGCTTTTCTTCCAGAGATCCTAAGTTCAATTCCCAGCAACCACATGGTGGCTCATAACCATCTATAATGAGATCTGGTGTCCTCTTCTGGTGTGTAGGCAGACATGCAGGTAGAACACTGTATACATGATAAATAAGTCAATCTTTAAAAAAAAAAAAAGCTTTAAAAATTGAAAAATTTAAATTAATCTTTTAAGAATTTCATACAATGTAATTTGATCACATTCACCTCCAACTCTTCCCTTTAACTCCTCCCAGACCTACCCACCACCTCTGTTCCCACTTAACTTAGTGTCCTCTTTTTATTTTCTTAAAATTTGATAACCTATTGCCTCCAATCTGTGCTTTCAATATACTTCTGGCATCCACTGAAGCATGGTAGACCTACCAGGAGCCACACCCTTAATAAACTCAACTCTCTTTTCCAGAAGTTGTTAACTTCCCCTACCTCCTCAGGTAGGGTTGAGGGCTCCTGAGCCCCTTCGCACTCCATACTGGGATGCTGACTGCCTTGATCCCGTGAAGGTCTCATGCCAGCAGCCACAGCTACTGTGAGTTTATGAGTGCAGCCATCCTGTTGTGTATGGAAGACACTGCTCTGTTCTGATCCTCCCTGACCTCTGGTTCTGGTTCTTATAAACTTCCTGCCTCCTCTTCCATCATGGTCCCTGAGCCATGGTGTGTGTGTGTGTATGTGTGTGTGTGTGTGTGTGTGTGTGTGTGTTGATACAGATGCAAATGTGACATTTGTGGCTGAGCACTCCACAGTTACTAATATTCTGTACTCCAGCCAATTGTGAATCTGCATTAGCCAGTGCCCACTGAAAAGTGACTCTTCTTTGACCAAGGTGGAGAGCAGCACAAATCTATGAGCAAAAATACATTTAGAAGGCAGTTTGACAACATGGTACCTACCACATATGCAACATTTGTCTTTACTACTATGATTCATTTTGCTTACAATGATTTCTAGTTCCATTTATTTTTCTACAAATGCCGTGATTTCTTTATCTTTACAGCTGAAAAAATTTCATTGTGTGTATGTACCACACTTTTTTTTAAATCTACCCTACCTGTTGATGGACATCTAGGCTGTGTCCTTTCCCCACTTATAGTAAAGAGTGAAACAATAAACACGGATGTGTAAGAATCTCTGTGATATGTTGACTTAAGAGTCCTTTGGATGTATGTCCAGGAATGGTGTAGCTGGGTGATGTGGGAAGAGCCTGTCTTTAGGTTCTTGAGAAATCGCTGTACTAATTTCTATAGTGACTGGAGGGTTTATGCTCCCATCAACAGTTTAAAGGGTTCTTCTTTCTTCACACACCCACCAGTATTTGTTATCAATTTTTTCCTTATTGATAGGCAACATGACTTGTATGAGCATGAATTTCAAAGCAGTACTAATTTACATTTCCTTGATAGATAAGGATGTTGAACACTTTCCAAAATAGTTATTGGCCATTTGTATTTCTCTCTTTGAGAACTGTCAGTTCATTTTATTAGCTCATTTATAGACTGCATGGTTGTTGATGTTCTGTTTTCACAGTTCTTTTCTATATTCTAGATATTAATCCCCTGTTTTCTGTGTAGTTGGCAAAGATTTTTTCCCATTCCATAGATGTCGCTTCACTTTGATGATTGTTTCCTTTGCTGTGTAGGAGCCTTTTAATTTCATTTGTCAGTTTTGGGGATTGTTTCTTGAGCTATCAGCATTCTTTCCAGAAAGTCATCATTCATACCTAACCTATGTCTTGAAGTATTTTCTCTGTCTTTTCCTAGAGAAGTTTCAAAGGTCCAAGTCTTCCATTAAGGCCATTTTTAAATTGATTTTTGTTGAGGAGGAGAGATATAGCTCTAGATTATTTCTTTCTGGACTTGAAATAAACATGTCTTTTCATTTTTCTTGGCTTTCAGGTTACTGATGAGAATTCTACTGGTATTCCTTATGTCTGCCTTTGTAGGTGAGGTGGCATTTTCTTCTGACATTATACTCTTATTTGCTATGCAATTCTTCCTTTTGCTTTTATTAATTATCATTTTATAATTTCATATGTGTATATGATGCATCCTGATTACTTTCTCTCTCACCTTCTCTTATCTGTTCCCACCCTATTACTTTCCTCTTTCTCTCTGTCTGTCCCTTTCCAAGAGTCACAACTTTTGGTGTGGTTTTGTTATCATCTGGGGGAGCATTGGATTGCAACCATCCATTGGATCTTGGTAGGGCACTGTCACAGCCATTCTAGGTTGTCAACTTGACTACACATTTGGATATTTAAAGTAGGAAGGCCCACCTTTAATCCTTATCTTTTGAGATGGGAAGATTCACCTGTAATCTGGGCCACACCTTCTGCTGGCAGCCTAAATAAGGGATATGGAAGAAGAAAGCATTTGTTCTTTGTCTGCTTGTTCTTGCTCTAGCTGGCAAGTTCATTCCCCCACTGGTATTAGAGTCTACTTCTTTGGTATTCTAGGGCATAAAGATTGACTGAGACATCCAGCCCCATGGACTGAACAGCTACTGGATTCTTGGGGTTTCTTGTGGTAGAAAGCCATTGTTGGATAAGCAGCCTGTAAGGCATTCTAATACCACACCCTCAAATTCATTCTATATGTTCTGTTCCTCTAGAGAATTTTGATTAACACACCATGCTTGTCTCTACCATGCCTTGGAGAGAGAAATTCTTCTCTGTTTATGCCTATTTGGGATTCTTAACACCTGTTGGGTTTGGATATTTTTTCTTCCCCCCAAATTGCAAAGTTCTCTTGTATAATTTCATAGAAGAGGTTTCCTTTCCCATTACCATTTGTCTCAGTTCCTTGCTCTATCCTTTGACTGTATCCCAGAGTTCTTTTGCTTCTTTGTTTTCTTTGTTGATGTGTGAATATAGTGTTTAACCAACCTTCCCTACATCCCTATACTCTCTCTTCTGCTCTATAAAGTCTACTTGTGAGTCTTTTCACTGTGTTTTTTGATTCATTGAGTTTTTCATCTTCAACTTTTTTATTTTTTAAATCCTAACTTCCTTGGAGATCTTTCCCTTCTATGTTGCTGACATTTGCATGCTTATTGCTGATTTTCTCATCCATTCTGATGAGATTTCCCTCTATATTGCCAACTCTGGGTCCTGAATGGAATTTAGTTTATAACAGGCTCCCAGACCTTAGCTCAACTGATGCTATGTTGGAGGCACCATTCTGACCTTAAGACCCCTTACATAGGGCCCAACATTTGCCAAAATGGGAACAAAGACCTAATCCATCAAAGACCCAGCCCATGGTTCCAGCACAGTCCCTAAATGTACTAGCAATGCTTTTGGGCTGCTGTACTTCTGCTTCTGGCTAACTGAAGTATGACAACTAGGATGTGGTTCCTGTGAATAAAAGACAAAGGGATATAATACTTGGGGATACATGATTTGGGCAAGTTCCCCTTGCAGCCTCTGGCTGGCAATACTTTCTTTTTGGCTTTAAGAGTGTCCATGTAGTGTTCTCTGGTGGACTTACCTTGCAACAAGCTTCTTATTTATTCCTCTTTAAGGTCATCCATTGTTTTTAACAGGAAAATTCTGAAACATCCATGTGGCAATTTACTTATTTCAACATGCTTGAGTTCAGAAGTTCAGGAGCTATAGTTTATCAGAGCACTCATGCAGTCTTGCTTTTCCATGTGCCTAGAGTTTCTGTGTTATAACTGGGTTTCCTGCTGCATTGGATTTAGCTTTAGTTTATTGTGAAGCTTTTTACTGAGGAATCTATTCCTGACAACTTAATCCCAGGACAACTCAGGAGAAAAAGGAACTACTGTGACAGCACCAATATCATGTTGTACAGGGAGACACGTAAAATGTGTTAAAGTCCTGAACATCATGAATTACAAAATGCAAACACTGCTGTAGAGTGTGCTATGGAGTGATAAATCATTTATAAATAAATTATTTATGAATGAGATAAACGAAGGAAGAAAAGAGGGGGAGAAATAGAGAACATGTTAAGGAAAAGATAGCAAAGACAAGAGAAGATAAATACACTAAAAGAAATAAAAATATTAGAAAGGTGTATTTTAAAAAGATATGTAGAGAAAATAAAAGGAGGTAATGAAGCAAAAAAGAAGAAAAACTAAAAAACTATTATGAAAAGAGTAGTGAAAATAATATATAAGTAATATCACAGCACTGTATAGTGAATAAGAAAGTGGAAGCAAGCCGGACAGCGGTGGTGCATGCCTTTAATCCCAGCGCTCAGGAGGCAGAGCCAGGTGGATCTCTCTGAGTTCGAGGCCAGCCTGGTCTACAGGCTCCAGGAGAGGCACCAAAGCTACACGGAGAAACCCTGTCTCAAAAAACCAAAAAAAAAATGTGGAAGCACATTTCCCCAAATACAATATAGTAAAAATGTTGCTAAATTCAGGAAAAAGGAAAATTGAAGCACAGAAGTCAGAAAGCAAAAGATGGCATGTCCGAGTGTTTCCTTCCTGGGTCCTTAGAAAATGGACAGTATCAGTTATATATGTGGACTGATGAATTGAGCTCATGGGCTCTCATCTTCCTCGTGACTGAGGCTGGGGTACACATGTCTGATGTGGATTAGTTATCTTTCCATTGTCATGCCCCTTTCTTGTGTACCAGGAGCCTCTGCTGGCCAAACTTGGCATTGCAGTCCATGGGCTGGGCAGGTTCTCTCCTCTTCCAAGCCGATTAACATTCTAGCCTGGAGCATCTCCCAAGTGTGCTGGGCATGTGTGAAAGGAGATCTGTACAGACAGAGGACCTGTCTTCACTTCTCCAGACCCCCTGAGTATTAATGATGCAGCCATGAATATCAAGTACACTGCTGTGATTTCAGAGTTCTCAGGATTTGTAGCTGTGAATGACACATCGGTGGCTTCAGGGGTGGAGTCGCCTCCTTTGCTCAGGCTAAGAGCTGTCAAACTCCAGGCCATTCTCAGATAATGAGAACTGCTCCTGGGCACAGACTATGGGACTATCTGTCTCTATGCAGTTCCCTGCCTGAGCCTAGCTTCCTGCCACCTGCAGTTTGGCTCATTGACCTCTGGTGCTCCTGCACCCCACAGCTGCCTTCATGGGCCTTCACTTATTTGGGGCCTGTGGCAGGCTACACTGAGCCCCCAGATCTGTGTGTGTTCTTTGTTTTAAGGCCCCATGGTTAGTTTTTGACATCAGGACACCCTCTCCCTCTTGAGTATCTTACTACTTACATAGTCCAGGCTAGCCTCAGATTTACTATAGAGCTTGACCTTGAACTCCTGCTTCTCCTCTCTCTACCTCCCAGGAGCTGCAATTATTGGTATGTGATGCCACCCCTAGCTAACAATAGCTTCTCTCTTAAGATGGGACCTGGCTGCTGGCCTTGGGGTCATATAGATGATAGGTTTGATCCTTATTTACTCTGACCCATGTCCTGTAGGAATTGCTCTCTCACCATACCCTGATACTGGACCTGAAGCTTGTGAGAGTTTGTCTTGAGGGAAGGTCTTGTCACTTCTCACATACCTTCTGGATGTAGCTTCTGCTCTGTCCTCCACTCCAACCAAGGAGCCTCATGCCTACAGCTGTGTTCAGCTCACTTCTTATTAGTACAGTACCCATTCTTTTTCCTCCACACTTTTAAGCTACCTTTTCAATAGCTTTGCAACTTTCTGAAGCTCTCCTTTTTCTTCCCTTTCATTGGAATAGAGTCTATTTTTTTTTTTAAATTCTTACTTTCTCTTTTACCAGATCTCCTAGAGATAACTTCTCCTGGTCAAACTATAAAATGCCAAAATGTTTTCAGACAGTACCAAATATCCATTGGGTAACAAAGTGCCCTGTTAGAGGAGCACTGCCTTGTTTTTGAGGGTGATATCCATATAGAGGTTGATGCCTTACTAGCTTGGTGAATCTTCACAGAAGAGGTTCCTCAGCTGCCTGTGATAGCATGGAGAACAGAATGCAGTGTACACCCTGGCACATATTCACCTGGTACTATGCAGATCAGCTGGTATCATGTCCATTGCCACATTCGTCATTTCCTTTGATGAGCAGAGCTTTGTAAATTGCAAATGTTTCATACCATAGAGTATGCCTAAAATACAGTAACATAATGACATCCAGAACTCCAGATTTTGAAATAGAGAATCAAAGTCTTAAGATGTGTGTGTGTGTGTGTGTGTGTGTGTGTGTGTGTGTGTGTGTGTGTGTGTGTATGCATGCTAGTGCCTATGGAAGGTAGAAGAGGGTGTCAGATCTCCTTGGGTTGGGGTTACAGGCAGTTGGGAGCCACCTGATGACATGGGTACTGGAAATAGAACTCTGGTCCTCTGTAAATGCAACAAGTGTTCTTAACCACTGAACCATTTGTCCAACCCCAATAATAATGCAATTTTCATATAATCCTCAGAAAAAAAAGAGAGGAGGGAGAGACAGGGAGAGGGAGAGAGAAACAGCATGTTTTCTGCACTTTTATTGTCTGGAATGTGTGGGTAATGCTTTCCTCTCCAAGTAACCAGGTTCAGCTTATTGTGAATTATGATATTATATGTGATAATGCTGCCTCTATGTCCTAAATTCTGGATTACACATGTGTTCCACCATGCCCAGTTTTAAATGGTGCTGAGGCTTGAATCCAGGGATTCTCCATTCATGTTAGGCAAACGCTCTACCAACTGAGCTGCATTCTAAACTAGGTTCAGGTTGTTTTGTGACAGACTTGAATGGAGCTTTGTGCTGAAGAGGAAGGAGATTTATAAGAGGTCAAGAGGTTTCTTTCCTGATTTAGTTAAGATTTTTCAATCTTGGCAGCCCTGGAGTCTTGGACCAGACAGTTCTTTGCTCTGAGGCTTCCTGTGCATTGCAGGGTGTTCAACAGCAGCTTTGTGTGCATCCACTTGATGCGAGAAGCATTGCCCAAGTCACGATTACCTTGAATGCCTTCATGCATTAGAAATGCTCTGTTGGGGTGTCATACAGCACCCATGCTTGAGAAACTCTGCTTTTGAGAAAGCTGCTCCATCAAAAATTTTGCTGTGGGGTCTGGAAAACCCATCAAGTATCACACAAGGGAGTAAGAGCTTTCGTTTGCCTTGGTATTTATAATCAAGTAACAGAGATTTTGGCAGCATAAAGCATTGCTAATTTATTATAACATATCATTTTGGAAGTCAGGAGATGCTGTCTTCTTTTGGAGATGCTGTCCAGAGAATCCCTTTGCTTGCCCTTTCTGGCTTCCCAAGGCTGCCCTCACACCTTAGTTTATCTCTCAGCCAACAGTGCCATGACTCTGACCCTTGATCGTATTGTTGCATTCCCTTTTGGATGCTGACCCTTCTGCCTCTCCCCACTTTTAAAAAGGCTTTGGGTAATATTAGGCTCACTTCCACGATCCGGGGCTAGTTTTTCATTGCACAGTTCTCTATTTAGTCACAACAGCAAATCCCCCTTCACCGTGTCTGTGGACATAGCCACGTGTGTCACACATTATAAGGCTGTCATCATTGGGGACATTATATTGTCTACCACCAGTCAGTATTGAGCAGCCATGGTGTAGTTAGGTAAGTCCTTGAGGTTCTTTCTTTCTTCTCTACCCTGCCTCCTCAGAGAGACTGGTGCATCTGAGCAAGGAGAACTGGGAAAAGCAGACTCCACTCCACTCTTCCTTATTCTTAGGGGTAGAATGGAGTTCTGTGAGTCAGGTCTAGCAGGAGAGAACATTCAGTTAGATGATAATAGTCATTAAAAAAATTAAAACAGGACTAAACTTTTCTAACCTGAAAACCATGGTATCTTAATTCCTGACTTGTCCCAGAGCTATAGGCTCCGCCAGGTTGGCTGCTCATAGCTGAAGAGAGGCAGTCTTGGAGAGTGAATCAAAGGCAATGGTGTAGAGAAAGTTACCCTTCATAATGCCCCCTGGAATCCAGGTGTTCTGATAAACCCGGAGTGTGCTATTTTGGAGGCAAAGGGGACTTTAAAATTCTTGAGCCAGCCACAGACTGGAATGTTTCCTCTTACAGAATGGGAGGTTGCTAGGGACCTGGGAAGCTCCTGGCTTTCCCTATTTCCACAGAAACACAGGGTATGCTTCTGTTATTTAGATATTTGAGAAAAGAGATAAGAGGAAGGAAGGTGGAGGGGGAGAAGGATGGGAAGCCTGGACTAGTGACGACCAGCCCGCTCAGGAAGGAGGAACAAGGAGACAAGATTTAAATGTATGCTGGCAGGAAAAGCTGGGGCATATGGCTACTGAGGGGAAGACGCACAGCCTGAAGCTCGGCAGCTCAGAACCGAGCCTCCAAATGCTTCCCAGTGCATAAAGAGATGACTTGCTTAGACTCTCTAGATAAAAGCAGAAAACTTTTGTGGGTTTCTTGAGGACACTAATCAGACATAGACCCAATATTGTCCCCTCAAAGGTAAATGAGGCTCTTTCCTCCCCAACCTCATCCTGTCCTACTGGGGACCCAGGGACATATTAGGGGAATTTATCCACAAAGGCTAAAATGATATATGACAATCATTAGACTCAAACCAACTTGCCTGTGGTTTTTATTATATGTGATATATCTATATGTGATTTTAAGAATAAAAATGACATTATTAACAGTTATTATTATTAATACCATTTTATTAACAGTTCTTACATGGTAAGTATAGTGAGATGAGGTTTTTAGGGGGAGCAAAGAGAGTTAAGTAGGATTAACCTGATTCTAGTTCAGAAATAGCAACAAGCCTTTAAAGTGCCAATGCAGGTGTGCTGCGACGGTTGGAATTAAGGCAGTGCTTCTGTGCTTACCACTGTGGCCACATGCTGTCTTCATTTCTGGAGCCTTGCACAGATTATCTGGCCAAGAAAGGGCATGGGTAGAAATAACTCGTTCAGGTGCGCTGGAGTACCTAAGTGAAGTTAGAGTCTACCTTGCTCAGTGCACTCATGCATTACGATTTACTTTGGAATAGTTTCTTTTACTTTAAGCATTAATTTAGCTTATTTATTGTGTGTGAGATGTGTGCTTCCATGTGTCACAGCATGCAGAGGCGAGACGACAACTCACAGGGGTCCCTTCCCACCACGAGGTGTCCAGTGATCGAACTCAGTGCCTTTGCCCACTGGAGCCATCCCACTGACCCCTACTTTTACTTCAAAATCATCTTATTTTAAGAATGAAGGTGGGAAAGAAAGAGGGAAGAATGTGAGGAAGGAAGAAGAGAAGTTAAGAAGGAGAAGAGAGAGGAAGGGAGGGAGGAGGGAAGGGGAATGCCAAGTGGGGAAAGCAGGAGGGGAGAGGACAGCTGGGTCTGTGAGTGGAATCTCAAGCCCTGGTTTGTGATTGAGAAAGCAGAGAAGCTACTTTGTTGGTAGATAACTTTCAGGATTGTGGTGCTGGAGGCCAGCCATTACTCCACCAGTGAGGGTAACCAGCCCTCTTGGCCACCATTTAGCTCAGGAACCTTGTAATGTAAACTCTCTTTACCCACCCCCCACCCAATCTACCACTTAGTTTCCCCTGGGCATTGCCTCTTTTATTTCGCTCCTGCCCTAAGGCCTCTGTCCTCTGCGAGGGTGAGGCCTCCTTCTCAGCTCATGTTTGGTGGCTTCAGCCTTTTGCTCCATAGTTGCATGTTTGGAAGGAATGATGCGGTTTCTGTGTTGTGTGATTCTCAGAAGCTACTGTCTTGCTTTCTCTTCATAAATTACTTGCTTGATAGTATACATGAGTCCATCATAAATAAGGTGCTTTAACATGGACAGCAGTCATGAACATTGAAATGCAAAGAATCTATATCTATCATCTATCTATCTATCTATCTATCTATCTATCTATCTATCTATCTATCTATCTATCTATCTATCATCTAATCTATCATCTATCATTTGTGTATATACAGGTGGATATTGATCAATATTTATGGAATTTAAAATGTCTAAAAATATTTGAATGATTTGCTTTCCTTTTAAAAAAGAAATGTGAAAATTGGCTGAACCAAAATGTAGTCACTTGTGTCAACCTTAAAAGGAAAAAAAAATAGTAAATAAAGCTGAGAAGTTGTGAAGGGAGAGTTTTTACTTTATTTTATTTTTTGAAAGATTTATGCAGGGTATGGTGGTACATACCCTTAAACCCAGCTCTTGGGAGGCAGAAGTAGGTAGATCTCAGTGAGTGAAAGGCCCATTTGGTCTGCATAGCAAGTTTCAGGTCAGCAAGGGCTCCACAGTGAGACCGTATTTCAAGAAAAGGGGAGGGAGTTATTTCAGTTTTAATTATGTATATGTCTCTATGTGTGTATATCCACACAAGTACTAGATACCCGTGAAGTCCAGAAGAGGGTATAAGATGCCCTTGGAGCAGGAGTTACAGAAAGTTTTGAGCAGCCTGTTGTGGGTGTTGAGTAATGAACTCAGATCCTTTGCAAGGGAAACAAATGTTCTTAGCAGTGGAGCTGTCTCTTCAGGCCCAAGAAAGTGTTCCTACACACAACTGAACTATAACTATCATGAAAGACCCTGCCAGACTACAACATAATGCAAGTGTCACAGAAGCCTTATCCCAAACATACTTCTTCAATGTACATTTCTGGAACACTTGTTCAACCATTTAACTTCAGACTGATACTACTCTTATTATTAATCAGCATAGTCAAGGATTATTATTGCAAAAATGCCCAATAGCAGTCTCCTAATATCATTTTTTGCCCTTAAAACTATCCTACCTCAATACCTTAGACTATGCCTATCCTTCATTATGACATACACGCTCCCAGTACAGTGCCCTGCTATTTCCAAAAAAGAATCAGTCTCCTCCTCTTCCCTCTTCTTCCCCCACATTTGTTTGTGTTCTAAATTCAGGTTGACACTTTGGTCTCCACACTTTACTTTTTTCTATTGATATGCTTTGACCTTTCGACAGTGGTAAACCATTATGTTTCAGGAAAGAATGGTGGTGGTGGCATAAGTAATGATCCTTAAAGGAGGTAGTGCTACCTGCTAGATGTGACTTCCAGTCCAGTAGAGCATTTGAGTGGGAGAGCTGGTCAGCTGACTAGAAGAAATAGAGCAATGTATAGAAAAAAATAGAGCAAGTATAAGTCTTTCTTCTATCCATTTGATGGAAAGGGTTTATAGTTTAGCAGAAAGGGGGAACTTTAGGAGATATTAATGAGAGGTAGGTTATCCCACAAGCCAGGTGTGCAGTTCTTTGAATTTCTCACTTTTGCTTAAAAGAAAGGAGTTACCATTGATAGAATTAGAAACTAGTGTGGGGTTAGGTATGTGTGACTACATTGCCCACCCTTCTGTTTGAATGGTCATGTAGATTCATTCACCCCAACTTTCAGAGCTGTGTCCTCTCTGTCTCTCTTTCCAAATCCTTCTCCACTCAAGCTCCCTGCTTGTGCCTGGCTTCTAGTTTCAAGGAGACACTGCTTTATTTGCAGCTCTTGGGGATCTGAAGTGCAGATGCAAATGGCATTTTCCTCTGGCATGTGGTAGCACTTGGATCAGCCTCTTATTTGCATTCTTGAAGCCTGCATGTCCTTAGGAAAATACAGTCTATAAGCAGTTTGGTGGGGTTATTTTTCATCTCAGCCACAGATGCCAACCTATAATAGTTCTTAGAACTCAAAGAGCTTTCAATTTCAAGGCAGAGAATAGTTAGAGAAGGAGTGATTAATTTAGTGAAATTTTTGGTCCCAATAAAAAGGTTCATGATAAAAAGGTTGTCTGCAAGGTAGAGAGCAATTAAAGACCAGGAGACAGGTATGACAGACACAAATTTGGAAGGCACTGGTTTGAGGGCACATGAGCACTTAGAATGGAAAGATGCCTTGGAGAGAGATGTCAGGGAGACAGAAAAAGGCTTCTGGGACCTACAGGAGGCATTTTAAGCATTTTGCAAATCTCTTCCAAACTGTCTTGTTTTTTAAAACTTTTTAAAATTTATTCTTTGCATCTTTCACGTCATGCCTCCTGATCCCATCTATCTCTCCCCCCTCAGAATAAAACAAAATAAATTTAGGAGAAAAAAGGAAAAAGAAAAAAAAAGGGAGAAGGAAAATTTTCACCATGGAAGTGCAGCGTGACATAGTGAGTCATGCAGTAAACCCCTTTATCCATACGTTAACAAGCTGTCTCATTTTATTTCATCCTCAAGTCTGGTATCAGTGGCAAGGGTCTATCTCATCTTTTCTCATTGCTTCTCTGGCCCTTCATTACAGGTAATTTTATTTCAAATTCTAGTCCACTTCTCAAAATTGGTCCCTGTGTAGATGGATATACCAGGAAGGTATTTGGAAACTAATGACTTCACACATAAAATCTGGAATCACGAAAACCTCCCATTTTCAGCCCAACAATCAGCTCCTACAAACTTGAGCTTTCAGGAAATTTTCTGTGAAATGGAATTTTGCCAATAAGAATGGGAAATTCGGAACTGTCACTGAATAACCAATTTGAAAAACTGATAAACTATTCCAAAGGAGAACATAATGGAACCAGCAGGTTTCCTAACAGGTGAGAAAGTGCATGAAATGGAAACAAAATAGCCTGCTGTCCATGGAGTTATACCGCAGTTCACAGATTCCCTTAAGAATGCCAGCTTAGCTGACCGAAAATGAAGATTTGTGTAATATAAGATAACCCATGATGAAGCATTTTATCTAGCAAAGAGAAAGATTCTGAAATAAAACAGTAAGTTCTTGCTTAATAGAAATCTGTAATGCTTTTCTCTCCCTTTCCTCTGAGATTCCTCTGGAGACAAAAATATTCTACAATCATGAAAAGAAGGGAGTGGTGATAGCCAAGAACAGAACAGAAAGTGAATTTTATGTTTTGATTGTGGATTACCAGTGAAAGCACTGTGTGATTGGAGTGGAGTAGAGGGTGTGAAGGGTTCACCTGCTGAGCTTCTGGGGCCATGGTGGCTGACCTGCCTGTAGATTCATGGAGGACTTTGATACAGGGTTCCTAACTGTGCATAGTGAGACATTATGCAAAACTAGAAGCATGGCTAGGACTCTGAGTGCTGTAATAGTGATATCATTGATTCCTTAAAAGCTACCTCTTGATCACCACATGCAGAACTATTGATGATACAATACCAACCACCACTGCACAGAACGTCAGTGGTACCATATCAACCATCACTGCACATAGAACACCAGTGGTACCATATCAACCACCACTGCACAGAACATCAGTGATACCATATCAACCACCACTGCACAGAGCATCAGTGGTACCATATCAATCCCCACTGTGCACAGAACATTGGTGGTATCAACTATTCTTTTTTAGATATTTGAATGTATTTCTGATGAAGAACTGGGTTTTTAGTGCAGGTGCATAGACATGAGCCAAAGCTTTCCTCAGGGTTCTTTAGATTCCACACTCATATATCTAAATTATGAGCCAGTCACAGGAATGATCCAGGGATAATCCTGAGCTCCCAATCAGCCTTCCTGTTGAGGAGAGTAAACCACTGGGGAATTATACCTCCTTACCTAGGACGGCCTTTTGTTTTTCTTCATGAATTAGTAATAAAAAACTATCAGAAATAGAACAAAATCCACAGGCTGAAAGAGAAAAAAACAAGATAAATATTAAAAATAAGTGATCCAGCCAGGCAGCAGTGATATATACCTTTAATCCCAGCACTTGGGAGGCAGAGCCAGGTGGATTTCTGTGAGTTCGAGGCCAGCCTGATCTACAGAGCAAGATCCAGGACAGGCACCAAAACTACACGGAGAAACCTAGTCTCAAAACAAACAAGCAAGCAAACAAACAAACAAAACCAAAAAAATGATCCAGAAGAAATATTGAAGAGGAATGCTTAAAGCATACACTTGTATACTCAGAGAAAACAGATAAGATATTATTTAAAATAGTATTTGAACTTACTATTGAAATACTTAAATATTTTAGACAGCATTACTTAAAATAAAGAAGAAATAGATTAAAGCATGATTTAAAATTACATTCTAATATGTACTAACAATAAGTATATGAGGTATTTGGGATGATTTCTTTTTATATAGAGCAAAATTAGTGATAAAAAGGGGGGAAAGATGAAAGGCAAAATTGTTTAATCCAGGAAGCCATAAATCAGAACAAAAGGAGTTCAAGTGGTGACACTAGATGAAGAGGAGAAAGAGGAATTATTTTGTGAAAGTAGAAGAAAAAATTCAGTGCTGAGGAAAGCCATAAGCTTTTGATTGATAGGTGCTAAACTGCTCTCATGACCTTTAGAGTGGGATATTCACTGCTAGTGGGCCAAGACAAGACATGTTCTTCTTCCTCCAGGCTTCAAATCCTGTGAACTTTTTTTTCCCAACAATTTCCATGTGACCCGGTTTTTCCTGAAATGCCAGTGTGCAGGAAGAGGGTTAGACACAGGGCAAGAAGCCAGAAAATTCCTTAGTCCCGTATAACTTCCTGGGGGACTTTCTACAACTTCTTAACTGAATATTAAATTAAAATATTAGCAAAACATGGTATCTAGAAAGTAGCTAACAAGTATAACCCACACATTCAGTGCAGGAATTTCCAGCAATGATAAATGTGAATGAGGGTTATGACTCAATTGTTGACACAGGAATGAGAAAAAGATGGGCTTTGAGAAAGTTGCTGGATGCTAGTAGTGAGTAAATAATAAGAGTATAAGAAAATAATTGGATTTTATTTTTACATATTGAAATACCATTGACTTAAAAGTGTACATATTTAATGTATAAATCTGGATGAGTTTAAAGATAAATATAATCTGCAAAATGATTAGCATATACTTTGTCATAATCAGAACCATCTTCTCTGTAATTTTCTCAGTTCCCTCTGTTTTGGTGATAAGAACACTTACATAATACCCATCCCCATAACAAAATTCTAAGCATATAACAAAGGACCACATTATGCTTGAAAATACATCAATCGATTTATTTTTCTAGAGCTGGAACCTTCTGCTCTTTGACCAGTAGTCTTCAAATCCCCCCACCCAGCCTCTACATGTTTCAATCATTACTTCTGTTGGTTTGACAGTTTTGCAATTTGTGATATGTAGCTGGAGTTATCTCTAGTACCGCCCGGGCTGGCAGCAATTCAGACCCAAATAAACACACAGACGTTTATATTATTTAAACTGTTTGGCCTAATGGCTCAGGCTTCTTGCTATTTAGCTCTTATATCTTAAATTAACCCATTTCTATTAATCTATTATTAGTTAAAATATTAAGGCAACTCCACATAGTTAAAAGGGAGGTTTATTTTGTGGGGTAACTTACAAGTGAAGGGATAGGTTACAGGGTCTGGGAAAGGTGTAGCACAGTCCAGCAGTGTTCTCTGGAGAACTCTGCTTGGTCTCCAAGAGCAGCTGGTGCATCCAGAGAATGAGGAGAGACTCTAGCAAGTGGTCTGCTGCAGAGCTGGGGATGAGAATGGGGGATTGGCCTTGGAGGAATAGAGGGAGAGGTGAAGATCTGCAGCTTGTCTACATGTCCCCCACCCAACCTCCCACACCCCACCCCGTCAGAGTGCCCTGTGGGTTCCCAGGGAGTACTTGCTGGTGATCCCCTGGACACAGAGGCAGAGAAGAATGGGTGACTTCAGCAGATGCTCTGCTACAGAGCTGGGGATGAGACTGGGGCATTAGACTTGAGGCATGGTGGGGGGAGGTAAATATTTACTGTTTGCCTACTTGCTTCCCTGGATAGAATGGCCTGAAGGTTCCCAGGGAGTGCCTGCCAGAGCTGGCATTTGGGATAAAGCAATGAGTCAGGGGAAGAAAGTTTGGAGCCGAAGATCTGTCTGATCCACTGGAGAAGGGATAGGGCTGGGCAGCAAGTGGGCTACTGCAAAGCAGGGGATGAAACTGGGGGATTGAATTTAGGGAAGCAGAGGAAGAGGTGAGGATCTTCAGATGACTTACCTGCTTTGTTGGACAGAACTATTCAAATTTTATATTAGAATGGTGTCTTTTAGGTTCATTTCATGTTGTCATAGATGGCAGGATCCCCTTTTATTAAAGTTCTGAGTAACCACTCTGTTGTTCTTCATCATAGCCCTGCAATTTACATTTTTTTTGTTTGTTTTTCAAGACAGGGTTTCTCTGTGTAGCTTTGCACCTTTCCTGGAACTTGCTTTGGAGACCAGACTGGCCTTGAACTCACGGAGATCCGACTGCCTCTGCCTTCCGAGTGCTGGGATTAAAGGCGTGTGCCACCACCACCCAGCCTGTATTATTTTTTTTTAAAGTTAACTTAACATGTATATCTTATCCATTTCTCTGTCGTTGGGTGATCCCTGTGTCTTTCTTAGGGTCCTCTTTACTCGGTAGCCTCCCTGGAGTTGTGAGTTGTAGTCTGGTTATCCTTTGCTTTACATCTAGTATCCACTTATGAGTGAGTACATACCATGTTTGTCTTTCCAAGTTTGGGTTACCTCACTCAGGATGATATTTTCTAGTTCCATTCATTTGCCTGCAAACCTCATGATGTCATTGTTTTTCTCTGCTGAGTAGTACTCCATTGTGTATATGTACCACATTTTATTTATCCGTTCTTCAGTTGAAGTTGTTTCCAGGTTCTGGCTATTACAAATAATGCTGCTATGAACATAGCTGAGCATGTGTCCTTGTGGTATGATTGAGCATTCCTTGGGTATGTGCCCAAGAGTGGTATAGCTGGGTCTTGAGGGAGGTTGATTCCCAATTTTCTAAGAAAGTGCCATATTGATTTCCAAAGTGGCTGTACAAGTTTGCATTCCCACCAACAGTGGAGCAGTGTTTCCCTTGCTCTGCATCCTCTCCAACATAAGCTGTCTCAGTGTTTTTGATCTTAGCCATTCTGATGCGTGTCGTTTTGATTTGCATTTCCCTGATGACTTAGGATGTTGAGAAATTCCTTAAATGTCTTTCAGCCATTTGAGATTCTTCTGTTGAGAATTCTCTGTTTAGCTCTGTAGTCCATTTTTCAATTTGACTGTTGGGTATTTTGCTGTCTAATTTCTTGAGTTCTTTATATATTCTGGAGATCAGCCCTCTGTCAGATGTGGGGTTGGTAAAGATCTTTCCCCATTCTGTAGGCTGTCATTTTGTCTTGTTGACTGTGTCCTTTGCCCTACAAAAGCTTTTCAGTTTCAAGAGGTCCAATTTATTAATGCTTTCTCTCAGTGTCTGTGCTACTTGTGTTATATTTTGGAAGTGATCTCCCGTACCAATGCATTCAAGACTACTTCCTATGTTCTCTTCTATCAGGTTTAGAGTAACTGGATTTATGTTGAGGTCTTTGATCCACTTGGACTTAAGTTTTGTGCATGGTGACAAATATGGATCTATTTGCAGGCTGGATTGGGAACAGACTGGGAGAATGGGGAGGGAGATACCATGATAAATGAGGGCCCCATGGGAATAGGAAGAAACAGAGTGCTAGAGAGGTACCCAGAAATCCACAAAGACACCTCCACGATAGACTCCTGGCAATGGTCGAGAGAATGCCTGGGCTGACCTACTCTGGTGGTCGGGTGGCCGAGCACCCTAACTGTCATAATAGAACTTTCATCCAGTGACTGATGGAAGCAGGTGCAGAGATCCATGTCCGGGCCCCGGGAGGAGCTCCAGGAGTATTAAGACCATGATTGAAAAAAGCACTGGGACAAATAGCCAAACTAGTAGAAACACATGAACTGTGAGCCAGTAGCTGGGGAGCCCCCATGCGACCGGACTGGACCCTCTGGATGGGTGAGACAGTTGATTGGTTTGAACTGTTTGGGAAGCCCCCAGGCAGTGGGATCTGGACCTGTCCTTGATGCATAAGCTGGCTTTTTGGAGCCTAGGGCCTATGCTGGGACACTTTGCTCAGCCTTGGAATAGGGAGGAGGGGACTGGACCTGTCTCAACTGAGTCTGCCAGGCTGGGCTGACTCCCCAGGGAAGACCTTGCCTTGGAGGGGGTAGGAGTGGGGGGCAGATTGGGGGAAAGGGCTGGGGGGTGGAAGGAGGGAGAACAGGGGAATCCATGGCTGATATGTAAAATTAATTGTAAAATAAAAAATTAATTAATTAAAAAATAAACTTAGCAAATGATAACTTACTAAAATTTTGATTTGCATTTCCATGATGATCAGTAGTCATGAGTGCCTTTACATATGCCTGAAGGCTGTCTGGAGAAATGTATATTTAATATTTTGTTTATTTTCAGTTTTTTTTGCTATTGAATCATTTGACTTCTTTGTATATTTTAGATGTTAATTACTTATCAAATGTATGGTTTGAAAATATTTTCTCACATTCACATGGATTGTTTCCTTTAATGCTTTTGCTAATGTGGAAGGTTCTAGTTGATGTAGTA
This sequence comes from Peromyscus maniculatus bairdii, assembly GCF_049852395.1. Lineage (NCBI taxonomy): Eukaryota > Metazoa > Chordata > Mammalia > Rodentia > Cricetidae > Peromyscus > Peromyscus maniculatus. The sequence continues at coordinate 49,061,276 of NC_134854.1, forward strand.
CTATTTACCTATTTTCAGTTTTGCTGCCTGTAGTTTTGATATAATATTTCAGAAATCATTACTAAGACCACTGTTAAGATTTTTCCATGTTGTATTGTAGATGGTATGTATTTAAAGCTTTAATTTTTTTATTTGTCTTTGATCAATTCTGAGTTTACTTTTAAATGTATGGTGTAAAATATGGGTCCAGTTTTATTTATTTCCAGTGCATACGTAGCTTCTCAGCACCATTTACTGAAGAGATTAGCCTTGGTCTATTATATATTTTTGTTCTTGTAATCAAAGGTCAATTTACTATAAATGTGTGGGTAGACTTCTGGGATCTCCAGTCTATTTCATTGGCCACTATTGTGATCTTAATATCATTCTCCTCTGGTTACTGTGACTTTGTAATAAAGTCTTGACATCGTGAAATATGCTACTTTCTGTTTTGCTCTTGCTAATATTGCTTTGACTATTGTGGATTTCCCATCGTACCATATGGATTTAGGATTCTTTTCCTCTTTCTTTTTTTCTGACCTGATCTTATTCTGTAACCCAGACTAAGAACTGGGAACTCATAATCCTGCTTTAGCTTCTAAATGCTAGGATCACAGGAGTGCACCACCATACCCAGCTTTCCTCTCCGTTTTTGTAAAAATGCTATTGGGATTTTGATACAAATGATATTGAATCTGTAGATTACTTTGAATAATGTGGGCATTTGGACAAAATTAATTCTTTCAGTCCAAGAGCACAGGTATCTTTTTCATTGTTTGTGTATTTTTAAATTATTTTTAAAATTATGTCATCAGTGTTCCAAAGAAGAAATAAAAAGAGAAATCAGAAAAAAATCTTTAAACAAATGTAAGCAAACCCACAACAAAAGTGGAGAAGGGGAGTTATCCATGGAAGAGATGAAGCAAAATTATCTCCACTTTGTGAATGACATGGATGGAACCCTAAAGGTGTCCTGAGATGTGTTAGAACTAATAAGCAAGTTCAACATACAAAATTCAGTAGCATCTGTTTACACCAACAATAAACTACTTGAAAAAGAACTTAAAACATAGACCTAACTGCAGATGGATCAAAAGTAATAAAATACTTAGGAATAAACTTAACCAAAGAGTTAGAAATCCTGGGTACTGAGACTATGAAAATGTATTTGATTCTTATCTTGGAGTCAGTCGGCTTTGATCCAGCACTGGGATATGTAACACAGGAGTGACAACTCTCAGGCATCTCCTGCTGGCTTTGCTGCTCTGGGTCCAGCTCCCCAGGCTGTGATAAACGATGCTGATGTCTGCCTAAGAATGATGCCCTCAGAAAAGGTTGTAAAGAATGTCTGCAAATTTTCTCAGCATCCAGCATATTATTCAAAGTCTGTTTTGTTAAGATATGAGGAAGTGTGCCATCATTTTGAATACCAAATTCTTATTTCTTTAATCACAAAACCTTCAATGAGGATCAAATGACCAGCAACAGTGTTTATTTAACACCCGTTTGGAAAGCTCACTTCCTTCCTGGAAGTCCACAAAAGAGTCAATGAAAAAGTCTCACAGGAACATGGGCTGACACAGCCCAGGGATTCCCTGTTTGGTGAAGCTTGTGTTTACGAATTATCCTAGAGCTGGTTCAGGAGATGGAGTGGAAACTTCATGTTTTTCCTTAAAGAATGACCTGCTTCCTGCAGTATTTTCCATTCCAAGCCATGAAGCATCTACGCTTACTGAAGAGTCCCAGGGTTGCTCTTGTCTTTTGTTTGTTCTGTGTTTATCTCCTTTTAGAAGCCCAGAAACACTGAAGTTCATAAAATGAAGTTTGTAGGAAGAGTCATGGCATTACCCTGAAAGGAAAAAGCAGCAGTGTCTTTATTTCACGTAACTCTTTGCAGATAGAAATAGACAGTGGGGTATTTTTTTTTTTTTTTTTTTTGTCTGCTGAATTTGTCTTGGGTCAATGTCTGGAGATTGGTGACTCAGCATCATTTGCTGCTCCTGATATATAACACCAAAAATGGCTACCTCATGTCAATCACTTACCATCTATAAATTATCTCAGTTTTTGTTATTAACTTCCTATGAGATCTTTATTATTAACCCTTTAGTTTTATAGTTAAGGGAACTAAATTTGGGAATGACAATTAGCATTTGCTAAAGTTAACAGGACTTTTGACTTGAACTGCTTTGTAAATATTCCTACTAATTCTTTCCCTGTAAACACTATACTCTTCCCTTTTATTGCTATTTTGTTGCTGTATTTTTATTGTTCAATTTCTTTAGCAGCCAATAAAATTTCTCCTTATACTCATCTCATCATGGCTATCTAAATGCAGCACCAGCTTTATTTTAGGACCAAGTAAAGGATTTCTTTTAGCTAATGACCAGCTGATGTATGAGGATATAATTTTATTATATATATAGAAACAAAAGAGACAGATTTCTAAGACTCTTATTAATGGTAAAAATGAGTTAGAAACATCACATTTAGTATCTAGAAGACAAAGGTCTCAACCAGAGGTATATTCCTCAGCATTTTAGATGTACATGCAAGCACCCATAAACTGACTTTTTCTAGTTATGAACTGCAGTGTACACTCTTCAGTATGAAAAACTTTCATCTCAAGTTTGAAAATACAGGAAAACAAAACAAAACAATCCCCCAAAGCAAACTTAAGCTGTAGCTGGAGTTTTCTCCAGTCCCACCCTGGCCTGCTGCTACTCAGACCCAAATAAACACACAGACTCTTACATTACTTACAAACTGTATGGCCATGGCAGGCTTCTTGCTATCTAGTTCTTATATGTTAAATTAACCCACTTCTATTATTCTATAAGTTGCCACGTGGCTTGTGGCTTACTGGTACTTTACATTTTACTTCTTATGGCGGTGGCAGCTGGCAGCATCTCCTGACTCAGCCTTCCACTTTCCAGACTTCTCCTCTCTGCTTATCCTGCCTATACTACACATTCTGCCTGGCTATTGGCCAATCAGCGTTTTACTTATCAACCAAATCAGAGCAATATATTCACAGCATACAAAGCGATTGATATCCACAGCATTAAGCCATTTTACAAAAGTAAGCATTTGGAAGTGGGAGATCAGAAAGATCAAAGAGAGAGACTCTTCTGCATTCAGTGCCACTCAATACAGCAAGAAGCATCCCTGGGAAGACCGGGAACAGCATTGACCCACAGGTTCGGGAGAGTTTAGAAGGCAGTTTGATCACATGACCATTCATGCATGCAACTCTAATGAAACTCAGTAGGTCACACTCACAAGACATGAAAGTAGGAAGGTGGGCTTATTGGGAAAAAGGGTTGCAATGAGTGGAGAGGGAGACTATGAGAGGTTAATGGGGTGAGAACGAGTATAATTCATAATGTAGATGTATAAAACTATTAAAGAATTAAAATAGAAACAAAAAGGAATGTTTGGTAGCAAGACTGATGGCAATGCTTCTCTACATGCATTGAGGCTACATCCTGATAAGTTCATCACAGGGCAAAAGTGTTGTAAGCTCAAAATTCTTTCCATATCCCAAAAAACCCTCAGAAAGCTGAAGAAACATTGTCAGAGCCATTGTAAACTGGGTCTTACCAGTGTCCATAGTCCAGAGTACTGCATTAAAAGTGGAAAGCAGAAATTAATTTTACAACTTCCAAGTAGAGGGTCACATGTATATTGAGACTTCACAGAGAAGTTAGTGAGAAATATGTTCCTGGGTGCTGTTTTGACTGTGGCCCCCAAACTTAACATGTTGAAAATGACATCCCAGCTGCAGCAGGAGGCTGGGGTTCGAGCTCAGTTGTAAGGAACATGTATGTAAGCCTGAGAACCTGAGGACCTATGTAAAAAGATGAGTGTGACAGCACACAGCAGTAATGTCACAACATCTCTCTGAACTTTCCAGGCTGGAGACCCTAAGTCAAATGTTCCTGTTCATTGTGCATCTCACAGACAGTCGCATTCTGCTATTGCCTCACAGAGAGGACTTTGACATTGGGGTTTAACAGCACATGTAGTCTCTACCTGAGAAGCACGAATTGCAGAATTCCAGCTAGCACATTGAGAGCTCTTGGAGAAGCACCGCTGCATATCTTACACTAATTTCTGAATAGACATGAAAAACATCTTTGCTGTCCTGGTTTCTAAAATGGACTGAAGCTCCAACAATGACAGAAAGACATAAAGCAGAGTATAAAGGCTTCATGCATCCCAGATACTCCATCTGATAAAGAAGTCATCTGCTAATAACTTTTGCCACACTGTTCCGGAATTTTACACAGAAATAGAAATACACTCCAAATATGTGTTCTGTGAAAGCAAAAATACAAATGGAGTAACAAAAGCCTCCTTTTTTAAAACTTAAGAATATAATAGAAGTCTTTCAATCATATACAGCTATCTTCTTTAAAAAATGTAAACATAGGGCTGTTGAGATGGCTTGCCACCTGCTGCTTAGCCTGATGACTAGAGTTCGATTCCCAGGATCCACTTGGTAGAAGGAGAGAACTGAGTCCTGTAAGTTGTCCTTTGACTTCCCCATGCATGTCAGGGATAATAAATAAATACAAAATTTGAATATTGTAGTTTGGATATGCAGGGTTTTTTTAATTAAGAGCAACATCTCAGTGGGATTCTTCTTGTATGCACTTCAAGTTTTCAAAAATTAATAAAACCAGATATCTAGAAAAAAACGTTAGATGATCGTTTTTTAGTTTGAGGGATGCTTTTTGTATTGTCAACTTTGAGAGCTCTTTCTGAATTATTTAGCTTGTATCTTTGGGCGGGGGGCACAAATGCATTTCCAGATGGTTGAAAGGCATATGAAGAGGCAAGAGAGGAGTGATCAGGAACTCAAGTTTTAGAAGTTTCTACTTTGGTATCTGTGTCAGCTCTGATTGCACATCAGAATCACCTAGAGTACTCAGAAAAGCTTCTAAGTTAGAACACCAGGAATTCTTACTTGATTATTGCAAATAATCAATGCAAAGCTGGATTAGCTGGTGCTTTCAAGTTAGTCCTAGGGATTCCAATGTGTAGAGGTGTCAAGAGTCACTATCTTAGATTGAGACAGAGGGCTAGGGTAGATGTAGAGGGCTAAGGACAAGAATATGTTAAACATCACCAAGATTGTGCCCACAAAACACTAGAGAGTAACGATATATTCAGTCCTATACAGGGATGTCGCATCTGGTGAAGGGAATCAGGTTGGATTTGATGAAGAAAGCTGGTGAGGAAGGAGAGATCCAGGTAAGGGCAATGAGGGGCTGGTTGTCCATGTTGTGTGGTCCTCCTTGGGAGCTAATATCAGAATCTGCTTTGTAAGTACAGATGCATTTGAGACTGAAGCGGCTTCCAGGCTCTTCTTAATCCAGGGTTGTTTTGAATCAATAAAACTGAATGGCCAGCTGGGTAGGAGGGCAGGATGATTCTAAGCAAAATACTCCAGAAGAAACTGTTGTTGACTATGTTGGACATGTACACAAACAGAGCAGCTGCATTTGAGATATAGAGTAAGAGAAAGCAGCTGGTTTCTTTGATGGCCCGCATGTGAGACTCTGTGCCAAGGTCTCTGGAGCCGGTGACGCTGTTTCTCATGTGCAGGGTGTGTTTCCTGAGAGAGAAAATCAGCAGAGTGGCTGCTGCAATGTCCATGATCAGAGGAGGGAGGATTCCCAAACTGAATAAAAAAGCAACACTGACCACATTGATCTCAACGCGGTACCATTTTAGTGTCAAGTTGGATATGTTGAAACTTATAGAATTGTTGTTATACACAATGTAGGTGTCCTTGCAGAAGAACATGCTGGAGCTGAATGAAATAAACACCGAGAGCCACAGAAGCCAGGGCATTAATTCAGAAATTCTCCATTTTAGCTTGAGGAATAGGGGGTAAGAAAAATTGGCAATCTTCACAAAGTGGAAGAAACTAAGCAAAGCAGCGAACCAGAGGCCACAATAATTAAAGAAAACGAAACTTACTCTGAAGATAATACAGGAAACAGTGTTGTAAAAAAAACCTTTGAATGTGGAGAAGGTTGTTTCTACCAACATGATGCTTTGGAAGCCTATTCTGGATATACTCAGGAGAAGCAGAATCCTAGTATTTATGGAAATTGCCTTTTTCTGAACCCAAGAGACCATGTTCACAGCCATGATGATCCCATTTGCAATGATACCAATGATGCACTCTGTGGCTATAACTGTCAAAATTAAGATGGCAAATGGTGGCACATAGTGTTCCCAGTAGTTGCTGGGTTGAGCCATCCTGGGTGGTTCCTCTTTGGAGCCTGCAGGAAAATGTGTCCCTGACATTCAACAAGCAGGTCCTTGTCAGCTCCTATGATTTATGTCATAGGAGAAAGAAGCTCATATACGATTCCCAAGCACACTTGATTTGTTTATCCAAGAATTCTTAATTGTAAATATGGAGATGCAAATGATGGAATTATTTGGTTTCAAGTCCTTTCCCTAGATCTGGACATGTTTATGTTTGGTCAAGACTCCCAGGGAAGCACTTTGTATCACCTCAACATTTCAACATCGTGAATCACTAACATGGTATTGAGAACCATGCTTTTTTTTTGTTTGTTTGTTTGTTTTGTTTTGTTTTTCGAGACAGGGTTTCTCTGTGTAGCTTTGGTGCTTTTCCTGGAACTCACTCTGTAGCCCATGCTGGCCTCGAACTCATAGAGATCCACCTGCCTCTGCCTCCCAAGTGCTGGGATTAACCTGGTGAGAACCATGCTTTTGACAGCTTCAATTTAAATATTTAATACAGTACACCAAGTTACTACTTAATGAGTTTTTACTTGTGAATTCAAGGAAGTCAGGAATTAAAGATCTCTATGTGAATATACAGAGATAGTTTGAAGTGATTGAATTTATTAAAATTCAAGACATAAGTATACATGTGTATATGCATTTATAGTATTTTTGAATACAGACTAGGTAATACAGTGCTAGGTAATATCCAAAAAAATAAACATGTATACCTACACACACACACACACACACCACCACCACCACCACCACCACCACCACCATACTTAAACATGGTGCATTTCTATTATATCCATTTTTTAGACAAGAAAATTGAGTCATGCAGAGATTTAAAAACCTGTCCAAAGCAAATAGCTTAAGAATAAGAGATTTGGTATTCAAATCAAAGTCAGTTGACCCACAGCTCATTAAAAAAAATATTTTGTAACTTCATACGAGTACAATATTTACATAATTTCCTACTCCCTTTCCTAACTCCAAATTCTCCCGTGTATTTTACACCCTCTTAAATTTGTGACCTCTTCTTTATCAGAGAACACACACACACACACACACACACACACACACACACACACACACACACACACTCCCTACCAAGTCCATTTAGTGTTGTTCTTATGTACCTGTGTTTAGGGCTGACCAGTTGAAAGTGATTAACCTGGATAACATATCAGGAGGTTCATCTCCATAGAAAACCTCTCAGCAGCCATTGGTTATTTGTAGCTTTTCATCTAAGGATGTGACCCTGTGAAATTTCCCCTTGTGTATTGTCATGTTAACTGTATTATCATGTTATTATACAGCTCTTTCTTCTTCTTCTTCTTCTTCTTCTTCTTCTTCTTCTTCTTCTTCTTCTTCTTCTTCTTCTTCTTCTTCTTCTTCTTCCTTCTCCTCCTCCTCCTCCTCTTCCTCCTCCTCCTCCTTCTCTTCCTCCTCCTCCTCTTTCTCCTTCTCCTCCTCCTTCTCCTCCTCCTCCTCCTCCTCCTCCTCCTCCTCCTCCTGCTCCTCTTCCTTTTGGTATTTCAAGACAGGACTTCTCTGTGTAGCCCTGGCTGTCCAGGATATTACTCTGTCCACTAGGCTGGCCTTGGACTCAGATCTGCCGGCTTCTGTCTCCCTAGTGTGGAGATTAAAAGTGTGCACCACCATGCCTGGCTTCATTATGCTGTCTTGTTCAGGCTGCATATTGAAGTTTCATGGGTGAAGGTTTCCTGTGAGGCACTATCTCCCACCAAGTAAGCTCCCAGACACTCTGACTCAGTCTCTTCTCATTCTCTGAGATGATCCCTGAACTATAGGTATAGGGGCCATGCTGTAGATGTACTAGAATAGTTGAGGCTCACACCCACCAGAGCACATTCTTGCTCACTGTGCAGACTCTTTTGTGTGTGTCAGAGGTTCGGTGGATATTTGACTCAACTGTGCCATTTCTGATAGTCTTTTATGATATCCTAACCACTTAAAAGGAGTCATTAGAAGAAGACACATTTGTGTTTGGGAGGATGTTAAAATCTTGATAGACCCCTCAATTTTGAAAGGTACTTGTTTGCTGTTTATAAAGTTAAGGTTAACACTTTTCCTTGTTTCTTTCAAGAAGACACTACTTTTTAAATGAGGTCTTCTCATTTATTTTGAGAATATTTATTTCTCTGTGTTCTATGTGTGTGTAGCTTCCCATGGAGAACAGGAGAGTGGGCCGCATGGCTTGGTACTGTAGTTATAGATGGCTGTGATCCAACTGCCATGTGTCCGTGGAGCCAATCTTGGGTCCACTGGAGAAGCAGTAGCACTCTTAACCTTTGAGTCATCTCTCCAGCCTCAAGGCAGAACTTTCCTTATGGAAGAAATTACTGAGGCAACTCATTTCTTCAATTATACATGGGTGGTTACACACTTATACACACTCCTTCCATTTTGTACAAAACAGCAGCAGAAAAGACGTGAGGTGAAAGTTCCATAGCTACTTTACAAGGCAGGCTAAAAAAACTTAGTGTAAAAGAATAACCATATTCATTGAAATTTAGGATATTAAAATGAAAATAGATGGAAATGAATCAGTAGAGTTGTTTCTGAGTCTAACATGGAAGCACAAGGTCATACAGCAATAGACAGATTGTGTGTTTAAAGTGAATTAACTTTGTGTCAGTGTGTTACCCTAAACACTGATAAGAAAGCAATTCTAATGAGGAAGGTAGTGGGTGACAGGCCTACAAAAGTCTTTGTAAGATTTGAGTTTTTCATTACTCAAGGCTTCTTTTTCAAATGACAAAAACTTATGAAGGCTTTTTAGTTTGATTGTTTTATATGTTAGTTGTACTTAAACCTTTGTTCTTAAATTTTTTTTTCTTGAGACAGAGCCTATTTTACTTGAAGATTCTGTAAACTTCACATAGGTAATTATATGCTCTTTTCATTTTAGATAGTTGGCTAGACACAGGACATGTTTGATATAAATTAAATTTCTTTAATAGTGATTTGCTATATTAGCTTGTCATTTTTGAGAAATCATTTAAATTATTTACACTTTCCAGAAAAAAAAATCTTATTTCATACAGGGTTTCAACTCTCTTTGGCAGAATATTACTCATATGAGTTTGGAATAAATCACTGCTGGAGCTGGAGCTTTTGTTTCCTGATATTGCTTATTCAATGTGTCTTTTCCCATTGTTTTCTAATTAGGCTTTGGGGAGTATCTAGATTGCTTCCAGGTTCTGGCTATTACGAATAATGCTGCTATGAACATAGTTGAGCAAGTGTCCTCGTGGTATAATTGAGCATCCCTTGGGTATACACCCAAGAGTGAGTGGTATCATTGGATATTGAGGTAGATTGATTCCCAATTTTCTGAGAAACCACCATACTGATTTGCAAAGTGGCTGGACAAGTTTGCAAACCTACCAACAGTGGAGGAGTGTTTCCCTTGCTCTGCATCCTCTCCAACATAAGCTGTCTTCAGTGTTTTTGGTCTTAGCCATTCTGACAGGTGTAAGATGGCATCTCCAAGTCATTTTGATTTGCATTTCCCTGATGACTAAGGATACTGAGCAATTGTTGGCCCTAAATACCTAAGTAAAGACACCATTTCAGTATTATGGACCCATGGACATGTCTGTATGGGATGATCTTGATTCTTGACTGATTCTGGAAGATGCAACCTACTGTGAGTCACATCATACCTAGGCCAGGTATTCCTGGACCGTATAAGCAAAGAAAGCTAGCTGAGCATGTGCAACCTAGCAAGATTTTGTTTCTCTCTGCTCTTGACTGTGGGTGTGAAGTGACTAGTTGCTTGAGTTCCTGCCTTAGCTTTCCCTCAATGATGGATTGTAACCTGGAACTGTAAGCTGAATAAACCCTTTTTTCCCTAGGTTGTTCTCTGTCAGAGTATTTTATTACTATAGTAGAAATGAAAATAGAGCAATGCCTTAGGAACATATGTAGTATTTAAGATTTGGAAATAGTTGTAAATCAGCTTTTAATAAATTACGTAGGGAAAGAATATATTAAAAATATGAAAAAAATGAGTTAAATATTATTGCCGAGTTTGGTGACGCACACCTTTAAACCCAGCCCTTGGGGGACAGAGGCAGTAGATACCTGTGAGTGCAAGTCTAAATAGTTCCAGACCAGCCAGTACTACATAATGAGGTCCTATCTCCCAAAATAAATATTATTGTTTGGGGCATGCAACTAAATTAAGTTTTAAAAAGATTAACTTTATTTAAAGATGCTAAAATACACATAAATTGTGTGTGTGTGTGTGTGTGTGTGTGTGTGTATGTGTGGTGTGTGTGTGTGTGTGTGTGTGTGTGTGCCTGAGCACACACAAGTGCATATACTGTAGTGTGCCTGTGATGATGACAGACCACTTTTCAGTTCTGTCCTTCCATCACGTGGGCCTGGGGACTGAACTCAGGCTCTCAGGCTTGACAGAAGCACGTTCCTTGCTGAGCCATCTCACTGGCTCTCATATTTTTGTTGTTATAAAATTAAGGTTGACAGTTTTTATTATATAATATTTAGCATGTCAAGATATTTTTCTTGGACTCTTATTGTTTTCTCTTTCCAAATCTTCTCTGAGTACATTAGAAGGTAAATGCCTTTTCCCACCTAATCAAAACTGTTGCTCTCTTCTCCTCTGGTTTTCCTCTGATCCACACTAGATGGGCCAAATAGATTTTAACTTATTATTATTATTATTATTTTTATATTTTGCATTACTTATTTTCATGCATTATTCCTTAAGCCACACTCACCACTTTTGTCTCTTGGGCTAATGAAATATTTTTTTTCTCTCTCAGTAAGTTTCTCCATTCAGTTTTCTTTTCTTTCATGTTGAATTCAGGAATTGGCTTTTTGTTTATTCCCACACACTCAGCTGACTTCTACCCAGGTGCTCTTACATCCAAACGCTATTCCGTTCTCACTCTTACCTCCAACCGCAATGTAAGGGTATTTCATTTCAGGGATGACTCTTTCAAAACTTGATTTTTCCTTTGTCATATCCACTCAGTATTTACTGTAAAGTGCAAGGTCTGCCTGAGGGGTGTAGGAAGTTCAAGATGACACAGGCTGGAACTCTGTTGTGAGCCCTGCAGCAGGAAAACCTCCTTAGAAAACTCCACCTTCTGCTTGGGGCTCTTCAGTAAATCTCAGTTGGTTAATGTGATTCAGTGGAATGCTCACTGGACTCCCATCATGTTTCAGACCTATTTGAAGGTCTCATATTTTAGTCTAAGAAGTTGAAAACCTACTGATTGGTCAGTGATGACTATGAAAGTAAATTGCACCAAATGAATAGAGGAAAATTCAAAATCTCCTCCACGGATTTAGTGTTTAGGACATGAATGCACTGTTTCATTTGGGACGAGGAAGAGTCCAGGCACCAAAACTGCTAAGGTTGGGTGTGTGTTAAAGAAGTGCTCAAGATAAGGATGAAAAGCGACTTGGGGATGGCTCACGTCTGCAGGAACTGTGTGCCATGGAAGCTCACTTGTGGATTTTTCTCAACATCTTTAACTAAAATAAGGGTAAATTTTCTTGTAACTAGAACAAAAATGGAGTCACCCTTATACTAATGAACAGCCACATCAAAGGGAATTATGATAGCTTGTGGTGATATTGTGTTCCCCAAAATATCGTGTACCTTAATAAACTTATCTGGGGTCAGAGAACAGAAAAGCCACTAGTTAGGCGGTGATAGCACACACCTTTAATCCTAGCATTCCAGAGATAGAAATCCCTCTGGATCTCTGTGAGTTCAAGGCCACATTGGAAAAAGCCAAGCATGGTGACACACGCCTTTAATCCCAGAAAGCCAGCCTTTAATCCCAGAGAGTGGTGGTAGAAAGCAGAAAGATATATAAGGTGTGAGAACCAGAAACTAGCAGCATTTGGCTGGTTAAGCATTTGGCTGGTTAAGCATGTGGCTGGTTAAGCTTTCAGGCTTTGGAGCAACACAGTTCAGCTGAGATTCATTCTGGATGAGGACTCAGAGGCTTCTAGTCTGAGGGAACAGGACCAGCTGAGGAATTGGCAAGGTGAGATAGCTGTGGCTTGTTCTGTCTCTCTGATCTACCAGCATTGACCCCAATAACTGGCCTCGGGTTTGATTTTATTAATAAGAACCTTTACGATTCCTGCTACAATAGCTCACTTAAACATGCTAGTGGTCCTGTCATTACACAAGGAGATGCTTGTAGAGTTACTTGCTCTTCTTGGGAAAAGAAGCGGCACAGCATGATAGACAAATACAGTGTCTTGGAACAAGTCAATATTCTGATTCTCTTCTCTTTACCCTGACATATTGTGCTACATGTTAACAATAAGCATTGTGAGTAGGATACCCATGTTTTAATCTCGGGAATTTGTACATTTAATATCTAACAGGACAAAGAGCCTTTAAGGATATGATTAAGAGAGTAGCATGCAAGCAGCAGAGATTTCTCTGTTATCCAGTTGGTGTTTCTGATAACACATATGCGGAGGCAGCGAAAACATGTAGGGTAATGGGAAAGTGAGTAAAGAGGAAGAAAAATGTCATCATGGAAAGATTTTATGTTCTGTGTAAAAGTCTTCATTAGGTCTTTGTTACTTGTGGTTCTGAAAGGTACGGGACTGTGTATAAGGGAACTGAAAAATTTGCCAGAATTATGAACAAAGTTGGACCTACAGCCTCCAGAATATATGCAGCCCATCTTGATCTTGATACCATTTAGGATTTCTGATGCACAGGGACAGCAATGTGTTGCATTAGTGTTTGTAACATTTCCTCTTTCATTTTTGATTCGACTTATTTGAGCCTTACAGAGACTCACATGAATGTCATCTTGAGGTGTCAACTGCTATCTTAATTAAATTTGAAGTAAATGTTGATGCCTTTATAGCAGATTTGGGTCTAGAGCTTTCAGCTGGTTGGTCATACAACTGCAACACTGTGACAGTAAGCATGTTGTGTCATTTGTCATAAAGTTCACCACTCACTTCATGATACATGAAAATGTCATTGATACATGGAAATGTCACTCTCACTTTTCTTTCCCCTACATTTTGATTTCTTGAACTCATTATTCCAAGGTATTATTTTTAAAAATCAACTAATAAAATAATACCTTGCTGCAGTGGCACACACCTATAAACCCAGGAACCTGAGACAATGACTCAGAGCTAGAGTCATAGTAAGAGCCTGCTTCAGAACATAAATAAGTGAGCAAGGAGTCAGTTTTACATCGTACAAAATCGGGAATGTGTGTGACAAGAACACCAGAGCTCTCCTCCTTTTCTCTATGACAGGGCTGCTCAGCTGCAATTTCCCACACAGTTGTCGTGTACACCGAGATCTTCAGTTTCATTATTTCCACTGTTCCCACCATCTGGTGACCTGGCAGCTTTATGGTGTTCTTGGGTTTTATGATCAGCCATGGCAAAGCTGTGGTAGGCAGTGGTACTGTTTATTTGTTCATGAACAGTTTGGGCTGGAAGCGTTAGCTATCTATCATAAGCCACTGAGGCATGAGTGCACTTGGCCTTTGTAGTACATTCACTGCCTACTGTCCTTCATAAAAGAAGTATGAGTCCCACCATTATTGGAAGGAAAAAAGCCAGTTGGGTTTTTTTTTTTTTTTTTTTTTTTAAAAAAAACATTTCTTTGAGTTTATAATATAAATTGCATCATTCTCTTCTTTCCTTTTCTACCTCTAGACCCCTCCCTTTTCTCTTTTAAATCCATGGCCTCTTCATCAATTTTTGTTATATACATACACATATATGTACTTATATACATATATATTTCTGAAAACATAAATATAGCCTGCTCAGTCTGTATAATGCTACTTATATGAATATGTTTTCAGGGCTGAACATTTGATATTGGACGACTAATTCATTTGCTGTTTCCTGGAGAAGACTATTTCCCCCACTCTCAGCATTCCTTAGTTGCTTCTAGGTTTTTTTTTTTTTTTTTTTTTTTTTGTGTGTGTGTGTGTGTGTGTGTGTGTGTGTGTGTGTGTGTGTGTGTAGGGTTGCAGCCTCCTGGGCTTCGCACTATCCACTTTAGCATGTCTATTATTATCCTTGTTTAGCACATGTTTAGGCAGCCATGTTGGTAAGGTTTCATGGTTGTAGTTTCTGATATTACTATGACCCTCTGGCTCTTACGATCTTTTTACCATCTCTTCTGCAATGATCCCCAACTAGTCTTTGGTTCAGGAGTTGTGCTATAGATATATCTGTTCCGGCTGGGCTCCACAGGTCTACGTGCTGATTGGTTATAGTTTTCTGTATGGTTTCCAGCTGTTGCAAAGAGAAGTTTCTTTGATGAAGGGTGAGGACAATTATCTCTGAATATAAGGATAAAAATTTAAAGTGTAGTTAGGAATTATGCTGGTTTAGTAATGTGGTGGTTGCAAGTTCTAGATCCATGACTTCATTATCCCTGAGTAGTTGGTTAGGTTTTCAGTACCAGGTATGATTTCCCTCTTGTTAAGCAGGTCTGACTACACCCTTAGGGTTATCATACCATGCTGGCTGTTGTCCTTTTTTTAAATTGTTGCTGCCTTTTAAGCCATGACTGTCTGAATCAGCAACTGCAACTCTGCCCCTACCAGCAATGGTTAGGCCACAAGAGCCACAGCCTGAGGGAATTCTGTTTTCTAAGGCACTGATGCTTTCAAAGCTACAAAGAGAACTTAACTAAATCTTTGTCCCTCTAAAGAATTCAAGATTCAAAGGTTAAGGTAGAATTCTGCTCTCCAGAGAGAATGAATAGCAAGTAGCTCACTTCCTCTCCTTGTTTGCATCCTCCAGAAAGTCCTCATGCTTCTCCTCATCCTTACTTAAAAACTCTTCTCCACCTGGCTCCTGCCTACCACTTCCTGTCATCTAGTTGCTGACTTAGCCTCCTGACCACATGAAAATTTTATTTAAACAAACACATTTTTGCATTATTAAATAAATGTTCCAGAGAGTAAACAAAAGTAACACACCTTAAAATAATATTCTATAACATTTCCCCCCTTTGTCCAAACAAAAAATTAAAGATTTTAACTTTAACATAGTAAGACTGTATACAATCAGAACAATTATCAAGTAAAGATTGCATTCATAATATAATGAATGCCAGTTCATTTGTGTTTGGCAAACTAAAAGAAAATATTCCATTATCTACCCCATATTAATGAATCTAAAGTTTTATACCTAATTTTCTCTCTATCACAACTAAGGAAAACTGCATAACTATCTAGTCTTCAACTCTATCAAAGTTTCCAGAAGGATAATATCATTTGAATTGCAAAAACTTCTAAAACTCTAGAAAAGACAGAAACATCTGACTGCCTGGACACTCACCCAAAGTTCCTTCTGCAACCTTGGGGCATCCATCTTCAGCCTACAGGCCTAGAGCATGAGACAGACTTCTCAGTGAAGCAGGAACTTTGAAGGACTGTCTTGCCTTGTTTGGGCAAAGTTCATCAGTAGCTTTTCTCTGTGCCCTGCAGAACATCTGTCAGACTCTTCTGTGAAGCAGGAATTTTGAAAGATTGTCCTGCCTTGTTTTGACAAAGTTCAACAGTTTTTTTTTTCCTGTGTGTTCTGCGTGTCCACTCTCCACAGCACATTGTCAGCAGTCAAAGGCAAGAATGCTTTCTTTACCCATTGGCTAACCTTGCTGCAATGAAAGCAAACTCCATTAGGAGTTTCTTTAATGCCCATCATCTTCTCTGAAGTAAACTGGTGCTGCCAGGAGCAGATGTGTCTCATTGTCATGAAAAGCCCTAAGTTAACAAAAAACATTTTATTATTATTATTATTATTATTATTATTATTATTATTATTATTGGTTTTTCGAGACAGGGTTTCTCTTGTGTAGCTTTGTGCCTTTCCTGGAACTCACTCGGTAGCCCAGGCTGGCCTCAAACTCACAGAGATCCGCCTGCCTCTGCCTCCCGAGTGCTGGGATTAAAGGCGTGTGCCACCACCGCCCGGCCAAAAAACATTTTAAATGCCATATTCTGTAGGCCTTTGAAAAGTCTGTAGACCATCTGTCTCTCTAAAATATATATCTATATAGTTTGGAAAGCATACCTAACATATCTACAACTTTGGTTGTTATAAATGACTGACCACTAACCTATGTTTCCTGACTATCCTATATAGCTTATAATAATAGTTTTTAAAAACTAGAATTTTGGTTGGGGATTTAGCTCAGTGGTAGAGCGCTTGCCTAACAAGCGCAAGGCCCTGGGTTCAGTCCTCAGCTCTGGAAAACAAAACAAAACAAAACAAAAAAACCCTAGAATTTTACCTTACATTTTAAAATAAACTGCATACATAAAATACTTTAAACAAGAATAGAAACACACACACACACACACAACATTGTAACAAAAATAACCTTAAATTTTTATCAACATGCAAAAATATTTTAAACAAGAGTAGAAACGTATGTACAGTGTAACAAAAATAACTTTAAATTTGTATCAATATACTATATTCCCCTAAATAGCAAACATCCATAACCCACCAAATAACCAAAAGGCTCCCACACCACTCTTGGAAATGTGGAGTCATGTTGCTGGAGGGCTTCTCTCCAAGCTCCATCAAGCCCCACAGTCCCACAATCCACGTATAAAATAATCACTCAGACGTTTATATTATTTATAAACTGTATGGCCGTGGCAGGCTTCTTGTTAACTGTTTTTTTATCTTAAATTAACCCATTTTTTATAAATCTATAACTTGCCACGTGGCTGGTGGCTTACCAGAGTCTTTACATGCTCCTTGTCCTGGCGGTGGCTGCAGTGTCTCTCCCTCCTTCTTCCTGTTTCCCCAATTCTCCTCTCTCCTTGTCCTGCCTATACTTCCTGTCTGATCACTGGCCATCAGTGTTTTATTTATATAGAATGATATACACAGCACTTCCCCTTTTCTTCTTTTTTTAAAAAGGAAGGTTTTAACTTTAACATGGTAAAATTACATATAACAAAACAATTATCGAGCAAGAATTACAGTTACAATATTAAAGAAGATGTCCTATCTATCTTATATTTGTGAGTTTAAGGTTTTATATCTAACTTATCTTTTATCATAACTGAGGAAATTACAACTATCTAGTTTTCAACCACATCAAAGACCTGAGAAGGAACATAATGATACCTGAGAAATAGTAGATGGATGCAAGCAACTTTCGGGAATCTTGCTAGAGTAGACCAAGACAGCTGGCAGCCTGGACAGTCACCTAATGTTTCTCAGCATTGTTGGTGCATTCAAATTGGCTTCAGGCCTAGAGTATCTGACAGACCATTTTCAGAAGCAGGAATTCTGAAAGACCATCTTACCCTGTCTTGGCAGAGTACAGTGGTGGCTTTCCTTGTGTCCCACTTGTCCAGAAAGGACAGCATTATATTCGTACTGTCAGCCGTCAAGGCAAGGGCAGTTCTTTGCCCAGTAGGCCATTTTGTGCCAAAAAGACAAACTTCCAAATGGAAATGTCTAGAAGCCCAACATTCTCTCGGGATCAATTGGTGCAGCCAGGAGCAATTGTGTCTCACGTCAACAGAATTCTAAGTTATTTAAATGCCATATTCTCTAGGTCTATGAAGTGTTTGAAGATTACCTATCTATCTGAAATATATCTATGTATACCTAGAAGAGTTAACTAACATGGCTACAAATATGATTATCATAGATGACTAATTATTAATCTATTTTTTAATTATCAATTACAATTTTAAATGAGTTACATAAACATAATACCTCAAACAAGAATAGAAATATATATGTGCAGTATAACAAAATTAACTTCAAGTTTGTATCAATAAACTAAAATTTATACCAATGTAAAACATTTTAAACATAAACTAAAATCTATACCAATGTAAAACATTTTAAACAAGTTGTTCTTTAAAAGTAGGTTCATTAATCTACCCTTTTATCTTATCATCTCTATATCCTCCTATATATCTATATCACATCCCCTTTTCTTTTTTAGAAAGAGATCACATTTATAATCAACCTATTTTAAATAAAAATATTGGTTTTTTTCTGTCCCACACCAGAGGGCTCTTCTGATTTGGGACAAAAGAATCTCTTAACCATTTTTTTTAAAGCAATATGTCTGGGTTTAGAGGGGGAGAGAGCCAGGTTTAAGGTGGAAACTTGAGCCATTTGTTGCTGGAGAGCTTCTCTCCAGACTCCATCAAGCCCCGCAGTCCCACAATCCACGTATAAAATAATCACTCAGACGTTTATATTATTTATAAACTGTATGGCTGTGGCAGGCTTCTTGTTAACTGTTCTTTTATCTTAAATTAACCCATTTTTATAAATCTATACCTTGTCACGTGGCTGGTGGCTTACCAGAGTCTTTACATGCTGCTTGTCCTGGCGGTGGCTGCAGTGTCTCCCCCCCCTTCTTCCTGTTTCCCCAATTCTCCTCTCTCTTTGTTCCGCCTATACTTCCTGCCTGGTCATTGGCCATCAGTATTTTATTTATATAGAGTGATATCCACAGCAGAGTCATGTTCCCCAAACTGCTTCCTGTTGTCTGTGGACAAAGTTTTTTCAGGATCTCAGAGAGAAAATTTTGAGATAATGACTGAATCCTGGGAAAACCAGCAGTAAATTTGCTGATAGATATCACCTGTTAAGTTTCAGGTCTTGCCTGATCAAACCTGATCCATATTAACACTGAAGGAATCTACAGCATCTCATCTCCTGTAGAAACAAAACTCTAAAGCATTTTTATTTCCATTTGACAAATATATTTTTTGACTTTTTAATAGTTAAGGCATTCCTAAACTATATAGGCTGATTTATTTCAACAGTCCCTTTTTCAATTCCAGGTCTCTTTGCATCTGTCCTTAGCTTTTCAACAATCAAAAAATTCAAAATCAACACAATAACATGCTGGATCCAAACTCCCTGTGTATTTCCCATCTTACATGGGTTTTTTTCTTTTATATTACTTATATCTCTCTTTAAAGACTTTATTATTATTTTTAAACTATTCATTTCTTTCTATGACTATTTCTTTTTTCTTTCCTTAAGCATACACACATTGTTATACACACTGTAACCTGTTTAGAGGGTTTTCCATCTGGACCTCTTTTATTGTGTATCTTCAGCCTTTTTTGAGCATATGAGCAAAGCTTTAAACTGCTAACCTACATGTGGATCCTCTGCACTCAGCTCTCAGCTGACTCTGCCCACTTATTGATTGTGAAAACCAAGCATGAAGCTCAAGGCCAGTTGGAGGTTTGTCTGACCAAGACCTGCATTCAATCTTCCTAGAGCTCTAGAACACTGATGCTTGCACTGTGGCAGGCATTTCTACTTGGTTTTTTATTCCTACTTATTGTACTGACTAATCAAGAGCTTGCCAGTAGGCAGAAACTCTCTTTTTTTTGTTACTTTCTTTTTTTTTTTGTATCTTTTTTCCTTTTATTTTATTTTACAATACCATTCAGTTCTACATATCAGCCACGGGTTCCCCTGTTCTCCCCTCTCCCATGCCCTCCCCTTACCTCCAGCCCACCCCCCATTCCTACCTCCTCCAGGGCAAAGCCTCCCCCGAGGACTGAGATCAACCTGGTAGACTCAGTCCAAGCAGGTCCAGTCCCCTCCTCCCAGACTGAGCCAAGCGTCCCTGCATAAGCTCCAGGTTTCAAGCAGCCAACTCGTGCAATGAGCACAAGACTCGGTCCCACTGCCTAGTTGCCTCCCAAACAGATCAAGTCAATCAACTGTCTCACCTATTCAGAGGGCCTGATCCAGCTGGGGGCCCCTCAGCCTTTGGTTCATAGTTCATGTGTTTCCATTGGCTTGGCTATTTTTTTCAATAATTGAGTAAAACCGAAATTTATTATAAGCCACAGTTGTCCTAGGGACCTCCATGCTATATATATGGCCTCTATGGTTATATGGGTTGTGGTCTGATTGTTCTTTATTTTATATCTAGAATCCACTTATGAGTGAGTACATACCATGACTGTCTCTCTGGGTTTGTGTTACCTCACTCAGGATGATTTTTTCTAGTTCCATCCATTTGCCTGCAAATTTCATGCTTGGCAGAAACTCTTAAAGGAGTCATATCCTCTTTTCTTTTTCTCAAAGCTTTCTCAGGCCCTATGGAAATATGAACACCACACTGGTACTCCAAAATGTTGTTCTTTGTTTTGGCTCTTTTGGGGGACCCACCACCCAGCTCTCAAATAAATCACACATGGGGGATTATTATTACTTATAAATGTCCAGCCTTAGCTTGGCTTATTTCTTGCCAGCTTTCCTTAAATTATATCATCTACCTACCTTTTGCCCCTGGTCTTTTCTTATTCTCTTACTTCTATACTTACTTCAATAATCTTACTCTTATTCTGTGGCTTGTTGTGTAGCTGGGTGGCTGGCCCCTGGAGTTCTCCTTCTTCTCTGGCTACTTTTTCTTTACTCCCAGATTTCTCCTTCTGTATATTCTCTCTGCCTGTCAACCTCACCTATCCTTTCTCCTGCCTTGCTATTGGCTGTTCAGATACTTATTAGACCATCAGGTGTTTTAGACAGGAACAGTAACACAGCTTCACAGAGTTAAACAAATGCAACATAAGCAAAAGTAACACACCTTAGAATAATATTCTACAACAGCTAGTTATTAATGTGGTTCATTGATGTTACATAATAACTGAGTAGGACTGTTGGTTACTTCCCTCTTTTGAAAGCCAGCATGGCCTCTTTTAGTATCATGAAAGCTAGTGCATAAGGAGGAGGATTTCAGGTAAGTTCCAGGTCAGGAGCTTCTAGGCCCTGGGTTTGAAATGTTTAGTGTCTTCAGAAATAGGGACTTACCTTCCACCTGGGGGTGAGGACACAGTAAAGGGTAATGGCAATAGCGTTTAATGTTTTGGGAATCTCTTAGACAACCTTGATCAACAACTCCAAAGAGGGCTTCTTATGCTTGGTGTTGGGATTTTATTAGGTGGTATTTAATTCTTAGAGGGAGCATTGTCAACCCAGATGAGAAAATTTCATTCGAACTATATGTACATGTTTGTTTAAACACAGATTTATGTGTATCACAGTTTTTTGGTAGACAGTAAGTAGTATGATTCTTTGTAACTTTTAAAGTATCCTTACTGTTATTTTAACCCTCCTATCTCCTTCTGTATTTATATCCTCCCTGCCTAATTAGAGCCCTCCCTGTCCTTTCCCTTTCCCCTGGCAGATCACTTACACTCTGCTATTCTCCTCTCTAATGATCCCAGTGGTAGTTCCTTCTTACTTTTCTAGTTTCTATAGTTATTTCAAGATGTATGCTCACATTTCAATATTTGGGTCTAGGAGCCTCAGATGAGAGAGAACATGTAACATTTGTCTTCCTGTGTCTGGGTTACCTCACTTAATATGTCCTTTTCTAGTCCTATCTATTTACTTGCAAATTTCATTTTTTTTTACAACTGAATAGTATCCCATAATGTATTATGTACCATGTTTTCTTTATCCATTGTTTGGCTGCAGGTCATTTAGGTTGTTTCCACCTCATAGCTGTTGTGACTAGAGCATCAATTAATATGGTTGATCAACTTTCTGTCAAGTAGGGGGAGCAAGTTTCTGTGGAGTAGGATGTCAAGTCCTTTGGATATATACTAAGGAGTGGTGTAACTGGGTCATATGACAGATTTATTTTTAGCTTTTTGAGAGTTCTCCACACTGATTTCCAGAGTGGCTGGACCAGTTTGGAATCCCACTAACAGTGAACGAGGGTTCCCTTTTCCTCATACTCCTTCCAGCATCTGCTGTAGGTTGTTTTGTTGATCTTTCCCATTCGAACTGGGGTAAGATGAAATCTCAAAGATGTTTTTATTTGCATTTCTCTAATTATTAAGGGTATTAATTATTAATAACATTCATTATTAAGGAATGTTTTTTGAGACATTTCTTAGCCATCTTTTCTTTTTTTTTTTTATTGAGAATTCTCGTTCAGGTCTCAGGTCCATTTTCTGATGGGATTCCCCTTTATTTTTGACTCTTTGACTTTTGAGGTTTTATTTTAAAAAATATACGTGTGTGTGTGTGTGTGTGTGTGTGTGTGTGTGTGTGTGTGTGTATGTATGTATACTCTGGGTATTACTCCTCTGTCATATCTATAGCTGGCAAAGGTCCTATACACCTATACAGTTCTGTGGGCTTCTGCTTCACTCACTTGATGTTCTCTTTACATGTGCAGAGGTTTTTTAGTTTTATTAATTCCCACTTGTCACTGTTGGCATTAATTCTTGAGCAACGACTAGAGTCCTCTTCAAAAAGTCCTTTCTTCCACCTATATCATGTAGGGTATTTCCAATGTTTTCTTCTAGCAGTTTCAGTTTTTAACATTTAGGTATTTGATCCACTTGTAGTTAGTTTTTGTGCAAGATGAGAGATAAAGTTCTAACTTCATTCCTCTGCATTTGGACATCTAATTTTCCTAGCACAGCTTGTTGAAGATACTTTCTTTTGGTGTGTGTGTGTGTGTGTGTGTGTGTGTGTGTGTGTGTGTGTGTGGGGTTTTGGCACCGTTGTCAAATATGAAGTGGCTGAAGTTGCATATACTCACACTTGGGTCTTTGAGTTTGTTCCATTAGTCTACGTGTCTATTTCTGTGCCAGTACTGCATTGTTTTTAATTACTATGGCTCTACTGTGTATTTCTTCCTAGTTAGGAAGATATTGATTCTAATTCCTCTTCTTAACTTTTTTATTTCCTTTTTTGTTGTGCTAGGAATTGAATTTTGTGCCTTACAAATGCCAGGCAATCACTCTATCACTGAACTATTTTCCCATTCCATGATTCTTTTTTGTTACATTTGTATCACTCCCAAATGTGTTAAGGAGGGGTACTAGTCTAAAAAAAATTCAGACAAGTTAGGCCAGTGCTTCTTTCTAGTGGTTTCTGTTACCGAAGACCACTTTCTACTGACATTCCCCCTTCTCATTTCCCTATAGCTGGCAGTTTGGAGGTAGATTAGCAAGTCTGTGCTGGACTTCCTTTGAATGATTGAGTCTCTGAGGTAGAGTGGAGATTGTATCTACCTACATTTACCTTTGTCTGAACTTAGGCTTCTGGAGCAAATTCTACCACTAAATTCCTGTGGTCCTATATATCATGTCTTGGCTGTGGCCAGGATGGGCATGGGGAGGTTGTGGGCAGGGAGGAGTGTGGTGTGAATGTGAGGACTGGTGGGTTGGGATCTGGGTGGGTTTCTGCATCTTTCAGCTTCAGACTCCCTTATCACAGCATTGCTTCTGTCTGTCTCCCCTGTCAGTGCACTGTATCAAGTTCTCTGTGACCCCTCTTTTTCTCTTCTAGGCAATGGCTGAGAGAGAGAGAGGGAATAAGGGTCCTGGAATGTGTGGCATATATTTTGGAAGCATGGCCATTAAGTGGCATTGTATCCTTGATAGAGAATACATTGATCCAGAAAACAGAGTGTGGGAGTATTATCTTCATCTCTTCCAATTGTGAGCATCCTAGAAGATCAGGTATGTATGTAAAGTATTTGACAAAGTAACTCCAGAGTGTTGTCCAAAAGCTCTGCCTATTTATACACTCCCACAGGCTGTGCTTCATGCTTACAACATGCCTTTGTTTCACACTCACACTTGGCATTACTCAACTCCCAGAATTTTCCTTTGTGCAGTCAAGTCAAAGTCATAATACACAAAATGACTGGGCTTCCGCATACACCATGAGCTCTGAGTCCTTTTCTGGCCAGTAGCTAAAAAGAAGAAAGGTATAGGTTAGAGAGTTAGGAGGGACAGCTGGATGTAGTTGAACTGCAATGGTGGAAGAACTTGAAATCTTTTGTCAGTTCTACCTTGAGATTTCAGTGTTACTGTGGAAAATGACTTTGGGCATTTTCTCTTCTATGCTAAGTGGTGAGACCCAGTCCTGTTCTCACTCACTAGGATTCAAATGCTCATTATATCATTTTTGTGAATGTGTCCTGGAAAAAGAGTGTTAAAGCAACCTTTGGCTCTCTGGGCAGATGCCCAGTTATAATTATGGGAAAAAAGATGCACACAGTTCATGGTGAAGTTGTAGAAGTTTTATTTTTTACATAGCTATTTGAGCACAAAGTTCAATTCACCCTATTTTATTTTACTACAGAAATACATACAAGAAAGGAACACTTCTCCAAGTGGGTAGTTTGGTAATCTGGATCTATGGGAGACATTCCAGTTTATGGTGTTACAGAGATTTCACGTGCAGTAGTCCTCATGTAGGTAGTTACTGGGTATATTTTCTCACCGTCAGGACATATGCCCTTAGCTGGCACAACTTCTGCCTTTCCTCGTAGGACAGAATTTGCTACCGAAAGGAAAGCAGAACTGTTAACTCATGAACTCTACATAGCTTCATACCCATCCTTCCTGATTTTAACATACTGTGATTCTCCTTCCTATACACAATGTAGGTTGCTGTTTGAACCCCCTTCCCTTAATTTCAGCTCCTTCTGTCCCCTCATTTCCTTTCAGTTTGGCTTCTCATCACTTTCCATTCATTCACTTTCCCCTTTTCTTTCTGCTACAACATTGATTTTTTTTACTTATTTTTTTCATGCTCTGATCTATCCTGACGTTCACTGTTATCTGACATTCATAAGCAAGTAGGGAATGCTCCCACTTACCAGAGACTTGAATATCCCAGAAGAAGTTGTTTGTGGCACATACGCAAGCAGTGTATGCTGCATGAGCAGAAAGGTACTTGATGTTTGGCTTGTCCTCAGTACTGACTTTTACCTGAGGCAAAGGAAGTGGGGAAGGGTTAGAGTTCAATACAGAGAAGGCAGCCTGGGATTGACCATGAAGAAAAATAAGCATTTTCCAGGGTACTGTGTGAATGGACTATCAAATATTTCCTCTTAACTCTCTTGGTATACTTCAAGTTGTCTGTAAATGATGTTTCCAATTTAATTTTGGCCCCACTGAGTATAAGAAGGAAAACATCTGACGTTCTCCTTGGCATAGTGAATGACTGAAGTTTAAAAGTGTTTTTCTTTTTTTTTTCTTTTCTTCTTTTTTTTTTTTTTGAGACAGGGTTTCTCTGTGTAGCTTTGCACCTTTCCTGGAACTCACTCTGTAGACCAGGCTGGCCTTGAGTGCTGGGATTAAAGGCATGCGCCCCCACCCGGCAAAAGTGTTTTTACAAGTTGTCATATATTACATTTTTCCATGTAATGGAGTGAAACTGTGTGTGTGTGTGTGTGTGTGTGTGTGTGTGTGTGTGTGTGTGTGTGTGTCTGTCTGTCTGTCTGTCTGTCTGTCTGTCTGTGTATGTTTGACTCATCAGCTGGTTTAGGATTGTATAACTAAGCACATTATTTTCAAAATGTCAGGGCCAAAGAGTATTGTTGTTGCATTACGTTTAGGATATTTGTTCTTTTTCATCTGGGCTGAGGCTGAAGATTGTCTAAATCAGGGTCAAAGAGAATGAAACAAACCCCTCCAGAACCAAGAGGGATTTAAAGCAGGAGACACCAGTTGTCAACTCTAGTGTGGTGAACTGATGAGGACAAAGACTGACAAACAAATAGAGTTTATAACCCCAACTCTCTGACTTTTGTTTTCTAGCTGTGTGACACAGTTCTTGTCACACTGATTTTTCCTCCTGTCATCGTAAGATGAAAGTATTGATACCTGTTTCCCTTGTATGAGTTCATGAATCTTTGTACTTTCTGAGTGAAATTGACAGATACCATTTGAGACTTAAAGATGTTCATTATACAAATAAAAACAATCCCAGGTTAAAAGTTCCTGGCTAACTAATATTTAGACATTGTTTTTACTTTGGCCAAGAGATATAAAACTTTTAATCAGTGGTCAAATATAAAGAATAACTTCTACATGGGTTAAGTAATACTGTGTTCTAAATCGAACAGAGAGAACATCAAAATATCTACCCATTACAGGATCAAATACATTTCTAGCATTTTTTAAATTATTCATTAGAGAATTTTTTTAATTTTATTTTACAATACAATTCAGTTCTACATATCAGTCATTGATTCCCTTGTTCTCCCTCCTCCCGCTCCCCTCCCCTTGCCCCCAGCCCAACCCCCATTCCCACCTCCTCCAGGGCAAAGCCTCCCCTGAGGACTGAGATCAACCTGGTAGACTCAGTCCAGGCAGGTCCAATCCCCTCCATTTTTATCTCGGTAAACATCAGGGACTTTTACCCTGTATTTCTATTATGGCTTTTAGTATAACTAAAAATTTCCCTTCTTTTTGTAATGATTTTTTTAAATTTTAGTTTTAAAAAAGATTTACATATATATAATGTGTGTATGAGAAAGAGAGTGTGTGTGTGTGCACCCAGTGTCCACAAAGACCAGAAGATGGTGTCAGATGCCCTAGAACATGACCCACCCAGGGTCCTCTGAAAAAGCAAGTACTCTTAACCACTGAGCCATCTCTCCAGCCCTCAAACTTTCTTTTCATATGTTTTTTCTAAAAGTCCAAAGAGAATGTTAAGGAATTGTGAAGGACAATGAGCACGAGGTGAAAAATTTGGAACAATTAAAGAAGAAAGTAGACCCAGGAATGAAGGTGGAGACAGTGTGTTTCCATGCTTATAGGGTGTAAATAAGCCCTCACATTAAGGGACAGCACAGACACCTCTCTGCTATATTTCTTAGACCTGCCAAAGTATATTGATCTGCCTCTTCTTGACTCTCCTCCATTACTGCATGAGGTGGAGTCAAGGTGTGAGAGGAGGTAGGAACATAAGATCGATAGTGTTTCCTGTTCATTGCAACTCATGTTTATCTTTGTTGCATTACCATTTTCCTTATTTTCATGCTTCACATTCCTTTTCCTTCCTCCTAAATTTTCCTCTTGTTTCCTTGTGAAGACCTTTAGCCCACAGTTAAAAGCCCCCACTCATCAATCTCCTTAATAACCCTATTACTTTACCTTTAGGAATTTGTAACACATACATTTCTAACGCGATTTCTCTGAGTTTCAAAGCTATGTACACAGAAATACTTCAAAGGGCAGCATTTAGCACTGTATCAGCTCGCTGAAATTTCTTTATGGTAATACTTCTTTTTCATGTTAACTCACTTACCGCCATACATTCATCCACATTGCTTGTAATCGTGATTTCTACTGTAAATTCATTTGCATTTTTTATTGGAGAAATTTTCATGTTTACTGAAAATAGATTGTTCCTGTAACAGTAGAAAAAGCAGAAACAAAAAAAAATCACATTAAAGTCCACTACTCAGGTGTTCTTTTATTAACAGGCAGAGAGTCTCAGGAACCAACTGTCGGGCAGATACTTGTTAAGTTCAACACTTTACTCTGGAAGGACCCTCTGCATGCAACTTCTCTCAAAGTATTTCATGTTTCAACACACATATCCAACAGGATGAGACAAATGGAGGCCAGAATATATATATATATATATATATGTCACAGTTCTGGTCACCTCTTGAATGTGGAGACCTGGGCTGGCAAAGCTTCTTTCTCGTTGTCTATTCCCAGTCATTATTCCCTGGTGGAGGTTCATAATTTCACAGTCTACCTCAATGCACTCACCATTCTCTTTTCCTTATACAATTATCTAAAATCCCCCCTTCTCAAAGCATAAGGATTTGAAATCCCCAGAGTCTCCTAATTCAATCATATAGATCAACCAGCTTTATAGTAACAACTGATTCACCTCAGTATTTTTTCTTCAGCTCACTGCTCTTTAGCCCTGATTTAGGGAGCTCCAGAAGTTCTAGTTGAGAAAAGTTCTATTCTCAACTCAAATCCTCTTGATATCATTTCCTGTGTTGCCCAGACCTCTACCTCTCTTAACAGAAATGGTCTCCCTTAGCAGGTAAAATTTCCCCATCCAAATCTCCATGGATTCATTACCATCTGGTAGATTCTCCTTTCCCACATGGTTCTGTGTGCTGCTAGTGAACTCTGATTTCTCCCTGTAACTCAAGGCTTTCCTCTTGTCAAAAGTCATAGAATCTTTTGTATATCATTTTCTCTTTGTAGGAATTGGAATCTGATAATTCTTTCTCCCTTCTGTCACAGACTTAGATAATAGATTTATCACATGAGGAAACTTGTATAAAGGAACATGTATAGAAGAGTGGGATACATGATCAAGTTTCTGCATTATTTTCTTTTGTTTAAACAAACTTGCTCCCATTGTGGTCATCAGAGCCCTATATATTGGAGTTGATGAAGATGTTGGCCTTTACAATAATTTCTCTATGGGTAATTTATTAGTTTTGTTTTTGTTGTTATTTGAGTCAAGACATCCACTCTGTTACCAGGGGAGTCTTGAAAGTACATTCCTTCGCTTCTTTATACAAAGCTTAAAATTAGAGATGAATTATAACCTATCCATAGTGTATTCCCCAAATATAGGGCAAGCTCACCTCTCTGCTTATATTTCTCATGTTGATGAAAATGATAAGAATATAAACCTAGGCAGAAAAGTCATTTTTAACAGAAACTTTTAATTATCACCTAGTCATTTGGTATCAGGACATAGGCTTGAGAAGCTACATATTGCCTTAGAGTTTAGAAAAGTGAAACTCAAGAGACACAAATAATGAGAATTCAATATGTGTTCTCATCAAGTAGGAACATATCCTAGGAAGGTGGTGAGGGAAAAGGAGTGCCTTACCTATTATCCTGACCA
The DNA here is from genome assembly GCF_049852395.1 of Peromyscus maniculatus bairdii. NCBI lineage: Eukaryota > Metazoa > Chordata > Mammalia > Rodentia > Cricetidae > Peromyscus > Peromyscus maniculatus. The sequence goes on from NC_134854.1 coordinate 49,090,220, forward strand.
TAAGCAGTCTCCAGAATAAAGCACATAACCAGGAGATGTATAACAGCTCCTGGTTGGTAGAGAACTTGTAGAGAAAGCATGTTGTAAGAGTTGACACTCCTGAGTCTTGACCATCTGTTATCCAGATCTCTACTTTTATTTGTAGCCAGTGGACAAATGAAGCAGATGGGCAGCTCCACCCAGTTGAAATCGTCATATGTTGGGATCTCTTCCATTGAGACCTTGTTTATTCTTCTGTAACAAAGGTCAGTATTCAGTTGGAACTTCAAATTGGATTATAGTGGATAAGAAATGAGTTTTTCTTTGTTTTGCCAATATAAGATTAGAATGTTCTTAGATCATTAGGGTGGGTCCAGTTCCAATTTTTATAAGTAATATTTGTTTTTTTTTAATCCTTTGCTTCCTTACCTGTTCTTATTGTGGAGATATGTAAATATTTATCACTTCTTTCTGTCTTCTGATACCATAGAATCTCACCTACTTAGTAACTCAGAGAACCTCTCCTCAAAATTTTTCTGTAGTTGAGCTATGACTACCAATTTTATTATTACTCAACTCACTTGATTTGTGTCTGTAGGTCCAATGGGTCATCAGTAGGATATGATGGTTCTCCCTTGCATACATAGAAAGTTTCTAGAAAATTCAAGGCATATATTTATGAAGAAGTAATGTGACTGGGGTAGTACAGATAAATTTGATATCATTTTAACCATATCTTTGGAGAGCAAAAACTTGGTCAACTTAGCTTCTTGTGTATTGGTTCTTCCAGAAGACTTAGGTTCATGTTGAAGGGTCTCTGGACAGCCCTAGCATGGCGAGCATGGCTCTGGCAGGCCTTGCCCTTCTCCCCGATTCCCTCTTCCTTGCTAAAAACCAGATTACATTCCTAAAGCTATCCACCAAGGTCTGTTTCATTATTTGGATACTTCCTCCTCCTGAGGCTGACTCCCAAGGTCTTGTTATCATAGTATTGAAGTCCAGCAATCAAAAGCCCCTTTTGGCTCACCTAATTAAGATGTTTAATTAAAATTAAACACATCATCCTAACACAGGGTTTCCCTTTGTACCTTTATAAACTGCTATTTTCCTATATGCTACATCTGTCTCTTCTCTATCCAGAGGCAGTCTTTGTCACTCTAGGACAAATATTCCCGCCCCCTTTCCCTTGTTCCTTTCCCTTCCCCCTTGTCCTCTATCTCCTGTCCTTTTTGCTTTTCCCCTGCCCTCTGTCTTTCTGGTACAAATAAATCTTTTTTGTGCTTGGTCTTGGGTGTCCTAAGGAGATACTCTTCCTGTCACACATTAACTATGTAGGGATTATAATCCGGAAACTTCCGGGGAAGGTCTTGTCATTCTAGCCCTTTGCTTCTCTAACAGCAGTTACCCCTCAGACTGCTTTTTCCACCCGGGGGAGCTAGGATGGGAAGAGAAATGCTGTGCTCCATTTTCAACGGGAATTTGTGCTCACCTCCACCAAACTCCAAGATAATAAGTAAGCTGAAGAAACTCTTGTAGAGTTAGAGTAACTAGGGGACCCATGGATTAGCCCACCTACCATTGAAATAAGAGAATCTTGGTACCCTGTGTTAGATGGCAAGGTGATGTCTAAGAGTGGCTAGGTCAGGACAGCTCAGAATTCAGAATGTCAGCTATTCCAGGATTCTCCCTGAGATAGAGTGCTGAGGTGACAGGATCTCGAGTTTACATGTGGTTTTAGATGGCATCTGCTCCATTAGCTTTTTATTTTACCAGTGTTGCCTGTGGATTGGAAGGGGCTATTCTCAAATACCAGATGCTATGCATTCCTGGATTTTTTAAAATATAAACTCATTAAATGAACTTCCTCACTTCCCTTACATTCATTGTTTACTTAAGAATTTTTTGAGTATTCTTTCTCTTTTGTTTAACTTAACTGTTTGTCAGTCTTGCTTAATTTTTAAAGAAATGTTTTTCATCTCATTGATTCTTTGTAATTGTTAATGTTTCTATTGCTTTAAGTTCAGGAAAATGGGGTAAAAGATGACCTGGACCAGCAAGTCAATCTTCAGTGGCAGGGTCCTGGGAGAGAGGACCAGGAGATCAGAAAATAAACAGGATAAAAGTTAGAAAATATAAGAAAGTTTAGGATCAGGAGGTCTTTCAAAAGCTATGTCTTATGGGAAGCAACCTTATTAAGAAGTAGCCGGGTGGTGGTGGTGGTGGTGGTGGTGGTGGTGGTGGTGCACACCTTTAATCCCAGCACTCGGGAGGCAGAGGCAGGCAGATCTTTGTGAGTTATCTTATCTAGCATTTCTGGAGGAAAATGGAAGAAGTTGGCAAGCAGCTAATTGAATAATGTTGCACAAAGGAACACAGGGTATCTCAAGAACATCAGAGACTGGAGCACACAGCAACCTTGAGACTGATAAGCATAGCCCCCTATAATGGGAAGAGTTGGGTTCTTAGGATCTCTATATATACATCAGGGGCTCAGGGAAAATTGCCCTAGGGTATTATTGGTTCTGCCAAGCATGTTCCTAGTTTTGAAAAGGAGTTATATTCCTTTTCCATACATCAAGGCCTCAGGGCAAGCCTCAGTTGATCAGGCCAGTTTTCAACAGGAATAAGATAAGGTAACTGAGGGATGAAACATAATCAAATAATGTTACTTCTATGGAAAAGCCTGGAACCTTATTTAACCTCAGGAACTATTCTTCATTAAAGACTAATAGTAGTTTAGCCTCTAAACCTATCAGTGTAGGAGGAGGCTGGGCATATAGGGAAAGACAGCTAAAATTAAAGGCCATTTTAGGGGTATCAAAGAAATAATACAGTAGAAGCTCCCTAAAATATATATAAAAATAAAGGCAAAACAAATAAAACCATCAATTAATGGGGGGGACAGAGCCCCAAATGGGTATCACTTGTTTCCAAATAAAGCTTCCAGTACCAGGATTGTGTTATAGCTAATTTAGTTGTTGGCCCAAGTGGTCCCCTGGGAGTCCCCAACCAACCCAGGCTCTTGTGGAGACTACAAGTTGTTCTACACAAACTGACACCAAAGCCCCATTGCTGAAGACAACAGTTACACAACTCATTGAACATGAAGAATTTGAGCTGGTGCCTGCACAGAAATTTCATCCCCACATTTAATACCTTTGGTACAGAAAGGTATCTTCAGGCTACCAAAGAGGAAATGTAAACACCAACCCAGCCACAAACCATTTGTTCTACAATGGTGTCCTCTGTACAAAATATGCTAATTCAGTGGTGACACAAAGCTTGTGGGAATAATCCACCAATATCTGACTTGACTCAAGTCCTACTTCACCAAATGGAACCCATACCTGACACTGCTTAGGTGACCAAGAATGTGAGACCAGATAGCCTAGGGACCTAGGGTAGAACCAAATAGTACTGTTGTAAAATAAATAAATAAATAAATAAATAAATAAATAAAGCAAAACAAAACATAATGTAGCAACAAAATGAATCCTAATGACTCCTTGTTAATGCTCATATCAGCACCTGCTCAGCCATTATCAGAGAAGCTTCCTCCTACAGCAGATGGGAACAAAAACAGGGACCCACAGCCAAATATGCACAAAGTGAGAGACCATGGGACACCCAGGCCTAAATCAGAAATCTCCATCAAATCTCTCCCCTTGGGGCTCAAGAAACTCTTCAGAAGAAGAGGGAGAAAGAGTGTAAGAGCTGGAGGGGATGGAAGACACCAAGAAAACAAGATCCTCGAAATCAACAAGTACTCTTAACTACTGAGTACACTTTCCATCCCCATCCTGTTTTTCAGTTTTGTTTTGTTTTGTTTTTCTAATGAGAGGCAGAAATGGAGTGGATTTGGATGGGAGGGGAAAAGGGGATAAAATAGGAGGAGTAGAGGGCAGGGAAACCATAAATAGGATATATTAAATGAAGAAAAAAAATCCATTTTCAATAAAATGAAAAACAATGAAAAAGAAAGAAATATCAAAGAATAGAAACAGATTTTAGAGCCAATGGCCCAGCTGTACCAGAAAACAGAGCTCTGTCTTTTCTCTTTTACTTAGCAGTACTTCTAGGATAGACACAGGCTTTGTCTCATGCATCTGGAATTGAGGGGCAGCAATTTACGCTGTTGTAGAGATTTGTATTTACGACACACAGGTTATAATACAGTGTAGAGTGTTCATCTCTTTCATGTGTCCTTTGCCCTGAGGGTGTCCTGAGAGCCTTTGGGGAGGCATATCTCCACATTTCAGACCTCATGGTCCTACCTCATGAATTCATGAAAATGACATCAATGCAAATAAATAAGATTTGCTGTACATTGACCTGATCTGTTTAAAATAAATAACAATACATGGTTTTCAGAAGTAAATGTATGCTGGATGTGTTATAAGAGAGGTGATATTTACATTAGTGCTTCATTGATTTTCATTTGCAGAAACTCAGATAGTGGCAACATGTTCAGCACCATGGACGCCAGCCTGGTGATGACAGGAGAGAGATGGGATACCAACCACATCATGACAGATGTGCAGGGACAAATGTGTGCACTCATGTAGGAATGTAAAGCTCCAGGCAATGTGAGCAGGAAGAGTAACATCTCTTTTGAATGCAGGTGTGTTACTCAATTTGTGTTAATGCTACATGAACATGCATTTTAATTTTCTGTGAAATAGATGTTGAACTCAGGGTCATTTCTGAGTACTTAGTTTATACTTGGAGTAAAACCTAATAGATTATTGTTTTTCTGCTTTCATGGAGTTGATAGGTTTGGGGGTGACTCTCCACTTAGTTCTGACAATAGTTCTAAATGTCTTAATCCAGGCAATCTCAAGGAATGCAAAGAATATAAGATGGTAGGATGCCTTGCTCATCCTTGATGCAGGGAGGAGGGACTTGGTCCTGCCTCAGCTGAATGTACCAGGTTTTGCTGACTCCCCTTGGGAGGCCTTACCCTTTCTGAAGAGGGGATGGGGGGCATGGCAGGGGAGAAGGCTGAGGGGGAGCAGGAGGAGGAATGGTGTGTGTGTGTGTGGTTGATATGTAAATGAATTAAATTTTTTTTATTTAATTTAATTTTATTTTACAATACAATTCAGTTCTACTTATCAGCCATGGATTCCCTTGTTCTCTCCAGTCCCACCCCCGTCCCCTTCCCCCCAGTACATCCCCCATTCCCACCTCCTCCAGGGCAAAGCCTCCCCCAAGGACTGAGATCAACCTGGTAGACTCAGTCCAGGCAGGTCCAGTCCCCTCCTCCCAGGCCGAGCCAAGCGACCCTCCATAAGCCCCAGATTTTAAACAGTCAACTCATGATGTCAGCTTCTTTTTAGTTACCTTACATTAGGGAGAATGAGGCCAATTGAGTCAGTGTCCTAAAGGTTAGAATGTTCAAATCAAAAAGCCCAAATAAGAATTAGAGCTAAGATAGAAGATGCATTGTGCAGATGAATGTATCCACGACGTTGGCCTATGTGCCCCTCTGTTTTTCCTTTTATTTATTTATACATCAAAACGCAACAGCTTTGGCATAGATCCGTTTGATTCCCTTGTAGTATTGCTTTTTTAAAATCTGTAATAAAAAGAAGCTATTGGCATCCGTCTCTAGGTTTTGCATAACATATTCCATGGAACTTGGCAGCTTGGAATGAGTCATGGAGTCCTTACTGAGTGGGAGAGAATGTCATATCTACACTCTTCCATTTATATCTTGTGAACTAAACAGGAAAAATATACCTTGCAGGTTAAGAGTTCCATTTGCAGTTAAGAATGAGTCCATGTTTATCCTGTGTTTGTTTGACACATCTGTACCAGATGTGCTTGATCTGTGGGTGGGAGGTATATGGGCAGGAAATATGTCAGGATGTATGCTTACCTCTGATTATCCAGTCAATAGGGGGGGGAAGTACTCAGTCAGGAAGTACATCAGGATATATGCTTGCCTCTGGTTGGACCTGATGGGAAATATATTCCATTAGCTGAAATAGTTCTACAATATGATAGGGTACTGGGCTTTATGTAGAACAAGGAGGGTACTATATGGCTTTAAGAGAAAATTGTTGTTTCTATATAAAGCACTCAGGAATCCTTACAGATAATTTGGCTGTACTAAAAAAAATTACAAAAGAAGGGGACCTGAGATAAAATAAATGACTGGTTCCCATTCTCATTTCCAGGTCCTCCTAGAAAGTAACTCTGATGTCAACCATCTCAGGGCTTTTGACCCTTCTGTTTCTGCTAATTACTCTTGGCTCTTGCATCATTAATGCCTTAACTAGATAATTCATGTATAGGAACCATGAAGCTGATGGTTATTAGATCCCAATATAAACAGGTACCTATCACAGAGTCAAGGATTTGACTCAGAATAAAACTGAGTGGGGGGAATCTGTGGTTGGTATGTAAAATAAATAAAAAAAATTCTTAAATTAAAAAAAATTAGTAACAATAACAAGAAGCCTCAAGGGGGTACTGTGAGACCAAAGCAGGAAAAATATACCCTGTAGGTTAAGAGTTCTGTTTGCAGTTAAGACTTAAGTTCCTGTTTGCCCTATGTTTGTTTGAGACATCTGCACCAGATGTGATTGATCACATGTGGGCAGGAGGTATGTGCTTGCTTCCGATTGGACCTGATGGGAAATATGGTGGCCCTGGCCTTTTTAAGACCCTGCAAAACATGACATGACCATTTTCTGGGAACCCAGGAAAGGACCTGGCTAGAGTCCATATTCCTGGCTAGTATTTAATTAAAGCTTATTTCAAATTTGACTTGAAGATTATAGTAGTAGTCTTAACTGGTGGGATTAACAATCTCTGGAGGTGTTATTTATAATTTAGGAAATTCACTTTTCTATTGTAAAAAGCAAACCCCACTTACTTTAAAGTCTTATCCTTCTCCTAGCTTGTTTATGTTTTGAAGTTGAGTGTGTGTGTTGGTAATCTGGGGATCTGAGGGCAGCAGAGAAAGCTCAAGGAGGAGCTAATAGGTCACTAGAAGAGATCTGCAAGTACCTTAGCTATATGACAAGACAAGACACTAGAAGACACAGCAAGCACCACATATGAGAAGCTCTGATATAATTTGACTTTATAATCATAAATTCATGCAGTAAAGTTGGAGATGTTAGGATCCACGAGAAGTCCTATAAAAGACCACCAGTCATGATTCAATTACTAAGAGCATTTATTATACCAGCATGCACGTGGGGTCACTCACCTGTACATACAAAACGGCGCTGACCTTGATAGGGATATGTAAACTTCTTTTAAGCACAGCTAAGGGGAGCTTCAGGGTCAACTAGATCATTTTATCTACGATTGGCTTATACAAGTGGCAATCATGTTAATACATTTCTAATTGGTTTGATCTAGCAGGAGTTGGCTAAGGCTATAGTTTTGCCATTCTTGAGCAAGTCTAGACAAGTTCCAGGCTTTGACCTTATTTGGTTATTACCTTGAGGTACCTGGGGGGAGGGGGGTTTTGTCCAGGCCTAGTACATGCAGTTCTCCTCATCCTTACTGTCAGGGGCCATTGATGATTGATTGCTCTCTGTTCATGGCTTCCTCAGAAAGTGTCTGTCCAGTTTCAAGAGGCAGAGACTGAGGCCTGGTTCTTTTTTTTTTTTTTTTTTTTTTTTTGGTTTTTCGAGACAGGGTTTCTCTGTGTAGCTTTGCGCCTTTCCTGGAGCTCACTTGGTAGACCAGGCTGGCCTCGAACTCACAGAGATCCGCCTGGCTCTGCCTCCCGAGTGCTGGGATTAAAGGCGTGCGCCACCACCGCCCGGCGAGGCCTGGTTCTTAACTGAGTTATTAGGAGCCTGTCATCGTATTTGCCTGGCCTTCTCAGAAACATTTCATTGGTTCCTTTTTGTTGCTGTGCTAAAAATAGCACAATCACAAGCAACTTTGGGAAACATTTTTTTGGGCTTACAGTTCCAGAGGGAAGACTCACCATGGTGTGCAGCAAGTGGCAGCATGGTAAAAAGAGCTGGAAGCTGAGAGATCACATCTTCAACCATACAGGAAGCAGAAAGAGTGAACCGGAAGTGAGGGGAGGCTATAAACTCTCAAACCCCACCCCAGCCATGCATTTCCTCCAGCAAGGCTCTGCCTCCCAAAGTTCCATAACCGTTCCAAATAGCACCACCAGCTATGGACTAATTGTTCTAATACTGTTGCATATTGGTAACATTTCTCATTCAACCTACTGCGTCTCTTTATTTTTATTTATTTAAGCAGTAGTAAGAAAGTTAAATTTCTTTCATTTTGGGGGATGGGGCATTGGCATAATTAACTTGGAACACAAAGAAGTGTAGATGGTAGGGTGTCTTACCTAGTCACTGAGTTGGGTGTTTCTGTTAAATTATATAGCAAAGGCACCTTCTCTGCCTCTCTGCTTCTGAATAGCGGACAGGATCTTGTGGTGTTGAAAAATTCTTGCACTGTTGAAGTAAGAGCACAGTCAAGCTGTCAAAACCTAGGCTTGCCAACTTGAAAAGTGGCCCTAACTGGCATTTCAGTCTCATTGCATGTCAATGACCAAATTCGGCTGAGCTGAGCAATCTTGGGATTCCCTGTGAGGAAAATCTTGGTTTCTTGTTTTTTTTTTTTTTTTTTTTTTTTGTGTGTGTGTGTGTGTGTGTGTGTAGTTTACACTTGTGTACATGTGTGGGTGTGTATTCTCACCTGTGCATGCATGTTTGGAAGCCAGAAGTGAGTTTCTTCCTCTATGTCTCTCCACCTTATTTTTTTTTGAACAAGGTGTGATACTGAACCTAGAGCTCCCTGTTTCATCTACACTGGTTGCCACCAGGTACCTGGAGTTGGCTTGTATTGTCTTTGAAAACTTTTCCCAGATGCTGGGGCCACAGGGGCATTCAGCCACTCTCAATGCTTCACATGAATGATGAAGATTCAAATCCAAGCTCACAAGCCTGTGCTATAAGTGAATGGAAAAAAAGAAATAAAAAGGAAGAACATGACTGCTCCTAGGTGGGTATGGTGGAGGAGACGGTTTATTGCAGATAAAAGGGAGAGCATAGCCAGAGGCAGGCACATCTGGGAGAGTCCAGAATAAACATGAGAGGGGGCAAGGGAGAGGAGAAAAGGGAGAGGGGAGAAGAGAGGGGAGAGGGGGAGAAAAGGGAGGGGGAGAGGAGAGAGGGGAGAGAGGAAGGGGAAAGGGAGAAGGGAGAGGTGTAGCACAAATTCTAATTGGTCTGAATAAAAACTTGGAGCCAGGTACTGGGGTAAATGCTGAAAGATCAGTAAAGGAGCCAGTCACCAGGGAGACTTCTTACCTCTGTGGAATTTTCAGCCTGAAGGGCCAAGCTCCTGTCTCCACCCTGCCTTATCACTTCCTCTTCTGCCCAGCTACATCACTTTCTGTTTCCTCCTCCCCAGTGCTGGGATTAAAGGTGTGTGCCAAGGCTGCCTGGCCTCAAGTGGCTAGATCTGCACTCTGATCTCCAGGCAAACTTTATTTATGAGAGCACAAACAAAATGTCACCACAGAGGGGAGAGAGGGGAGAGGGGACAGGGGACAGGGGAAAAGGGAGAGCCAGCAAAGTAAGGGTTAGATGAAAGGGCCAGATAACACAAATGGCTGGATTATATAGGAAAGGGCAGTTTGGGGGAGAGCAGCCTAGCCCCTGGGCTAGGGAAGTTCAGGGTAAGAGGCAGTGTATGACAGCCATACTCTTTAACAGGTAGAGACTGAGGGATGCTTGGTGAACCTGGCTGCCAGGTTCACTTTGATGTGTTAAATAGGCACCCAGCCTTTGTCATAGGTTTGAGACCTAACAGTAAGCATGCCACTGAGCCATCTACCCAGACCTGACTTATTTTTGATATTTAAATGTTTGACTTGCATGTAACACAAGTTTTCCTTTTGAGAATTTCCCATTGATCAAAACACTCCATAAGCATGTTCATTTTGATGTAGTTTCTTGCGGAGCAAAGTACACTCTTAGTCTTTTGTGATTTTGTTTTTCAGAAATTCTCATTTATATCTAAAAGCTTTTAAATATTTGTTGTAATATAATTCTCTCTTTATTTATTAATTATCTAGTATATTATATATATCAATGAAGAAATATATATATTGGGCAGGTATTCTCACCTGTAATTGCTCTTCACCTTATTTTTTAGGAATATATATATGTATATATGTATTTCATTTCTAAAGAGCACTTTACCCTCTGAACCTTTTAGTAGGATGTTAAATCAGATGTTTAGTAGGATGTTAAGTTAACTAATGACTCTGGAACAAAGTTTCCTACCTTGGTTCTGTTATGAGTTCCTGGCTGTCAGCAAGTGTTATTTTGATATAGCATCTTTCTTGGATACATGAAATTAGCCTCTGGCCTTTAAAGACTACTTTCATGTTGCATATTAAGGTATATGCTGCCCTTCCTATTCTGAGAGAGCATATCTATCACACAGTGGTGATTTCTATGACTGTAAATTTAATCCAAATAGACACAAGGGGATGTGCTTCTGTCCTTCATGAATATGTACAGTTTATCTTTCTATTTAGGGGATTTATTAATGCTTTTCTTTTTGAGTCAGGGGTGAACCATGCCCCACACCTTTCTTCAAAACAGGACCAATATATCCACTTTTTTCTTCACAAAAAGAATTAGGGCACCCTCTCCTCTTACTTTGCAGGTGATGTAGCTTGTTAGCCTCTAGAGATGGACTGTTTCTATCTTTTGATTTTTAAAATTTGTTTTATACGTTAACAAACATTGGACTCTTAAATCTTGAAGATTTAATTTCACAGTTTAATAATCACTTTATTATGCTGTTTATTATCACTTTTTTATAATAAAAGCTTCCATCCTGTAGAACTTGACCAATAACTTATTGATAAGATAAAATTTGGTTATTAAAGAATAAAACAACACCAGTGCATCTTCTATTATCACTGCTACAGACTGGGAACGTAATAAAGTAAAAAAAATTGAATCTCAAGTCATAGTTTTAGGGGCTTAGTTTAAGAAACCATATTTGGTAATGGCCTTTTCCAAGGTGTGTTTCTAAGTTGATATTGAGAGCACAGACATGCTACATAATAAACATCTAATACCAGAGTAAGTAAATGAATAAACTAATTAGTGTTCTAGTAATAGAATATTACAAATTCTTAAAACTGTGTCTTAGAGTCAAGAATATTTTGAGCAATTACTTAATGTCTTTCGGCCATTTGAAATTCATCCTTTGAGAATTACCTGTTTAGCTCTATATTCCATTTTTTAATTGGACTGTTTGTTATTTTGATGTCTAGTTTTTTGAGTTCTTTATATATTTTGGAAACCAGCCCTCTGTCAGATATGGGGTTGGTGAAAATCTTTTCCCATTCTGTAGGCTGTCATTTTTGTCTTATTTACTGTGTCCTTTGCCTTACAGAAGTTTCTCAGTTTCAGAAGGTCCAATTTATTAATTGTTGTTCTCAGTGTCTGTGCTACTGGTGTTATAATTAGGAAGTGGTCTCCTGTGCCAATGCATTCAAGAGTACTTCCTATTTTCTCTTCTTTCAGGTTCAGTGTAACTGGTTTTATGTTGAGGTCTTTGATTCACTTGGACTTGAGTTTTGTGCATGGTGACAGATATGGATCTATTTGCAGTCTTCTACGTGTTGATATCCAGTTATTCCAGCACCATTTATTGAAGATGCTTCTCCCCCCCCCCCATTTTACAGTTTTGGCTTCTTTATCAAAAATCAGGTTCAACTATTATATTGACACAATTACACATTTAACACAATTACAGATTGTGTTAAAATGGCTTTTCACTTGGGTGTTTGTCTCTGGTTTCTAGGAGGGTACATGCTGTGATATGTCAGATAGTATGGGTTTTTGTTTTGTTTTTTACCATTGCTCAAGCTTTCTTTGGTATTTGTAGTTTGATTGCTTTTTTACTGGTCAGAAATTGACAAGCCACCATATATTCATCATTGTCCTCATATCTCTAACTCTGTGTCCTGTGTTACTTACCTTCATCTCCACCGTAATTCATTGTTAGGTTTTCCTAATAAACCTCCATTTTCAATAATTCTGCCTTCCATTTCAGCTGATGATGTTTTCATTGTTAGATTTTCTGCCTGACTCTTAACTTGAGGTGACTCTGACATAAAACTGAACGAGTACAGGTGAACCTTTAAGTTGGAAAGTAGAGATCATCTAGGCTTCACAAGTTCTTTCCTCACACATCCAGTAGTCAAATAGATACTTACAAATCTTTCCAGATTCCTCACATAGCTTTTGATTGGTCCTTGAATGCTCACTGCAGAAGGAAAGTAATGACTAATATTTTCCTCAGGGAAGCTCGTGTGGCCATGTCAGTAGTTACTGATTCATTCAGTGTTCCCTGCTCTACTCTCATAGTTTTTATCTCTTGGATATATGAAAATTCATTTTCTCTCTTAGTCAACATCACAGCTCAGTTTTTTAAAAATTATTTTTTCCCCTAGATTCTGATGTTGGCCTACTTATTCTAAGCACCCAACTGACTTCTTTAAACACCTTATAGTCAAATCTTATTTCACATTACCTCTTCTTCCCAACATAAGCATTTTTAATTTAGGACTGATTTTCAAAAATGTTGTTTCTCTCTCCCTGCATTCCTTCCCTCAACTCTATCTTCCTTCCTCCTCCCCACCTGATCCTCCTGGTCCTGTCCCCACCTGCCCCAAGTCCACCCATATAATCTATTCTCTTAGGGACAGTTGTATGAAGGTGATCCCAATGAGGTCTCCTAATAATGGAAGATACAGAGTCCCAACTGGTCATCTCTTTCACCAAAGGAGGCTTCCAGTACTAGGGCTGGGTTACATTTAATTGAATTGCAAGGAGATCCCACGGAAATCCCCAAACAACCCAGGTGTTTGCTAAGAAAATGAGTTGCTATCAGCAAGCTGACAGCAGGGCCCCATTGCTGAGAACAAAACCCCCACAACTCACTGAACTTGGAGAAATCAAGCTGGTGCCTACATAGAGCCTTCACTCCTAGTGTTCTAGTGTCTTTGGTGCAGGAAGGTACTCTGCGGGCTACCAAAACAGAAACAAAATCATCAACCCAGCCACAAAACCTTTGACCTAGAGTTTGTCCTGCATACAAGATATGCTAGGGCAATGGCAGCACAGAACTTGTGAGCGTGGCCAGCCAATGTCTGATTTGACTTAGGCCCACTCCGAGAGATGGAACCCATAACTGACACTGTTTGAGTGACTAAGAACAAGAGACTAGATAGTCCATAGGCCCAGGGTAAAACCAAACACTACTGATCTGAAAAAAATAAGTGTCAATAAAATGACTTCCAATGATATTCTGCAATATGCATAGATCAGTGTTTTATTCAGCCATCATCAGAGAAGCTTCCTCATGCAGCAGATGGGCACAGATGCAGAAACCCACAGTGACATTATGCAGAGAGAGTGAGTCTTTGGAACATACAGCTCTAAATTGGATATCTCCATCAAACCATCCCCTCAGAGCTCAGGGAACCCAGACGAAAAGGAGGCAGAAAGAATGTAAGAGCAAGAGAGGAGGGAGGACCCCATGAGAGCAAGGCTCTCTGAATCAGCTGAGCAAGACTCATATGAACTGACAGAGACTGAAGCAGCAAGCACAGGGCCTGCACGGGTCTGCACCAGGTCCTCTGTGTATCTATTATAGCCTTCAGCTTAGTATTTGTATGGGACTCCAGAGTTTGTGAACAACTAGGTCTCATATTTTGTGCTTGCTCTTGGGACTCTTTACCTTCTGTTGGGTTGCCTTGTCTAGCCTTGATGTGATGGTTTTTTACTTTATCTTATATTTTATTTTGTCATGTTTGGTTATTATCTCTTAGAAATCTGTTCTTTTCTTTTGAGAGACAGAGAGGGATCTGAATGGGAGGAGAGGTGGGGAGGAACTGGGAGCTAGGACAAGTAGAGGGAGGGGAAACTACATCCAGATTATATTGTATGAGAAAAAAAATCTATGTTTAAAGAAAGGGACAAAGATTCAAAAAATTTTAAAAAAAGTGTTTTTTCTTACAGATTTTCTTTATGAGAGTTACTGAAGCCACTTGACCCTAAATTGGAAATGAGTACCTGAGGAGTTTAGGGTACACAGGCAATAACTAGCTCTGTAGCTGAATTTCCTTTCCTACAAAAACTTTTACCCAGTGTTATTTATTTTAAACTCTTAACTTGTTATCATGATTAAACAGCACATTACCTGAGCCCCTATTATATTCCAAGTAAATTCTGTTTTAAACAACTAAAAAAAACCCAAAAACTCACTTTCCTCCTTGGGCTTTGTTTTAAGGAGACAGACATAGTCTCTCACTTGGAACAAGTGTCCAAATGGCAAAGCTGCCGTGTGGGTGTTGAGGAAGGGCTAGAAATGAGACAAGTTATATAAAGCACCTTGGGGACTGCCCAGATAAATAAAATCTTCTATGCCATAAAAACTTCATTTGTAGGACTGACAATATGGCACCAAGCCTGGTGAGCTGAGTTTGATTTTTAGATCCCACAGATGTCAGAAAAGAACTGACTCCAGAAAATTGTCCTCTGACTTCCACAGATATGTCTTCACATGTGTCTTCACACACACACACACACACACACACACACACACACACACACACACACACACACAGAGAGAGAGAGAGAGAGAGAGAGAGAGAGAGAGAGAGAGAGAGAGAGAGAGAGAAGAGAGTAAATAAATAAAATATTTAAAATGCACTTGTAGATTCTGGCAATGTCATTAGCTAAAACAAACGCAAAGTGTCTGGTAACTGGAACTAAAGTGGAGTTACCAGTCCAACAGAAAAAAGATCCAAGGCAAAGAGAGGTTACAGCAGTTCATGCAAACATGCTGATAACTCTGTCTTAGACTAAGAAACAAAACAACTTCTTCCAGTCATTTGCTTCCTACAAGAACGAAAGACATGGCTATGAGTGTTTATCAGAATGATCTCAAATGAAAAACACATCACACTTCAGGTTCTAAAAAGAAAACCAGAAAAAAGCTAAACCCTAAAAGTGTAGGTGGCAAAAGAAGTAACAAAATCAAGACAGACATTAATAGAATGGAGACTTAAAGAACAAGAAAAAGAACCACAAAAAAGGTTATTTTCTTTGGAAAAAAATAAATGAAAAACATTCAACTAAACTGAGTGTAGGAGATGAGATCTAAATGACCAAAATTAGAGGTGAAATGGCGACATATTACAAAATGTTCCCATCGAATTCAGAGAATCTTTAGGGAATCATTTTAATATTTCTGGAAAACTACAGGAAAGAGCCAGATGTGATTTTATTTGAGGAAGGCATCTCATATTCTCCAAGAGAAAACCTTGGCATAGTTGGAGTACAAAATGGAAATGTCAAATCCATTCTGGTACATTTTAATACTGGGAAATTAAGGGAAAAGGCTTAAACTGATATACTTATGGGAAACCTAACTGCCTTCTAAGTTATAGCATTTTTTTTATATTTTAAGTGTTGGCATATAGTAGAAGTTATAGCATTTTCAGATGCACTTTGTTTTAGTTGGTTCTCCTCCCTGCTCCTCTCCTCCATCCCCTCTCAACCGTGTAAACCTCCAACTACAAAAGTCCTCTTTTCATGTCCATGCCGTTTGTATTCTGCTACCTTCTTCCTTTCATTTGAACTCTTTTTTCCTCTCATGATCCATGTTCCAGTTTCATGAACTATCCCAGCATTTGTGCCTGTGTGTGTATACATGTAATGTTAATATTATAAATGTCAATAATTAGAATGTGGAAATAAGAGTACATGGCATATTTGTCTAAGTCTGTGTTACCTTGTATAATAAAATAATTTCAAGAGCCATCTATTTTCCTGAAATTTTCACATTTCCACTTTTTATGGATGAATAAAATTTCACTGAGTGTATGTACTGTGTTTTCGTTATTCATTTATGCATTGATGGGCATCTAGACTGATTCCATATCCTTGATCTTGTGAATAGAGCAGCAATAAGCAGAACTATGCAAGATTCTCTGTGATAAAGTATAGAATCATTTGGGTAGTGACCCACCAGTTTTAGAGCTGAACTTGGGTAGTTCTTGCTTGGAATGTCTTTCTTTTAGCTGTGAATATGTTTTGTTGCCATTGGTTAATAAATAAAGCTGCATTCTGGAAGGGCAGAATGGAGTCAGGTGGGAAATCTGAGAGGGATAGAGAGAGAGGAGAAAGACTGGGTTTGGGCAGGCACTGTGAGCTGCTGCCAGGAGAAGCAAGATGTGAGAGAGAGCAGGTAATGCCAGGAAGCCAGGTAACAAAGCATAGATTAATAGAAATGGGATGAATTAACTTATAAGAGTTAGTTAATAATGAGCCTGACCCATAGGCCATACAGTTTGTAATTAATATAAGCCTCTGTGTGTTTACTTGGGACTGATTGGCTGTGGGGTCAGGCAGAATACAGGAAAACTTCCTGCTACAAGTTCTATCTTTAATTTTTGGAAACCACCACACTGATTTTCATAGCAGCATCACCAGTTTACACCCCCACTAGCAATGAATAGAGGTTTTTCTTTCCTCATATCCTTGCCAAGATTCTTCATGATTGCCATTTTTACTGAGATGAGATGGTGTAGACCCTCAGCTGAGGTTACACTTTTATGAGACATTACAATAATGGAGGTTAGATGATGTGACTCTTTACTTTGAATGCCAGTGCTTCTCTTCTGGTGCAATGCCCACACGCCTGCTCTGCTGCACTTGCCTTTCCAGGCAAAATGAATTCAGCCTCTGGCTTGTGTTTTCTGCAGCATAGGGTTCTCTCTCCAACTCTCTGGGCACTTGTATAAGGGTATATGGTGTCCTGACATGTACTTCATTGGCAAAGCTCAGTTCAAGGCAACTACACCATTTTCTTTATTGAGTCCATTTCACGGGAGGTCACTTAATTGCATTTTTTTGCTACATATATTTTTTTCTTTCCAATGTTTCTTATTGGGTTATTCTCCCTGTTTATTTCTTTTTGTTTTTTTTTCTGCTTCATTCTATATTGTTCTTCTAGATTACTATTGGATGGACATTTATTTTTGGTTGTGAGCCTAACCTTTAACGGCTGAGTCATCTCTCCAGCCCTGGATGGACATTTAGATTTCTGTCTCATGTCTTAAAATTGGAGTTTGGAGTGTCTCTCTTAAACCAGGGAGAATTTTCTCTCACTATACTTGACAGCTTCCACATTGTTCTGGGTGTTTGGTTTCCCAGTCTAGAGAACAAGGTCCTTGCCTTGTATTGATATTATTGATTTTGTAAGTTTTGATCCTTTCAGGGATGCATATTTTATTAACAATTTAAGTCCTGGCTATAGGTTATTTTTCCCCAATGTACTATCTGCTTACTTTTATCTCTACTACAATTTTTAACAGAAGCATAACATTTCAATGAAGCTTATTTCAATTTTATTCAGTCTCATAAAAGTATGGCTTTAACTATAGTGTCCACATCCAAAAGATGTACATAGAACTGTTCTATAATATTTTTATGTTCTGGTTTCTGAGAAGGTGAAATACTTTTTTATTCCTCTGCCTTCCTTTAGGAGCTGATGGCACCCAGGCTTATTCTTTATCTTTCTTGAAGATTCTGGATACTTCATGTAGTGTGCTCCAAGTGAGGACTTTAAGACTAAGATGTAAATGGGATATTTCCTTCTGAAAATGTGGAGAACACTAGCTACAAAATGTGATGTTAACTTGTGCAAGGGAATGAAATGAATTAGAGATAGAAGAGAGCTACTTACCACAGTGAAACCATAGCACAATCCCGAGAGAAATAGTTGGTAAACAATGGCAAAAACAGTACTTCTATTTACTCCAGAAAAATGAGACTTTCTAGATCTATGCTAAGTTAGCGTTGAAGACTTTCTAGGGTTTTGAAGTGCTTTTTTCCCCCCACTGAACCATTTCTGGCTCTCGTGTATGGGACAACACTGCATTCTTACCGGGCTAGAGAAGGTTCGCATAGCGGCTGGTAGGGATTGTCGTGCATAGCAATATAGACACTGGGGGTAGGCAAAGGCATAAAAAGGACCTGAAAAACTTCTTTTTCTAGGCATCTGCAGTGTCAACCATGGAGAATCTTCGTCTCTATGACTTTGACTACTTCAATGATCTCTTATAAGTAGAAACATACAGGATTTTTACTTCTGGTTGACTTTTCTTATCTAGTCTAGTGCCTTTCAGGATTAAAAAATATTTATTTTATTTTTGAGAATATAATATAATTACATTATTCCCCCTTCCTTTCATCCCTCCAAACCCTCCTGTATATCCTTGCTTGCTCTCTTTCAAATTGATAGCCTCTTTTTCATTGTTGTTATATGCATATATTCCTAAAGATAACTTGCTCAGTCTGTATAATGTTATTTCTATATATTTCTTCAGGACTGACCATTTGGTATTGGGTAATCAATTGGTGTGCTCTTTGCTGGGAAAGACTATTTTTCCCTCTCTCAGCATTCCTTAGTGGCCTGTAGTTCTTTGTGTATGGTAAAACAACTCCTGCAACTAAGGATCTGTAAGGGGGTGGTGGTGGTGGAAAGACTAAGAGCCAGAGGATCAGGGAGTTTGCTGTGAGCCTGTATCTGCTAGGAATGTCAAAAACTACACCCTTAAGACCTAAACATGAATGGTATAGGGATAACAAAAATAGACATGCTAAAGTGGATGGGGGAAAGTCTATGAGGCCTTCCATATTTATCTATGTTGTTCAAAATGACAATTTCCTTCTTATTTTTTAAAGCAGGAGGATATTTCAATGTGATGTTAACATTGAAACTGTACCACTTGGATACACTGACATTCATGCTTCAGGATACAGTACTAATTTATAGGTTGGTAGTTCATCTTGTGTTAGAATCTCTGGCATAGGAAGCAACAGACAGACACCATAGACATCTCTCTAGATACTTGTACATTGCAGGTATGTAAGGGCTATCTAATAGAGAGGAGTTTAGGCATTTAATGGACTGGGGATTTACATTTTGTAAAAACCTAAATCTAATAAAATCATCGGAGTGCTAAGTAGACCTGGATTTTGGAAGCAATATCTATTGTTCTCAGCAACGTTGTATTTAATCATTCTTACTTTGAGATAGAAAAGAGCCCAAGATTGAGCAATATCTAGAGAATAAAACAGGGGGTAGGAGGTTCTTCAGAAGGCTCAAACTTTTACATGTATTTTTCAATATCATCTGGCAGATGCTTTGGATGAATAGGCATATATTGCAAATTAATGATATTAGCAACAGTTTTGGAAAACCAAGAAGAAGGTTGCAGATTTGACCAACAGGCTTCTAAAATGATGTCATCCCATAGAGAACTATTTTGCAGAAAAGACGTTTGTTGCATGCTTGTGGGCTCTATAAAGATCCAATACTGAACACCACAAGAAACAAGGGACTGTGTGCACATACTGTTCATCATGAGCTTCATAGGCAGAGCTACAAATTATAAATTTGATAGGAAAAACATTAACTCATCATATAGTGGAAATGGTGCAGTAGAGATTAAACTCAACCTGGGCTTTAAGCTACCGAAAATTAAAGAAAAAAAGAATATTTTCAGATGAGAAAGAAGTTTAAATGGTAGTTTTGTCCTTAAGTAAATATAGTTCCAAAATGAAAATAGAAAGGAATTAGGACCAAGCCAGAAAAAGAAATATATATATATATATATATATATATATATATATATATATATATATGATAATGTTTACTAAAATTGAAGACTATTAATTTCTTCTTAATGTAAAATATTAATAGATGTTTACTTCACAGCTAGTCTGCTTCAAACATTAAGAAAAAGCTAAAAAGCATACTTTGAGGATACTAGACAATTCAAATTACACTTTAAATGTGACTTTCTGAGTTTTTTACAGCAGATACAGAATTGAAGCAAAGGCTCAGGGAAATGATTACAGACACAGAACAAGACTAACTGATAACCTTACACCTGGGAAATAGCAAATATCTTCAGAATGATAATAATCTGCCACAACCAGGCCAAAGAGAGGGTTGTACAGGGACAATGTCTAATGCAGGTGTTAAAAACCAGTATACCAGGAAAGAGTACCTTGAGGAAGTGCACTCTAAAAGGAATCCCAATTGTCCCCTCTGCAGAGATGTAAATCTTTATAGAAGACAATGCCGTGCCTTCAGAAGGAAGTAAGGCTTCAGTGCCCATATTTGACACATGCATTTGGTGTTAGTGTCCTAATAACATCTTAGATAATCTTTTTGAACAACTTTCTTTCCCTTTCCAGAATTCGGGTCCTCATCTAGGATTACTGGCCTGGAGGACATGTTTCATTTTCTTGTCTAGATACACACAGTCTGTTCTGATTCTGATCCTTCTTGTAGCATCTTCTTTCGCCCTTCCACTTACTCATGCTCGGTACCAGACATATGCTACCTTTTCATGCTTTGGGTTCTTGATCTGCTTTTCCATCTTCTAGAATTTGCTTCACCTACTTTGTTACCCTTACTCATGTCTCAGTTCTACCAAAAAGAAGTAGTGAGGCCTCTCAGAGGAAGCACCTAAGGGATCTTTGCCTTCATTTGTGGCCAGCCACATTTGCTGTGCCTGAGGACACATAGCAAAGGTGTATCCAGTGAGAGTGCTCCAGACAGTCACAGCTTCTTGCTTATAACGGGTTGAGAAGAAACAACAGAATATCACACAATGCTGTAGTTCATGGCAAGGACTACAGACTGTCCCAGCTCCCTGGTTTCAAATCACTCCCATCTCTTGGAATCTGAAGGTAGAGTTCCTGCAGGGCAATAGGATGGAGAAAAGCCAAGCAATATAGAGCTTGGCGTCCTGCCCTGGCTCTCCTTCTTATTTGTTGAGTCTTTGGACCACCAGAGTCATCACCTTTCTACTCTGAGAGAGTTAGAAGGGGCTGCAGCTGGGGTTTGGCCATCATTCTCACATCTTCTCTTCTCTAGTTCTTCTTTCTTTGAAAGTTTTTTTTTGTTGTTGTTGTTGTGTGTTTGTATGATTTGTGTTTATGGGTGAGCATGCTGGCCACTGTGCCATGGAATGCTTATGAAGAACAAAGGACAGTATCAAGTGTTGGTCCTTGACGTCTACCAGTTTAAGAGAACATCCACAGTGGTTCCCCACTTCACACACCCAGCTAGTTTGTTCAAGAACTTCTGGGGATACTTCTATCTCTGGCTCCTGTCTCACTGTAGAAGCACTGGGATCACAAACGTGTGCTACCATTTCTGGCTTTATATGGGTTCTTAGGATTCAAAGCCAGGACCTCACACCTATGTGGCAAGCACATTACACACTGAGGTAACACTCCAGTCCTTCTTTTCCTTTTTATGTCAGCGCATCGTAAGAACTCATAAAAATCTCAATAATGGTTTGTTGAGAGAATAATGTAAGAAATTTGGGGTACTTTGCTGACTTTGACGAGGATTTTGGTGGCAAGACACAGTAATACATGGAGAAGCTTATAAGAATTTTATTTAACCACGGTCATGGATATTCCGGTCAATTTTACTTAGAGAAAAATTACTTTGGCTTTCAGAGACATAAAAAGCTTCCATTAGATCACGGACACAGTGCGAAAAGTGTGATACCTGTCTCCATTGATGGGCACCACTGCCACATCGTTAGGGCAGATGTTTTTATCCTTAGTAATTTCAACCACTATTGCAAAATTGACAGTTTCTGGAAGAGATGAAGACAAAGACAATCTCTCAGACACTTTAAGGTCCTCCTTTTTTCCTGCCAGGACCAGGTAACTGCCTCCTGGCATTTAGCTTCCTCAAATCATTTGCAAATCAATATCCTATTTAGTCTTTCTTCCCAAAGCTTTCTACAGCTTTAGAATGCGGGAATTGTCCTCATGGGCTTCCTTTCCACCCTCCACCTTGCCTTTCTATTCTTCCACATGGAAGTTCTGAAGCCATACTTGTTCTAATGTTTTCTCTTTGGCAGGTAGTTCTTCTTACTTACCGTGGACTGGAAAGTCCCAGTAGAATGTTACTCTATAATCATTACAGAGGCAGCGGGTTTGGTTAAAACTGAAGTTACCTTCCATTGGGGTAGGACTTACAAGGTAAGCTTTGACCTGGTGGGGAGAGATGGCCTACTGTTAGTCCAGAAAATGGGAAGAAGAGGACAATACAAGAGAGGAAATAGCTGAGATAGATTAGTGGCACATAGACTTTATATTCATCATTGTATTATCATTCCACAGGCTTTCCCTCTTCATACCTGTGGACTCATGCCTGAGAAGTCTGAGTATAAGATTCAGAAGGATGTAAGTGAATCCACCAGGCAATGAGATTAAGCCTACTGTGGCTATCTCCTGGGGGAAGGTTTGCTTTTGGTATCAGCTACAGTTCTCGGAAATGACGTGTGTGAGTTTTTACTCTGGGACCCAGTGGGATGGCAGCCCAGCTCTTTAAATGTATATGCCAAGACAAGGCTTTGTGAGAATGAACTGTAGCCCCAACTGTAGCCCCTTCTAACTCTATGACAATTGAATTAATCTCCTGCTCCCACATATTCCAACTGTAAAATTAAAATAGCTGTTTGAAACCCGGGACTTGTACAGGGACGCTTGGCTCAATCTGAGAGGAGGGGACTGGACCTGCCTGGACTAAGTCTATGAGGTCTATCTCAGTCTTCGAGGGTGGCCTTGATCTGGAGGTGGTGGGAATGGGGAGTGGGCTGGGGGCAAGGGGAGGGGGGCAGGAAGTGGGAGAACAAGGGAATCTGTGGCTGTTATGTAGAACTGAATAGTATTGTAAAATAAAATAAATAAATAAATTAAAAAAAAAAGTTACTCCCTCTGCCCCTGTCTGGCCACCATTAGATAAGCAAATAATTCTTAAGGCCAATTCCTCTTTCTTTCTTTCTTTCTTTCTTTCTTTCTTTCTTTCTTTCTTTCTTTCTTTCTTTCTTTCTTTCTTTCCTTCTTTCCATTTTTGCTAGTTAGTTTTTTATTATTAACAAACTTCCTATTCATTTTACATACCAGCCACAGGTGCCCCTTCTTTCCCTCCTGCCGCCCTCAACCTTCTCCCAATCCTTCCCCCCATCCCCACCTCCTCCAAGGCAAGGCCTCCCCTGGGGAGTCAGCAGAAGGGCCAATTTCCTTGCTTTTCAAACTTAAGACCTCAGATAACTGGACACATCAGCTCCTGTTTCTGGGGCCTAACATAGGAGTTTTGTCTTAGGGAAGGTCTGCCCAGAAGGACCTGTGAATAGAATTCGGTAAGTGCGAAAGATGATGGGGAAAATGCCTTTAAATGCGATTTAACGTCCTGTTAATAGCACGGGGATGCGGACATCTTAGAGAGAGTTCCATTCTGGTATTGAGAGATCTCTTCATGAGTTAGAATTTTTAGAAATTATGTGAGTGAAACAATAAATCAGAGTCCAGTGAATGTGCCTACACATTACGTGCAGTAAAAAGTCAAAGGCCATCCCAGTACTTCCTTCTTTAAGTTGAGCCAGCCACAGCTATCCCAGACAGTGTCTTTATAAAGTGAATTTACCTTTGCTTGCATTTCATATGTGTTAGATTTGGGAGTCATTCATTAATAAACACAGAGATTACTGTATTGGGTAATTTTATCATCATTATTAAAAATGGTAGTTTCTCATGTAATGAAGTGTACGTTTTGCTCTTAGAAGAAGTTTTCTGTTAAGTAAATTATAGACTTTATGAGATCTGGAAAATGGTCTGTTGCACAAAGATGCTGAAGATTGTGGTTCACCACAAGTTCTCTCTAGTCCTAAAGAACGATCTGGTCCTTATGTTCAAGCTTATAATCACAGGTATATGCTATTCTGTTTTAATTCTAAAATGAAAAAATGTTAGCCCCAGACTAAATGTTGTTAAGTGTTCAGTTGAAAAACATTGTAATTACTATAAAAAAGAGAGATTTTCAATCATAAAAAGAAATATATTCCTCACAAGTTTTAGAATATAAATATACTTTATAGTTATAGTCATATGTTGAGCCTCTCTCACACCCCACCTCAGAAAGCTCTAAATGAAAATAAATGGCTGGGTGGGCTGGAGAGATGGCTCAGTGGTAAAGAGCTTTTCGATCCAGGCTCAGTTTTCAGCACCCACACGGCAGCTCACAAACACCTGAGACCTCAGTTTCAGGGTATCTAGCTTCCTCTTCTGGCCTCTACAGGCACCAGGCACATTCATGGTACATAAAACACTCATGCACATAAAAAAAAAATCTTTAAAAATTGTTTGGGGCAGGATGGGATGGCTATAGTCTATATCTATAATCCCGATACGTGAAAATCTGATGCAGGAGGATCAGGGAAGCCACCTACTTTGAGCTCATAATGAGTTTGAGGCTAGCCAGAGCAAAATAATGAGGCTGCTCAAAACAGATGAAATTTCTTTTTACACAAATCTTGGTTGAAAAAAAATTACTGTTTAAGGTATTTTTACCTCTTTTGCTTCTCCTTGGGTGGGCCTTTTTTTTTTTTATAAGTTCACTCTTTTGTATTAGAAGCATGATTCATAAAATCAAAAATTTATTCACTATAATATCACATGTCATTTTGTTGAGCTTAACACAATTATTACATTAACTTTTTAAGGGTGCAAATAGACTTTTGTTGTTTGTCATGACCAGAAACTATCTTTATTACAGAAGTCTTTTTTGTATTCCTTGTACAAACATTTTCCTCAATGTCATCTGTGATTATGACTAACAAAACACAAATTTCAAAACTATGAATCAACCTCCATCCTGCACCCACATTAACAAGCATAGTTCATGTTCTTGTAAACAGAAAAAAATTGATAAAGGCCTTGGTATATGTTTGCAACATGTCCAAGAGTCTTTCTTTAATCAGGATGAGGCTATTTCTTGATTATATTTTAATGAATGGTCTTCTCCTGGTACTATTTTGTTTCTTATTTGATCATTGTTCTTGAGATCTCGCTTGAATTAAGAAAGGCATGCTGTAGGGAAGTGTAGCATAATGCTGTGTTCTATCTTCAGGTTGTTCAGTGTATAGAGCTGGGAACCCCCTTCTGTATACCCTGGGGATTTGATCTTGTCAGATCAGGAGGCAGAGGAAGGCCAAGAGGAAAGCAGGCTCAGCTTGGGGTATTACTGGAGAAGAACCAGGTCACCCATGTTTTCTTCTTACCTTTGCTCTAACCTATGGCTATGGTTTCAGGATGTTCTTATGAAAACCCTGTTCTCAAAAGCCCTTATCAAAATCCAGTCATGCTTAGGACCCTGGAGGAAACACTACCCAGTTTTCCTCCTCTTTCTTTCTTGCTCTTTTACTTCCTAGACTCCTCTGGACTGGGTTTTCTTCATCTGTAAAATTGGAATTATCACCTGCTACAAGTTCTTAACATTGTTCTGAGATTCAGGTAACAAAACATATATGAGGATTTTTTTTTATTATTTTTTATCATGCAGTATTAACGTAAAAGATGAATTTAATCCTATTTATAACTCAGGAATCAGTTTTTGACTTGGAGTCACTGTCCCATGTATCTACTTACCACCAAACATTCTCTATATTCTGTCTCAAGTCCAAGTTTCACAGTGATCTCCTCGCCTGACATTGCAGATTTTGGAACGTCTAAATAAAATTTAAGTGGTTTTCGAATACTTCTAGGAAGAGAAAAACAGAGCACAGAGATCAGAGACCTGCACACGAAAAAAGCATCAAGCTGGAAGGAGGCATGGGAACAGAGCAAAGGTGGGAGTTATATAGCTTGAACCAACTGTTGAGCATCAAAATCCTCAGGAATCTTTGTGCGTTGGCTGGTTTGAATGTTTACCTTTGTTTAATTAAGCAACAGATATATTGTTTAAAATGGAGCATCTTTTTTTCCAGTTTCAAATAACAAATTTTAAAGTAGAAAACTATCTACAGTCACATGCCATTTCCTAACAACTTACAGCAGTAGTTCTCAACCTGTGAGCCATGATCCCCTTGAGGAGTTGAATGACCCTTTCACAGGAGTCACGCAAGACTATCAGAAACCCCAGGTATTTACATCACAGTTCATAACAGTAGTAAAATTACAGTTATGAAGAGGCAACAAAAATAATTTTACAGTTGTGGGGGGAGGGTCACCAACACATAAGGAGCTGTACTAAAGGGCTATAGCATTAGGAAGATTGAGAACCACTGCCACACAGTTTATTAGCTCCTTGTCTACTGAATGGAATGAAAGAGTCAAGTCATCCTTAGGAGAGAACTTTATATCCACAGAATCATGTAAACAGCTCCACACTGGAGGAGTTCATAGATCTTCCTTGAAGATCTTCCTTTATGATTTCTGAATATAGCCTAAGAATGTATATCTATTTAGGTTTACAGGAAATCTGTACATATTATAATTGTGAACACACCACAGCTGAGAAAAAGAACCTGAGATGAGGCAAAGAGGCAAGTGTTCCTCTCTAGTCAACAAAGGCTGTTCAGGGCCAAGGGGATTGCTTCTTCTTTATAAAGAAACTTGGCTAAGGTCCTTTGCTAGTGAGTGGGGTAGAAAAGAATTCTTAAACAGCATTATTCATAGCTCCATTTCCTAGGGCAAAACATGTTACATTTTAATTCTTGTACCAACTGCTCTAGGACTCCTTCCTAGGAAAGATACATGAAGACCAGGTTTCTGTTTTGTGAATGAGTTTAGGGTTGGTAGCTATAGCAATTAACCATGCCAGTTTTTTCTTAGGATAAGGGTTCCATACAAGGTAGGTATTTAGTAATAAACAGGAGAGCTTTTGGCCAGCTGTGCTGTCCTAGTCACCTTAATCGTAAAGCTTATTTCAACAGGGGCTTTCCCCTGGCCCGGGAAGAAAGCCATCTGAACTGGAACTTCAGGGCTTCTCAGGAGGCTTACATAAGAGCTACTTAAAACCTTGACATTTCCACTAG
Source organism: Peromyscus maniculatus bairdii (assembly GCF_049852395.1). Lineage (NCBI taxonomy): Eukaryota > Metazoa > Chordata > Mammalia > Rodentia > Cricetidae > Peromyscus > Peromyscus maniculatus. Next base: position 49,117,149 of record NC_134854.1, read on the forward strand.
GTTCATATATTTGGCCAAGTTTCCCAGAGCACCCAAAGGCTCATAATCTATAAAGCCAGCACCCTAGGCTGCTGCAAATGTAGAGATCTCCAGTTTAATTGGGTAACTCTGCTTCCCCACCCCCTACAGCATCTGGCTTCATTTCTTACTTCATTCTACTTCAACTTTTCTACTTTCTCCAAACATGGGGCTCAGTATGGAAGCTTCCAGGTCTCAGTGTGAGTGTTACTAATGGTCCTAGTGTTTATCTTCTGGTTTTATCGTAGGAATGATATCTACGATGCTTGTTTGGCTAGCTCAACCTGAGACTATGGGTCAGTGACAAAAGCTCTCATTTTCAGTGAGTCCTGCCAAAGGCATCTGAAGCAATTGCTAGAACTCACAGACTTTTTTTTTTTTTACCTTTTTGAGGTAAACTGAGTAAAATTCTGAACAGTAAGTAGATCAAAGAGAGTAAAACTAATTGTTTATGGAAAACTTATATACAGTGGGGGCTTTATTTCTTAGGCAAGCCTATACACCCAGAGGAAATGTGAAGGGAATGTATGAAGCCTACCAAGGGAATGGAACCTGCCATGAGGTCCATGCGAGCTTCCAAGGCTAGAGATCTTTGCAGTCTAAAAAATCTACAGAAAAGTGTATGCAGGCTTCCAGGTCAGGAGGAGAACCCCCTGTATGGCTTTCCTGCGAAAGAAAAGAAGGGTTTGACTCACGTGCTATCCTGAGCCTTGCTGATTCCCAGCTGCAGGCATAGGACCAGGAAGAGGGTGGCGGCACTGAACCGGCGTGAGAGGCTGTGCATGGTGGAGAAAACAGGACACCAGAGCAATAGGGTCATTGATGCGCAGCACAGGTTTTATATACAGATCAAGGAAGCAGAAAAGCTGGCAGGTAGGTCCATGAAGTGAATCACTTAATCATTCGCTGTACTCACGGTCCTTCCTTGTTGAGGAGAAGTTTGTTTTTTCTATGGAATAAATATCATCATTTAATTAAATTGTTGGAATATACACGATTGAACTTCCTTGTTTTCTCCACATCAGAGATCTTTAAAGGCTCTTTCTTGGCTTACAGGCATGTTTTTCTTCTTTCTCATTTACCTCTCTGTCCTGTTCCTTACCTTAAGTCACTGCTGATTTGGTCTTGGCAGGCAGTGAACATTTGGGGTGGCAGGTCCCAAGCCATAGCTGTACAACGCATTCACTTGATGATTTTGTAGTTAATTCAAAGGGAGAGGCCACTAAAAAGATGTCTTAGATTTCTAATATGATCAGGCATAGTTACCCAGAAGCTACTACCAGTCACATAGCTGAGAGAACTAGGGAAGGGCTGAGTTCTCTGGATGATGGAGAAGTGTAACCATAGTACCTGATGACATGGTGATGTTTGTGATTATTAAGCCCTTCTGTGCTTCAGGAGCAATGGTAAGCTTTCCAGATGCTTCAAGTTTCTAGGATAGAATGATGCTTTCATTGTACAGAAGTCATTTACATAGTTACACCCCCAAATCAGACCGTACAGTATTCAAATGACCAGTCACTTCCCACACTTGTTTTATGGTAGAAGGCATGTAGGAAGACCATGATAAGGACTACCTTCATTGTACCAGAACCTGAACTATACAGAGACATTCTGGCACATGAATTTCTCCCCATGGAATGGCAGGAGACTCACTCTTCCTTACATATCTCCAATGTCTTTACTAACTCAAAGCTATTGTTTAACCTAAAATTTTTTCTTAAGAGATTTTTTTTTCATCTGTTGAATGACAAGAGCCCAGGATGATCCTCTGGGGTATGAACATGGAAGTCATCTATCTAAGACTAATCTACGTATTCTACAATGGCGAGTGTTGAGAAATTAAAGTCTAGCTGTATGCTCACAGTGGATGAATTTTTTAAATTCCCCTGACTGCTTGTTTACTCTTGTGCTAACCTCTTCATTCTCTGAAGCTGGACAGCAATAATTCCTCACTTGACTTGTAGTTGCAACCACATACTTTCTTCTCTGTCTCAAGAGTGATGGTTTTATTCTACCTTGACCCAGTCTCAGTGACCCTCCTTCATAAATAACGTTTCAGGTTTTAACTTTCTTTACAACAAATTATTTTCTTGTTTACTTGAGTAAGCTCTACCAGAGGATCATCATAGCTAATATTAGCCAAGGAAATGGGCCAAAGAATCTAGACCATGCCCACATAGGAAATCTAGAAATAGCTTTTTGCTGCATCATAACCCTCTTCAAAGGTACATCTCTATCCTTAAGTGTATATTTGTGGCACCTTTGATAAACTATGGATCAGGAAAGATGGATGGAAATGAATTCAGAGCATCTATAGCGGGCAAAGAGATCATTTTATAAACCAACAGAGACTTATGACATTCATAGCCCTTTAAAATATGTAACAAAAAGTAATGGCCATATTAGCATTGGCTGGTGTGATTATTTTATGAGTCTATTTGACTAAGCACAGTACTCAGTAATATAGACTTTGCTTTGAAGGCATTAAAAAAATGTGAATTGACCACCATCAAAATTTCAGTAGATATTCCCTTCTATAATGTGGGTACACTTCATCTTGTTCATTCAAAGTGTTATGAGAAAAGATTGGGTCCCTCTGAGGAAAACAAATTCTTTGCAGATCATCTTCAATTGAAGCTGTATTGGTGTTCCCATGCCCCCAGTGCCTGTCCATCCTGCAGAGTTTACGTAGGCCAATCCTACAATGGTTGAACCACTTTTCACTCTCCTCTCTCCCCTTCCTCTTTATTGTATTCTCCTCTCCTATCTCTCTTCTTTTTCCTCCTTATTTCTCCTCTCCTCCCCTCCCCTCTTATCCCCTGTCCTCTGTATTCTGTTCCTCTGGATGGTTCTAACACAGGTGGTGCTGGTATTTTGGAAAAGACACTAAGAAGGAGAACACTTGCTTAAGTATTTGGGCGAAATTAGGATCTAAATCCATGATCAATTTCAGATAGGAACAGAAAACAATGAAGGAGATACATCTCTTAGGCTCGCTGCATTGAATGCCATTATTGTCAGGCTTCAGTCTGTTTCCACTTCATTTTAATCCTTAAAGAACTCTTGCATAAAACAGAAAACTGCTTATTAAATATAATTTTGAGAGGGACTATAGAGTCTAGTTTAGCTTTGTATTAGATTAAAAATTCAGAATTAAGGAAGTGGTGGTATGTGACTTTAATCCCAGCACTGGAGAGGCAGAGGCAGGTAGATCTCTGAGTTTGAGGCCAGCCTGGGCTACAGAGTGAGTTCCACAACAGCCAGGGCTACAACAGAGAAATCCTGTCTCAAAAAAAAAAAATCAGGACTATATGGCCACATGTTTGTCAAGGGTGTCATGTCAATCCGTCATGGCTACAAAACAAAGCAACACAGTAAGATTATTTATGGTTCATCAGTAATTCCATAACTCCCCCATTTCACCCAATAATCCTACCTAAATGTTTGGTTAGAGGGTTCCTGGGTGTTTTAGCTTGATTTAAAGGTTGACAAACATTAGTTAAATATTCTGACTTCAGCAGCAATGGGGTTTGTCCTGGAAACTGACCTTGCTTGTGCACCAATGAACCCCACACAGCGAGCATTAGATTACGTTTCCTCAGTTGCCACCCTAACTGCACTGTCAGGGATGGAGAAACAGAACCCTGCGCATGCTGCAGCAGGGTCTTTCCCTACTCATTTCCCCTGGATTTAGCTTACAATCAGAGAGCTGGTAAACCCATCTGCAAACCCCCCTGTGTATGTGTTCCATTTGTTCTTCAGCAGACAGAGTGTCCAGCTTCGTGGAGTCGAATGTATTTCAGAAGATCAATCTAATTCTTTGCCTTTTTTGAACTCCATTTCATTGTACTAATTCTTTCATAGTGAACATATAAAAGAATGGATTTAACTATGACATTTTGTATCCATATGTATCACTGTACTTTGCTCATATGCATTCCCCATTACTCTCTCTCTTGCTCTCTTCTCCCCTTCTAGTGGGTCTTTTTCATCCCCACAAATAATTCCCCTTTTGTTTTTTTTCTGTTTTTATAACACACACACACACTCACACATATACATGCTAAACAGCTTTTTTCAGTTCTATAGATGATATGTAACGACATTTTCAGAATATAATTTATGACAAAAGTTAATGATAATGCCATCCTCTTGCCAATATTATTTTTTCATTTTTCTTTATTAAGAAATTTTCTACTCACTCTACACACCACCTACAGACCCCACCTCCTCCCTCCTCCCATCCCCCAGTCCTCCCTCCTAAGCCACTCCACATCCTCACATCCCCCAAATCAAGGTCTCCCATGGGGAGTCATCTTACCAATATTATTGTTGAGAAGCCCTGTCTGGCAGATAGCTCTTAGTGGGCAAGTATGAACCAAACTTGTCATGCTATAAGCCACGAACGGCCCAATAGGTTTAAGAAACTAAGTAGATCTAACAAACAGATAAAAACCAGACTATAAATGACTCAAGAGGCTTCTAGGAGGGATGCACACTGGCACAAAGGGAAGGAATGAAGGACTAAGGTGAAGCTTGTCTCAGGCTAAATTTACAAAGCAAAAGGTAACATTAAATCCAATGGGGCCATGAGGAACCAGATAAAGATTGGCTCCCAGAGGGAATTACAGAAGGCAGCACACATGAAAATTGGGTGTAGGCATGACAATGTTCTAAACATTCTCTATGAAGTCTCTCACTACATCCTAGTAGCAATATTATGTAGAAGGTTTCTATTTTTATTGCACTTTACAAATGAGCTACCCGAAGCACAAGAAAGGCAAATTCCCAGCACAATTTATAAGACAGTAACTAAAGGAGCTGAATTTGGGGTCAGGTTTTGTGCAATCTAAAACTTTTCATTGACAATACTAAGCAGGCTCTTTCAGAGGCAGGATACAAACTGACAAATATAAAATATAGAGGATGTTGAAAGAAGCACCAGCAAGTGAGGAACCTTGAAGTTTCACATTAACTCAGAGTAATACACATTGTGAATGGTGTCAGATGTTGAACTCAGGAAATCTGACTCCACAGCTGGAGTGTTGACTCACTACATTGCCTGTTCATGAGAATGAGCTCCAGTGTTTGTTACTGGAAAAACTGGGCTTCAAGATCACTAGTCTCATACCAGAGTCCATGTCCTTATAGTATTTGCCTATCTTGTTCTTGATGAAGCAATATATGTATATATATATATACACACACACACACAAATAATTTTATCACATGTATTTATTTTCTCTCCTCCTTCCCTCCCTCCCTTCCTCTTCCCCCCTCTCCTTCCCTCCTTCACTCTCTCCCTCCCCTCTCTTTTTTCTGGCTGTGCCTGTGATAATGTGTACATGATGGTTAGCGGGCAACTTGTGGGTGATAGTCTGTTCTCTCCTTCCATCATGTGGATCCTGGAGATTGCACACAGGTCCTCAGATTTGGTAGCGAGACCCCTTTACCTGTTGAGTTGTCTCACCAGCCTTTGCAATAATACATAAGTTGAGAAAGGGATATTGGATTTTCTGATGCCTGCTTATAACCCCAGGATCTGAGAGGTGGAGACAGGAGAATAAGGAGTTCAAGGTCATCCTTAGCCATGTAGTGAGTTCAAGGCCAGGCTATGCTCCATGAGACCCTGTCTCAAAAACAAATAAATGAATATATAAAGTTTAGAAAGGGAAACTCACACAGGTTTTAATAACTTGTTCATATCACCCAGCCAAAAGTAACAAGGGTTCTATTGAAGCCTGTGTAGAAGTGAATCCGGATTTGGCACTTACACTCTTGACTCTATTTCCTCTTAGTGAGACTGTGAAGGTTACAGGACTCACATAGGGGCATTTAACTCACACCGAAGATGCAGTGAGATGTGTAGCACAGGGAGTTTACTTTTGAAGTGTCGCAATGTGAATCAGAATCAGTCTGAGAAAAACATGAATATGATTGTGTGTGTGTGTGTGTGTGTGTGTGTGTGTGTGTGTGTGTGTGTGTGTGTGTGTGATATGCATGCTTATGTGCACACAACAATATACTAGCTGCTTTCGTGGATTAATCCTAAAATTGTACGAGTTAATACAATAGAAGTTCACTTGTAGCTTCCATTAAATCTCTTAAAAGGCACCCCAGCTCTTAGAAACACGCATGGCTGGTCCCATTTCTAAGGTCACTCTGGGCATTAGAATCTTATTAAAAGGAGGAGGTTAGAATGGAGGATAACAGAGGGTGTGTTGTTTACTTTTATTTTTGTCCTCGTGGCAAAATTGACTTAGGGAAAGAGAAGTTGATTTTGGCTCACAGTCTGAGGGCACAGTGGGAAGGCTTTCTGGCAGGAGGATGAGGCAGCTCTCAGATGGCATCTGCGTTCGGGAGCAGAGATGAAGTCTGCTGCTCAGCTCACTTTCTCATTTTTGTTCAGTCTTGGGCCCCAGACCATGGCAGACTACAGCCTACTTTCAGGGTGGGCACGCTCACCACAATTAACCCAATCTAGAAGCTCTCTCTTAAACATTCCTGCTGAACTGATAAATCAACATTAATCATTGCAAAGGGCGATTTTATGATCAAGGCTCCAAAGTGACATGCCATTTACCCTTGTTTGTCCATCGGACATTGTGTTGTTCATGGCCACCTTTAACTGTGAGGCCATGGACTCAGGGCAAGGGAAATAGCTTTGGAGAAGGTTCTATATCACGACACAAGTATAACACGCACATCTTCATTTTTAGGAGATAACATCAAAATGCCTCACCAATATTTTATATTGTCAACCCTTTAGCCTTGGTGTTTAATTCATTCTCCCCCCTCTATGCATGCATGTATGTATGTATGTATGTATGTATATATGTATATGTGTGTATGTATGTATGTGTTTGTATGCATGTGTAGGACAGAGGTAGATAGACACCCAGTGTTGTCTTCTTCAGTTGCTTTCTACTTTGTATTTTGAGGCAGGGTCTTTCATCACAATTTGAGCTCTCTAATTGGGTTAAGATGGCTTCCCAGAAAGTTCGAGTGATCCATTTGTCTCCAAATGCCAAGTGCAAGCACCACATTCAGCTCTTATGTGGCTGCTGGGGAGACAAACTCAGGCCTTTGTGATTACATGGCAAACACTTCACCTGCTGAGTCGTCTCTCTCAGCCCCTCTTAATCTTTCTGATCATAGGTTTTCTTTTTTATTTATAGTGAGTTTATCATGATTTTACTTGTAGTTTTTGTGATTACTAATGGCACTTACTCTTTTGATTTCTTTTCTACATATTGTATATTTCACTTTCCGAATAATCTTACCTATTTTCAGTTGGCTTGTTAGTCTTTTATTATTAATTGTGGGCTTTTCTTACCTATTCTTGGCACAAGTCTTTCTGCATATTACTAATTCCACTGTCTCATTTTGTTCTCTTCTGATATCGTCTCTTTGTGAACACAGTTCTCAATTTTAATGTTTACATTTGTTTACCCTTTCCTTTATCACTAATGTTTTCTATACTGATATTTACTATGCCAATTATATACTCTTTTAATAACTATAATTTTATAATAATTACTTATGACAGCTGAGACCTGATGCAGTAGTTTTTTCATGTTTTTTTCTTTAAGATTCTCTTATTTTATGCTTATTTTTGATTTTGTGCATCCCATGTCTCTTTAAAAATAAGCTTAAAAATTCTGGAAAGAAAAAGATAGTTTTTTGTCAGGATCACAATGACTTTGTAGAAAGTTTACTGCTTTTTTAAATGAGGCTACCGCTACCGAGCCCTTCATGTTCCAGCTCTTCTGTCATTGACAATATAGCAACAAAGTGCTATGTTGGAAGTGGAGAGCAAACTGTCACCAGACACTAAACCTGCTGGTGCCTTACCCTCAGACTTCTAAAGCTCTAAAGCTGTGAAAAAGAGCTGTGTGGAAGTTAAAGGACAGCTTTTAGACGTTGGTTATCTTCTTTCGCCATGTGGATCACAAGGACTGAACTGCAATTGTTGTGCTTAAAGGCAAGTACTCTCACATGCCGAACCATCTCACTGGTTAAAAACTGTTATAGATGCACATTGATATAGTTTAGATGTCAAATATCTTCTAAAGGTCACACATTGAAGGCTTGATTTTCAACCTCCAAAAACTACCTGACAAATAAAACATTTTTCCTTATAAAGGTAGTTGCATTTGGTGTTTGTTGTAGTAATACAAACACATACATTTTGTTACAAATGTGCACTCCATTTATTTCGGTGATACACAGGTAGTTCTGCTATGATGTGTCATATATATTACTAAAAGTTAGTGTGCTATGTAAAATCTCATAGCAAAACCCATATACCTCACAAAGTAGTAGGTTTCTATATGCGTATTAAAATCTACCAGTTTATAGGCTAGCTAAAACAAATGCAATCTTAAAAAATAAAGGTCTTGAATGATGGTACTCTGCCTGGGTAGACAATACTGCTCCCAGTGGTCATGAGTTTTTAAACCAATACTCCATATGAGTCGTTTGACAGTCAGTCCTGAGAGGCTTACAAAACCATACAAGTTATCGCCATTGCTCTTGGTGGCCTACTAGAACTAGATGGTGAGACCCCATTGGTGAACATACTACACACTTTGGATGCAGGACATAGAGAAATCAAACCAACTGAACTAGATGCTTCCTCCCTGATGGCTAATGTTCATAGTGTCAGAAGGTCCTATGCAGGGTATTGGGGGAGAAAAGCCATCAGAAGTCATACAACTGTGGCCCCTGCATTCTACAACACAGAAAGACCTACTAGACAAAACATTCTGGGGGTTACCAATCTCTTTCTGATTGAATTTGTAGTCAGGGCCATGAGATAGAATATATGCCAGGTACTGGAGGAATCTACAATGGATGTTTTACTAAATGGACATGTAATGAACCTGCCTTCTAAATATTTACACTTATACCCACAGACTAGTACTATTTCAGCCTTGGTCAGGGAAGCTTCTTTTGCAATGGGCCACAGTAAAGCTGAGCCTCATAACTGATCAAAGTATAAAGAACAAGTAGCTGTTGAGTGCTCAGCCCTAAAAGGACATCTGTGTGCTCCTTCTAAGGCCTAGGGAACATGATGGAATAGGTGTCGGAAAGAATGTGGGGGCCAGATGACAGGGAGCAGTGCCATGACATGCTGTCTTCTGGACATGACGTGGCCATTGAAGTCGTGACTACAGCAGCTGTGACCACCTGCACAAGAACACACATAACAAGACATGTAAGTAGAAGGGGGCTAGCTCAGAATAAGATCAGGATCAGCAGGAGTGAATAAGATGGGGTATTGGGACTGGTGAATAGGATCACAAGCAATTTTATGCATGTATGGGATAGTCAAAAATAAAAATAATGACAAAATGGAAGAAAAACCCACATGGCTTATGAAGAAAACAGGATTAAAGATACAGTTGTACATTTTTTATAGTTACAACTAAACTAAAAAATAATAGTAGGATGCTATCCATGTTAGGCAGTAAAACAGTAAGCACTGAAATTGATATGACACTCTTGTGAAATACATGAGGTTTGCTCGAGGAAGTAGATGTCCGAGGGTGGAGCTTGTGAACTGGTATGAAGTGGTTGAAGGGCAGTAGTCTGGAATCAGAAAGCTGAAATACTAAAAGTGAATACTTCGGCTACTGATTGTTGCTTTAAAACTCTTAAATACTTGGGCATACTTTCGCTTTTCCTTGTTCATTTTTTTAATGTATGTTCTTTGAGGTTTATAATGGAAGCTGATTTATTAAAATGATAATAAAATTTTCTTGACCAAATATGTAGCCTTCTTCAATTAATGTATTACTGTCAGGAATTCTCTCTCTTTTTTTTTTTTTTTTTGGTTTTTTGAGACAGGGTTTCTCTGCATAGTTTTGCGCCTTTCCTGGAGCTCACTTGGTAGCCCAGGCTGGCCTCGAACTCACAAAGATCCGCCTGGCTCTGCCTCCCGAGTGCTGGGATTAAAGGCGTGCGCCACCACCGCCCGGCCATGTCAGGAATTCTTTTGTGGCTTTCTAATCTAAACTCATGATTTTATCTGAAAATCTGAAATCTTAGGAAATTGTAATGATACTTGAAACTACTGAAGCTAATAACAATAAAAGGAGCCATTTTGGCAGGGTTTGGCAATTTTCATTTAAGACCTTCATATGAAACTACTATGCCCTTCTATTGTTGCTGCCTGGCATCTTGAATTAGGAATGAATGTGCTTGAGGTGCTGAATGTGTATTTGTTTATATATAATAGTGTTTGATTACATAAAATAAAAGCTTAAAAACAGGACATGTAGGGCCCTCCAGTCAGTGAACTGACAAAGCTGGTAGATGCTTGAGGTATACAATTGCTTTGTGTGTTTCTATGTAAATTTGGTCCACCGGGTAGTTCCTATCACCTTGTCTTTCTTTCTGATGAAACTGTCTGTAAAGAAATATGATATACATACAAGTAACATTGTACAGACTGAGCAGGCTCTACTTATGTATTTAGTAATACATACACATACATGTACACACACTCAGAAAATTAATTGAAATGGAGGCCATGAATTTGAAAGGGAGCAAGAAGGGGTGTATACATGAAGGTTTGGAGGGAAGAAAGGGGGAAATGACATATCTCAAAATTGAAAGAAATTATTTTTTTGAAAAGAGATGTGAGATTTGCGTTGTGGTCAGATTTCCACCAGTAAAACATCTGTATTGAAACAACTTTGAGTTTTCAAATCAAGTGCTCAAACAGAGTTGACTGTATCTTGGAAGGGAAATGCCTGACCACAACACAGCCAATCTTCTTTGGAACAGTTATTCAGATTTAGCTGTATTGTCAACAAAAATCTCGTTTTCACCCAACAAGCCTTGCATTTGAAGTTCAGCTAAGCCACATCTTTACTGACTCTCTCCTATGACAGTCTCTTTTCTTTGTCATTTTTATCGTTTCTTTCATTGAAAATAGATATTTTATCAAATAATATATCCTGGCTATGGTTTTCCTCCTTCTACTCCTTCCATCCCCTCCCCACTTCCCTTCCCATCCGGATCTACCCCCTTTCTGTCTCTCATTAGAAAAGAAATACACCTCTAAGGACTAATAATAAAATATAATATAATAAGGTAAAATCAAAACTAGCATGTCAGAATTGGACAAAACAAACAAACGGAAAAGACACAAGAGAAGTCATAAGAAACAGAAACCCACTTGTTTGTATATTCAGGAAATTCATAAAAACACTAAACTGGAAGCCATAATGTGTACGCACAGGACCTGCAGGGTAAAAAAAAAGAGAAGAAAAACAATAAATAAAATGAAGTAAAATAAAAAAATAATAATCTAAAATTAAAAACAGAGAAAGGCCCTGACACAACATTACAAGACAAGGAACTCCCAAAGATGCTGTTGAGTTTATCTTCTATTGGTCATCTGTTGCTGGGCATGGAGCCTACCCTTAAAAGTTTCTTTCCCCAGGGAGACTTGGAAGAAACTAAATTTTCATTTGCAAGTGGTTATCAATTGGAGATTGCTCCTGAGTTAGGAATGGGGGGCATGTATCCACTTTTCAGCTCTAGGACCAAATGCAGTTGAATCTCATTGTAGTTTTCATTTGTATTTACTCAAAGACTGCCAAGGGCTATGGGAGTATACAGCAGGTGACAACTACTATTTAACAGGTCAACCCACCAGATTCATCTGATGGGAAGCCCCACCTTGCAAGACTGTGAAGTCACTGACTGTAAATGACTGGTTGCTCTTGTATGTAACTTTCTCATCTCCTACCACTAAAAAAAACAGCTGTGGAGTTTAAAACACATTGGTAGTGTGTTTTAAATCTTTGGGTACACATATAACCATGGGTGATCAGGGAGATGATTTCTGCTTAAGTGGTATAATTCCAATGAATAGAAACAATACCAGAATATTTTTCTTAATTGACACAGGAAAGTAACAGTATTCTCAGACACAATGGCAGCTAATTTTAGACTTCAGAACAGACTAGCTGCCCCTGCAAATAAAATGCTCAAGGACAAATTCCCAAGTGTCTGTTTGTTGAATCAGGGCTAGGCTGTTTACATTGAGACATAATTCCCCACAGTAATTGACTGCATATACTCCTAGGCTCAAGGTTCAGCCAACTAATTGTTTATTGCTAGTCCTGAATTTCAATGTCATTTTCTGTCTGGGAATGTTAACCACTCAGGCTATGTGCTTGGCCAAGTGTTACTCACTGGCCAGCCAGTGTGACCTTCCTACCCTGAGAAAAACTGTGTGACTTACCATGTGTTGTAAGAGTGGTTGAGACCCTGAAAATGTACCATGTAATTGTCCAGAGTTTGTCTGTGAAAGGAGTAGTTATGTACAGAGCAGCTGTGTAGAGCTATGTAGGGGAGCTGTGTACAAGAGCTGGGTGAAGGAGCTGCTGCTATGTAGAAGAGCTGTGTAACAAGCTAGTGGTGAGTGCATGTTAAAATGTGTGTTTGGGTGTGCAGAGAGAGCTGAAGAACGAGAATTCTAAGATGTATGACTGTGTAAAAGAGCTGGGCAGAGATGAAAATGTACATGTATGCTGAGAGAACAGGAGAATTCTAAGATGTATGACTGTGTAAAAGAGCTGGGCAGAGATGAAAATGTACATGTATGCTGAAAGAACAGGAGATTTATGCAGAGAGCACTGGGTAGAATATGACTGGCTTTACAGAAGAAGAGAGAGCTTGTGTAGCTATATAGGAAAGAGATTTTTTAGATAAAGTAAAAGAGAACGTTACCATCAGAAAATGTGTGTTTCCTTATTTTTCCCCTCAGATAGAAAAAGTCTAGTCCTCAGATAGATAAGAACTTTTCTTAAGCTTTTGCCACATTCATGGATTTTTTTTATATACCCTGGAGGTGGCCTTGGAGCAACAGCCATCAATATTTAGAGCCTGAACATAAGGCCAGTTCTTAGTCTTATTAAGATAATAAGGCTATTTCTTTGTCTTACTGCCCATTTGCATGTGCTTAGTTATGGATGCAAGCATTTTTTATGGCACTATATATTCTCCTTTATCCAGGAGTAGCAGAGTATTCAAAAACACATCTTTAGGAGGTAACACTAGGAATATGATTTCGGCTTCCATCACGGAGATGCATCTAACAGTGCACAAGAGGATCCTTGTGCACATCTCAAGACTCCGGAGTGAGGATGGAACACCTCATGGAACAATCTGAAAGTGGTTGGTGGTGCTGTATTCTGACTGATGGAGGTGCAGAACTGAGAAACTTGATATTAGAATAGTTTTACTATAAACAGAGTCTGTCAACCTCCCAGGCTCAAGGCCCTGACCTGTCGCCTACAAGGCCCTAGCTTTCTGTTGAAGTCTTCTGTAAGATTATAGTTTAAAGATGAAATGCCCCTGCCCTGACTAATGTGTTTAAACACTTTGTCACCATTGGGGATGGCTGTAGAACCTTTGGAAGGTGGTCCACCTAGAGGCAGGAGGTCACCGGGAATGAGTATTGAAGGTTTATAGTCCTGCCCCGCTTCTAACCCGGAGTCTCTCTGCTTCCCGGTCAGGACACATGGCAAAGCCACTGTTGCAAACTCCTGTCACTGTCATGTCTTCACCATGATGAACTATATCCTCTACTGTGATCCAAAGTAAAGTTCTGGCTTAAGTCACTCTGTCAGATATTTGTTCACAGTGATGAGAAACATATGGTGAGTGGGGGAGGCAAAGTATCAGTCTGCCAATATGGGAACTTACATCCTCACCCAACCTCTGTGGTGCAGTAGCAGGGGCTCCGCTTGAGTGTTCCAAAGGTTGGAATGCCAGAACAGGTACATCTGACTCATTCCATCCCTGGCAGCTGGACATCAACCCCAGGGACCTTATAAAACCTTGACTATTGCTTTGAGAGCTTTCCCACGACAGTTGCCACCCCACACTACTCTCCACTCAGAGGAAACAGCCCTACGTCTTGTTTGATCAGGGGATGTGGCAGAGCTCATCCTGCCTGAAGAGCACTGACTGACATTCTGTCCAGCGGCCTCACTTGACTCTGAAGCATCTCAGGGCACAGGAAGTAACCTAATAACACTAGACAATCTTATAGCAATATTTCCCTGTTTGGAGTTGCTCTCAGCTGATCCATCTAGTACCCTAAACTAGACTAGCCAAGTAAGCTGAATTTCCAGTAAAGAATACCTGTGAAAGTCAGAATAGGAAGCCACCATACAATGCACCAATGTGGGGGAATCAGGGTCTAATGTTCAGAACAATTCTGAATGGAATTCAGAGAGTTGCAAGAAAATACAGATAGAAAATTAAATGAAGTCTGGAAAATAAAACTTGATGATCAAAGTAAAGATTTTGACAAAGAGAAACAAATAATACTTTCCTAAGAGATAAAGAACACAGCAACTGAGGCAAGAAGTTCAACTCGAAGCTTCAATTTGGTCATGCAAAAATATCATTGAGCTCAAACACAAGTCACTTGGATCATTGTTGAAAGGACAGGAATAAAAAATAAGAAGGCTTTTGAGAATTATCAAGACACCACTAAGAAACAAAAGGTTTATTCAGAGGACATTTCGTTACAAAATAGAGAATAGGAAGAGAAAACAAAGCCGGGTGGTGGTGGCACGCGCCTTTAATCCCAGCACTTGGGAGGCAGAGCCAGGCGATCTCTGTAAGTTTGAGGCCAGCCTGGACTACAGAGAGAGATCCAGGGCAGGCACCAAAGCTACACAGAGAAACTTTGTCTCAAAAAAAAAAATTAAGGAAGCAACGGTTGAAGTTTTCCTAAATTTAGTGAAAGATAATAATAGATACAGGAAACTGTGAAGTCTTCACCCAAATTCAACCCAAAGAAGAATTCACTGACACATATCATGGTCAACCATAACAACCACCACCACCACAATAACAACAAAAAGGATTCTGAAAGCAACAAGAGATAAGAAACATCAAGTTTAGAAAAGGTCATATAAGTAGTAGCTCTTAGAGGACTCCTCATCAGAAGCCTGCAGTCCAAGAGAGATGAATTGTGTATACAAAGTTCTGTAGGAAAAGAAATGGAAAAACCTGTAAACTAAGAGTCTTTACCTGGACAAACAGTCCTTCCGAAGTCAAAGAGACTGGTAACAATAGCACTCAAGGGGCTCAGGCACTAAGATGGCCAAGAATTGGAGACCAGCTTAAGCTACAAAGTCTAAAAACAACGGACAAACAAGTGAAATAACTAGGGAGGTCCAAAATAAACCCCTGCTCACTCAAATTGCTTCCATCGGGGTATTTTATCACAGCCACTGGAGAAGAAACGAAGACAGACACCTGAGGTTGGGATCATAGCAAGGCTCTTCTCCAGTTACAGGAGCGTGAAACTAGATGGTAACAGCAGGAGAAAAATGGGAAATTTTTCAAATGCATCAAAATTAAAGTTTCCTCCCAAATAACCAATGAGTCATACAATACAGAAGGGACTAAAAAAATATGAAAACATAATGCAGAACATACAGAAAGCAACAGAAACAGTCCTCAGAGGAAGAATCATAGCCATAAACACTCGTCAAAAAAAAAAATAAGAAAGAAGTCCAAGTCAAACAATTTAACAGTTAACTTTAAGGAGCTAGGAAAATAAATATGAAGGCCTAACTGAACAGAAAGAAAGAAATGACAAAAACCAGAGAGTAAACAAATGCAACAAAGATGAGAGTAAAAAATAAAAATAAGCAATAAAAATATAGAAAGATAATCAAAATCAGCAAACCCTTAGACTAACTAGGAAAAGGGATACAATTAGGATTAGAAGAAGAAATGCTTCAACAGGAGAGACATCCAAAAGATCCTAAGAAACTGCTGTAAATGATTATGTATCAGTGAATTGTATGCCCCAAAAGAAATAGGTTAATTCCTAGATATATAGAATCCACCAAGACTAAGGCACCTCAGACCAACAATAAATGATGGAATTGAGTCAGTGATAAAATGTACAGTTAAAGAAAAACCAGAGACCAGATAGCTTCAAACCCGAGTCCTAACAGTAAAGAACTCAGTCCTTCCCGAAATCTCTCAAAAACCTGAAGTGGAATGAATCCTTCAAAGTCATTCTATAGATCTAGAATTTCCCAAATAGAAAAGCCAGGCAAGGACACTGAGGAAAGAAAATCTTCTGATGAAATCAGATGCAAATATCCTTTAACAAATTACCAGAAGGCTAATTTCAAGGTTACATCAAGAAGATTTTTGCAGGGTGAAGGTGCACTTATATGCTAATCTAGAAAGCACTGCAGCTCAACATAGGTTACCTTGAATGTATCATTAACATTAAGCTAAAGTTAGGTGGCACTATCTAACACAAATCCCAGTAAGTGTTGAACTTAGCAAGTAATCTTTTGAATGTCTGCATCCAAACCATTTTGACAGCATAAACTACTAGAGATCATCTATTGCTAGACTTATGATCATTGCCTGGCATTTAGACGAAGTGTGACTAACCCAAGAAAAGATCAAAATTCAAAATCTGAAGCATGGTTTCTGTTGTTTACACATATATTTCATACCCTCTTACAGTAACAAACATTCAGTAAATCACCAAAAGTTAGGGCCCATCTTATGTTCATAATAGCCAGGATGTGGAATCAATGCAAGTTTCTATCACAAGGGAATGAATAAAGAAACTGGGGTATGTATATGCAACATACTCTTCAGTCTTTAAAATGACTGAATTGTCCTTTGTGTCAGTGTGCATGAACTTGAAAGAATATTGTGGGAAATGAAATTAGATAGGCACAGAAGGGCAACCACCATAGGATTTTACATGTGGAGAGAGAATGACAGTTGCCAGAGGCTGGGGTTAAGGCAGAGGGAGTTGCTAGTCAGAGGGCCCAGCATTTCAATGATATAAGAAGGAATAAGCTTTGGATTCTATGGCATGGCAGAGGTGACTACAGCTAACAGTGAAAAGCAATGAAAAGGGTGAATTGCAAGTGTTTTCTCACCTAAAACAATAAGCAGGGTGATAACTATGCCAATTTGGATGACTAAATCATTCAAAATTATGTACATGTGTCAAGACATAATAAATTAGTTTATTATTTTTCCTGTGAAAACAAAAAACATTAAGAAGAGTACAGGTCTTGAAATAAGGTAGATTTTCACTTAAAGCCTGGGTTGTTCTCTGGTGGATAATTTTGCATTCTTTTTATGCTTCTTGAGATGGTCTCCCATGTAACTAAAGCTATCCTTGAACCCCTACCCTCCTGCCTCCATATCCCCAGTGCTAAGGTATGGCCATGGACTGCCCTGGATTTCTCTATGCTTGTTTCCATTCACACTAAGCACTCAGTAGCATTGCTCAGCCTTAGTACTGTTTTTAAAAGCAGCATGAAGATTCATCCTATAAATGTATCATAATTTTTTACAAGAGAGGCATATTTAAGAGAACATATCTATACTTGGGGCCAGAACAGTTATTATGCTGAATTAATTTTTAGAGTCTTTCTTAAATTTAGGTATTTAGTCAAATATTTAATAGTGACTAAGCTGGGGAGGAATTTGTAAACCTAAATAATGTGGAGATATTGCTAGGTAATAAAATTGGGAGTGCATGCTTACTTGTCAGAAAAGCTTTGTGTTTCTGTGAACAGTTAATAGATTTTTCTGTGGAGTTCCTGGTGGAAGGGAGATAGGCCACCACCATTCATGGTGTGACCTGATCCATACAGATTATTAGGTTCCTATTCTGGCTGTTTTTTTTTTCTTTTTTGTCAAGTTGGTATAAACCTAGACATATTCTCAAAGAGAGAAACTTAATCGAAAAAAAAAAAAGCCTCCATAAGATTGTCCTGTAAGGAAATCTGTGGAGGTATTGACTATTGATTGATGTGGGAGAACCCATCCCAAAGAAGTCAGTCCCATCCTTTGGCGGGTAGTCCTGAGTTGTATAAGAAAATAATGGTCCTCCATGGATTCTGTATCAGTTTTTGCCTCCAGGTTCCTGCCCTGGTGGAGTTCCTTCCCTGACTTCCCTCAGTGACAGATAGTTAACCTGGAAGTGGAAGATGAAATAAACCATTTGCTCCTTAGGCTGCTCTTGGTCATGGTGTTTATCATAGCAATAGAAATCCTAAGACAGTTCCCCAGGCACTGTTTGACTTTGACATTTTAGGACAGCCTGTGTCCGGATCTCTGTTAGAAAATTGTTCTATCCAAACCCACAGATTTAGAATGTCATACATCCCTCTCTGAACATTGAATATTGTACTGTCAAATGTCACACTTCAACTCAGGATGATTTTAAGTCTCTGTGACCTGTCCTTAAAATAATTATGATTTCTGCTCAAATAATGTTCCTATTGTATTGGTGATGCAAGAGTTAGCTGGAATTGATACAGCCTAAGTGTCACACCTTGCCAAACATATTGTGACCAGCTTGTTTGTTTTTCTTTTGGACCATTATGCTTAGATAGACCATTTAGCAATGTTCATTGATTCTGAAGGCATAATACTTAAAATTGAAGTTACTATGATATTTTCTATAGGTATATCTTATATCAGCTACTCTTCAGAAAGTTTAGAGTTTTGGGCTACTTGAGAAGGCACAGATCTTCACATTGAATTATTCTAAGGTGCCTTGTTTGTGGAAAAATCACACTTTAGGGTTACATTTTCTGTGGGGGTGGGAATCAGGTGACAGAACCCGAAGCAAAAGGTTAAAGTATAAATAGACTGTGCAGTGGAGGAGGAAGACGCCCCATTGGCTTGCGCCCAGAAGAAATAATGTTTGACCAACCCTGAAACCAGAGTAGAAGCTTATGAATATAGTATTGGGCTGTATCCAAATCCAAATCAAAGAGTTCTGGGTGCTGTCCTTACAGGCTTAGACTCAAGAGTTTGATAAAATGAAATAGAAACTTGATGTTTTTACAAAGCTTTACAGTGGATTCGAATAGATCATCTAATGATTCTAATGGTCATTCTAATGGGCATAGAGAATGTTGGTGAAAGTTGAAATCCTTATTTGTAAGCAGTCTTTGTTTCTTTGTTTTCTCTCTCTTCTTTTCTCTCTTTCTGTCTCTATCTCTTTATCCCTTCCTTCCTCTCTCTGTCTGTCTCTTTCTCTTCCTTTATTTATTGCCTCAGTTATTTAAGCTTTCTATTTGAGGGCCATATAGGATGCACCTGTTTCTTTGCTACTGCTGTGTTGGCAAGGTTCTTTTTTCACCTGTAAAGCTCTTGTATCGATACTGAGTCATTCACCTTCACCACTGGCACTGTGTTCTGGCCACCACCACTATCAGGGTTCCCTCTGGACTCCCACCAGAGCTTGCACTGTTTCCTCATTTATTCCATTTTTCCAACCTCCAGATATGTGACATATCTCAGTTTTGTGACATATTTTTGAACTTCTTTTAATCCATTATCTCTGCAGAAATGAAACAAGAAATGTAGAAATTCAATATATCCTGAAATATTTTCACAGCTATCTTTACATACCTACTGCTTTTTTGTAGTTAGCACTTAAAATAAACAAATTAGCTACCTCAGCTGCCATTTTCTTCCTGTGGGTTGTGTAAGAGAAACTCATTCCCAGTACTCAATGACTTCTTTATGGAAAAGTGTGTTAAAATAACGGACTCTAACTCAGCATCTCCAGTTTTAGAAGAGGAATATTCACATAGCTCAGTAATATTGTAGGGTTCGGGGTTATCTCTTTTACTGCCATATGCTCCATTGAGCTTCCTTCCTTCCCTCTGCCTCTTCCTCCTCCTTCCTCTCTTTCCCCCCTCACCTCTTTCTCTTTCCCTCTTCCTTTTTTTGAAAAGATCTTGTGTATCCAGATTGGTTTCAATGTCACCATGTAGCCACGGATGACCTTGAACTTTGGATCCTTTTGTCCCCACCTCTCAAGTTCTAGGATTATAGGCATATACCAGCATTTGTTATGCGTTTGCTTTGCCTATCCCTCTAGTAGGATGTAGGTTTAGTGGGAGAGGTGTTTCATATCTTATCTACTGTTCATCATGAAGGCACACCACATTAACTATAAGATAGTAGTCAATCAACAAACATTTATTGAAAGTAATAAAATAAGCAAACTTCTTCCAGAACTAAAATATCTCAAGGGGTTGGAGAGATGGCTAGGCAGTTAAATCCTCTCATGGTTCTTGCAGAGGACTGGGGTTTGGTTCTCAGCACTCACATAGTGGCTCACCACTGTCTGTGTCCATCTCTCCATCTCCAGTAAGTTTCTGTTTTTGAGGGGTTTCTTTAAGCTGTAATTTTTAGAAATGTGCTATCCTTCTCTTCTCACCTTTCCTGGAGACTGATATTCCTGGTGAGTTTGTGATGTCTTCAATGAGAAGAGTGATGATGGAGAAACAGAGCTCTGAGGGCTGGAGGAACAGAGCCTTTGGCTTGTTTTCATCAAGGGGTCTGAGTACTAGAGACTTGAGAAATTTTGTCTTCTGAATCAGTTATCCAAACCCCTCAAAGAAATACCTTTGAAGCAGAATATCTCCAAGGCAGAACTGGGTCCATGTTCTTCCTGAGACAGAAAGCATGTTCCAGTCCACTTTTACAATATACTAGGGGTAACTTGCCCAGCCTTAATACATGGAGAGGTTCTTAGTCTTACTGCAACTTGATATGCCATACTTTGTTGATATCCATGGGAGGCTTGACCCTTTCTGAACAGAAATGGGAGAGGAGTGGATTGAGGGTAGGTGGGGACAAAGGCAGGGGTGTGGGTGAGGGACTGGGAGGAGGAGAGGGAGGAGAGACTGCAGCCAGCATGTAAAATAAGTAAGTAAGTAAATGAACAAATTAAAAAATGTTATTTGAACATGAAAGTCTATGGGGAAGATGGAAAAATAGAATTCCTCCAAACCAACACACCATATCACATGTACAGCCATATATATGAGTGGACAAAGTGGTGGAAGGAGCAGGAAATGCCCATTTTATGTATATTGTACTTGTTTCATATGGACATATCTATGTCACACTTAAGCCCTATGAAATACATATTATTATGAGAAAATTAAGGAGTATAGAAATTAATTTGCCCAGAATGGCACAAATACTAAGTAGCCAGATAAAATAAATGTCTAGGTCTTTCTAATTGTAAAGCAAATCCTCTTTTTTTTTTTTTTTTTTTTTTTTTTTTTTTTTTTTTTTTTTTTTTTTTTGGTTTTTTCGAGACAGGGTTTCTCTGTGTAGCTTTGCGCCTTTCCTGGAGCTCACTTGGTAGCCCAGGCTGGCCTCGAACTCACAGAGATCCGCCTGGCTCTGCCTCCCGAGTGCTGGGATTAAAGGCGTGCGCCACCAACGCCCGGCGCAAATCCTCTTTTATTATATCACACTGCTTAATGCTGTTAAAATTCTAACTTCATTTTTGTGGCAAACCTCTGAACATAGAGGTTAGGATTAACACCCCCTTGGTTGGCAATTCATTTAGTGCATGGAGCTGAATCAGTCTGCTTTAGTCAGTGGGGTTTCTGGAAGGATCAGGATGTAGGGAAAGATCAAGAGTGCCTTGAGGCCAGTTGGCATGCTGCCATGTCCTCCTATCCTGCCATTATGTGCTTTTTGGCAGATTCTGCTTCTACAGGAAAAGTCCACAGCATCTGCACAACTGCACACGTCATGAAGCTTCCCAGAGGGCAGAGGACAGGGTGTTCTTCCTAGTTTTGTAGATGAAATGGTGTCTTTGTGTTAGGAATCAATTTAATCCACCTGCCTTCACCTGCTTACCATTTTAAGTTCAGGTGTGTTTACTCTCTGCACTTACTACACTTCAAATTCATTGTGGCAGCCAATGTCCACCAGTGTCCATCCTGTCTTCATCCTCGAGCTTCCAATACTCCCTGCAATGTCCTGCTGCTGGCTTCTGTTTTCATATCACATTGACATTTAACTCGGTGAATTCAGAACATATTCAAGGAACCCCTTCCCCGTTTTGCTTCTATCATTTCTTTAGTCTGACAGGTATGAAATCTGGAGTCCCTTTCCTTGTATTCAGCATAAGAAAGAGATGGAGTTATCAAATCACATGGATACCCTGTCCATCTCCATTCTTCTTCCATTTCCTTAATTATTTCCCTTTTACAGTTCTCCACTGTGATTGCCACATCAGTTTTTTTTTTGTTTACTTTCCTTGGCTTTTATTTTCTTTAATTCAAGAAATCTTAAAGGCTACTATTAAATTATTCTTTCTAAAGTGGTGTCCTCATCAGGGCACATCACTGAACATTTAGGTACCTCTCTTGCCTATTAAGGTAGTAAATATGGATTTGAAGTCAAGACCTTCTACCATACAGCCAACTTGTATCTGCAAATACTTCTCCTAATTTATTTCCAATACACAATTTTTTATCTCCTAGACAAACCACACTTTCCCCTTATCCTTAAAGAGGCCCCCAAAGAATTTTACTCATACTGCCAAACTCCATAGTCCAGCTACAATAGAAAGCTGTGTGCATTCCTTGAAATATGTTTCATGTGATCCCTCTCCAGATAGTGTTTTCTAATCTTTCTCAGTCAATGTCACATGTATTACCATGGACTTTTGACATTTTGAGTATACATTGCAGAAATAACTTCAGTTCTTCCTATATTATAGTCACATATCTACTTGTGTTCATGGTTCTATTAAAATATCAAATCTTTAGAGAATTAACAACTTCAGGACTAACAGTATCTTTGTAGATCCCAAACTTGCAACAAGGCATTGACCTGCTGATTACTGAGAAGCAGGTAACATTAAGAAGCGTGAAGAGAACAGAGTGGGTATGGTGGGAACATGATTATGACCAAGAGTGATCTAGACAAAAAAAAATGTTGGATGACCAATGTCGCTAAAATAAAAAACTTCTGAATAAAAATACTGAAAGAAATGTGTTGGAAAGGTAAATTGCAGCTACCAATGAAAGGCTAATTTGGGTTGAAATGATTCAGTGTGCAACAGACTGCCATGATGTGTCACTCCATCTGTACTCTACAATTTCCTGCTGAAAATTAGGGCAAATTGTGTTCCTGAGGCCAATATACTTTGTGAGGAACAGGCTGTCTTTGGGTATGGTTACCCTACTAGGGATCATTAGTTTATAATATATCACTTAAAGGAGGAAAACATAATAATTATCTGACATGCTTGGGTTTG
Source organism: Peromyscus maniculatus bairdii (assembly GCF_049852395.1). NCBI lineage: Eukaryota > Metazoa > Chordata > Mammalia > Rodentia > Cricetidae > Peromyscus > Peromyscus maniculatus. The sequence continues at coordinate 49,140,298 of NC_134854.1, forward strand.
GGTTCTGTGGTCAGCAACTAATGATTGATTAAATTGCTTAAGGTCAATGTCCTTAACGGAAGGACATTCATGGGGAGTTAATTATGTTATATCTTCAAAGAATATAAAAATTACATTTATTTTTATCTATCTATCTGACTATTTATTTAGTGTGTGTGTGTATGTTACAGGATGACTTTGGGGATAACTTTAGTTCTCTCTTCTACCATGTGTGTTCGAAGGATAAAATACAGGTTGCCAGACTTTTCAGCAAGCTCATTTACCTACTGATCCAGGTACTGGCCTGATTGTATTATATTTTAATATACTATTAGAATAGAGCATAGTATACTACTTTCCAGAAGGGTTATTAAACTGTATAAAGAAAAACATAGCAAGCAAAAATCATAAAACAATTTGAAAGAAAGTAAAACATTCATATTTGGGAAGATCAAAGAGCTAAAAGAAGAGAAACCCTGTCTCAAAAAACCAAAAAAAAAAAAAAAAAAAAAAGAGCTAAAAGAATGATATGAGAATAGTAGGTACTATGCTTTTCCCTGCCATACTTCTAGTCCTCTTCTATAGAGGAAACTGTGTGTGTGTGTGTGTGTGTGTGTGTGTGTGTGTGTGTGTGTGTGTGTGTGACCCATGCCCCTTGTTTTTTGAGACAAGGTCTGTCAAGAGCCTGAAGCTCACTGAGTGGATGATGCTGGCTGGCCAGTGAGGCACAGGCATCTGTCTGTCTCTCCCTCCCCAGTGCCAGGCTTGCATGCACATGTCACCATGCCAAGCTTTTTTAATGGGGCTCTTTGGGGTTAACCTCAGGTCTTCATGCTTTGGGGGCAAGCATTTTACCATTTGAGTTCTCCATTTAGTTCCCTTCCATATATTTTGATCATAAATGCACACTGTTTTTGATTGATTTATTTCCTTTAGATACTTTCTATTATGGTAGATATGGATTTAACTTATTTAGGTTATATTTATCCCCTTTAACCTCCCAAAATTATTCCTTTAAGTGAATCAGTGGTTGGTGACTACATCATGCTTATGAACATCTCATTTACAATAGAATTGAAGTAAAAGAGGATGAATGAATTCCTTTTTTTTGTTTCAGTATTATATTGTATTAAAAAAAACTTTTACTTACATAGACTTCCCCAGAAATATCTTTAGCTCTTTTGAATTAAAAAAAAATTACTTTCTAATGTTTGTGTGTGGATATGTGAATATGTGAGGACAGAGGATCAAAGAGGCTAAAAATAGCATCAGATCCCTTGGAGCTGGAGTTGCAGGTGGTTGTGAGGTGCCCAACATGGGTTCTGGGGACCAAATCTAGGTCTTCTTGATTAGTGCTATGATTTCTTAACCACTTTGTTGTCTCTCTAGCTCCCTCATTTCAATGTCTTTACATACTGCATTTTATACATATTCCATGGAAACATTTTTCCCTTCTAGAAAAGCACCCCAGGGTTGTGCTTCCTTCTGCTCCATTGTGACTTTGCTGGGGTGGATACCTGTGATGCACAACCTTGGTTGTCAACTACGCTAGGTTGAGAGATACCTTGAAAACTGGTAAAGCATATTTCTTTCTGGGAGGGTTTCTAGAAATAATTGACTTATTTGTAAGGTAACACCTATTCTGCCTGTGGGGACCTGGATAGTTTAAAAAAGATGAAGAAGGGAAGATTTTTGAGCAAGTGTGACTTCATTCTGCTGCTGTCAGCCATGGAAAACAGACTCCAGATTCTTCGCTGCCTGGGTCTCCAGGCCTTCAGACTCAGACTGGGACTACACCATTGGTCTCTTGTTCTTGGACTAAGTAGCTACATGTTTCTCCAGCTTTCCTGCCCTCATGTGGCCACTGTGAGCTTACACACTGTGAGTTGTGTAAGACAACCTAATAAATATTCTCTTATCATTACATAAACAATGATCGTCTATTGATTTATTATTCCTTAAGCTTTATACTACCAAACAGTGAATGTTAAGTCAATAGAGTAACAAATTTCAAAATACATTTTCAAGATTAATTAATAGGAATAAAAATCATTAATGGATCTGACAAAATTAGGGGAGGGATAATGAGCACTCAGTGAAAAGCATTCCATGCTACCCTTAACAGGACTCAAACTGGGGGATTTATATTGTATTTTGAATTTCTTGAGGACAAAGTCCATGTCACACTCACTTTTTCACTACGTTTTCTACTAGCCAATCAAATGCAGAATCATTTATTCCATAGATGACTATGATCAAGGCATCTGACGGAATGAAGGCGGCTTTAAACAAGGCACTTTTAAGACCGTAATCCCAGGAGTCACAGCACTTACAATCACCAGTGACCAGAAGACGTGTGAAGAATGAGGTTGAGTTTGAAGCCCTGCTTCTGCATCACTCCAGCAGGGACTTCAACATACACCGTAGGTGGCCAGTTATAGGAATAAGAAACAGGAGGTACAGCTCCTACGACCCACCCAGCTGGACAAACAGATTGTTGTAGAATATCTTCCAAATCCTGGAAGTTTCTTGTTGGAATTGTTCTGGGTGCAGCATGGCTGTAGCCTCCAGGAATTGTACAAAACTCTGTCATTTGGTTAGTTGAATTCTCTTGACCTCTGGGAAATCTCAGAGAAGGGTGAGAGGACAGGGTGGTACATATGCCTTCACAGCAGTGGTTGTTATTCTTTGAAAGCAAGAGGATGATCTCTGTAATAAAATCATCTCTGGCATGTAGAGCAATACTAAGAAAAAGGTAGGAAAGGGGGACCCACACTGAAATTGTTCCCCATTCCTCTGGGGTAGTTAGTATTTTATAGCAGCAGGGATGAATATTTATCTGTCAAGACGACTGAGTCCAGCTTCTTTCTTTCATTGTTTAGGTTTATCTCTGAGTTCCCCTTACTCCAGGTAGGGGATCAACTCCTTTCCTACTTGGCAGAGAGAAGAGCCATGGGTTTTGTAAGTTCATCTACCAAAAGAAACACAACTGTTTCTTCATGTGCTTCAGAGAAGTGAGAGAAGAGGGATGGATATCTGTAGTTGTTCATAATGAGAGCTAAGGTAGCACAAAGGGATGGGAATTCATTTTCCCTCTAACATGAATATATGTATTGATAGTAAGACCTGAGGTAGGGTTTGAGGGCACAGTATGTACAAGTGCTTGAGGGCTCATATGAACTGAGCTCTGGTGTTCATAGTCTGATGTGTATGAGCACATGTATGTACCTTAGTGGTCCCAATACATGGCAGCAGTTTTTCTGCATGGATCCTTGAACTCTAACACATGAGTGCTGAATGTGAGCACTCTCTGAGTTAGCTATCTTCTGCATTGCCCTATTTACATAGGATGTTTGTTGAAGTCTTAGTCCAGGACAAATGTCTGGCTGCAGGCCCATGGAAGGAACATCTTGACTTAATCACTTAGGGCGTTGGAATAATCTCATGGTACTGTTTGTCATGGTTCTGGAGACATAAATCTTTAGGACAAAAAGTAATCTTGTGACTTCTTGTCCTGAACTGCCTGTGCAGCTTTTGGCCATTCTTGTTTACTGAAGAGCTGTTTCTCTACACTGTTAAATGGGCACTTCAAGAAGCAAAGCCTCTCTTTGATAAATTTAACAAGAAGATCCTGACAAAGAGACTACTGGTGTTTTCTGTCTTCTGACCACACTAGAGCCTGGGGCAGAATATGATGGAAAAGATATCTCTAATTGATCATTGAAGGGGTTGCTTCTGGACTAAAAATGGAGAAATTCAAGGAGGGTGAATGAGGAGGACACTGTCAGAGTTAATTGTCTCAACATTACTGTGCATGGCATAAAGCTAATGACATCACTTGTTAATGAAAAGCAGGTGTTATCATAAGTATCTAGCTTAGTCCACATCATCTCCCCTTTGCCATTGTCCATTTCTGATTTTATAATTTGGAATTCTAGTGTTTCTTGAAGGGAAGGCCATTGATATCTAAACAAATAGATTACTTCCTTTAAAGTCCTCCGGTCTGGTTTTGGGAACGTGTACCTATAGAATAGGAGGACCAGCTAAGTATATCTGAGACTATCTGACTGTATACTTGATACTGATGATCGAGCTAGAAAGACATCATGAATCACTGGCAAATCCAATCATGTCTTTGAAATGCTGTAAAGGAGAGTCTCAGAGATTCTTGATGTGTCTACATGTTGCAGTTGGCTGGGAAACATCACCTCAAACTGATGAATAATGCCAGAATTCCCTTGCATCCTTCCTGGATACTTAGGAACACTACAAAACTTGCAATATGCAGTGAAGGCTGCAAAACACTGACATTGTGGAAAACTTCATCCTGAAGCCGAAATCTGGAATAGTTAACTACCTACCTAGATACTGAAAGAGGAACAATTACTCTTTCTTACAGGTTTTGTTCTGCTCAGTAGACAAGTCTTAATACTATGAGCTGGAACATTTAGACAGACTGTCAAGAATTTGAAGCAACATCCAGAGACAATGATGGATATTTGACCTGAAACGTGAGTTAAGGCAAGGTAATTGTTATGGATCTACTGCCACACAGTTTTGTCAGGTAGTAGGAACTCAGAGAAAGTTGGTCAAGAGAGGAAACCAAATGAGACAACAGCCAGAGGCAAAAGAGGAGCACGGTACATACAGTACGTAGGGAAGTGAAGAGAAGGATATAGTGCCCAAAGATGGCTTGACTGCTAACCTTGCTGAAGTGTTTTCCAGATTACATTGTGACCAGAAAAATCCTAAGCAGGAAAGCCAAAGCTCTCAGGCACTCTGTTTCTCTCATATATTAATGTCTGACCTCTACATGCCTGTATTGAATGTATTTCACCTTCACTCTTGTCGAGGACACACCTACTCCTTTTTTTATATAACCTAGATTTTTAAGACAATGAAGACTCAGAGTTCTAGTGAGAAAGAGTTTCCTAACATGTACATTGTCAGATCCTTCTTGATTTCAGCTCCTGAAGGAAAGAGGGGTAATATTTTGAAAGGGTAGAGATCAATGGGCCTTTTCCTCCTATCAGACATTTGTAAATTTGGGATATAATCTCCCTTTTCTTATTAGAGAAGTTCTACTTTTAGTGTCTGAACATAAATTTCTCAAGGCAAAGGCTGCTATTGCCTTAAGCTCTTGAATTTTTCATTTATTTCTGAGTGTGTTTCCTAAATAATGTTCAATTATTTGCTAGGAGGCAATGAACAGACAAACATAATTTCACTGTAATAAGTGTTTAGCACTCTTTTGGGAAAGCATAGCTCCTCCACAGACCTTTCACTGTCAGAATGTGTAATACACAATGATAATGATGTGTCTCTCCTATAGAAATAGGACCACAGACTGATAACTAAGAGCTGTGAAGGGACCTGTAAAGCTCTGCCTCGGCAGGAGATACTGGGGCTTGTTTGAGATGAAGCAGCCCCTTAATGAGTACTTAATTCTCATTATGGGCAATTTAGTATTCTGGATGTCTAAGGATGACAGTATGCTAACTCTTTTATTAATTCTCATCAATTTATAATTTCCTGACAATTGCTTTTTCGTCTTCCTTCCAAGCCTCAATCAGAAGTTAAAATGGTTGCAGCTCATGGGTAACCTAAGCCCTTAAGTGCTAAATAGAAGAGAAAAATAAATGACATTAGCTGTTAGAGGTTTTATGATCATGGGAAAAAATAATGTGTGATGAAGAAGAGACTTCTTCTTTAGTGTTTCCAGGAAGCCAAAGTGACTAAGATGTAGTTGAGGAAGAAATAAACTGTTACAAAAAGAGAGTAATCTAATTTGCCCAACATAGATGCAATGTGTTAGGAACCTGCAATTAGAGAGAGGTTGAGTGAGGCATGGTATTGGGTCAGCAGGTATGGAGGAAGCTGTTTTAATAAAGCTCTTTCAGACTGAAGTTTGTGAGTTTAGTTAATAAGGACCTTAAGTTTTGGCTGTTGAAGATGCTGTATTCTTTAGGTTGTCAGGACTATGGAGGAAAGGCACTGGATGCCTCAGTCTTGGGGACAAATCAACCATTGTGAACGAAAAATCCGGGCTCCCGAAGAGGAATATTGAATCAAGTATGTTTATGTGCATATGTTTGCAAGCATGTATATATACATGTATAGAAGGAGGCTTGGTTGTTGGAAGATTATTATTTTGCAAGGAGGGAATATGCAAAGATATACTTACCACTCACTTTTTGGTTCTAAGTTCATAATGAGGTAAAGTAATTAGCCTCATGGGATACAGAATGTGGTAATGTGTACTAGCGCGTCCATTGGCCAAGGTCACAAACTCTCAAAAACTCCTTTATCAGGACATTTACTGACGTTCTGGTATTCCATTCTACACAGTCCATGGTTGATGAAGTCACTCCCAAGCAGCCCCAAATCCAAGATTCTCTTCTCATTATCTTTGACTTCAGCCACTCAAGTTCCTAAACTTCATGTCACCTTAACTAGTGGATTTTTCCTGCCAAAAGTGTAAATTTATCCAAAAGCTTTGTCTTTAACCCTGCTGAATAGCATCCTCAGCATCTTAAACTCCCAGAACACTCACTTGTTCTTTTAGCCAAGCATCTTTCCTTTGAAAACCTATACAGGAATCTCTCCAGTGATTTTCTTCTGTTCTTTCCCCATTTTCTTTGAAGTTTTTCTCTGTGCTGATGATCACAGGGCTTCACTAATTCCAGATAATGTTTTTAACTGTTTTCTAATCTCATCTTCTTAAAAAGTCCCAGGCCTTCATTTGTCCACCCTACTCCCTTATCTACTGCCATTTATTCTTCCCACTGGGTCACCCATAGCTTCTAAATACACATAAACTATGCTACAAATGGCTTTAAACAGTGTAATGGTTCAGATCTCTCTCCATGGCTGCTATACTTCGCTATTTGAATGTTGAAGGAAATAATGACTGTACTCACTATCAAATTTAACAGGAACCTGATCCAATCAATTATATAGTCCCACTGCATTTTGGGAAGAGATGATGGTAAGTCTAGGAAAAGAGGCTGGCATATATCACAGAGAGGCGCAACTGCCTATCCATGCTTTCTTTCAGAGCTTGGTACTCTACCGAGAGTTTAATCTTTGGGGCAGATTTCCTGTGTTCATATTTTCTAAAAAGTGTTTACATTTATTTATTTGCTTATTATTTACATATTAGAGAGGCTTTTCATGTGTGGATGTCAGAGGACAATCTGTGGGATATGATTCTTTCCTCCTACCATGTGGGTCCTAGGGATGAACTCAGCTTGTCAGGAAGGGCAGCCAGTGCCCTTACCTGCTCAGCTACCTCACCGACCTTTTTGTAAAATAATTATAAAGGTAGATTCACCAAGCTCAGCTTCTATCTTTATATTTTTCAGTGAAAATATTTCAGTAACTGAATGAAAAATACTGACTTTTTTTTGGAATAAACACAAAGGAATCTAAGCTTATCCATGCTTACTGTGGCACTGTTGATAGTAAGGTTATGGGTCTATGGCCATTAACAGATGGATGGATAAAGAAAAGAGGTCGTTTATCCCCAATGAAGTTGTAAAATATGTGTGTATGTGCATATGGTGTGTGTGTGTGTGTGTGTGTGTGTGTGTGTGTAGGTTAGAGGACATCTTGGAGGAGTTGGTTCTCTCCTTCCAGTATGTGGAACATGGTGGATGGAATGCAGGCCATCAGGCTTTATGGAAAACATCTTTACTCACTGAGTGATCTTGCTACCTCCACAACAAAGAAGAACCAAATTATGTTTTTGCAGAAAAGTCGACTTGGGTACTATCATATTAAACAAATTAAGCTGTATCCCAAAGACTGCAAGTAGACTCTAGGATACACATATATGTACATACATACATATATGTGCATGTGCATGCTCTGTTCCATTTCTCAGTTATCCTCTTTCATTCACATGAAAATCAAAACATGCAAAGCCCAGTAATTTTCTAGATTAAGAAAGTTTATTGAGAAAGTTAAATAATTGATAATTTAGCCAGCAGTATCTGGAGGATTTACATGGACAGAGGGAAAGATGAGTAACAAAGTGGAACGTTATAATGTGCTTCAAGTCTCCACAGCATTATGTGAAACCCTGGCTATTTTAGTTAGCTTGACTGTGACAATGATTGCACTGTGTTTGTGTGTCAAAACGTCATGCTAAACAACTGAAATATATACAATTTCTTTAAAAATGCCTATAATCTACACCTAGAAATGCCATTGACAGTATTTTTGGGCCAGGGAAAAGTTGCTGGTGATTTTCCACTAAGATTTCCTGGCCTCTCACAGCCATGACACATAAACGGCGTCAAGTGCCATGAGAAATCATTGTCAGGGCATTTGTGCTCCCAGGATGTTCTCATACCCACAGGTGTCAAGTCTTCTGCTTTGTTTTTAGCCCCTTGATCCCCTAATGGTGCTGGGGGTCCTGTCTCTTATTACTCTCACTTTTCTCGCCTCCCCCTCCACTAATCCTACTTCTTCTCCCTTTGCAATGTCTCCTTTGTGGAGGCATTTGTCACCTCCATTATAGTTAGGAGACTGACAGACCTGCTGTCCCCCCACAAGACCATATCATTGGTTCATTGGTTCAGTGCCTAAACCAGCCCCCCCCCAAAAAAAAAGAAAGAAAGAAACCCAAGAAAGAAACCCAAAACATTCTCTTCTGTTTTCCTTCTCCCCACACCACCCTGACATTTTATCACTGTGTTTCCACCTGTTACTCTCTTCGCTGCCTGTCAGGAGTGGTCTGGTTTGTATGAAGCTGGTGATAGCTTGCTGGGTCATCAGGTTCCTTTCCATGTCTCTCCCACACTGTGGAAACTCATCTCTGTTTCTATGGCCCTAAGATCATGGACTTTACAATCTGTGACTTTGCCCATGACTCAAGCCGACCTGCTCTGACACCCACTACACTGAGTGTATAGACATTTTTTCCATCCTTGTGTTGGGCACCATACTGCATGATGGTCTCCTTCAGTCTCGTCATGGCTGCAGTACTGGGTCCCTCTCTCAGACTCCTGATGACCAGTTCCACATATGTCTAAGTTGTTCACCTCTGCTGTCTAGCACCAAAGCTTCTTGTCTTCCAGCAGAAACAGTTCTTTGGGGAGCTGCCACCCTATCTCTGTACAGCGATGCCCAGGGCCTTGTCTCTTTCATGTACCCCTTCACAGAGCCTGCGCCTTCTCTTCTCCCACAGAATCAGCCCAATGTCCCAGAGTTAGTTATTTGCTTAATGCCCTCGAGGCTGCTTTTCTCAATGCAGTCTGAGCAGAGTACCAGGGCAAAGCAAGGTGGAAAAAGACAGACGAGGAGGAGATGGTAATGATGCTGTGGGCAGCAGGGTGAGAGGGTACAGGGTTTCCTTGGAAATCTGTGGGTAGTTGAGGAAGTTATGGGACCTTAGCTGGTGGGACTAGCATGGGTGTCCAGTTTCTTATACTGGATTGAGTCTGAACCGAGCTGCCAATCACAGAGCAGGGCAAAAACAGGACAAAAAGTTGGTGTAACTTTCCTCTAACTTCTAAAACTAGCTCTGTCCATGGGATAAAACCCAAGAAGCAACATTTAGTGCTGATAGTCACAGTGTGGGGCCACCAAGAATCCAGGAAAATGAAGAAAGGCTACCCAGCTGTACAGGCAGGATCCTAGGATGCACAGCATGGAGACACTGATCTCTTACTATATTCAAATAAGATATTTTACTTTCTTATCAATCACCACAGGATTTTTTTTTTTTTAAATCTGTGGGTCTTGCCAACTTCAGATTCTGGAAAAGCGTATTCATGAAAACACTTTTTCAGCCTGAGAACTTTCTCTCCTCTACCTCTCGAGGGATCAATTATTTTCCCTCCTCACAAACTTTGTGAAAAAACTAAAAAACCAAGTGGGGAACAATTATTCTTTATACCCAGAGTTTCTGTATCTTGTCCTCGTAAACTAATCAGTTCTTAATCCTCTTGGAGTTGCCTCAGAAAGTCACCTTCCTGTTTGCTTTTTTCTCTGTACATTACTTTCTTTAAATATTAAAAGAAAAGGCGAGGGCTTTGTGCCAGGGCACTGCTAATCTTTCACAGTGTTTTCTCAGAAGTAGGATCCCTGACTGGTCAGTGTGAGGAAGACATGACTTGCCTAAGGGCTCCACAGTCATCTCTCTTCACACTCAGCATCCCTCTGTATACATGACATTCTCAAGAAAGCCCACCTGTGGTCCTTGGATGCTCCTACATCAGCATCTCTTGAGAGCTTGTTAGAATCTCAGGATCTAGTCAAGCCCTGAATTAGAATTTGTTTCTTTTTAAGAAATAGGGTTCCCAGGTGATTCCTAGAACTTTAATATTTGAGCTGCACTGATCTACATGATTCACTGATGGAGTTTTCAAGTAGGAAATTGTGTATGGATTTTTGTTGTTGTTGTTTGGGGCATGGGGAATGGTAGTTAAATATTGCCTACCATGCACAAGGCCCCATAGATCCCCAGCAGCAGTACACCAGTATACACACACACACACACACACACACACACACACACACACACAGAGAGAGAGAGAGAGAGAGAGAGAGAGAGAGAGAGAGAGAGAGAGAGAGAGAGAGAGAGAGAGAGAGAGTCCTAATTGCAGTGTGAATGGCACTAGAAAAGGAATTTGATATCACATCCACATTTGTTTTTGCAGGAGCCAACCTCCCTTAGTAACATTTTCCTCAAGTCTTATTTCTGGCATCAGTAACCAGGACAAAAGCTCCTCAGAGTCCCATCCTACTCTGGTATTACACTTATTGAGTAACTTTAGCCAGATGGCCCAGCCCTTGATGCTTTTACAGTATTGTGTAGAGAGATATGGAGATGCTTTGGTTTCACATATTTATCTTGCTGAGACAAAGGCCCACAATGTCCACAATGTCCACAAGTGATGGACCTGGATGGATAGGAAATAATTGTGACAGCTTTCCAACTTGCCAGAAAGAAGCTTGAGATTCCAATTCTAAGCCAAAGTAGTTGTTAGGAAGCCTCCCCTGGTTTAAGTCATGTTACTAAACCACATTGTCATGGAATTGTAAGGGAGCTAGTAACTCACTGAGGTCCACCACTCCCATTGTGTGCAAGCATTTCCAGGGTAACTCATTCATCCTCTTGGCTTATAGATACTACTAAAAACAAGCTCAGAAATAGAGCACTCCAAAATCAACAACAATAGCAATAACTAAACCCTGTTTAATTGTAGAAAATTTGAATTTAAGTTGCAACCATTATGCCAAATATGACTTCGTTTAACTTGTACTTACTGTGTAGTATGTTTCTCTTTGTGTTACAAAAGCTAATTCATGAAAAAGTGAGCTATTACATACTCCCCTTACAGAGTATTTATGAATGAGATATTGCCATTGAACAATTTCATAAAACCCTCACTGTCTACATTGATACTTCTGGTCCCTGTTCAGGTGGAAGTTGGAATTGTTTACAGTACTGTTAATTATGCAAAAACTAGCTGTGGTAATGTATAGTGGACAATCTCTTTTCTTGCTTTGTTAACTGATTTTCTGTTACCATCAACTAAGATGGCACTCTACGGCTCAGGTTACAGGGTTAACTCATGTTCCAATTTCATCTATAAACAAAACAAAACAAAAAACCCTTCAGTTCTAAAGACAGCTAGCACTTATTGAGTATCACTGTACAGAGGTATCCTCCAAGCCAAACCACTCTCATCTTTGGAAGCTGGGCTGGGCCTGTTTGTAAATGATCATCACAGTTCAGCTTGTTGGCTGTTGCCATTCCCTCATGAAGGGAGAAGGCAGGGAAGGATATGATACCTTCACCAGAGTATCCAGCTACCAGTCCAAACCAAGTAATGCAGTTCTGCCCTGATCCCATGTGGGATCTGGGTCTTAGGGAGGTCCTAGAATATATAGTCTGGGAAGCACTTGGGGAGGAGGGTCCATTTACCCATCCATAGGGAAGTCATCATCCATGCTGTGTGCAGACCTTCCAATGTGGCTCCTTTAATGCCACCCACAAACCTGGCCATAGTCTGTCTTCATTATTTTGTAAATAATACTAAAAAAAATGTTTTCTAGGATGAACCTTGGTGGAATCATACTTTACTTTGTTTTGAGGACCTTAGGAGGAGGGGCAGATGTTTGTGTCTCCCCCACAGAAGGAGTTTTAGCAACAGATACCAATTATATTTTGAAAGCAGAAGATACAAAGACATACAAGGCATGCTGCCTGATTAGAGGAGCTCAGAATTTTGCATGGGAAGATAAAACTGCATAAGTTATCACATGCAAAGCATTCTGGGAGTGCAGTGGAGGAGAGCCTCATTATTTTTTTTGCTTAATTTGAAAGTTAATTTGAAAGAATCTTTGCTACTTAAGTTGAACTTGAAGGTATAAAGAACAGCTTCACAGACTGAGAAAAAGAAAGATGAATTCCTGAGAGGTAACTGAATGTGTAAACTAACATAGACAAACAGGGTATGTAGCATAAGCAACCAAGTCTAGGAGATGGAATTAATAAGTCAATTTTCTAGGGAGTAGCCATGTGTATTAACTAATCAGATCTAAGTTCCTTGGGGGTTTTGTGAATGTTTTCTGCAAGATTCTCTGCTTCCTGAAATAGGCTGCATCTTGTTACAATAAATTTTAAATGCACATTTTGGACATCTGTGTAGACATCTTTGCATTACAAGACAATGATGTATTCACAAAAGATACTATTTACCTGCAGTGCTAGGATTTTATTGCTTACAACATTTCAGATAACAGAAGGAAGTTGAGAGAGAGTTTAGATCCCTTGAGACACTTGGTTTATCCTTTACCCAGCAGCTCAATTGATCCAATACAAACTTTGTTCAGATCTTCCATTGAATGGAAGTATGTTGATGGTGGCTGGGGGATGGAGGGAATTATCTTTTGATCTCCTGAGTTTGTGGAGTGATAGAAGGAATAACATTTGTGCAATTCTTTTTCCTTTGATCATAGTTAGCATGTACCATGACAAGGAGAAGGACCTCAAGTGAGTCCTTTGAACACAATTTCAAGGGTGGAAGACCCGAGAACTTCTGGGTGAGTTTTCCTCAGTTGGGGAGATAGTGAATGGGAACACAGGTGAGGATTGGGATCCATACAGATGCTGGTGGAGAAGGAAGGTCTTCTCACATTTGGGGGTCTCAGTGTACATGAGAAGTAGGAACTGTGAGTGGTTACACTGTGGCGTTTACTCCCACAGGATTGAAGGGAAAGGAAAAGATAAAGGTGCAGGGGCTGAGTGAGAAAACCCAGAGGCAGAATGCTACTTACGCCCTGGAGACAGTCAATCCCCACCCAGAACCCACTGCTAATTTGCCAAGAATTAAATACAAACACTATTATCAAATAACAAAGTAACAGTTAAGGAAATGGTGCTGAAATAAAGGCAGAGCTAACAAGGTACCTTGCCATGTCTTCCTCTTAACTGTGTTTATGAAGTTCTTATGTCATCTGTATCTACCATATCAAGATGGCAGAAATGTGGCACCACTGGGTATCTCTGCTCAGTACCATATTCAGGTATGAGTAGTCTGAGAGTGGACATGATGAGAATATTCACACCATGGAAATGGAAAACTCTGTATGACAGCACATGGAGAGCTGGTCATTAAATATTTACCATCTTTCCTTAGTGTCTGTCAGGCATGATGATAAGAAAAATACTTACTATGGGAAATTAAATGGTCAAATAATTACTGAAGCTAATGTGGTTACCATAGAAAATTTTAAACTTGTTTTTGGTTTTATAAAACCTGTGTCATTTGAGAATTTCATTCACACATATAATGCATTTTGATTAGATCGACTTCCCTTTCCCTCCCTCCCAGTCCTTCCCTATCCCCTCCACAACCTTTCCCTCCCAACTTCATGTGTTTTTTTCATAAAATTTTTATGATTATCATTTTTAATTTTATGTGTGTGGGTGTTTTGCCTGTATATATGTATGTACACCACATGTGTCTTCAATGTCTGTGGATGTCAGAAGAGGACGTTCGATCCCCTGGAACTGGAATTACACATAGTTGGGTGCTGCCATGTGGGTCCTGGGAATTGAACTCAGGTCCCCCAGAAGAGCAGCTAGTCTTTCCTGGCCCCCTTTTTTTAAACTCACCGAGTTTAGTTAGTGCTGCTTGTATGTGCATGAGTGTAAGACCCTCTACTGAAGCAAGGGTAACCTCTTAAGAACCAGATTCTTGAAGAAACCTGACTCTGTCCCCAAGCAGTCATGGGTTGCCAGAAGATTCTAGGCTAGAGGTGGAATTTCATGAGTTCCTGCCTGACCCATGCAGGGATCCGGCTGACTTGGTCTTGACTAGATGTGTGTAAGCAGTCATAGCTGCTACTGTGAGTTCATGTGTACAATGGTGCTGATATGACAAGAAAGCATTTTTTTTAACCATAGGCATCCCCTGGCTCTTACAGTCTTTCTGCCTGCCTCCTTGATGATTCTGAGCCTTGACAGATATAGGGTATAATATAGATGTCCCATGTAGAGCTAAGCATCCCACAGCATCTTATTTTCTGCGCATTGATTAGTTGTGGGTCTCCATAATAGTTGCCATCCATCTACAGTGAAAAGAAGCTTCTCTGTAAGGGTTGGGAGACACATTAATCTATGGATGCCACTGGACAGACTGGTGAATGTTTAAAACTGTGACACACAGACATTTTTTAACCTTTCTCAACAGCTAAACTCCCATTTATGCAGTCTTCATTACTGCTGGCCATAAAGGGTCTATTCCTCCGTTTAAATGGTTACTTTAGTTTCAATTTTCTCATTAAAAGCATCCACACCCTCATGCCATGCTCGCTAATCTTCTCAGTTGAAAACCAGTCTAATTTTGGTTTCCCACTGGGGTTTACATGTGTGACAATAGACTTGTATTAATCATTTAGAACTCCAGTTATTCTAGAACACTGGGTAAGAATGCTAGAAAACCAGAGTGTGAGCATGAAGGGAATCTGAGCTAGGAAAACCATCTCACAACCTTGAAACCCTGCCTTATTTAAATGAGTTCTGAGAGTATTAATAACCTTGCCCTTCTATCATCCTGAGGTGTGGGTCCAGTGTAAGCTATTTCTGTGAAGTGGAATGGAATTTGGAGCCGTGACAGATGAACTTATGTACTGATATGTAGCTGTGTTCTCGTTTCCTTGGGAAAGGGGTATTATACAAAAGAACTGTAAATCCACCAGGCAAATAACCTTGAACATGAGCTGAATAAAAATATTCACTTAAAATAGAAACATCCTGCATAAAACTCTGAAGTATTTACAGATATTATTGAAATAAATAAAACAACCTTGAAAAGTGACAATGGTATTTGCATGACTTCCTTAAATCATCTGTGTGATGCTTTTATTCATGACTTAACTAGAATAAAGTGATTTTATTTAAAAAAGAAATACAAGTGACATTGAGTCTATTGTTGCCTTCTGCCAATGGGGGTCCATTTCAACTAATGGCAGCTAACCACACAATCACTGATAGGAGGGGCTATTGGAATTATTGACAGTGTAGGACTAAGAACCAGGCAGAAGTTTTATATATCCATACTGGGACCTATAGGAAGGAAAGCAAAGTAGCTCCAGATCCTGGAGACTCATACTTCTAGTTAATTCTAAGTCTGATGCGGGTGGAAGAAGAAATCCTGAGGATAAGGAGGTAAGAAGAATCGAATCCTCTTGTCCATTCTCCCATCTCTTTCCTTAGCTTGTTTTCCTCTCTGCCAGTCACCTGACCCATTAGTGTCAGAATCATGGCTTCACGGTAGCCCCAGAATCAGTACCTTTGTCCCGGGCTCTCACACTACTCTAAGTAGAAAAAAACTCCTTATCAAGATAAATAGAAATCCTAGCCGGGCGCTGGTGGCGCACGCCTTTAATCCCAGCACTCGGGAGGCAGAGGCAGGTGGATCTCTGTGAGTTCGAGGCCAGCCTGGTCTCCAAAGTGAGTTCCAGGAAAGGCGCAAAGCTACACAGAGAAACCCTGTCTCGAAAAACAAAAACAAAAACAAACAAACAAACAAAAAAAAAAGATAAATAGAAATCCATAGCATCTCCTCCTTTGGTCTATAGCAAAACTTGTGAAATTCAGCTCTTCATTTCTTTCCTTCTCAACAGCACATGCTGAGCACTGTTTTACTTTTGATGGATGATTAGTAGATCTGTATTTCGCTGATTCACTGTGAATGCAAGCTGAGTGGAAAGCATGTGTAAAATGTTTTATAAAGTTTGAGGAGCTATGTAAAAGCCAAGTATTATTAGTAGAATCATTCTTACTCATCATCTTTTTGTTTGTAATGTGAATACTTTACAGAATGGTAAACAGAACTTAATTTCAACTAAAATGTATTAATTGGTTCAACAGCCTCAGGCCCAGAGTCATTGCTGTGATATGTAGTCAAAGGAGACACAAAGTTTAAGGACCAGAAACTGAAACCAGGAGCCTGAAGAGAGTCTGACTTGGGTAAAAGGTGTTGTGGGAAGATGCACACTTCTACAATGCCAGCGAAAGCAGAGCCTTCCTGACTCTTCATTCTGGGATGGCACAAGAGGAGCCAAAGTGCTCCTCGCTAAGCCACATCTCCTGTGTGGGCTGTGTGTACTCACTGTCTCAAAGACACCTAGACTGCTTGTTTTTTTTTTAAATTATCTTTTAGTTTTCAAAGTAAAATATAATTACACCATTTCCCCCAGCCAACCCCTCAAGTAGACATTTTGTTTTAGAGTTTGACATTTTCAACGAACAGTTTGGTGTCTAAGAATATACTCTTGCTTGTAATTTATAGTACCAAAATTGGGGGTCTGGTTTGATAAATTAAGATATATTTATAGAAAACTTTTGTTGGAATGAATCAATTTAAGGTTATTATAGAAAATAATGAAGCTAACACCATTTTTCTCTCATCCATTGCTCTTTGATTGAGGCCTTAGTAACCAAATTATTTTTTAAATTTCATGCTATAATTGAGGCAAGGAAGAAAATGGAGCTGGTTATTCAGTCTAGCTCATTAAAGAAACATAACGTAGTGAGTGGTCACAAAATAGATGACAGACAGGAAGGAAGTAAAACCCAAGGTAAAAAAAAAAAAGAAGTAGAAATGGACCATGGGTGAGTGAAGAAGATGACTTTATCCTGGATCAGCAGATCAAAGTTCGTCCTTGGCACCATAATCAAAGTCATCAGTATCTCCAATAGGAACATAATCAAGAGGAAGTACATTGAAGTGTGTGGGGCATTGCTGTCTATGACCATCATGATGGTATTTTCAATGATGGTGTAAAAAAAGAATATAGAGAAGGACAGAGAAGCTAATGCTGGCCAAATGATGAGAAACCCAAGAGGAGAGGACAGACTCAGAGATGTACCTCTTACTTGCCAGAATCCAAGGGCTGGATCTCTGCAAGAAGGGAAACAAGAGACAAGGACAGAGGTAAAGAATTGTTAAACATGAAACAGGGAATTAGCAGAACACATACAGGGAACAGGAAGAACGATGTGAGGAGACAATAACTGATTAATAACGGAATAGAAAAAAGAGAGGAGTTGATTAAGAGAGATATTAGAGCATCTGGCATCAACACTTAGGAAGAAAAAGAAGTGGCAATAAGAAAAGCAGTTGAATCAAGGAAATCCAAATACAGAGGAGGGAGAAACAGAAAGAAAGAGAGGAAATACGCAAAGAAGGGTTATGGAAGTCCCAGAAGCCTTCAGTGTAGAAGGGTGCTGTGGGTCTGTGCTATACATAACCCAAACTGTGTTTAAGACCCCCCTTAAAGGGTCTTTGAAAATCTACACTGTGAGGACCCTCGTATGTTCACATTCCTTGGATGGTTATCTTGAACACAGTGGAAAATTAGTGTTTGGGCCAAAGAATTAGGTTGCTATTGAGTGATGATTCTGGCATAGACTGAGGTCAGGAGATACTCTTGGGAATCCAGGCAGCTGTTCTGTCTAAGACTGCTGGCCTTCAGGGGTCTACCTGAGAGTCCTTTCAGGGCTGCAGTGTCTGCCTTATGCTTCCCATGTCATCTTCCTCCCTTTAGTGGTATGGGACGTGAATTGTGGAGTCACTCTACCTATGTTGTGATTCCGGCTCCAACACTTGCTTCTTATAAACCACAGGTCTGCTCTTCTCTTTCTGTCTTGGTCTTGGTTTACTCAGCTATAATTTGAAGATGGCAATAGTACTCAGCTTCTATAGCTATTTTAGATTGAAAGTAAACTCAGCATCATGATTCATACAACTATACTAAGAATTAAAAAAATAACAGTTACTACTTCTTCCTTGTTATGATTATCATGCTGGTGAAACTTCCATGTCCTTTATCTATCACCCTTCCGTACTTCCTGAGTACCAATGTGTGTGTGTTTAAAGCCTGATAAAATGTCTTAGAATAACAATTCATTGAAAGAATATTATAAAATACTTAACACATAAAAGAGCAAAATTATTACAATACAAACTATCAGAAGTGGAAAAAAAAAGTTGTGGGTAGACAATTTTGACTTCCTTTGGCCCCATAAAGATTTCTTTTGGGGCAGTGTCTTGGTAAGTCAGCAATGGCAGTGAGATTTAAAGAAGCCATTTACCTGTGTCACTGATAAACCTTACTAGTAGTTTTAAATTACATGCTTTGCATTGACTAAAATCAAACTCAGTTCTTGTGTGTGTGCTGCACAAGACTCTGATAAGCACACAAACATGAGCCACTTGCCTTAGCCTCTAAGCCACATTTCCTTGCACTGCTGTCATTTAGGCATTAGTTCTTGGAAGATATTCATGGGTGCCTGCTTGACTAATTCAACCCAGCATTATTTGGAGGTGCTTGAGCATGAAAGGAGGTTAGAAGGAGATATTGGCCCTACTAATAGACACATCTTTAGATCAGGCCACAAAGAAGGCCTTGTCTTGAATTCCTCTGAGAAGATGCTCACCTGAGGAAGAAAGGCAAACCGAGCTTGATAAAGACCTTTCCAGGATTAAAGGCCCCGGGAACTTTTGAGTCACAGCCTTTCTTCTCAGAGATATTCAGACCTTTGGGTAGCACCCAGCTCAACTCCATTTACTAGAAACAATGGCACGAGGATTCCAAATAAACGGTTTACAGTGAAGATAGTACAAGTGGACCTCAAATGAAAGAATAGCCAGAGCTGGGAAGAATTGATCAGAGAATCGATAGCATCTGAACCTGGAATTGAGGGTTTTTCTTGGGGGGGGGGTGCTGAATTATAAATAGCAAATATCAATTTACATAATTAAGAATGGAAAAGCTATAATGGCTCCCAAACATTCAGGAAACATTGGAGAAGATGGAATTGGGGAGGCCTGCTGTAAAATGCTGTCTTCTGACCATGCTATGGACCACTGCACTTATGAACTCATAGTGACTGTGCTTGTCTGAATAAGAACTGCACAAAGTCTAGCCAGTTAAAAGTCCAATTTCAGTGGAGGAGCCTCACAAGACCCCACTTCTAATTGAGAGCTACTGAGTTGATGACTGCTGGAAGAGGGAGCATCAGTTTTCTTAGGGCCTCTCTCAGGTTGTCCTGTCCCCCTGGAGCCCTACACTCATACACATCCAGGCAGCACTAATTAGACTCAGTGGATTATAAAGAAAAATTAAGAAGGTGTGGAGGGAGCTGGGAGACTTTGAAAAGTGGTTGAGGGGTCAGATAAAATCAAGATACAGTGTATCCATGCATGCAGTTCCAAAATTAATAGAAACAAGATGATGAAGAAAGGAATATATTTTTGCTAATAGAAAGTTCAGGCAGGTAGATACGATTGTTGGAGACAGGATATCTTGAGAATTGAAAAATGTACAGAATGGAGTTATGGCACCTTCAGGACTGTATGCATTTTTGTAGTTACTGGGGAAAAGTACCACATCTTTGGTGAATAAAACAATATAATTTGCTACTTGATAAACTCTATGAATTAGAAGCTTGGCACAGGCCTCCATAGGCTCGAGTCATTATGTCATTGTAGGCTCCCCATGCCATTTCTGCTTTCAAAGGTTTCATATTCCTGGATACATGGTTCTGTTCCTCTATCAAAGCCATTGGGGTTGTTTGTCTATTTCAATTCTTCTCCATAACCTCTCTCTGTTACAGAACTCAGAAAGGTTTCTGGGAAACTTTCTGGAGCAGTACTCCACATTGACAGATCCAGTAAATTAGAGTCTACTTACATAGATCACTGAGGATAATCCCCATCTCAAAGTCTTTCACTTATTTTCATCTCAGAGCCTTACTTTTTGTTGCAACAGTTATATCTCTGCATTCTTTTAATATGTATTGTTCATAGTCACCCTCTGTCCTACAGATCCTCCAAGATCCATCATCTCCTCCCTTCCCACTCAAATTTGTGTCTTTTTTTCTCTCCACCAATACCAGTTTGTGCTTGCCAAATATTCATGGAAATGAGGTCTTCCACTCAAGTGTGGCCACCTTATAAGGAGCTACATGATTAGTGAAAACTGTCTCTTCTCCCAGCAGCTAAGACATGTCAATAGCTCCTATGCTAGGGATGGTACTTCATGTCTAATTCCCATCTTCCCATCTCTATGATGGGATTTGGTCTTGTGCATGGTGTCACAAGGACTGTGAGTATATATATATATATATATATATATATATATATATATATATATATATATATATATATGTGTGTGTGTGTGTGTGTGTGTGTGTGTGTGTGTGTGTGTGTGTGTGTGTATAGCTGTCCTATTATGTTCAGGAGACACTGTTTTCTTATATTCATCCACCATATCTGGCTCTTACACTCCTTTTACCACCTCTTCCTTAATGATATCTCTGTCTTCAGATTATGTGTGTGGGTGAGGTATATATGATTTATTCAAGGTTGAACATTCTACAGTCTCTTGTCGTCTGCATCTTATCCAGTTAGTTTATGGTCACTGTGTTGATTGTCATTTATGAACAGAAGCTTCTGTGATAAGAGTTGAAAGATACCTCAATCTATGGGTATGATGACAGATGATTAGGTGTGTTTTGATATTATAATCGGTAGCATATATTAATACTACAGAATAATAGAAGTAGGTGCTCTTCTAAGGTATTTGATCTACCTTGACATAGGTTCTTGGCCCGACAATGGTGCCAGGTATGGGTTTCATCTTATGGGAAAGGTCTTAAATCCAACTATAAAGTACTTGGTTACTCCCACAGTGTTTGTGCCACTATCATACCAGTGGGCATATCTTGCCAGCCTAGTTGTTACTGTAGCTAACAGGATTCACACCTGGGTAACAGTGATGATTACTTCTTTCCTCTGGTGGTGTTCATAGCACCCTTCATCACTATGAAAGATAGCCAATAAGATAAGCCTTCTAAGTTAGTACCAGGTTTTTCTTTTTCCATGTTCCATGAATTGAATTTGTGGTATCTTCAGCAATGAAATATTTATGTCAGGTTCTGGAAGGAAACCAAGAGCATTGGCAGTACAGCCTGTAATGTTTGAGGACTTGTAGGACCACACTGAGCAACCTCTACAAAAGTAACCCATTCTTAAGACTAGGCTTTTTATTTGATAGCTGTAGCATCTAGATTTTGTAGCCTCCACTTGACACTTTTCATGTGTGTGTATGGATATATTTTAGGAAGGTTCTACAGTAGTAGTTTTAGTTATGTGAAACAACATAGTCACCTATTCTGGTGATAAGTGTATGACATCATTGAGAGGCTATTGTCCTACCTATGAGGACGGAACTCGTGTAGCTTTGGTGTTTGGAGAGCCTCTTCTCTAGCAGATTCATTTATTTGTTTACACGTTTATGCATTCATCTAGAATTATGAAGCCTTAACTCTATTGAACACTCATAGAGTAATAAGCATATGCTGAGAATATGGTTCTAAATATGTCCATATTTCCTTTGAGACCAGAAGTATGTGTAACACTGTTAATTTTTGTTTCTTCAACAATCTTTCCAAACAGGAAATGTTGGGACTTTAGGGACTAAAAGAATTACTTTAGTGCCACTTATTTCTGTCTCCTGGGATTCCTCAGCTTTGAAGACCCATCATGTATTCCTTTTCTTAATTTCTTCCTTCATTTGTTAAATGAATAGGAAAATACAGCTATTCTCATGATTATCTGAGTAGATGGAGTTTTTAGTTCCTGTGGATCTGTCCATCAGTAATTTATTTTCATATAGTTTTACTTCTTTTCAGTGGATATTTTCATTTTTTTTTACTTCTTTGATAACTACGATTGATTCCTATACTAACACCATTGCCAGTGGCCCTGAAGTTTCTGACTGAGTGAAATCTTCCACTCTGGACTTCACATGACCTGTGCTCTGAGTGTTTATGGCAGCTTCTTGTTTCTCTGTGTTAAACCCAAGCAAATGGCAGTTGAACACACAAAACTTTTCCTGTTGATTCTCATGGTAGTCTTTTGTCTTAACTGCTTCGTCCTCATTCCCTGAAACTGCAAAACCAAAAAGAACTTTGGGATTCTGCAAACCAATGCTGTCAAATTTGACTATAAATGAGCTCTGCTATTTGCTAGGTCCCATGTTTGGGGAGGACAGCCATCT
This sequence comes from Peromyscus maniculatus bairdii, assembly GCF_049852395.1. Lineage (NCBI taxonomy): Eukaryota > Metazoa > Chordata > Mammalia > Rodentia > Cricetidae > Peromyscus > Peromyscus maniculatus. The sequence goes on from NC_134854.1 coordinate 49,162,867, forward strand.
AAAGCAACCTGGAAAGTGTTAGGAAATATAAAACTAAGATATCTCCTTTTCTTCTGTCAGGTGGTACGTAATAATCATACCCAAGTTTTTATTGCATACTTCTAAAACCCTTGTGCACACAGCCAGTAAAATATGCCTGCTCATCAGTCACTGAAAACCTAATCTACTTGCTTCTATTAGTTTTTAATGAAATCATTGTAGCATTTTTGAAAATTTAAAGAAAATGTTTAAAGTGGGGGAGGGTATGCACATGTTCCCAGAGGAAGTTAGATAATATCATCTTTGGCTTCCCATTTTTAGAGAAAAAAAGCACAGAGTCCAGGGATTGCAATAAAACATTTTGGTACACATCCATACTAAGATTCTGCCCTACATATTTCCTTAACATTTTACTTGTATTATCAGATTCTATCTTGTTACACTGTGCCAGACTATTTAGCCAAGTAGTTCTCTGGTGTCCTCTTTTTCTTGAATACACAACATTGAATTTTGGTCCCAGTATTATTGCAGCTCATCTATGCTTTTCTCTAAATGGTTCCATTAAACAAACTTGGGGTGATATGAGGGTGGTGTGGTAGAGAAGGGGTCGATGAAGAGGACAAACCTGTTTGGCAGTTGGGACAAAAGCATTGACTTAATTTAATACCTCTTGTTGATGAAAGGAGGGAAAGTCTCTGAGTTTTGCTTTCTTTCAATATTTTTACATTTATTTAGTCTGTATATTTGTGTGCACATGCCATGGTGCACACATAGATCTCAGAGATCAGCTTGCAGGAGTCAGTCCTCTTCTTCCGAGAATCCCAGGTACAAAGCTCAGGTAGTCAGACTTGGCAGCATGCACCTTCACCTGCCAAGCCATCTCTCCGTCCTCTTTCTTTATATGCTTCAGGAACACCGTGTTCATTACATCTAACTCTTGATGTTTTTGTATCTCTGCCTCGTCTCCAGTTGTTTCTCAGCACATTGTTGCAGATTTCTACTCTGGATAGAGGTAGGAGGAGGTTGTCATCCCTCAGCTCTGACAAATGAAGAGACACAGAAAAGTTAACCATCCCTGTAAGGCAAAATGAATGGTAGGCAAAGCTCTAGGAGGTTAAGGAAGAAGTCATGGTTTCTAATTATATGTCGACTATTTCTAACCCCCAATTTTTAGTAGCTCAAAACACCAATGATTATTTCATTTCTCAATAATGTTTGCATGAAGTATTTGGATGGGGCTCATCAAGAGGAGTCTTTGATACCAAGCAGCAAGATGGAAAGTTTTCAGTGTTGGGTGGCTGGTCTTGAGCATTCAAGATGCTTTATTTACATTGTGTGATACTTCAAGGAGAGATATGCAGATAAAAGCTAGTGGGTTTGAGACTTAATGACCTCACTATCCTGATGGACTCAGGGTAGTGGAATGCTTCATGTGGTGGCAAATGGCTACCAAATGAGACTTTCCATAAAAGGAGGCTGACATTGAGTAACTTTTAAAAAATGGTTTGTGTGTAAGTGTTTCACATGCATGTCTGTGTGTGTACCACATGTATGCTGGTGCCCAATATGCCAAAAGAGAGTATCAGATTCCCTAGATCTGGAGTTACAGGTAGTTTTCAGTCACTGTGTGGGTTCTGGGAACTGAACTGAACCCTGGTCCTCTGTAAGAGCAGCAAGTGTTCTTGACCACAGAGCCATCTCTCCAGCCCCACCAACATTGAATAACCTTTATATACTCTCCTAAGGTATCAGGAGTGTCTCTTTTGCCATATCTTACTTGCCAAAGCAGTTCATGTCATAGAGGAAGGATCCCATTTGTTGTGATTGAGGATAATGCCAAAAGACTCATGGTGTTTTAAAATGCAGTCACAATAAACCAGAAACATTTTGTTGTTTTAATGGTTAGGCTTTTCTGTCTAGTAGCTGATCCTGAAGAGAAGAATGTTATTAACCCACCCTCTTCTTTTTCAGTCCCCTTTTAGAGAGAAAGAAGTTATAACGTTCAAAATCAACGTTATTTTTACCACAATGTCACTCCTCTTTCTTAGTCCATGTCCAGTGTAGGCAGACATTTTGTTTCCTATGACAAATATTACCTGAGTCATAGGCATGAACAAAAGCACATAAGAAATAAAATCATTGCTGCAATATTTATAACAGCAAGGAAGCGTAACCAGCTTACATACCCATCAACTGAAGAATAGATAGTGAAAATGTGGCAAATATACACAATGGAATTTTATTTAGCTACCAAGAAAAGTAAAATTATAGAATTTTAAGAAAATGAGTTAGAACTGGAAAGTGTTATATTAAGTAAAGTAGCCAAGCCTTAGAAACATAGACATCACATGCTCCTTCTCTTAAGTGGATCCCAACTTTCATTATTGTATGTATGTGAATAAGGGATGTAAAATTGGTAATAAAGAATGAAACTAGGTAGGAGGCCAGCATATGTGGACAAGAGGTGTTGAAAACCTGGAGTAGGGAGAGGAAGGAGGCAAAAGGTCACAGGTGACATGAGACTGGAAAGGATACTCAGAGTGGAAGTGTACACGTGATGGAAGGGGAGTGCAAAGAAGCCAGGAGAAGCAGCAACAACAAAAATTTTATTTTAAAAACGCTCTTTTAGATTCAGTGCAGGTGGTCACATCTGTTGTGTGTTCATGACCATAGTCGCCATGTCATAACCAGGAAAAAGCACCTAGATGCACCTCTACCCATCTTTAGAGTCTGCCGTTCTTCCAGGTCTTCTTTAGAGATGCTCCCAAGGTCTTGGAGGGGTTGACATGTGTGGTTGGAGCCCTCAGCCTTCATTTATTCTCAGCAATTTGATCATTATGAGTCCATGGTTTAACCATCACCTATTGCCAAAAGAGGCTTCTCTGACCAGGGATGACATCTGTACTACTCTATGGTTATAAGCATAAATATTTAGTAAGCAGTTTTACTACATGTCCATTCAGTAAAATGTCAGTAGTTGATTTCCCTCAGGGCCTGTGACTACCTTAGTAGGCTTTTGAGCAGATCTGCAATGCCAGAAATATATCCCCTCCCATGGAATGCGACTCAAAGCCAATAAAGAAGTGGTTCATTATCCCACTATTGGCCTGGTGGGCCTAGTGTTTCAGGGCATTCAGTATTATAGCATGCAGGAGCCACAGCTGGGTGTGATCACTGGTGAGCTTTTTTTCTTCCAACTCTTTGCATACCATCTTCTGGTGGCACGAGAGCTAGCCAGCAGAGAAAATGATCCAGCTCAATTCCAGTATGATTTCTGTTCATCCATTTTCAAGAGTGTGTGTTGCCTTCAGAAGTAGGGTCTTACTGTCTTTCTGGTGGACAGCCACGAACAACTGGAACTTCATGGAACATTATGGGAGCTCGAGGACCTCAGACTAATAATTTAAAGACAGTCATATTATACCTAGTACTTGATTTGAAAATCTATGACTTCTGGAATCAGCTTTAACCACTCACAAAGAGCATTTCCTTTGAAGCTCTTTTTAAAAATCATATTTTTAATCTTTAGCATATAATAAACATTTTTTAAAAATCATCATATAAAAGAAATATGTTATTATGAAACCTAATTATTTTCAGGCTAATAAAATTTATAATCATAAAATTAACATCTCCCCATTCTATATACACATTACAAGTCCTTAAAACCATCTTGCTTTGCCAAGTTTAACCCTTTATGACTGATCCCAGACTCTAGGCCCATCAGGCCAATAGTGGAATGAATGTTATGCAGATAATGAACCACTTCTTTATTGGCTTTGAGTCGCATTCCATGGGAGGGGATATATTTCTCAGAAGTTGCTGAGACTTCTAAAGCAGATATTAATTATAGATTGTTTTTGACATACTTGTCACATAATTTAAAACCACATAGCCTATCTAGATTTTTAGATATATTGCAATGCATCATTTAAGTTGTGAGATGAATTTTTGTTTGTGTATCATCTGATAATGAATGTCTACTTCTCAGAGTCATCCATCTTCCCTTGAAATATTTCACCAAGAGACATTTCTATAAGAACTCACTCATCTATGAGGATTTTCTAAGCAACTCAAGACTCTCCCCATTTGTGTTTGTTTTCTTTCTACAGACATCTTCCATCCTCAAGCTCAGAACAGTAGAAAAATGCTACATTTTCCATTAATGTTCTAATTTGTCAGAATAAGAAAGTGGTAAGAATAAGAGCAAGATAAATTTATTATGAGTGCACTGGACTCCAGTGTTAGCCATGATAAATGTCGACATTCCATATACCTGACAAGAATTACTTTCAATTTTCAATCCTATTAATAATTGTTACTAAAAATCAATTACTATGTGTCAGGGGTTTAATTTGAATAACTTTTGATTACAAAGACTCAGCCTCGATTTTCTGTTATTTTTGCCTTACCACCTTAATGCAAATAATACTTGCACATAATCAGTTAATTACCATTTATTTGATATCCACTATATAAAAGAAGATACTATGCTAATTAATTATTTGGGAAAATTGTAAGAAACATAGGGGGAAAGGAATTCACATTCCTGGATTTATAATAATCATGGAATTAGTGTGTGTGTGTGTGTGTGTGTGTGTGTGTGTGTGTGTGTGCGCACACGTGCGTGCATTTGTATGTATGTATGTATGTTTTGAGATAGCATAGTAGGTAGCCCCAGCTGGCAGTGAACTTACTATGTAACCACAGCTGGCTGTGAATTCTGTTTCTTCCTGCCTCCGTTTCCCAGGTGTTGGGAATCTGTTCAAACATGTCTGGCTTGATAATCCCTATATTAGCTTCCTACAGAAGAATATATAGAATCCACAGAGCACTTAAGCTCTATGTTTCTAAATCATGTATTGAGGGCTGAGATTCAAGCTATGATTTTACCAACCCAATAAACTTCATTTCTTCTATCTCACACCAAGAATAGTAATGCAATGACCCCAATAATAAACAGTTTCAGTGACATTACTCACACTCATTGAAAATTAAACCCAAGATTCTTGAGACATTACATTCACTCATACTTGTGGTCCTTCCTTAAAGTAATTTCTTAGTAGGAATACCACATGATTTTGCTGCATTTGAGCTCAGGGGTGGGTAAGGTATTTGCTTGGGTGAGATTGATGTAGGTGGACACAATGTAGGCCATTCCTTAGCAGAAGCCTTAAGAGTCAGCATTTGATCCACTATCCTCTTTGTGGATAGAAGAATGTATTAAAATAAAGCTTCTGTTGGTCTGGGTCCCTGAGGGGTAATTGTGAGCACAGCCTGCTTCCTGGACAATGACACACATGTGGCTTTCGTGAGAAATAAACCCGGTTGTTCTAAGCATCGCAACACTTGAGTTGCTTATTTGTTCAGCATGAGCTCACAACAGCAAATGCTCTGGTGATTCCATCCAGATTGCCTTGGTCTGCTTTTACGGTTTCTGTGTGAAATTCTATGCTCTTTGTGTTCAAAGACAAAGACAGGCAGAGGTTCAGAGAACAGATGGCAGAGAAAGCAAAGTGTGGGTGTGGGTATTGTGACCCCCGAGACAAGAGTTATAAGAGCAGCAATTAGATAAGAGAAAAACAAAAGGCAACAATAAACACAGAACTGCAGAGAGAAAGCTGGAGGGGTGTCTGGAGCAGACTAAGACAACCAGCTAGGAAGCAGGGGACAAAAAAAAAAAAAAAAAAAGCAACAGGAACCCTGAGACAGGAGTGATCTAGAGATTACTGCAGAAAGAAGGAAGGTCAGAATTAATGGAAGTCATCCAGAAATCCCCAAATGGAGTTGGACTTGGTGTTATTAGTGACTGGGGCATGGTCAGAGACAGGACAGAACACAGGGCAAACTACCCATGAAACTCTGAAAGACTTTCTGGATGCCCGACTGCTGAGAACCCTCACAGAGTCTCATCTCCAGGTCTCTGTCAGCAGCAAAGCTATTCTGTGCATGGACCAAGGGAGAGCGGTGATACATTGGATCACTGAGGTGACCATCTGCTGCATGCTTACAATATGACTGCTGGCAGAAATCTGTCAAGACATCTAGACCCAAGCTCTGGGCATCCGGAAAGATGACTGGGATGCCACTGCTCTAACAGTGCTCAAAAGATGTAATGAAATGTGTGCAAACTGCTGGGCTGTTCTGGGTGTACCAGCACCCCTCTGCACCTCTTCCCTGACCCAGCTTCCTCTGGAAGGGAGCTGACAGGAGTATGGACTCTAGACTTCCTGGCTTTCAATTCTGGCACTGATAATTACTACTTGGCCAGTATTACTGCTTTTGGAGCCTCAATTTCCTCAGTTGTAAAATAAAAGCAATGGTGATATATACACTTCAAACTGGATAACGGCTGCCACAGAGAAAGAGTTCACTAATAGGAGTTGTTACTGCTGGCAGAGAAAATTATCATTCCCATTCCTTCTAATCTCACTCTGCTTTAATGTGGAAGTGAGGTGAAGGTCTGTGTGTGCGATGGTGTTTATGTCCCTGTCTGTGCACAGCACCACACCGCTTTCAGGTTGCACAGTTGAATCTAGTTAACTGAATGAATCTGTAGATTATATGCTGGACAATGGAGCAAATGGAGTACCAAGGAGAAACACTTTAGCTATTCCTTTATGGCCACAAGGGCCTTCCCAGAGCTCTGTGTTTCAGGACTGGGTTTGACCTTTAAGCAGTAAAGCATGAGACTTTCTATTAAACCCAACAGCAGGTCTAACTTCAGTGTTCAACCTTGATGGAACCTAAATCCAATCCTAGCTCATTATTTGGTCCTCAAACCTGGTCAGTGCATCTTAGTAAACACAGCGTTTATTGAGGAGTTTGCCTTGGGGTAGCACAGGAGCCTCCCACTCTTCCCCTCAGGTTCTGCCATAGAGACATGGCTTTTCAGTGTGCAGTAAAAAGCCCTGGCACTGGGGCTCCAGAGGGAGTGGTGAGTGACTTCACAAGCTGAAATGTGCCAGAACTTTAGAATGAGTCTCTGATGAGGAAAGAGCAATTCTCTCTACATCCTGAGGCAGCAGTCTCTATGACTGATGTGCAGCTGGAAGGCTGGAGTCTGTGGGGAAATCAGAGAACATTCCTCCCGCTGTACTTCCCTTCCTAGAGTGAGTGTTCCTGATGCTGTTCGTCTTCCCTGTCTCTGTCCCTCTGTCTCTGTCTATCTCTGTTTCTGTCCCCACCCTACCCCCTCAGAAAACAACAAAAACCCTTAGCCTTGCTGACATTTAGAACTTTTAGCCTGGTGATGGGATCTAAAACTCCAATTTGGTTCTTATTGTGGAAAGCAAGGAGCCTTCCAGTTTGAGTGATGCTGACGTAATGCTTAACAAAGCCATGTACCTATTCTTTCAGACAGCACCCAGAGGTAAAGTGTGTTCATCCCAGGACTCTAAAAGCACTGTGTGTGTGTGTGTGTGTGTGTGTGTGTGTGTGTGTGTGTGTGTGTTTCTTGGCTCTTTAGGCTTGACTTTGAAATGTATGTTTACACAGTGGGTGTTCACTAAGGCTTCATTGACTAGATGCATTCCATATAAAGACAGGGAATTTTATGCCATAAAAATAGCCCCAATATTATGGGAATACTAATACTTCCCTTGCATCTTCAAATTTAAGTGAGAAATTGTATGTAAGATATATGTAGTCACATGTCTTCTGGAACATGTAGAGCATGAAAAATGTTAAGGAGCTGGAAGGAGCAAGTCAATTTTTCATAATAGATGGTCTTCTCTAGCTTTTTCATGCCCTCTGAGGACCTTTAGGCCATGTGCTCAGTTATAGACTGAGCAAGTGTATGCAGCTTGAGGAACTCAGCTGTGAGGACACAGGGACTAAGACCCCTTTGCACCCCATCCCATCCAATCTCCTAAGCACTAAGACTGTAGCACGCTACACACTCTAGCTCATAAAGTAAGTGTCCATTATGTCCTAAACTTCTGTTATTTATAAAGGCAATCCATGTTCATTGTTTTTGTGTTTATTGAGCAACTAGTATATGGTAATATGTGATTTCTTCAGTTCAAAGAATGGATTTTGTTTTAAATAATGATTCTTAAATACTTTTTTTGAAATTTTTATGCATCTATACAATGTATTTTGATCATATCAACTCCTACTCCTCCCCTCCAACTGCCCTCATTCATGCCCCTTCCAATGTCCTATATTTTAAGAATTATTTTTACAGCCTACTGATCCCAATTAGTACTGCATGCATGTGCATGGGTGTGGAGCCATCCCCAAGAGCATAACTAACCTACCAGTGACCACAGTCTGAAAGAAAAATGAGTCTTCCCTATCTCAGCAGCCATCATCTGCCAATAGGTCCTTAGCTATGGCTAGTGCCTCACGAATCCATCCTTAACTCTGCAGGAATTATAACCGAATCTTATATCGGTCTTGTACAGGCGATCATGGGCTGCTGTGAGCTCATAAATACAGTGGCCATGCCCTGTCCAGAGGACATTTTATAACATTCTTTATCAGCTTAGAGCTCTTATGTTCTTTCTGCCCCTTCTTCCATAATACTCCCTGGGCCTTGATGGCAAGGAGTTGATGTAGATGTCCCACTTAAGGCTGAGTTCTCTTATTCTCAGCACTTTGACCAGTTATGAATCTCAGCATTAACCACTAGTCACCACAAAAAGCTTCTGTCACCAATGCTGACAGCAGAACAGGTATATAGGCATAAAAATAATACTAAGAAGGCAGGTTGACAACATGACCATTTAGCAAAACAACAATAGTATGCTCCTCCTTGAGGTGTATGAATTCCCCAATCATGGACTTTTGACCAGGCTTACAGTACCAAGCACAAATTCTGTCCTATGGAGCAAGCCTCACATCCATCTAGAAATTGGATGGTTACCCCTGAAGCAGCCAGGCCTCTATTATACCAGTAGAGACATTTGCTTTGCAGGATCCAGGATTGGGTTAAAATACCTGGTTTACGTTATCAGACCAATGTATAGAGAATTCTCTTTCTGAGAATTTTTCTAGGTGGTAGAGCCTTTGGAAGCTAGTTCATCTGATGCTCTCACAGTGTGGGGCATGAGTCCCTGCTGACAGCATGTCTGTCCAACCTATAGAAGGTTGACTTAGGAATGAGGATTGTCTCCTTTCACATTATAACTCAACTAGTAAATCCCCATATGACCTAACAAGCTACCAAGTTTTTCTTGACTGTCAGACTCACCATGTGAGAAACAGTGTATTGAAAGACAACTTTTTCCATTGCTGACATTCTTTGTTCTTCATTAATTTCATTATGGTCTTTATTAATTTATAATCTCTGTTTCTCCTAGCCAAATAGGACTCCTACTCTTCTTGGTCAGATCTAGGTCTAGGAGCTTGTTTTATTGTTGTTGTTGTTGTTTTTCATCATAGCATCTTTCTAAACAAGGGCTCTCTCTTGCTCTCTCACTCTCTCTTCCTTCTTTCTCTCTGTCCCTGTGTTCCTTCCTCCATTACCTTATCCTAGAAATACATACAGCACTGACAGAACATGTGATAAAAACCACCCAGGATCTATGGCTCATGCTTACAAAAAATAAATTCCAGATGGTTTAAACAGATTTGAATGTAAAAAGTAGCAAATGAGATTTTTTAAAGAATTACTTTGCAGTATGAATGTAGGCTTTTTCTAAAGAAAACACAGCTCCCAGGAGCCTTAAAGACTGTTAAATGTAACCTCATAATGCTGAAATATTTATGCATATGCATAATAACAGAAAAATAAAAGCATCATAAATAAAGGTCTCTTTGAAGTTCTCTTGCAAGCCAACCCATTCATTAAGGAGAAATATAACTATTTTTAAACATAGGAAATAAATCCTACTCAAAATTGATATTAAAGAAAATTTAACAAGAACATTTTGTTTTGGTTTGGCCTTACTTACTCTGTAGCTCAAGATGTATTAGACCATACTATGCATTTTGGCCCAGACTTCCAAGGGGCATGTATGAAGGAATAGTTTTTGAATAGAAGTTTTTTTTTTCTCACTGTGCTAAGGTTGTATCAGGGAAAAGAGCAAATATAATATCTTCTTTAATGAGGTATATTTAATGAAGACTGATATTATCTAACATTTATTATTTGGTAGGTTGAGGCAGAAGGATCATACATTTTTGTTTGGCGCTAAAGAGGTCAACACAGTGAGGTACTTTATGAAGAAGAAAAAGAGAAGTAACAAAAAAGAAAAGAAAAGGTATACACAGGTGCATACACATACAAGTGTGTGCACATACGCAGTGATGAATAGTGAACCATGTTGAGAAGAAAATTACATGGCTATCTAAGATTTGGAAGTAAGGGAGATTTGCAGACAATGTAATGAGGTTGTCTCAAAGGTTTTAATTCCATGGGAAGTTCGGAGCTAGAATGACTTTTCACAGCTGTCCAGAATTGTCACTTGGGCTGACTGTTAGGATCTGGCCATTTCTTTGTCTGAATCAATGGGGCTTTGGGTACAGGCAGTCTTAGATGAAGGCACATATTCTTGGGGAAGTGTTTCTCTTTTGCATGGTAATTATTAAGAGATTTTCAGTTGTGGGCTGGAAGAAAGAATATCTTAGTCCTGTGTAGTGTCATAGCAAGGCACTGTAGCATCCATTCTAAGAACATCTGAAAAGCATGTGTCATGGCCCTTAGGCGTGTTTGCAGTAATTATAGGGAGCATTTGCAAAAGTGATGGTTACTTGATACCTGGTATTACTGTGTAAATCTTAGAACAGTATGGGCTAAAGCCCTTGAAGGAAGTGGCACCATGTCAGGGATTGTAGATGACATTGGATAGAGTAGGAGTTGTACTAGATTATGTCAGAGAAAAGCCTTTTAAGGTTTTTGAATAAATTTCAAATATAATTTGAAAAGAATAGATATTCTAGAATAATTGAGTCTTCTAATGCATGAAAATAGAATATTTCACCATCTCTTTAGGTCTTATTTGTCTCAGCAGGATTTCATAATTTTAGATATATCTTTTAAATATAGCTACTTAACTATATTCCTCAGTTTTCTTCATGTTCTCATATTTAAAGTTTTTTCATTTATAATGAAATGATAAGGTACTGAGGAATTATAGATTTTTACACATCTATCTTTTATTCTGTGCCTTTGATGATATTATTTAGTGAATTTATGGATCTCAAAATGTAAGACTATCCCATTTATGATGGGGGAATGTCTTTCTGTATGTTTCTGTATGCTATGAATATGTGTTGCTCTGATTGGTTAATAAATAAAGCTGTTTGGCCTATGGTAAGGCAGCTTAGAGGCAGGTGGGAAATTCAAAGAAAGAGACAGGGAAATTCAAAGAAGGCAGGGAGAGACACCAGTGTGCCGCCCAAGGAGCAACATGTAATAGGACGCAGGTAAAGCCATGGAACATGTGGTGATACATAGATTAATAGTTATGGGCTAATTTAAGATTTAAGAGCTAGCTAACAAAAGGCTTGAGTCATGGCCATGCAGTTATAATTAATGTAAGCCTTTGTGTGTTTACTTGGGGGACGTGAGTGGGAGAGATTTGTCCTGACCACTGGCAGGCCAGGAACACAGGAAATCTGACTACACATTTATACATATACAATATTATATTTCCCCACTGAAGGTTTTCATTTAATGTTCTTGTCTTATTGAATTGGCTACAGTTTCTAATATGTTGTTCAATAGAGGTGTTCAGAATAGATATCTTTCCCTCAATTCCCAAATAAGGACATTAGTAAGTCTTTCATTATAAATTTGATGGTATTTAGTGTTAGTTTTTTTATAGAGATTTTATTTATCAGTTTAAGGAAGACATGTTCTGTTTCTAGTTTGCTCAGAGCTCTGAATCAATGGATGTTTATTTATTTCCAATGTCCTTCATGATTCTCTAGAAATGGTCAATAGTTTTCCCTTTTGATCCTGTTAACATGCTGAATTACCTGATTTATCTCTTAGGGTTGTCGGCTTTGCATTTCTAGGATAAGTCATAACACTTTAATTATGGATTCCCCTTGCTTTCTGCTGGATTTAGAACTTGTGTTCTCCTGTGCTCATTACAATATTGCTAAAGAGATGTATTTTCCGGTAATGATGTTGGTGTGGAGATCATTTTGACCTAATGAAGTTAATTTGAAAGTGTTCCCTTCTCAACTTACTAGAAGACAAGAAGTGTAGGTTCCCATGATTTTTTTTAACTTAAATATTTGATAGGATATATAAGGCAAGCCATCTGGATCTGCAGTTCTCTGTGTAGGAAGGTTTTAGCTATGAATTTCATTTGTTTAACATACATAGGGATATTCAGTTCCATTTGCTTTTGAATTAATTTGGGTACTTCTTATTGTTCAAAAGATTTTTTCATTTTATCAGGTTCACCAAATGATTTCTTTGCTAACGTATTTTAAGTTGTTCTCTGAAGTTCATAATTAAAATAAAAATTTAATTATACCTCCAATTACAGTGGGTAAGGTATACAAGGGAATGAAGCCAACTTGTGGGAATGTAATTTTGTGCCAGATGAAAGCGATAGTTTTAATTCTTCTACATTTTGACCTAGAAATTTCAACTGTAGAAATCTATTTCTGAAAAATAATTGTGTGTGTATTTATAAATATATAATAGTACTTATGGTATCTTAACAAAAAAAACCATGAAAAATCACAGAAACCGATAAACTAAATGTTTGCCAAAGATGAATAAAATATCAATACAATTGAATATTATGTAAGAGAAGAGGGTGCAATAATACATTTTTATGGAACTATGTCTTTTATATGTCGTTAAGTGAGAGGGGAGAGGTTGTACAACAGATTTCCACAGCACTCTCTTTAAAGGAATATGGAGATCCATAGTTAGAAATTTTCTCTAAAATTACGTGTCAAGCTGGTTGGGCTTTAGCAATTTAAAAAATCAGGAAGGAAAATTATTCCCAATTTATCCCCTTAGGTGCCAATTGACATTTCAGAGTGAATAGGCATACTTGAAATGAGAACCTAAACTCAGACAAATGTTTTATAATGCACACATTTTCTGCTTTCTCCAGCACCAAACAGATTTCTGATTTGCATTTTGTCAGTTCTTCCAGGTTGTGAGCATAGCTGTCTGCAGAGGCTTCCTTCTGCTCTCCCCACTTGGAAGTGGTCCAGCTGGGGATTCAGCAACACACCGTAAAAAAAGTGATGGTAAGAGCCTCGCCGGAGCACATGCTGATGCACTTATATTTAGAAGAGGGAAAACCCAAGACATTCTACAGAGTGGAAGTAGACTTGCTGGTAGAACTTCTCTACAGTATCCTGAGGGTCACAGTACTAGCTGCGAGACCCACTGGAAAGTAGATGTGCTAGGGTCCAGCCTTGGCTCAGGTGCAGGAAAGGGGTGTCGGCACAAGGGAGAAATCTGACCACCAGGTGGATTGCACCCAAGTGGCCCCAAATAGCCCAAGCTGTCTTTATACTTAAACAGGGTTTTCCTTACCAGGGTTACATGAACAGCTTTATTACCGGCTTCTATTTTTGACTTTAAGAAATACATATTTACATCACATTTTAATGAATACATCATAACCATTATGAAAGCTACCATTGTCCCCCTTTGTGCTTCCCCCAATACACTTTCCCACACTCTGCATTACCTAACTCTAGACACAGAGTTCAGCATTTTTGCAGGCTTAACTGAATATGGAACCAGACGCATCCTGCTCTCACAGCACTTATGTCAGCTGGCGGCTACTTGGGGTTACAAAGTTAAAACTTAATAGGCATGGCTACAATGGTTTAAGGACAACAATATTCAAACCCAAACAATTCTTTCATGTCTGCAAGATATGCTTTTACATGGCTCGCTTTTCGACAAGAGGGTCCCATGTCTCAATCTCTCTGTGAAAGGCAGCCTTGGATAAGGCACTCTTTTCCCATCTCACTATATCATACTTCTTCCACCAATATAAGCTCCTGTGTATGGTAAAAGATGGATCTTTCCATACCATATTTTACGTTGCATTTTTTCCAATGGGCCATACTAGATCCTATCATTGATTCTATATGCTTGGTGTCTAAAGCAAAGGGAACTTACTCTCAACAGCTGGCATTATTGTGTACTCCTGAGGCTTCTCCCCATTCTGTGTATGCATGGCTTACTCTCCTTTCCAGAACTGAGACATGGTTAATGTTCCAAATGTTGTTTTCTCATATGTATCTAACTGTCTCTATTGAGTCAGAAAAGTTCCCAGGATTAGGAGTTTCAGTTAGTTAATTCCAGATAAGAGACTTGAGAAACATTAGCCCTCTGCTGAATCTTAGGGGGAAATATTTGAGAAAGAACAGAATTTCCAGGGAGAATTATAGCTGTTCCATGTGTGATTGACCAAGTAAAACTAAAAACTGCCCAAAAGATCAACAATAAAATGAGAGAGAAAAGAGCCTGCAAGTTGCATAAATTTTGCAAATTCCTATGCTGGCTGTTCCATGGACTATTGGTCCTTGCCAAGTGAAAGTTCATTTCCACGGGTGCTTTGCCATTGGACAGGTAGTCATATATTGATCTGAGACTAGGCTTCAGGGCTCCCAACATTTCCCTCTTTTATATTTCTTAGAATAATGAGGCAGATGGTATGGGTCATAGCACTCAAGGCAGAACACAAACATTTGATGATGAATGGAAAAAGAATAACAAGGATAAAAAATAATCCTACTCTAGTGTCCAGATTAACAATAAAAGACCTAAAATCCCTAGCAGAAACATAAGACTGAATAGAAAGAAGGAAGGAAGGAAGCAGCAATCCCTTCTGGAGAAGACATTTGTAAGTGAGCATTCAAGATAGTAGAAATCTGATTATATAAATCAAGAATATTAATATCCAAATCAGAACTATTCCAAATTTCCTTAATATGTGCTTGAATCTGCTTCCAAGAAAAATCAGTGTCATTATATGGCAAAGGAGTAGCACAGATCCATTTATATGCTGCATGACAAGAGGCCATGAGTCTGACCTTTGTATTTTGAATTTGAGTGTCCATGTATAATATAGCCTCTTCTAAAACATTAACCCATCCACTAACCCTTTATCTGTACTTTCAGGTATAGCAAGTATCAGAGAAATATTTTTGGATAAGTTATTAACATGATCCCCTGTATGTACTTTCTGTACCAGAGCAGTGGTAGATGTTGCCATAGAAGCTACAGTAGATATCAGGGTAGTAATACCCCAAATCAAAGCCCCAACAAATCGCTTTGGACAGGAAAGAGCTTGGGAAACAGTCTCCATGGCATAAGCACAGGATCATCAAACCAAGGTAAAGATAAGTTTACAGGCAGCAAAACAAAAGGAGGTTGTCTAACAATCAGGAAATTACCTGGAGTAAAAGTATGATCAATATAATTAATAATAACATAATTAATACAGGAAATGTTGTAAGTAGAGTTTGATTTTATAATATGTAAAATTGTTAACCCCAAATCTCTACCTCTTAGTATAGCAGAAGGGGCAGCAACACAGGCCTGAAGGTCATTTGTGATTGTGGAGGATTGCAGAGGCTTTTTAACATAAGTATAATTGGTGACCGCAAATAATTGGTATAAATGTCTTTGAAGAATAGGATGAGGTGAAAGTTTGGCCAAAACCATGGGGACAACCCATCCAGGTGATAACCAATGAGTAATAAGTTGTCCTGCTACTAAAAATTGTTTGTTCCACTGAGGAAATCTGTGTCTATTGGCAGCCAGAAATTATATATCATCATGAGCGGGACTAGAAAAGACCAGTCATAATTTTTATCTTGAATGTCCTTAGGGGAATAAACAACACCCTTTTCAGAAAAAAAAAAAAAAAACATAAGGAAACCAACTTGTGTACCCTATAACAAGACCAACAGACTCCCACGGATGGTTGTGTTTGCCCTGAGGCAAGCAATCAGGAACCTCTTGGGTTGGTCTCTTTTTAGTAGTAGCCGTTTAAGTGGGGAGGGTTTCATCAGCTCCTTAGACAAAAGAGAAAAGCCAAAGTTCCCCTTTATCATCCTTATTTCCTCTAGAGGAGTCAGCCACCAATGTCCTATATGAGAGGGAAACTGCTGTGGGATGTTCCAGCTACAGGAAACACATCCAGGCTCAGGAGTGATATCATCTGAGAAGCAGATAGGCAAGGATCTTCATGTCCTGTATGGTTTAGGAGACCAAAAATCTTATGATGAACAAAAGCATCTCTATCTCCCCATATCAGTTAAGAATCATTAACCACCATTCTCACTTCCTCAAAACCCCAAGCTGCAGGGTGAAACAGAGGTGACTCTGTGATGTGAGTTATTCCTGAGCAGCACATATTGATAATAAAGATAGCAGTACCTGTATGGAGAGCAGAGAAATCAGCCCAAAATAGAGAGGGAGGAGTGGCTTTACCACCTTGATCAATCACAAGATCCTCAGTTGTATGTCCTGGATTTGGAACTTAACATCCCAGCCTTTCTGTTGAATGAGTGGCAAGGGGTGATGCAATCATCTATGACCACTTCCTGTTGACATCGGGGTGTCGTTGGGGACACCAAAATGCTGGAACATTGACCAAATCCAAGAAAAGCAGGCTGTTTTATTCACTGACCAGGTACTGTAAGACCATCTGGGGCTAGGGAGGTGCAGTCAGTAGTTGGAGCAGTCTACAGTCTTTGATTGGAAGTCTGCTAAAACAGATATACATTAAGGACAGGAAATAAAGTGAAGGACTTTTGGGGGAAGCTTTTCTTAAGTGTACATTTGAGACCTCCAGGTCCACAGTCCTGGCAGCTGGGAGAGGGGTGTCTCAAAAATCAGGGAAAGGGGAAGAGGTCCCACCCCCCTAGGAATAGGCAGGTGGTGAAACAGGTTGTTGACTGGCAAAACCTGTCTGAAGCCAAGTTTTATTTATTTGTTTGTTTGTTTACAGGCAAAAGTTCCAGATATGTTAGCGTATTAGCATTATCATAGTAGTCTGTACTGGAATTCACACTGTACAAAAGGCAGTAGACTCATGCATTTGAGTCATAGTAAAAATTTGTGAACCTAAAAGTAATTTTGGTTAAGAGCATTAAAAATTATTTTTATCTAGAAGACTGGGTGTATATAGCTTAGACAAATGTTTTTAGTACAATGAGAAGCATTTTTAACTGTATCTATAGAAAACAACCAAAGGGAAATTTAAAATATTGATCTTGTGGCTATGATAATAATAGTCAGTGTTTATCAGAGTTAGATTAATAGCTTATCAGAACTGTATTGATTAATGTTAGAACTCTGAACTTTTGAAGTTTTAATATGACAATAGCATAGTGGGGGAAAGAAATATGAAACATTTTTATAGACTTTAACCCATCTTTTTACACCCTTATAAATTCAATCCACAGACCTGGATTTTTAGAACCTTTTTAGACCCTCATCACCCGAGCCTTCATGTCCTCAGACCTCTATAACCTGTATTTAATACCTCACGTTATATTTTTTAGACCTTAGAACAGCTTTTTAGGTCCTTACAGTTTATGTTTTTATATTGTTAGAACTTACATAAGCTTTACACTTTTTTTTATCCTGTTGTTTACTATGAGACACAGGTGGTTGATTACTGAAGCAGTTATTGTAAAGCAAATTACTTGAAATAAAGGAGTAGTTTTAAAAAAGTCACTTTGAAAACTCTTTGGTGAATTTATCTCTTTTTGGAATCTGGTAGCAAAGCAAATTGTTCTCAGACCTAGTAGTAGCTTTAGGGAAGTGCGGCTGGCCTATGGCTTGAATTTACATAAAAAGAGAACTGAGAAGGCAGCTGAAGCCTAGGAAAGGAACTGGGTGCTTGTTTCTCTTAAAGCCTCACTCAGTCAAAGTCCTCAGTGATCTGAAGAGAACAAATGATAGCTGGAAATATAATCTAAATGGTCTATGTGTCAACTAAAATGACCGTGGCCCATTACCTAGACAGGTTACTTCAGGCTCTGGTGGTCTCCATGGTTTCATTGTGGGCAGGGGTTGTATGCAGGTCATTGACTGTCATACAGAG
This sequence comes from Peromyscus maniculatus bairdii, assembly GCF_049852395.1. Lineage (NCBI taxonomy): Eukaryota > Metazoa > Chordata > Mammalia > Rodentia > Cricetidae > Peromyscus > Peromyscus maniculatus. Next base: position 49,180,848 of record NC_134854.1, read on the forward strand.
CAGCATAGGCCTTTGGTTACCAGAAGCAGGTCTGAGATGTTTTTTCTATAAAGGAGCAACTTAAGAGATTGACCTCACTTTGACCAGGTAAAACAGGGTGTGGTCAACCCAAAAGTGTCCACAGTTTGAGCAAAGCTCTGGCAACAAGTGAGGCCTGGGGCAGTTTCACCCAGGGGTTAGAGTTTCCATAATCCAAGTGGGACTATCCTGCCCAATTAATTTTTTATTTTGATTTTGGATACCTTAAGGGTTTCTACTAAGAAGGGACAGTTTTGTCTATTATTATAAGCTTAAACATTTTAAATGTCATATTTTGCAGATCTCTGAGGCATAAATCTGAATAAAAACTTTGTTTTTAATTATTTACTTTAGGCTTAACTTTAAAAATTTATACAGAGGGCTAAGTAAAGCTTATTTTCATAATAATTAATTACAATAGCATTTAGCAAGACTATAAGCATAATTTTGAACATATTAAAGAATTTGATCATTTAGAAAGTGACTAACCATTAACTTGTATTTTTAATTATCTTTAACAGTTTACACTAAGTTAATAGCTTTTTATAAGACTAGGACTTTATGTTCCATCGCTGTTAAGTTTAGCCATTAAAAATAATGACTTTGAACTGAAGCTTTTCTAGTGTCAAAATAAAACCTGTAATCATAGATACAGTTCATAGGGGGACTGGCGACCTTACCGATCCCTTTATAGTGCACCAGGAATGGAAATGGGCTCCGCAAGGAAACCAAATCGGCCACCACATGGTTGAGAAGGGGAACTACTAAGGCTGTCTCTGGAGAAGGCAAGAAGAAATGACCAAGGAAAGGCTTTGGGGCTTAAATGAGAATTAGCGAGTGCAGACAAGTGTCAGGAAAGAGCTAAGAATGGTTATGAGGAAGCAGAGGATGTAAATGTCTCGGTAACAAGAATTTCCAGCCAGGACATCTCCAAACAGACTGAAAGAAGACCGGTCAGAGAGAAATGTCCCCAGTCCCAGAGGAAAGGCATCCCTTTCCAAGTGATGGGGGCCCAGTAAGGCAAAAGGAAGCTTCCTGACACGCTGGCATGGCTTTCATAGCGAAAGTAAACAAAGCAGAGAGCTCCATAGTGACACCCACCTAATAGGAAAGGAGGGACATGTGCTTACAGCAGGAAGCAAGTGGAGGAAGCAGTTGGCGAGGTGAGTTAGTAACACTGTCCCAAGTGTTGCAATTAAAGTAAGGGTAGAGGATCGCCTACTAGAATTTCCAATTTAGTGTCAGGGACCTGCCACAGCACCTTAGATGCTGTCAAAAGGCTTCCTTCCAGTAATTTCAGCCAAGTGGCCACTATAAGCCATTTTCTGACACCCATAAGCGTTTTGTAAGTTAACCCTTTCTGTTCTTTCCCCACTGAATCACTCTGCTAGTGGGCTTGATGCACAGCGACAGGAAATCCCAGCAGCCCCTTTTTCCATTTCTCAGGGGGTCATGTGGAATGATTCACAATCAGCCATTGCAGGGGGTACCAATCAGAATTATGATACCTTGTTGCTTCCTTCTCAGATCCTGAATGAGATAACAAGGGTGTTTGCACCATAGGAAACCAAGCACAAACTTCCTGAATAAACTGTAAAAACTCTATGACTTGACTAGTAGAAACTTTTAAACCTTTTGCTTTAACAATATGCTTACTTTTTCCACAAATATAAGCTTCTGTGTAATGTAAAAGATGGATCTTTCCATACCATATTTTACATTCCATTTTACCCCTTGGACCATACTAGATCCTATCATTGATTCTATATGCTTGGTGTCCAAATCAAAGGGAACTTACTCTCAACATGGCACTATGTGTATTCCTGAGGCTTTCCCCCTGTTCTTTGTATGCATGCCTTACTCTGCTTCCCAGAACTGTGAGACATGGTTAATGTTCCAAGTGTTGTTTTCTCATATATACCTAACTATCTCTATTAATATAGAGATATAAAGAGTAGCTTCCTTTGAACCATACTCTTCCATTTCTGTTGGAACAGGGCACTGAATTCTCAAACGTTCTTTGATTACCTGTCCTTCCCCCAAACCAGGGGCTCTTCTGGTGGGTCTGTAGCACCCTTAGACAGGATCCTCTCCCCTTCAGTCCCAATACATACCACCTTCAGGTCCCTGTTTGGGCATCACCCTGCCGGGGTTCAGCCTTGGCTTGGGTTCACATTCTGAGGTAGGGAAGTGGTGTTGGCACAAGGAAGAAATCTGACTACCAGGTGGATTGCACCCAAGTGGCCCCAAATAGCTCCAGCCATCTTTATTTGTACTTCAGCAGACTGTTCCTTACCAAGGTTACATGAACAGCTTTATTGTTGGCTTCTATTTTTGACTTTAAGAAATATGTCTTATTTTAAGGAATACATTGTAATCATTAAAAAGTCCCCGCTGTTCCCTTTTGTGCTTCCCCCAATACACTTCCCCACCCCCCACATAACCTTATTCTAGACACAGAGTTCAGCCTTTTTGCAGCTTAACTAAATATGGAACCAGACACATCCTGCTCTCACAGCACTTATGTCAGCTGGCGGCTACTTGGGGTTACAGAGTTAAAAATTAATACACATGGGCACAATGGTTTAAGGACAACAATATTCAAACCCAAACAATTCTTTCATGTCTGCAAGATATGCTTTTACATGGCTCCCTTTTCTACAAGAGGGTTTCATGTTTCAATCTCTCTATGAAAGGCAGCCTTGGATAAGGCACTCTTTTTCCATCTCACTATATCATACTTCTTCCACCAATATAAGCTCCTGTGTATGGTAAAAGATGGATCTTTCCATCCCATATTTTACGTTGCATTTTTTTCCAATGGGCCATACTAGATCCTATCATTGATTCTATATGCTTGGTGTCTAAAGCAAAGGGAACTTACTCTCAACAGCTGGCATTATGCGTATTCCTGAGGTTTTCCTCCATTCTGTGTATACATATCCTGCTCTCCTTTCCAGAACTGTGAGACATGGTTAATGTTCCAAATGTTGTTTTCTCATATGTATCTAACTGTCTCTATTGAGTCAGAAAAGTTCCCAGGATTAGGAGTTTCAGTTAGTAATTCCTGATAAGAGACTTGAGAAACATTAGCCTTCTGCTGCATCTTAGGGGAAAATAATTTGAGAAAGAACAGAATTTCCAGGGAAAATTGCAGCCCTTGCATGTGTGATTGACAAAGTAAAATTAAAAACTTCCCAAAGTATCACCAATATAGTGAGAGAGAAAAGAGCCTGCAAGTTGCATGAATTTTGCGGATTCCCACACTGTCCCATGGACTACCAGTCCTTGCCAAGTGAGAGACCATTTCCATGGGTGTCTTGCCTGGAGGAAACCTGTTGGACAGGTAGTCATATGTTGATCTGAGACTAGGCTGCAGGGCTCCCAATGTAGATGGGGGACAAATCAGGCTTCATGAAGGATTTGAGGTCAAGTTAAGGCTTTCACTAAGCTTGAGGTAGAGGCATTGGGAAATATTAATGTTTATTTTTGCAGGAAAATTACAGTATCTCTGTGAGGATGAAGGTAATCTGGGCTCTGATTAGATTGGAATAGTGGAAAGAGCCTGAGATAATGAACTGAGAAGAGAACTACTTAGAGGCTGAGACACATTCCAGACAACAGGGTGGTGGGGGAAGGCAACCTTAGATTAAGTAGTCCCCGATCAACAAGATTTCAGGTTTCTTCACTAAAAGACTTAGAAAAGTTCTGCAACTTAATTGGTCAAAAACGAAGATAACTAAAACTTTTTTCTGATCTCCCCAGATGGATTGCTGAGGGAACTCTCTGAGCTTGGGTTAATTAAAAAGATAAATCTCAGGGACAAAGTTCCCTTGGGAAAGAGAGAAAGGGGGAAGGGAAGAGAGGAGAAGGACAAATTCTCAAGTCTGTACAGTACTTTTATTGCTAGACTTCCTCCTAAGCTCCTGGATAGATTCCATCACCCTCCTCACCACGAGTGGAGGTTCCAGCAGCTTCTACAGCTCAGCACTAGCCAGGCAGGACTTTCTTTCTGTTAATCTATAGAACAACAGAAGCAACATGAAGTCCCTCTGAAGAGGTCAGTGATTTCTTAAAGTTCTGCCTCTGTGAAGGAGAAACTAGAGGGATCGGGTGGACAATCTGGGACTTGGATTTCTCGGAGAAGCTGAAGAAAATGGAGCTGTCTCGTGGGGGAGGGCAGCAGCAGAGGGGACCGGCTCAGGCCGAGTCCTCCACACAGCATGCTCTTTCAGCCCTGTGCTGCTCTAGTACTGATTGGAGAACTTCTCCTTGCTATGTCTGCTTTCTTCATTTTCTGCTGGTAATCCAAAGGCTGTGAAAGAAAAGCAGACATTGATCCCTTCCAACCATTCTAGCCTTGAAGTCTGAGAGCGTCCATTAGACAACAGACACAGAGAAGTAGAGAGGGCATTTAAAGGAAGGCCAGGGAGGAAGGACAGTGCTGAGGTGAGATGGGAGGGGAAGCTAAGGTGTGGAGGACTGAAGGGTTATGGCTGAACTAGTCTTGGCCCAGACAAGTAGCACTTAACCTATATCATCCACTCACACAGTCATCAGCTGAAAAATTTCCACATTACTTATGTGGGTAAAAAATACATGATATAATATATAATAAATATAATATAATATAATATAATATAATAAATATAATATAATATAATATAATATAATATAATATAATATAATATAATATAATATATAATGTGTATAATATATATGATGCAAAAGATATTATATTGCTTATAATATATTTATATTATATATTTATATATATATTGTATATTCCAATCCTAGTTTGAAGATGTTGTTTCCATAGAACTTATATTCTCAAGTTATAAATGAAAAACAAATAAAATTAAATTTCCTAGTCATATTTTCCACATGATACTACTAGTGAACTAATTATTGTGTACTCTATTTACTCCTCATGTGTGGTTTCACACATATATTCTACTTGAATATAAATTCCACAGGGCAGGAATTTGCCATTTGTCCTCTTCATGGTTATCTTGTTTAATACTAGAGGAGAGCAATAAACAATTAGACACATAACATCAGATAATAAATACTATGAAGAAAAGTGGAGTTCACTAATGAGCATGCTTCCTTGTATGAGGAAGGGTGATTGGAAAGAAGTTTCTGAGGTGATAGTTGAGAAGATAAAAGAACTAACAAACAGTGAACCAGGTATCAGAGCTTCCAATGTTTTGGCATCTTATCTGTACTGGCTCTTGTCTTTCAATATTTCCAGGGCTTTTGAGAGAAAACGCAGTTAGAAAAGAGTGATTCTACTTTGAGAACTCATCACCATCCCCGAGTTTTCATATGGAGATATTGATGTTCTGTAATGTTTTAACATCTGAGGATGGCAAGTACACTGGCCCTAGACACTGACCTTTGTTCTGTTGGCCCCTGATTGCTCTGTGTGGTGTTGTGGAGAACTGGTACTCAAAGTTCTATGCTTTAACCTTTCTCTGGAATGCCATTGTCTTCTGGTACAGTTAATCCAAGAGGAAGAAGGATAATCCCATGACCAGTCTGTTTGATACAGATCTCAAACTTGGGAACAAAAGTCAAAATCTAGTGATGGACAATCTCTCTAGTGCCACTGAATTCTGCCTGCTAGGCTTCCCTGGATCCCAAGAGCTACACCACATTCTTTTTGCCATATTCTTTTTCTTCTATTCAGTGACACTGCTGGGAAACATGATCATCATCCTGATTGTTTGTGTTGATAAACGTCTACAGTCCCCCATGTATTTCTTCCTCGCCAACCTTTCTCTCCTGGAGATGCTGGTAACAACTACAATTGTTCCCATGATGCTGTGGGGACTGCTGCTCCCTGGAATCCAGACAATATCTCTGACTGGATGTGTTGTCCAGCTCTTCCTTTATCTCTCTTTAGGCACCACTGAATTTGTAGTGCTGGGAGCGATGGCTGTGGACCGTTATGTGGCAGTCTGCAACCCTTTGAGGTATAGTGTCATCATGAACAGTCGTACTTGCATCTGGGTGGTGATTGTGTCCTGGGTGTTTGGCTTCCTTTCGGAAATCTGGCCAGTTTATGCCACATTCCAATTTACTTTCTGCAAATCAAATCTCTTAGATCATTTTTACTGTGACCGAGGTCAGTTGCTCAAACTGTCTTGTAATGACACCTTTCTCACGGAGTTCATTCTTTTCTTAATGGCTGTTTTCATTATTATTGGATCCTTGATCCCCACAATGGTCTCCTACACCTACATCATCTCCACCATCCTCAAGATCCCCTCAGCCTCTGGCCGCAGGAAAGCCTTCTCCACCTGTGCCTCCCACTTCACCTTTGTTGTCGTTGGCTATGGCAGCTGCCTGTTCCTCTATGTGAAACCAAGCAAACACAGGCAGCTGAGTACAACAGGGTGGCTTCGTTGCTGGTTTCTGTGGTAACCCCTTTCCTGAACCCCTTCATCTTCACTCTTCGGAATGACAAAGTCAAAGAGGCCCTTAGAGACGGAGTGAAGCGTTGCTGTCTGCTCTTCAGGGATTAGCTCTTCTCTTTATCACTCTTCGGTGGCATAACCTAGAAAATCTCAGCTTCTCTGTGCCATTCAAGTTGCTGTCCAATCTGAATCCTGTGCACAAATTGCAGTCATGCCATGGAAGATCTACTTCCGAACCCCCTCCAAAGGCACACCAGTCAGATGAATCTCTTTTTATGCTACCGAGGACTTTGCAGACTTTGTGTCTGCCCTCTTTGTGCTGTTGAGCACAAGGATGAATGTTCTTGAAGACACTGGAGGGGCTAGGGAAAGGCAACAGTGTTTCTTAAGCATCCTATTAGACCAGTTACTCAGGATCTGGCTCTGAAGATGTATTTCCTAGAGGAGAGAGGAGAAGAGAGATGGAGTGTGAGAGGTGTCATCAACAGAGTACAAAGATAAGCATGAGCACCCTGGTTCTTCATTAACTTTGCTAAGTCATTCTCTGTATTTTAGTGCAATTACTTGACAAGATGTCCATCTACATTTTAAATGTCTTTGGCTTCTCTTTTTAGTTTTAGATCATATTATGATTGTCCTGGCTCAACTGGTACATAATTACGAATGTAGCATTGTTTGTATATTGGCACAGAAACAATATAGAATGGTAATGGGGCACATGGCAAACTTTTCCTCTGATAAATCTTAGTAGTGTCCAGAAGGAAATATGTGAGTACAGGAATAGGAAATACTTCTTTTCTTAAACTTCAGAGTATTGCATAAGCTGGCACTCTTTGAGTCAGGCATAGAAAAAAAACAAATAAAAATTAAATAGTAAATTTTAGAGAGAGAATGTTGTATGTTACAGCTACTGAAACTGCCATTTCTGTTCAAACTTATCTCAGTCTAAGATTTCTGACTTCAAAGTCCAGTAGTCCCTGATACCTTCCAAAAGATTTCTCTTTATGAAGTATTTAAAAGACGAGAGGCAATTCAAGAAATTGGGTTTGGGGGAAGTAGTTGTGGAATTTTGCATAATGTTAGAGGAAGAAGTTTATTTATACAGTGGTAGTCAGTAGATCTTACCATTTCTGAAGTGTGTGGTGTGTGTGTGTGTGTGTGTGTGACAGGAACTCTGGCACTCACTGCTAGGCAAGCACTGGATCACTGAGCCTCATCTCCAGATTGAAAAACTTCTTAACATCCTTATAGGAAGTGTTTGGTCTGTCAGCAACCAGTCCTTTCATTTGTCTTCGATTGACTCTCTTTTCCCTACATTTTGAAAAATAATTTTGCTGAATAGAGCATTATTTTCAGTTTTAGTTTTTATTGTGTAACTTGGGTACTAGTGGTCATATGAGGGTTCACTAAGCACATTACCTGGCACAAAGACTTGAGCACCAGGAAAGACAGAAGATCAAGTCACAGAGGAAGGAAATGTAATAGCTATATCCAGTTGGGATGGGAGAGGCCTAGGGCTGGAACTTCAATAAACAGATGCTGGATTGGGTGATTACAGGACCCCGGGCTCCTCCCCATTTCCCCATCGGTCATGTGTAGATCCGGTTCCTAGTACTTTTCCTCTAGTTCTTGCAATGTCTTTTGGGAACAAGAAGTCACCATGTCTGGGAGACCAGTTCTGCTTTCCTCATCTATCTCTGTCCCCCAGGTGGACCTTGGATTTTATTTTCTGTTGGTATTTAGCACTCTACCCACTTCCTTCTGGTTGTCATTGTTTCTAACTAGAAGTCAGTTGCTGATCTTACAGAGTATCATCACCTGTGAATTTGGTTGACAAAAATATTGTTTTCTTGTCTTTTTTTCCCCACAGAAATTGTTGTAACTGTCTTTGAATTTATTTTTTGAGAAATGTATTGACTTCTGTAGATGTGTAGATTAATGCTTTTCTTTCTCTTTCTCTTTTCTTTTTCTTTCTTTCCTTATTTTTACTAAATTTAGGAAATGCCCAATAATTATCTGTTTCTATATTCTCCTGTTTTTCTCATACTCTTATTAGGTATATGTTGCTGTACTTAAGGATGGGTCATAATTATCTGAGGTTGCTCCTTTTTTTCAGGGTTTAGTCTTTGTTCTTTGGATTTCATAATTCATTTTGGTACATCTTCAAGTTTATTCATTTTTTTCTCGGTCATTTGAAATATACTGTTGAGATCCTCAAGTAAATATCGATTTCATGCATGGTACCTTTAAATGATATGGTTTCTATTTTGATCTGCACTTCTTAGTGCAGAGAAACAGGGTCATCATACTTTAATTTTATAAGCACTGTTTCCTTCAGCTCTTTGAATATGTTTGAGTTTTAATGTGACATACTGCCTCTCACACATGCAGTTTCTGTAATCTACTTTTCCTCTTGTGCATGGGTCATTCTTTACTGCTTCTTTACATGCGCTATTATCTTGGGTTGAAAGGTAGACATTTTAGATATTAAATTGTTTATTGCAGGTACTGGATCCAGTATTAACAGCTTGATTGCAATTACTGTTGTCAGTTTGCTTAGTGTTCTGGATGAACTATTTTTGTGTGGTATGTGTCCCTGACTATATGTGCCCTTTAGAACGACTCCTCAGAGGATAGAGGCTTTGACATCCATGCAGTCTTCCTGAGGTGATGGCGACTTTACATAGGGTGTTGTTTTTTTTTTTTAATGTAATTCTGATCACATCCAGCTGTTAGGCTCTGCAAATTGCCAGCTGGTTGTTCGTTGGAATCCCCTGCCTGGTTACTTAATACAACTTGATTTGTAAATGAGACTTTTCTTGAATTAGATATCAAAAACATCTATTCTCCTTCAGGTAGACTTTTTGGGAAATTGTGAAATTTAAGAGCACTTAGGTGCATCCTTTCCACATCCTCTAAACAAGCAATTATACTCAGGCTGCTCACAGCCTCACGTTCTTCAGGGAATTTTCCTTGACTGGGAAGCAGCCATCTCATGAAGGAAGTTTATATTTTACTCCTACGCAGTCCAGGATAAGTGGCTGATATAAAGACACAAAGTCATTTGATGTCAGATGTCAGTGAACATACCTCTTTGGAGGTGTTGACATCCCTTATTAGACCATGAAGTACATAAAATTAAGATTTTTTTCTTCTTTGTGGGCTAGTATTTCAGAAATTCAAGGTCATGGGAACTGTAAGAACTATATAGCTTAGTAGATACTCTTTAGTAACATTAATAATAGGAAAATAATAGACTCTGTCTACTTCCAGCAATACAGCAGAGTCGAGAGTTTATTAGTTCATTTTCTGTTGCTATAACAAAATACACATACTGAGTACTTTATAAAGATGGGAAGTTCAATTTTCCCCCTATGCTGGATTCTAACAGCTTGATACAAGCATCTTCTTGGTTCCAGTTATGGGGATGATGTGGTGGGTGCCATTAAAAGAAAGAGAATACAAGCAGGAGTGGTCACATGGTAAAACAGGAAGAAGAATGAAAGCTGAAACAACCTAGATGACATGATTCTTCCCACCTCACCCCCTCTTTATTATTTAGGGATACGTTTTTACATATACTGTAGCTCAGGATGGCTTGGAACCCATCATGTGGCCCAAGATGGTCTAAAACTCATAGAAATCCTCCTGCTTCAGCTTTCTGGATTACCTGATTATTAACATTGTATTCTAATGTAAACCATTGCACTCAAGGTGACAAGCATCAGTCCATTGGTGGATGGTGACATCATTACCCTCTATTCTTTGGATGAAGATTTCTGTGATGATGCAAATGAGAACTATGAATATCTGTCAATATTTCATGGTGTGCTACTTGCCTTTCTGTAGCTATCATAAGACACTATGACCAAGGCAACTTAGAGAAGAAAGATTTTATTCAGGAATTATGGTTTCAGAGTGTGAGTCCATCACCCTTATGGTAGGGTGCTGTGGGATAATGCTTTTGTACACTGGTTTAATAAAATGCTGATTGGCCAGTAGCTAGGCAGGAAGTATAGGCGGGATAATCAGACAAAGAATTCTGGGAAGAGAAAGGCTGAGTCAGGAGTTGCCAGCCAGACACAGAGGAAGCAATATTCGAAGCCAGAACTGAGAAAAGGTACCAAGCGACATGGATAAACATAGATAAGAATCATGGGTTAGTTTAAGTGTAAGAGCTAGTCAGTAATAAGCCTGAGCTAATGGCTGAGCAGTTATAATTAATATAAGCCTCTGTGTGTTTCCTTGGGGGATGCCAGTGGGAGAGACTTGTCCTGACTGCTGGCCAACTGGGACACAGGAAAGCTTCACAGTAAGTAGACAGGCATGGCATTGAAGTAATAGCTGAGAGTTTATATTTCAACCCACAAGGACAAGGCAGAGAGAGAGAGAGAGAGAGAGAGAGAGAGAGAGAGAGAGAGAGAGAGAGAGAGAGCATGCTAACTGGAAATGGCGAGTGTTAGCATTGAAATGCTCAAACTCACCAAGGCCTTTCGTGTGCCATTTTACAACAGTGTGGGCTTTTGAAACCTCAAAGCCCACCTCCAGAGGTACACCTCCTCCAACAAGGCCATACATCCTGATCTTCGCAAACAGTTCAGCCAGCTGGAAACCCAGCGTTTCAATATATGGGCTGATGTGGGCCATTATCATTCAAAGCACTGTACTTGGCCTGAATCAATGACCTGATTTCCTGATTTCCTGATGGAAAATACAGTCCCCTCTCTTACTTGAGGATTATACAGAATGCAAGTGATCTCTTCCCAGGTGAGTCTAAGTAGTTTCAAGTTGACAATTCAAGCTAGCTATCACTAAGGGAATGATCAGATATTTACAGGACAGTGGGACAAAAGCAGTACTAGAGAAGATACGGGTAGCAGACTGTTCGGGGGTACTCACCTGCAGTCCTCTCACACACTGCCTTAGAAGACAGTGTTTGCCTTCCTCACAATCTGATTCTACCTTATATTCTTCTGAAAGGATGGCAATAGATTTTACTCTCAACATAGACGTGAGAACTGAGGCTACCAGCGAACTGGGGACATTATACACCAAAGCTGCAGAAAGCCTGGCCTGGCATGCACCAGAAAATGTGTGACTGGAGGGGATTCAGAGAGCAGGCCATTAGGGGGAGTGCTTGGAATATGAAGCTGGACAAAGGAGAAGTGCAGATTTGGAGGTATTCCGCCATCATGGATAATTTAACACTTTAGCCAATGGTCTATAAATAGGCTAATACATGCCATTTGTTGACTCATAAAATTTTTCAAAAAGTAATAACCTTTATTAAAGTAATAGACCTGCCCAGTATAGCTGTGGAAAAGTATAGTAGGAGGAACTAGATGGCTTGGAGAGTGGAAAAGCTATAATTGATGTGCATTAGACAGAAAATCCTACCAGCTGATCCTGTTCCTCAGAGGCCTGCAGGACACTCTATTAAGTAAGGTCATTTTCAAAAGTGCTATTAAAGAGGGTATTGCTTGCGATGGCTTGTTAGGAGCCACTGTTTCAGAGCCGGGCTCTCTAGTAGCAGGACACACAGCTGGCCACAACAGCAAAGGACAGATGGATTAACTGTCAGATGGAAAACATACTCACCTAGCTTAGGAGGCAGAACGGTTGATATGTCAGAAAGGAGTGATATGAACAAGGATCTTAAAAGATGGACACTATAACATGATGTTCATGGGTAAAATACTGAAAAGTGTACTACTTAGAATACCTAATCAAAAGGCATTGGGTAAATGAGATGACTACATGCAGTCACTCTAATGGAAAGTTGTGATCCTTCCCACAGGCTCCAGTTTTGAGCCAGTTATCATTGTTTATCAAATGGGGAGGGGGGAAGGCTGTGACATTCAAATGGAAAGGATTCTGCAACACAAAGAGAAAAGATCCAGTAAAAATCCCTTCACCTTGCCCCAAGTGGCCATCAGCCATCTTCACAGATAGCCACAGTTGTAGAAGGGGGTGTTCTAGTTTTATTTCTGTTGCTGTGGTAAGTTAGACTGACCAAACATACAAACAAACAAACAAACAAACAAACAAACAAAAACCCCAACAACTTAGAGGTGAAAGGAGTTTATTTCATCTTACTCCAGATTACAGACCATCTCTATGGAAAATCAAGGCAGGAATTTCAAACAAGCATCAGATCACACGCACAGTCGAGAACAAAGAATATATACAGTGCTCACTCGCTCACTTGCTCGTTTGTGCTCAGCTCCACCTTTCCACTCTCCTACAGCACAGGGCCTCCTGTCTAGTGAATGATGTCATCCGTAGTGATCCGAGTCTTCCCATATCAACTAACTCAATTAAGACAGTACCCTACCCACAAACAAACCCAGTGTAGACAGTTTCTCATTGAGGCTCTCTTCCCAAGTGATTTTGGTTTTGTTTTGTTTTTCAAGTTGACAATTAAAGCTAGCTATCACAAGAGGGATAATCTGATATTTATAGGGCTGTAAGACAAAAGCTGTCAATGGACTCTTTAGAGAAGATACAGGCTGTTGGTGGAGTACTCATCTAGAGCTTTCTCACACTGGCTCAACGGGATCCCTCTCCCTTTTCTTGTCTTTATTCTCTTCTTCCTTCATTCTCTTTTCCTCTCAGCTAATACTTCTCCAATTGCCCTCTCTGTCTCCTTCGTGGATTTCTCTGTCTCTCTCTTTCTGTTATATACATGTGCACACACACACACACACACACACACACACACACACACACACACACACACACAGGGCAGCGGGAAACTATCAGGAATTATGCTAGGTTCTGAGAATTCAGAGATGGAATCCAGATTGGTTTGTTCATTAAAGAGTTCAGCCTGGTGAGAGAGAGAGGAAGCAGTCAGTGAACAGAACGTTGCATTGAGTCTTCCGGAGAGTTTTACATAGAGAACTACAGGATTCAGGGACCATCAATGCAGCTGAGAGCCAGGAGATAAAAGACAGCCTCTGGGATCGGTGATGTCTGACTTCATATTTGAAAGGAAAACAAGTGTCATCAGGCAGAAAGTGTGGGCTCCTGTGCTTCTTGCTTCCTTTCAACTAGAGCTTGCTTCCTTCAAGGTTTCTGGCCATGTTAAGTAAACATTTTATGGAAGATTCAGCTGGTATTCAACCAGCCATGAGAACACTTGAAAAGATATGAACAGGTTCTTCTCTCTAAGAGGTCTGTGCTCTAAAAGTTAAGAGGCTTCTAACGTGTTGTTCTATTGTTCTCTCACCTATGGATGAGCTACCTTCCCATTGCCCTTTGAACACCAATATTTCAGTGGAAAAAACTACAACTGGAGGAGCTCTACACATGGAAAACAGCTTTCCCAGTGGCCTACGTTTTTGTTTTTTTTGTTGTTGTTGTTGTTTTGTGTGTATGTGTTTGTTTCTTTTTTTTCCCAATCTTGTTTTGTTCTCAGTTAGTGGAAAACACAAAATTTACACCTCGTTTAGGCTCTGACTCTATTCTGTCAGTCTGGGTCATATACAATCTCTATGAGTCTTTTTCTTCAGAGTTCATGGAAATAAAAAAAAGCAACACTTAAAGAAACAGGTTCACACCATGTCCTTGGTAAATTTCAAATATGGAATAACCATTTGAGATCATACATATATTCTTGTTCCATAAATCTTTGTCCAAATCCACATAGTTCAACAGGATCAAATTTGGGTCCAATGTATGGGACTTCCCTATGGTTCAACCCCCTCCCAAACAAAAACAAAAGCCCCTCAAAATTAAACCCTAAAAACAAAGCAAAATAAAAACAAATCAAACAAAAAAGTAGACTAGGGAAAGAAACAGTGCATAATAATAGGCAAGTGTATGATACAGAAGATTGGTTAGAATGCTGCACTGGAAACCAGGCAAGATATATGGTCAAATTCTGGTAAGAATTTTTACTGGGAGTAGAAGATTGTTGATATATGAGTGAAAGGAAAGTATAGATGAACAATGGCACATACAAAGTGGTTTGCTGGTATATCTATGATTGGGACCACAGACCCAAAATAAGAGGACCCATCTCTGGGAGAACTGAACAGCCATCACAGAGGCAGCATCTTTCTGACCATTCCTGGTAGTCATCGTCACTCTTAGTGTGCCGAGTTCTGCTTATAAGTGGGATGTTTGAGGCCCAAGCCACATTAAAAGAGCTGAGACTGCTGTGCTTCGTGTGTTTCACCAGAATTCATGTGTTGGAAGTTTTGCTCATGTAAGCTTAATTCTGTACACTGATGGAATGTGAAACTCAGGCCCTGAAGAGGTCTGGTGGTCCGTTCTAGTTGTCATCTTGCCACAGTTTAGAATCACTGGCCAAGAATGTTTCAATGGACAGGTTCCTAGATCAGATTGGCTATGGGCATGCCTGTGAGGGATATTCTTCATTGTGTTGATTGAGATGGGAAGACTTACCCCGAATGTGTGTTGGACCACTTTGTAAGCTGGGCCTGGACTGTCTTAAGGAAAGGGAGCTGAGCAAATGAGCATGAATGCACCCATCCTTTCTCCACTCTGGTCTGTGGATGTGATGCTGCCACAAACTCCTGCCTTGGCTTCTTGATGGACCATCGCCTGGAGCTTCAAGCTAAAAGAAACCTTTGATCCTCCTGTAAAAGTTTCTTTGTGTCAGGGTATTTTAGCAGAGTGATGGAAATGAAACTAGACCATGAGACAGATGGGAACTTTAGGGTTGGATGCCATGAGGTATCTGTAGTTTTATAAGAAGACTGAGATGCAAGTGAGCACATTTGCTGTGTGTCATTGAGATGCATTCTGTCCTGGCACAGTGCAGGAAGAAGACCCTTTTGGAAGTGGCTAGATCAATCATATTCTCTGTGCCCTCTCAGCTCCTAGAACCATGAGCTAAATGAGCTAGATAGAGCCTTATTTACACATTATCCAGTCTTAGGTATTTCTTTAAAAACAAAACAAAACAAGGCAAAACACAATGTTGGCAGTAGTGATTAGATAGCCTGTCAAGAGGGAGAGGCCTACAAGAAACTGTAGGCTCTGGGATAGACCTTGCTGAGTTAGAAGTCAGTCACTGTAGTGAACTCTTTGACAGAAGTTACCATATTAGAAGTCGAGAGATTAATCATAATTTTAAAAAGAGTGACAGTACCTAGTGACATAAATTGGCCTATCTCTTTTTGTATATATAGATTATAATTTAATTCTTTCCCTTTACTTAAACATACCATGTGTTTTTGTACATTTGAAAGAGAAACTGGAGAGGGGAGAGAAATGGAAAGAAACTGGATGGTAAGAAGGTGTTATGTCAACTTAAGACCATGAAATACACAGAGGGAGGGGGGAAGACTTGATGGCCAGAAAATGCATGCCATCTCCCATTTGGGGTGGTTTGGTTTGCAGTATTTTAACTTGTGACCTTATGATGCATGATACAATCTGCACCCAGCAGGAATCAATCACATTTCAGCCTTTGAATTTTGATCTCTTCCAGACTGGCAGAGTGTGTTCAATGCTCTTTTACACTATTGGGCAGTGAACACCTGATACTCTAGTAGTTTCTGCTGCCCAGTTGTTTTTTTTGATGCTGTAGTTTGTGCTTCTGGATCTCATCACGTCTACCAAACACCCAGCTGTGTGTGTATGAGATAGTCAACAGTTTAGTATAAAGTAGGCCTTGTGTTAGACAACCTTTCCTAAATGTATGTGAATAGAGTGTGTTCTGAGTTCCTTTAAGTCTGGTTTAGCTAAGGAGGATGTTGAGTAGATTATGATATGTTTACTGTAGCCACAGGATGTTATTAATTTTTGTGTGTGTGTGTGCGCGTGCCTGCATGTGTGTGTGTGCATGAATATGCACTTTGGGATGGACATGATGGAGAATGGAGAAGAGACAAATAGGCTGAGCCTGAGGAATTCAACAAGAATCTGCTTCCGAGCAACCCTCTTGTGTCTGGATGAAGCCAGCTACAGTGACCAGAGGTGATGTGCAAAGGCTTTTGCTTGAGGTAGTTTCTGCTGTTAGAAGGGCTTTAGAATCTCATCTGAAAAGCAAAGGTTGGCAATACTCTGTATTAGAAAGGACGAGCCCCTTTAGAGCAGAACTGAAAAAGACTTGGGGACATGAAAGGTAGTTTCACAGAGGTGGTGTGAGCAAGTGGGGAGTAGGATGAGGGATGGTGAGACAGGGAGAGCTCATGCAAACAAAATCCAGGGAGGACCAGCTTTGCTGGCTTACCACGGGACAAAAAAGTAGGGATGCTTAAAACAGCACATATGGGGCCGAGCCGCATAAGAGTGAAATGAAGTGTGCCGCGATCATGCACTGTCGGCATTATTTTTGGTACTCACAATGGCTTTGTTGAGAACAAACTTTTGATCTCTACTTTACAGATGAAGAATGTGGGCCTGGAGGTTAAGAAACACCTAGATGTGGGTTAAATTTAATTCAAGTCTGGCCAACAGCAAAGCACACATTGGAGCCTCCCGGCCTTTCCCATTGCACGATGCTGACAAACACGTGCACACACCAAGCATGGTCACCTGCTGACTAACTACTATATTCTGTGTTTAAATGTATGTCGTTCATTCTCTGACGAGCACAGCACCCACTCTTTGGATGTTATTGCCTTCACAATTTTCCGCTATCAAGCTTTTCAACGGATGAAGAGTAGAACTTAGAACTCTGTTGTCAAATCTGCCTGCATGCATGTGTGTGGGGGGAGGGAAGGGCATGTCTCAGGTTTCATGGCCATTGGGACAGGGAAACCTTCACTGTAGAATTTTGATTGCCATCACATTCTGTCATTTGCAGCCAGCCATACACTCTGCCTCACATTAGCCCAGACTGTCCTCCACTTTCCAAGAACCCTCACAGTGTACATAAGCTTTGGGGATGATATGTCCATGTTAATATGTGGGACACAGATGGACACAGCACATATTGGTAGAGAGACAAGAGGCCTGAGACTGGACTGTTAAGCTAGAATACGCCTGGAGCAAACCTTCTGTTTCTTTGGATGTTACCAATTACGGTGGCCAGAGGTCATGGCCTGTTATGAAAATAATTTTGCTGGAGGTAATTTATGATGTTACTATGATTACCTCTTGTTTATAAATTAGTTAAATACAATAAATAATTATTGTTAGTGCCCATATTCTAAAGAGCCAAAATCTCAAGGGCACATTGCCAACACTAGGAGGCCCGAATCTTCATAGAGGTGTGTCTCCACCTCCACCTAGTGGCCCCTGTGAGTAATGCAATCGGGGTACCTGAACCCCAAGGTCAAGCTGCCTGGAAGCTTTTAGGGAGAATGTCAGAGGGGGAAAAAGAAAAGAATCAGAGCAAATATGCATCTCCAATGCTGGGGGAACAAAGTAAAAAAAAACTGAGAACATTTTTGGCACAAATTTTCAAAATTAAAAAGTAGAAGAAATTTCTGAAGCAATTTGAATATCAGAAACTTGCTTCAGAAAGACCCATGGACATAGGTATCATTTTTTCTCCTTTTGATATATAACTAATAAAATGTAATTAATTGATTAATTAAATATAATTAATTACTTGATTAATTTATGTGGGAGTGTGTGAGCATACCATGGCACACGTATGGAGGTCAGAGGACCACCTTCAGATGTTGGGTTTCTCCTACCTTGTGAGTTCCAGGCTCCAAACTCATGTCTCGGTGGCAAGCACCTTCACCCCCTGAGCAATCTTCACAGTCACATATGCCACGTCTGGGGACTAATCACAGTTATTTGTGTGAACCAGAAAACATGCCTGATGTAAAAATGCTGCATTGGTCTGAAGAAAGATGAGTGGCTGAAGGAGGGACGTAAGTAAGCATTCTCTACGCAGCAAAGAGCCTGCAGGTCCATCAGCCAATCCTTACCACGACCAGTCTAAGTTAACCACCATCAATGCTCCACAGCCACGCTTTCCAAAGCCACAGATTCTGCAAATGTGGATTCATCCAACCACGGATACAAAGACCCCTCCCCAATGTTGTAGCTGTCCTGAATGTATGAGGACTTTCTCTCATCACTATTCCATAAAAAAACTATAGTATAAAAGCAATTTATGTAGCATTCCCCTCATACTACACATTGTAAGTTACCTAGGGATGATTTAAAGTACACAGGGAAATAAAAGTGTACATAGCAGGACATGCAGTTGCTGTATGCAAATACTATGTCATTTTATATCAGAGATTTGAACGTCCTTGTGTTTACATCTGAGGGGGACCTGGGAACAATCAACCGAAGCTCAGTTACATTCTGTCACATGTCAAGAAAACGGAAAATAGGATGGACTCAGAGAGGTAAAATCCCACACCTGAGCCCCTCCCTATGAACTACAAGGGCCAAGATGCGGTTCAAATTTAGGTAGATGACTCCTGATACCATTCTGTTCATGATATTAGATTGCTTTTCTTTGAGTCACATGTTTGACAATTCATTTCAAAGATGATTTCAAAATATTTTTTTTTTTTTGTTTTTTTGTTTTTTTTTTTTTTTTGGTTTTTCGAGACAGGGTTTCTCTGTGTAGCTTTGCGCCTTTCCTGGAGCTCACTTGGTAGACCAGGCTGGCCTCGAACTCACAGAGATCCGCCTGGCTCTGCCTCCCAAGTGCTGGGATTAAAGGCGTGCGCCACCACCGCCCGGCTCAAAATATTTTTGTTGAATTACTAACCAATTCAAACGGTTTCCAAAAGGTGCAAGAGTAAACGTAAACCAGTCTCTCTGGTGTCTCCTGCCTCCATGGACTCCACAGAGCCCTCCTTCCTTGAGGCTGTATCGGTCATTCTTGAGTTGCATACTTTTCCACAGTATCTTCTTATGGAAATGATAAGGAACGGTCAGCACAGTGTCTCACAG
Organism: Peromyscus maniculatus bairdii; assembly: GCF_049852395.1. NCBI lineage: Eukaryota > Metazoa > Chordata > Mammalia > Rodentia > Cricetidae > Peromyscus > Peromyscus maniculatus. The sequence continues at coordinate 49,200,134 of NC_134854.1, forward strand.
TTGAAATTCCAACACTTGGGAAGCTGAGGCAGGAGAAAGATGAGTTTGAGGCATTCTGGGCTGTATCTGGATGATCTGGCTAACAAACAAACAAAAATGATTACATCTCCAATGTTTTAAGATATCTCTCTCTCTCTCTATATATATATATATATATATATCGAGAGTGGGGGGGTTCTCTCTGTCCTGGAACTCATTTTGTAGACCAGGCTGTACTCAAACTCACAGAGATCCACTTGCCTCTGCTTCCCAAGTGCTATGATTGAAGATGTGTGCCACCACTGCCAACTAAGAATTATAGTTTTTCTTTATGAGAAAGTTACAGTATGGGGTGAATTAAATTAAACATCAAAAGGAAAACTACTATGCTCACCCTGACAAAACTTTAAATTCAATCAAAATGTGTCTTGTTGTTGTTGGCTGTTTGTTTTTTAAATAGACCATGTTAATTCACCAGTCACTTGAAAGCTTTGGAGTCACCACTAATATAAGGCTTTAAAATGATTACTTCAATTTTCTCCCTAGCTCATTACATTCCCCAAACACCATTGCAAAGCTTCAAAATATTTCAATCCCATCTCCTTTCCCTTTCTTTTATTAAAAATGCCTTTCTTATTCCCAGATCTGTTCCTTGGTCATTAGGTTGACTTGTAGCTAATCAAGTTAATTCAGCTGGAGACACCTCATCTAAAGAGCCTCAGCCCTACTCTCCAGTCCAGATATAATATCTGGAGACATTATAGGCAAACTAGATGGCCATATCTTCAATAAAATGCACTTAAGTTTTAAAAATATGCCTAAACTCTTTTCCCACATGTTATTTTGTGAGTACAAGTCCAGTTTTCACATGCAAACTGAATCAGCTCCATCGAACTCAGTTTTAAGTACATTTTGCAAGAGGTCCCATTTTTAGCCAAGTCACAGCTGAGCTTTCCTGTCAGCTAATTAGTACTTGTTCTTAAATTGGGCAGCTCCAATTCAAGCTAGATGAGATGCAATTTACTTCCTCTCCACTCTTAAAACTGTCTAAACTGTAAAATTCATGTTACTCTGTTTTTCCCTTTGTCTACCAGAGGGTTGGTTTAGTTCCATCCTGAGCAAGTCAGTAGAACTCAATAAATTCTGATGTTCGACTCTGAACAGTAATAGAATATTTTCTTCTAACATATTATATCTTTGGTTGCCAAGCAACGTTAAGTGGTTATAGTTGACTAATTTTGAAAAATTATGATAGTTAACTGTAATTCTCGAATGTCCACAATGCTGACCAGTTCAGAATGAATATTGTGGTCATATGAAATCCCTCTTGAGACTGAAAGACAAGGGAGTCTCTTTTTCCTGAGTTAAGGAGAAGAGGGAAGCCTTAGTCCCTAATTCATTGGATGACAGGATCAGTGTAAGGTATACAATTTGATACTCACCAAATTGGAGAAACCCCAAGCACTGGAAGATGCTTGTCTCTGAAGAAGATTGATGGGCTCAGCAGTTAAGAGCACTTGTTGCTTATGCAGAGGACTGAGGTTGTGTTTCTAGCACTCACTGGGTGGTTCACAACTGTATGTAACTTCAGTTCCTGGGAATCAAATACTCTCTTCTGGCCTTTGTAGACACTAAGCACACATGTGGTACACAGAAATACATACAGGCAAAGCCTCCCCCACACAAATTTTTTAAAAACTTAAAAATAAAGGTAAAGATTGACACGAATTAAGAACATAAGATGTCTTAAAGCACCCATTAATTTTGTTAGGTGGTTCTATCTTAGCTTATATTTTCTTATAGCAATGTTTAAAATAAACTAATATATTGATTTGCAGCTAATGTATTAAGTGAGCTAAATGTAAGGGAATTAAAAATAGAAGAGTTTCATTTTTTCTTCAACCATTGCCCTCAACATGCTTCAACAAACATCCCTTCTTTCCACTTGTATGGCATTTAAGGCAGACTCTGTCTGTACTGCACCTAATTAAAGACCATGTTCCCCGTTGGCCACTAGTGGCCATCAGTGTGGAGACTGTAGGTGAATAGCAAGAGTAGCCTGGTCTTTTACCCCTCCTTTGTCCTCCATCTATAGCCAGAGTCTGACACCATGTCAGAGAAAAGGAGATGAGGGGAAAAGCCCAAGACTTTTCACTCATCTGCAACTGTCTTTGCCTTAGCTGGTGATGCCTCTGTATACTTCATCACAGAAGTACATTTACATTTTACACTGCTTTATGATTATCTTCAACTCCTGTACTGTTTGTTTCATTCAAAGCTTTTCTTTTCTTTTTTTTTTTTTCTGATTTTCCGAGACAGGGTTTCTCTTGTGTAGCTTTGCGCCTTTCCTGGAACTTACTTGGTAGCCCAGGCTGGCCTCGAACTCACAGAGATCCGCCTGCCTCTGCCTACCGAGTGCTGGGATTAAAGGCGTGCGCCACCACCGCCCGGCTTCATTCAAAGCTTTTCAACACTGGAGTCTCCTTATCTTAGTAGGATAGCCTGCTGTGTGTGTGTGTGTGTGTGTGTGTGTGTGTGTGTGTGTGTGTGTGTGTGTGTAGGCCAGGGGACAACCTTAAGCATCTGCCTTCCTATTGTTGGGATTAAAAGCACGTGCTACCACATCAAACATTTTATGTGAGTTCTGGGGATCAAAGACTGGTCATCACGTTTGTAAGCCAAGTATTTTGCTGACTTATTGATCACTCCTGTTCCAGTGAGTAGGGTGTCCCTTTTGGATGAAGACTCTTCAAGATGAGTCACTCTTTCAATGGTATTCTCAAAAATCCCTGTATTTGTATCAGTGGAGAAAAAGCTCCCCACCATCCACCCTGGGAGCAGAGAGAGGAGCCCTCTCCTTTCTCAAATGGAGGATAGTTGTCCATTATTTCCTGGGACTATCTTCATGCTGCTCCTCTAGGACCCCCAGGGTGGGTGTATAGAGTAGGAGAGATGAGAGAGCTCATCTGTATGGGATAGCCACACACATGAGCCTTGTGGAGATGCCTTTTCATGTCTAGGGCATGCAGGCAAAAGAGAGATGAAATTCAACTCCTGTAAATTTCCTCTCTTCAGTAAATATGCGTCTCAGCCCTTTGGCCTGGATGGGTGGAGAAATAAAGGGCAGTGGTCCCGTTATCTTGCAGTATTGTCTCTGAAACTTTTCCCTAAGCATTTATTAGCACAAACATCTGTTTCCTGAGCTTTGACCTTAGCGGTGTTATAACAATGAAAAGTGTCCATTTCAATATTCTACTGTGGTGACCACGAGATCAGCAGTGTTTCAGGAGCAGTAGAAACAAGCCTGGGAGCAAACCTCAGAGGCCTTTGAAAGCTCAATGTGAAGTTAAAAGTTCAGACAAAGCCAAGGGTCCTATAATGAGAACAAGGAAAAAGAAGGTGTGACCAGGCAATGGGAGCTGCGGCTGGCCAACGGAACACTAGAGGGAAGGGACCACTCCTGGAGAAATAAAGCCCTCTTTGCCCACCCTCATTTGTATCCTGCAAGTTCACTCAAGACAGTTCCACCCTGAGCCAGAACAGGTTCTCCAAGAAGCAGACACTAAATAGACTCGAAGTCTGGGAGATTTCCTAGGAAAATGTGGCAAGAGAAGCCGAGGGGAGCCTAGGGTGTGGAAAGCTGGAAGAGCCCTCAGATCCTAACTCAAGTGAGAGTGCTCTGAAGGGGAAGGGGGAAAGTTGCATGAAAGAGTATGAGGCTGTAGGGAGATCCTGAAAATCCTGAAAATGAAGCCATGGAGTTGTTCTTGAGTCCATGTCACCGTTTTTAGTTGTCTCTGTCACCCACAGTGGGAGCAGCTTGTGAGAAGCAAGGATCAATGGGAAGAGGTGAAGGAGTTCATGGCAGGCAGCTGGCACTGCCAGTCATTTTTACTCCTTATCATTAGAAGTAGGACCGGATATGACAGGTGCATTTGCATGGCCACTGTACAGTCTACACAGCGAGTGAGTGAAAAATATACTCCCCTTACTCTTTTGGAGTTGTGACCTTACCGCCCAATCTTATCTTTCCTTCTCTACTGTTCTTCATTGGCAGTCTGCTCATGTCCTCACCCAGCAAGATACTTTTCTTTTTCTTTTTCCTTTTTTTTCCCTTTAACACTGCTGCAGTTCAGAAAGGAGGTTACTTCCCAGTGGTCCTATTTCCAAGTAGCATGTGAGTTTGGAATTTAGACATAAAGTCAACTGGGGGACCATAGTTGTAGATATAGAACTAATGTAGAGCCCAAAATCCAAGAGATGGAAAGAAAAGAAAGCCTCATGTGTTTTATAAAAGAGGGGTGAAAAGAGAGCAGAGGTAAAGATCAGTGTGGACGTTAAAGATAATTTCTAAGGTATCGAAAGATTTTTTTTTTTTTTTTGCTTTTGTTCTCTGGACCACTTGTTTACTGATTAAATGTGTTCTCTGACATTTTCATATATAGTGCTTTCTGATTACTCTCACATTCCACCCTCTGCTATTCCCTCCCCTCCTGAGCACCCCCTCCCAACACCTTCCTACATGTCTCTTCCTCATATTCAAGTCTTTTTGCTTTGTTTGTATTCCACTGCCTTTAACCAGGGTCGACTTTGTAATTACGGGTTTGGAGCCATTCCTTGGAACCAGGTGGGCTCATATCTGATATACACTGAAGACAATGTCTGCCTCCCAGAATCCATCAATATCCAACAGTTTGTCAGGGAGGTGTTTAAGATATGCAATCCAGGAAGACTCAGGGCTTCTGGGCGTTATGTAAATTGAAAGGATAAAACAGAAATCTGCCAGCTGTTAGTTGGCTTCAGATTTGCCCCTAAGAGGTCAACAAAGGCTTTGAAGTCAGCCTTTGCTCTCTCTGAACAGGCAGTTGGTTTGGAAGGGACTTCTGCCTTTTGTTACAGAGTTTATGCAAGGCTTTGATTAACCAGACTCTAACATGTTTCTCAGGTTTTCTCCCCAGGGCTCAGCAACTGTTTGTGCTCCCAGAGAGAGGACAGATCAATCTGTAATAAATCATCTAGGGTTATGTGTCTCCTTAAATGACAAAGCTTCAGCATAAATTTATACACTTTCCCTTAAGGAGATCAGTTAAAATTATGGCATGCTAGACATGAGAGGAAATGATGCAAATGTAAGACACTGAGAAGCAGAAACTAGTACTATTCTTGCTCTGAAATAGTATGCATATCTGGAAAACTCAAGAGAAGAAAGAAAGAAAGAAACAAAAAAACTCAGTAAGATAATTTGGTAAAGTAACTGAGCACCTAATTTATGTCCGGGATTAAAAGCTTTTATGTAAACAAATAATTTAGAAAATATAACAGCAGAAAAGAGTTGTATTTACAAAAGCAAACACCAAGAAGTAATAGCAGGAATAGACTTAGCAAGGAAAGGCTCCCATGTGGAAGCTCCAGGGTGTCTTTTAGGCGCTCAGAAGACTAAAACCAATGGAAAAGTGAACTTAAAAACACAGAGGGGATTCTCTAAACCTACCCACAAAAGCCATACAATCAACTCAAAATATCAATAGTATTTTTTTTGACACACAAACTGATTAAATTGTAATTTAGAAAAATAAATGAGCAGTAGCCTTTGTTTTTTTCCCTCTAAAGATGGCCTGGGATGTGGCTTGGCGCGCGGGGGTGGGGGTGGGGGGGGGGTGGGTATACTTGACTCACATTTGCAAATCCCTGGCTTCTACCTTCAGGATCACAAAGAAAAAACAACAACAACAACTCCCAAACACAAAGACAAAGAGACAAATACAAACTAATTAGACCCATGGCAATGTTAACAATGATAGCCATATTAAATGAAAAGAACTCTATCTGTAAAGCAGATTATAAAGCTATTATAAGAGCACTTGAGTATTATCAGTAAGGAAAAATGAATTATTCAATAAATGGTCAACGTAGGTAATCATCTAGAAGAAATACCTTAAAACCAGTACTTCATATATTCCGCCAGAATGAATTTGAAGTGTATGAACCTTTTAAATGTAAAACATCATAAATTTAACATAAGATTTCCAGAATCCACAACTCTGGAGACTTTGTGGTGGCATACTGGTAACAGGCTGAGCTCTGTTGCATCCGATTCTCCTCCCAGATTTGTGAGGAAGTATTGAGGCAGGCACAGAAGACAGAACTCAGAGCAAACGCTGAGATTTCTGGCAGCAGTGTAAAAACTGTGAAGGAAAAAAAAAAGAGGAATAATCAATCATAGCCTGAAGTCACATCTGCAAGGTGAAGATGTGTGTGCCTGTTATGGCACATCAAGTCTGTCTCACTTCTCTGGATAAACAGTAGCAGACTTCTTCATAAATCAGCAATGCCTGTTATTTAAAAATATGGCTCACTTTTTAGAACAAGTAAAATAATTCATACAGGGATGGTTAAGCTATTCCAAAGGATAAAATAAAACACAAAAGCAAAGGTTGAAAAATTTAACCTTATTAAGAATGTTTTCAGTTATGATGATTCACACCACCTCAAACAAAACAATGTACAAAGGATCTGGGAAACATACTTGCAACCTACACCATTGACTGGTGGGCCCACGGTATAAACAAGATGAACAGGTCAATAAGAAAAATTACAAACAACCAAATGAAAAAATGGGCAAAAGGTAAAAAGATATGAGAACATCATCTTCATTACTGGTAAAGAGAACAAAGAATTAAAGCTATACTGAGATGCCTATTTAACTTATTATGTTGCTAATGCCAACAATTTCTATAATACACTGAGGGAAAATAGTGTAAAGTTGCAAATACTTACCCTTTGGTATAGTGATCCTTCTAAGGATTGTAATTCAGACACTCAGGCAATGGAAAGTAATATATGAATTTGATTACTAAGTACGTCATTGAGCATAGAAGCAACAGACCCAAAGCAAATATTTGCTGGTAAAGAACAGTCACATCAACAAGAGCACACTTTTATAGAGGAATACTCTGGAACCATTAAAATGTAACAGATAAGTTGGTGTGATGGTGCATGCATATGACCCCAGCAGTCAGGGGTCTGAAGTTGAAGGACTGGAGGTTTGAGGCCAGTCTGTGCTATGAAAGACATATTTGCACTTCACTACCATTTGTTCAAAAAGGGAAAACACTGCATGCAGAAGATTATATATATATATTTGATAAAATGTGTAACATTGGGAAAGGAGGGTCATATAGTACTAAGCAAAGAAAGGTGATTTATAGTTTTTTTCTGTTTTGATTTGTATGTTATGCTTTGATTCTTTAATATTTAAGCTTGGTGATGTTTTCCTTAGATATTTGAGGAGTTTAAATCTTTTGTACTGAAGATAGTATGGTCTTCAATCTATTGCTATCATAATTAATAACTACATAAGGAGACTATTCATCTAGATAGACTTTTCATGTATCTATTTTCATATATAAATCATATGTATACTATATGTGTAAATAAAATTCAACTATAATATCTTTCAAGAACATAGAAACAAATCATAAAATAGCAAAATAAACCTGCAAGAAGAGAAAGTAGAAACCACAAGGCCTGTGAACCAGGTGAAGTTTAGAGAGTTCACTCACATGACATCTGCTGGACTTCCTTTAATCTGTTTGCTTATATTTTACAGATAGTTATAATCAATTTTGAGGAAAGGATTTGCTCATATATGCTGACAAGAAGGGCCGGGGCCTTCTGTGAGCACCAAGTGCTATAGCAGTTCACAGCTGAGGACCAGGCTGTGGGAAAAGAAGCTCTGCAGAGCTCTTCCCAGATCAGCAGCCATTTTGTTCCTTTAGAGGAAGACTGTAACATCCTTCAGACAGCCTGATGTTACTCTGAGGGACGAAGAAGACTTTCAGGTGTGTTCAGTAGCATGCTGAGACTGAAAACAAAGGAAGGAGACAGAAGGGAAGAGAAAGGGAAGAGGGAGGGGAAGAGGAAAGGGAAGAAAAGTTTGCCTGAAGTCTAAACTTGGGCACTCTGAGAAACACAACGATATATTTCAGGTTGTTGGTGATTTAGAGTCTGTTTTGAAAATGCACCCAAAATGCCAGAATTTCTTTCTATAACAGAATGAAAAATTAACAGAAAGTTTCAACAAATGAAAACATCTGCATTGAAAATTGACAGGAGATATGGCAAACAAACAAACAAACAAAAAATCAAAACCAAAAGCACAAGAAGCCAAACCAAACCAAAACTATTTTAGCACAAGAAAACAATTTCATATTTCACAGAAGCTCAGAAACAACTTATACTTTACAATGGAATGGCTCTAGAAATCACTATCAGAATGTAAAGGGGGATAATATTTGTTAGGGAAGAAATGAGAGTAATTAAGCAGTCATTAATCCTAGACAGGTTAGAATCAAAGGATGGCAATGTAATGATTAACCACAATAATGTTATTAAGGATATTGTTGATGCACTCTTTGACCCAGCTACCCATTTCTAGGAATTGTTCCTCCAGGTACTGTCACAGAGGGCACAGAGTTATATATACAAAGATATATCTGTACTTGTTGGGAACACACATATCCTATCCTTTGAAATAATAAAACTAGAAGCAACTTACACGCATAATAAAAGGGGATGAATGAAACAAATACTATTATATTCCTACAGTGGAATGCTTTGTAGTTTTAAGATACTATGTACATACTGAAATACAAAACTGACTACAACAAAGAAAAGATAAAGTTGGAGAACATTACGCAAAGAATCACATATGTTTAAAAATTTTTTTGTATGTGTTTGGATACAGCTAGAAAGAGAATTAGAAAGCTACAAGCCAAACAGTTGATTGAGGATTTGAAGAAACAGACACTAGATAATACACTTTTACATTACTTGATACTATACAAAACATTTGGTCTTTACCATTTTGCTGTTGGAAAATGATGGTGTTCCCTTTAACTCGCAGTGGCTCCTCTTCCACTTGGACACCACGTGTGTTTTCACCCCCTACTTTCTCCATCACCATTTTTAACTCTGTCATAGTTCCCTTTCTACTTTCATGACCTGCACTCTCACTCATATCCACACATGTGCATAATATAAGTATTTAAAGCTAGGGTACACATATGAGAGAGCATTGATATTTACCATTTTGAATCTGGGTAACCACATTTCATATAATAATTTCCAGGTCCATACTCTTTCCTGAAATTTCATTTTTCTTTAGCGAGTTTGGGAAGGAGAAGTGAAGAAGGTCAACAAAAGCAAGTTATGTTTGATGACACCATGATGAAACTGATTTTGGATGCCAATTACAAGATAAATATTATAAGGCAGGAGAAGTTTTGAGAAAGTTCTTAAATATAATAAAATATAATTAATGTACAAAAAAGAATATTGTTAATCGTGAGAAGTTCATCAGTAGGGCAAATCAAAAATTCAAAACTGAAGTATAATTTTTTTAAATTAAGCATTAAAAATGACAGAACTTGCTTGAGCACATCATAGTACTAATGTGTCTCAGAGTGAAAGGGATTTTTGTGTAAGTGTTGTCAATTGAGTACATTGTTATAATGACTAGGGATTGTTCTGGCCAGACCGTTTCCTTCTCTTGTAAAATACATCTTCCCTTCTATAAACATTTGTCTCAGATTATATAGTTACTTCTTAAAGAATATACTCCTACTAGACTAGACAACAGGCTTGATAGCCCCTAACCTGGGCCAATCACATAGTCCCTTATCCCCAGAATAAATGATGATGTGGGTTTCCAAGAAATACCAATAACAGCTGTTTGTCAGCATTGTTAAAAACTGGACTTGGGCCAGGCGGTGGTGGCGCACGCCTTTAATCCCAGCACTCGGGAGACAGAGCCAGGCAGATCTTTGTGAGTTTGAGGCCAGCCTGGTCTACAGAGTGAGATCCAGGACAGGCACCAAAACTATACAGAGAAATCCTGTCTCGAAAAACAAAACATAACAAATAACCAAACAAACAAACAAAAACAGCTGGACTTGAAGGAGAGTCTTTTTTTTTTTTTTAATGGTAGGACTCACAAGTGCATCCTTTACACATACATAGAGGAAGCAAGGTGGTCCAAGGTAGCAGAGCCAATGTTAGAGGCTGAAATGTAAACAGCCCTTCTGCACTACTGTTTCACTTCCCTCTATGGTTATATGAGAAAATGAGTTTCTTTCTGAATACAGCAGGGCTGGCCAAGTATCTGTCACAACCGGAAACATGCTCACATGCTCGCTAACAGAGAAAATAAGGATCATACAGTACATCTGCTTTTCCTACCTTCTTTTCAATGGCAACGTAATAATGTATGAGTCCAACTATGAACTCATAGAGTAATCTGAACTCAAAGATTGCAGATTAAGGTGACTACAACTTTTAGAACCCAAACCATAAAATCCTGAAGTGGAAAAATAAAAAAAATAAAATCCTGGTATCAGACATTCTTAAAGAAAACCTTGTTGGGTATGGTAATATATACATGTAGTCCTAGTACTCAGAAGACCAAGGCAGGAAGATCAGGACAGCAGAGACACACGATGAGGTACTGTTTCCAAAGACTAAACAAACTAATAAATCAAACCACTCTTATTCTCCTATCCCTCTAAACACCCTTCTCCCCTCTCTTTCTGGTTGAAGGAACATTTATTTGGAAAGAAAAAAAAGGGAGGAAGATTTTTGCAGTTCCTTGCGCTAACTTGCTGACCTCATATATCATTTCTAACTAACACTTAAAGGTAATGTTTTAGCAGCTTACAGTGGTAAGAAAAGCATCTCAAAAAGATGATGTTGAGAACTCTGGCAGCCACTGGATTGATAACATAATCAACATAATGATGAATTCAGCACCATATAAGAGACTAGCAAAGAAAATTACAGGTGGTGGATAAGTGCAAAAAATATATTCAATACTGAAAATGTAACATTTAATATGAAGTTCCACAGCCTCAGTTCTGAATGCCTATTGAAACCATATAGAAGTTCATAGAGTTGTATAGATTTAGGATCTGGTTAATTGAGGCATGTGATATTTTAATTTATTTGTAAGTACTTTTTATAATAAAAGTTTCTAACATTGGAAAAAGAAAAAGAAATTAAAAAGATATACATTCAGACATAGAAAAATTAGTATAAAATATCAGAAAAGAAAAATGGATAATTTATGTTTTCTGTTTAATTATAAACATAAGTAAAAATATTTTCATGATTTACAATGTAGAATTTAATTAAATAAAGTTATCTTCAACCATTTTTGGAGAACATGTAACACAATCACAGGGAAACCCTGTCTTGACAAAAAAACCACAAACAAACAAACAAACAGACAAACAAATATATAAATGCTTCTGTAAGTTGATTTTTGTCTTTGTTTTTGAGACAAGGTCTTTAAGTATCCTTGGCTGGACTGGATCTTTCTGTGTAGACCTAACTGGCCTCAAACTTGTGGCAATCCTCCTACCTCTGCCTTCTGAGTTCTGGTCATAACACTGAGAAAAGTCCCTAACGCAGAAAATTGGTACTCAAGTAAGCTATTGCTGTGATAAACCTGACAATGTGGTTCTTTGGCTTTTGGAACTGATTTGTGGGAGAAATACGGAAGAATGTGAAATTGCAGACCACAGAAGTTCCAGAAGAACTCTTAAAGCAGTTGATGAGTAATTCTGGTAGGAATGTGGAAAACCAGAAAGAGTTGCAGATGGTGAAGGTCAGGATCATGAAGTTTCAGACAGGAACAAGGGCTTTGTCAGCAGTCTGTTTAAAGCTCATACATGTTGTTGTACTCAGTAAAGGGATCTCGCTATTTTCTGCTTATGTACTGAAAAATTGAGTGAGGCTGAATTAAAAAACAATGCACTAAGTCATTGATAAATTTCAAGACAGTATACCATCATGTAACTTGGCTGTTGCTAACTGTTTTCAAGGTATATGGTGCTGATTCAAAGCAAAAAGAGGAGCAGAAAGACTGGGGGGGGGACACAGATTGTTGGGGAAAGGGATCAAAATTGTAGACAATGGTGGTGCAAACAAAATAGCTGTAATTGTTAGAGATTAGTACCATTAAAGAGAATTTAGGAACTTTGCATCTAGATAATAGAAAGGTGCCTCGGGAAAATTCTACCCACGGAGAGCTCAAGGGTATTAAGATGCAAGCTCATTTGAAAAACTTTCATTTGAAAAGGTAGTTCTCACACAAAAAGAGTCCGCCAATGCAGGACCACTTCGAAGGTTCAACCATGAAGATGCACAGAGGCTGCCGCAACTGTGGCCAAAGAGCCAAGGGTAGGTCTTGAGCTGATGACAGACCTGTAGATCACCCATGTGGTTCTGGTTTTGTAGGTATGTAAAACGCAAGAGTTACAGAATCATGAAGGCATGGATTAATGTTCCAGAAAGCCGTTGATGACAGGAAATGCAAGGCAGGGTCAGACTCCCAGCGGAGAGACCCTGACCCTGAAAGACCATTGTCAGAAGCTGTGAAAATGAAACCTAGATTGAAATAGAGACCCAGGACATTGGAGATGCCAGAAACATGGGGCATCCACCAACAAAAACTCAGGCGAGAAGCAGAGCTATGCCAGGTGAGATTACATATGCTGCAGGTGGCAAAGCTATAGGATCTGTAATACCCAAGCTTATTTCAGCCCATATGATGTTGCCGTCATATCCAAATGTCATAGGTGCTGCTATTTTTTTTTTAAACTCTTAACTATTCTTTCTATGTTCCCATTTCTTCCTTTTAGAATGGGAACATTTAATCTATGACTGCATGGTAAAAGTCTGTAACTTCATTTTTTTTTAAACAGGGCTCAGAGTTAAGAGATTACTCGAGTATCCAATAGACTCTGTGCTTTGGACTTTGTCCAGCAGTGTTGGAACTGGAAGACTAAGGGAATGTTTGCAGTTGGACTGAATGGACTGTGCATTGTTAGAATGTCTTGGGCCTGTGAAGGGTGGAGAGGAATGTTATACTTTGAATGTGAGTCATCTCCTGTGGAATCACATGTTTTGGACCACTGTCCCCAGCTATACATCTATTTGGTGAAGGTTATGGAATCTTTAGAACGAATGGTCTAATTGAAGGATGTGGGTCACAGGGTGCTGGGCCTTGGGGACTAGAACTAAGCTCCAAATCTGGACCTAGTCTGTCTCTGCTTCCTAGTTGATGCCACAATGTAACATGATGTTGCTGCCATGGAATTGCCTGTTCCCATGCCTTTGCCACATGATGGATTACATCCCCTCAAACCATGAGCTCCAAATAAATAATTCTTCCTTTAAATTACTTTTTTGGGGGACAGGTATTGGGCACAGCAAAGAGAGAAGGAACTAATACAGCATACACATCAGAACGTCAGTATTTCTTACTTCCTGGGTCAGAGAGAATCAGAATTAGGCTTAGCAATATAACGACTCCATTCCCTAGAGTCAAACTTATATTTCTTTTTATTTTGGTAGAATTCAATGTTTTGAGGAGATCTCAAACAGTAGAGGATAGCGAGTGCAGAAAATGTGAACACCAGGCAGAAGTGAAAAGGAATAATTGCTGGTGATTCATCTCTTCATCCAGTTGAGTGCCAAGGGATCAGGAAGAAGACTCTGGCTCTCCAGGGAGCAGTGATGGTATAATGGAGGTAGAGTCCTTCCTTACAGAAGTTACAGGCAGAAATGGAGGTACAACTCTAGCGCACTAAACGTCAAGGTAGCATTTAGGAAGGCATGGGGACTTAGCCACCGACTACACACTTTAGAAATAACAGATTTCATCACCAACTCCCTCTACCATAAAGATAAGATCTTTGCCATCATTGTTCTTGATTTCAATTACTCCTAGAGAATGGAGATTCTAAAGAGTGAGAAAGTCAAGGATTAAGATTATTAAGATTAATAAATGAAAATAAATAAATGAAATTTTTTTAAAAATGTAGGCAATTCAACTATCCAAGCAAATCTGACAAATTAAAAAAATTAGTCAAGAAAAATCTAAATATATCTGTTTATAGTTGTCACCCAAAGAATGTCCTAAATAGGTCATAAAATTATCTTTAAGATGTCAGCTACCAACCTCGTAGGAGCAAGAATTCTGCCTAACACATGCTTTAACCACAACACATTTAAGAAAGAATAATGAAAATATGAACAAATTGCTTAATTTCTTGAGATATTAAAATACTTTTTTATAAGTAAAAATTGGCTTAGGAAAGAAATTAGGAATGCAATAAAAATCTATTTTAAAGTAATAATAAACACAGCTCTGAATATCAAAATGTGATGGGATGTGGCCAAAACAGTGTTTAGAAGAAAATGTACTCATTTAAAGGTCTTTAATAAGAAGGAAAAAAGAACCATTAATGAGAAAAAGCTAATATACTATAAATTCAGGAACAGAACAAAGCACTGATCCATGGAAAAACTAAATATAATATGTAAGTGTAAAATGATAACCTAGAAAATAAAGGGCATAATCATATATAAAACTAAGAGCTGAGTATATGACAAAGGAAGAGAATTTATAGATCTGGGATAACAATCTAGTTTCTAAAGCTAGCTGTTAAATGGCTATACCGATTTGTTGTCTCCAATTAAAAACCACCAATATGTACTTGTATACACACACACACACACACACACACACACACACACACACTTGCATACACAAGATTGAAATCTTAACACTACCAGACTTCATCTCTTTTGTTTCCCTCTCTGTTCTCGCTATCTTTTTTTCATCATGTTGAAGAAGCCCATGCTATGTCCTCATCTCTGAGCCTTTGGCTTTAAAGATAATACATACAAATTTAGACTTCCAAGTTGGTCTCCAGCCTTGATCTTTCTTGAGCTTGAAAAAAACCACAGATGATACTTTATTTAAACACACGCACACACAATTTACCATACGTGTTTTTGTGTACATTATCTCATTTATCAGGAAATGACAAATCACCTCTTTAAGTAATTAGTGTGTAAAATAGTGGGTTTCACCTAGGTGATCAGCGCTAAACACATATACATATGAGCATTCTTAAATGGATTCATAGGATAAGTGTGTGTGTGTGTGTGTACTGGGGGAGTTGCAGAGAGGCAAGGGGGTATTGGAAATGATGGAGATACAGTATTTATGTATGATATTCTCAAATATTTTAATTAAAATAATAATTGGATTCATTATTATATTTTCACAGTTGTATATCATGATACTTTGCTAATATTCCCCTCTTTTGTGATTTTTTTTTTTAGATTCTTAGTGGACATTTCTACTTCACTGTATAGTAGGCAGTCTCAAATTTATATGTCTAAAAACCAAACTCTTCACAAAAAACCACTCACAACTCATTCTTTTCTTCAGAAAATGGTGTCACTACCATTACAGGCACCAAACTCTGACAGAGTACTATCTAGCCATGCCCCAGTTTCATCTTGCATGGGACCCATCAACTAGCCTTAATGCAATAATTTGATGATTCTCTCTCTCTCTCTCTCTCTCTCTCTCTATATATATATATATATATATATATATATATAATGTATTTATAGGTATGTCTATATATCTACTATATGTATCTCTATATCATCTATCTATTATTCTAACTAGCTACCATCTATCTATTTATTTTTTCATCCACCCATGTTCTGTTTTCTTACTATCTCTTTAACTCAGGTCTTCATTATTATAACTCAGGCCTTCATTAAGCATCCTATACTTAATGAAGCCTTCTAAAACTCAGGTCTACATTAAGTATCCTTCCTGCTTCCATTTAAGACCACTACCATAAGATTCCCAAAAATCCTTTGTAAACTATCCAGTGACTTAATACCACATAAGGAAGTCTATGAAGTCTTCCCACAAACCACCTCCTGTTGATTTCTACACTACTGTTCAAATGCCAAACAGCCCCATTAAAGAGGGTATCTCACTATCACCCCCTCCATCTTTGTATCTCCCTGTTTCCTGCTTTATTTTTTCATACCAGTTATCACTCCCTGGTGAGTTATTGATATGGTTGTTGCCTACCTACCTTTCCCCCAGCCATGCTAGAAAACTATGTGTGCTCTTTCTCTGCCCTATTACACTAGAACTTTTTATGTATTCAAAATTATCTAAGCAAGAAGATGGAGTGGAGCCACAGAGAAGGTAGTTCATTGTCTGAAACCGAGGAAGAACTTTATATATTTAGGTCAGAGGCAAAGACCATATATATACATACATACATATATATGTATATATATTGAGATCAAGGTAAGTACAATAAGCAAGAAGCTTTCAGTAGATGCTAGAGGTTATTGTTTTGCATTGAGAATAATTTCAGAACTCAGGCCCTGGTGATAATGAATGTCTTCTAGAATGAGAATAGGACTGGAGATGGTACCATATTTATTGATAGATGATATCAATAAATATGAGGATGGGCATGGTAGACCTAGAATGCATATTTCTCAGAGTGAACCTCCAGATATGAATGGAACACTTTACCTTTAACTCACCTCTATTCACAGAAGGTGAATCAAAAGATTGAAGCCCCTAGATGACTCTTCTATGTTCAGGTGCTGTGTGGAGAGGAAGTGTTAGGAGAGTGTTGGAAGTTTATTGGGTCAATGTGTGGGTCTTTGGCTTCTACCAGGGGAAGAGTAGCATTTCTCAGTGGGATTCAATAGGATTTACCTTAATTGCCTGGCCTGGGTGAATAACCTTTAGCTTCAGATAGCTACAGCTGGACAGCCTCTAGGTCATCTTTTTGAGGGTTGATAAAATGTGGTTTCAACCCTAATCAAAAGTGCTTAGGCATTCCAAGTTCAACTGACCCAAAATCTTTTAAATATTGTCAGCACTTTTAACAACACTTACATTTCAGCATAGCCTTGGCATCCAAACTCAGAGTGCTGCACTAAAATCAAGCTATATCCACCAGTTCTATATTTACAGACCTCAGGCTTTAGAAAATTGAGAGGACAATCTGGAAAGCAAAGTAAGAACATTTCACTTAAAAATAGGATTTGCCGGGGGAGATTTCAAGTCCCCCAAAGACAATTATCTGTAACTAAGTCAGCTATACAAATGTATCTGGAGTAGATTTGTAGGCATTCTAAACATTTGCATATTGTCTAACGATAAATATGGACAAACATCATCTTGCTCAGTAAAAGTAAAGTCATCTTGTGCTACACCTCTGAGAAACTGGTATTAGGGACATTGAACTTGGTATCAAGGCAGTTTCTCTCTTTTAATTGTATCTTTCTGAGAACCCACTTCATTTTCTGGATAGATCTTCACAAGCTCTGGGACCAAATGCTTTCTTACTATGCCTGAATAATGCTGGAGAGAGAGCTACTCTTCTCAACAAAGATAAATATTAAACTTAAGAAAACCAGACTCTACTCCTGAGTCACTGACTATAAAAAGGAGGGTGTCGGCCACTGGTGGCCTTAGATGTATGTATTACTTTCTTCTTACAGTGACAAAACAGGTGATCAGAGCAACTTAGAAAAGAGTTTAATGGGCTTATGGGGCTGGAGAGATGGCTCAGAGGTTAAGAGCGCTGGCTGCTCTTCCAGAGGTCCTGAGTTCTATTCCCAGCAACCACATGGTGGCTCACAACCATCTGTAATGAGATCTGGTGCCCTCTTCTGGCCTGCAGGGGTACATGCAGACAGAACACTGTATACATAATAAATAACTAGAGAGAGAGAGAGAGAGGGAGGGAGGGAGGGAGGGAGGGAGGGAGGGAGGGAGGGAGGGAGAGAGAGAGAGAGAGAGAGAGAGAGAGAGAGAGAGAGAGAGAGAGAGAGAGAGAGAGAGAGATTGTTGTCAGGAGGGACAGCAGCAAGGCAGGTATGACAGCAAAATAGGACGCCGAGAGCTTGCATCCTTTACCACAAGCACAAAGCAGAGAAAGCCAGCAGGAAGTGCTGCAGATCTATAAACACTCAAAGCCCGCACCCAGTGGTGTGCTTCTCCCATCAACGCTTCACTTCACAACCTCCCCAAGCAGTGCCTCTTGGGGACTGGGAACCAGATATCCAACTCCCTGAGCCTGTGGGGGACATTTTTCATTCATCCGCCACCCTAGGACTTTTCTTGAGCTAATCATATTGTGTAGAGCAATGAAGTAACAGCAGCTGGTTTAGGTTAAATAGGCGAAGGGTATAGAATTAACCACATATAAATTGCACGTGTACTTTACAGTGAGATGTGGTTGGACTAGATAGCCGCATTTGAGACAGTTACTGTTGGGCCCTGTAGTTCAGTTGATTTCTCCTAGTGTGCTTTTGAAATGTTTAAGTCTGCTGTAAAACCTTGTTTTATAATAGATAGTATATATAAAATTAGAAATAAAGAGGGTATACATAAATGGAAGAGAATGTTAAAATCAATTAAGAAATGCTAGGTACAATTATATATTATTATAATTGGAAAGATAAGTGAAAATGTATGACTTTCTAAAAAAAAAAAACGCACAGCATGAACTATACAATAAAGTAATAAATAGTACCAAGAACTGCAGGAAAAAATAGATAAATTATCAAAGAATCGAACTACCTTCCTGTAACCACCCTACTCACCAGGATTCGACATTTAAAATTTTTATTGCCTTTTATCACTTTTATTTAGTATGTGTATTGTGTGGAGGGTGGGTGGGTGCCATAGTGTGCACGTGGCCAGACAGTAACTTTTTGAAGTCATTTCTCTCCTTCCACCGTGTGGGTCCTTGGGATCAAACTCAGACCACCGGCCTTGCCTGCAAGCACCTTAGCCTGCTGGGCCATCTCCTCAGTGTGGCTCTTTCCATTTAGATTTTCAAGAGCAGTCTCTTCATTGCAAAGCATGACATTCTGTCTATAGCTGACTTTGTTGTGTTTGTGATCATCACAGACCTTCTCAATGCTTCCCTTGGTTTGCAGAACTTCTTATATTCTTTTTATCTCAGTCATCTAAGACAGAAAAACAGACTCTCTTTTCCCTCAGAGTGTGACAGACTCACACCCAGGCTTTCCTCTCAAGTGCACCTAAACCAATGCTCAATTGCACAGTGAAAATGGAGAAGTATTTAGTATGGACCAACTTTCACCAAGTGTGTTTCAGGGCCTCTGTGATTGTTCCCCAGCAACTCAGAAGGGAACCATGGTGTCTAGGCAAATGTGTTGCCTAGAACACAATGAGGTCCTAGCGTGTTCGCTGCAAAGATTATTTCTTCTATCTCTGTCATTCCCAGATATCATGAACTTCCAAACACCACAAAATAAGTTTCCTTTCTGGCAAAACTTTCTAAATTATATTCTAGAACTGCATTATCTAATTCATTCCATAGAAAACATTGTATTGATATTGAACTTGAAATTTTTTTTTCATTAAGTTCTAAGTTTTGAAGATTTTCAAGCTGATGTAAGGAATAATATAGAAAGATCAATACACCTCCTTCCCCCACCTCCATATGGTATCATTTTGCAGGACTAGAGTACAATTTCCCAGCCAGGTTATTGACATGGGTCCTATCAAGTAACTAAACAGCTCTACCACCACAAGGATCTCCCAACTTGTTCTGTCCTAGACAAACTTTTCAACAACTTGAAACACTTCCTCAGCTCCTAGGTATCACTAGTTTGTTATCCAGTTCTATAGTTGTACATATAAAGCATGTTATATAAGTTACATGGTATAGCACATCACTTTTGAGACTGGCTTTTATTTTACTTACATGATCTCCTGGATATTAACCCAAGTTGTATTCATTGAGTCAACTGCTTTCTGTTGCTGAATAATGCATCATGGTATGGATCCCCATAATGTGTTTAACTGTCACTCACTCAAGAAATATGAGCTGTTTCCTGATTGTCTCTTGTGAATAAAGCTGATGCAAACATTTATGAGAAGAGTTTGCATGAATATAAATTTTGCATCTCTATAAACTGTATCATTTTCATTCCTAATAACAATGTATGAATGAGCAATTTTCATTTTCTCTAGCCTTTATTTGTCACCATCTTTAAATGTTTGGGTAATATATCTCATTGTGCTTAATTTGTGGCATTTAAAAATGATTTATTATTATTATTATTTATTGTTATTTAAATCCTGACTGCAGTTTCTCCTCCCTCCTCTTCTCCCAGTTCCTTTGCCCCTCCTCTCTGCTCCCCCTCCACTTCTCTTCCATTTCTATTCAGAAGAGGGCAGGCCTCCCATGGATATCAGTCAAACATGGCATGTCAAATTGCAGTAAGAGTAGGTATCTTCCTTCATATAAAGGCTGAACAAGGCAACCCAGTATGAGGAATGGGTCCCAAAAGCCGGCAAAAGAGTTAAGGGGCACCCTGGCAGGCAAAAGAGTTAAGGGACATCCTGGCAGCAGGATCAGGATTCATCCCTGGTGCATGAGCTGGCTTTTTGGAGCCTATTACCTATGGTGGGACACCTTACACAGCTTTGATGCAGGGGACGGGGCTTGAGTCTGCCTCAGCTGAATGTTCCAGACTCTTCTGACTCCCCATGGGAGGTCTTACCTTTTTGGAGGAGGGAATAAGGGGTGGGTTAGGGGGAAAGGCTCAGGGGGGAGGCAGAGAAGGGAAGAGAGGGGGATCTGTGGTTAGTATGTAAAATGAATAAAAAAGCTCTTAATAAAGACAATAAATAAATAAAAGAAAGATTAAAAAATAGTCAGAGACAATGCCCTGCTCCCACTGTTGGAGTGCTACAAGAAGACCAAGCTAAACAACTGTAACATACATGCAGAGGGCCTAGGTCAGTCCCATGCAGGCTCCCTGGTTGTCAGTTCAGCTGTTTTTGTTTATTTGTTTTTTTTTTTTTTAATTGAGATAAGGTCTGACTGTGCAGCCCAGGAAGTTCTTGCACTCCAGATATTTTCTTTTCAGCCTCACAAATGCTGGGGTTGTAGGCATGCTCCCCGACATCAGGCTTCCCTGGAGTCTGTTTTTTTATCCCCCTAACATAACAGCATACCTTTGCAATACACTTATTGCCGTCTTTACCTCTTTGATAAAATAGCTCTTTGTGTCTATTGCCTATTTAACTAATTAGATAGTTCTTCTAATGCTAAGTTTTGAGAATCCTTTATATAATCTCGACACCAGGGCTTTCTCCAGTATGTAGTTTGCAAATAATTCCTCCCAATTTGCCATCTGTCTTTTAATCTTCTTAACATGGTTGATTGCAGAGCAAAAATGTTAATTTTGATGAACTTCAATTTATCAAATCTTTTCATGGATGTTGCTTTTGGTATCGCCTCTTTTACAGTGTTTGTTAGCTGTATGTGATGAAGATCCTTCTCTTGTTTCTGTAAGATTTCTCTATATTTATGTTTTAATTTAGTGCTCTGTTTGAGAGCTGGAGATGTGGGTTTTAGGGCCAGACTCATTTCTCTATGGATATTAGTTTTTTCTATATCATTTTTGAATGGACTTTCTTTCTTCCAATGAATTGCTTTTGTACTTAATAAAAATTCAGCTGTTTTTGTTTTTGTGTTTTTTCTTGTCTTATTGATCTTTACATCTTAATTAGAATGTGAGATCATCATACCTATATAACATCTTCTGCTAGCAGGTAAACCGATTTTCTCACTGGTTTTAGATTTTTAAGTATTTTACCTATTCTTTTTTTCTTCATATAAATTTTATGGTATCCTTGTCTGTATCTTGAAAAATTGTACACATACATAATCACAGCAAATGTGTGTGCATGGGCATGTATGTATGTACACACACACACACCTCTTTCTCAAAAGATCTCTAATACATATGTTTTATTGGGTTTACCTTTTTGGTTTTTCCTTTTTAATTTATTGTTTCAGAATTTCATATGTGAATATTATGTGTTTTGATCAAATCCATCTTGACTCCCTTACCTGTAACTTCCCCCATCATCCTCTACCACATTTCTCTCCCAATTTGAAAATATACATACAAACAACATATATACTGAGCAAATGGTACTTATGCATTTAGGAATATACGTATGCATATACATGAGTAACAATAGTTAATGAAGAAAGAAGCCATAAATTTGAAAAAGAGCAAGGTGAGGTATATGGGTGGGTTTCAAGGGAAGAAAAGGAAGAGAGAAATGATGTGACTTTATTATAATCACAAAAAATAAAGAAATAATTTTAAAAACTGAGTCCACTTAATGCTACCAGTAATGTGCGTGGGTGTAGGATCAGTCACCGGAACACGGGTGAGTGTAGCGCTATCCACTGTAGCCTGAATAGGTGTAGGGTCATCTCCTACATCTCCTGGAGCATGGACAGCCTATTGGAGACCACATTTGAAGAAAACTGAGTCTCAGTTTACGTTTTGTATTTTTTGAAACAAGATGTCACAAGGTAGTTTTTGTTTTTTGTCGGTCCCTTTGATCTGAATTCTCTATGTTGTTAATATGACTATGCTCATTTTCTGTTTATTAACACTTGTAGTATGTATCCTTTCCCCAGCCTTTAATTTTAGCCTTCCTATATAATCACATTTGAAATAAATTTCAATATAATATTAGTGTATGATATTTGTAATCTACTCTACCAATCTCTCCTTTACTTGGCTTTTTACACTATTTATTAGAATAGAATTAGAATGTAATTGTTAGTACATTAAAGTATAATATTTATTTTTGGTTGTGTGTTTTTCTTCTCATTTTTCATGACTTTCTGTGAGTTATTTGAGCATGTTTCAAATCTTATTTTATCTGTTTTTATCAATTTAAAATTTTATTTTTATTATTTGAAATTTTTATATACATATTTTTAGCTTAGATCTTATTGTTCTTTGATGGTTCATCTATTTTATTATTACATATAATAACTAATCATAATCATTCTATCATCTTCCTTCTTGTTTTTAGCTATTTGTTTGTTTATTGCATGTATGTACATATGTGTACATGCACACATGTGTGCACATGCTATGGTGAATGTGTGGAGCTCAGAGGACAATTTGTAGGAGTTGGTGCTCTCCTTCCATCATTTAGGTCTTAGGGATCAAAGTTAGGTCATCAGGCTTGGCAGTAAGTACTGCTCCCTGCTGAGTCATCTCTGAAGGGCCCTACCTTCCTTATTTTTAATATAATGGTCTTTAAAAATTCTCTGTATGCAAAGTCTGAACCAACAACCAGGGAGCCTGCATGGGGCTGACCTAGGCCCTCTGCATATATGAGACAGTTGTGTAGCTTGGTTTATTTGTGGGACTCCTGGTAACGGGAGCAGGGGCTGTCCCTGGTGCTTTGGCTGGCTCTTGGGAACTTATTCCTTGTGCTGGATTGCCTTGCCAGGCCTTAATACAGGAGGAAGTGCTTGGTCTTATGGCAGCTTGACAGGCCACATTTTGCTGATGCCAGGGGGAGGTCTGCCCTTTTCTGAATGAATGTGGAGGAGGGGTGAATTGGGGGGCAGAGGGGAGGAGGGGGGAGGAAGTGGAAGGAGAGGATGGAGGGAGGGAGGCTGCGATTGGTATGCATATAGAATCCAATTAGACTTGTAGATTTCACCATCAAATTTCAGCCATCAAATACCATACCAAAATTCGCAAATTACCCCTGTTGTATTTACCAAGATTTCTGCATTCTGTATTCTGTCATTTTGGTTTTCCAAAGCTTCCTTTGTGTTGGGGGAGTTTTCTTTATCAGTGTTTTAGGGTTACTCTACTGTCAATATAGTCTCTTAATCTTGCTTCATCTGAGATATCCTGGCTTTTCCTTTATTTCCAACATTTTTTAAAATAGAATTATGGATTTCAGCACTTGAAAAATATTGTTCAAATTCTTCCTGCCTTGCAGCATTCTCTTATGAAAAATCCACCATAGTTTGAATTTTCAGTCTCCCTTTCCTCCACACCAGGTTTCTCTCTTATTGATTTGAGATTTTTCATTGTTATAGAACTTTCTTGTTTTCAGAAGTTAAATACAGATAATTAAGTAATTAATTGAACGTGAATCGGTGTTTTGCCCGTATGTATTTTGTGCACCATGTGCATGCCTGGTACCCATGAAGGTCAGAGGAGAGCATCAGATATCCCAGGACTGGAGTTACAGAAGGTTTGAGCTGCCATGTGGGTACTGGGAATTGAACCCAGATCCTCTGGAAGAGCAACCAGTGTCCTTAACCACTGAGCTATCTCTCTAGCCTCCTATGATATGTTTTAATGTAGATCTTTAAAAATTTATCTCTCTGGGATTTTCTAAGTTTCTTAAATGTGTAGGTATGCATCTTTGACAAAACTTGGGGAGTCTCCAGTTATCATTCATTTGAGGCTCTGCTCTTCTCTCCCTATTTTCTCTCTGTTTCAATAGACTGGTTTCTTTGTACTAGTAGTTACAGGTAGAAGTTCAGACTTAACAATTCCATTTGAGGATCTTCACTATAGTTGGATGCTAGCAGGGTGCTGCTGACACTTTCTCATGTGGGAGAGTTAGGAGTGACTCCTCAGTGCACTCTCTCTGGCCTCCACTGACACTATTTCTAAAGAGAAGTTTGTCCTTCTACTAGTTATTGATAATGAATGTCCTGACTCTCTACTGGTCCCCCCATGACAGGAAGGGTCTCTTAGTCACATGGCAATGGCAATCCCTACTTGGCTCCTCTGATCCCACCTCTATGTATGCATATCAGGTGGCAGCTCGAGTGTCTTATTATACCCTTTCAAAGGAAGTGCAGGGTCTTCACTTACTTTGGCTGGGATGGTTGACTGTGCTTTCCAGGGTGTGTAGCCATTACTGTAAGTTTTTACATTGTACTAGGCTCTTCCTTTTTCGACTCTTTCACTAAGAGAGTGGATTTCTTCTTTGAGGAGGTCCGTATCAGTTGTAGTTATGGATGTCTGCACTGTTTGAACACTTATCTAAGTTATAGGACAGCAGAAGTAAAACCAGAGAAGTCACCACACTGTACCCTAGGGTCCATTGTCACTGACTTCTTCTCTCTACCTCTGAGTGTCTTCTGTTTACTTCATATCTAGTTTCCAGGGATTTTGGTGGCACGTGTGATTTTATAAAAATGAAAATCACAAGCCATTTTTCTTTCTAATAGAATTTTTCATGAAGTTCAAATGTTGCCCTGTCTCATTGCAGCCTGTGAATAATTGTGATGTCAACTGAGCAAAACCTCAAATTTCCTGTCCTTGCCCTCACCCTTTTTCCTTTCCCCATAAGTAGATTCTTGTCATCGACAGGGGTGTTTGCAAGGATATTACCATTGTCACAGCTGCTGCAGGGTATCATGGGATGGTAGCACTGTCTACCTCAATTATGCTATGTCCAGATGAAAACATAATTATTAAGAATCTGAGGACTTATATACAGGAGAAATGAGAGCTTTCTGTTTAGCTTTGAATGACTCTTAATGATCTGGGTTATGAAGCAGTCCTAAACACATCCATATATTTTCACAAATACTCTATGCCTGTCATTTGCCTGTCTTACCTTTTCTTTTTTTAGTCTATATTATATGGCATTGTGTTTCATTGGCTGGTCAGGTTTCTGTTACTTTAACAAAATACTTGACACAATCAAGTTAAAAAGAGAAAATATGTATTTGGACTCAGTTTCTGCCTACTTAGTCAGTTGGTCCTATAGCTTCTGGGATAGCAATGAAGCATTACATCATGGCAGTAACACATGTCATGGCAGCTGGTAAGTGAAAACAGAAGGTTGGGTCAGGGTCCAAATATACCTTCAAGGATACACCCTTATTTAACCTGAAGACATCTAATTAGGCCCTACCTTGTAAAGGTTCCATCTCCTCCCAGAAGTTGATATTATATGACTCCCAAGTCTAGGCCTGCAGAGTCTTGCAGCATCCACTACTGTTCTCTTAGAATCTAGCTGCCATGAACACTGACTCAGCTAGCCTGCTGAATGTGATAAGATGTGCTTCAGGCAAAAATCTCAGCTGTCACACACAAGCGAGACTATCCTGGAATGGCCAGCTGTACGTCAGTCTGTCATATGAAAACATATACTTTAATGAACAGAACTAATATGCTATCTACAGTCAATGTAACAATCCATAGAAGAGAAAACTCACACATGGAGGGTTAGTATCAAAGTTGTAGATTGTTATTGAGGCTGGAGAGATGGTTCCATGCTTAAGTACTCTGACTGTTCTTCCAGAGGATCTGGGTTCATTCTTAGCACCCACATCCAGTTCTAAGATAGCCAAGACTTTCTAGCCAAACACAAAAATATTGGTGATTATTTATTATGAGGAATAAAGAACTAATGCACTCTCTTCCAGCTTGGCCAGTAGTTCCTGTGTTCTTTAAAGAAGTCACAAAGGATGACTATTAAATTTGTCCTATCATTTTATTTTCTAAGTGGAAAATTTTTGTCTTTAATACTGTAAACAACAAAGAACATGTACTGAAAATTAAGTAGACCAAGCGATATTAGATGTTTGATATTTGTGCTAATAAGGAAGTTAATTTATGTAATGCTTAAGTAGAGTCCTCTTATTTTCTCTCATGATGAAATAAAGGCATTGAATTCCTTGTCCTTAGTCATGTGGTGGATGAGACTGGTTTAGTAATGGGGCGAGATCCAACAGGGTGCTGGCAGAATTGATTTTATTCTTTCATGCAACTGTTCCTGCAAAACCTGCTCTGTCAGCTTGTTCCTCACTCTGAGTGAAATCTCAAGCGAGTTCAGTAGCTTTTCCAGCTACTTTAGGCAATAAGATGTCCTCTAGTCATTTACAAGGAATAAAAGGACATTTAAATCTACTACCC
Organism: Peromyscus maniculatus bairdii; assembly: GCF_049852395.1. Classification (NCBI taxonomy): domain Eukaryota; kingdom Metazoa; phylum Chordata; class Mammalia; order Rodentia; family Cricetidae; genus Peromyscus; species Peromyscus maniculatus. The sequence goes on from NC_134854.1 coordinate 49,226,783, forward strand.
AAACACTGGATTGTTATCTCCTTCCAAATTGCCTTTCTTCTGGAGTTCATACTCACCTCAGGCCTAGAGACCATTATGAGAAATACAAGTCACACTCAACATCTCTTCCTTTATTTACTGGCTGTTGTCTGACTTGGAGCAGCTGCTTTGGTTCCTTCTAAGTTAGACCTTGAGAAGGGAGAAGTACCGGATGGAACAGGTTTTATATTTGGTCTGATGTAAGAGCTCTCTGAAAGAGACTCAATGTCCTCAAGTTCTCTCTGTCTTGTGGGATGCTCTTGTGAGTTATTTGGAGTTACTTTCCCTGGAAATCTATAGATAAAGTCTTCTGAATTGGATTGTATTTTCTTGGCTTGCTCTTAATGATCCTGCCTTAATTTTTATTTAAGGATGTATGCCCAGACTTTTCCTGCCTCGTCTTTCTCCTGTCAGGAAGCTCTTCAGCATATTTATTTGAATATTGTGCATAGCCAACTCTTTTCTATAGGATGTACAGAAGACAAGAAGGACAGAAAATGTGTATCTATGAAAGTGTAACTTATATCTAATATGGTGTTTATGAAGCCACATTTCAGGGCGGGTATCCAGTACCATCTAAGTCGTTATGATTTTCAAGTAAAATCAGGTGATCCTTGCATTTCAAGTTTCTGGACCTTCTCATTGAACTTAAAGTGAGATGTAAGGATAATTTATCAAGGTGAGGAAAAGGAAAACCACAGAAGTCCATGTTCACTGATCTTTAACTTCCAGTGAATTCTTACTTTACATCTTACTGAGAAATGAGGCAAATCAAGATTGGACAGGCAAGGTTCACAAGCTCTCATCCTCTGCTGGGTAGGTGGTCTGACTTTTTTCATTGCTCTTGGAGACTCTGATACAACGTGAGCAAACACATGTGGGTGAAGATATCTGTCATCTGTTGTTTGCCTATAATATGTCAAGTAATGAACAAAGCACACATTACTCCAATCCTCGTGTCAATCATATTAAAGAAGGTGTGATTATTATTTAACAGATGAGGAAATTATAGTGGGAAAATGAAGAGAATTTCCCCAGATTTAATGAGTAATAGCACAGGTTGCCTGCATTTAAAATCCCCGCTCATTACATTAGATCCACTGAATATGTTTAGAGTATAAATGCATTATGTATGCACATTAATGAAGAATGAGAGTACCAAAACTGATGCAGATGTCCAGAAAAGGTTAGGTCACAGGGAAGATAGGGCCAGTAGAGACACTCCTGATTTGACCTGCGGTGAAGAACAGAAGGGGTAAAGAAAGAATGCCAAGGCAACCTCAAAATAATTCCTAAAAAGGGCTTAGGAGTTAGAAAGTCATAAATCAGGAGGCCCATTCTCTCTCTCTCTCTCTCTCTCTCTCTCTCTCTCTCTCTCTCTCTCTCTCTCTCTGTGTGTGTGTGTGTGTGTGTGTGTGTGTGTGAGAGAGAGAGAGAGAGAGAGAGAGAGAGAGAGAGAGAGAGAGAGAGAGAGAGAGAGAGAGATCTCAATACCAGGAAGTTGAAGGAAGCCTGGGGATAATGAGTTTAAGGCTAGACTGGCTACATATTTGAGACCTTTTCTCAAAAATATTAACACCTCTCCCTACCACTCCCCACCACCTCCCAAGTGTGGAGAGATCAAGGAAAAGGGAGAGTAAAGGTCGTCGTTTCTAGAGTTGGAAAATGACTGTGGTTTTCAGTTTCTTTAAAAATGTCCTTTAAATTTTCAGTCTTAGCTAAATAAACATAATATTACAACAAATGTGTCCCCATTTCTGGGCAACCTTCACCACCCATTTGCAGAGGTTATTCACTTGTTCAAGTCTAAACTTGCCTCTCATTAAACGCTAAATCTCATGCTTTCCTTCCCCCAGCCACTGGAAACCACTGTCTTCGTTTTGTTTGTGTGGATTTGTCTGTCTGTTGTGTAAGTAGAATCGTACAGTATTCATATATTTGTGGCTGGGTTCAATCACTTATAATATTTATTAATTTATTATGTTTTGTTTGGAAATGTAAAAATTCATCACTGTTTATTTAACCATTCCTTTGCCATGTGACAGTTAAGGGCTTATATTTTTAAACAACATAAGCAACAGTGGGTTTCCTAACCTTATAATGAAGTCTAAGATGCAGTCCTTGCCAATTCTCTGCCATCAGAAAAAAACATCTCTGGTTATGTGCCAACAGTCAGTAGCTAACAAATACTTCTGGGGAAAAGAATCTAACCTCAGAAATCAGACCAGGCACAAGTGTGATTTTTGATTCCCAATAGACTAAACATAGCTTCTAGTCTTCTATACAAACTCACCACTGCACTAATATTAGATGCCTCCTCTTTTGGCTAATTTACTTGCCACCCACACCAATGTCATTGCATTTCTATTTTATTTACTTTTTTTTTGAAACAGAGTCTTATTGTGTGGACCAGGATTCTTATTGTGTGGTCCAGTATGGTCTAGAACTTACCATTTAGTGCAGGCTAACCTCAAACTCATAATCCTCCTGCTTCAGCCTCCTAATTGCTGGGGATTATTGACATGTGCAACCATAACTGACTTCTAATTCCATTTACTGAAATCAATACTTTTTGCCAATCACTTAGTAGTTAACCTCAGCCTAGATTTCTAGTTAGTTCAGCCATTTCCTGTAAAGTGTCTCCATCCCTTGCAATCTTTGTTCAGGGCTCACTTGGAATGTTATCTACCCCTCTCTACATTAACACATTCTCTGTATTTGTGGTCCAGATATGAAATCCAAAACACAGCCAACAAAAGCAAAAATAAGCAAATGGGATAATATCAAGCTACAATGTTCCTGCATAGTCAAGAAAACAATCAACAAAGAAACAAACTATAGAATAAGCCAATACATCTCATACACAATTAAAACCCAAAACACATAGGGAACTCTCTTAAGAAGTAAATGGTAAGAAACCACATAACCCAATTAAAATGGGCACATAGTTAGAAAAGACATTTCTGAAAGTATGGCATACAAATAGCCACAAACTTTCAACATTCCTGATTGTCAGAAAAAAATGAAAATGAAAATTAATGACATACACCCCTCACCTATTACTATCAGGAAGATAAAGCATGAGGAACCTGAGTTGTATTCCCAGGGTCCTCAGAAAAACAAACAAACAACCACCACCACCATCAACACTCCAGATGTGGTGGCACATTCCTATCATACCAGCATTGGAGAGGCAGAGACAGGCAGATTCCTGTGGCTCACCGACTAGCTAGTCTTGTCTGTAAAGTAAGATCCAGGATAGTGAGAGACTTTGTCTCAAGACAAAGTATGGGGAATGGTTAACCAAAACCAAGGATATATGAGGAAGCCACATTGAAATCTACCACCTTATAAGCTAATTTAAAAAAAAAATCGCAATTATCAACAAGTTTGAGCAGAGGTACCATATGTGGGTGGATAATGTTGATTCCAGAGGTTGTATGTTATTAAAGATTCCAAGGCCATATACAGGATATGTTCCTAGGAGTTGTTGCCCTGGAAGGTCCTAGAGGTTCCCTGAACTATGTAAGTTATAACCACTGCTTGATTGCCCACAATAAATGGATGATAAGACCTTTTTGCTAATTGGAGAATGCAGATAAGCCATGCTGGAACTGACCTGGAGTCTTCCTACTTGTGCCTAGTTTTTAGTAGTGATGAAAGACACTGTGCAAACAGCTTGGAAAGAAAAGGCAATGGTGGTCTTCCTAAGCTTTGGACCTTTGCTTACAATTGCAATAATGGCATGATAAATTTCTGATTAGATCTAATTTGACTGGGGACCTGGTCAAATGGCCGTTGCTGTAGAAGTCACAAGCACTAAGCATGAACTTATTACTTCTATTTTGCTAAAAGGGCATATTCTAAAATAGCCTCCTAAATATATCTATATCCATAGACTTGCTGCCCTCAGCCTTGAACAAGGAAATTTCTCTTTGCACTGTAAACCAGTTAATGCACTGAGTAATGGCTAGTCAAGATACTGAAAACAAGTGACTGCTGCACACTCAGCCTTAAACAGGGCCATCATATCCCTGCCTCCAAGGCTCAGGGAACATCCTGAAAGAATGCAAGATACTGATGATAGGGAGAGGATTTTGAAATATTGTCTTATAGCTATGACAAAGTTGTGACACTTATGAACTCACATAAGTTACAGTTAACTGCTTGCCTTCACAAGGTCTGAAATCCCATAAACATTCAGTTATTGTTGGGGGATCAGTCCATGGGTCCAGCCCCACCCAGAGGAGCTATTAACAGTCTGTAGTTGCTGTGAGGAGAATGCATTGACCTCAGTGATACAATTACTGGTGAGGCCCTTATGTTCCAGTAGATAGCTCCACACCCATGGCCACAGGGATGGCCCCGGTTAAACCCAATGGACCACAAAACAAACACAAGGCAAAAAGACGCAAAAGTGGGATAGGGGCTTGGTTGGAAGAGAAAGAGTTGGTGGAGGTGGGAGGGAGATTCAAAAGGATGGGCGGGTAACCTTGACTAAAACGTGGTACCTACAAGTATGAAATTGACAAATGATACATTGCTTTAAAGAAAGAGAGAGCGACCAAGCCAAATCTGGAAAAATTCCCAAGCCAAAAATCCAAATCCAAGGTATTGGATTCTGAGTACTGACATCTGGCACTGACCTTCTGGCATCCATATGCACCTATAAACATGTACATGTATGCTGATTAGCACACACACACACACAAAAAAAAAACGCAGATACAGAAAATGATGAAAGATAAAATGTTAGTGAGAATGCACAGAAACACTTGTACACTGTTGGTGAAAATGTAAATCAGTACAACAATTATGAAAAACATTTTGCAGTGGTTCTCAACTTTCCTAATGCTGTGGCCCTTTAATACAGTTCCTCATGTTGTGCTGACCCTCAACCATAAAATTATTTTGTTGGTACTTCATAACTGTAATTTTGCTACTGTAATGAATTGTAATGCAAATATCTGATATGCAGGGTATCTGATAGGCGACTCCCAAAGGGTTTGTGACCCATATGTTGAGAACTGCTGGTTTAGAGGATCCTCAAAACCCCAGAAAACAGAGCTTTTAAATGATAGAGCAATTCATGGGTATGTACATAGGAACCTAAACCAGTAAGTATGTCAAAGAGATATCTGCACCCCATGTCTGCAGTGTAAGTCTCAATAGTCAGGATATTGCATAAATCCAATACTGGATATAGAAAATGTGTTTATTTCCAAAGAAATACTATTAGCTTTGAAAAAGAAAGAAGCCCTGTCCTTTGGGAAAATATGGACGAACTCGGAGAATATTGTGCTAAGTAAAATAACCGAGACAGACAATGACAAAGTGCCTGTGATTGGGAGACACTAAAGTCACAAAAAGAAGAGAATTCGATGGTGACTGCCAGAGAATGGAATAGAAAACGGGGAACTGGGGAGATACTTTTCTAAGGACATACAGTTTTAGATTAGAGGAATAAGGTCAAGTGTGTGTTCTAGTGTGTGACATAGTGACTACAGTTAATACAATGAATTACAACCTTGAAAATTGCCAAGTGGGCAGATTTGGGGCATGTTCACCATAAAACACGATGAAGGCATGAGGTACTATATATGTCAATCTGTCTGATCCAACTATTTCCCAATGTACAGATACTTCTAAACATTTTATTCACAATAAATGATTACAATTTGTATTGGTTGCCAACTCCCAAAGCTCATCAGAGAAGGTTCTTTTTTCAGTTTATGGTGATTAACACAGAGACTCACAACTGGTTAATATGCAGAGAGTTAGAAACTGTGGAATTCTCAGCCCTAGATGGGACATCTATATCACACCTCATTTCCTCAGGACACAGGGATGATTGCAGAAGAGGAGGTTGAAACGCAGTAAGAGTCAGAGGCAGTGGAGGAGGACAGGGAAACAACATTTTCAGACAAAAGACAGAAACTGCACATATGAATTCACAGTGGTTGTAACAGCATGGATAAGACCTGTGAATGCTCAAACCAGATAAAATCCCAGCATGGAGTGGGGAGGTGAGCACAAGATCTCATCCTTAACTGAGGAGGTACTGACAACTAATTAATAGCTGTTGGAACAGGAAGGTTGGTTTTCTTTAAGGCTGTGACCCTTGCTAAGACATACAAGTTCCATGGATTCCCACATACCTAAATACATATAGGAAGCACTAAAGAAACTCAATGGGTTTAAAAGCTTTTTAGATGAGGACAAAGTTGGGTGGGCATGGAATTGGAGTGTAGATCAAATTAAGCTGGGAATAATATCCTATCCCTGTAATCTCAGCAAACAAAAGGCCGTGACAGCTATATTGAGAGCTAAAGGCTAGGCTGGAATGCATAGCAAGATCTTGCCTCAGAAATTCATTAATTCATTAAAACTATAAAGAAAGTAATAGACTTGTGATAATGAAGGTGAGTACAGGATTTTATCTTGGTCTTCCAGAAGTGAAGGATCTAAGTGCATGCAAACCAAACTGTGTAACAGAACTCAGTCTGAGTTCGTGTTTCATATTAGTGAGTAATGAACATATAAAAGAGGGGGGGCAAAAGCAAGTGTCAGAATCAGTTCCAGAACAAAGGTCAATATTAAAATGTAGCTGGGGAGATGACTTGTGGATAGAGTACTTGCTATTCATACATGAGGTCTGGAGTTTGGGGTTGCAGAAAACAGATCAAAAAGATTGATGTGGTACACATGACTGTAATCGCAGCATGCCCACAGTGAAATTGGAAGTGGAGACAGGAGAATCCCTCGAACTGTGTGGACCAGCTAGTCTGGAGTACGATGCAGTGAACAACAAGGGACCCTGTCTCAAACAAGGTGGAGGGTGAAGACCAATACACAAGAATGTCCTCTGACCTCTGCACACATGCTATGGCACACACATGCTCACACTCACATGCACAGTCATGTACACACATATATACACACATTACTCACACATCATATGCACATGTCATATGTTTAAATTTTTAAAATAAAAAAATATAAGAGTCTTAGAAAAATTATTCTGTGTAAGAGCTAACAGCATGAGTGGGTCAAACAGTTTAAAGATTTAGAGATGAGGGCCTGCATGCTATCATGCATTCTGAAGTGTACTTCAGGTCTAGAGCACATGAAAGAGGCTCCCCATTCATCAGATAGTGCATCTCTCAACGTTTCCCTCATAAAAGGGTGATCCTGTCTGCTTCTTAGCATTTCACTTCTTTGTAGATTTGATGGTTTTCTATAAGAATCAATTATTATGATGATGTCAAACGTGATGATTAAATTCCCTTATCCTCGTTAGAGAGTTTCTGAGACCTTCAATAAAATGAGTATCATGGTACAGATTCATTAATTGTCAAATATCCTTTTGCCTTGCCCTCTTCCTATGGGCAAAGTACAATTCTGGCCTATTGACTTTGCATTTGGCCAGTGGAGTGTTAGCAGACATGGTGAACCATTAGCTGTAAAAGTCTTACATGCTTGATCTGTAGTCTTTACTATGGTGAGTTTTTATGGGAAGACATGACCTGCTAAGTGTCAGCCCTGTACCTCAGAAGCTTAGCCTAGAAAAGCACATGTGAGATAAACCTGTGTGAGCTGGTGCTCTGGATTTAAACCCCTCTGAATACAGCCACTAGCACAGAACACAGCAGGGCTCAGAAGAGCATGAGTTAGCACACAAGGCTTTGAACATGTGAGGGGATGCTTGCTTTGTACCATTGAACTGGGGTAGTTATTTCAAATCATTATCACGGTAAGGGCTAAGACAGGGTGTTTAGCAGTCTTGTGCGAACTCTTGTTGAGGAAGCATAAGCTGAATTGACACGTTATTAGAGCTTCCTGTATCCAGCGTACTGTTTTAGCTACTGGATTGGAAAGAAAGAATGGCAGCATGGATGCAATAACAGAACAGGACAAGGATCTGCCTTCTGAGATGTGCCTCTGTATCTCTGGACAGCAGATCTTCCACTTTTGAGTAGTGCCTTTAATAAGGTTTTAGCATATCAAAGAACAAACTCCCCCTACCACTCACCACCCCTCTGTGTGTGTGTGTGTGTGTGCACATAGTCTTCAGAAAGTAAAACTGAATGTTCAAGAGTATGTTATGTACTACATATTTATGCATATACGTATATCTAAACATATACCTATGTATACACATACACACATATGCATATATGCATATATGTATACATACACATACATACACACATATATATGGGGTGACAGAGACTCAATAGAGTAAGCTGGCCCTGAACTCATAATTTTCCTGTCTTCATCACCCGAGTGCTGGACTAAAGGCACACATGTACTAGCAAATCTGGCTTACTATATTTTAAATTTGTTTACTCATTGAATTAAATAGGGATGCTTAAATGCAATATTTCTCCAATAATATATCTAAGAGAGAAAAATGCACATGAAAATTAAAATATTAAAATAACAGTATACTGTTTTAATGGTGAAATGATTTCACAAAACACTTTCTGCCCATCCGGAGCTACATAAGTGAGACCCTGTCTCAAAGCACGCGTGTGCATGCGCGCGCGCGCGCACGCACACACACACACACACACACACACACACACACACACACACATTAAGATACTCAAGTTGCCTTCCTGGGTTTTAAATTTCACCTTCTGAATACAGTGCCTTTGTTGCTGACCCATAATCAGCTGTAGTTTGTAGAACTTAGGGCTTCAAAAGTGAAGGACATTTATGTACATGCCATGGTACTCAGATATACACACCAGTGGCGATTTTGAGATCATCTGATTACATTGACAACTGAGAAGCTACTCATGAAGGTGAATTATACCCAATTCTGAATGGACCAGTGTAATCAGTGCTGACACATCAAGCAGTGCTGAGGACTTTGACGAGAAGACAAGGAGACCCAGGTCCCTGCATACAGGTTTAGGACTTTATAATCACTCCTTCAATGGAGGATGTATTTAAGAACTAGAGATCACAATTGAGATTAAAAGACAAAAGATAACTTTTTGCACTAGTATAAAGATCTGAGTTACAGTCCCCAGCACACATGAAAAAAACAGAGTACAGTGGCGTGGGTCTATAATCTGAGCTCAGGAGAAGCAATGATAGGAAGCTCCACAGAGCTCAATGGCCAGCTAGCGTTGTTAACTGGTAAACTCCAGACTCAGTCTCAAAGTCAAGGGGAGTCCAGGAGAGAAAGACACATACTATTGACCTATGGCCTCAACACATTTGCACACATGTGCAAAATATATGCATATATGAACATTCACATCTACTATACACATAAATAAATATAAAAACAGAAGAATTTGAAGAATGCGGCTGTGGCTGTAGATTAGTATTGGAGAACTTGCCTAGCATATTGTATGCCCTGGGTTAGACCACGAGCATGGAAAACAAAGTTTTGGAGAATATCAGATCGCCACTCCAACCCTCAATTAATGCATAATAATTCAAGGCAATAAAGGACAGTTTAAAAATGAAAAGCAACTAAATTTTGACTTTAAAAAAATTCACTAAAACAAATTTAATGCCAGAGAGGCTCAATTGTTAAGGCTTTGGTTCGTTCCCAGTCCTGATTAATTGTTAATTTCATAACAATGTACAAGCTTACCATACTGCCGTGTACCCCCACTTTCATCTGAAAAATGGAGCTATCAATAACTCTTATCTCCTCCCATAGAATTGCTATGAACACTGATAGGAAGAATATGTATGGTTGGATTATTTCACACATACTCCACTCACAGATGTGGTCTGTGGACGGCAGACACTATTGCCATCATGATTGATCCTTTCTGATGATTGGCATCAGGAAAAAGATCTTGGCATTAGAATCAATGATAGAGAGGAATTAGAGCAGCTGGGCTGCGGTTCCCGCAGAGAGAAACATGGCTGCTACATGAGGTGTACTCTGTTCTCTCTCATTGCCCAGCTCCATGAGTAGGCTGCTCTGCACATGTGTTGGGCATGGCTGTGGTGGTGATGAGTCACCCAGAGCAGGACACAACAGATAAGGAGGCCTCGCTCCTGAGGCAGCTTCAGGAACAGTGACACCGTCGGGAGCATCTTGGTAGGGAGGGGTGAAACCACTTCCCATCGTCATAGCTACCAAACCATCATGATTACTGGACTCAGTTGCACCAACAAGGAGAGAAGCTAAGTTCAGGCTGGGGAGGCTGTCCACAGGGCTGGTGTCACACAGCACACTGCTTCTTCAAGTCACTCTCGTGTGTCAGCATGATGCTGCAGCGGAGGGACACCAGCTGACACTCATCTAATCTGAACTGTCTCTGTGAATCATTTTCCTAGAGAATTGTCAACTAAAGACATTGGCTGGGAGCAAAAAGGGAGAAAGTGAATATAGTGAGAATATGAGTGCTCATGGATAGAGAGCGTCAGTCTTCCCGAGAAAGGAACACACCTTTGGTGTGCAGCAGAGCAGGAATAGACCCTTTTACATTTGTGAATGTGTGTGTGTGTGTGTGTGCATGTGTGTGTGTGCATATGTGCATGTGTGCCACCATGTGAGCGCAGGTGCCTGTGGAGGCTACAAGGAAGTGTCAGATTCCCTGGTGCTGTAGTTATCAGGAGTTGTGAGCCATGTGGGTGCTGGGAACTGAAGTCAGGGGCTCTGAAAGTACGTTCTAACCAGTGAGCTATTTCTTCACCCAACAGAGGACAACCTTTGGGAGTCACTTCTCTCCTTCTGCCATGGATTCTGGGCATTAAATTCAGATTGTCAGGTTTGCACACATGAGCTTTACCTACTGAGCCATCCTGCTGGGCCCCAGGCTCTTTTGACATCCTCAAGTAACAATTTTCCTGTAGCCTGATCCTCATTCCCACCCTTAACCAAAATTCCACTTCCATTCCTGACCTCACCATTCTCCTAGCCATCCAAGACCACACTGAAGTCTGTCTGTGACCTTTTTACAACCTCCTTACCCTGACATCAGATTCCATGACCATATTCCTACACAGGAATGGTTTCTGTGTGTTCCTTCCATTTGCCATCAGCCTGGGCCAGACCTTACTTCATCACAGCATACTGCCAGCATGGCCACTGTCCTCTGTGTTTCTTATTCAGTCCATCCAAATCTTCAGCACCACATCGTACTTTCCCAAACATTATTTTATTTTGTCACATCTTTCCCAATGGACTCATTGTTCCTAATATCTTGCTTTCTATTGCATGAAGTCTGGACCTTTCTTCATGACTTCCTTGGTACTACATCATGGCTCAAACGTCACACTAGCTTTGCTTTGCTTGTCAAATTGCACAGCCACCCTGCTGCCTCCATGTCACTCCCAATGACTCCAAACTGAAGACCCAAGTAGGAAGTTTTCCTTTCATGCCGTTATCTTGGCCGTCCTAATACATCACATTTTACCTACGAAGAGGATACAGGGAACAGACACATGCTTGAGTTGCTGAGACTGCTGATGAGGTCCCAGGGTGATGTGGGAAGGAGGGTTTGGGCTCGACATTCCATCCATTCCTACTACACATTTATGAGACATCTTGAGAGATTATGAAGGAAAAGGAATACCGTATCTGCCACAAAATATTTTCAACCAATAAGGAGATGAAGAGACAAATCTTTGCCATAATACAGTGCAGAGTAAAGAAAGAGACTCAAAAGGGCTTCATTCTTTTATAGCAAGTATGGAACCCCGGGAGGCAGGCATGAGAAACCTTCATTTTCCAGATGATAAAACTTGCTTACCTTCCTGAGAGTGCAAGAGGCTAGTTTATTGTTACAGAGCTAATAATTAGCAGATTGGGGTCTGCTAGCTGGGTGATCTTTTTAATGTGTGGCTCTGACTACAGCCAGCAGGGCCATGGCTCACACGGAAAAGCAGTGAAGCATGCTTGGGAACAGTGGTGAACAGGTTTGGGGCTGGGAGGCCTCCCTGGCAAGTGGCATTTGCCTCGGGAATGAAAGACTCCTGGAGATTTCAATCAGGAAAGAAAGCAGAGGAGGAAAGGATACTCTGGAAATAAAGAGACAGGGTGAACAAAGTTACAGACCCCAACACAAGGAGCAGGCCAAGTGCAAGATTGCTTGCTGAGTGGAGATGCCTCCCTCTTCCCCCCCTGAAAAGCGGAGATAAAGGAGGAGGTGAGGCCTGAGTGTTCCCTTTCTGATAAGCAGGCTCCACCCAGAGGCCAACAGTACACATTTGGGGACAGAGGGATAGAGTGGAAGGGGTGCCCCTTCTCCAGGGCCGCAGGGACTGGAGTGGGGGCTAAAGGGATGCCATTTCCAGTAAGCTGGCTTTAGATACAGCACCTGGAGCAGACCCAGGGAGGATTCTGGGAGCCAGAGAGAAGCAGAGACAGATGGCAAGTGTCCTGGAGAAACGTCCAGCTTCTGGAGCCAGAGCCTAGGGCGGGGGTTAGGGTGGCTTTGTGCAAATATCCTGTCCCCTCACCACACACTGGAGAGGAGGGAATATGAAGCTTTCAGAATAGAAAAAGGGAAAGGCAAGGCAGGTGGTGAGGGCAAGGAGGTGGGGAAGCTGAACAGGCAGGGAAGAGGTTTGTTCTGGGGACTTGAGATGAAAATGCGGGGAGGGGAGTTGTCAGTGTGACTTGACAAGCCTGTCTTTGACATGTCCTTCTTTTCCAAACCAGCTTCTCTCTCCCCCTCGCTCCTCCACCCACGTCAGGAGGAGAAGGACAGAAGTGTGGAAGGGCCCATGGAACAGAGCCAGGACAGTAGAATGGGACCTCCCTGGAGCCAGGAGGTAAGTGGCCTCTGCTATGACACTGGGGTCATCTCTTCTATCTCTAAAGTCCTACAAACCCTGTTTGATTCCTTTTTGCACAGAATTGCTGTCTCGTGTATTAGAGGTCTAAAGAAAGCTGGATCTTAGAGAGAATAAGCGGAATTACCCCTGTACAAAGGGACACTAACACTAACCCCCGTGCCCAGTTCTCATCATCTTATCATCTCTGTCCCTCCCAAACTTGTTTGTCTTGTTTGTTTCCCCCACTAGGGTTCTCCAGAAGAAGGGCTTCCCACTGAATGGAGCAGACAGTGGACAAGAGGCAGACGGGTGTTGATAGCGATCCTGCTCGGTGGCCTGGTCCTCGGTTCCTCTGTGCTCTGGGTGTACATCTTCCGGAATTGTGGTCCTCGTAAGGAAGATTCTGAAACACCCGTGACCTAGGCAGCCCTCCCTCATATGCTCTGGTCCTGACCCCCGAGACTCCTGCCCCATGACTTCCTTGCCCCTCCCTACTCTCATGGTTCCTGAGAATCTAGATGCTTTCACCCTGAATCCCACCACAGCCGGCAGGCCACCGGGCAGACAATTTCCTTTTTAACTCAGCCCCTCCTTTCTTCCTCACTAGAAGTCCTTTGCCAGCCCCTTGGGGGAGCCCTTGTTCAGTTTGCTCTTCGTTTCTAGCTCTGAGCTTTTGTTTCACAGGCCATTGTGAGACGCCAGTGTGTTTGGACCTCCTGGCCCGTTACCTGGCCTCTGGAAACAGCAGTGTAGACCCCTGCACTGACTTCTTCCGCTTTGTCTGTGAAAAGGGCAATGGGACCAGTGACTCTTTTCAGACTCTTTCAGAAGAGAACAAGAGCCAGCTGTGGAGACTATTGGGTGAGGACACAGGATGGCAGACTCTCTGGGCAAGCAGACAACTGAGTCCCAAGTGATCTTGATAGCTCTAAATTCTGCAAAACCTCCGGCTTGCTCCTCCACTTCCACCCAACATTCTCCTTTACTCCCATCCTGCTTATTCTCCATCTTTTTGTTTCTTCCATCTCTTTTCTTTCTTGTTTCCCTTTCTGAATTTCCTTTATGGTCCCCATTTTTCATCTTCACTCCATCTCCCTGCTCTAATCCTGTGGTCAAGCTGAGCTGTTAAAAACTGGGAGTTCCCCTCACTTACCTAAGCTTGATCCTCTCCTCTATCACTGTGGGCAAGTTTCCTGAACATTCCTATAAAGTTCCCATCTCCTGCTTGTCCCTGTACCAGTATCTCCTCATTCAATGTCCTCATGTTTCCTTTCTAGAGACCCCAGGGTCTTGGCACCTAGGATCTGGGGAGGAGAAAGCCTTCCAATTTTATAACTCCTGTATGGACACAGATGCCATTGAAGCTGAAGGAGTAGGTCCCCTCCAACAAATTATTGAAGAGGTGAGAAAAACTGGAGTGTCACTGTTTCTGAGTAATTCACATGACCAGTGAGTGCTTGAGGGCTTGCCATGATTTTCTAGAGTGCAGGTCTCTTTCTTAGGGATTCCAGGTTCTAGGAGGAAGACGGAACTGGAAATACTCCCTGAAGAATTGAGACTTAGAGTGAAGGTAGAGAAAGAAGTGGAAGCCTAGAGGGAACAAAGGGCTCGGAAACCCAGAGCAGGTGGCTGCGAGGAAAGGAAAGATGAGCACATCTTTGGGGCTAGCTCTCAGGGGTGCCTAAATTCAGTTCTGTCTCTCTTCTTCCAAGCTTGGAGGCTGGCACATCTCAGGCAACTGGACTTCCTTAGACTTTAACCGAACTCTGAGGCTTCTGATGAGTCAGTACGGCCACTTCCCATTCTTCAGGGCCCATCTGCAACCTCATCCGAGCCCTCCACACACACCAGTTATCCAGGTGAGGGATAAACTGGCAACACCACAGTTGCGCCTGAGCCTGTCTCTACCTCCAGGCTATCATTGCTTCGAAAAGAGATCTCAGGCTGGGAGATAAGACATATGTGCCAAGGAGGGAACAGCCCTATCTTAGGGGAAAATTAGTACTACACGGATCAGGTGAGACTAGGTGAGACTGGGGAAGGGTGTTGCAGGGCCAGCTCTGAGCAGAGTGGAGTACTTTCAGACTTCTTTATTGTAAATAAGAATTTCTGCGGGACCTCTCCATTAGTTCTTCAGAACTGCCTTTCTCTTGTTTACTCTTTATTTTCCCCCAAGGCACCTTTCTAAACTTAAGAGCTAAGAGTTTGTCATTTTAATAGATCACCCAGTCATCAAGATACGGCCCCTAATCTTCAGCAAAGCATTGCAAGTTTGTGATCTGACCCCTGCGCTTATCTTCTGTTGCATTCCGTCTCCCCCTTATACTCTACGCTCTGCTGACTCACACGTAATGCCAAAAATATTCCTCTTCTCTTTGCATATGCTGCTTTCTTGCCTGTAACAATGCTAGAAGACTCCTACATGTTTCAGATGTTAGCTTTAAGAGCCTCTTCTTTCAGTAAGTCTTCCCAACTCACTAGTTGGGTAAAGTCCCTCTGTCACCCGTTAAATGCTCTTAGCATTGACTACTCTGAACGAGTGTGGCCTCAACAGACTAGAGTTCTTCTCAGCAACTAGTGGCCATACTAGGTGTTTGTTGAGTTTGTAAATAAATAAATAACGGAGCTATCACTGCTGTGGTAAACACTGGAGTGGTCTATATTTGTCACTGAACCCCACAGCTTTGTACAAGGTGATTATTCAAGAATTCATGACAATTGTTATAAGGTATTCCAAGATTCTGCTTTAACATGTGGATTTGTGCATCTAGCTGTTATGGTTTGGTGGGATTAGTTAAGATCTGAAGTGGTTAAGGACAGATTTAGAGAGGAGGATGTGAACAGAGTCTTGGGGTATGGCTAATTATTCAAGGGAAGAATGAAACTAAAAGACACCATCAAAGTGTTACAGGAAACTTCTGAGCTAAAGGAAGTATTTGGGGTGGCGGGGCTTCTGCACAAGGTCAATGAGAGACTGGCCTGGAGATTGGGTGTGAATGAAAATATGAGACTGGGCCAGAAATTATTGTTGGCCCAGTTAAGAAGAATGAATAACTATTAGCATATGGTAAAAAGAGGAGCTTCTGAATTCTTTCAGATATCACCATGGATTTGTGTAGAGCTCAAGAATAATCAGCTTTGGAGGCAACCTGAAGAAGCTGAGGATTCTAACTTAACATATTTGAGTTTGGTGAATAACAGCAAAAACGAAAAATAAGAGCTGAGCATGAGAACATGGTCAGTTTCAACACATTGTTAATGGTCCCAGAGATTTTCCAAGGTTGAAAATAAAAGGAGGAGATGCAGGAAATACTGAGTCATGAAATCAGTTCCAGTGTGGATAGTCTCTTGACTAAGCTTAGGTAGAAGGAATAAACTGCAGAGGAGCCCATGGGATGCTTAAGCAGGAGGAATGGGAAAGTGCAAGGGATCATGGAGGTAGAAGATGGACCACCATGTTTGGGATCAGAAGGCAAAAGGGAGGAACTACAGAAAGGAACTATGAATTTGAGAGATTCTCTCACACACAGAGTAGGGAACTGGAAGACACCATTGAAAACTTGCAGCTAGTCACAAAAATTTTTCTAAGACTAGACAGAGATTGTAGTTGGAGTTCAGGAGGACAGTAAAGAAATTGTAACAATGGGCAAAGATGCTTTTTCCTCTCTAAACTTTAGACATAAAATGCAATAAAGGGGTAAACTAAAAGATTATTTTCAAGATGGAGGAAAAGTGTGGAGGTCAGAGTGGGAGTGGGACATAGAAATTAGAAGAGAGGAAGGAGTGCATGAACACAATTAGTTTGTGAATCAAAGAACATTGGGGCCTGGGCACTTGACTGGAGTGCAAAGTTGAACAGATCACCTACATATAGTATCAATATAAATCTGAATACTTTTAAAATATAAATTAATGCAAAATCTATGTGAACAAACCATCAAATTTTCAATTCTAAAAATAATTTCTTTCAAAATTGATCAAAACTATTATGGTTCTTCGAAAAACAATTCTACTTTACAAATAGAATAAAATAGTGTGTGGAATCCGGTGATAAGCAAGTACTGTAGAACCATGCTTCAAGCTCCTAACATTGGAGAATTTATCTTTAAAAATTCATTATAAGCAAAGTTATGATGTTTTATTCATGATGGATTTCCTGCATTAATTTTGTTTTAAAAGCATGTATTAAAATGTGCATCTTGTTACTGAATGTGAGTACTTCTTAATTAGTGCACCTGACATGGGTGTCTCATATCCTTGACTCTAGATCTACACTGGCACAAAGAGTAGCTTCCTGCAAACAAATCTGTGTGTTCCTCAGTTGCTGAGAAGCTCAATGTTTGCATGCATAGACTTTCCCCATGGTCCCCGTCTTTCTTTGTATAGTCTTTCCTCTCTCTCATTTCTTTATTCCCATTTCCCCATCTTCCACGGTTCCTCCCCTGCCTTCCCACGCCTTCCCTCTCCATCCCCTATGCTCCTACTTCTCTCCAGTCTCTCTTGTGTCCAGATAGACCAGCCGGAGTTTGACATTCTTCTCCAGAAAGAGCAGGAACAGAAAATCTATGCGCAGGTAAGATTCCACACAACACACCCGCTCTGCCCCCAGGCAAAAGGCTGCTTCTGGCTTCTGAGACGAAGTTTGCCTTGTCTTCTAGATCCTGCGGGAACAGCTGACTTACCTGAATCGCCTGGGAACTTTGCTGGGAGGAGATGCCCAGAAAGTGCAACAGCATGCTGCCTGGTTCATCTCCTTTACTTCACGCCTCTTCCAGTTTCTGAGGCCGCTAGAGCAGCAGCAGGCCCAAGACAAGCTCTTCCAAGTGGTCACTATCGGTGAACTGCAGGTGCCTAGAACTGAGGGCCTGAGGACTTGGTGCTTGATGGTCTCTCAAAACCTTTCTCTGTTTTATCTTCTTCCTCCTTGTACCCTTAATTTCTTTACTTAAAAAAAATACGCGTGTTTATTTATTTATTATGTGGAGTGCTGGGCATGAATATGCCAAGGTGTGAATATGGAAACCAGATAACCATTTTCAAGAGGTGGATTCTTGCCTTTCCATCCTATGGGCTGGAGAGACTGAACTCAAGTGGTCAGGCTCGGTGACAAGTGCCATTGACCACTGAACCCTCTTCCTGGCCCTTTACTTCCTTTCATTTCCGTTCTTCCATAGCTCCAGTTACGGGGGAAATCCTCCAATCCTTGCCCTAGCACAGCCCCTCCCTCCCCATCCTGTGCCTTTTCTTGTCCTTTCCTTCTTTTCAACCTTGTATCCTTTCTCTAAGGAAATGGCCCCTGCCATCGACTGGCTGTCCTGCTTACAAGCCATATTCACACCGATGTCTTTGAGTCCCGCCCAGACCCTTGTCGTCCGTGACCTAGACTACTTGAGAAACATGTCACAACTGGTAGAAGAGGAGCTGCTGGCAAACAGGTTCGCCCAGGTGGAGCTGGACAGATATTGGGCATGGAAGGAGAGTGAGGACACATAGGTATCAGGGACACCCTGCGTGAGAGGCACCCACCATGTAGGGGGACACAGAAGGGTAGAGTGGGTGGTAGAAAAGTAAACATAAAAACCAAGAATTATGTAAGGCTTTGAGGTGTGAGGACCACATGACACATGAAATGAAGGATGTAGGGGTAAAGAAGATGAGGTCCTGCCAGGAACGTAACATCCACCTTTAAGGAACTCCTGCACTATAGGTAATGCCTGAAAGCCCGACTTTGAAAGGCACAAACCCAAGCCCTTCTGTATAGCATCTCAGGGGTGATATTGTCTAGAAACCCTCTATAGGGGAGGCAAAGCAGCAATCATGTGGCTTCTGCAGTTTTATAAGTGTGCCTGAAAAGAGAGCTGCCAGCAGGACCAAGGCAAGCCACACCCCACCTTTGCTGTACTTAGCCATCTGTCCTCAAATGAGCTGAGGTTTCCTGGTTGTGGAAATAGATGAATCAAGTCCTTCTCTCCTTGTAACTTCAGAAGGCAACTTCTGAACTTGTTTCCTCTGCCACCCCCAAAGCCAAATCAAGAAAGACTGTTTCTTGGTGTTTGGGTATATATGGCAGTTGGTCTTTGTAAATATAGAGGACAGGGCTGCATACAGGTATACCAAGGTGATTTACTGAAGGGATTCTTCATTGGGGCATGTTGAGAAGCTTTGGTTTTAGGTTGAAAATTTTTTCTCCACAGGGACCTGATACAGAGCTACATGATCTTGGGGCTGGTAGATACCCTTTCCCCAGCCCTGGACAGTAAATTCAGGGAAGCACGCAGAGAACTGAGACAGAAACTATGGGAACTGAAAGAGCGACCACCCCTGGTAAGGAGAGAAGGTGATGTACTTTCTATATTGGGGGAAATATTGATATATTTCCAGAGATAAAAAGGCACAGGGAGAGAATTCCTACCATGTGGAATTAGGCAGGATTGGAAGACAGAGTGTACCTTTAGAATCAAGATACCACCTGGTTACTTCTGTGGCATTTAGCTGAACATTAGAATTTCAATATAAAAGTGAAATAAAGAAGGACCATTCCTTTGCCATAACTCTTGAACAATGTGCTGTCTTCCTGAACCTCTGAACTCAATGGTTTGAAGACCTGGACCTAAAGTTTAAGATTTATTGTGGTGAATGATATTTGGCACACAGTAGCCATCTAGAAGACTCCATGTTTGGTTTCTAAGTGTGTATCAAAGAGTTCATCTCTGATCCAATGAGATTTTATTTTATTTTATTTTATTTTTGGTTACAAATGAACTTGGTTGGTCAGATCCTCCCATATCTGAGGAGAAAGGTGTCTAAGAAGTGTGTAGAACCAATCAACCAGTTAGATATGTTATCTGAGATGCACAGATCTGCCCTCAGAGAGCTCCTTGACATCCTATGTCAGATCATTTCAAGTGTAAGTGGAGATGTCTAGAGCACTGGATACATCCTTATCTCAGTGAAGGTCTCAGTTTACAGTCTTGAGGGAAACTAACTTTTTTTCTTGTTAATTTGTGAGCCGTTTCTCTACCTCAAAAAAGTCCTTCAAAATATTTGCTGAATTCTGGGGAGATGGCTCAGTAGCTAAAATGCTTGCCACTCAAGGGTGAGGATGTGAGTTTGAATACCCAGTTTGATGTAAATTGCAGTGGTGGTGTCTATAATCCCAGTGTTTCTGTGGCAAGATGGGATGGAGACAGGAGAACTCCTGGACATTCAGGGTCTGGTAGCCTGGTGTATATAATGGCAAAACAAGGAAACCCAGTCTCAAACAAAGTGGAAAGTTCGGGATTGGCACCTGAGGTTGTCTTCTGAACTCTACTCATGCACCATGGCAATTAATGTGTATTCTCTCTCTCTCTCTCCTCTCTCTCTCTCTCTCTCTCTCTCTCTCTCTCTCTCTCTCTCTCTCTCTCTCTCTCTTCTTAAAATTTTAAAGGTAAAATGTTCTCATAGAGACTGAAATGTAGCTGTTGATTGTTTATGGTTTATGAAAGCCTAGATAATTTCCTTTATTGGCTTAATCCTCAGTTTTTTATGAGGTAACATAAATACCATTTTATGTTTTTATTTATTTATTTTTTTAAAGACAGAGTTTTACTATGCAGTTCTGGCTGTCCTGGAACTCACTCTGTAGACGAGGTTGGCCTCATACTCATAGAGATTTGCCTGCCTCTGCCTCCCAAGTGCTGGGATTAAAGGCATATAACAATACACCCAGTTCATTTTATGTTTAGAGATGAATCATTGACTCTGAGGAAACCTGACTATAGTAATAAGTTAGATCATCTCTGGCTGTCCGGCTTCAAGGTTAGTTTGCTTCTTCAATGCCTTAGACCATTCTCCTTTAGGATGGTCACTCAGTGTGGGACAGATTCACCAGAAGCCCATCTCTTGATCAGATGAAGTGGAGCATAACACCAAATGCAAACTTCCTGGCAAAAATAGCTTCCTGTAAATGCCAGCACTGTGGCATGAGGTCATGTCTTGGAAGTTATAAACATGTCAACACAGAGATTCATGCTTAAAGAATGTGGAAGGCTTATAGATCCTGTAATCACCATACTTTCATTTGGGGGTATATAACTGCAAAATATGTATCATGTTCTGCCAACACATAGTAATATGACGACTTTGGAGAAGCTGCTTCGACTTCCTGGACAGTACAAAAAGTGACACAGAGTGATAATGTTGATAGCATCTGACTCTTAAAGTTACGGTCAGGCATCCGTGAACACCACTCACTAGGGATGATTATAGTTAACCTTCCCAGAAATGCTCTGAGGTTTTTAGTTCCCATTTCTCAGCTCAGAAACAGGTGTGAGAATGACAAATAACTTCCCCAAGATTGCGTTGCTCTGAAATGAAGAAACAGGCTCCAAAACAAATCTGGTTGGCGCATGAAACTATATTTTTAACACAATGGGCAAGATTGAGAAACATGTGGGTGCTACAGCATTGGGTTAGGACTCTTCTATAAAGGGCAAGACAGCTAAGTAGATTTGGCTTTATGTTCCATATAGTTTCTGTTGCTAGCACTTGACTGTCCTGGTGGCACAGAAGACAGAGCTGTGCTCCTAAAGAACACAGTTTGGACAATGCATACCTTTGGTGACTCCTAAAGCAGGGTGATTGGAGAGGGTTTGGATATCAACAGGCTCCCTTAGTAGCAGGTGGAACTGAAGCCATGTTTAGAGAAAAGAAAACATTTCCCGGCCTTATCTCACGGGAGCAATTCATGAAGCAGACGGGTTAAAAATTGGTCTAGTGTGTAGGGTCCTCCTCATGCCTCTGGCTGAAAAGAAACAATGGGGCTTTGCAGCCAAGGCTGTGCCCAGTGCTACCGCTGAAGTTGACTCTTGGTAGTTGAGAACTGGATCCGAAAATAGGATAACATTGAGGTGGAAATCAGAGAGCAGGGGGTCTGGCAGGATGCTTGCTTTTCTTCATGAAATAAGACAGTTAAAGAATTTGAGCTGATTTATATTTTATAAGAACATGTTTCAAGATAAGCAATGGAATTTCCTGGCTTCTGTGTTAAGAGGTAACATGGAGTCAGGGGCAATACCAGATTCTGGGTTTGATTTTTAGTTCCAGACAATTATTAATTGAAGACCTCTGACTCCTCTGAGAAATACTAATGTATGTTCCTAGTTTGAAATCTCAGTAAGTGTCATATCTGAACTATTTATATTTAGCCTAACATCCAAATTTGTTTAGACAATTTAAAATTTTGTTTAAACAAGTAATTTCAGTTACCTTTTTTCTTGGGTCATCTGCAATTTTACTCAATATTTCTTAATCCAGACTACTATTAATATCTTATTAGCCGGGCGGTGGTGGCGCACGCCTTTAATCCCAGCACTCGGGAGGCAGAGGCAGGCGGATCTCTGTGAGTTCGAGGCCAGCCTGGGCTACCAAGTGAGTTCCAGGAAAGGCGCAAAGCTATACAGAGAAACCCTGTCTCGAAAAACCAAAAAAAAAAAAAATATATCTTATTAGCAAAGCATTAGGTCAGGTTTTATTTAGCTACACATTCATCTATTCATTATGTGATATTTTGTTGTTTTTCAATTTTTTTTGAGACAGGGTCTTAACACATCACCACGATGGCTTAGAACTTCTAATCCTCCTGCCTCAGCCCTTCCACTGTAGGATTACAGATGTGTGCCACCATTCATGGCATGTGGGATATGTGACAATATTTGTTGAGTACCAATTTTTTTTTAAAAAAAAATGCTTCTCTAGGCACCTGTTATGTAACAGTGAGCTAAATAGACAAGCATCCCTGCCTTTGGGTATTCATAGTTCAGGAAAAAGAGAGATAATAAACTGTTTCTGCTGGGTGGTGTTAGGAAGAAAAGCAAAACATAAAATGAAGAAAAGGAATGCAAGAGAAAGAGCAGTTATGATTATAGGTAGGCGGGTCAGAAAAGGTCAAATTAGCTGTGAGTCATTCTCATGGCGTTTGGTTATGGTTCAACCAGACAGGAGTCCACTCACATTACACCACCATCGTTCTACATCTATTTCTTCATCTCATTTACCAGGACATGATTTATGATTTAACCAGATCCTTTCCTGATATTGAGATAATGTCACCAGAGTGGCAATAGAATTTAAAGAGTAGTGCTAATGGAATTCCAGTGGAATTTAGAATAAACAGTGTGCTTTTAAGGACTTATGTCACCTGATCTTTAAATATCTTTAAATCTGAGAGGAAAGTAGAGCAGACATTGCTTTTGTTTGTACATCTGGTCTACCTGAAGTACCTGGATTTAAGTTAATAGCTCACATTGGTAAATGCTGGAAACTGTGTTTAAGGGCAGTATTGTAGTGGTCTTTAAGGAAAAATTTAGTTTACAGACAGGTTTCATTGGCATTTGGAGTAATTTATGTTGAAAATTAGCAGGTGGCATTCTAATAGATATGCATGTGTGCATTTGTGTAACCAAGCAGTCCTGGACCAACCTTCTTCAGCAGTGCTGCTCATTTCTGATAGGTTCACTCTCCAGTTTAGTGCAGCCCATCTGTGTCCTGTGCTTCTGATATGGGACTCTGTTATGTTATTTGGGGGGCCCTTATCTGTGTTTTTAGAAGGCTCTTATCTCTTTGTGTAGCTCCTAGTCTGTCTTGTGCCCCGTTTAATGAGCCCTTCAAATAGATACATTTTTATTATTTTGACATTTGTGGTCCTCAGTGATCCTACTCTGGCCTTTAATAGTTACGCATTATTCTCCATGCCTTCAAAAAACATTCATTTAATAATTCATTAGAGAATTTTATCTAGAAGTCCTTACATACTCTTGTGATCTTTCTTGACTTCTATCATTTCTTTATATTATTATCATTCATGGTTTGTAGGAGATATATGCAACAATTTTCACTGCCCTGAAATGAATCTACCGAGGTTTATTATCTTGCATTTGAAGTATTTCTTCCATCCTTTATATTCCAGAGATTTCTCCCTCCTCGATTTCCACATTTTCTGTAACACTGTAGTACCCTTCCCTGTCTAGAGAGACAGCTAGGATTCTAGTCTGAGTGATGTTCTTGTTACTTAGCATTTTGCTTTCACCTCTGCTAGCAGTAAACAGTGTATCACCTAAAAGCCCAGGTTTACTGATCTACAGGATACTGCAATATAATAAACACATTTTGAGACTGGGCATGGGTTGTGTAGAGAAAAGGAGTTTCTCTCTTCAGTTTACAGTTTAGAAATGGGAGTCTGGGCCGGGCGGTGGTGGCACACGCCTGTAATCCCAGCACTCGGGAGGCAGAGGCAGGTGAATCTCTGTGAGTTCGAGGCCAGTCTGGTCTCCAAAGCAAGTTCCAGGAAAGATGCAAAGCTACACAGAGAAACTCTGTCTCAAAAAACAAAACAAAACAAAACAAAACAAACAAACAAAAAAAACAGAAAGAAAGAAATGGGAGTCTGGGAGGGAGGAGTGTGTGGTGCAACTCCTGGGCCATTTCTGTGGTGGGTAGGGGCCCAGGTGAGTAACTCAACATTGGATACTCCTTCTCCCCTCCACAGGAGTCTTTTACTCCTCAGATAGATACCTCCCAAGAGCCTTGCTTTCATACCAATAGACAACAAGCATGGGTCCTGAGTGAGATGGGTAGCCTTTTTCTGCTGAGCAACAGTGGGTATTGCTAGATAAAATGATAAATGGAAATCTCTCCCTCTCCCTCCTCTCTCTCTCTCTCTCTCTCTCTCTCTCTCTCTCTCTCTCTCTGTGCGTTCTATTGTCTTCTACATGTGTAGTGTATGCATGCATGTGTTATTGTATATGTACTTGTGTGTGCATATAGAGGCCTGAGGTTGACATCGGGTATCGTTCTTTTATCCACCTCCACCTTTAGTTTTTGAGGTAGTATCTCTCACTGAACCTAAATTTCATTGATTCAGATAGACTGGATGGCAACCAAACAGTTTCAGGAGTCTGTTTTTATCATTTCCACCCTAGGCATGAGCCTCCATTCCTCACTTTTTATGTGGGTTCTGAGGTCCTGGAATCAAGTCCTTATATTTGTGTAGTTGGCATTCTAATGCCTGAGTCATCTCCCCATTCCTGGGAAATAAAAATTTAAAAAAACCATCAAAGGGAATATCCTGTGAGATGAAGGTCTATGCAAGATTGGTGTTGGGATGTGACGAAAACAGAGGCCTGAGCAGGTCTCACTCACTCCAGTATGTTTTTGCAGCCAGCCTCCCCACGATGGATGAAGTGTGTGGAAGAAACAGGCAAATTCTTTGAGCCTACCCTGGCAGCTCTGTTTGTTCGGGAAGCCTTTGGCCCCAGCATCCGAAGCGCTGTATGTGAGAGCTTTTGCCTGTCTGCAGCCCTGCACCCTTCTCACTCACCACACCTTGCCCTGATTCTGTGGAGTGTGCCCTTCTCTGTGGTGTGCAAGGCAGGAATCAGGCAGAAAAGAAATTCAACTGAGAAGGAACCCAGAGACCTGCTCAGTCTCTTGGGCAAGTCCAGTTTAGCCACAGGACACAAGTATTCACAACATGAATTAACTTGAACACCTCACTGGACTTTCCTGGTATTGTGTTTCTTCAACCATAAAAAAGGGGGGGGGGACAAACTCCTTGACCTTTAAGGCTCCTCCCTGTTTGTCTAGGAGTTTTGAACAACACATGATAGACTATGAGATCAGAATGATGTAATCTCACAGAGGGCAAATGAGTAACTTCTAAATAAGTGGGGGACTCCGTGAGAAGGGGACTCAAGCATTTTATGTGTAATGTTTTTTAATTGAAATTATTTCCTGATTTAATAGGAGAGTGAAATGAGCCAAGGGTAGTTGAACAAGTTGCTTAATGTCATGGAGACTCTAGGTAGCAGTCAGGATTTGAACTCAGTCTGTCTGAAGCCAGAGTCATTTCTGATATTGTCACCCAATTCCTTCCATCAAGAAAGAACGTATATAACAATAGTGAGCATTTGAGAAATGAGGTGTATGGTTCCAGCTGTATGGCTATAAAGACTCCAATCTGCCGAGAAGCCAAGGGATGCAGAAGATAGGAAATATGTCTTCAGTGGAAGAGTATGAACACAAAGGCCCCGAAAGCAGAGGCAGAAACAGTAGCTTCCCATGCCCTTTGCTTTCTGAGAAAGTTGTCTGTCCCCCAAAGAAAGCACCTGTCAGTCTCAGATATCCCAATAGCAAGGTATGTTATTATGGCTCCTTTTGGGGAGCAGTCAACTCATTACCCTCTATGTGCTTGGCACTGCCCTTGTGGACCCACAGACCTTCAGGTCCTGGATATTTGTCATACTCTGGGAAACAGACCCTCCTGTGAGCTCCTTCCCATTCTCTGCCAGCTTCTGGAGCCCAGTAGGCTCTTTAGGGCCAAGATCTCTTTACAAGCTGCAGCAGGACCAGGGCTCAGAATGGTCCTAATACCATTTTCCTTTTCCTGACTTCATCACCATAGGCCATGGAATTATTTGCTGAGATCAAGGATGCTGTCATCCTACGCCTCAAAAAACTTTCCTGGATAAGTGAGAAGACCCTGAATGAGGCCCTGAACAAGGTAAGACCAGGAGTACAGGTCATTTGGGGACTATTTAAGAGATAGTTGATCACTGAATCAAGAAATGGGAATGGAAGAGAAGAAAAGGGCACAGAGCATATATGTGGGTGACAGTGTTAATGACTCTTGAGGGTTTCTGAGGGAATGCCGTATGCTTACAAACTTTGTGTCTCTTTCTAGCTCACCAAGCTGCAGGTGGAGATGGGGGCCCCCAAACGGGCCTTGAAGCCAGATCTGGCCAAAGAGGAATATAATGATGTGAGTCTTGTTTCTTTTAGTGTCCTTATGTCCTTAGCTTCTGACTTCCTGATGCAGCTGAGTCTGAAAAGCAATCCATTTTCCATGGGCAATTCTGAGCCAGCCTCTTCTTTGCCCTGGCGCTAGAAGGATCTTACAGGCAAAAAAACTGGAACTGTCTAGGGCTGTTATGTGCACAAGCATGCATGTACACACATGCATTCTGTGATGTGTCTGTTTATCTGCATGATGATGCATGTAAACTTTGTACCAACGTGAGGTGGTAGCACAGGGTGGTTTCTGCTTAAATATGATTGCATGCATGTCAGGGCTTCCATGTTCAGGTTTACATGTGCCCAGCTCCATCCATCTGTATTCACGTCAGTGCATCAAAATCATCTGCTGCCTCATTCCCAGATACAACTTGGTCCCAGTTTCCTTCAGTCTTTCCTGAGCTGTGAACGATCCCTCCAGGGCAGGAAAGTTCGGCACTTCTTGCAGCCTTTTGCCCACCACAGGTATGAGAACAGACACTGCATCCCAGAGATGGGCTAAGAACAGTGGCAACAGTCACAAAGCCCATGACAATGGTTGGGAGAGACTGCCTGCGCGCCGTGCAAAGACAGTAAATGATGGAGCTGTGTTTGCATGTACTCTTCACACAGATGGACGGAATCTCCCTGGGGAGTCAAGGCCTACTATTCAGTATCTGACCACGTGGTGGTCTTCCCAGCTGGCCTTCTCCAGCCTCCATTCTTCCACCCTGGCTACCCCAGGTATGGACCATTCTCTGAAGGTGAGTCTTTTGGTGGGGGATCTCAAGAGGGATTAATAGCTGTTAGGATGGATGAGACTTGGAGTTGGAAAATTGGCATAAATACTTTCGAAGGTTTCTGCAAGTACAGTGAGACTTTTTCTCTTTAGAGCCGTGAACTTTGGCGCTGCTGGCAGCATCATGGCCCATAAGCTGTTGCATATCTTCTATCAGCTCTGTGAGTGATGAGTCATTGGGAGGCAGGGCCACAGGGATCACTAGGGAGAATATCAAAGGGGCCTGGGGGAAGGGGAGGGTTATTCAAAGGCTTCAACGGGGACAGTCTGAGAGTTCCTGGGAGCCAGGTCAGTCTGCGGTATCCCTCATGGTCCATTGATCTTTACCAATTGCTTCTCTTCTTCCATTTTCAACAGTACTCCCTGGGGGCTGCCCAGCCTGTGACACCCATGTCCTACAGGAAGCACTTCTATGCCTGGAGCACCATTATGCTGCCTTCCCCTTACCCAATATGTCATCCTTCAATGGTTCTCACACACTCCTGGAAAATGCTGGAGATGTAGGAGGCCTGGCCATTGCATTTCAGGTGTGCCAAGGTCCCTGTTCTTCTGTTTTCTTTCTACTATCTCTCATGAAAACATAGTTGCATAGCTTTCTGCCCTTCACATTCCCACTGAACAGATGACAACTTGGGACCCCCTTCCTACCCTGTAGATCCCCCACCTTCTAGAACAACTGTAGGTCTTTTGGTAAGTACCCTTTCTTCTTGCCTCAGACAAGTACATCAGTACACAGTTAGATAAGAAGGCCTAGGAACTTGTTAGAGTGCTATGCTATATATCTGGGATCTGACTTCTGAATGCCTATAGATCTAAAGCCTAAAAGAAATTTCTCTCCCATACTCATATCTAGGCATACAGCAAGAGGATAGTAGAGCACCATGGGGAGATGACCCTGCCCAACCAGGACCTCAGCCCTTATCAGCTCTTCTTCCGCAGCTATGCCCAGGTGAACAGCTACCATTTCTCTCTACACTTGCTTCCTATCAGCTCAGGACCCTCTCCCCAAGGCTAAAGGGATGTTTGCCCCATGCTACCCTGTTCCATACTCACAAGTCCATTGTCATGGATCCCCACTTTTAACATTTCTCATTTGTCCCTTTGGAACCATCCTTTAGTTGATTACAGTTTCTTTAATCAAATTCAACAGCTGGCTTCCCACCCTATCCCCCAAAGAAAAAGACTCTCCACTTCCAAGTCCCTCTGTACGACAAACATGTTGTTCCCTTCTTTTCTCACACTTTAGAAATACAGACTATTTTAAAAGAAGACAACATCAGGCTGGGCATATGACCACACTACTCAGAGACCTCAGTCCTGGGGTTAGTTTCAAACCAGTATCACTCCTTTTAGGACTTTATGCTCTGTCAACAGCATGGCCCACAATTCTTCAACACGGCAATGACTCCCTTATAAAACTCCAATAAACCCAACTTTAGTCCCTTATAAATGGTAGCATCATACAACCAAGTTTCTTCCTATGCAGCTAGTGCAATATTGATTTTCACAGGAGTTCTCCACGTGGTTCCTGAGCACCCTGCTCCTTCTTCTCTGTGTTCTTTATAGTGATCTCCCAGTCCTTGTATCCAACCTGTACTTGTCACCCTGTGAGACGTTCTCTCCTCCTTACCCTTCTTTGATCATCTTTCTCCTCAGGTGATGTGTAGGGAGCTGAGCTCAGAAGACCCTCAGGACACTCACAGCCCTCCCAGCCTTCGAATCCATGGACCCCTCAGCAACACCCCAGCCTTTGCCAAACATTTTTATTGTCCACATGGTACCCTTCTGAACCCCTCTGCCCACTGCAAACTCTGGTAACTTGACTGCCAAAGAGACTGAGATGTACATGCATGGCATACACCTGGCCCCATCCTTCAAGTCAGAACAAATGCCTTTCTTTTTTGTTGTTGTTCTAAAATTAAAAGCGTGTATTTAGCTTTTGTTATCTCTCTTTTTCAGTGTGTGTGTGTGTGTGTGTGTGTGTGTGTGTGTGTGTGTGTGTGTGTGTATACTGTGGCTATATGGGTGCTACAGCTCATATGTGGCGCTCAGAGGACAACTTTGGCTATCAGTCCTTGCCTTCTTCCTTGTTTTGAGACAGGTGTATATGCCAGTGTGTATACCAGGCTGGCTGCTCCACCAGCTAGCTCACAGGGACTCTCCTGCCTCTATCTCCCATCTGTGTCTGTCACACTGTAGAGTGCTGAGGTTACTTATGTGATGACTGCATCTAGCTTTAAGTGAGTTCTGGGGATCTAACCCCAGTTCCTTACACTTGCGCAGCAATTATTTACCCCGAGAGACATTTCCCCAAACCATTTGCTCATCTCTTCATACTTCTTTCCTGCTATGTTCTATTCCTAGAAGTCAGGAAGGATAAGAGGGAAAAGTGGCCGAGAAAAGCTTCATGGACACTGGAAAAGCAGTTGGTGAGCTGATGGGTCTGAAGGTCACTAAGTGGGCGAAAAGCCAGGCAATTCAACAGACCAGTGAGAGAAGAGAACTTAAGCTGCAGAAAGTCGCTCACAATTGTTTTCAGGATTTTATGGCTATTGCTATTTTATTGTCACTGTCTCCTCCCTCTAAGCTGCTGTTTCAGACAAAGCTAAGGAGTTAGAAGGGTGTGGGTCTGGTGTCTTTGGCCCTGGGACGTAACATTCTGGGTTGGGGTGGCAATCGGATAGTGGCAACGAGAGTTGGGAATGCTGTGTTGCTACACCCAAGGCCAGGTGCTTGTCAAAACTGGGGAGTGGGCTGTGCATTTTGAGGAGGCCTCTGGGAGAGGAGGTCAGTAAGCGATCACGAAGGGGAAGTAGACTTCAAAGTCCTCATGCAGGACCCAGACTACTGCCTCCACCACAAAGTCTCTCATAAAAAAATCATGATGCTGGCCAGGTTGAAGCAGAAGGCTACATCGAAGAGGTGGTCCCGGATAGTTGTTGCCTGGGCAATCATGTCTTCTTCCTGGGCCATATCCATCACCTGCCACAGCTCACCCACTGATGAGGCCACAAAGTGTTCTTCGAACTGCTCTTGGCCCAGGTCTGGAACATGAAAGAGAGGCAACCCCCAATCTCAGTCCTGGTCGGCACCAGAATGGGGAGGAGGTCAAGGATGGAGAGACAAGTGAGGGCCAATTGCCAGTCATAACACTGGCCTTGACTAGAAAGCAAACACTCTAACTAGAAAGTTTTTCAGATCTCACTTCAACCATAGCTCCATCTCAAACACACACACCCTTCACTCCTCATAACAGGTTCCCTCCTCCAAAGTGTTACACTGTTTGCGGAGTGAGGCACATCTTCAGGCTTAAAGGCAAAGACCTCTCCTCTCTAGGCAAACACTCTTTCTACTTCCTCAGCAGCTTTAGACAATTGCAGCTAGTCCATGCTGTGGCCCAAGAGTCTTTCTAAAGCCAGACATTTTTATCTGCAGCTATTATTACATACTTAGGGTGACAGAGAATGTAAGTTATCTCATGAAAACGAAACACCTCCCAGTTGATCCTAACTTAGTCAGCTGCTAGAGCCTGAATTCAACCTAAGAGTACCTTTACTTCCACCCCGCTCCCCATTCGCCCTCTCTCGCCACGACCTACCTGCAGAGACTGTTTTCTCTCTCTGACTCCTGTCCTCATCCAGGCTGGTGCTGCCCTTCAGACTCTTCACCCCCTTCACTTGCAGCAGCAGCAGGACAGCTGTCACGAATGTTGCCCTGTGAAGCTGGGGGCCCAGGGAAGTCATGGACCTTCTCTCCCATGCCACCTCTGGCCCCACTCCCCAGGTCCCAGCACCACCTTGTCCCTGTCTCAGCCCTTACCCCTTGCCAGCATCGCTTTTCCTCCTTCTCTTCCATAGGACTTCTGACTCTATGTGTTCTGTGACATCACTGCCATGGCCCTAACCCACATTCTAGATCATTATACCATTCCAGAAGGGTGGCAAATGGCAGATGTTTCGAAAATGGCCATATGAGTCACCTTGTAGATCACAGCCCACAGGGGCTCTAGAACATTGCAAGTGTCATCACATCTATTACACCATTGGATGTGCATATCTGTGTGTACTCCAAAGCAACAACATTCTCATAGTCACTACTTAGATGGAAAGGCAGGTTCACTGGGAAAATACATCTCCCATGCAAGATCACAGCCATCAGTGGGCAAAGTAGGATTCTCCATTAGTGCTTCCGAGTCTAACTGTGATACCTGCCTATAATTCTATGGAGCTTTTCTCTATGCAAAGTGGTTGGCACAGATGAGGCCAATGGCTTTCTACACACCAGTATCCTCAAGTCCAAACATGTTCCTTGTGCTCTGCATGAAACTTGAAGTCTATTAAAAACTGGGAGATAAGAACTAGGGCATAGGGGAAGGATGAGAAAGTACAGACACCATGTAAGACAGACAGACAGACAGAGAGATGGAGACAGATAGAATTTGATGCACAGTGTATAGGGCGGCATAGTGATAGAGATGGAGAGCTGGGTGTACAGTTCTGTACTTCCAGTTACTCTAGAGGGGAGGAAGCAATAGAAAAATCACAAGTTCAAGGCCTGCCTATGTTACAGAGTGACTTCAGTCAAGTTTGGGAAACTTGGCAAGACCCTGTCTCATAAAAGTTCACTTTTAAAAGTGCTGAAGATGTAGCTCAGTGGCAAAATGCCTGATGTGGACAAGAGCTTGGGTTCAATCTCCAGTACTACAAACAAATGGAAAAACAAAACCAAATGAGCACATAAAGAAATAGATGCAAAGAGTTGATTATCTTGTCTGTGAGTAGAGGGTACTCCTTTTTACTCTTTCCCTTATTATTCTTTATACTTGGACTTTGTCCTGTTGTGCATCCAGGCTGAAATACCATCTTTTATTTTGTATCTTCTTGTACTCTCAGACATAGAGAAGCTGTTTCAAGAGCATCTGGCAGCTGCTTGCTTGGTAGAGGGGTGAGAGTCTATAGAGAGAAGGCAGCATAACAAGGAGTCAAAGACCCCAAATAATGGAATTGGAGAGGAGAGGACCTGCACCTGGGTGCCTGCTCCCTCCACAAGTCAGACCTGTCGGCTAGCTGGCAGAGCAGACTCGGGGGTGCTGGGTTGGGAATACAGTATGAAGGTCTTTCTTGGAAAAAGAAAAACAGACACGGGCCATGAGCAGCAACTGGGTACAAGGACAGGGAAGGCCCATTCATATCACTCTTTCTTACATGCAAACACAGATGTCAGGGGATATACACGAACATACACTTTTGTACAAGAAAGAATTGGAGAAACGAGAAGATAAGATGAGAGATGAAATTCCTTTCCCATGAAGGGAACCCATGCTAGCAGGCACATTCACATGGAGCCTGCCAGACTCTAGCTCTTACTTCCTTGAGCTCCAAACCAGGTGACAGGAGACTGGGGAGTGATATAGAAGGGCACTTTATGGTGGTGGCATAAAGGTGTAAAAATGCAGTGACCTCACTTACCCCAGCCTCGTACCCATTGACCTGCAGATCCAGCGAATGATGAATGAATGGAAAAAAGTAAAATCACGAATCTCCTCCTGGCTATTTTGGAGGAGGAGCTTCTTAGTTCCCTGGTATGTAGAGAAACCTACAGCTCTGGAGACATGAATGAGGAGGGCAATAGTGGGAGGGGCAGCTCAGAGTGGGAAGAACCAACTTGGGCTCATTATCAATGACTTCTACCTCTTTACCATTTCACCTGCCTGACACTCAGCTTCCGAAGAAGTGAGTCAAGCAGGAGCCACTAATGCCCTCATTTTTCTC
The DNA here is from genome assembly GCF_049852395.1 of Peromyscus maniculatus bairdii. Classification (NCBI taxonomy): domain Eukaryota; kingdom Metazoa; phylum Chordata; class Mammalia; order Rodentia; family Cricetidae; genus Peromyscus; species Peromyscus maniculatus. Next base: position 49,259,939 of record NC_134854.1, read on the forward strand.
TTCTTACAAAGTATAAAACACTCAAAAGCACACAGGAACAAAAAAAAAGCCCTAACAATTCTACCATCTAATGATAACTGCTGTTAACATGGTGTTCAGCTGTAGTGCTGCTTATTTCCTCCTCCTAGATACTTGTGAGCGGGTGGGAAACATCCCCTGGACTCAACAATGAGGTGGCAAGCCTGCCACTAAAATGCAGCTGCCGTGCTGGGGGTACAATGACCGGGGAAGGCGCTATCTGGAAGAGGGGCTGCAGTGGTGCTCGATGCAGAAAGCTGCAGGGGTACCGAGTAGAAAATGAAGACAAGAAAGGATGACAATGTGACAACATAGGCTATTATCAGAGGGAAGGTGTGGTGGAGAGAAAAGCCAAAGGAGGAAAGATTCAAAACTCTGTTTTACCTACTGAGATGGATGGTGATGGGACAACGGACAACTTGGCCCCCACCGAGGTTCCTTATTCATACCCCTCCAATTGAAGAACCTAGTTCGGGCAAGAGGGGCAATAAAAGATTGAAGACCTAGGGGTGGTTGCTCTTTCTCTTCCTTCAGGGACTTAGGGCCAATGTCCTTGGTGACTGCACCTGCTCTGTGTGTCCCTGATTGAGCCAGACTCCTCCACCACAGCCCCTCCCCCTACCCCCTCAAGGATTAGCTTTATGGGCTTAGTAATTCCTTGCCAAGTGCACCATTCTTGACCAGCTCCCCCTCTACATATCAGCACATCTATAACCCCCACCTCAATCTTATCGCTCCCTGCATCTCCTTAGGCTGGAAGTCCACAGGTTTCAGAGACCATTAGCACCCACAATGCCCCAACCCCCAGTGAGGCATAAAAATGCCCCACAAGGTGACCCTCCCTACTCCCTGGGTAAGAACAGTTTCTCTGTGTCTCAGGCACGTCCTCTTCCTCTCCATATTTCCTTTCCTTTCCATCCTTGCCCTGTTCTAGAGGTTATTTTGCTCTCTGGATCAGAGCTTTCTTGCTTATGTCAAAAGAAGGCAGTCCCAAGGTCCCAAAGTTTTCTATGGGAAGGTCTCAAGTATATCCCACTCAAGTCTCTCGTATCTTTCCCGAGTCTCTTAAAAGTGGATTCTGGGACACATTCTTAGCTTCTAATCCAACTCCCCAGCTCTATATTTGTTCTTTAAAATTAAATTTTAGCAGATTATTGAATATTTCAGATATTTATGTAGATGAATATTATCAAAATTTCCAAACTATGAGTTAATATCGGATAATAAAAGTTTATATATGTATATAAACTCCTCTCTCTCTATATATATATATATAAAATTTCCCAAGAAGCAGAAAGGCCTGGAGAGCTACGATCTCAACTTCAAAGCCTGTTTCAGTTCTGTCTCAAGCCCAGGGATTGAGACAGAACACTCTCTCTCAGTACAGTATCTTCTCATTCAAAAGCAACTCTTGCCTTATTTCCACTGACCTCACTGGTCCTTTGAAGGAGTACATTCAATAATACCAACATGTCTCATTAAAAACTGTAAGAAAGCCAATGCAAGATACTGTTTAATTAAGTAACACTGCCTTATTAAAACCCACACCTGCTCTCTCACTCCTAAAACGTTTCCCATGATTTCTCTGTACTCTAATCATTTTCAACTCCTGCTCTCCACCATCAGGAGTCACACAGAAGCCCCTAGGAGTCTTCTAAGCTCTGCATCCCAGGGTACCTGTTTCACCTTCAAGATTATCTTCAAATTCCTTGGCCCAACCCCTCAGCCTCTCCCAGTCTCAGCTGCCCAGCCCACTACTGCCAAGAACCAAGAAGGTTCCTCCCCTTTTCCCCTCCCTACTCCAGGCTGCCTTGTGCCCCCAGGCCCAACTATGTGAAGGTCTCCTCCCCTTCTCCCAGAAGGTGGCTAATTCTTCAGTGCACATGCAGCACACTCACACCCGACAGCCTCCTAGGAGATATACCGACCTAGGTCTTCACCCCGCAGACTAGCCTCTCCAGTTGCTGTAATCCTAGACGGGCTCCTTCCATCAGACTCGCACAAGTTGCAAGTGCTTGTAAGAAGACATGGGGGCAAAAAGGCCTTGGATCCAACTCCAGAAACTTCTCAGCTGGTGGGTCAGAGAGCAAGACTGGGATCAGCACTTGGATCAGCTTCACATGCTACAACAGAAGAGGTAGGCTCCTGAGGGTACCCAACCACCATAGATTCTTGAGTACACGGCCTGTTCCCCTGAGAAAGCACTCAAATTCAATGTCAGATCCTTGCCCATTATTCACCCCTTCCAGGCTAGCTGGCATAATACTCCAGCTAGCCCATGGTAATGGCAATAGAAAATATGGCATTATATATAGAGAGAGATCTTGAATATGGATGCAAAAGCTGAAGAAAACAGAAGGATTGGTGGGGAAGCCAAGCAAGAGAAGGTTGCTAGGAGTAGGTTTTGTGGGGGAAGAGATCAAATCTTACAGGTTTTGAAGTAGCCTTTGTTTAGAGGAATTGATGACAGAATGATGAAGGAGTTGTCATCAGGAAGAATGAAAGCTGATTGTCTGGGAAAGGGGGAGGAGGAGTTTATTTGTGTCATGCCTGGAGGTGACCCGCTGAGCAAGGCAGCTCCCGTGAGATTGGTGTGCTGAGTTCAATTCCACCTTTTAATGTGTCAGGCTTGCCAGAGATCAGGGAGATAAATGAAGGCCCTTAGTCCAGGGTTGCTGATCCAGCTCCAGATAGATCATTCCAGGAATGAGCTCCAAGGTCCAGAAGTAGGAAAAGCGGTCCAGCAAGGGACCAGAGATCCTCCCTCAGGTGAGCTTCTGCATCGGTATTTGTGGGATTTGCTTCCCCTTAAGAGCTGGCTAGAACGTGGAATGAGCTGACAAAGAATGCCTGCCAGCGCTTCAGAAGAGCCTCATGCTTGGCTCAGTGTCCAGTTCGCCCTGTCTTTAAAGTTTTGATGATCGTGAACATGGAGTCTTGCATTTATCTTTCTTACCGAGTCCTTGCACAGGTACTCTGCTTATGTACAGAGCTCCTCGCCAGGTTGTGCAATGGGAACTTTGGCTTCTCTGTTCCTTGACCTAGAGTGAGACTAGGGGAGTCTTTGAGTCCATTTGACTTCTGGACCTTTCCTCAGCAAAGGTGCAGTGGGATCAAGGGTTAGGATGGACAGAGCTTTATACAGCAGCCTCGAGACAAAGGGTAAACTCGGGAATCCACCTAGACACTCTGGGCTGGTCAGGGCCACAAGGCTCAACTGGGACCAAGAACTTAGGTGAGTTAGGGTAGGGTCTGACCTCTGGCTCTGTAAGTCTCTCCTTATAGAGCGTTATGCAGGATAAAACGATTCTTTAACTATGAAGTTCCTTTTCCCTGGAGACACCAGAAAAGAAGAATCTGGGACTGAGAGACATCAAGGAGAAATATCCAGCAGTCTGTCTCCCCTGCTTTCCCTACGACCCCCCAAATTGCCCAACCCATGTTTTCCACTAGAGCCTAAAATATGTTGTCTAGGAAGACTGGGATCGGCCAGCTTTATCTCCTATTCCAGTATATCCAGGCAAAGTCAAAAGCAAAGAAAATGCCTGGGGCATTTGTGGGACCATCTCAGGCAGCTGAGAATTGCACTGCTCATTCCTCTTTGGGTGAAAACAAAGTATCCAGGGTCTTAAATCTAAGGTTTAAGTACAGGAGGAAGGTATGGCCTATAGGCACCCCCAACACTCTATTCCCAGCTGAGAAATGCATTTAAATAACGCAAAGTAGTGGTGAGACCATGAGTGGGGACTGATGCAGAAATCCAGAGCTCTGCTTTCAACAGCCATTAAATCTAGGTGATGTGATGGATTTCCCAGAATTTGCAAGGTCTAAGGCTAGTCCAAGTCCTGCAGTGTCTGGTCACCAAACTCCCCTTGGCTACAGAGAGCAGGTCTAGCTGGCCTGGGAACCTGGGGGACTGACAGAAATGTCTCCTTGTCTGCCTTTCAGGCTCCTAACATACTTATGTGGCTTAGATGAAGTCCACTAGGCCTGCCTGGAGTCCTTTTTTAATTTTCTACAAGGATACTTTGTAATCCATTGCAGGCCCCAGACTCTCCTTCCTCAGGAACTATCCCTTATGTTTTACTTATAAGTAATTTATCAATTATTTTTATTTAGTATGTTTTTCATTAAAATACAATCACTTCACTCTTTCTCTTCCCTCTCCTCCCTCCAGCCTTTCCCAAGCCACCCTCCCCTCAAATAAATGGCCTCTTTTTCTTTATTATTGTTTTACACACACACACACACACACACACAAACACACACACACACACACACACACACACACACACAAGCACAAACATATTTGCAAAAATATAAATACAGCTTGCTGAGTACACTTTCATTGTTTGTGTGTAAATGATTTCAGGTTAACCAGGTTGCATTAAACAAATATTTATGGAGCTCATCTCTGGGACAGGCTGCTTCTTCCTCTCAGTAGTCATTAATTGCCCATAGTTCTTTGTCTAGAGATAAGGCTCTGATATTTTTCTCTACTCCAAGTTAATGTGTCAAGTGATACTGCAACTGTTGAGGTCTTGTTAAACAGCCATTTGCCGGAGACACAGTCTCACAGCAGACTTTCTGGTCCTCTGGTTCTTACAATCTGTCGTCTTCTCTTGTGCTATGGTTCTGAGCAGGAGTTGTGTTAAAGATGTATTCACTGGGCTTGTATCCCCATGTTCCGCTGACCTGTGCATCGTGTCCAGTTGTGGTTTTCTGTGACAGTCTCTATTTACTGTAATAAAAGTCTTCTTTAACGAGAGTTAACAGCTATACTTACCTGTGGGCATAAGGATAAATAGTAGAAAGTTGTTAAGAATTATGCTGGTGTAGCAAAATGGTGGTAGTAGGTTCTCTTCTAAGAAGATCTCATGATCTCATGAGCTCTATGCAGTTGCCTGTGTGTCTAGTACCAGACATGACTTCCGTACTGTTCATTGGAACTTAAGTCTAATTAGACAGTTGTTGGTTACTGAAAGATAGGCATGTCACCATTACACCTTTAGGGATATCTTGCCATGCTGGTCAATGTTGCTATTCATAGATGTCATGGCTGGATAGGACTATTGACTACTTTTGTCCCTTGGCAGCTTGCATGATACCTTCTGGTACTAGGGAAGATAGACCATAGCAGGAGGCTTTCAGGTTAAACCCAGCTTGAATAATCTGAGAGCTGTGTCCTAAGTTCAATGTCTTCAACAATATGAAGAACTGTCCTGTTTATTTATCAACTTCAGCTAAGATGTAGGCCACACACGAGTCTTCACTTTCTGGGAAGAATTGAAGTTAGAGGAACCACAAGGAAAGTCAGAGCAGCCTGGAAATAAGCTCTTACCCTAGTGTCCTTTCATCCCTGGAGTCTAACAAAGAATTTGAGAGTGACAAAGTTGATTTCTGTGCACTGTGAGGGTTGTGACCATATTAGGGAATGGCTCTGCCTCCTCTGATCATGGCTTCTCTGTGATGGACCCTAATGGACTTCTACTTACCTTCCTCCAGTATTAGGGAGTCTCCACTACTCAGAGCAGCCAAGGAAAATGACCTGTGTACACTTAAGAAACTTCAGCTTGACCAGAACTGTGACTTTCGACAAAGAGGTAAGATCAGGAGTAGAGGGATAGAGGTGGCTTTGGAAAGGGCTGCCTGGAGAGGCTGCTGAGGTGCTTCTGGGGTCAAGAGCCTCTTTCCTGAGAGAGATTGGCAAGTGTTTGGTATTCTTGCCTTGTTTCATTCCAGGAGCCCTCGGGGAGACAGCGCTTCATGTAGCAGCCCTCTATGACAACCTGGATGCTGCTGTAATGCTGATGGAGGCTGCCCCATACCTGGTCACAGAGTCCACACTGTGTGAACCATTTGTAGGTGAGGAGGCTTCCCAATAATTCAAAGCTGAAACAGATGTAGGTGGGTAGTCTACCATTTCTAAAATGTACCTGTGTAGGATGGGCTCAGGGAAGTTGTGGAGGTTCCTCATAAGTTGGGACAAATACAAGATCCTAGATCTTTGCTTTTAGCCTCCATGGCTCCCTTTTAGTCTTTTCATCTTTCTCTTTAGTTTTCTTAGAGTGCCTCAGACCATAGCTCCATAGTTCATCTCTCTCTCTCTCTCTCTCTCTCTCTCTCTCTCTCTCTCTCTCTCTCTCTCTCCTCCCCCATTCTCTCTGCAACAAACACTAGACTGATTATACGTACAACAACCCCTCAATAAATAAAGGATAGAGACACTGATCCAGGAGGCAGAGGGATTAACTGTCCTTGGTCCCTGGTGACTCTGTAGTCTACAGCAGAAGTTTGTGTGACAAGCTCTCAGGGAACTTCTGTAAAAGGTTCCGGGGTGTTGTGCCCCAGCCAGAACTGTGACTCACAGCTCTCTCTGGGCCAGGTCAGACTGCACTACACATCGCAGTCATGAACCAGAATGTGAACCTGGTCCGAGCCCTGCTTGCCAGAGGGGCCAGTGTCTCTGCCAGAGCTACAGGCTCCGCCTTCCACCGCAGTCCTCACAACCTCATCTACTATGGTGAGTTCCTGGGCTCCACTAAGAGAAAGGGCAGGTGGAGAGCTGGGCTGGGCAAGAGGAGCCTTTCCTTGGTTCCATCTTTTGCTTTGGGTTCCGCTGGGCAAGTGATCCCAAGCCACAAGCTGAGATAGGGAAGGAGGAGGCAGTTGTTGGGCTGGAGGGCAAAAGTCCCTCTTTTCTGATCCTGCTGTCTCCTGTCACATATCTCTTTGTGTCCACAGGAGAGCACCCTTTGTCCTTTGCTGCCTGTGTGGGCAGCGAGGAGATTGTTAGGCTGCTCATTGAACACGGAGCTGACATCCGGGCCCAGGACTCCCTGGGTAAGAGCTGGGATGAGAGAAAGTACTGGATGCTGGTTGTGTGTATGTGTGTGTGTGTGTGTGAGAGAGAGAGAGAAAGGAGAGAGAGAGAGAGAGAGAGAGAGAGAGAGAGAGAGAGAGAGAGAACACTGGGATGGGGAGTGAGTCATCAGGGAACCTGATGGCAACCTCTGTCTTCCCCAGGAAACACAGTACTGCACATACTCATCTTGCAGCCCAACAAAACCTTTGCCTGCCAGATGTACAACCTGCTACTGTCCTATGATGGGGGAGACCACCTGAAGTCCCTGGAACTTGTGCCCAACAACCAGGGACTCACCCCCTTCAAGCTGGCTGGGGTGGAAGGCAACACTGTGGTGAGACCCATGTCCCAAGGTGTCTTTAATGACCTTTCCCTTCCTACACCATCACTAGCATGGGTAACTGACAAGGTCCATAGGTGTTCTCTAGACCATCTTCTAAGCCACTCACTATTTAAATCTTTGCTTGCTCCACCAGATGTTTCAACACCTGATGCAGAAACGGAAGCATATCCAGTGGTCCTGTGGGCCACTAACATCTTCCCTCTATGACATCACAGAGATTGATTCCTGGGGTGAGGAGTTGTCCTTCCTGGAGCTTGTGGTTTCCTCCAAGAAGAAAGAGGTATAGATGTCATACAGGTCCAGAACCTTCATGTGAGAAGCACATGTTGAGGCATTGCTTGCTTTTCCTTCTGCTGAGATACTCTGATCCCAAGATACTTCACACTTTACAATAGATAGAGAACTGTCCGTAGGAGAAAATAGTTTCCACAGGTACAAATATCATCCAGCATTCATCTTCTGAGACCACTTTCCCCCTGCTGGGCTCTACTCTCTCTGCTTATTTATCTTATTTTAACCTTTTGGATGAAGAATTTTCTAACTTGGAATCACTTCTGTTCCTCCCTCCCTCTCTCCCTCTGTCCTTCCCTCCCTCCCATCCAGCATTTAGCATATTAAGTACCTGCTTTGTCCCAGACAATACACAAGGAACCTAAGGGACAGAGAGAGGCAAAAATACGTATCTTTTCAGCCAGTTTCTTCAGTTTTGGTTTGATGTTCTCATAAATTGCAGTAGAGTTGGGTTTGTTCCACGATGGGGGTGCACACTGTGCACAGGGGCCGCGAAATGGAGGTGGGAGCCATGCAGCATGTACGCTATGAGACACATCTAAGGCAAAATGCAAAGGAGAGGAGACAGTGGACGAGACGATGAGGCAGCTGAAACACTAGGAAGAGGCAGATTCAAAATAAAGCAGGAGGAATGAGCCATAGGCAGGAATTTTTTTTACCTTTGAGGGTGGAGTGAGGAAGAGTTTCCAGACATGCTTGACAACCCAAAGCAGGAAGTTGAAGGAGCAGAGGAAGTGTACTGTCCCCCTTGGGGCCTCTAGGGGGAGTTATGTGTCATTGGGAAGAAGAAAACAAACAAGAAGCCCAGGACAAACAACAAAATCCTGAGTTTTGCATCAAACTTTGCTGAGATGGAACAATGCAAAGACAGTTGAGACATAGTGGACTGAACAGACTGAAAGGAAGGGTCCAGAGTGGAGAAAAGGCCTCTGTCTTCAGGAGCCTATAGATACTGGTAAAACGGAGTTTCTATTGACTATCTGCTCTGTGACAATTTCTTAAGAACCCTTATAAGGCCACAAATCATGAAAGAGTATTATAACTAATGAGCAGAAGGAAAAATGAACAGCCACTTCGTATGGTTCTGGAACAATCCTGGAAATACCTAAAGTTTGAGCAGGTTTTCTTAGGACTACAAACCCTCACCAACTATGAAGATCCTCTTTGATATCAGATATTAATCGGCTGCATTCTCCTATGGGTTTCACACAGCCTGGACCAGCTTCTCCTATGGGTTTCACACAGTTTGGATCAGCTTCTCCTATGGGTTTCACACAGTCTGGACCAGCTTCACCTATGGGTTTCACACAGCCTGGACCAGCTTCTCCTACAGGTTTCACACAGACTGGACCAGCTTCTCCTATGGGTTTAATACATTCTGGACCAGCTTCTCCTATGGGTTTCATACAGCCTGGACCAGCTTCTCCTATGAGTTTCATACAGTCTGAACCAGCTTCTCCAATGGTTTCACACAGCCTGGACCAGCTGCTTTTCCTTAACACCCCCCTTGTCTTGCTCCTGCTTTTATTTCTTGCAGTTGTCACTCAGTTTCATCTGAAGAACAAGATTTTTCTGTTTTATGGCAGAAATAGATTCTCTGGTTGGGGGCTCCTTCAACTTCCTGCCCGGATTGTTGAGCGTATCTGGAAACTGTCTTTCTTCCTCCCTCTACCCTCAAGGATATTGGTTTGTTTTTTCTGCCGAAGAAGCCTTTCTGCTTTACTTGGCATTTCCTGGTTTTTCCGATGCTGGTTTATCCCATCCATGATCTTCTCTGTTTGCACCTTGCTGTTTGCTTCTCTCCGAGCACCATCCCATCTGGCTTTAACTACTGCCACATCCTTCCATCTTCTTCTGCTTTTTGCCAGTCTAACCATACTTCTAATGCAAATTGGACTAATGTTTGGAGTTCCCAATTGCTTTCTATTACATTTAGAAAAAAATCAAATTCCCTACTGTGATGTATGCTGTGCATCTGCACAGTGATCTTTGTTATTGTTTATTTCTCCCATGCAATTTCTATCCACTAATCTCAACAGATGCTCTCCTAGTCCCAAGCACATCTTACCCACAAAAGGGCAGTGGCTTCTCAGACCTTCCTTTCCTAGTGACTGCTGCTATTTGTGGAATGGTCTTGCCTAACTGTCCCTTCAGTCACCTGGCCACTATTCATCTATTATAGCCTCACTGTTGCTGTATGCACTGTGTTTACTGCTGTAAATACTTTCTCCATAGCACTAGTGCAAAATCTAGCATATAATGGAAATTGCTAGTTGCCTGTCAAAGAGATGAGTGACCGGCTGATGCCCTGTCATCTGGAAAGCCGTTCAAAACTCAACGCTGCTCACCGTGTTGTTCATTCTGCCCTGTACTCTTTCTGACAGGCTCGCCAAATTCTAGAACAGACCCCAGTGAAAGAGCTGGTGAGCCTGAAGTGGAAGAAGTATGGGCAGCCTTACTTCTGCCTCCTGGGCGCTCTGTACATCTTTTACATGATCTGCTTCACCACATGCTGTGTTTACCGTCCGCTCAAGTTCCGTGACACCAACCGAACACATTCTCGAGATAACACCATCATGGAACAGAAAACACTACAGGTAATTCTTCTTCAGCAGGATGACAGGGAATGGTGGCATGGGGTGATGGTGTTAGACACCATATGTATGCTTTCCAAAAAAAAAGACACTGTCTATGGGCCCAGGAAGTTGCCAGCACCTTGTCACTAATGTCAGAATTAGACAGGAGATAAGGGGCCACAGGTGGAGCCTCATCAGTAAAAGTGTTTGTCCAAGGAGCTACAAATTTTCTCTCAAAAACTTTTTAAATAAGTGTTTGGTGTTACCAGCTTTACACATTTGTGCAACTCCGTGTAATTTACCGAGGAGTTCCACTTCATAGTGGGTTGTCTAGATCTCTGTTGGAGACTCTTGTAGAAAGATGCTCAGAAGGGACAGCAGTTGAGTACAAATCACCTCTACAGCACTTGCCATTCTATGGTGTCATGAAGAGGTCTGGGAAGGTAAAGATGGAAAAAATAAAGGTGTGGAATAGATTAAAAATGATGCCAAATAGAGAAAACTCTTCTTTTGTTGTAACAAAATGCATAGATTCTGATGAGTAGCTTTGGACAGATGTGGTCAACCAGTAGAATACCATTTGGGGGGTTTATTTATGAAACCCTGAAGTTTTTGTCCTGGTGCCTTAAAATAGTCTGCAAAAGGATAAAGAGGTAGGATAAAAGGGAAAAAAAAGAAATAACTGCAAGCTGAGTAAGAGCTGGATGCTGGAGATTATGGTCTATACCAGTGACTCTTGGTCAAATGATCCTTTCACAGGGGTCACATATCAGATATCTACAATACAATTCATAACAGTAGCAAAATTACAGTTAGTAAGTAGCAACAAAATAATTTTGTGATTGGGGGGTCACCACAATATGAGGAACTGTATTAAAGGGTCACAGCATTAGGAAAGTTGAGGACCACTGGTCTGTACAGAGACCATAGGAAGAGTTTAGCACAGGTAAGAAAAGGAGTGATTTTGTCCCAAAGAGAAGATAAATTTTATGTAATCAAGAAGCAAAACATTGAATTTGTTGGGTTAGATAAAAGTAATACACAAACAGGGACAAGAACCCCAAAACCAGGTGAAGATACTCTACCTTTCTTATTTCTAATTTTATATTTTCTCTCTTTTTCTATATCATCTACTTATCTCTTTTTTATATATATACACACATATGTATAGACACATACATATATATATATATACAGAGAGAGAGACACACACACACATTTGTGTTTGTATGTATACAGAGCATATGATATATAAAATAAATGAGTTACACTTATGGTCTTACTATATATAGGTACTATGTACCATATATACGATACATGTATAATTAATTTGATTTTAATATGCTATATTATTCAACTGTAAAACTCATTCTGAGAGAGAAGAGAGGAGAGGAGAGAAAGAGTGATAGACGGAGAAGAGATCAGAGAGAGAGGGAGAGGGAGGAAGAGTGGACAAGGCAAGAAGAGTGGAGGAGGAAGGAGAAAGATTGCTTTATCACAAAGCACAAAGTAAATGATGATACTGCCAGAATATCAGAGCTAGATACAGGTTCTCAGAGGAAAATTTTTTCCCTTGCCTCCATCTGGGTGTGAAAGTTCTGACGAAAGAGAAGCAAAGAGACGTTTAGGAAAAGAGAGTGACACTAGCGGTGATTAGGAGGTTGAAGCAAGTGACTAGTAATGGAGAAGATGTAACCATGGACAAACAGAGTAGACAGGCTTTCCCATGATCTCTGCCCCTGTGTCCTCCCATGTGTTCTTCCCCAACCTTCGTCTCACACTAATACAGAGATTACACACTGGCGATACACGTGAGGTTCCGCCCTACCTACACTTCGGTGATGCTGAGTAATTAAGGACGACTAAGTCTCACGTGTCTTTCTCATTGGGGCAGGATGAATTATGCATAAACACACTTCTTTGACTCGGGTAGTCTAAATTATGTTTGAACAATCTCTTTCCTTTGCCTCTGGACTGAAAATAGCACAATTATAGCTAAGTGCCACGACTATCCTTCTTTCTTTTCCCTTGTTCCTTCTTTCTTCCTCCTTAACATCTTTACTCTTTTCCTTTTTGCTTAAGTCTGTCATTCTGGACAAAATGGAAGACTTATTAAATATTCTTTTCTTGGCAATGGGGCAAGGAGTAAGAAGGTCAAGGATACAGCAATAAGGGATTTAGATAGCTATTGTACATCAATGAATGGTGCCTACTCTTTGCTGTTAATCTTTAAGCCTTGGCGCAGAGTTTCTAGAATGTTCTGTTTCTAAGTCAATTTGAATAACATGAGAATTTATCACCATAATTTGGAATATTCTGCTTTTGCATTGCACTGAATTCCTTGAACAATATGAAATTCTCTTTTTTCTACTTATATACTACTTGAAAGCCTCAGAAATACAAAGGTATAAAAATATGCTGTCTAGACTTGAATTCAATTGTGGATCAATTAGTTACCTCAGGAAGCTTTTGCTCAAATACATGAATACTTAATAGTCAATGACACTAATAGTGCTGGGAACACAGGGCTCTCAGTTACCCCGAGACTACTTTTGTGGACCTTTTAAGGTCTATGGAAACCACTGGGCTTCAGGACCTTAATGAACCATTCTAGCCTCATGTGTGGGATTTTTACATGGAGCTAATTTAGTTCCACTAAGATTTGGGGGTGTCAGAGTGACCATGTGCTTTATTGTTCAGCCATAGAGTTCAAATAATTGAGAAGTTCAAGGCTTGGCAGCTTGGCTTCTTGGATTTTAATACTAACTGAAATTAAATAGTTGGGTGACCATGAGTCAATCTTGTCACTTTCTAGATCTGTGTATGGTAAACAAGACTACGTGTGACAGGCTTGGGAAGCTAGTAAAAAAAATACAAGTCCTTGTGCTACAAGCCAGACCTGCAATTTCAGAACTAATGAAGTAGAGGCCTGGCCTTGGTCTTTTAAAGAAACTCAAGTGACTAATATTCAGGTAGAATTGAGAACTATCAGATTCCATCCTGGAAGTTTGTTTTTAACTTCCCAGTCATAGTGTCACTTTGGTCTTTAGTGTACTATTCATCGTAAGAGTATTGACTAACACCCATCATTACATCTGGACATGGTTACAGTTAGTTTAGCATACCTGTTTCCTAGCACTCAAGTGGCTTGCTTGATTTTATATACAGAGTACCACTCTGTAGCAGGAATCTTAAAAGTTCTTATTAATAAAATCAAACCTGAGGCGAGTTATTGGGGTCCATGCTGGTAGATCAGAGAGACAGAACAAGCCACAGCTATCTCACCTCGCCGGATCCTCAGCTGGTCTTGTCTCCTCAGACTGGAGGCCTCTGAGTCCTCATCCGGAATGGGTCTCAGTTGAATTACTGCTCAAAAGCCTGAATGCTCAACCAGCCAAAATCTTCTTGTTTCTGGTCCTCACGCCTTATATATCTTTTTGCTTTCTACCACCACTACCTGGGATTAAAGGCTGGCTTTCTGGGATTAAAGGCATGTCACCATGCTTGGCTATTTCCAATGTGGCCTTGAACTCACAGAGATCCAGAGGGATTTCTATCTCTGGAATGCTAAGATTAAAGGTGTGAGTGCCACCATTTTCTAGCCTTTGTTTCTAGTGGCTGTCTGTTCTCTGACCCCAGATAAATTTATTAGAGTACACAATATTTTGGGGAACACAATACCACCACATTTCCTCTCTTTTTGTCTAAAATTAAAAAAGCTTATAACTAATACAAGAAAAACTATCTTCAATAAGTATATGCAATATACAGTCAAGATTACATTAACAATGTCTAGTCCATTAACATTTGACAGATCAAGACAAAAAACTCCATTATATATATTAACAATGTCCAGTCCAGTAACATCTGATAAACTCAGACCAAAAAGTTTTCATTACTTATCTTATTTAAAACAAGTAGTTCCTTTTTAAAAGTAGATTCCATAATCTCCCTTTTTATCTTATCATATCCATATTCTCTCTTTTTTCTTTTCATAATGCATTCAGTAGTCTACCTTTTGTCATTTTTATATCTTCCCCTTTTTCTTCAGTGTAGATTCAGTGATCTACCTATTTATCCTATTATTTATCTTCTTTCTCAGAGTAGATTCAATGATCTATCTCATATCTATATTCTCTTTTTCTTTTTGCTTTCTAGGGGTGAAGATATCTTTAGGGAATCTTGAAAAGAAAATTTTTGGGTTAATTGTCAAGTCCTGTATCATTTGTCCAGTCTCTGCATAATAGAAAAGTTCAGGGCTTGTCACAAGTCCTTGTTCAAGTACTCTGTCAGGCTGTATCATCTCAGCTAGTCATCTCGAAATTGTCCTGACCAGCCTGTAGTCCAAAGTCGATCTTTCAGTGTGTTAATCAGCTTAATGGCTTTACCATAGTCCTTGTGGAATCATCATTGTGGAGTCCTGTCGTCTTTTTTTGAAGATTTCAAAGTCACTGTTAGGCGTGGTCATGGTTCACTGCAGACTTTTTTTTTTTTTTTTTTTTTTTTGTGCCTCCTCTGTGGTTTGGAGCAATCATAGTCTGATAAATGTCTGTCTCTTGGAACCAAGAATGTTCTTCCCTAGAAGAGAAAATCTTCACAATTTCTCCCCACCATTTGTCTTGCCAAACTTTTCCAAACTGACCTTTGCCGATGCTTTTTTGTAACACTATGGTCCTGGCAATTCTTCTCTGAACCAGCAGCAGTAAACACTTTGTCCCAGGTAGCAGCATCACCGCAGTCACCAACACGATGAGAAGGAGCTGGCAACGTGGAGCAGTAGCCACTGCTTCCATGGTCCCACCACTGTTTGTGGCTCAGTCCGGGCCAAAGCTTCTCCCAAGCCTCCTAGGCTGGCCTCAAACTCGGGATCCTACTGCCTCTGTCTCCTTCAGCAAATCCTACCGGCATGCGCCACCACAACCGGCTGAGTGTAGCTTGGGCCTGAGCTGGGCCTCACAAGGCCACAGGCAAACAGCTTTTTCATGAATTCGTAACACGAACGTTGGGCGCCAGATATTGATGTAACCAACCGTCTTATTAAATAAGAAACACAGAAACAATGTAAAAGAGAAAGCCGAGAGGTCAAAGCTCAGAGCTAAAATCTCACCCTTCTGCCTGCGGTGTCCCAGCTTCCCGAAAGAGACCTATTTCCTGTCTGTTCGTCTATTTATAGTATTTTGTTCTGCCTTCTCATTGGTTGTAAACCCAAACACGTGACTGCCTCGTCACTGTCTGAATGTACAGCCCCCTAGGTCTTAAAGGCATATGTCTCCAATGCTGGCTGTATCCCTGAACACACAGAGATCTATGGGATTAAAGGCGTGTGCCACCACCGCCACACTCTTGCTATGGCTCTAATAGCTCTGACCCCCAGGCAACTTTATTTATTAACATACAATCAAAATCACATTTCAGTACAATTAGATTACCACCACACCACTCTAGCCAGGACCATATAGCAAGATTATATCACCCATCTACCCATCTATCAGCCTATCTATCTATCTATCTATCTATCTATCTATCTATCTATCTATCTATCTATCATCTGTCTGTCTGTCTATCATCTGTCTGTCTGCCTGTCTATCTGTCTATTTATCTATCTACCTATCCCTTCTGTCTCTTAGAAAAGATTTTGTCAAGTTCTTCTTTGCTGCTGTTTCCTTGTCTTAGAACTATTTAAATACATCATTCATGAAATAAATAATGCTAAACACTAGTGTGGGTACTAGAAATTCAACAACCATGGTCTGAGCAAAACACAATATTGACAGTATTCTTGTTTAAGAATTTATAGATTGATGTACATTAATCAAAAAGGCATATAAATATGTTTGATTAAAAGTTGCTTATCACTAAAATTTTACCCAAAGTAAAAAAAAAAAAAAAAAATGGGCACAGTGTTAAGATAGCACATAGCAGGGGCCTGGTTCCTTTGTGGGACAAAAAAGGATTATAAAGAATCCTGTGCCCTGAGCTTAGGTCAAAATGAAAAGAGAATTTTGGGCAAGGAGAACACATATACACAGAGCCTAAGGCAGGGAAAGTCTCTTCAGTGTCTGGGAAACAAGACTGATTAAAACACAGAGAACTGAGTAAGGTGCTACAGACAAAGCTGTGAAGGCAGATCTTCCCCAATTTGTATAGGGTGTTTCGGGACATATTTGGGGTTAATGATCATCTTCGAATTTGCAGGATGCTTGGAATTTTAAATATGAAAATAACTCTGCCAGAGTGCCCTGCTTCTCTCTACACAGGCTAGGTAAACCTCAAACTCTTGGCAGTCCTCCTGTCTCAGCCTTCTGAGTGCTACAATTATAGCCTTTTCCTACCCCAGCTGGATATAATGATGAGCATTAATAAAAATCCTCATGCCAAACAGTATACCAGGATACAAAACAGACTAGAAATGACTAAGAAACTATGGAGATACCAATCAGGTGCCTATTATAGTTACCAAGCAAGAGAAAATGGTGAATTGGCATAGTGATTTCATAGGGAGGTGGTGAGGAAGAGCTGGCATCAGGAGATTTAATGAAGGTAAAATCATCATTTCTTTGTGATGAATGTGGAGAATGAGGGGGGAGGACAATTTTAGGAATTATACATGGTTTCCTATCTATTTTAAATCATTGATTTGGCATAGTCAGTGTGATGATTCCATATGCCCTTCTCTATCTTAAGCTCCAGGCAACCCTAGCCACATAGCCCTTTGAAAAGCCATCTGATCTCCAATTCTGTACAATCCCTTGTTCAAGGCTTCTAATCAGCTCCCTGGGGAACAAGCATCCCAATTAAAGCCAAGGAAGGAAAGAAGAGAAACAGGGAGCCTGGGAGATAAAAATAACTTCTACCAAGTGCTTAGATGTGTACCCTGCACGCACTTGTCAAGCTTTGGAGACCCTGTTAAGCTACCTGAAGTTTCTGGCAGTAAATGTGTGGAATGCAGGGCAAGAAGACTATGCGTTGGGTAGAATTTTTTGTGTTACACGGAGTCCTCATCATCCAGAGTGCCCACCCCTCCCCCTTATTCTGTGATCAAAATATTGGAATGGATCTTAATCTTCTGGGGCTAATTTCTGTAGTTCCTTAGACACACATACTGCTGTTTTATAATTTAATGTCTCAGTGAATCCCACTGTTCCACATAGTTGAAGTGCAGAGCGGAAGATGAAAGAAGTTGACCAGAGGTTCTAGGAAATGGGCAAAGGGCAAAGGGAAAGGATGTTGGCCAGCACTTGCCGTGGTGAGCCAAGATTGTGAGTTCTGGGTCAGCCTGAGCTCTCTAGTGAAATCCTGTATTAATGACAAATCGAAGCATATCAGAACAAAATAAAACAAATGTAGTGGAGGTAGGGGGCAAAACCTTTACAAGAACAACTCACAAAGGAGTGGTCACTGTTACCTAATGATTTCTTGGAAGAGAGGAAATTTCCCAATCAACCTTCCTGAGAAAATACAGAGACTGGGTGATAAACTCTGAGTGGGTGACATTTCCTGGGAACAGGATTCTACTCTCCTAAGGCCAGCAGCCCTTACCTCAGGATACAAACCATGAAAACCTATAGGCCTTCTTAAAGAAAAACAATGAGTTGACATAAACTGTCCTGGGATCCTACTTTGCCTTTGTGTTGTGGTAAACACTTGCCGATTAACACTTGACAGTCCTGTTTAGGAAGCTCTGCTCAATTTAGAAAATCAGAGAAATCCTCCATTAACTGCCAGTGGGGCCCTTTGTAGGTCTAATGTGGGCAGAGAAAATCAAAAGTGTGAACTTGGATTTTCAACCTGTTCCTGTGCTCTGGGACGATCATTACTGCTGACCTTTCTCCACACGGTACATGTGAAGCCCTTCCAGCTCACTGGTGGCTAAAGCTCTGCTATGCCCTCTCCTGAGCATTTTATGCAGAGAAGTCAGCTCATTAGGATAGCTTGTCAATGGGGTGTGAGGGACAAGGGATCTGGTTACTGACAATTAAATCCCAGGTTATCACGGCTCCCAGGCTGTTAACAATTCCTAAAATTCTAAGCCATGTGGAAATGCATTAAATTCTGGTTATTTGTGGGAAATACTTATTTTTAGAGGAGTGGAGTGCAGTTTCTTTTATGTTTCAGATGACCTTGAGCAAGGACTCTGGTAGTCTCAGAAGAACCCCGTTAGGTACCATCTTTTCAATTGGTCTGCTTCCAAATAGATTTCTCTATCCCCACTTACTGATTTATTTCCCTCTTCAGCCTGCAGCTTCCAGGGAACGCTGTTTCTCTGCTGTTTCCACAGCCCCTCTTTCTTCTTGCCTTTCTTGCTAAATGAATACTTTCTCACAATGTTGTAAACTGTGAATAAAAAATAGGAGTAAGATGCTAATGTCCTCCGGGCGCTCTAAGAGATGTGGAGAACACAGACACTTCGGTGCCCTAGCTGAGGTCTATAATCAGAGCAGCACCAGGTGCCCACAGGGGACACATCTGAGCTCACTGCAGAAGGGCATTGAAGGAGATCCCAGACGAATGTTGGCCTGACCTGAATCCTGAAGCACAGGAAGGGTGAACTAGACAGATGTGGTGTCAGAGGTTTCTTAAGGGAAGAGTAAGTCCTGTTTTAAGGCCCGGTTAACAGGACACCATTGGTATGTAATTAGTCCACACACAGCATAAGAACACAAGACAGAGGACAGAGCAGTGAGTTTGGTAAATCATGTTAGTCAATCTAGGCTTTACATTTGATTCTTCTCTCACAATGGACACTTTTAATTAAAAGAACACACACACACACACAATTTTACAAATCAAACAACAGTGCTGGGTGTGACGGCAGCCTCACCTGGAATTCTAACATTCAAGAGGTAGAGGCAGAATTTGAGACTAACCCAGTCTATACAATGTGTTCCAGGCCAGCCAAGGGTAAGACCTTGTCTCAGAAAACAAAACAAAAACAAAAACAACAAACAAAAAGAATCAAATCAAACAAAATAGCAGTTACATCCTGGCCTGCCACTCTTTCCCATTCATGTCTCATTCCAGGGGGATCAACCAGGTTTTACCCTTTCTCAGAGGATCCCCTGCTTTTAAGTCTGTTTGTTAATCCTGTCCAGACACTATGTAGTGACTTTCTACTCTGGTAAGTATTTAGGGAACATTCTCTCATACCATCTGTGTTTTTAGCCTGAAGGCACTGGACAGCTAGGAAAGGCATGAAAGAGAAGTCATTTGATAATGTTCACATTTCCAAAAGAGTAGTCTCAAAGCTTGGAGGAGAGTGGAATACAGGGATGCAGGAATACAGGGATGATGAAGATGATGGACAGCACTGTGTTTGCCTAAAGGCATGAGGTCCTGTGAAATGAAAGAAAATGAGGCATCAAAAGAACAGGGAGGCTGAACAATCAGGAGTTGAGACTGAGTGACTGTGTAGCTTAAACAGTTTACCAAGCACAACCTTGATCCCCAACCCTTTTTTTAAGAACCACAAATCTAAAGAACTATGAATTAGATGCTTAATTTAGGCAGAACATCTGGAGTACAATCCCTAAAGAATAAAATTCTGAAACTTAAAAAGGCAAATTCATTATTTGTCTGAGTTTAATTCTAGGGAAGCTTAGGAGAGTTAGTTAAGAGTAATGAGAGTTAAGAGTAAAGAGTAATGTCTCATCACTTCCTGAGAAATCAGAGATGTATCATTGAAATCTAAGGTCTCTGCACTTTTAAAGCACTACCATTTTCTTAAGGCCATAAAAATAAACGTTCTAAATAAAAAGAATTTCGTCAGTATGAAACTCTTCAATCAAAGGCCAATGCTTTAAGTGCCTAAAACAATTATTGTTATGACACATTTCAGAGAGAGAGAGAGAGAGAGAGAGAATAGAATAGAATTTTTTGGAAGACAACAAAACCCCTTTGTTTACTGGTCTTGAAGAACAGGAAGAAGCGGACTCACAGAAGACCCCGTACTCTGTAGCCTGATTTAAGGGAGGGGACTCTGGGAGAAAGGGCAGCCATATCATGCTTGCAGTTTCTGGATGCCTATCTGACTGGTGAATTTGTGCAGGGCAATGTCTCCGTGTAAAGGAATCTGCTGAATGGGAAAAGAAGGGCTGGTGGAGTTGTGTGGGGAGCCCCAACAAGGGAGATTGGTCACCTGTTTTGCCCACAAGTTTCTTGTTTTTCATTTCAAGTAAGCACATAGATGCTGTCATTGCTTCATTGGCCTCTAGGGGCGCCTGATCTTCATAACTCTGTGCTATCTTCTGTCTTGAGCGTAGTGCTCACAACCTCCTGCTCCCTTTCTTTCAAAACAAAATCTCAGGTTGTCCGTACTGGACTCAAATTTATTACATAGTCAAACAATGGGCTTGAGCTCCCAACTCTCCCGAATTCACCTCTCCGTTGCTGGGATTTGGCCTTGAATTCACAATCCTTCAGCCTCCACCTCTCGGTTGCTGGGATTACAAGCTTTTACTACCATTCTTGGTTGGGCGTCTCTTCTTAATGGAAACAAGCAAAAGTTGATGGCATTGCCTAGACCAGTGGTTCTCAAACTGTGGGTCATGACCCCTTTGGGGGATCAAATGACCCTTTCCCAGGGGTCACATAAGACCATCCTGTATATCAGATTTTTACATTATAATTCATAGCAGTAGCAAAATTACAATGAAAATAATTCTATGGTTGGAGGCCATCACAATATGAGGAATTATATTAAGGGTCACAGCATTAGGAAGGTTAAGAACCACTGGTCTAGACCCATTTACCAAGATACAAAATTTCAAAAGGAAATTTGACAAAATTTGTACAAGAACAGATTCACTTGTCTAATTTCTGCATTTAAAGTTATTTCTAAATTTAATGTGTTTACTGTTTATTTGTCCACTTACCCACTGTCTAAAAATGAATTGGCATGGTATGCTCTAAGAGACAGCTGCAATGGACACAATCGATAGTGAAAGGACATGTTCTGTGAACTGAATTTCCATGGAGAAGAAAGTGAATTCATATAGTTGCAAGGAATGAGGGTAAAATAAGCAAACAAACCAAATTACCAGCAAACAAAAGACTCTGGGGCAGGCCCAACACTGCTTTAACTTGCTCAACTCAGATGTATAATTCCATGCTGAAATTTTCTGTACATAAATTCCCCACCCCCCAGAAAAAAGCAGTCCAAAAACTTTTTTGCATTCATTCAAATGAGGTCATGGATTCTCAGTAGGTAAGGATCATGCATGAAGAATTCCATTATCAAATCTGCATGCTCTTGAAACAGGATGGCCTTCAACCCACCTTGACCCCAGGAATATCTTAACTTCTCAGGATAATCAGGTTCTTTCCAGAAAACCAAAATCCATATCTAGGCCCATTTCTACCCTATTATGAATTGCCAAATCAGTAAAACTACAATACTTATTTCTAGGGCTTTTTTATGGTTTAAAGTACACTCCAAAGGCAACACCTACTGTGACCTTTACACTATCTACAGAAAATAAGCATTAGGGTTTTCCTCTTCCAGATGAGAAGCCTTATGATCAAATGTCTTCAGTGCTTCAAGGTCTCATTAGAGCTAGTAAGTTTTGGGCCCATAGTAGCCCCTGAATTCTGAGATATGCTTACAATATGTTAAAAGTGAGTGGAAGTCACAGTGAGATTGGAGCAGTTGGATTCATTCCACGGCAGAAACCACCATCACCATGTCCTAGTCTCTCTTACCCATTTGGCATGCTTTGTTGTTTTGTTTGTTTTCTTCTGTCATTTCATTAGACAAGGTTTCATTATGTAGCCCAAGCTGGCCTTGCATTTATGCTCTGTTGTTTCATCTCAGTCTCTGGATTGCAGGCATGTACCACCGTGCCCAGTATTTTATTTGGTCATTTTGGTGCTTTGAAATGTTGTCTCAGTTGCTCAATACATATGGAAATTGTTACTCAGAACATATATAAAGGAGGCAGCATTGCCACAGACTAGATCAAGTCATTAGCATATAACATTATTAGAAAACCTTGGACACGTAAACCCACGTCCTGGTCCCAGAATTAGCCAGGGTGGAAATTACAATGGGGTAACGTTGATAGTGATAAAAAGAGCCTTCCCTTCTCTTGGACACAACTTGACAGCTTTAGACAGTAGGCACCAAAGGTTATACAACTCCTCACATTAAGAAATATTTCTTGTTCTGATTTCCTTTTGTAGGAAGCATATGTGACTTACCAAGATGATATCCGGCTGGTGGGGGAGCTGGTGACAGTCATTGGGGCTGTGGTTATTCTACTTCTAGAGGTAAGGAGCAGGGGAGTCTGGGATAAAGCAATCTACCTAGGTCCCCTATTGAATTGCAGTATATATATATATATATATATATATATATATATATATATATATATATATATATATATGCTTTATCATCCTTCCCTAGATCCCAGACATCTTCAGAGTTGGTGCCTCTCGCTACTTTGGACAGACAGTTCTTGGGGGACCATTTCATGTCATCATGTGAGTGTCTTCTTTCAGGCCCTGATTTCACTTACTAGAGTCTTACAGGTGTACCGTTCCCTTGCTGAGACCTGGATATGACCTGGGGGTGACACTTCAGAGATTTCTGCCCAGTGGATTTTAATCTTTGGATTTATGTTTTATCTGTTAAGACTTAGCCTGAATGTGTGGGTAATTCTAAATGGACTGAGCCTGGCTAGCTCAGTCGGTAGAGCATGAGACTCTTAATCTCAGGGTCGTGGGTTCGAACCCCATGTTGGGTGCCAAATGTAGATGTATTTCTAAATGGTTTTATTAAATAAGAAACAGAGCCAAATGCAGAGTTAAAAGCCCAGAGATCAGAGAGCAGTAGCCAAAAGCTGAGACCACCTTCTTACCACCCATTGCTGCTAGCGTCCTTCCCCTGAGAAAGAGACTCTGTGTGTTTGTCTTTTCATTGACTTTCTGTTCTGCCTTCTCATTGGTTGTAAACCCAATCACATGACCTCCTTGTCACTGTCTGTCTATACAGACTTCCAGGTCTCTATGGTTTGTAATGAGATTAAAGGCATGTGTCTCCAAGCTGGCTATGTCCTTGAACACACAGACTATGCCTGCCATGTGATCTGATTAAAGGCATGCGCCACCACTGCCCAGCTTCTGCTATGGCTTGCTATTAGCTCTGACCCCCAGGCAACTTTATTTATTAACATACAAATAAAATCACATATATTAATAATATATTAATCACATATATTAATAATTATTAATAATTAATAAAATATCACCATAGGTGCTAGTCAAGTCTCTATCATGTTACAGTAGATCCAGAATATTCCCAGCTCATGCCTCACTTTTTGCTTTCTGCTCTCACTCCAGCATCACCTATGCCTCCCTTGTGCTGGTGACCATGGTGATGAGGCTTACCAATGTGAATGGGGAGGCGGTACCCATATCCATGGCCCTGGTGCTGGGCTGGTGTAGTGTCATGTACTTTGCCCGAGGATTCCAGATGCTGGGCCCCTTCACAATCATGATTCAGAAGGTCAGTGCTTCCCCAAACCTCCCTCTGATTAGGATACAGGACCTTCATAAGTGGGGAAAGCTGAAAAGAGAAATGCTGTTCAGAGCCGAGCTGGAGGCATCATGGGGACATTCAGATCTGTTAGCAACAGCTGCTCGGAGACAGTGGAGAAAGAGTCACCCCATCTTTCTTCCTCTTCTTTGTTTCCTGTAGATGATTTTTGGAGACCTACTACGCTTCTGCTGGCTGATGGCTATGGTCATCCTGGGATTTGCCTCAGGTAACAGCACTACTTCTAGACTGTTGGAGGCAGATCTTCAGTAAGATGACTCTCGTCTCAGTTCACACTTTCACTTGGTTTTTTTTTGTTTTCATTTCCTATTGGAAATTGAGTCTAAAAGCACACTTTTGTCCATAGAAAGGAACCATCCAGGTTGGCCTGGAAGGTAGACTCACGAGTTCTGAGCCATCAAGATTCATTTTTGCTAACTGTGCCACAAGCCCCTTAAAGGAATACTGGAGAAAGAGAGACATCTAACACTGAAGAGTTGTAGATATTTTAAATACTACCTTGGCAAATAGGGACAAGGCCATGTTGAACTCTGTTATGTTTACAGTTCAGAAGAAGAAATAGAAGGCATGCAATAGAACAGAAAGTGCCCTCTTTCTATATGTAGTCATTTAAAGTATGGAGAAAAGGGAAGGATTATAGAAAGGAGGTATATGATGAGAGTTTGGAGAGCCCGAGACATGGCAGAGAATGCAGACAAAGAAGAGCTGTGATGAGAGACCGAGAGAATGGAGACAAGCAGGTGCAATGGGGAGTGCCAAGAAGCAGAGAAAGTCCAGCACAGGAAGGAAAAGCCAGCTGAGAGAATCGGGGGAGCACTGGCAGGCACGAGAGAGTTTGCACTCGTAGGAAGAAGGCCCAGGTCTGATTCATGAAAAACTTGCAATTCTAGCTCAGTCTTCTGTGTCTTTGACTGGTCACCCATTAGAGAAGAGGATGTACAAGAAAAATGATCTTTGAAGAACCCTGCCCCATCATTACAGAACCCTATCACTATCTCTAGAAGCTTCTCTGTTCAATGAGGTTCCCCACAAAATGATAGATTAAATATATATATATATTAGGACCTTAAGTGTGTAAGGATCAAACTGACGGTCTGCATGGAGTGCTCTATCCTGTGAGGCCCGATGCAAGTTCTCTTCCTTCTGCCTACCCTAAATTTACTTGCCCATAAAGTGCTTACCCATATACAGACTGCAATTAGGAGAAGAGCACTTATTTCCTGAAGATGTCCTACATCTCTGATCCCCTAAATGATCACCCTGCACTTGTGATTTTACTTAAAGAAAAGACTCTTTTGTATGCTCTTGGGACCACCTTGTCACGTATTTCAGTACCATACAGAAAGAAGCCATTTAAAGGGCCCTGTGCTGTTGTAAGGATCCAGAATAGCCTGCCATGTGGTAGGGTGCACACCAGTGAGACAGCTTTTCCATGATGGTCAAAGCTCGCCTAGAGTGATGGGTGGTTTTCTGGAAGTCTTGAAGATTAAAAAGTGCTCTTCTTTTGGCCTTATCACATGCTCTGCTCTTCAAAGTCATAGGAGATTCAATACATTCTTTTTTTTTTTTTTTTTGGTTTTTCGAGACAGGGTTTCTCTGTGTAGCTTTGCGCCTTTTCCTGGAACTCACTTGGTAGCCCAGGCTGGCCTCGAACTCTCAATACATTCTTTTAATGACTTACCTTTTAAATATTTGGTTTTCCAAAAGGTAATAATCTGTTAGGCAACTTATTGTGCATATGTGCACACATATAATTCGTTGTGTTATCATTACCCAGAACAGTGAACTTAGTCAGGATTCTTAGGTTTAGCCAGTTCTAAGGTAATATTGTAGACGCACAGTCACATGTTCTTGTGTATAAACTGATGGAGATATATAGATCAGAAACAGAACTAATGGTAACTAAGTCCATACTTATTGTGACAATTTCATTCCCCATCTGCATCTTCCTGGGCGGAGCAGCCTTCTGTATCATTTTCCAGACAGAGAACCCAGACAGTCTGGGGGAATTCTCCGACTACCCCACAGCACTGTTCAGCACCTTTGAGCTTTTCCTCACCAACATCGATGGCCCTGCCAACTACAGTGTGGATCTGCCCTTCATGTACAACCTCACCTACTCTGCTTTCGCCATCATCGCCACCCTGCTCATGCTCAACTTGTTCATCGCCATGATGGGGGACACACACTGGCGAGTGGCCCAGGAGAGGGATGAGCTCTGGAGAGCACAGGTGAGTCCATTTGTGTTGCCCTTGCAAAGGGGCAGGAACTGAAGGGAAACATCACGGTAGGATGTGTTCGTTGTGAACCACTCTTCGTGGAGTCCCAGGACAGCCCCGCGAGGCTACTGTTTCAGTTATACAAGCCTGAAGCATGTATCGATGGGGTGGAGGGTCTAAGCATGCAGTCGGGGTAGTTACTATAGGTAAAAAAATGTAAATCCGGGAGTCTGAATCCACAGAGAACAAGAATATTTTGTTTTTATATGATGCAGTTTATAAATTTAGAGTTTCTTTTCTATTAGGTTCTATAAATCCCTAAATCCCTATTATATCTCTTCTTTGTATCACAATAAGCTAATCAAATACTAGAGTTATGAGCTATGTTCCAAAGACTCATAGGTAATTGAGCTGCTTTTCAGCATAATTATGTATCTGTGTGAGAGTCATTCAGTATATTCTTTAGTCTAATTATGACCTTATTATTTTGTAGATTTGAGTAAGGTTTCAGAGAATAGAAGTTTTCCATACTGTGAAAAGTTTATTATCAGAAGCATCCGTATTACAGTGAACTAAACCCTCTGTTGCTGTAATTCTACTCCTCAACTTGAGACTTTTCCTCCTATCTATCAGAGAGCACATATCTTTCCACATGAGTACTATATAAATATCTGAATATAACCAATGTTTACCCTTCAGATAATTATATAGTGTGTATGTGGCAAGACTCCTCAAAAGCCTGTTATATGCAGGGAAGTGTCTAGGAGCTGGGACACAAACACAGCCATGAAAGACATAGGAGGTCCTCCAGCTGAAGTGCCAAGCTCTGGAAAAGACAGACACTAAGTAAATCACTTCATGGAAGGCTGAAAACTCATAGAAGTAAAACTGCTACAGAGAAGTACGTCGTGCTAAGAAGATATGCAACTGAGGAATTAAAGTAGAAAGTTAGGAAATGCTTTTATCGAGGGAGAAATGTTTAAGAGAGACACTAAAGATGGGTAGGACTAGCTAGCTGAAGAGAATAGTGGAGAGGGTACAAGTCAGGGTTTATGTCAATGAAGGGTGTGTGACCACCGAGAGAAATAAACCAAACCCAAGCAGCTTTTTGTAAGGAGTTGGAGGTGGATGAACTGATCCTCATAACTGGGAAGTTTAAAACATCAAACTAGATTTGGATATCTGTCTAGAATCCAGTCTTTACCTTACACATCCCATCAATTTCCCTGTTCTACCCATTCAGCCTGACTCTCTCTTCTAAGACAAACCACCCCATGCTGACATCTTCTAAGAAGCTGAAGGCACCTGAGGGAATAGGGGCAGGGTACACATTTTTTTCACAATTCTATAGGTCCCATTACAGTTGCACCCTCTGACTCTTCTGACATTGTCCAACAATACAGGCTTTAAAAGAATGCCTTTGGGCTGGAGATGTAGCTGCATAGAATCTTGCTTGCCTAGTGTCTTAAGGTTTCTATTGCTGTGAAGAGTTGTGAAGGTTGCCATGACCATAGCAACTCTTATAAAGGAAAAACATTTCACTGGGGTGGCTTACGTTTTCAGAGGTTTACTCCAGTATCATCATGATGCAGCATGGTGGTGTGTGGGCAGACATGGTGCTAGAGAAGGAGCTGAGAGTCCTATATCTTAACCCACAGGCAACAGGAAGTGATCTGAATGTTATACTAAGTGACACTTGAGCAAAGGAAACCTAAAAGCCCACCCCCACAGTGACACACTTCTTAAAAACAAGGCCACATCTGCTCAAACAAGGCCACACTTCTGAATAATACCACTCCCTATGAGCTTATAGGGGATGATTACATTCAAACTATTATACCTAGTATGTCCAAGGCTAGGGGTTGAATTCTCTATATCTCGAAAAATAAGATTAAAAGCATGTTTGGCCCCAGACAATTCATTCTAAGTTCCATGGGACTGTAACAAAGTTTAGGTGAAAGGCTTATTTTTGAACTTAAGACAAGGTCAAGTGCTGCATAGTAGAGGCCAAAGTGGCAGTAAGAAGGTGAGGTCCCCTCTTCTCCAGTCTGTTAGGAAGAACCAACTAACTGTGCAGCCCCATCTACTCTAACCAAGTGTCAGAAAGTAGTTAGATCACAGTCTAGACAAAAAAGATAGGCTCTGTTGTCAGAGTGAAAGGATCAAGGAAAGGCTAAATGAAGAATAACCATGAGGACTCATTTCAGAGGAAAGAGGGCTAGCTATCCAGGAGAAGAGAACAAAATGATTGGAAGGAAGGTGGGAGAGAACCTGGTACAACAAAGGGACCAAGAGAAGACAAGACAATGAGGGAGTGTAGAAAGACGTGTCACAGAGAGCTGGATGTGTTAGGAATTGACAGCTCCTTCATTAATAATCTCCTGTCCCCAACCCATCTGGACTGCACACTCTACTCAAGTCCGTTTGATACTAGAATAGTTCCTGATGTGGTGGGAGCGGTCAAGTCCCAGAAGAGGCTTCTTCTTATTCTTCTTATGGAAGAAACACTACTCACTGTCACTAACATGTGCAATGGAGTCAGTTTGTCAACCAGATGCACAAGTGGCCACTCTAAACTCACAATCAACCATCACCCTTGGATCTTTGTTACACGAATGAGCTAAATTCCTTAAAAGTAAGGTAACAACACTTCTCATTTTGTTCTGTTAGTTCTTTGTGTTGCTGGCTTTAGAGAGGCATTCCGCTTCGGTGAAATCATTTTATATTGCTTTGGTCACTCCACGTATTACGTATCCCTCCCAGTTTTGTGTAATGGGCACATTTGATAAGCTTGATGTCTGTTTCATCTAGCCAACTAATGAGGTCAGGACAAAGGACAGAACATGGGACATACTACTAGGAACTTCCTTGCCAAGTACACAGACATTAATCAAACCTTTTCCTTCTTAAGATATGGATTTTTAATTTGTTAGGAAGTCCATGAACTGGAGCTGCCTTGTTTCATTTCTGACTTCATACAGATTCCATTTGATCATTTTATTTAAGTCAATGCCATTGGTCTGAGCTTTCCTACGGGAGGTAGGAAGGAAATCACATTAGTTTTGAATGACTCACTTTCTGTGAATATGAATAATAATATAGAACTCATTGTTCTATTTAAAAATATCCTCTGTCCTGTTTTGATGAGATAACCAGGTTAGCATGGTTCTGGGACAACCTTAGATGTGGATGAATGTTAGCTCTTAGCACTGGCCTCCAGGGTCTTCCTTGAGCAGATTGGTTTTTGTTTCCCCTTTTGGTGGCCTTGGTGTCTCTCTGTCCCTTGTGGCTCTTTCTCAGATCTTTTGCTACCTCGTCTCTTTCCAGGTTGTGGCCACTACAGTGATGCTGGAGAGGAAAATGCCTCGTTTCCTATGGCCTCGATCCGGTATCTGTGGTTATGAGTACGGCCTGGGGGACCGCTGGTTCTTGCGGTGAGTGACAGTTTGTATGTGAAACCTGCAGGTGGAATCTCTGAGATGGTGAGCAACCAGGAAATGTCATGGGATTGCATTAGTCTGTTGTTGGGAGAGTGGGGGAGGTGAA
Organism: Peromyscus maniculatus bairdii; assembly: GCF_049852395.1. Classification (NCBI taxonomy): domain Eukaryota; kingdom Metazoa; phylum Chordata; class Mammalia; order Rodentia; family Cricetidae; genus Peromyscus; species Peromyscus maniculatus. The sequence continues at coordinate 49,289,349 of NC_134854.1, forward strand.
GTGTCAGTGGGGGAGGGGGGAGTTAGAAAACAATAGCCAGCTGTGTTTACTACAGGGCAGTGGTGTGTGAAATGGTATGCGTACAGACATGTAAATGCTCAGGTGTGGATATGGGTTGTCCATTTTTTTTTTTTTACTTGTGTCTACTCATGTTACTTCCTTATCCTCACTTCCAATATACTTTGGCCTTGACTCTAGCTTCTTCCTTCATGGACAACCCTTATTATCCCCTGACCTGGCTCTCCTCACCCCTCACTGGTACACCTTGAATTGGATACTGGAAACCTCATGACACGCAGATCTCTTTATTTTTTTTTTTCTCTCATGTTACCACATACAGCACAGCCTTCGTTCCATTACTCTCATAGTTGACTTCTTACTTCTCTCACCTCATTATCAGGTTAACTTTCACTCCATTCTCTTTTGGCCCCTCCATTCTAGATGCTCTTCTTACTTTACTTCTGGTCCCTCCTTCTATTTCCCAATATTCCATTTCCTCCATGTTCACCTCTGCTTCTCTCCATGACCCACCTTCCTCAGCTATCATGAGTCTTTTCTGTTTCCTCCCAGAGTTGAGTACCACCATGACCAGAATCCTTACCGAGTACTTCGCTATGTGGAAGCTTTCAAATCTTCAGACAAGGAGGAGGTGCAAGAGCAGCTATCTGAGAAACAGCCTTCTGGGACTGAGATTGGGACTTTAGCTAGAGGTTCTGTGGTCCTCCAAACACCTCCTCTGTCTAGGACTACATCCCTAAGCAGCAGTAGCCACCGTGGCTGGGAAATTCTCCGTCGAAATACCCTGGGACATTTGAATCTTGGACTAGACCTTGGTGAGGGGGATGGAGAAGAAATCTACCATTTCTAAAGAGGATCCTGCTACTTTAGAACTAGCCCCAGGTGGGTCAAGGTGTGGGAAGAGAGAGGGGTAGGGAGGAAGAGGGACAGAAAAAGGGAGAGATCTGGTTCTGCAAGAATCTGACTAATGGTTGTGAGTTGTGGGAAGGTATATATAAAATATTCTTTAAGGGGCAATATATCACCCTTCACATTTCATCATTTGTAGAGACGGGCAGTGGTCATCTATTGTACATACCTTTTGGATTCCTCTAAAGCTCATATTTTGAGAAACTGGCAACTGAGGACATGAAATGAGGACACTGACACCTTTGATTGACATCTGGATGATCTTTTTTATGCCTCGAACAGAAGAAGACAGAAAGCAGTAAGCCAGGAACTTGCCTGATTCCACAATGCTTCATGTGAAAAGAACCATCATGATGCTAAATTCCTTCCTTTTCTTTACTCTCCTTAGGACTCTCTGCCCAACTAGCAAGCAAATCCCAAGTAGAAAACTACAAGAAGAAAAATTCCTTATCCTATTGCCTTTAATGCTTTTCTTATGTCAAAAGTATATATCATAAAAATTGTCGTTTTAACTACGTTCACTATAAAGTACATTCAGACTATTGTATAAGCATCACTACTATTCATCTACAAAAGTTTTTCATCTTCAGACACTGGAACTCCTATCCACTGAACAATACCTCTCCGCTATTCCTTCTCTTTAGTCCTCAATAACCATCATTTTACGTCCTGCCTAGGAATTTATTGTAGGCACTTTATCTAAGTGGAATTGTACAAGGCCAGTTCCATTGTGCTTGCCTTGTTTCATTTTGTATAATAATTTCAAGGTTTCTTCTATTATGTAAAGGTATCAGCATTGTCTTTCTTTTTAAGACTGACTGTACACACACCTCACTTTGTTTATCCATCTGTCTGTCAAAGTGTATTTATGGGTTTTCCTATCTCCTGGTTATTGTGAATGTTGCTGCTAAGAAAATGAGAGTGTGCATGTCTATAGAGGTCCTTGTTTTTAATTGGTGTTGGTGGGGTTTATATGCCTAGAAATTGAACTAATGGATCACATGGCAAACCCGAGTTTAATTCTTTAGCTAAATTATCATACTGTTTTCCATAATGGCCTTCAGCATTTTATAAATCCTGGTAGTGGGTGTGAAATGCTATCTCATTGTAGTTTTGATTTGCTTTTTCTCAAAGTCTATGGATATCAAGTCTCTTTTCATGCTCTTACTTATGGAATAGTTTTTATCAGTGTACTGCATTCTTCTTTCCAGAGGCTCCGAGTCTGAGATGTTTGCATCTCACTTGTATCCTGATATGTTTTGTGAGAGCTGAAGCATATCTTCCTTTGTTTGAGTGGTCCAATCAATTCTTCCATAGGACCTTCTCTGCTCTATTTTTTAGGTGATCCTCTGTAAGTTATCATCCTTGATCCTGAAAGCACAGGCTCCTGTTTTTATCTTGAGGATGCCATGATCCACAACTTTCTCCCTTTACTTTTATACTGTGCTGTGAAGTGAACAGCACTAATGCTGATCTGACCATTCCTACCTGGAGGGAAACTTTGGGCCAAGTATCCAGAGCACCCATTACAGAGGTTGATGTATAGCCTTTTCCTTGTCTCTAATGCTTATGTCTCATCTCACTCCTATCAACATCTCAGTCAGAAAGCTGAGTGTGCTGTTGGAAACAGAGAACAGATAAGTAAGATTTGGAAATTTCAGACAAGTGTATTCCAATACACATTTTCAAAGCTGTATGCCCAACAGTGAACTATCACAAAAATGTAAACATACCTTTGGTGGTATGGAACTTTACAGGGCCAAGTGAGTCATCATGACTCAGTTTTATTCTCTTTCACAGTGGAAGCAAGTCCATCTTCTGTGTAGTTAAACTCCATCCGTGTTCTAAATGGTTCCAGATCCAGTTGCTTTTGTGTTTTCCGACGCCCTGAGGGAGCCATCCCTGCATCTTCCGGCCCTTCTCCCTTGTGTCATCTGTGACCTCTCCTCCATCACCTCTGCCAGCAAGCACGCTGAACTCTTTAAACACCCTCCTTCCAAACCACCTCTCCCTTCGACAGCTGCCCTATTGATCAAAGCCAGACTTCTTAAGAGTTGATTCCATTATCTACTGGCTTCCACTGAGTTCTCAACCCTTTGTGATTTGATCTGGTCTTCTCCATGCTACCGATTCCACTCTTGTTATCTCCCTGAAGGTAAAGCCACTTAATCATCTCAGGTTTTTTTTTTTTTTTGAACTCTATAGAATACACCAGACTATTCAACACTCTTACGTTCCTACCACTCTGGGTGCTTTTGTTTTACCACTCCATGAAGTAATTTTGGCCCACTGGGGCTCTTTGTTTCTCATTACATAGGCAGTCCCACTTACTACTGTAGATTGCCACTAGTAGATGACCAAGCTCATGATTCAGAAGGGCCTATTTCCAGCTCTGCCCTGTCTTCTGAGCTCCAGGCATGAACTACTTAGATGCTCGACTATTAGACTTGCTCTACTTGGGTATTTTTTAGACACCTCCAGCTCAACGTGTCTCAAACTGAGCAGTTTTTCCTCCTTAGCAAACCTTCTCCTCTACCAGTATTCTCAACCAAGTTAAGTGTGAGGATAACGGGCCAGATTGCTTAAACCACAGCTCTGGGCATCACCTTTAATACTCTGTCTCAATTCTCATAGCCAGCACTTTCAACACCAATGGATAGAAAGTCCATTACTTTTCTTTAGAGTAACTAATTCTAATTAAACACAAAAAAGAATTTTTCTACCACTGTCTCAGTTCCTTATATATTTTTTCTCTGGTAATTACTAATAAAATTTTGTTATGTGTACTCCCAAAGATATCCTCAATGTGACCAAGCATTTATATGAGCACATTTCTCTTAAAAATATCCAAGTATGATATATTAGAAAAGCAGTTCTTTTATTTCCCCATGAGATATGCTGTAAAGACTAACTTCATATCATTGTAACATTAGAAAACACCCTTCCAAAGCAAAGTGTAATGGTGTACACCTACAGTCCCAGAACTCAGGAGAGAGTGGCAGGGACAGGAGACGTGTACATTCAAAGCTAACGTGGGCTATACAGTGAGATCCCATTTCAATACTCAAAGAAGCAATTAAAAACTTTGTTTCCCCTCTTCATACGGTTGCCATTCTTCTAAAATAGGCCACCAACATCTTACTTCTGTGTGACAGGATCATCTTTCTGCCTGCTCTGTTTGTACACGGTCCTGGTCTTCTCCAGCCCCTAGTCTACACTAGATCCAAAATGTGTTCGTCAAATGCAACCTCTGCCTCCCACGATGGTCTTTGGTAAGCCAGCTCCTGGCCTGAGCTGTGACAGCTGCTGGGGGGGGGGGCATCTCTCTCCCTCCGAATGTGATTCATCAAAGGAACAATTTTTATTTCCTGGGTAGTACTTCTCCCTTTTGATGTGACTTTACATATTTTCTTACTGTCTGTGCCCATTCTCCTTCAATCTTTGTAACTTTTTATTTATCTTATTGTCCTCCGCTTAAAGACATCTGGGGTGTGTGTGTGTGTGTGTGTGTGTGTGTGTGTGTGTGTGTGTAATCCCTGATCTAGAGGGAAATTAGAACATGCTCATTTTGTTTCTAGATCATTTATATTTTCTTTTGTATGTTATTGATCTGCACTTTATTACACTTATTTAACATCTGTTTTTCTTACTAGAGAGTAAGTGTCAAAAAGGCAAAACAGTGTTCATGTTATTCATTATTGTGTTCTCAGAACCTTGTACAATTCCTGGTACCATGTATTATGAAATAAACATTCATTAACTGAACCTATGAATGATAGACTTGTTTTAAGTTTTCCTGGACACACACACATTTTGTTATTCTGTTTTATTTTTCTTCCCTCCTCTTTCCTTTGAGTGAGGCAGTAGTAGAGATGAGCATAACAAGAGTGGAAAATTCTGAAAGGACCAAAAAAGAGGAATTGACTAGTGGTAATTCTTTCGTGAACTTAAATATACTTCTATGTAAGTATGCACGCGTGTATGAGAGAGATAAGGCAGGGGAAGGGAGGAAAGGGACAGTAGGATCCCAGGGCCCAGGGCTTAAAGGAAAGAAGAGGAGATGTGAGGAAGAAGGGGAAGACTCCCACAGCAGGTCTCTGGATGGAACTTTTGGAACCTACCCGTGTGTGATGCCCTCTGTGAGAAGCATTTGGGTGAGCTCCTTGTTTTCCAAGTCTGTCCTCCAGGCTCAAGAGGAAGAGAGAAAATACACAAGGACATCCTGGTACCGCCCTGCAGATGTAGCAAATTCCCCATGCACTGAAGGGTTAAAGCCGGGAGCAGATGTTCCTATGCTTCCTGCTTTGCAGAGACAGCAAAAGGGGCAGGAGTGGAGAGTAAGAGAAACCCTGCTGTTCTTGCCTAAGGAACTATCCCAGTAAGACTGCAAAGGGCTCCCATTTCCCCCTCCTGCCTGGCCCCCTCCTGGCTCCTTCTGAAGAGAATACAGGAAGTACTTACTCCTGCATATCTCAGAGGCCAGAGGCAGGGGAGAGATGAAGATGGTTTGTTCCTACAGGTGTCACTGACCTTAGAGAGATGCTCCTCTCAGATGTTTGCAAAGTGTGTTCCTGCCTTGACCAGGCTCTGGTGAGGAGGGCGGGCTGCACTTGAAGAATGGTTGTCTTCAGTGTTGAGGTAACAGGCCAGAGGTCAGCGTGCCTTCAGTGGGGTTGGTGTACATACAGAAATGCAAGACAAAAATGTGAGGGACTAGAACTGAGAGAGATGGAGAAGAGAGGAGGGAGAGACAGGAAAACGGGTGGCTGGTTAGTAAGACCCCTGAGTAGGGTGCGCTTGGCCTAGACTAGGGAGAGAAAAGGAGCTGGAGAGAAGAGCCAAGCGTTGGTCCTTTTGCCCCCTGAGGATGGCTGTGAAAAACTGAGAGAACACTGTGATGTGGGGTCATGAATTATTTACCACTCTATCCCAGACACACTTGTTTCTTGAAGAAAAAGTGAAAACTGTGCAAGGAAAGGAACACTTTGACCAGGTGACGAGTAAGAGTCACCCCAGTGGGAGAGGTTCAGGCTGTGGGGCCCCCATCTCTGTGTGGCATTACAGCCAGGCAGGAGCCACCTGGGAAAGGGCTGGACACACCTTCTTGACTCTGCTTGTAGGCCTTCTTTGTCATCCCAGAATGGAGGAGGCGGCAATTAGAGCCAATTGGGCCTGAGGGTGCAGAGGCTTAGGCAAGGCTGGGCTGCAGCTGGAAATAGAATGGGAGTCTGCTTCTGCCCAAGCAGCGACAGGTAGGAGGATTCTGCCTAGTGATTCCAAAGGACCAATGTTATCCAATAAAACCGCCCCTCATTCCCTGCCTTCTGGAGCCGCACTCCTGACACCTTCCTCGCCCAGCTATGAAGTCAACTGTGGGGCTGACAGAACGTTTTCATCCCAGCATCCTGATTCCTTCTCTGAGTCCCAGGGTAGATTTCTCTGGCGAATGACCACCTTAGGTCCTAAGCCTATCTCAGGTCAAACCAGGAAGCAGCTTCCTCCTTTCTTGTCCCTGTGAAATGAGCCCTCTCCAGAGCTGGGTCCTTCAGGGACAATACACTCAGGAATCGATTCAGTTCTAACCCCCAGCTCGGCTAATGGGATTAGCTGGGAGAACTTGGATAGGAGTCAGTGATCGTCTTGATTTCTGACTTGTCTACCTGGCACAGCCGTGACGACAACATAGCAGCATGCATGTGAAAGCGTGCAGGCTGAGATTTTATGATACCAGGAGGCACTGCAATGTCTTGGCCTGTGCCTGGCTCTGTCTGTTCTTACTTTCTCTCTCTTTCTTCAGCACCCAGCTGCCTCCTAACTCGGGGTGAATGAGGTTTTAAAAGGATAAGAATAAGACAAATATCAAAAAGTATCATGAAAATGTCTGTGACCCTTTCCCTCTAAGCCTTTCTTGAGACCTAGGGTTAAAAACTGTAAACCCCCCCCCCCCCCCCGTGACTGATTAGCTCCTCTAGGGACTCCTTAGACTCCAGACCTCTCCTAGGCTCTCATTTTTTTCTCTCATCTCCTCATATAAGGCGATTTCAGAGGTGGTAGCTGCAAAGGAAGGCTGAGACTAATTGTACCCCTTTTCCTTTGATGGAACGCTCCTTTTCCTTCACCCTCCATGGACAAAACCGGGTCCTTGAACCATTCTGATAGCCCCCTATATCAAGGGTCACTTCTTCCCATCAGGTCACAAGTGCCTAGGATGAGGGAGCTCATATCAGAAAAGCTGACAGCAGCTAAAAACATAGGTGCCTTTTCTACATGCCTCTCCCCTCTTAACCCCACGTGCTGCATGCACCCTGCTCACCTCCAAGACAATAAATCTTTCAGGAGAAGATGGCCAGACACCCTCAACACCCATAGACTCCTCTGCCCATTAGCTTTTGTCACATTCTGGACCCTCTCTTCCCCACTGACCTAATTTTACCCTGGAAAGCAAATACACACCCCAAATGATTTGTAAGTCCCTTGGCACAGTTTGTTGTTCACAAACCATAGTTCAGTTCTATGCCAAGTGCACTAATGGGGATAGAGAAGAATACAGTGTGGTTTGGCCTCTTCCTTGGAGGATCTGTAAGTGGAGGAAATCGTAAGGGACGGAAGGCTGTTCCCGTGGTAGGGCACTGTGCACTCTGAGCAGAAGGGAGGTGGAACACACAGGAATGAGTCTGGATCGGTGGAACTGGCTACAGCGTGTGCAGTGTTTGGGCTACACTTCAGTGAGTGAGCTGGGGATGGAAGGGTAGGCGACTGAGTTCTCAACCTGTGGATCAACATCCCTCTGGAGAAACTGAACGACTCTTTCATAGGGTCCCCTAAGACCACTGCAAAGTACAGATGTTTACATTACAATTCACCACAGTGGAAAAATTACAGATATGAAGCAGCAATGAAAATAATTTTATGGTTGGGGTTATCACGACATGGGGAACTATGTTAAAGCCTTGCAGCTTTAGGAAGGTCGAGAACCACTGTCTTAGGGCATCTTCTTGAGCTTGGGTAGGGCTGATCTGGACGAAGAGCCTATCATGGAACTATCATACCTATTTAAGCCAGGAGTTTCTGCTCCACATAAGTCAATGGCCCTAGTTAAACACTTCTCAGGATGGATGAGGTAAGACATATGCAATGTGTGGTATGGAAACTTACCTGTATGGGTGAAACAGTCTAAGTTTGGATCTGTTCTCCCCTGAAATGGGACAGAGAGTTTGTTCATGGGAAATAACCTGGTCTCCAAAAGGGCTCTACGACAGGAAGGTAGTCTCAGAAGACCAAGGGATAAAACAGAGGCCTGTGTTTTTAACTGTGCATTTAAAAGGGGCCAGGTGCCCTGGACACCTGTATCATCTAATTCCCACAGGCCTGTAAGTTAACTCTTACACTCATTCACAGACAGGCAATCAAGAGCCAAAGAAAGGTGACTTTCTTGCCCAAGGTGAAGTGACTATTACTGTGCTCATTTTGTAGACAAGGAAGTTGAGTCTCAGACAGGTGGACTGTTTGCCCAAGATCACCCAACCAGAAATTAGCTGGACCTGACTTTGCTTGGGTTCAAATGTATCTGGCCTCAAAGCCAATGCTTCCATTATAAGATGGCAGCTTGAAGTGAGACGACTCTAACACCTGTCAGAAAGCTATCTCTTCAGTTCCAAATTCTCCCACCCAAGCAAAGATGATCACGCAAGTGGCTTGCATTCCTACCACACTTTATAGTACATAAAATCTTTTCATGTCCATTATCACCTATACCTAACAACAGCCCTATAAAGTTAACAGGGCAAGATGAATGTTCCAATTTACAGACAAGGAAGCAGATTCTCAGGCTGTCCAGTTGAGGTCATAGGCCTGAGTACTTCAGAGCAGGAAGTTAATCCAGGGCTTATGGGCTCCTGGAAAGGTTTATCTCCCTCCTCTATATGGACAGGTGGACGAATCCAACCCAGGTACGTGGGACACTACTTTCTCTACAAATTCTAAAACCCAGTGAGACTTCGAAGCCATGCTAGCTCAGGGGCACTTTCTTACAAGAAATGTGCTTTACTAGATTCCCCTTTATATGGGCAGACAACCCTGGTCAAAACTCACGCACCAGTGATTTCGATGTTAACTCTCTCACTGGCAGTCCTGTGTTCTGGGGGTTGGCCTTGTACACTCTGGTCTCTGTGTAAGGACTTATGGTCCAATCCAGATAGCAAAATAGTTCCCAGACCTTGTGGCAGCTTGGAGACAGGAAAACGGAAGGAAGCAAAGGGAAGCAGATTGGAGCCATGGAGGAGAATTGTCCTTGAGGCGCAGCATGTGGCTCTGTGATAATATGATGACTGTGTGAACAGGTCCCTATCAAGAGCTCATTACATATTCCAGCCGATGTTCACCCAGCTCATGCTCTGCTCCTGGCCCCCCACAGCCCTATGCATGCTCTAGTACACCTATGCTGACTAAGCACCTGTATAAGCACCAGTGGCTTCTTCAGACATCTATATCCTCGTGTATACAGGGATGTATACACGGGACAGCACCTTGTCCCTTGTCCTGGAATTGTGCCCCGTGGCAGGGAGAGGATGGGCAGGAGTTGCAGAATAACTAAGAACTCCCCCCTCAAGCCCCCGCCTTCTTTCTGTTTCCTGTTATTTTGGTGACTGACCAGAGACCTCACCTTCTCTGCCTAGGTAGACCCAGAATTGCCCAACAGCCACCTAGAGAATGTGCTGTTTGGCTTCAGGCCCTGCCTGGTTCTTCACCAGGTCACCTCTTCCTGGCCTCCTTGGCTGCTACCTCTCCACTTTGCTCTCGGCCTCCCACCACATCCTGCTCAGGTATCTACTCAGAATCCCTCCAGCCCCTCGTACCCCAGCTTGGTGCTAGCTTGCATTCTGGAACATGCTGACAGTGGACCTCAGCTTCCATTTCATTGCAGGTTGAGTTATAATCCCCACCTGTGAGAACCAGGGTCTCACATCTTGATTCCAGGGCTCAGAATCTTCCCCCAGTCTCCGACACGCCTCCTCCCCCATCCCTCTGTGTCTCTGACTCGGACCCCTTAGTCTGGTATCATCGAGAAGAAGAAGCAGCAGTCCCCTCCCACAGTTTTACACATGTCTATGTCTATACACATTAATCACCCCTACTCTTTAACAAGTCTGGCGTTTTGCTTGGTTTTATGACGGAGGTGGCAGGGTGTTTCAGTGAGTGCTTGTGTTGAATAAATAGAATTTGAAAGAGTTCTTATCACCGGCTGCCCTTTCACTGAGTTTGTTGGGGTGGAGAGAAAAAAGAATAAGTGCAGGTGGGAGCAAATCGGGGAAAGATCAGTGATAAAATGTGCCACGGCAGAGCTGCTTCTGAATATCCTCTTTCCAAGGCGGGTTGGATTTGAGCAACCACAAAGAAATGTAGGACCATCTCCTGAGCCCTAAACAATACTGTTTCTTGCCACATCCACCTCCCCAAATCTTTGGCTGAGTGAACAGATATTCCATACAGAGTAGAAACCAATGGTGGATTTGAATCTGGAATCCAAAGACACTGCCCTGACTTCCTCTTGCTTGGCCAGAGTGGCTACAAACCTTGTTTCCTCCTCTATTTTGATTTCTGGGTGTTCTGGAAATTGCCAAGGTTGGGAATCATCATTCATTCCCTACCCAGAGCTAGACAGTGATCAGAAGCTCATATGCCCAGATTTACCCTGTTGCCTTCTCTTTTTCCTCCCGACCTAGTACAGTGCCTGCGCTGTTATTTATACATGGACATCCAGACTTGATCAGAGAAGGAGAGATCCATTTCTGAGAAGCTCCTCCAAATGAGAACACCTTCATTCCTGCACAGGGAAGTTGAGGGGGTTTGGCCTGAAAGGACAGAAAAAGAAGTGAGGAACAGGGGGCCTTAAGTTTTACAAATCAGGAACCCTGATGGTCAGTCACCCTCAAAGTCACCCAGGGAGTTCTCACAGCATTGAAGCTGGAATGCAGCCGCCACAACTAAAAATCAATTGCTTCCTCTACTTTCCTCTCCTAGGAAGCCAACCCACCCTAGCACATTTCGCACAGCTTGGCAAAGTTCATTGGCTTGGAAGGCTGTGTAAAAGTCTGCAGTTTTCCTCCTGTTGGGTTCTGCAGACCACAAGATACAGGTACAGTGAGTGGGGGTAAGATGATAGAGGTCCAGTTTTGGAAGGCAGATGACCCCATGGTTGGTGAGGAGGAGAGACCAAGAAGGAAGCAGTGGAGCAAAAACAGGTCTGGGGAAAACAAGGCCAATATGACCAGCGGCTCACCCAGGGGCAGGCTGTGGACTTTGATACCTTCTTTCATACATCGTATCTCCAGGGGGCCCCTGCTGGGGCCTGAGTCACATCTAGCCAGATGCTGAGTGCGTGAGGTCAGAGCTTGTGGGGTCCCTGGGATTCATGGTCTTCCTCTAAAGTAACCAAGTTCTTTCACACACCCACGAGACCCATTGCCAAGTTCCTCAAACCAGAGCTCAGACCCTCCCCTGATATCTTCAGGGTGGGGGACTAAGGAACAAGTGCCAGACTTATTGACAGAGTCAGACAGGCGCCACCATCAGCATAAGCATTCTCAAGGTGGGACTTGTCTATGGTCATTGCACCCGGACCGGACCGCACCCTCTCTCGTCGAGGTGGAGCCAAACAGTCTTCCACTGGTAGTGTGGATAGGAAGGTGGTGGGGTCAGACTAGGTAGTCGATACAAGTAAGAAGGTAGATGCTCCCATCCATCCATCCAACCATCCATGCATGACCTCTGCATGAATCCTGCAATGGATAGGGCAAGATGGATTTTGAAATGTAAAGACAATTTGAAGGAAACCAGAAAACAGACGTGTGCACATTTCCACAGTAAACTGAGCCCCCAGCAGGCAGGGAGGGCAATATTGCTACAGTACACTGATCCATTTTCACATGAAAAAATGCACTAATTCCTGTCCAAAAAAAAAATGTATACACATATACCTCAGAAAGTAGGAGTAGCTATGGCTACTATGTATGGTATGACTTCCTAGTATGGCTTAGCATGGCCTCTGCCTTCCCAGTGGCCAGTGGCCGCCACCTTGGCCTTCCAACCAACCACCTTCCATTTGGCCCTTCCCCAGAACTTCCCAAAGAAGCAGAGTGTGAAGCTCCACGGTGCGTCTCCCGTTGTCAGGCTCACTGGGGCCTGGGCAGGAGAGAGCAGGGAAGAAAGCCGTGGGGCAGACTAATGGCACTACAGCCGTGTTTGGCAGGAGGAAGAAAAGGTGAACAAAGGCACGTTCAGGGGGACAGACGGACAGAAGCTCTGCAATGAACTGGAGCTCCTGACCTGTGAAAACTGAAGTGTCTCTGTGTACACATGGAACCGCACCTTCAGATTTCTTCACAGTCACAAGTTGTTTGGGTTGAAAAGGGCCTGGAAGGGTTTCAGCACAAAGTGTCTTCCAGTCACAGACAGGAATACAACAGAGCCAGCACTGAAGCCCGGCTTGCCAGTCTCCAAGTCAGCCATGGCAGCCCCTGGGTAGTGCCGGTGTGTGTGTGTGTGTGTGTGTGTGTGTGTGTGTGTGTGTGTGTGTGTGTGTGTGTGATGTGCCCGCTCTCCTGCTAACCTCCACTGGCTTTATGAGCTGGCACTCAGGGCTTTTGAACCCGGTGACTGGAACAAACTCCACTCTCAGTGAGCACTGTTAGTGACGTCAGTGACCTCACTGCCCTGCCCTGGCTCCATCCTTGAAGACCCCATCGTCAGCCATCAGCAAGCTACACCTGCCAACCAAACTGCCTGCAGACACCTTCCAGGAGGGCCCAGACTAAGAACCATGGGCCTAGAGAGTCATTGGATCCAGTCAGAGGAGGAGCTGGAAAGGACTAAGAAACCAGAAACCCAGAGTTCCACAGAGACTACACAGAGCTTTAGACATGGATACACAGGCCCACACACTACACATATACAACCCTCACATGCAAACAAAGTATGCTCTACATACACCCACAGTACAATACAATACATACATGCTCAACATGCAACACATACACACACAATGCATGTATGCATACGAGTCATACATCACACAATAGTAAAAACACATATTTTCACATCCCATTGTACTACACACACACATGCACACAGATATTCATAAGTACATACCATATACAACAAACATTATGCAACATGCATGCAACACAAACCACATGCATATACACAATAATACTTCATACATACAACATATGTACACATTCACATGCTAAATACACATATAACATATAACACTATATACCCTACACACACACACACACTGTACATATAACAAATGCTACATACCACACACACAACATACCACAAACATATTATGTACCACCTCCACATATACCTCATTCATTCTATGTGTGCACTTCACACACTATGACATACACAACACACATACACAAATGTTTGCATTACACACTACATACACGTCATATATCTACAAAGCAAATTCTGCATACCCAGTAGCCAAGTAAAACACACACACAATACACACCTTACAACAGAAACTAAAGGCGAGAAAATAGAGGCACAATTACAGACTGGTGGAGATAGTTGAGTGACAACGGAAGGAAATGGGATATGGACACACACACACATACACACACACACATATATACACACATATACACACATATACACATACACACATACACACACATATATACACATACATACACACATACACACACATATACACATACACACATATACACATACACATATATACACACATACATACACATACACACTTATACACACACATACACACATATACATATATACACATACACACATATATACACACATATATATACACACATATACACATACACACACATATATATACATACATACACAAACATATACATACACACACACACACACACACACACACACACACTCTATTGGTGGCTCTCAGTAAAAGTTGATTTTGCCCCCTTGAAGATGTTGGCACTAAACGCCATTGTCACCTCATGACTGGAGGTCCAGATGCTGCAGAGCATTGGGAGATGCCTGAATCAGATCCTACAGGAAAACAGTATGCACAGTGCCCAGGTCCAGCCACAATGCCAAATGCAGACACTGGCATCTCAGGCCCGTTCTCACCCTTGAGCACAGGTAAACACATAGAATCTCATCAACATCTCTAGCACCCCCCACACACATGTGACCCCTAGAGACGGCCACTCATGTTCTGATGTCCTTCTCTCCAGCTTAGAATTGGAGGTGAGGTTGCCCAAAGCAAGAACCAGATAGAACCAACTGTTTCTACACAGCATCTTGACCTGTTCTAGACTTCAGGTTATCCTCGCTCTCTGCTGACCCACAGACAGGGAGCTACTTACTGAGTGGGCTGACGATTTGTCTCCTCAGATTTGTCATCAAGGAAATAGATTTTGGAAGAGTAAGATTTCAAGTCTCTCAAGCTGAGGCCAATCCCTGTGACCGAGTGTGAGCTTCCTTCACTCCAACACAGACAGCATGCAGCATAAGGACACCCTTTGGCTCTGGGCTGCTGAATGAATTCCTCTCCCTTAAGTGGGCAGTACTGCCCAGGAGTGTCCTGGGGACAAAGCCATGCCATCTTCAGAATGCTTTCTCTTCCCTCAGAACCAGCAGTCCAGGAGGCATGGGGGGACATACCTGTCAACTGTAAGTCTGGGAGTGAATGAGGGGGCTGCTGTTACCAAGGCCTTGGGTGGAGACATGAGTCCACAGCCTCGCTCTGTCCTAAGAACACAATGTGGGGTGCAAAGACAGGGAATCTTGATGTCTGGGTTTGTGACCACCAAGCCACCCCGTTTGTGTCTCTTTCGGTACAACAAGTGTTCCACCTGCAGCTCTACTCATCCGACATCAAGGCCGGGCGAGGGAAGCTGAGAAAGAAGGGGAAAGGGCATTCGAAAAGGACTCCTTCCTGCTGGCTTCCTGTTGTCTCACTCCCCAGCACATACAAGCCGTGCTATAATATCTGCTCTCCCACTCGTGACTACACTGGGGTCTTTTCCTGGAGCTGAAGAGGACAGAGAAGGTGGGGTGGGTCAGCGACAGACAAACACTTGGCTTAATGGGCACAAAGGTCCTGGGTTCAAGGTTTGGATTCTAGACTTACCCCCACCCAGCTTGAACTCACTGACCCCTGGCTGGGTGGGGAAGGCAGCTAATCGAAGTGCATTGTTTGCTCAGGGCTCTATGTCCTGGCCTTAGGCCCAAGAGCAGGAACATGAGTAGCTTTTCATTTGAAGGTGGCCCTTCCATCCCCTACCCACAGAGATACCTCACTTTTGCTCCCAAGAACCTCCTCCCCACCCATGCTTGAGTTTGCTCATACAAACTAACCCACACAACATATGTGACACACCCCACCGAGCCAACGCATGCTGCGTCATACATACCATACCTAGATTCTAGACACACACCACATACCATTGTTACGTGCCTACTAAGCACAAAACATGCACACACACTTCATGGACCATGCACATACATGAAAAGCACATATCACATGCGTATAGCATATATGAAACACACAACACAAACAAACCCGCAGTATAAACATTCCATATCCTATGTACACGTATATAAGATTCCCTGTACCTGTCATGTAGTATCATAGTCAGCATGAAGCTTGCACACAGAAAGCACCAAGGGCACACACTGGACATACCACATGTCAAACACATCCCAAGTACACAACACACATGGGGCACACAGCACACAGAGCACAGGCATACCACATACATATGTGTACATACCACCTGCACATTAGATGCTCGCTGTACCACACACACTCACACTTCTCTTGTTGAGCCTTCCTGCCTTGTGAGGGTGACATGGGAACAACAAGCTGAAGCCGGAAAGTGACACACAGACACCCGTGACTTTAGACAGCTGGGTGCTATCCCAGCTAACTGGTCCCCTGGATGGCAGCAGAATTTTGAATAAGACAGATCTTCAGCTTCTTCCAGATAGGAAAGGTGAACAGATAAGTCTCTGGGTGGTCCCTGTTGAGGTCTGATGCTGTGACCGAGGATGCCTGTGACCTCTGCAGAAACCACTTTGCCTACTAGAGTAAGTACATGGGGAAGTACAAGGTGGACTATAGAGTCAGGGATGGTTTGGGGCTTCACCTGTCACTTCTGTGGCCTTAGGGACTCACTTTAGTACTTTAAGCCTCAATTTTCTCCACGGGAAAAATATAAACAATAACTGCCTCATAGGGTCACTCTGAGTTTGTGTGGACACACTCAAGTATAGGACTAATTTCTCTATGAGAAAGTTGCCAGATAAAATACTCTAGAGCATATAAAAAAATCTGTATTTATCCCCCCCCCCAATCAGATTTAACTGGGCATTCTTATACCTTTTATTTCTAGACCAGGTCTCACAGTGTAGCACAGGCTGGCCTCTGTCTTTGCATTTTTTCCCCAACTGTGCAATACTGGGATAACAGGGTGGGTGCCACCTCGCTGGGCCCAGCCTGAATCTTATCGGGTAACCCACCCACCACCAGAAGCGGGATCTTTCACGGCTAGATTTTATACCCTGACTCACTGGCTTGGGGATGGATTTTACATCTTTATGTGGTGGTGATGGAGACAGCCCACAGCCAAAGAGCTAAGACTGTTCATTGGAGAAAGTACTGGGCTTACAATGCCCAAAATACATGTACTGTCTGGTTCTTTACAGAAAGCAGTTTTCAACTCAAAGTGGGTGAGCACTGAGTCTTTGCTATTTATACACCTATTCCAGGCCAGGCAAGACATTTAACCCTGAGAGTCAAAAGAACTTAAATCCTCAGGACTTGAGAAGAGACAGGCAGTAGCCCCTCCATCCTGCAAAAGGTCTTTTCTGGCTTTCCTCCTCCTTCACAGCCAAGAGTTCCTCAAGGGAGCCTGACCTATCCAGGCCTTCCAAGAAAAAAGGTCATTGGGTATCCCAAAGTCCAGGGGCCAGCTCTTTAATCTCTTTGAAGGCCTAGGAACAGAGGGAGAGTTCCAGGGTGGAGAGAGTTGCAGCTGACGCATGGCCTCAGCAGGCAGGACTTTGGGGCCTGTCTCTTTAAATCTCAGGTAATTTGGGAGTAGGGAGGGAGTGCCCACACAGCTCCTGCTCACTCCCAACAGAAGCTCTAGATATACAAGCCCAGCAGATTCCCAGCTCTGCCAAGTGGAACAAAGCAGGAGCCCTCTTCAGACTCAGAGGGGCGGCCACGGGAAGCCTTAGCAGCTCTACAGGAGAAGTACAGACAGGAGACAGGAGACGGGACCTCTACAGAGAGAAGGCAGGCCGGCTCTTGGGGGTGCCAATGTGGCCCCAAGGCCGAGCCCAGTTGGGGTCTGGCATCAGCCTCAGCCCCACAAGGAACCAGCCTTCCACCCCATGGGGTGGTCACTGCCTAAGGAGAAGGGGTTAATACTTTGCCTATGGAACAAGTTCTGCAGATGGTTCCACAGACAAGAGTCCTGGGCTCAGAGCCGAGACGAACAGAACCTGCTGCAGCAGAAGAGGTAAGCTTGCCATCTGCTCCTGCTCTTCTACCTAGCAGCAGAGCTTACACCCTACCCCTTCCCAGCTTGCTTGAGTCTTTCCTTGGTACCCCTGGCTGGACAGTCTGTGCCCCAGGTTATGGACTGGCTCCTTGTTAGCACTTTTTCCTGAGTCTTGGCCTGTGGAGCTAGCTGGCCAGGATGTCAGGTGAGTAGCAGCCTGGGCACAGATGGTAGTGATCTTTCCAGTCCCATTCAATCCTGTAGGCCTCCTGTGAGTACCTCCCCAGTAGCCAGGCACCGCACTGGCCCTTGTGAACCCTTGACATGAAAGGGGATTGAGGCAGGATAATGTGTTATTCTTATGTATCTGTACTCCATGCTCCTTTTGGCAGTCGATGGCGGAAACACATTTTATATATAAGCATACATGTGGGAATGAATGAGACAGCAATCGAATGAATAAAGCAATAACAAAATATGGCAAAAAATGTGAAAACACTTACACTCCTGCCCATTTGTCTCAGCGACTGGAGGGATTTAAAGACCCCACAAAGCTCAGATGCAGCCTGAAGTATCTTCTTCTCTATTGGTGGGTTTGCAGGATCTCCTGGCTACAATGCCTGAGATGCTCACCATGCTGCTTTTCAAGCTAGGGTGTCTGGGAGAGAACCTGGAGTTTGAGCCCTTAGGAACACCCACATTTTGTTTCCATCCTCTGAAAATTTCCTTATACTCACCTGATACCCACTCGTGCCTCAGACAGCATCTTAGAGTTGGATTTGGGAGCAGGAGAATAGGAAATCTTGGGCCCACCCTGTGGTGGTCTCTTCTCTGACATTGTCAGTGGGGTTCCTCACCGAGTTGGTGACATGCTAAAAGGAAGTTCTGCTTTTGGGGGCTCCCCCAGGCTATGCAGAGACAGGTAGCATGTGTATTCACAGGGGAAAGGCTGAAGGTTTTGTCTTTGGGTTTTTCTCCATCTCTGAATGCAGGGTTTGTCTTAACCTGGCCTGAAGGCTGCATGGGATTTCCTCTTCTTTGGATTAAGCATTCCCAGCTGGGATGTGCCCCTTCTTGGAGCTGTGGCTTTCCTGTCTCTCACACCAGCCACCCACCTCTCTCCCCCCAGGGCTGGGAGAGTGGGGGCCAGGGCACATGTCTGGCTGATGACGTCTTAAGGCAACAGAACTGCATTGTTGTTAGAGAATAATTCCTCATTGGTTTCCCTTGTTCTCTTCCCACTCTCAGGACCCTGTTGCTGGGGGCATCAGGCACAGATTGCAGAAAGGTCATGGGCTTTGAAAGGGGTAGGTGAAGTTCCTATATCTCCTGTGCAGGAAGAACGCAGTAAAGGACCTAGGCCTGAGTAGACAGCCTGGCTAGGAATATGCTATTTGCATGTGTCTAGTCTGTACCCATTTCTTCCTACCATCTAGTGGCCTCCTCTGTAGTGTTGGGCTAGGAAGACCTAATGCCACCAGTCAGAGGATTCTCCCCTCCATCTTCTGATCTCCACATCTGTTTCTATAGTTTCTTAACCCTCTTCTTCCCAGACACTTGGTGTCCATGCTAGTAGCCCTCTTTGGATGTTACTTCCCAGAAGGAGCTGGAATTTTCTTGGAGTTTCTTGGTCTGAGAGGTCAACTACACACAGAGAAGGCATGCTGGAAATTTGATGAGCTGGGGGTGAGCATTTAACTAAGCCCTGTGAGTTGTGGAGGGTCTCATCCTTTATGGGCACCATAACCCAACTTATCTGATATAAAACCAAACCCAGGCTTTGGATGGAGGGAGATTCTGTCATCCCCATAAAAACAAATCAGCCCTGGAACTCAAGAGGGAGCCCCAGACAGGAATTCTGGGATAGGACCAGCTAGGATTTCATGGACTAGATGATGGTCTCACCAGAAGGCAAAGCTTTAAGAACTCTGCAAGATGAGCAGAGGCAACCTTCCACTGTGTGACACACTTCTCTTGGGTCTTAATCATACAGCTCCCCAATTGAAATCCATATTAGCTGAATTCTCAACTCTTTACCAATTCTTCTAAACCATTTCTTGAGGCCTGAAGTTTTTCATTTCTGTATATCCAATGTATGAAACATTGATTGAGCATAATATACTCCACTAGGTTTGTGGGAAATTAACCTGATATAGTTCTTGCTTCTCAAAGAGCTCATGTTCTCGTGGACAAAATGTTCTAATGTTCATGTTGTCCCTACATATCTTCAGATTAAATCAACCTCAGACAAAGAAGCTATATTGCTGCTTGCGTGTCATACAACGTTAGGCTCATGGTAGTTGAATCAATGATGAACATGTATAGCATTTTTTTCCTTGTCATCATTATGAAACAATACTGTACAATAGCAATTTATATATAATTTATATTCCACTAGGCATTATAGGTCACCTAGAGATAAAGTACACAAGAGAGGTAGGGCAATGGTGGGTGCCTATCCTCCCAGTACTTGGAATACTGAAGCACAGGACTGATAAGCTCAAGGCTAATGTGGAAAACACAATGGAACTTGTCTGCAAAAATCCAAAACTTAAGAAATAAGTTGAACATTGTGGGCTTCACTTGTAACCCTAGCACTTGGGAGGCTGAGGCAGGAGGGTTGCCACAAGTTTAACATGGACTGCACAGTGAGTTCCAGGGCAGCCTGGGCCACAGAATGTAGCTCAAAGTCTACTATATGAATATGTAAATGATATGCAAATATTATATCACCGTAAGGAAGGTGCTAGAGCTTGTATGGATTTTGGTACGAGAGGAATGTTAGAGAACCAATGTCCTACTGGAAGAATAACTGTACTTAGGTTAAAGGTGAGCATGGTGAAGGTCATGAAGAGGTTTAAGCAAGTGTTGAGAGAGCAGAGAAGGAAACTGTCTTATCTGTTATCTGATTTCTGCTAGTGTGGTGTGTGCTGGGAGCTTTCACAGAGGCTGCCCAACCTGACTTCCCACCCCTCCTGTGCAGGCATTTTCACTCTCTGGGAGGACAGGGAGTCATGCTGGACGTTTGAGTTGGGTTACATAGATACCTGTATAAATAACAGATGTGAGTTGAAGTTTCTGTGCAAGCTCAGCTCTGCCACGCTTCTGTAGCCCTACCTCAGTTCTCGCCTTGATACACACATACGTATGTGCCTGTGTGCTTGTCTGTGTAAGGGAGTTGTGGCAGTTAAGAAACAGCTTGGTTCCAAATCTTGAAATAAGCACACTCTCCAGGTTGTGACTTCCTCCTCTCATCGCCAGGAGTCTCAGCTGGAGGGAGGTGGCCCATGAGTGCCCAGTGCATGCCATGTTCCCACACATGACTGATCTTTCTCATCTGTGGTCATTGCTCTGGGCCTGACCCCCACCTCCCGAGAAAAATCAGGAAGAGCCGTAAAAACTAGAAGAACCACATAATTTAGTGGTAGGCACCCGGGGCTATGTTCTTGGTAAGTCAGTCTGCCTTTTAACCCTGTGTGATCTTCTGGCAGTACCTGACCTTGCCACCTCGGTTTCTTTTTCTTAGAAAAAAAAATGGAGAGAATTACTCAGCTGCTATTGTATGGCTGTGGAAAGCAACTAAGTGATGTTACTTTGGAAACTGACAGGCACGTTGAACAAATGGGATTATGACAAAAAATAGCATTAAAAAGGCAACTACTGAGGATGACAAGAATCGGTGGGGCTATGAACTTCTTCCTAACAGAAATGAATCCAATCAGAATGAAAATGTATGCTCCTGGCAACCACATGGTATTATCACTCACAGTCTACTCAGCACCTACAGTCAACTGTAAGGGTATCTGTAGAGAAACTTCTGTGTATCCTCAGAGCTCCACCCGCACCCCCCACACACACTTCTAGCCCCAATCAACACAAAGAACAGGGACAGAGAAATGGCTAAGGAGGCATTTGTCTCAACTCAGACTCTGACCTGGTTGGATAAATCACTTCTGAGTACTCACCCTAAGGCTCCATCTGTTACATGAGTAGGTTAGACTCCATTTCTGCACAACGTCTACTGTCCTGATTTGAACATTCCTTAAAACTCTTTGGATCCTTCCTAGTTTCTCAAAATAAAAGACAGAACATGACTCATGTGCATGGCACACATAGACTTACACGTTCCTAAGAATCAGAAGCAGAGGGTTGGAGGAGCAAAGTCATGAAGGAGGGAAGCCAAGGACTCTCACTTGGAGACACCATCTTGGCCTTGAACAAGAGAACACTAAGTTTGTCAACAACAACAACAAATATGCTAGGTTTTGTGTCAAAGAAGCCTCTTACTGAATTTTCCCCAAGCCACCATGGAGTCAGACTGCTCAATTTTATATTTAATTTCCAAGTAAAACAGAATATTGAAGAACCTGGAAATACTTCCATGTTTTTATAATTTCTATTTCCTTTTGCTATTCTCTCACCACATCTTTTTGTTTCTTTCTTGTTTTAATTACTAGAAAATATTTTGAATGTTTTATGAAACTTTAGTCTCTTTTTATGTGAAGAATCCCTTTCTCTTAATATGTTATGAGTAATTGCACCTGTAAATCAGGGTTTCTCCACCCTGGCATTGTTAACATGTTGAGCGGGATAATCTTTGCAGGTGCCCTGTATGGGATGTTTAGATTGTCTCTTCCCTTGATCCCCTGTACTTAGTTGTTCTTTAACCTTCTGTGATGGGTTGCTATTGGAGAATCTACAAGATTCTTCCGTATTCCTTACACTTCTTGTTTTGGAGACCAAAGATCGTGAGGCAAGCTTGGAGTTCTGTGTTCTTGCTGTTACAACTACCTTAGGGACTTAGGACTTTCTCTGCTATCACCTTGTGGCCCTATGTAGTTACTGCAAGTGATAAAGTAGGCTGAAAACAGCTCTCTGACCCTTCCTTTTCCCAATTCCGGAGTTTGCAACCAGACGAGGCCATTTCTTGCAAACATTGTTGAGTTGGATTAGAAGCTGTTTCTTTACCAGGGATGTGGTCTGACTAAGTTGCCAGATAAGACAACAGGGCACCTCTTTTAATTTGACTTTTAGATGAATAATGGGTAAGTTGTTACTGTAGACATGTCCCCAAATATTGCATAGGATGTATTTATAGAATTGAAGGGAGAAGTTGTGCATGGATATGATCAAAATACATTGTATAAATCCATGACATTTTCAAAGAATGCAAAAAATAGTATTGAAATAGTTGTGTAACTAAAGTTCAATTTTAATTGAGCATCATGTAACTGTATTCTACATCTGGTATTCTTTGGTCTTTCACAGGTCTGCTAGGATAGCAGCAGACAAAAGGGGAAGGATTACATAGGGAATTGAGGCTTGTGGGGAACCTTTGCCAGCTTCAGAGACATGTCATGAACAAAAAGAAATTCTGTGGTTCCCAAGAATAGAGGAAGAAACATATTCTATTTACAACACAAACTGCAAGATGTTATAATAAAAATAAGACCAAAGGAAAGAGTGAAAAATATTCTGGGAATAGTGGTGTTGGTGTTAGTGATGGTGTGTGTGTATGTGTGTGTGTGTTGGAGGAAGTTGTGTTTCCCCTACATTCTAGTGCCAACTCTGACTCTAAAACATCTATGTAAGAGAGCTTTGGGCAAATGGCTGGAGTCATTGTGGTGGTGAAGGATCTAGAAAACTTGTTTTTCAGCAGCATTTTCAAACTAAATACTGTTTTTTCACTTAGGTTATATGTTTATTGAAGGTTGGCTTTGTGGGGGTAATAGATAGAGACGATAAGAGGGACAGTAAAGCCACCGTGGCATCACTACTGATTCATCCATTCTACATCTATCATAGTGAGCAGCCACAGTACAGCAGGGAATTTTGCTAAGCATAGAAGTGCAGAATGCACAATGGACAATCACTGGTTGGGGGAGTGGATTCAGGAAGAAGCAGCCTTGTGGGCACAGGCCCAAGAAGAACGGTGTGCTCTGTGGGGCTGAGGTGTGTGGTAAGACTGAAAGGCCAGGTGTAAGGAGTGAGGGGGAGGATCAGAGAATGGAAAAATGGTTGCATAAAGACCGTGAAGGACCTCTGTGTTCCTTATCCTTGGGCATTGAAAGACCCGCTGGCCTTCTGTAAGCTGTGACTACATTGCCATTTAGAAAGACTGTCTTGACAGCATTAAAAAGGATGGACTAGGGGTAAATAGAGTACAGGGAAACAAAGAGAATGTCTTGTAATCCTGGGCCAGAGTGCAAAGATGTGAATTAATGAGCGTTAGCAGCAACAAAGGAGAAAGAGCTAAATGGAGACAGAATCTTAAATGATTGATTGAACCTAGTTGCTGCCCAGGGGCCTATGTGGGAGCTGGGATTATGGTTGTACGAGATAGAAGTCACTTTCTTCTCTTTATCATTTCTCTAACCCCAGCTTTGCAGTAAGCTTCTTGCCACTGCCAGCTCTTTCAGGATGAGAACTCTTGTCCAGATACTTTTGTATGCCATGTAATGAGCTATCTATGGATAAATGTGATAATTTTATTTACATAGAAAGAACAAATTGCTCCAAGCTGAAGGAAAAATTCAATAAAAACAAAACCATGTTTCTTAGTTGCAGTAAGACTAGAGAGGTGATTTGCAGAGCCAGGGAATATAATTTTTTCTAAATGCATAAAAATCAGTTAATAAATAGGGAAATATTAGGGACTGGGAGTTGGGATGAGGACTCTGAATTCAAAATTGGGTACACTCAAGAAGAAATGGAAGGGGGAAATGAGAACATTCAGACCCACATTAAATTCAATAAATGAATTCTCTAAATTAGATTCTCTAGTTCCCCCTCATCTGTCATTGTTGGCCACCATTTATATCTTCACAGGTACTAATAGTGGAAATAAAGTAGCACCTAAGGCCCTATAGACAGAGTTGAGGATGATGGATGACTTTACTTCCTAAGCTTTAGAGAGTATTCTTTAGAGAATGGGATTCCAATGCTTGCCTTGGATTTATTACTTTAGCATTTTCACATGCATGGCCCACACTCAATGACTCCTGGCTTGAGTGATGTTCCCAGAACTTTCATTTGCACAAGAATCCATTGGGACTCTACCTGAACTTCAGACCTGGACATTTCATGTCAAAGGGTAATTAGAGTTGAAATTTATTATTAATTTGCATGAGATGCTGATCATCTATAGGATTCTTGATTTAAGAAGGAAAATTGCAGAAATTAAGATGTGAGGAGAGAGGTGTGAATGACCACTGCCTGGAGCCAGGCTTTCTCACAAGGGCCGTTGCTGTTTTTAGATTGAGTCCTGAAGATACTGCCAGAAAGAGGAGGAAAGTGGAGGAATCAAATGTTCCACACTGAAAGTCAAATAGCAAAGCATCTTGTAATAGACAAAAACCCACTAGTCTCTACATGTTGACTTCCTCCACAAATATGAGGGAGGAACTCCTTATACCTTCAGTACATAGAAAACAAGGCTTATCATGCAGGGCAATCTCAGGACACTGCTGAGTCCAGAATAGGACCATCCAGGCATGAACAGATCATGGGGTGAGTGTATGCCTGAACAAAAATCCTCCTTTCTTTGTCCGATAGGCACAGATGGTTTATATACATGCGTGGGTACACACACTTACACACACACACACACACACACACACACACACACACACACACAAAGGGCTGGGTGTTTTCGTCCCACTACCAGGGAATAGGAAACTAGTCAGGGCATTCTCTTACACAGGCTAAATGTTGGACGTCAGTTTAGGAGAACTAAGCAACAGGGAGAAGAGAGTTGGTGACCTTTGCACTGTAATGGACCCATCTGCCTGGGTCAGGAACCTTGCCATCCATACTGTTCAGACACACATATCTGAGTGAAGCCTTCATAACTTGCTCCACAACTGGGCATGTTTACTGTTATCCCTTTCTTGTCCCATTTCCTGGTAGGATCTGGGAGTCACCTCTTCTTCTAGCTGCCAAAGAAAATGATGTCCAGGCTCTGAGCAAGTTACTCAAGTTTGAAGGATGTGAGGTGCACCAGAGAGGTATGGAGCAGAGTCATAGCAATGGTTTGTGGGTCAGTCCCTGACCTCAGAGGCCTCCCCAAAAGATCCCAAGACCTAGAGTCTGCTTTTTCTCCATTGACTGCCCCAAAGACATTATATGCCTTTTTTTTCCCTCCTCTAAATGCCAGGAGCCATGGGGGAAACTGCACTGCACATAGCAGCCCTCTATGACAACCTGGAGGCTGCCATGGTGCTGATGGAGGCTGCCCCAGAGCTGGTCTTTGAGCCCATGACCTCTGAGCTATATGAAGGTGAGTCCCTAAGATGGATGGTCTAGCAATCTCAGATAGATAATTTGGGGAACCAGAGAAGTTATCTGAAGATTCCTAATCTTTATTATTATTCCACAAGTTGTCCTTTTTTCTAAGTGCTGATGACAAGTCATTACATCTGGTCCCTGATCTTCCAGAGACCCAGGGTAGGGGCAAAGTTAGATGGAGGGAACGAAAGAATCTACTGGGAACCTTTAACACCCATTTGATCTCTGCCGTCCACCCAAGATGGCCACACAAAGGAAACTATGGGGACATGTGAGAGGGATTCCTTCAGGGTCCTGGGAACAGATATGTGACCTCCAGCTCTCTCTGGGCCAGGTCAGACTGCACTACACATTGCAGTCATGAACCAGAATGTGAACCTGGTCTGTGCCCTGCTTGCCAGAGGGGCCAGTGTCTCTGCCAGAGCTACAGGCTCTGCCTTCCACCGCAGTCCTCACAACCTCATCTACTATGGTGAGTTCCAGGGCTCCACTCAGAGAAAGGGCAGGTGGAGAGCTGGGCTGGGCAAGAGGAGCCTTTCCTTGGTTCCATCTTTTGAGAAGGTGGGAGGGGGCAGTCCTTCTAGGTCTAAGGCCAATTCGCTCCACAACACTTTGCAGCATTTTTGCTTTGGGTTCCGCTGGGCAAGTGATCCCAAGCCACAAGCTGAGATAGGGAAGGAGGAGGCAGTTGTTGGGCTGGAGGGCAAAAGTCCCTCTCTTCTGATCCTGCTGTCTCCTGTCACATATCTCTTTGTGTCCACAGGAGAGCACCCTTTGTCCTTTGCTGCCTGTGTGGGCAGCGAGGAGATTGTTAGGCTGCTCATTGAACATGGAGCTGACATCCGGGCCCAGGACTCCCTGGGTAAGAGCTGAGATGAGTAGAAAGTGCTGGATGCTGTGTGCGGGGGGGGGGGGGGGGACAGAGAGGACACTGGGATGGGGAGTGAGTCATCAGGGAAACTGATGGTAACTTCTGTCTTCCCCAGGAAACACGGTACTGCACATACTCATCTTGCAGCCCAACAAAACCTTTGCCTGCCAGATGTACAACCTGTTACTGTCCTATGATGGGGGAGACCACCTGAAGTCCCTGGAACTTGTGCCCAACAACCAGGGACTCACCCCCTTCAAGCTGGCTGGGGTGGAAGGCAACACTGTGGTGAGACCCATGCCCTAAGGTGTCTTTAATGACCCCCATTTTACATTGCTAGGAACAAAGAGAACTCAATCCACCTATAAGTCTTAGTTCCCATTCTCAGCTCTAATTCCCATCTGTATCAACCTATGCCCTTCACGTCACTGGTCCATTTTTTTCTCTTTGCCGGTTTCCTCTGACTGAAGTACTGGGAATTCATGTAGTCTAGACCTTATCCTGAGATTTTTCTGCAATACCCAAGTCCACTTGTCCTTCCCCGAAGAGTGACCTGCAAATTTCCCCACATCTCCAGGTTCTGGAATGAGTCTTGGGGCAAGATAAATCTAGGATCCTGTGGGACACGAGTTCTTTTGTCTTCCAAAGGCTGTGGTCTACAAGAAGGCCAACACCTTTTGCAGTCTTTCTCTCCTGGGCTGTGTCGCTCCCTTCAGCTCGGGATTGTGACCATCTCCACTCCCTTCCAGATGTTCCAACATTTGATGCAGAAGCGGAAGCACATCCAGTGGACCTATGGGCCTTTGACGTCCACTCTTTATGACCTCACTGAGATTGACTCTTCAGGGAATGATCAATCCCTGCTGGAACTTATTGTTACTACCAAGAAGCGTGAGGTAGAGAGTCTTCCCATCTCAGGCCCTGGTGAGGGGTGGCGGGGTCTTGGAGATACCATTCTACTCCTTCTGGTGCAGGCCCGCCAGATTCTGGACCAGACACCTGTGAAGGAGCTGGTGAGCCTCAAGTGGAAGAGGTACGGGCGGCCCTACTTCTGCATGCTGGGTGCCATCTACGTGCTGTACATCATCTGCTTTACCATGTGCTGTATCTACCGCCCCCTCAAGCCCAGGATCACTAACCGCACCAATCCCCGGGACAACACCCTCCTGCAGCAGAAACTCCTTCAGGTGACTCCCTGGTAGTGACAGATAGTACGCTAGAAATCGTCTCTTCACAGTGATGTCCCACTTTCCTGACTCCACACCAGGATTTCACTTCTCACCTAGATCTCTGAGAAGTGGGGCACAGATACAACCCGCACACACAGAAACACGCATACATTCTTACCCTAGGAGCAGAGTTTGAGACTAGCTGAACCTCGTGGCCTAGAACGAATCTGAAAGAGCAAGTGGCCTTGGGAACTGATATACAGGACAGAAACAGGCAATGTACCAATATCTTTCCTCCCTAGGAGGCCTATGTGACCCCCAAGGATGACCTACGGCTGGTGGGGGAGCTGGTGAGCATCATTGGGGCTGTGATCATCCTGCTGGTGGAGGTAAGGTGTGGATAGGATCCTGTTGGAGGCTGTCTGCCCCAGGGCCCAGCCCGCAGTCTGGTCTTCAAGAGCCTTTATGTCTCCCTGACTTCTTTCCAGATTCCCGACATCTTCAGGTTGGGGGTCACTCGATTCTTTGGGCATACCATCCTTGGGGGGCCATTCCATGTCATCATGTGAGTGTCTCCTTCATCCCACTCCCTTACTTCATCTCACTAGGGCTCCCACTGGCCTCCTTTCCCTTAGCTTTGAGTTCCCTCTGTGATGTATAACCCCAGGGTACTGAGTATGTTGAGGCTGAATCTGACGGGATGGGGTCTGTCACAGCTGTACTCTTGTTTATAGGTCCCCAGGATAAACCTGAGGGTTTTTTTTTCTCATTTCCCCCCTTTTCCTCCCCCCCTCAGGATCACTTATGCCTTCATGGTGCTGGTGACCATGGTGATGCGGCTCACCAATACAGATGGGGAGGTGGTGCCTATGTCCTTTGCTCTGGTGTTGGGTTGGTGCAATGTTATGTACTTTGCCAGAGGATTCCAAATGCTGGGTCCCTTCACCATCATGATCCAGAAGGTCAGTGCCTCCCCCACACTTACTAATAAAGATCCCTAGACCAAGGTTAAGCAAACACCTTTCTAGGGGGCTGGATAGTACATATTTCAGGTGTTGTGAACCCTACATAGTTTTTGTCATATGTTCCTCTAATTTTTTTTTTAATTAAAATCCTCTTACAAGCTTAAAGATCGACCTTAGCTTAATATCCTCACCAAGACAGGGCAAGTAGATTTAGCCAGCATGTTGTAGTTTGCCACCTCATCTTGGTGTATGGAGCCATCAGACTTTGGGGGTTAGATTTGCTGGTGTCAGATTGGTAAGTGCTCTGAAAGTGTGGTGTTCTCTGCCTCCTCCTCTCCACAGATGATTTTTGGTGACTTGATGCGATTTTGCTGGCTGATGGCTGTGGTGATCTTGGGATTTGCTTCAGGTAAATCATGGATCCAGGATGGAAGCTGTGGGAGGAAATGGCTGGGGTGGGGGAGTTTAGAGGGTACAGAATTCTTCAGGCCGAACTTGGAGGGAGGCCAGACATTAGAGGAGGCCATGAAATGTCTAAAGATAAGATGTTGCTCAGAAGTGAGGGACAGTAGTGTTAGGGGCAGAAGATTAGGAGCATAAGCCTTATAGAAAACAGTGGAGCATAATAACTTAAAATGTATCCTTTGTGAGTTGATCAAGGACAACAACAAGAGATATGCTAAGGTGGACAGGGGAAAGCCCAGAGGGTCTCAACCCTACACAGAGAACTACAGGCAACTAAGAAATGCCGAGAGGAAGACAGTCTTCCTCAGGGAAGAACGTTCAATTTGTTACCCAGCACCTGAAAACATACATACAAGTAACAGGAAATATATCAACAGTTAATGAAAAAGAGGCCATGAATATGATAAAGAGCAAGAAGGGACATATGAGAGGGCTTGGAAGGAGGAAAGCGAAGGGGGGAATAATACAATTTTATTATATTCTCAAAAAAAATAAAATAAATAATTTAAGATGTATTGTTTTGAGTTGAAACAGCAATATGAGATGAAGGGAATGGGATGGAAACAGATATCAAATAGCTAATGGTGGGCTAGTCATGATACAGTTGCCATGGTAACTCTCACCCCTTGGGTGGAGCAGCCTTCTATATCATCTTCCAGACAGAGGACCCTGATGAGCTGGGCCATTTCTATGACTACCCCATGGCACTGTTCAGCACTTTTGAGCTCTTCCTCACCATCATCGATGGCCCTGCCAACTATGACGTGGATCTGCCCTTCATGTACAGCATCACCTATGCCGCCTTTGCCATCATCGCCACCCTGCTCATGCTCAACCTCCTCATTGCCATGATGGGGGACACTCATTGGAGAGTTGCCCATGAACGGGATGAGCTCTGGAGGGCACAGGTGAGCCCTCTAGTGGCCAGGAGGGTTACTGCATATCTCTCCTTCATGCTCAGGAACTGGCCGTGCTCAGATAGAAGCAGCCATTTGTACTCACGTATATTTGGATAGGTTTTTGCACAAGTTATAAAATAATGCAACATTCCAGGGGAATTTAATTAGCAACCAAGAGCACTTCTGGAAACTTGGGGAAGAATTCCATGTATTTTCTCAACAATTAAATCCGTAGTCTTTTTCTAGAAATAAAGTGAACAAATGGCTAAAACTATATTTGGTAAATTTTGCTCCCAAGTAAGAATGGAAGTATCTAGTCTTCCTGAAAACAGTGAATCCTGCAAGATTTGACCCAGAAAAATTGGAAGTGTTATAAATAATGACATTAAAAAAAACCCTTTCTTTAGCAGCAGAAGCTATCTTCAGCCAGATCCTATTATGATGGGCATAAAGGACAATGTGATGAATCAAGTCCTCACTTAAAAATATACCTGGAAAAGAATTTATCTCAACAAAAATAATTTAAGTAAAACAAAAATGCAACTATAAAATCCTAGAAAGCATTTAACTGTGATGTGTGGAAATGGAGTAAAACCTAGCCCGGCTAAGAAGGGTTTGCTGGGAGAAATATTTTGAGACTATGTTGATATTAGGTTTCCAAGCAGAATGTTCATATTTTTAAATCACTTTGTGTATGCAGGTTCAAAGCATTCTGAGACCTGTGGAACTCCTCTATGTCTTCCACACCCTTGCCTATACCTTTGGTCAAGGTCTCTCTTGAGGGGAAACTCTTACAGGCCACCCACACCTCACTTGGCTTTGTCATGGCTTTCAAGTCATGGGATAAAGAACTGTGAGGCTCAAGTCTCATCCACTCTCTCACACAGAAGGGGCTCGACCAAGTCCTTGCCACATCTTGGTTTGGGGGGCTTGGTTCCATTTTAGAGCGTCGTAACCCCCGGAGTTTGTTACTAAACTGTCTTCCTTCTGCCTGGTCTCCTTTCTTCTCCCTGCCCTTCTCAGCTGTTCCCGACCTCTCTGACTTCCCTTTCTGTCCCTAAACACAGGTCGTAGCCACCACTGTGATGCTGGAGCGGAAGCTGCCTCGCTGCCTGTGGCCTCGCTCTGGGATCTGTGGGCGCGAGTATGGACTTGGGGACCGCTGGTTCCTGCGGTAAGTGATGCGGTCCATTAGTGGTATTCCCTAAGCAGTCACCTTGCATGGTGTCTTCTCCTTTCTAGAAGCTATACGGAGGTCTGTATGCTTCCTAGACCCCATGCTTAATTGTCGCAAGTGTGGCTACTGAGGACGGGACTCCATTTCGAGCTGGGTCTCCTAAGATTCCTCAGAGCCTACCGCTTCCTGAGGGCTAGTGGGCTGAGGGGCTGGTGCTCCGTGTCCACAACGTGGCTGCACAGAACCTCCAACAATGGCGGGGCTGAATGAGAAGTTTTGATCTTAGGTCTTCTTTTCTGCTCCACGTTCTCTGAATCCCTCCTCCCACCCCCTCCAGGGTGGAAGACAGGCAAGACCTCAACAAGCAACGCATCCGCCGCTATGCACGGGCCTTCCAACAACACGACGGCCTCTGCTCAGAGGACTTGGAAAAAGACTCAGGAAGAAAACTGGAGATGACACGTTCCTTTGGGGCCTACCTGACCTTTCCCACACCCTCAGTGTCTCGAAGCACCTCCCAGAGCAGCATCAACTGGGAAAGGCTTCGACGGGGGACTCTAAGGAGGGACCTTCGAGGGATAGTCAACCGGGGCCTAGAAGATGGGGAGGGCTGGGAGTACCAGATCTGAAGGTTGGCTCTCACCAAGCGTCAAAACAGAACGAAAGAAAACCAGTTGAAAAGTAGAAGTCATCCTCCAAGTCCAAGGGGGGTAGGGGGAGGACCATGCTAAGGAATGCACACCGGGAATAAGTGTTCCAGGTCTCCACAACTCCTTCAGCTTGGGGCAAAGGGAAGAAGACTCTCCGGTCCTTGCCTTAACCCAGCATTCCTTGTTCTCGCATGGAAGCTCCACTGCACACCAGAGCACTTTAAAGACAGGTTTGCCACCTGGGGCACCTGTCTCCACCCAGGTCTTGTAAGTGGGAGGGGACAGAGCTCTTCCCAGAGTGCTCCCGACAACTGATGGAGAAGACTGAGCTTGTGGGAAGGTGTGTGATGGAGAGATACAGGCACCAGTCGTGGGGTGGGGAAGCTGGGATGAGCCTTGCCACCTTCCAATAAAGTCATTTCCTGATCCCCACCCCGCTCCCTTTATGTTTCAGTGAACTTAACCACCGGCCCACCCCGTCATGCGGCTCTGCCCCTCCCTAAGGCCTCCCTAGCCCGCCCTTGCAGACTGAGGCATGGACACACCCAAACTTGTAAATTCCCTTCTTTCCCTTTAATATGGGGGAGGCTGTTGGAAGGGCAGGATTTGGGGATGCAGTGTCCAGCGGGCTGGGTTTAATGCGGCAGGCATGGAGGCCAGGAGAAAGCCTGGCTCAGTCTCACACGTACTTCCTCCACCCTATGTCCAGGCCTGGGGTGGGGCTTCAGCGGCTCACAGACTCCCGACCAGGCTTTACACCTCCACGGAGCCTGGCTGCCTCAGGTGCTGCTGGAGGAGCTGGATGTTGTGCAGTAGTTTCTTCTGGTGGCCAGCCAGGGTGATGCCCAGACCTGGCAGGTCTCTGTTGGGGAAGGAGTGGATCAAACTTGGGCTTGGGCCAGGCCCTTCCATACCCCAGGTGCACCCCCTTGCCTGAGGCTCAGAGTGTCTTTTCCCTCCCATCTCGTCAGCCCCGCTTACTCTAGGCTGAGCTGAGCCACATCACTGAAGGTGGAAAGGCCGAACTTGGAGAAGTTGTCCTTGTAACACTCTAGTCCAATGGCTGAGAGCCAGGCCTGGGGAGAGTCCAGGCAAGGAAAGGCCAAGGCCACAGGGTTCAGGAGAGCCTGGGAAGGCCTAAGGTGGGGAGGGGCAAGCAAAACAGGTTTCCTCTTCATCTGACCCTCTCTGCTCCATTTTCCTTTTGGTTTACATTTACCCTCCCTGGCTTTCCCAGGCTCCAGCCCCAAGCTTCAGACCTGTCCCCGGAGCCCCCTTCAGCCTGTAGGGTGTCTGGCTTTCGGATCATCTTGTCAAATGCAGCCACAAGCTGGTCAAAGTGAGGCCGGCGGGCACGGTCCTTCTGCCAAGTGTCTAGCATCAGTAGATGGAGTCCAGTGGGGCACCCCGGAGGTGGAGGCAGGCGGAACTCTTGCTCTATTGCGTTTAGTACCTGCAGGTCAAGAGGAGCACGTGACGAGAAAGCTATTGCTAGCAGGGGTGTTGGAAAAGCGGGGGTGGGGGTGGGCTGAATTCAGGTGCAGCATGAGGCCGAGATGGGAAGGGAACCTTAAAATTTGCAATGTTCAGCTGGGCGGTGGTGGCGCACGCCTTTAATCCCAGCACGCGGGAGGCAGAGCCAGGCGGATCTCTGTGAGTTCGAGGCCAGCCTGGGCTACCAAGTGAGTTCCAGGAAAAGGCGCAAAGCTACACAGAGAAACCCTGTCTCGAAAAACCAAAAAAAAAAAAAAAAAAATAAAAAAAAAAAAAAAAAATTTGCAATGTTCTAGTCACAAGGTATTCGAATAGGAACAGCTCAGAAAAGGCTGGGTTTGGGATATAAGAGCACAGGTGGGATTACAGCGGACAATCAGCAGGCATCCTGGTCAAGTTCACCTCCTGCTCACTCATGTCCCAGTAGGGCCGTTCTCCGTAGCTCATCACTTCCCACATAAGTATTCCAAAGCTCCAGACATCGCTGGAGGTTGTGTACTTCCCATGTGTAATGACCTCTGGGGCTGCCCAGCGAAGCAAGGAGCTCGAACCCTGAAGGGGAGAGCCAGAGGTGAAACAGTAATAACCGTAGTAAGAATCACATTCACTGGACAACCTAGATGCTTCGATGTCTCTGGAGTCTCACATCCAGCATCTCGTTCTATCCCCGTGACCATCCTGAGGAGTAGATATTGAGGCGTGGGATCGAAGCTTCAAGACTATGAAACTGCACAAGGCCATGGGGCTTGAGAGTGGAGCATTCGGGATTTCAATACCACCGTGCTGCTGACTCTTCAGCCTATGTGAACTGTACTGATGGCTAGTAGGAGCTGGTCCTAGTCTCACATTTCTCTTGTTTTCCTGTGCTCCCTTTTCCCCTTGGTTCCTTAAGTCCCCCAATTGCTCTAAGCCCAGGCTCCCCTCCCCTCAGCATGCGATGGAGTTTCTAAAGTCCCAGGCACCATGATATCCCATAGCTGTACCCACCCCATGTCCTAGCTTTCCTTCCAGCATGCTCAAGAGCTGTGACCCTCCAAGGCCCTGAACTCACCTGAGGGCTGTGGCCAAGTCGGGCCACCTTGCACACCAGGTGGCTGTTCACCAGCACACTGCGGGCAGAGAGTGCTCGGTGCACAAAGGCGAAGCTGGACAGGTACTGCATGGCAGCAGCCACCCCCCGCTGCATGGCCACCAGCTGCAGGCTACTGAACTGACCCTCCCGCTGCTGAAGAGCAGAGGATAGAGGTCACCAACAGGGTAGACACGCTGCAAAACATACATCAGCGCAAGGGGGCCCTTTGGGAGCAAACTTGGGAATCAAAGTGGCCTGGGAATGAAGGAGGATGGGACGGCAAGGAGCCAAGGCACAAGGCTCTGACTTCTGGAAAATGTGGGAGTTCTAGGCTTTCCTCAACCCAGGACCCGCCTCCTTCACCAGAGCAGAACTGACCCTCAGGAAGCTGTCCAGGGGACCGAGCTCCATGAGTTCCGTCAGCACCATGACAGGCCGGCTCTTGGTGACTACACCTTCCAGCCGTAGGATATTGGGGTGCTGGAATTGGCCCAGCAGTGCTGCTCGGCCCAGAAAGGTCATCTTCAGGCTCTCAGCACCTCCTGCCCACAGGGCCTGGATAGCCACAGCCTGTTCCCGCCTTCCCCTGGGTTGTAATCGGCCCCGACGCACTTCTCCGAAGGAACCTGGAAGAGTAGATACCGGTATGGATAGAAGTCATGAAGTGTTCAGCTGTGCTTAGAAGGGATCACCAGGCCCTCCCAGGCATCCCTTGCCCCTCAAATACCTGCCCCGATGACTTCCTCAATCTTGATATATGTAGGGTCAACTTCCCGAGCAAGCTCTCTGATAGCCTGGC
The DNA here is from genome assembly GCF_049852395.1 of Peromyscus maniculatus bairdii. NCBI lineage: Eukaryota > Metazoa > Chordata > Mammalia > Rodentia > Cricetidae > Peromyscus > Peromyscus maniculatus. The sequence goes on from NC_134854.1 coordinate 49,324,643, forward strand.
AGGGGTCCTCATATGTGGAAGGGTCAATGTAATACTTCACTCCAAGCCCTGAGGAGTATAGTGTATTATGAGGGTGTGCTGCAAAGCAAGAACACCCAAATACCCGAGACAGGACACACCCTTCTGCTTCTGGAAGATGGTGAGGAAGAGCCCCTTCCCCACCAGGCATGCGCGTCGAGCCATGCCTGCAATCCCAGTCACAATCCCTCTGCCTGTCCCTACCTGGGCTGCTGTACTGCTGCAGCTGTTCTGTGTAGCCGGTCCCACGCCGTTTCCTGAGAGGAAACCATCAGTCTATAATGGCACCTGTCTCTGCCGGCTCGTGTCCGCCCCAATCACCCTGGCCCAGCAGACATCTTGGCAGCTCATGGGTTGGAGGACTGAGGGGACCCTACCGGGACCCTCCTTCCCACCTTAGCATTGAACTAGTAGAAAGGCATGTGAAATGCTGCGGGGGTTCCTGGGGCGGTCAGGACTGGAGTGGTACTGGGGCAGGGGGGTAGGAGTGGCAGGGGCCTCACCGCTGGAAGATGACAGCCAGTACAGTGATGGCTGCCAGAAGAAGGAAGGCCAAGGCCCCCAGGATGGACCCAATCACCAAGGACAGCTGCTCTGGAAGCTGGGAGGGCAGCTCACCTGAGGGATCAGTGGCAGAGTCACAGGGGGCAGCCAGGCTTTCTTTGTGTCTACATGCCTCCGATGCCCCTGGACATCCACAGCACCACAGGCACACGCCTCACGGGTACACTCATCCACTTGAACATACTTCCAATCTTTCATAGTCAAGAACTATCCACACAAGTCCACACTACATGCATTCATACGTGCAAACCCACTCATATGAACTCACTACCTCCCACTTTACCCATACAACCTCTAAAGTCAGGGGTCACCCACAGTATCCTCCTTTCCCAGTGACTCTGGTCTGGAGGATGACAGGTCAAGATTTGTGACTTAGACAGTCTTGGGACCCAAATGCCCATGTGGACTTCCTCTCACCTTGAGGCAGGGTCTGGAAGTAGACTTTGCCCCCATAGGGGCCATGGCCAGCTGCAGTCCGTGCCCGCACCTGGAAGCCATAGATGTGGCCAGGGCTCAACCGTGTCACAGTGGCAGTGTTAGTCTCACTGGTCATGGTGAAGGAGTGGGATTCGTCTTCTGCCTAGGGACAACGATCACTCACTTACTTTGTCCCTGCTTTGATTCCCCCATCTTCCTCTGTGATACACCTGGTGCCTTGGGCTCCTGGCATCTCTTGCCCCACTTTATAGCAATGCCCTTTTAGGGTTGGGGTTGTGGCGGCTGAGAGCTCTCATGAGGCCCGCCAAAGTGCCCGACTCCCTGCCCACCTGGTCATAGTATCGCAGCTGGTAGTCGAGGATGTTCCCATTTGTTTGCTCGGGCTGTGGCCAGGACACTGTGATGCTGTTGGCTGCCCGGCTCACCTGGTGCATCACAGGAACTGCAGAAGGGACTGAAGCGCAGAGTGGAGAGTTATTGTTGCGGGGGACGGGCGGGACGGGAGTCTCTGGGAGCAGCAGCCCCCAAGGGTGGAGAGGATAGACGTGAGAATGTGATCTCTAATGCAGGCTGGCTGGAAAGCAGGTATGGGGAAGAGGGGATCTGAGGGGCTGAAGCAAGCTGGCCTGAAGAAGGAAGAGGGCTCACCTTCATGGCTGGTGCTGACATTGATGGCCGCTGCCTGGGGAGGGTCAGGGCTGAGCTCAGACACCCCATTGACAGCCTGCACTTCCAAGATGTACGGCACATGGGCTCGGAGCCCCCCAACTAACACTCGGCTCTCCGTCAGGCCCCTCTGGCGGGGGTCGAAATGCACCTCATCCCTGCAGCGACGGCAGGTCCCCCCGCTGCTGGGCTCCCGGTGGCCTCCACACTCTTTGCACACAACATTGAAGAGCAGGTCCCCCCTTCCGCCCAGCTCGTGAGGCAAGCGCCAGTGCAGCATGAGGGCTGAGCCCTGCACCTCAAACCAAAGCTCCCTGGGAGCAGACGGAGGGCCTGGAAGGGGTGTAGCGGGGTGGGGATGGTTGTGAGGTAAAGGTGATTAGGGAAGGAAGGAGGCCAGAGGGTGTGGCCAAGGGGGCAGAAAGTAGAGGCAGAAAGGAGGGTGGATGAGCAGAGGAGACAAAAAACAACAACAACAACAACAACAACAAAACAAAAAAACAAAACAAAAAAAAAAAAGCAATAACAACAAAAAACCAAAAAATGCAAAGTCATTCCAAGTGACCTCCAAAGCCCTCTCATCCCCATGGTTAAATTAGGTCCCCCCCCCCCATCCTCACCCATTCCTGGATTTAATGTGCTGAGCTGGGCTCAGGACTCACCAGTGCATGGAGCCTCTGGGGGGTCGGAACTGGCCCTGTAGAAGCCCTGGAGACAAGGGCACACCGGGGCCGCAGGGTCAGGGGAGTGGCTGCGGGCCGGACAGGCTGAGCAGGGGACATTCCCCGCCAGGGCCTTATAGGACCCTTCAGGGCAGGCTAAGGAGGTAAAGGAGAGAACGTGGTGTCATGTTTACTTTATCCACCCACCCTGAGTTTCTAGTCATCTGTACAAAGTGTCCTCTGTTCCCCAGAGCTGCTTCTTGGTCCTGAGACCCAGTCTCCACCCGCTGTTCCCTGGTGCACAGATCTATTCAGTCAGCCAGGGGACAGCAATCACTTCCACTTATGAATGGTCCGGTGTGCTGGGAGCGGGGGCAGTGCAAGCCCAGAAGTAGGTGTTCCTGGCGAGGACACAGAAACTCCCTGTGATCATTCTTTTCAGCCTATCCACTACCACTTCCTACTTGCCTTTCAGCTACCGGCTCTGCAGTGAACCCTCCCCAGTCAGGTAGCTTATGAGCACAGAGGAGCCCACACAGGGCAACCCAAGAATGGAGGAACTTCTGCTCTCTGTCCCTTCTTGGGCCCACGGCCTTAGGGTACCAAACATCGGAATATGGAAAACCCTAGCCATTTCTAGACATTGCAGATGAGTTCAATGAGCAAGTCTGTAAATACTTTAGAAAATAAAATTGGGGAAAACAGGTCCTTTCCTGAGGTGGCTTCTTTGAGGTATTTTGTGGGCAAAGCCAAATTTGGAGTGCCCAGGAGGGAAATCCCAAGGCCAAGGGGGTGCGGGAAAGGCTCTCACCTTGGCAGAGCTTGTCTCCACGAGCAGGCTGGTGGCCGGGCTGGCAGCGGCAGCCTCCCACAGCTACCATCCACCTGCCTTCCCCATTGCAGTGTAACCGCGGGGGGCTGCCCCCCGCCTGGCCTCCGACTCCGTCCTCCTCTGGTTCTGCATGAGCTACACAGGTCCCCACGGCTGCCACCAGGGAGGCGCCTCCAGCTCCACTGGCCTGCGTCTCAGGAAAGGAGGCAAAGGCCCGCAGGACAGAGGGACAGGTGTAGGAGAAGAGCTTGACTGCCACAAGGGCCAGGCAGGCCCCTGTGTCCTGGAAGGCCACGTAGAAGCCACGCTGCGTGAGAGGACCAAAGCTGCGTTCTTTGACATTCAGCTGCAGCCCCACCCGCTGACCAGTCCTGTGGGGTCCCACGGCCCACGAGGAAGAGGAGGAGGAGGAGGAGGAGGAGGCAGGGAAGCTCTCGTCTGCTGCAATTGTGTCCACTTTGGTCCAGCGTTTGAGGTGCCAGGTTGAAATGCTGTCGGGGCCGTCGGGCTCCTCAGCCTGCCGGTAGTAAAGGGTGAAGGTCTCCCGGCAGGTACCCCCACTGACACCCAGGCTGGAACATGCTCGTACAGAGAAGTGAAGGCGGATGTGTGCCCTCTGGGCCCCTCGCCGCTCCACAAAGTGTGTCTGCAGCCAATTGTCCTGTGCAGCACCTGGAGGGACCCCCGCCACGTGGCATGCTTCGAAGGTCCGAGTCAGACGGCGCTGGTCATCTAGAACACTCACCTCGTCCCACTGCAAGAGGACCAGGGAAAACAACGACTGCTCAGTGTGCAAAGGGAAACGACAGCGGGGCGTTGCGGGGCTGTGTCTGTTCTACTGAGATACAGCATTAATGACAAGCAAAGCAGAGAGAGGGTACATGGAAATTCTGCTCCCCACAACGGATGGGAGTCTTAGCTCAGCTCTTATCCAGGATGTCCTCCCTCAATTCCACTTTCTAGGGAACAATCCAGGCCAGAGGATGGGTTCAGAATGAAGAGTGGCACTCACCCCACCTGGTGGGTAGGTGAGCCAGCCAATCTCAGAGGTCTCTCCTGTGGTATCCAGCAGTACTTCTGTTCAGACATAATGGGGCACATTGTGTAAAGCCTCCAGCTGGCAACGCTACTCCCACTCCATTCCATGGAAAACCAAATACTATCCCTCCCGGATCCATTTAATTTGCCAGCAGGAGCTTAGTATCCGTGAAGATCCTGAGTCTAAAATACTTGATATAAGTTCTGTTCACCCTCTTTACACGCTTCCTTAACATCTTCACTCTTTATCTCCACCCCCTCCCACTCGACTCCACTGGCTGGGTGGGACTCTCCTGCCTCCTCTCCTTCCTACCTTCCAGAGCCAGAACCGAGGGCCCCAGAACCAGGACCCACAGACTGCACACCATGCCCGCCACTCTGCTCCCTGACCCAGCAGTGTCCTCAGTAGCCATGAGGTATCTTCAGAACTCCCACCATTGCCTCGGCTGCCACCCTGCTCTGAGGCGGGGCTGCAGCTTTTGCAAGACTCGGGGTCTGCAGCCAAGTTTGTTTCCTAGGGAGAGTATGGGATAAAAAAAAGAAACAGAGTGGAGAAGTCATATTGATACACTGTATAGGTGCCCAAACTTCATATAGTGCCTGCTCTACTGTCCTCTAGCTGTCCCTGAACCAACCGTGGGCAGAAGCCAGTAAGCACTGACTCATCTGAGCCTGCTAGGCACATTCCACTTTCCTGTAGAGACACCTGTCAAACCCCTCACCTCTACTCTTTATGCGACCGTGTCTCAAGGCCCCAATTCTTCAAGAGGATGCACAGCAGAGTGCTAGCCTAGTCTTACCCTTTTCGTCTGGAAGGACTTATTCCAGTTTGTTCTCTTCATTTACTCTGCTCCTTTCCTCCAGCAGCCAACCTGTATGGTAGTTGAAAGTCTCTGGTCATTAACAGCAGGCGGGTAAGAAGCAGTCCATCCTGATGGACACGTGGATTCTCACTAGGCCCCAGCAATCCTGCCCTGAATACTCTCCGCTGTTTCACGGAGACAGTGAAGCAAAAGGGACAAAGAAAGATGGCTGTGGGGTATGAAGGGAGGGGAGGTGGATGAACAGATGCAAAAAGAACGCAGGCATAAGGACTCTGGAAGATAAATGAGGCTGTGTTAGGAGAGGACAGAGCTATGTGGGTCTGGCACTCATTCTGAACAAAGGTTCTCTTCCCCACGGGGCATGTTTTCCCTCACGGCTCACAGAAAACTAAGCATACACCGTAAACCTACAAAAGGATGCTTATTTGCTCAAAATTGGAGGAAGGCAGGTTGAAACAACAGCGACATGCTATTTGTTACAGAAGGGATGTGTGTGCCTTTACCATGACTGCATATGTTACAATCATATTCCCCAGTGGGATGGTTTTAAGAGGTGGAGCCTTCGGGAGGTAATTCTGCATGGAGGATTTATAGGAATGGATTAGCATTCTCAGAAGAGACCCCCCAAAGGACTCTCCAGCCTTCTCTCCACGTTGCGAAGTGGCAATGAATGGAGGGCAGTCTGAAACAAGGAAGGTGGTCCTCACCACAATCCAGCCACGCTAGTACCCTGATCTCTGAACATCCTCTGAATGGTGAGGAATACCCTTCTGTTGTTTATTCACTGTCACTGTCCAACGGATGGACCTTTACGGTTGTAGGCTGCAATGAATAAAATACCACTTAAACCCGGGAGATTGACAACACAAAGTCGGACAAGACATGGTAAGGGTCTCTTCTCTACACTGTGCTGGTGAATTCATATTGTATATGGCATGTGGGAAATAACTGGCAATATCTGTCTGGTAACTTGACATCTAGAAGTCCTTCGGGTATCACGAACTTGCATGTACTTGTTTAAACCAGGGTATTAATGAGATTGGGGGTGGGACGATGGTGGGGATTGAATCCAGCTCTATCTATCAAGCTTTGTCCTTAGCCACTGTGAGTTGTTTGTAAGGGAAAAGACTGTAAAGTGGCTGAACATCAGTAAGAGGATGGTTGAGAAATTATGGTCCATCCTAAGCAACAAATATGAGCTGTTAATGTAATAGTATGAAAATGATGTCCAGGTGAAAGCAGTATGTGCAGAACAGTCTAGAGTAAGCTCCCACTTGTTAACTTGAAGAGAATAGATATTGGGCTGGGTATTTAGCTCAGTGGTAGAGCATTTGCCTATCATATGTGAGGCCCTGGGTTCAATCACAGCACCAGAAATAAAAAACAAATAAATACATAGGCATGTGGAAAAATATTATGGAAGGATACATAAAATTTGGGAAGAAAGGAAATGAAAGGGACAGGGGAGATAATTTCATTGTCTTCTTCTTAATTTTTATAGTAAAATCATCTTTCATAAGTATTAATGATCTTTTGAATTTAATGATGAATCAAGATTTATTTTTAAAACTGTAGTTAATACCTGTTTAGTAAAATGAATCAAGATAGTGCTTATGCCCTCTGAGTGATTTCTAGGCTCTACCTAACATCCATCCCCTACAGGAAACTTCTGTAGTCATTAGTAGGTACAGTTCTATGCCAAACAGCCTGCCAAGACATGGCTGCTTCCAGGGCCATGGTGAAGACCAGTTCCACTATTGGTGGTACTCTTGTCTTCCTCGGTAACCTGGCCTCCAAAGTTCATGTGGCACAAGAACAAGAATAGTGGGATTCACTCGTTTCTGGTGAGGAGAAAAATGAAAGGCATATTGCTCACAATACTGAGAGAACTTAGAGGGAAAGAAGCAAGCAAAACAAACAGCAAAGCCCAAAGCCAATTGGAAGAGCAGCCTCACCCTGGCTGCATGTGGCCTGGTGATCCAATGATAGCAGAGGACACATTTCCAGTGAAGCTGAAGTTAGACAGAAACTGTGCTTTACCGTGGTCAACAGAAACGCTATCACTTAATTCCTGCCCATCTGAGTTTCTTTTCTGGCACAGGTGTTACGTGTGTGATATGATAAAGCTTTTAGTGCCATCCCATGAAGCCATCCTAGAGGGACACCTTTTGTACACACCTGAGGGCTGAGTAGTAATCAAGTAACCAGTGAATTCTTCCCCTCGTTACCAATGGTGCCCTATGTGTGTGACATAGACAATTCACGGGCCTACAGAGAGAGGCACTCATTAAACAGTTCCATGTAGGAAGAAAGTTTGTAAGAAGCACAGATTCCCTGAAAACACTGTTCTAAGTGATGCCAGGCTCTCTCACGGATCAAGTAAATGCTCGAGGGAAGAACTTCAGAGCTTATGTAGCTGTCTTCATTTTTGTAATGCTGGCTCCAGCATCAATATCTGTTTCGTGAATACCATGAAGTAATACACACTGGAGGTGCAATCCCCCAAATTTCAGGGCTTGTCAAAAGAGCCCAGGTTCCATCCAGAGCCACAGCGTTTGGGTACATTTTTATCAAGGTCAGAAGATGCCAGAGGCAGGCTTTTAAACAGTGGAGGCTACTTTACTATATGCCTAGAAGATACTCCTCAAAATAGTCTCTTTCAGGCAGAGCATGAGTGGGTTCTGATTCTATACAGCGAAGAAACAGTGAAGACTGAGCCTTTTTACACTCACAACTGGACAATCATGGAGAAGGAATAGTTAATATTTTGTTAACAGTGCTAATAGAACTTTTTGTTTGGAAGAGAAAAGCGAGACAGAAAAAAAAATAACAGAAAGCAACAGTTGTGCAGTATGGAACATTCTAGAAGATGAAGAATGATAAAAATAATTGCTCGGATAAGGTATACTAGTGTAGCGCCTTAGCATGCATCTTGATGACAACCCGAAGCTGGCCTATCTCCAGATGATCCAGAAAATAGCAAAAGCAATGATGAAACGTATTAAAGCCACACTACTCCTGTCATCGAGAATAAAATGCAAACACTGAATGGAGACTGTTATTTGAGTACTTGCTTTTTTTTCTTTTTTCTTTTTATTTTATTAAAAGCAAAGACATTCACTTTTTAAAAAATGCTTGATGATCTTAAAGTATTCAGCAGTATATTTTGATGCTGGAAGTGAATCTTCAGATTCAGACCCAGAATATTGAAGATTAAAAACAAGTGTATTGGGGGTTGAGGGGGTGGGGTGGGAGGTGGGGGAAAATGTTGCTGAGTCAGAGTAGGAAGTTAGATCAGTTCTTGCTAATCCAACTAACCAAGTCTCCTATTTATACATAAAAAGATTCACAGTGTCTCTCCATCGCCAGAATGAAAACAAAGGAAGGGGAAACCTTGAGGTAGGGAGTAATTGCTGTCAACTATGTCATACCACTGCAGATTCTTCTGAAGCAAGTTCCAAAGGTAGAAAAACAAGAGACAAGACAGGAGTGCTCCTCATGTCTGGAATACTAAGGAGGCAGGGCTTAACACTCACTTTCAAAGGTTGCTTTGCAGCTTGAAGCCACAACATCCCTCTCATTTGGTGCAGGAGGGTATCTTGGGCACAGCCAGCATCCTGTAGCCAAAGCCCCCTTTAGTCCCTCTCCCCCAGCCTGTCTGAGATCCCCATTTCTGCTGCAGCTCAAGAAATGAACTGGCCAGGGTTTGGAAGTCCTCAGACTTCAGCAAGGACAAGAAACTGATCTCAATCAAAAAAAACATTCATATTTCAGATGTACATGAAGTTTTAAAAATATGAAATACCTGAAGCAGCAGAAATGTGGCTCAGAAAAACATCAACAGGACAGCTTTATGTGTCACAAATCACATTCTACGATTTTGCCTTTTTCTATTCCTGAACCCTTTTTTGGGGTCTATCGCTTTCCTTCTTTTTTATTTTTTTGGAAAATAAAGCAAGTGCATCAGCTAGATCACAAGCCTGATACATTTGCTTTATTTTACAAAAAATAAGGCAGGATCTTAGGCATCGAGGCTGTATTTGCTTTTAGAAACTGGCAAATTCCAGAGATGTGTAGCGTTTTAGCTCATCAGATATAGATTGTGAATTCTGTTTTCTATGAGAACGAAAGATTGGAAAGTAAATTAAATCAGCAAATCTGTAAGAGCTTTAAAAATTAACTACGCTTAAATGACATGCTAAGTTTGATGGCTTCATGAACAAACCCAGCTTATTTGGTAGTTTATGCACCTCACTCTGAACTAATATAAAAAATAAATAAGACAAGTCAGTTTAAAGCAAGGTATGACAGAGATATAGAGACCATTAAAACTTGCTACTGTACGAGGGTGCTAGGGATGGAGGATAATTAACTCTTACACATGCCTGAATTGTTTTCTTCTTATTATAATATGCACACCTTACTTTCATCGTTAAAACCTAAACAAAGCTAGGATGTATGAAAGGATACTTTTGAAACTGGACACACAGAGCATATGTTTGCATGTTTGATTTCTCTTCCCTTTTTCACCTGTCTGTTTTCAGAACATCTAGGAATTTTCAACTCTGAGACACAAGAGACAAAACTGGGAGTCATGGAGCAGAAGGATGTCAGCCACAAAGCAGAAGGAACTTTTATTCTTGGGCGTTCTGTAAGCTTCTCTCCCAAGAAGTTCAAGTTGTCAGCATGCTTCTCTGTCGCCATGCTGGGCTAAGGACTGTGTCTACCAAGGGAAAGAAGGGGGACAGAGGGGACTGGATACTTGCAACATGTCAGGAGGGCCTCCCTGGCAATAGAGGGAGGCTTGTGAGACAGATTTTCACGGAGTATGGTCGGCTGCTATCCAGCAGGGATGGGGAGCATTCCCAGAGCCAAGGGCCAGTGGTTTTAGGTCTCTTGTGGTTGCTGAGCTGGTTTTCACACCTGTTAGCTGCAGGGTCAGCGTAGGAGGGGTCAGCACCATAGGCTGGTCCTCTGTCCTGTTCTGCAGCTGTTAAACGCCCAGGAAATTCCAATATAATCCTTGCTCAGCTTTCTGCTGCCGTCTCTACCCTTTAATCTGCACCCTGGAGATCCTCTGGTGAGCTCTCTCCGTGCTCTGGCCTTGTGCCTTGAAAAGGATCCCAAGAGGCTTCAAGGCAGCCTCCAGGACATACAGGGAGGAGATGGCTGTCCTCTGGCTCTGGCTCTGGCTCTGGCTCTTCTGATGGCCAGGCTGGAGAAGCCAATTTGTGGATCGTCTAGCTGAGGACAGTTCTATGTCCCTGGAGATCTCCAGCCTCCAAGAATGTCCCCCAGAAGCATGCTCGCTCAAGCACTTGTGCCTCCCACTCCCAGTCTTTGCAGACAGGAGAGGCATTTAAGATGCAAGCAATGTCTAGGTCTAGCCAGACAGCCATTGAGAATGAAGCACTCTGGCTGTTCACTGACTGGGGTCATGATGGTGCTGGGAAAGCGTATAATGGATGGTTTGGGGGCAAACATGGATGAGCGAGAGCAATGCGTCCTGAAAGGTAACGGGAGAAAGCCCCGAGGGTCAGGAGCTGTATCAGCGGGTGACTGATGGATGAGATGGGGTAGGCAGCAGCAAAGAGCTGGGGAATGAGTGGCAGGGGTCTTAGGAATTGCTGTCCTTGCGGTGGGCCCTGCTCCATCCTCACTGCTCTCCAGGAAGATGATTCTGCAGAAGTGCCCAGGTGAGCATGGGGTAGAGAAAGGGGAACCAAGGCTTCCAGCACCTCAGATGCTACCACAGTCCTCCCACCTGCAGTGAGGTATGGGAGGGTGACAGGTAACCTTATGGCCAGGTTCAGGAGCTGGCGAAGAGCTGGCGAAATACTATCCCAGAAGAAAATCTTGCCTTTCCCACGCTCAGCCATCCAAGCCTGTTATTGCCAGTATTCTGATAACTCCATGGACTTTACCAATCATCTGCCTGTATGATGAACGGACCAATAGACTTGAAAGGAATTTTCTATATGTCATTAGGTATGTACACTGGGGCTCTCATGGCAATTGTCTCCTTCAGGACAAAAAGACCCGTAGCTTTCAAAGGTCCATAGCTGCTATGAGCAAGGTTCAGTCCCTCAATGTCCTATTACTGGGTCAGCCTCCAAGGACTGTCCACAACCCTACCAGTCACTCCCACTGGTCTGGCAGTTGAGAAGCATCATCTCCCCTTTCAGAACCACCTAAGTCAAATTCCCCTGATGGGTGGAGGGCCTGGGTTAACTGATTGGGAACAGGCTGGGCAGCTCTTCTACATGGGCACTGCCAGGGACATTACAACATCAGCTATGCTGGTCCCCTGCCAGCTCCCCCAGGGATGGGAGGAGAGAGGGTGCCAGACGGCCAAGATCAGTGGGCAGGGGCAGAGAGGCAGGCTGGGCCAAGCACCCAGATGCATAGAGGGGGTGGAGCTGGGGCAGGAGCAGGCAGGAGACTTTGTATGCAACTGGAGTGTGGGGGGAGGGGCGGGGGGTTGCTTATGACTGGGGCTCAAAATCCAAGCCTCTAACTCCAGGCTTAAGTGCGGGGGTGGGGGTGGGGGGAGGTAGTGGTGAAGATGTAGATTGGCCCCCTGGATCCTCCCAGCAGCGAGGAGATTGGAGAGATGCCACAGGAGTCAGAGGCATGGGCAAACCTTTTCTGAACGAGGGGAGCCTGACCTTTGCGAGGTTACCCATCACACAACCCCTCCCCAAGCCAGAGGCAGAGGAGGGTCGCTGGATGATGAAAGAATTTTAACACCCAGGATAGTGGACATGAATGAAGGCTAGGGCAGGGACAGTTCCTCAGGAACCTTCTCTTGTTTTGGAGAGGTATACTCAATACTCCCCCAAGAGACTCCCCACCACCCAGGGTGTGCACAGGCCCAGGCTAAAGCAATCCTCCACTTTGCAAACCTTAATCCCTTAGTCTCCAGACACAGTATCCTTTGACCTCCCAAATCCCTAGCTCACCTTCCTGCCGGCCTCCAGCTCTGCAGTCTGCGCCCCCGAGGCCCCCGTGGTGGCCCTGCAGCTAGCAGATCTCTCCCAGCGTCGTGCGTGTCCTCTCGGGTCTGGGGACCTCGTTTCCCCGCGGCCCGCGTCTGCTTGTAGCTTGGAGTCTGGGATTCTGGGGAGGACCCGAGGCTGCAGGCAGGGGCTGCTCCCGAGGCAGGCGGAGCCCCGAGGAATCCTGCCGGGGCCAGTGTCACGGAGTCGCCGAGCTCTGGTCTGGGGTTCGGACGCCCGCTGCTCCCGAGTGCGGGCTAGGCGAACGCAGCGGGGCCCGCCCCCTCTCGTCCCTCCCAGCCTGGCCCGCCCCTCTCCGGCCCCTTCAGCCGCCCTCTCTCTCTCCTCTTCCGGGAGCCGAGCCCGCCCTCTGGGCCTAGGACCCGAGTACGCAGCGCCCGCTCCCCAGTGGGGCGCGCAGTGGAGACGCTAGGCGCGCCCTGGGCCCGCCCGTGTGCTGGGGAGGGTCGGCCTCCTCCCACAGGTCCTGGCCAGCGGAGGAGACGTGGGTCGGAGGATGGCATGCGTTAGGGTCCGAGAGGAGGCGGTCAGTAGGCGCCGCTGCGAGGCGTGCTTAAAACCCTGATGCTCGCACTGGAGCATCAGCGGAGCAAAGCGCTACTGGCTGGCGGCTGATGGCCAGGGCCGGGCACAAACCCAAGCGCGGCGCCCCTGGCTCCTCCTTCCCTCTTCTTTAACTCTAGGAACTAAACCGGTGGGGCTCCTACCCAGGGTTGAACCGAGGTGGGCGTGAGCAGAGAAACGAGAAAAGGAGGAGGTGGAAGGAGAAACAAATCTCGGGGGCACCGGAGGGCAGGACAGCCAGAGAGAGTGCGGGCGTCTAGGGAGGAAAACGTCCCCGTGCTAGCGTCAAACTTGTGTCTCCTTCTGTGCCTGGATCTGGGTCAGCGTTGGGGCCTCGGACGAGAACCTCCCTCGCTCCCTTCACCCTCCTCATAGTCAGGGAAGCCTGGGGCGGAGTCCGCGAAGTCTGATGTCTTTGCCTGGCTCAGACATGGCTTGGACAAGTCGCTGCACCTCTGGGTGCCACCTCCTTGGCGCGCGCTCCGTAGAAAACCTCTCCACAGCGGTGAGAGGCGGTGGAAAGTATACTCGGTCGGTGCCCGGAGGCAGGGGCCGAACAGAGCGGTCTCGCTTCCAGGGAGAAACGTTTCTGCCCACCCCTAACCAGTTCTAAACTGGAGTCCAGGATTGGGGGTCTATTGTTCAGGTCCCGCGGAGCTGGGCTGCAGCCTTCTCACGAAGTGTTGCTACCACCTGCTGGTTCTTTTAGGGAGCACAGGCACCTGGTGAATTTCTCGGGCCCATTTTCATCTCCCCTCATCACCCCGTCCCATCTTATCCCCCCACCCCCCACCCCCGCGCATCTTTCATTTATTCAAAAGCATGCTTATGAAAGCACTAGCTGCGTATGGGCTCATCACAACTGGTACTTAAAGAGCATTTAGAAACCGATGAAAATTGTGAAAGAGACTGTGAGCCAACATGCACAAGAAACCAAACAATGGAACTCGTTGAGGCTCTGAGAGAGAAACAGGCTTTAATGAATTGGCTGAATGAGTGATAGAAGGGTGAAGACAAATAGCGAGTCCCCACTTGGACAGGAGGCTGTTCGCTCATAATATCGAGGGTCAATTAATAAGCCTGATTAAGTTTAATGACCTGCGTTTGGACCTAATTAAAACTCCAATTACACTGGTGTGTCTATAACTCTTGTTTTTTTCCATTTGTTTAGAAGCGCTCTGATAAAGGACTGTCTTTACTTGTGGTCAGCTCTTTCCACAGCTTTCAGTGACTGGGAGGGGGGAAGCCCAATCCTCATATGCATTATTAGGTAATTCTATCACGTATCTATCATCATATCCATCCAAACATCTGTGTGTTTTCTATTATCCATCTAGCATGCTTTGATGTTCTCACTCTACATATACCCTACACCCCCAGCCTCTCCTAGATGTACTAAAGATATGCCTGGAAACTTGAAAAAGTAATAAAGTACACAATTAAAGTATGTTTAAACATACTCACAAATCTAAAACGTAGCTATTTCTTTATGAAGCCCAGAAATTCCAGTATAAATTTGTAACACACCATGCATTGCTATTACAATGAAACACTTGTTTTCTTTTTTGTTGTATGACATATTACAAATGCCATTTTCTTTTATTTGGACTTAAGTCACTTTTTTTTCTTGTTGAGAAAATCTGAGGGCATCTAGTTTTCAAAGAAAACACCACTAGGATGTGTAGAAGATTAAATTTATTATTACAATTGGCCTTATATCCCAATCTACATATTTTCAAACCAAGTGTTTCTATTTTTATTTTATTGTGCATGAGTGTTTTGCCTGCATGTATGCATGCACACTGTGAGCGTGCTTGGACAGTGTGTTTGGTGCCAGAAGCCAGAAGAGGGCATCAGATTGCCTGGAACTGGAGTTACAGAAGAATGTGAGCCATCATGTGGATACCAGGAATCAAACCTGGTCCTCTGTAAGAGCAGGAAATGCTTTTTAACCACTGAGCCATTTCTCCAGTCCCCAACCAGGTGTTAATAGTGAGGAGAAAGTACAGCATGCATCTGCTAAATTATGCTGTACTCTGCAGCTATTAACAGGCAGTGCAGTGAGTTCCAGTTAAAGCTGAGTATAAATCTTTGCTGTAATTTGCTCAATACCTGGCACATATTAGGTGTTTAGAAGTGTTTTAGAAAGAATAAATAACGAACAGTAATACTTAAATTTTTTAAGCTGAAAGGCAGAAGTTAATAAAGCATATGCCTCATAGATTTCATTATCTCCAGCACACACAAGCTCTAACGTAAATGTGGAGCCTAAAAGGTCTCCTGGGTAGGAAACTCCAAGCGAGGTGGCTGGACTCCTTGGCTGGCTCTGCCACTTTTGTGCTGATGTTTTTCTTCCTTCTTAAGCTTTTCCTTCTTCAATATCTATCACTCCCCAAAGATGCGCAATTTTCTGCTTCCTTATTTCCCCTTAGAACAGCAGATGCAAGTTGATGTTATTATAAACAAACAACTTTACAAGTAATTTCAGTGATAAGAAATCTAGCAAAAAGCAATAAAAGAACTTTCTAAGCTTCCAGATCTTTTATTTCAAGACAGAAGTTATAGCTCCCAGTGCCTGGCTCTTCACCGAATCATCTTGAGAGCCTGTGGCCCCAACCTACACTCTTACTTCCCCCAAGCTGAAATTGGTTCCCTCTAAACATTTTGCTAATAAATGTGCCAAATGCCTGTTTATACAAAGAAAAACTGTTGAGTCATAAGCTTTCAAGACATTCTCCTAAGGTACTGGTTTGTTTAAAAGCAAACCTACATGACAACTGATTGGTAAACCGGAGCTGTTGGTCTTCAATGTTTACCCATCACAGTCTTACACTTTGATATTGCTTTCACTAAACAATAGTAACACGGCTGATGTGTTTGTGCAAAGACAAAAGGAAGATGGCTCTTCTTTAATAATTCGACATTGTCTCAGAGGTAGACTTCAGCTACACATACCTACAGTTAAATCAAATTAGACAGTGGTCCCCTAGAAGTTAGTAAGTGAAGTGAATGGACATGCTGGGGGGTCCCCCCCCCCCCGTCTCTAAAATAAATCCTAGGCAATTCTTTGTGCCCACAATTAGAGTTGAAAGCACCATAGCAGTTAGTAAGATGTTGGCACACTCCAAATGCAGATCAGGATTGATGAATGCTTCACATCACTTTCTGCTCTTTGTCTTCAGGCCTAGGCAGGTGATAGAATACTGACTCACATGAAGCAGGTGGTCTGAAGGTCTGCTCCTCCAGGCAGATGCAGTCTCTTCTTGCAGCTCTGGTACAGAAAGTGCCCTCTGAGCATGTCCATATTGCATACCAGGAAGGCGGGTCTGCATTTCTGTGGAATCTACAATCAGGATCTAGATAGGGTGGAGATATTTCTTTGGCTTTCTGAGTTCTCCCTCATCATAAATGGTGTTTTGCTCTCACCATTCACCCAGGGTTCTGGAGATCCTCTGAATCACAACTTTAAGCACCAATAACTAAGTGGAGCTATTCACAAGAAGTAAACAACAACAGAACTTTCAATTATTAAAAAAATTTGGGAGATAAAGGGGGCAATGAGCAGAGATAAAAGAGTTAAAAGACAAGGTCGTATGTTTTTAATGAATTACAAACAGATTTGGAAGCTGTTTTCAAAGATTAGAGCATGAAAAGGATAAGAAAGAAGAAAGGGAACAGATTAATGAAAATAAACTGTCATTCAGTGGGGGGGAGGGGAGATTCACAACTCCAGGGAAAGCAGGCCACTGAAATATAAGATGAAGATGAATGTGGAAGGCATTCAATGTGTGAGATATTAAAGCAAGGCATGGTGGTACACACCTGTAATCCCAGCATGAGGCAGGAAAATCTCAAATTCAAAACTACAAGTGAAACTATTATAGTGAGACCCTAAATCAAAAAGGCTGTGAAGCATGATTTTTATTAAATAATAGAGACAATAAAGGTCTAACATTAAGAGGGGGAGGAAGGATTTAGAAGCCAGAGAGGTCAAGGATACAAGAGCATGGCCCACAGAATCAACTAAGCAGGGCTCATAAGGGCTCAATCAGAGTGAAGTAAGTATGGCAATCAGACCTGTATGGGCATGAACTAGGTACTCTGCATACATGTTATGGTTGTGTAGGTTGGTGTTCTTGTGGGACTCCTAACAGTTGGAGTGGATGTGTCTGTGACTCTTTTGCCTGCTCTTGGGATCCTTTTCTCCTACTGAATTGCCTTGTCCAGCCTTGTGTTTGTGTCTGATCTTATTGTAACTTGTTATGCCCTGTTTGTAATCCTTGGAGGCCTGCTCTCTTTTTTTAAGAGAAATGGAGGAGGAGTAGATCTTGGGGAAACAAGAAGCTGGGAGAAGTGGAGGGAGGGGAAACTGCAATTGGGATATAATATATGAGAGAAGAATTAAAAATAATAATTTCAAAGTGAGAAGAAAGATCAAACACAAGAGAAGGAAAAAGGAAGATCTAAGTAAATCACTTGAATATTTGAAGTGTATTAAGTTCTTAGCAAATATTTATTAAGTATTTGAACTAACTGAAAAAAAGACATGAGATTTACCATCTTCTAAATAAATAAAATGGATAAGTTGAATCTAAGATACATTCCAGAGAATACTTTCTAATCTATACCTTGTAACATCATACACACACATTTTACACTTAACTGTGACATATTTGTAATTCCTTTTGTGGGAAACTGAAGAATGAGAAAGTAGTGTAGTGGGTAGCCATTCCAGGCTGGATCTGGAAGTTCCAACCCCCATTGAGACTCTGGCAACTGTCATGCCTATGAGGCGGGGCGAGGGGAGGTGCCTGGGGACCGGAGAGCTGGATGGGCCAGCGCTCTCTCGTGCCAGTGCCGGGACGCTGAACGGTGAAAGGTGGACTGTGCAGAGCTCCGGAGAACACCACTGGATTGCAATACACCTTCCCCAGACCCTGCGACCTACCCATTACTTAATTTGTGAGTTACGCCATTAAATAAATATCCTTTTAACTACGTGGAGTGGCCAAAATAATTTCTCCAATAAAGTAGGGGTGATGTCTGCAGAGTCCCTAGCAGAAAAGAGTATTTTGACCCAACCAAGGAGCTCACAAGCCATTTCTAACTCTCTGGTGGGTTATCCTAATGCTGAAGCTAAAAAGCTAAATAATTGTCCTCTCTCTATTTTATTTTTTTTAATTAAGAGTAGTTATAAAACCAGATTGTGGTCTATCTATGAGAAGAAAATAGAATTCTGCCAGGGGCATTTCTGAGAAAGGTTTTAATCTCTGGCAGAAGGCTCCATTGACTGGACAGGTCCTTTCTCTCTGGCTTTCATGTAATTACTTGGACATCATATTGGATCCTGTCAATATCACAATGAATTTAGCAGTTGAAAACAACACAAATCTATTATCTCATGTCCCAGGTCAGAAGTCTGAAGGCCTTCTCTCAGCAGTGAAATTAAGATGTGGGCAGGGCTGTCATCTGTAGTTATAAGGAAAGCCTGTTCCTTGCCCTTCTCCGTGTGACTTCTAGAAAGGATGTTACCTCATGGACCTGTTTTGTATCTTCAAAGCCAGGGATGTGATGTCCCTGATAATGAACCTTTGTATCCCGCTGTCCCTCTGACTCTTACCCTTTTCTATTTTTAAGGACCCTAGTGATTATAAAGAGCCTACCAGGATAATCCAGGAAAATCTCCCCTTCTCAGGTTCGCTAATTAGCAAGCTTCAATCCCCTTTCATGCCAACTGCCTTAGCAGGTGCCAGAGAATGTAGTGGAACATCCTTAGGGACCTTCTGCCTGTCAGAGACCTGGTGGCAGGTGCTGAAGCACCATTTTGGTATCTGAGTCAAAACTAGCAACTGCATGCCTGCAGACTTCTGCTAGGAGAAGCACCACCACCACACACACACACACACACACACACACACACACACACACATACACACGCACGGGGGGGGGGGGGGGTGGAAGGGAGGTAACCTGCCAGTAACTATAATTTGTGTTTCATGAAACTTCAAAGATTGTTAATATATGCAGCTTCAAATATTTTGTCTCCAGCTACAGGACTATTATTTTCAAAAGATAAGGTAAGGTTATTTTCTGGACTTCAGTGTTTAGAAAACTTGCTACTTAAGACCATTTTCCAACAATGTGCACTATAAGTATACTCTGAAGAACTAGGAGATGAATGATCATAATATTCATTAAGGAAGTAGTGATTAAGAAGTGCTTATAATCATTTAAATTGTCTAAATTCACAAGATAAATAAAACACAAACAAAATATAGGTCAGAAAATCACTGTCCTGTACTTCGAAGAAAATACTATAACTGAGGGTAATTGTAGCAACCCAAATTATTAAATGTCAATATAAAAATAAAATTGTGTGTGTGTGTGCATGCACACTTGCATGCACAAATGTGTCATATGTGCTGTCTAGTATATGTGCATATATAGAGGCCAGAGGAGGATGTGCAACACCCTGTTTTATCATGCTTTACCCTGTACCCTTGAGCTCTAACTGAACTTTGAGCATGTCTTTTTTACTAAGCTGGCTGGCCATCAAGTCCCAGCCATTTTCCTATCTCCTCCCTCTACAGGGTTACAAGCACACAGGGTCATGCACACCTTTTAAAGTGAGTGCTGGAGACCAGAACTCAAGTCCTCACAGTTGTTCAGTAAGTACTTGTACTCACCGAGCTATCTCCATATCCCCAGAAACTTTTGTTTTTAAAGAAAGATCTTAGACTCGAGGTTAATATAATGTAAAATATGAAAGAGGAATAGCAAGGATGGATGTCATTAGTGTTGAATTCCTTGACATCCATCAGAGGAAGCCAGTAGTTACTGTTGGCATAATTAGGTTAAAAGAATTTTAATGCCTTAAGATAATCATGTAAGATTATCTCTAAAATAGGGTGTTAACCTTTCAAGTCTTAGATAAAAGATAAAGACAAGTGGACATGATTCATTCATCTAAAGGGAAAATAGAGAAGAGGTAACAGAGAAGCACAAAAACACAAAAAGCATAATTGTGACAGCTGTCAAGCACAGTACAGTGTCTAAGGAGCATAATATTCTAGAACAATTCCTATGGTAAGTTGGTGGGATCAGCGCATTGTGAAATTTCACGTAGCGGGTGACAAAAGCTGTTTCTTGTTTTATTATATACACAAATGAATTGCTGTTGTCTTACATTTTTTTAAAAAAATTATAAAAACAAGGCAATATTGTCTGGGTACACAGCCCTATAATTTCTCAAATAACAATGGGACCACCAGTGACAGTATAAATGACTTCTTGTTGAAATTATGTGTGTAATTTGAAACAGTTGAACCATAAATCTTGGACACACACACACACAGAGTAAAACAGCAGCTTCATCTTTTTGTCTTTTTTCCCTCCTTTCCCCTCTTCCTCTCCCACCCACATACCTCCCCTTCTCCCCCCTTCCCTTCTCTTCTTCATTTCTTTCCTGTACACTCACATCTCCAGGAGCTACAGGGGTATGGCAGTGACTTGTCTACAGAACTGAGGAGACTCCTATAAGCCATACTTTCAAAGCTTCATCTGAGCCTTTGAGTAACTAAGCCAGCAATTATGAAAAGGGCTATCACCTAGCAAATAGCTGCTGCTTTCTTTATTATAAAGCTAAGAGGACATTGTGTGGAAGTAGGAGATTTTTTTTTTTAAATCATGGTTAACACACATTCAAATAAAATGCCACATACTTAGATATTTGAAGTATTTTAACTAAATGAGCTGAAATTGTTTATTTCTGTATCAGAAAACAGCGCATTTCTTAACTAGATATATCATTCATCATTACTGTTCAAAACAAATTAATGGGCAAGAGATACTTGGCAAAAATATAGAATTATAAAAATAATTGTCTTAAATGGCAGAAATTTCCAGTGTTAACAGCTTGCTAAATTTCCACTAATGACACAACCCTCCCTTCTCCCATCACCCTAAATCTGTAACTACCTGCAAGAAACTTTCCTAGTTGTACTCTTCACAGCAGCATAATCCTTCTGTTGTTGGCCAAGTGGGCAATGCTAAGAGAATCAGGCTCTTTCTCCGTGCAATGTTGTACACTGTTTCTGAGAACCAACCGGTTTATTCGGAAGATGTGCTTTCCAGAGTACTGATACCTGCTGGTTCTTAGACAGAGAAAAAAGAGGTATGCATCTGACATGGTGGTATTAAGACAAAGAAGAATGGATTAAGTACCACCCTACTCTGCTGGAGACACCAAAGTAAAGTAAATAACTCAGAATCTCTCCCAAGAGACTTCAATGCAAGAATAACTTAATATATTATGTATGAGATGGATGGGGGACTGAGACTCATCAATGCTATATTCCTTCACACCTAGAGAAGGAAGTCAGAGCTTACTGTTGTGCAAATCAATCTCTCCTCTCTAAGAGCTGTTTTGTTCATGACTTAATTCCTGTTCATCCTTGAAATATCAGCAAAGAGCCCAGAAATAACCCTCACATAAGTGGCCAATTGATTTTCAACAAGTGTGCCAAGTCTCTCTAATGGGGAAAAAAAGTCTTTTCAACAAATGGTACTTGGATATTGATCTGTTAAAGACTGAAGTCAAGCCCTCACTGTACACTAAACACCAATGTGAGTTCAAATGGATCAATGATCCAAACCTAAATCTTAAACTACAAAAATGTTAGAAGAAAGCATTTGAGAAAACTTCCCTGTCATTAGGGAAAATGCAACAGATAGGGCACATTGAAGAAAAGAAAAATGATACAGTTAAGTTAGACTTCAAAAGTTAAGAATGTCTGTGCATCATAGGATGTTATCAAAAAAGCAAAATCACAATCTAGAGAATTAGAAATATATTTGGAAATTTTGTAACTTCTAAGGAATTGATGTCAGAACACACAAAGAACTCTAAATCCAACCACTACAACAAGTAATAAATGACTCAATTCAAACATGGACAAGAGTTTGAATAGATAAATCTCCAAAGTGGATGTTGGGGTTTGTACATGTAGCATCTCCAAAAGACTCATGGGTTGAACAATTGATCATAAGCTTGTAGACCTAATCACTGAGAAGCCACTGGGTCATGAAGGATATGATCTAACCAGAGTCAACACATTAAAAAGTTTATAATTCGATGGGATTAGAGAAAGTACAGGGGTTAGAAGGATGGCTCAAAAGTTAAGAGCATCAGCTGCTCTACCAGAGGACTAAGGTTTGATCTCCTTAGAACCTGCATGGTGGTTCACAACCATCTATAACTCCAGTCTCAGGGTATCAGATACCCTCTTCTGGCTTCTGTGGATACTATGCACACATCTAGTGCACAGATAAACATGCAGGCAAAACCCCCATACACATGATAATAATAATAATAATAATAATAATAATAATAATAAATGATATTTTTTTAAAAAGAGGAAATAGTTCACTGGGGACATGCCTTTGAAGAGTGTCTCATCATGGCCCCTCCTCCCACACTCTTTCTCCTAACCACTCTGAGATCATCAACTCTGCTCTATCAAACCTTCATCACAATGTTCTGCCAACTCAACCAAAAGCAGTAGCATGAGTTGACCATGATCTGAAAACATGAACCAAAAGAAATATTTCCTACTTTAAATGGTTTCTCTCCCCTGTATTTTCCACAGCAAACACACCCAAACAAAACATATGAATATCCAACAAATGTGTTCAAAGATGCTTGGTGTCTTTTCTTACTAGGAAAATGCATGTTAAAGCTACAATGAGATCCTTCACCTCTCCTAGGACATAGAAAAGTACAAGCGTTGATGGTGCTGTGTAGGAATCAGAAATCTTACACACTGATGAGGTGAATATAAAATGATGCTCACCACGAAGAGAAGTATGGCTTTTCATTAAAAAACAAACAAACAAACAAACAAACAAACAAATACACAAAAACTGGCTACGGACTTGCCCCATAATTCAGTGATTACACTTGTATCTATTCTTACCCAAATTGAAAATAAGGTCTAGAATAGACAGTTGCATGTTAATAGTAACATTAATCATAAAAATTGCCATTCAGAAAAAATTCATTAGATTAAAAGATTAACAAAATCTGGTACATGAAGTAATATACTATTATCTAACAATAAAGAGGCATGAAAAATAATAGCGATAAGGCCTCACTATCTAACTATAGCTGACCTGGAACTCAATATGTAGAATAGGCTGGCCTTGAACTCACATAGATCCACCTGTATCTGCTTCCTGTGTATTGGAAGTAAAAGTATGTGCTATATCAGACTCTTCCACAAGCAACTTCTATAGATGAATTGCTAAACAGTCTTATTTAAAAAAAAAACATGAAGCCAGATATTGAGATGAAAACCTGAGAGATGAGAGGAATAGGAAAAGCTACAAGTCAACCTCACCTCACTGAAACCTCAGCTTCCACAAAGAGACCTACTTCCTGTATAGCCATGCCTATA
The DNA here is from genome assembly GCF_049852395.1 of Peromyscus maniculatus bairdii. NCBI lineage: Eukaryota > Metazoa > Chordata > Mammalia > Rodentia > Cricetidae > Peromyscus > Peromyscus maniculatus. The sequence continues at coordinate 49,347,722 of NC_134854.1, forward strand.
TGCCTTTCTGCTCTGCTATCTCATTTGCTCTCTCTCTCTATGTGTCCATCACTTCCTCTTCCTGCCCAGATCTGTCATTTTCTGTATGTCTGTACAGACCTCCAAACCTTTATGGTTAACTAGTGTTAGAATTTGATGTGTGTGCCACCACACCTGGCTCTGTTTCCAGTATGGCCTTGAACTCACAGAGATCCAGACAGATCCCTGCCTCTCAAATGATAAGATTAAAGGCATGTGCTACCATTGCCTGACTTCTATGTTTAATATAGTGGCTGGCTTTTTCCTCTGATACTCAGAAAAACTTTATTGGGTCCACAAATAAAATATCACCACAAACTTCAGTATATGCTACAACATGAATAGATCATGAAATTCTTATACTTAATGGCATAATTCAGAAAAAGAGGAGGAAATATCATACATTTCCAGTTAACACATATGTTATGTTTTCACGGGGTGCTTCAGAGAAAAGTACCATATACTAAAAGCAACATAAATACAATTCTTACAATTCTGGACTTAGGAATTCACTAGCAGATTCAAGGTCTGGCCAGAGCTGACTTTTTGGGTCATGTGTTTGCTGTACCCTTACACCACAGAGGGTAAAAGAGACTTCTCTTGGGATTCTTTCACAGGGCTAATAATCTCATTGATGATGATCCTATATTCCAAAGGCATCACCTCTTGATAGCAATATTCTATGTTACAATTTCAACATAGAAAATTTGGCAGAATCCAAACATTTAGATCATGGTCATAAAAGTAGCATGAATAAGCAAATTAACATACACAGAAGATCTCATTGTGGCTAACAAGGATGCAGGGAGGGAGGAGAGCTGTTCTGGTTGGTATTTTTCACCTGTCACAAAACAAGATATATCTAGGAAGAGGGAATCTCAACTGAGGAATTGCCTCTATCAGACTGGCCTGTAGGCAAGCCTGTAGGGGCATTTATTGGTTAATGGTTGATGTGGGAGAACTCTGCCCACCATGGGTGGCTCCACTCCTGGAGAAGTGGTCCTGAGTTGTATAATGAAGTAGGCTGAGCAAGCCATGGAGAACATACCAGTACTTAGTGCTCTTCCCAGACTGCTGCTGTACTTCCTGCCTCCAGGTTCCTGCCTTATGCTATTGCTCTGACTGCCCTTCACAATGCCTATAAACTGTAAACTGAGACCAACCCTTTCTCCCCAAGTTGCTTTGGGTTATAGTATTTATCACAGCAATACAAATTGAATTAAAACAAGGAATTTTTATTTAATAATACAGTTTTTAAATTAAAGTCAATAAAGAAGATTTGGGTACAGAAAGTAATGACTGTAAATTTGTGGATATATATAGTACACTGAACTGTAGTTAAAATGAAAAATAGTGGCCTCATATGGTGGTGCATGCCCATATCTCCAGTACTTCCAAGGCTGAGGAAGAAAAACCTTGAATTTGAAGCCAGAACTTGTCTCAAAGGGGGAAAAGAAAAAGAAAAAAGAAAAAAAGGTCATCCCTTGGGTTGTTATTAGAGGGGAACCTGAGATCATCTGCTTAGAATGGAGAGTTCCTTTGATCATCTTATCATGGTTTTCCTCAATTGTCATGTGTATGTTTGGTTACTTATTTTTTTTTCTTTTCCAACATAATATGTTGTAGCTGAAGCTTTCTCCAGTCCTGCCCAGCCCACAGACCCCACAGCAGCTTATAAAATAATCACTCAGAAGCTTATATTAATTAAAACTGTTTGGCCATTCGCTCAGGCCTACCACTGACTAGTTCTTACATATAAACTCAGCCCATTCCTGTTAATCTATATGTCGCCACATGTTCCATGGCTTTACCTGTGTGCCATTACATGCTGCTCCCTGGGTGGCAGGCTGGCGTCTACTGACTCAGCCTTCCTGTTCCCAGAATTCTCCTTGTCTGTTTACCCTGCCTATACTTCTTGCCTGGCTACTGGACAATCAGGGTTATATTTATCAACTAATCAGAGCAACACATATTCATAGCGCACAGAAAGACATCCACAGCAATATGTTTTTTATTGAACTGATAAATTTATGTTTTCCAGCCCAATCACAGTTCCTGTCCATCCCTCCTCTCCTCCCAATCTCTTCCCACAACCTCCACTATTCCCACCCCTCATCCACTCCTTCTCCTTTTTTTTTTCTTCAGAAAAGAGCGGGCCTCCCTTGTATATCAGCCAGCCACGGCATGTCAAGTCACAGTAAGACTAGACACCTCTACTTTTAAGCAATGTCTTTCTCCTCCCCAGGACTGACCAACATTCCCAAACCATTTCTGTGCCATTTGTTTATTTTTCTCCTGACAGTATCTGCCCACTGAAATAATCTAGTAGATGCTTTTCTACTGAATAAATTTTTTGAGTATTAAAGAAGGAAAATAAAATATTTTGAGTATAATGTATACTGCGATCATCTGAATCTTATGTATCTGTGACATTTATTGGGATGACCAGGTCTCATAGGGGGTTGTTAAAATGGTCAGCCTGAAAACATGTACACACAAGTAACAATGTAAAGACTGAGCAGGTTATATTTATGTGTTTAGGAACACACAGAGACACATATATAACAACAAAATGAGAAAAAGAGGTCATGAATTTGAAAGAGAGCAAGGCGTGGGGCAGTGTGGTATATGGGAAGCTTTGGATGGAGGAAAGGGAAAGGGGAAATTATATGATTATATTATAATCTCAAAAAATTAAAAAAATATAACTGAGTAATCACGGCATGACTAGGCCACACAGAAACACAGATAGAGAAACAAGTCTAATTATTCTATTGTTACATCACATAATTATCTATGATCAAATTATAGATTGTAAAAGGGATAATTATTCCTAATGGTCTCCAAGAGCTATCATTTTCTTTCATTTGAATGTGGTAGGAACTGAGTGAGGTGGCTGATTAAGAAGGGGCTTAGCAATGCATTCCAAATTTGAGTAATTCATTCTGAAGACTAATAATGATGGTATGTTAAATAACTCTCCTGTGAGAGCCTGCAAATCTTCAAATAAGCCAACAGGGTATTATGCACTTTTCTGTCTTATAATTTGGAATAATTTTTCAGGTAAACGCTCATAGCTTAAGGCATAAACACCAACAAAAAACAGAGGTGGGATTTGCAATTTTTTTTTCCTCTCTTCTTAGTTCAGACTAGAAATTTTAAGATTTTAGAATGGCTTTTCTGATTAATGCTTTTAATTATGAACAATCTGATGAATATTGACAAATTGTATTCCGTAAACATTTTTATAAAATACTTCTCCTTCAATTAAAACCCTTTTATAGTGATGGTGATAGAGATAGGGGATGCAATGCTCTCGAGGATGAGGAAATTCTATGATTTAAGTTAATTATACTGAAGTTATTTTATTGTATGTCAAATGCCTATTCCCATTTAGTTCTTTTATTAGTAATAAGTTTGTTTCTGAATTGTATAATTTAATCTATTTTTTTCCAGATAGAAACCATTTTATGTCTTTGTAAGCAAGCGATTAGAGTCTTTTGAAGGGTTTTTGTTGGAACTCAAAGAAGTTTGTGAATGGTTATGATGTATGCCTTTCTCAATGATCTAAGAGTTTTTCAGTTGCTAAATGCTGTTAAATACTTTTTTTTAAGCTAAGAAACTGGTTGGCAGGAAGACAAGCCAATTCACGAACTATTCAGGCAGTAGAAGTTATTAGAATGTGATCAAGAATGTGTTTATGTACACCCTACACCCCTCCCCTGCTTAGCACCTGGTTTAAAAATTCCCAGTGGGGAGACTCATTTTTGTCTACATGATTCTCTTAAATAGCCCTTTAAAAGTACAATGAGTAAGTCAGGTTGGTTGCCATTTTTAAAACTTTTTGGTTTAGGCTAAATGTAACAGGCAAATATAAATTTCCATATTGGACCTTAGGCAGAGCTGAATTGCTTCACACAATAAAAGTGTAAGTATTTAAGACTTTGTGTTTATTTTTAAAATATAAGACAAGATACCAAGAGTCAAAGGCAAAGGTGTTAAAGGAGGTCATACTTTTGGTTTTCTTTCTCAACAAAACATATTAATCAAAGGTACCTGTGCATCAACCTCTCTAGCTTTGCTTTCCAGGTTGCCTAGGTCATGCTGCTAGTGCCAGGGAGAATAATGCCGCTAGAAAATCTCATAATGGTCTTAGAGATGTGTAGCATGAATCTTAAACAGGTCTCATTAATAAAAATCAAACCTGAAGCCAGTTATTGGAGTGAATGCTGGAAGATCAGAGAGACAGAACAAGCCACAGTTACCTCATCTTGCCAGTTCCTCAGCTGATCCTGTTTCCTCAGACTGGATGCCTCTCAGCTGAACTGTGTTGCTCAAACGCCTAAAAGCTTAACCAGGTTCTAGTTCCTTGTCCTCATGCCTTAAATACCTTTCTGCTTTCTGACATCACTTCCTGGGATTAAAGGCTCATGTTTCCATGCCTGGCTGTTTCCAGTATGGCTTTAAACTCACAGAGATCCAGATGGATCTCTGCTTCCCAAGTGATAGGATTAAAGGTGTGTGCACCACCATTTTCTGGCCTCTATATCTAGTGGCTGTTCTGTTCTCTGACCCCAGATAAGTTTATTAGGGTACACAATATTTTGGGGAACACAATACCACCACAGAGATGCCCTCTGCATGTTCTCCTACCAGCACAAGAGAGAGAGGTGTGCTGTGGTTGCAATGTCACACTTGTCTAGGGACAGGGACCTCATGTATGATTCTTAGGAATTTTGTGATAAAATCCATTAGCAGTTATACTTGCCTCATTTAATATATTTAAGGACAATTTTCTTGATAATCTATTAATGAAGTGGAAATAAGCAAACTCACTTGGAGCTCACTGAGATTAGCTGACTCTGATTCAGTACCCCTTGGGGTAGGAAGATGTGTATCTGTGAGGAAGGATTCAGTCATACCACCTCTCTATCCTTAGATAATGTTCACCATTGGTCATAATTAGTCATGTAACTAAACATAATTACATTCTTCTGTCCCTTTTTCCAGAGATGTTAAAAAATCACCAGTTGGTTTTTCCTGGAGGATGACTTGGAAATTTCAAATGGGCTCTCAGAAAATGGTAGGAAATGGGAGAAATAGAAAAGAAGCTGCGAGGAAAGGAAAAACTGGGAGAAAAAAGTGGGGGCCGGGGGGGGGGGGCAGGTTTTCTTATTTCTGATGTTTGCAATTAGAGACAATATGGAAAACCTGTTAAGTGTCCGGGCCAACAAGCATAACAAGTGTACTTTGCATTTTATTTTCCGTTTCCTGATGGTGCGACTCAGCAGAAAGATTTTGGAAGTTATGGTCTTTTAAATTGTAGTTAGGAAAACAACAGCCATACTTCAGTCTTGGAATTTTTTCTTAGAGAGGCAATTCCTGTCAACCAAAACCAACCACGTAGAACTTTCCACGACCAAGGAGTCAGTGTCCACTGTAGTTGTGTGGCTTGGGACCTGCTTGTTACAGCAGACAATCTTGTCGTAGAATGTCTTTTCCATACAGATTCATGATAGAATAGAGATTGTCTGGGGTGAAGGAGGAGGCCAGGATCAGGAAAAGCAAGTGTCTGAGCTGTGTAAAGCAACAAAGAAATAAATTATAATCTACCCGAATTGATCATGATCCACTGGAAACCTAAAACTGTAGTCACTATCCCAGACATCTTACAAGGTGTGTGGGGTTTTTTGTAACATAGGGAGAAAAATAGAGGGGTTAGAGAATGCAATACCCGGCTGCCTCAGCCATGCTTGTGTCCTGGTCACAGCCATTTTCACCTCCCATTCAGCCCCCTCTCTTTTCTCCAAGTGGTTCACATGGATGGAGTTCTTCTTTGCTAGAGTGAACCACATCTTCATTTTCAGAGGATTCATTGAGTTTCTAGCCTGTGAATTGATGACATATTATCTAAGGATATTGAGCAATATTGGAAAAGATCTGCTTGCCACCATTACACAACGGCCACCAACTTTCCCATGAGTGGCCACGAGATTCATAAATGGCCCTGAGAATCCAAGTCTTACTTCACCTCTGCTGTTTGCTCCTTTAGTAGCATGAGCAACCCTAAGTATCGGGGAACAATATCAAGTACCCATTTAGTGAAAAGAAACAATAACTTTACTTCTTGGCAGAAACAATTCTCCCATGAATATAAATGAGACCAAGTATTAGAAAGAAAAAAATTATTTATTGGCCTGTAAGGTAAAATAATGAAAGCCTCAATCCTATCTCTGTTCCTTGATTTCTCAGCCCCCAGTGTTCTGGCAAGAAGAGATAAAGCAACACATTTCTACTAAGATGAGACATATGTCACTCACTCTAGCATACTGTTCCAGCCTCTCAGTCTAGCCATGTGGGAAGCTTTTCATAGTCAGGCCACTCCATCTTTTGATCGAGCTGCTTCTGAGAGGGGGCATGTGATAAAAGCTGAACATTCTATGGGTATAAATCATAAAACTATGAAATAAGATATTTTGTCGAAAATGTCAAGGGTATTGATGCTGACAGAAGCACTATAGATAAGAAAAGACAATCCTCCTTTAAAATATATACACTTTCCTCTGAAATTAGGTTTGGTTTTTTTGATGATGAAAGGGGTCACCAGTAATCAGGTTGCTAGGTAGTCTTCTCAAAGCCTGGGGGAGTGTTATATAATGAGTGCTAATCAGTTGGCAGTGTTGATGATCTCCAATCGGTACTGATAACAGAAGCTTGAGTCAATGCATAGTTTCCATTGGTGTCTTTGTTGGTGTCTGGTATACACACCTCACTGAGAAAGTCCTGCAATGGAGTATTGGTTCACATTGTGCCTGATCTTCTTTAATATCTCAATTCTCGCAATGCTTAAGACAGTCATTTTTTTTCTTAAGATATTCACTACTGATCATTGAATTTTGACATTAGTCTCATTACATCATTTTCTTTTTGAAGATTATATTTTGTTGTGGCACCTATGTTAATACTTGTTTCAGGGATAATTCAATCCCCACATATCTGAAGTTGGCATTATACTGTCTTATGCTTGATGAAAATTTTGGTTAGATATAGAATATGGGGTATACAAGATTATTTTTAGTCTGATTTAAGATCTTATTCTATTTATTCCTGCTAATCACACTGTTACTGAGAACTCAGTTGAAACTTTGATTCACAGCCCTGAGTAGGTGACTTGTACCTGAGTTACTATTTCTGTACTTGTTTTTTTAAAAAATATTTTCTTTCTATTTTATATTTGTATTATTATAGAATTTAATGAAATTATTTATGCATGTTTCCTTATTAGTATTTAGGGTTTTTTTTTACCTTAATCTTTTCTATTTGTTTGTTGTTTGCTTGTGTTTGATAATTTTCAGTTTTTCTTAAAAATTCTTATCTACATTTTTATTCTTTAAATGAATTCTTCTTATAGAGTAAGATTTTTGTCTCAAAGCAAAAGAAAATAAAACACACGAGACTTAAGATTCAGCTGAGGTTCTTGCCTTTCAGTCAGTCATTTCTGTCTCCTCTGGGGTCGTCTTGTTGGATAGTCCTGGCCTCTGTCTTTTATGCTGCTGGAGCAGTACGGTAAATGATGTCACTGGTTAAAGCAAACTCCCAGCTCCTTAGTGCATTAACCAAATGGAAGCTGGTTTTACTTCTCGTCACACAGAGGCTGGTGCTTGTCCTCAAAGGCATGAGTCCTTCCTGGGTAAAAACTCTCCATGAGAGGTTACACAGCTTCTCACTGCTGCCAGAAGAGTTTGTGGAGATGGATAACATTGTGGAGATTCTGAGTTTGAACCAAGCCTGGAGGTAGTATATTTCTGCTCAGACCCACTATTGAGAGCTAGCCATCTGGCCCTAGATGCAATGTGTTTCTCTTGTATTCCAAAAAGGATAACAGAATGATTTTATAAATCCGTAGACTTGTTCTTGCCACAGCTTTTTAAAATCAAGTACCTGCTGTTGCTCAGTTGTCCAATGTGTTTATGAACAAAAAGATATGCTGTTTATTACCCATAACTGACTAACATTTCCTCTGGAAGTGCTGTCTTTTCTGTGTGAAAAGGCTGGCTGCGAGCTTTCTGAGGGTGGGCGAGGTGTGTGGACTGGCAGGCCCTCCTCAAAGATGAGCAGCCTCTACTCTGGAGGCTGTTTTCTCTCTGGGCTGCCACATTACAGAGAGGCTTCGGAGGCATACTCACAGATGGGACAGTCAGAAGGGGCCCGGACTCAGCATCCACAGGAAGAACTCACAGCTCTTTAACATACTGAGCCATGCTTTAAGTCCCTTCCCAGGCTCTGACTGTATCTCAAAGGGCCCCACTTCACCTGCTGCTTTCTCCTATACCTGCTTTAACTGGGGTATCTCTCCACTCTGATTTGTGTACCACTTTAGACACAGTCACTGATATCTTTCAGAAACTCATTATCTTCTTTTGCCAATATTTTCTAACATCTGCTATTATATCAATTTTTTCCAATATATCTTCTAAGTTACAACTTAAACTGCACTATTTGTTGTTTTTAAATAGAATAAGTAAAGATAATTTTTTTTCATCTACGTTCTTAACTAAAAGCTGTTTCAGTTAGCCGTATAGCAATTATGATGGCTACGTAACTCCATTCTATACCATTAATAATCTCCTAAACAAATTTTAGAATATAAAAGTATTCCATTTATACCACAATTTACCTGCTAAACTCCTTTAGGTGACTATTCAACTTATTTTGGTATTGTTTAAGAATTATAAACAACTCAATTATAAACAACTCTGCAATAGACATTCTTGCACTTAAGATGTTAGAAATCTAATGAGTTTTATAGATCAGATTCCTCACCATGGAGTTACTGACTCAAAATGCTTTTTTTTCTTTTACTCTATAAACATAGAGCAGGTTGATCTTGAGACACACCTTAGCATCTTATAGGTCCAATAGTAATGGGCACTGGCATTTTCTAATATTAATATCATTTATTTAGATCAATAACATCTAATAACTGTGTGTTTATGGTTCCTTAGTTGTAAAGTGTGTTCTAGACATTGTGCTGTTGCAATTTAAACAAGGACCTTCCACATTTCTATCATAAACTAAATATGTAGAAAGATTGATAATGATAATTTTAAACAAAAAACTAGCTATTTCTCAGGATTATTGTGAACATTAAAGACACATTGTGTACAAAAATAGAGAAAAGAATTTCCCAGGTAGTTTATGGGTGTTCATTGTTATTTTCTCTCATTCTTAGCTGGTCCCTTGAATTCACCAGATACGTCAACCCAAGACCCTTAGCAAGGACAGCAAACAAACAAACCATGTGTATAACATCTGCATTCTGGGCAAGTAATAAACTTAGGCCATCACCAATGAGGATAAAAGAGGACAGCAAGGGATTGACCTGGGAGGATTCACTTCCTCTGGGTCAAGCTCTCCAAGCTCCTTTGCTTACAGATTCATCCACACATCTGTCTATGAGCACACTATCCCAAAGACTGAGATCACTTTCCCTTCCACAACTCCATGCTTACACAACTTTCTGTTGCCTCCACATTACTCCCACTGTGTTTGTGTGAAAAGGACCACAATACAAAAAACACACATTGTGAATGTGACAAAGAACACCAAGGACACATTTCTGGTTTCCAAAGTGATGGCAGTTTTGATAAGAAACTGAAGGAACAAATTATGAAAGAGATAGATATGGGGAGAAAACTTAGATGATGAATGTGAAAGTTAAAGGGATAATCTTGGCTGCACAAAGGTAGATATAAAGTAATGGAGAATCAGGTGCTGAAATTATGAGATGAAAGAGAAGCTGAGTTTAACGGGTAGATTGGTTTGCACACCTGCCCTGGCCTTTTCTGTGAATTAAGAATCAAACACTGGTTATGAAAGAACAGTTTGCATTTAGAATCTTGTTTTCTTTGTTCTCTTCTCTTCTCCTCAGATTTCTGTCCTAGAGTACCCTGCAGCCTGCCAAATGAAGCCATTGTTTTATACGGCTCTTCAGCTCTGAAAATGTTTTGGTTCAGAGTAAGTGTCACTGGACCCATTCAAGTAGTCATTGTGTCCTGCTTTGTCTCCTACATCTGTGCTCCGAATCCGTTTCAGCGTTCTCCATGTCTTTATTCCTTTGTGAAATAAATGGGTCAGTCTAGCTGAACTGATAGGCTCCAGGTCCAGTGACAGAACTTGCCTGAAACAGAAGGTGAAGGGGGGTTGAGCAAGAAAACCAAGGTTGACCTTGGGTTTCCATATGTTTACATATTTATAGGCACACACCCTCCCACACACATACAACTATTATAAATATACAATAAAACTATTCAAAAATTTTAACTGGCAATGCCTTGGTATTATCACTTTAGTGGATTGTTTTGTTTTGAGAGGGGATAAGAACTATCAAGACATGTTTTGCTTGATAGTCCAGGCTGTCCCCAACTCACTTCTGCCTCAGCCTCCCAAGTAGTGGTATATGGGTATGTATCACCATGCCTGGAGGTGGATTGCTTTGATACCAAAATTTATATTGCAAATTTTACTTTTAAAATTTCTATTTGTAAAAGAATAAATAAACAAATGATTAAATAACTCTATCTCCATCAAAAGGAAAAAGAGTCAATGGCATCTCTTGTGAGTTTATATCTGTAGATTGTTTGTTTTTCTTCTGGGAAGAGATGCCAAATAATCAGGGTTAACAAAAACCAAAAGAACAGAGGAAACAAAGTTGTTTGCTTATTTGTATGATAAGAAAGTAAGTCATATGTGAGGCTGTGGGAAGCTAGCAAGCAGGCTGTGTGGAGGTTTGGGCAAGCCAGGCATTTTCTTTCCACATAAAATTCTGAATGTAAGTAGTTAGGACAGGTGGGGCCACTATGAAAGGATCTGGGATCCAGAACTCTGTTCTGTTTTGCTTTCCTTAGGAACCAAAAGTGAATGCAAGCTATCCCATTTGGATGTTAAGAAGCAGAATAAAGAGGGAAAAGTGGACTTACAGATTTTCCCTTTTGACACCAAATACGCATTGTACACAATGCAGTACCATACTATACTCCATGGCTAGAACTGACTTCAAACCATACCTAGCTATACAGACATCTTGGAAAGGTGTTTTAGGTTTGTATTTTATTCCAAATATCCATAGGCCCAACTAAGCTTAATATCAGCTTAGTATGGTAGAAGGAGTAGAGAACAAACATTGGGAGGCAACGAGCAATTTTTTTATGATTGATTATTTTTCTTGGTGGGAACATGAAACATAAACTAAGAATATGATAAAGTCTTATGCAGATTGAATGCTATATTTCCTTTATAAAGTATTAAGGTTACTCATTTGTACATTTTAAAGCCACCTTTGAATTTCTGGAATAAAACTCAACCTAATTAAAAAAAGAATGTGATAAAGTCAATTACTTTAAAGAAAACCAAAACAAAAAAAGAATAAAAGTTATACAGAAGGTAACTGTAACGATCTTTACTACTCTGCATTAAGAAATTAATTATGAATATTTAATATCATAAGTGCCAATTTCAAACTTGTAGAATCAAGTTATAAACAAGATGCAATGTAAATATTGTTAGCCTTGACAATATGAAGGTAAAATTTAAGTTAAAATTTTTGCATGACAATAAGGAAAAGGAAAAGAGAGAAGGTATTGGTACCAATAACATCATATTATCACATGAGGAGACAAGAGAAGCTAGAATTTTTTTTAAATATTAAAGAATAATGGTCCATTCTTTAGATGTGTAGAGTGTGAACACTTCTTTGAGGTAAAAAATATTTCATTGAGAATTTTAAACAAATCATAAATAGTAAAATAACCTCCTGTGAGTATAGAAGCTTAATCAGGAGAAAGGCTCAATACTGTGAGTGCTCCATACCACCATGCTCTGCTTAGATCCGCCTTCCCAATGAGGCAGTATCTCCAGTGTTCAGTATATTTGTGGGCATGGAGAAAATACATCTATGTGCCTAAGAGATAGCTAAGAAATTGTAATTATGATTGGAGTAGCTCTTATAAAAGGCATAGAGAAGGCAGGTATGGGGATATTTACATATAATCCCAGCGCTTGGGAAGGAATTTAATGCCAGCCTGGGCTATATGAGGGCCTGTTTCAAACAAACAAACAACACAGAGTAGAGGACTATATAGTTAAGTAGGTAGATGGATGATTAGACCATTTGAACCAACTGTATCCATAAATGGGTTTTCTGTCACTTTTGGATTCCTAAGTTCCTTCTCTTCAAAAGAACTATGTGTTGGCTAAGGGGCATGCACTTAGACTCCACAGCAATAGTATTTTTTATGATTGAAATTTTAATTTACAAGTTGACATTCAACAGTCATGTTGTTCACATAGCAACCTTCTACTTGAACTTGAGTGAACCGTTAGATGAATTGACAGCAAACAAAATTGCCAGAGAGGAAAACCAAGAATTGTATCAAGGCCTGTGATGACTTCCCTCAGGTGTGTATAGAGAAATCTTTTGATAGCCAGCAAAAGCCTTCAGGATACCACCACCTTTTCAATTGTCTTCTCATCTATAGAAGCATTTCCAGGGGAGTTAAACCGGGTTTTGTTTTATTGTTCAGAAAGCTCCCCTTTAAGTTTTCTTCTTTCATCTAACAACAGACCCTCTGTACATTTGGGACATTTTAATGCTCACCCTGTTCTGCTTTGAATGTGAAATGACACTCCTCACATCCCCTCCCCCACTCCCTCATCCCCTGCTGCCACACACACAGGCTCATGAACTTTTATCCCCAGCTGGTGTCACTATTTTGGGAATCTGCAGGACCTTTAGGAAGTGGGGTGTCATTGAGGAAAGTAGGCCATTAGGTCCAGTCCTTGTTTCTATCGTGGTCTGTGGTGGTGTGAGGATTGCTTGTCGTGCATTCTCACTGGCTGCAAGCCTGCCATGCTTCCCTTGCGGCTGTAGGCTGCAACCCTCTGAAACTGTGAGCCAAAACCAATCCTTCTCCTCTGAAGTTGGTTCTGTCATTGTAGTGTTGTCACAGGGAAAGTAAGGAATATACACCATTGCTGACTCTTTTTGCCTCAAGCCATTTCCAAAGATAAATATGTTTCTTCACGGTTGTTCCCTCTTCACTAGCTCCTCACTTCAGTCTCAGGTTCTGTGTTTCTACTGTTTGAACACTAGGAATCAAAGCCTTCTTCTGTCATGGCCAAGATATGGGCTTCAGGTGAGAAAACTGCTTACCACAGTTGGGAGCCACTGCTTTCATCTATTAAAAACAGTGAATTGATATTCATGAACTCAAGGACTTCCACGGTGGGAAACATTGGACCTGTAGACTCACATTGGCTAGAAATAATTATTCTACCAATAATTCCCAGCATACTCAGCTGAAGAGACATTTTGCATGCCTGTAATAATTCAAAGGCTCCAAAATGATAATATTATTTTATTTATTTAGGCTAAAAACAATATTGCTTTGTTATAATTTCCTTTGCCAAGAACCGTATCCTTCCTCTTGCAGGCTCTGTTGATCAGTTCCACACCTTTAATGAGTTTTTATCACCACTCATCCTCCTGTGTCTGTGCCATGGGAACTTGCTCCCCTTGGCTGGCTCTGTTCCTCCGGCACCCCAGTTCCACAAGCCTTGCTCTTTATTCCTCCCAGCTTTTCTCTCTGTTCCCACAGCCTGGTTCCCTACCCCCACCGCCACCGCCAGCTCCACTTTCTGCCCTCTGGAGATGTGGTCAGTTAGACTGAGAGCAGCTGCTTCCTGCTCTCTCCCCACTCCCTCTTTTCCCTTATGTCTGGACTATCAAGACCTCCTAGTATCCTATTGCACATGTTTCTGGGCCACTGACTTCTTTATCTTTATTTAGTATTGTGTGAATTCTGCTTGTGTCTCAGAAGCTGCTGGCTTACACACTGGGTTTTGATACCCTCCTTATCTGCTGTCTTATCTCTACAACTGATCTAACAGTTTCCAACGATACAAATGACACACAGGGAAAGCATCTTTTAATTCCCTCTCCCGTGGCTTTTCATTGCATTGATTTTTTTCCCCTGAAGACTCTAAGCCAGTTGTCATATACTAACTTTTCTTCAAAACTTGTCGTTTGATCCTTTACTTTGCTCAGATCTGGGCATTGTTGAGAGGGAATATGAGAGTTTGCCCTCTTGGTTTGGCTTTGGTGATGCTTTCAGCCAATCGTCTGCTGATAGTGAAAATACCTCTTGTTCATAATCTTTTCTTCTTTCCAAATTACAGCTTTCTTAAGCCTAGAGCTAATGACCATGCTAGAGTGTTTTGTTTGTTTATTTGTTCATTTTCCCATAGTAAGGTTTTAAGGTCCATTCATGAGTCCTTTCTGTTCTTGTCTGCTGGTGGATCTCCCCCTGCCGCCCCCCCCTCTCTCTCTGTGTGTGTGTGTGTGTGTGTGTGTGTGTGTGTGTGTGTGTGTGTGTGTGTGTGTGTTCTGCATGATGGCACAACTCTACACTGCAGAGCTGGCCTCAGCTGCCTCACCTCAGACCTGATAGATTATTGAGAGGAGCCTCTGAACTGTACCTGACCACTGACAGCTTGGGATAACCTTTTTTTCATCTATTTCAGGAGCTCCCTCCACTTCACCCAGACCGACTTTCAAATTTCACAGGAAAGGGTGGATGTCACTCCTTCAGCCCCTGCCCAGCTGTGCAGAGCAACCGAATCGCCCACATTGTTCCTCACTGGCTTCTTGAAGCGATGGGTTATTTCTTCATGAGTAGAAAGATACCTTTGATTTAAATATACTTCAAATTTAATGGAAAATTTATAAAATAAAGCCTCACGGGCACACTTCGATGCAAGGCTCTCCTTTTATTCCCCCACTGTGATCAAATGAAACAATGGCATCTTTGGGAAATCTGTAGCTTAAAAAAGTGGCGTATCCAGGCATTTCTTGCTTGGCTCTCTCTGTGTCCTAATAAATCTTTGACTGACATCTAGTCCCATCTTATGTTCCATTAAGTCAGCTGCTACTCCTTGTGCAATGTTCTTAGACCTTGTGGTTTCTCTCCATGCTGCAAACATGGTAGCTCCTTAATTCTAGGTCCGTACAGCATGATATCTGACTCTCACGCTCTCCCTCTCTCTTGCTCTTGCTCTCTCTCTCTCTCTCTCTCCCTCTGTTTTTCTGTTCTTCCCCTCCTCCTCCTTACATTTATATTCCCTTATAATCAAGTCTTCATGCATTTCTTTTTTCTTTTCTTTTCTATTCTTTCTTTCTTTCTTTTTTAACTCACCCATCTTTGACTATGTTCTTAGAAAGTCCATCTTATTTCTAGAGTCCTAGAATCTCAGAATCCAAAGATTTGGCCTTTGTTAATTTAATGACATTTTTTAGTGAATTGCATCTAATGAGATCTTTTGGCCTTGGGTTCCAATTTTCTCTCCACTGGCTGATGACTCAGTGCTCTGGGAGAGAATCTGATTGCTCTAATACAGAGGGAGAAAACCAGGAATTATCCTAACATGGAGTGGGTTGCACTGTGGTGTGGTATCTGATGTGTAAATGCCCCAAAATGTTTATTATTATTTTGTACTTCATTCAAAATTTTCTTTTCTTAAATCTAATTTCCCATATTCACTGACAACTTTATGAACGTCCTTGGATTACTTTGCTCAGTGCCGAAAGCTTTAGTTTCAAGAGATGCTTAAGAATCCCAAAATTCTAAATATCCATGATATGCTTCTTCTTAGCTTTCCAAATTATTTTCAACTCTCATGACCCAGAATGCACAGACAAAAATGGGGTCCAGTTTTGTGGTGGTCTTGTCTGCTCAACACTGATGTGAAGAGGGAAATGAATTAGAATCGTTTGTCTCTGTACCTGGATTTTTCTCTTGTTCCTTTGTCAACCAAGCAGCAAAGGCAAACATCTACCCCAATATAGCACAGCTCACCTTGCTTGGTTGCTGTCTCAGCTCAACTACTATCTAAGCTTGTGACTGTGGGCAGAAATATATAACCCATCTGCTTCTCTGTTTCTTGTCTGTCGAGTGGGGGTGGTAAGAAAAGCTCTTCTATTACATGGCCCTTCTCAGGATAAAGTTATTAAGAACCGTGCCTGCGGAGCAATGAGCTCTAATAGAGATGGAGGAAGGCATTGCCTCCGCACAGTAGCAATGGACTCCCTACTGCTCTCACTGTGATGAGAAATAAGACATTGTGCAGATTAAACACTTGAGCCTTGTCGTCAGTCGGTGTTAGATTGGACCCAGATGCTGCCTGTGTGGTGTGACCCTGGGCAAATAATTCAGTCTCTCCAAGCCTCAGTGCCCTCATTTGTTATATGGGATGCTTGCCAACTGCCTCCAGCATTGTGGAGCTTTACTTTAAGGGTGGCAAGGTCTGAAAAAACTTGATTTCAGGGGACGCAGCAAGTATCCATGTTACTTGTTAGAAAAAAAAAGAAAAAGAAAGAAACAGGCTAATTCTTTTGTCCCTAATTTAAAAACTTATTTTGGAAAATTCTTTGTAATTTATTTTCAATTTACATATAAAGTCGGTTTCTTTGTTCATAAACACTTCCTTTGGCAACTCTTTACGGTCCTGAAACTTGTCCAAGCTGCTTCTGTCTCAGCTTCCTTCAGCGAGAGATAATTCAATTAGAATCTAGCACAAACTTTGAACAGAGCACAGCAAGAAACTTCAAAGGGAGATGGAAAATGAAATTCGCACATCCTGGCTGCTCTTACTGAGTCCTGAATAAACATACCTGACAGGTCAGGTCATTGTTGCTAATGTTGTGACTCATTAGGAGACTTGCATTCGAATCTTAGGGAGTGTGAGTGAGAGAGAAAGTGTGTGTATGTACATATTTGCAACCACTGGCCTCTTGCCTCCTGAACATGATTTTCCTGTTTCGACACACCACGGTCATGGGGTAACAGCAACCAGACACTCCAGGTTTCACCTCAACTTTCTCCTGAATGGCTCTCTTCCTTGCTACCTGCCCAAATATTTTTATAATCCAGATTAATCACAACCAGTTCTCTTCAATTTGCCCTCTACCCTGTCCACTGTGACTAGCTCTTATTGGCCATCCTCTTGTAGCACGCAGAATCATCCTTACTGTGCAGTTAGCTAGCACCTGCTCTTCACACACACTGTTCTCATTTTCTCTCAACATTTTCTAGGTTCCCAACTTGTGCAATCTAAAACCCGTCTTTCTGTTCTGGCATCAGACACCCTACTTTTCCATTCAGACATCTCCAAAATGAGTACCAGAGGCAGGTGCACAGAAGGGGGTGGGCTGACCTTGCTTTTGGCCATTGCTACTCCCATTTTTCTATTTGCTGTCCTTTGAACTCTTCCTTTTATGACTACAGCCTACTTGAAATTGATGGCTTCACAGTCTCTGCTGACCCATTTTCACATCCAGGGATGATTCAGGCCCTGATTCATGTTCTCCCCGCTCTGGACTTCATTTATGCCGACGGTCTCTCTATTGAGTAACTCCTTGTATCTTATATTTTATATCACTCAAAAATGCACACTACAAGTGAAATCAAGTCTTTCCTGGCAATACCCCTTTCCTGATCATTCTACGCAGAAATAATCATCATTATCAGTTAGGTGTGCCCTTTTCTAGCCTTTCTCTTTATGCATTTTTGTATTCCACACAAAGTCAGTGAAATGAAAATGTAAAATGCTCATCACTATAGATAGAATGAATGGAAATGCATATGTACACATGCATGTATTTATGCATATAAACCTATATATACATATATACACACCTACAACCAATATATACATATAGACTTGTTTGCATATGTATTCATTAGCATATTTTTACAGAAACCATATTGCTTCATGCATGTTGCTTTGGCAACTTGCCTTTGCAATTGAATAATATGTCTTTGGAATTTTTCCATGTTACCACACATTGCTCTCTTTCATTCATTTCAATTCCCATACAGCATGGCATGGATAATTATCTGCCCATTTATTTACTGACAGATACGTACATACTCCATATGTCTTACTGTTTATAAATAATACTATAGCTCAAATTGCATTAATGACTCAAATGCATATATATTTTATGGAATTCTTTCATTTTGTTGTAGAGTAAATGACATGTAATTTTTAATGAACTTAGCTAAGTTCCCACCACAAAGTCAGCTGAAGTTTACTTCCCTGCTGGGTGTGAAAATGTTCCCCATATGCTCACCAACTTAGATAATATTGATTCTTTTAATTTTGAAAATGTTTATATCCAGTTTTTAAATTTGCACTGATAATTAGTGAGATAAAGCATCTCTTTGTGAGTGTATTGGTCTTCTTCATTGAAAATCTATATGTACACATTTTCCTTCTTTTCATCCTACTTCAGAGGAGGAAATCCACTTCTTAGTACAATCATTTCTTTGTGATTCTTTTATTTTCTACTATATTCTCCCTTAGCATTCTTAGATGTTCTATTTTCACAAATTTCTTCCTCTTGGCTTTCAAATATAATTGAATTGCCAAAACATTGGCATAAGAGTGCATTCTACTCCAGCACTTCCTTTTTTCTCTGCACCCTGCATCCTTAAGACTGTCCATGAGTGCTCCATATCTGCTACTCTTGGCTCCTCCAATCAGTGAGATTAGTGATGATACTAAGTCCTACTTTTATTGATCTTGAAATATCTTCTTCACATGTGTTGTACTATTTTTCTCATGTTTCTAATCATTACATTCAATACACCATCCCATTCCACTTGCCTCTGAATTACCTTCTTTATTTCTCAAACTGTTTCCTCTTATGTCTGAAAGTGTGGACGGTTAGTAATTCTTCTTTTTGTTATTGGGTATTTTTTTCTTCACTTGCTTCTTTGGAGATCTCATCAGTAGAAATATTTCAACTGGTGCTTTCACAAGCTCTTTGTAGGCGACTCCCAAGTAGCCATCATTAATCCTGATGTCTCATTAAAAACATACTTTAACTTTTACTTTTTCAGTAAATTAAATCCAAGGTCAGGATAGAAAGTGATCTATATCATCCCATTTCACTCAGTCAAATTCTTCATTTTTTTTAAAAAAAATCATTTGGTGTATGTGTGTGTAGTTAGACAATAAAAATTTAATTTTCGAAGTAAAAGATTCTTCTGTTTCCTGGATAGAGAAATTAACTATCTAGAAAATTCTTTTGTGAGCTGCATTTGTGAAAGGCAGTGGGTCAGAGGGCAACCCTGGCAAGGATGAATTAAGCCTGTATAATAAGAACTGGTCAAGTCGGTCTAAGACGGTGTTGTTTTCCTGGAAACACTTTTCAAACTGAGTGTCTGCTGCTATAATGAGGTCGACAGTAGCTGTGGAAAGACAGATGAAAAGGTAACTGGCATCTAGAATGGAAATCTGGCAAAAGAACCAACCCGTGTAAGAGGGACCTTATGCTGCTCTGCCATGCAGTACACACTGCAAAACAAATGACTCATCTCTCTGGAAAGTCTTCAGCATGAAACTTCTTTCTCACTTAGTGCTTGTGATTAACTGTGGTTAATTAATGAAAACATTATATTCATATGAGGCTCTCTTGTTCAAGTGTTCTCAATAGTTTTTCTGTTATTCAGGTGCTTAATTACATTTATTTTTATACTAGTTTTATTTAAGGTGTATTTGACAAGTAATGCAATATTTGAAAAGTGTCATTTGATAAATTTTAACTTATTAAACACCTATGAAGCAGTCAGCAAAACTGAGGGGATGAACTTCCGTGTCACTCCCAAAAGCTTCCTTGTGCACTTTGGTCATCCGACCATCTCTTCTGCACCACGCCTCTGCTTTTTCTTGTTATAGATTGCCATGCATTTTCTAGAATTTTATACAATAGAATGAGACAATGTGTACTTTTTATCTCATTTCAGTGAGAGAACTCTTCTCAGAAAAACAAACAAACAAGAACAACAAAAACAGAGATGGATGGTATCTGAACAACAACTATGCCTGAAATAATCTTTGACCTCCACATATATGTCCACACACATGTGTGCCCATACACATAAACATGTGCATGAGCACACACACCTGAATGCACATACATAACCTCCCTCCCAAAAAAACAAGCAATCAATTAAGACATAATCATGGCTTAGTAATTAAAAATCTCCCGTAAAGAAAAGCTGATGATATCACTGAAAATTCTGTCAAACACTGAAAGGAGGATCAACACTGATTCTTCTCTATACAGCTCTTTTAAGATACTGAAAAAGAGGATGTATATTAAAACTTTGAAAAATGAGATTAGAATTAATGACGGACCAAAGCCAACCTAGGATGTTACAAGGAAGTAAATTAGCAATCAGTATCCCTAGTGGACATAGATGTAAAAATCTTCAATCAAATGCTAGCAAATTGAATTCAATATCACATTAAAAACATCATTCACCATGATCAAATGGAATTTATCCTGAGATGCAAGGATGGTTCAATATATGCAAATCAGTAGATGTGATATACTACAGCAACAGAATTAAGAACAGACAGTGTGATCACCTCCAGATTAAAACCGCATTATAAAATTCAGCATCTTTTCATCATAAAAAGTCTCAAAAATTGGGCACAGAGAGTGTATTTTAGCACAATAAAAGCCATGCATCACAAGTGTAGTTGACACATTCAATAGTGAAGAGCTGGAAGCTTTTCCTTTTCAGTCAGAACCAAGGGGCTAGACTAGAGATGGTTCAGTGTTGAGGAGTACTTGTGGGACCTGTGCAGGTCTGTGCTAGGTCCTCGGCATATATGCTATGGCTATTAGCTTGGTGCTTTTTTGAACTCCTAACAGTGGGAGTGGGGGGTTGTCTCTGGATCTTTTGCCTCCTTTTGAGACTCTTTTCCTCCTATTGGGTTGCCATGTCCAGCTTCAATATGAGGTTATGTGCCTAGTCTTATTGTATCTTATTGTGCCGTGTTTGGTTGATATACCTGGGAGGCCTGCTCTTTTCTAAAAGGAAATGGAGAAGAGAATCTGGGGCGGGGGGGGGGGGGGGTAGGGGAGGTGGTAAGAAACTTGGAGGAGTGAAAGGAGGGGAAACTGGTCAGAATGTATTGTATGAGAGAGAATAAATAATAATAATAATAATAATAATAATAATAACAATAAAGAGCATTTATTGCTCTCCCAGAGTACTCAGGTTTCTTTCTTAGCACCTGTATAAGGTGGGTCACAATGCCCTATAACACCAGTTCCAGAGACTGTGGCTATAGCCTGGCCCCTGCAGGCACCTGCACTCACATGATGCACATAAACTCACACAGGCACATAAACACATAAAAGTAAAAATAAATCTTAAAAAAAAAACTGTGGTCCTCAACTGCATGCCACCAGATCTATCTATCTATCTATCTATCTATCTATCTATCTATCTATCTATCTATCTATCTACCTATCTATCTATTTATCTATCTAATTATCTATCTATCTATCTATCTATCTATCTATCTATCTATCTATCTATCTATCTAATTATCTATCTATCTATCACACACACACACATATCAATTCATCCATGCTTTTATACTCATTCGTCTCATTCAAGAAGTCACAGCTGGGTCAATTAGGTAAAAAAAAAAAAAGCTAACAAACACACACACACACACACACACACACACACACACACACACACACACACCCCAAACTTAAAAAAACAAAACAAAAACATCCTGGACATCCAACTCAAAGAGGGGACTGTCTCTACAAATACAATGGTCTTTGGTAGAAAAACATAAAGCACTCAACCTTAAACAAAGTGTTTGAACTGGTCAGCAAATGTTAGGTTCAAATTGGGCTCCCAAAATGGTAGTGTTGGTGACAATGTTCCAAACAGAAGGATTCTATTGGGTAAACAGGAATCTAATTTCAGCATTTCTCAGGAATCTGAGGGTTTGTTTACCAAGATCTCCTTAATCCACCCCGAAGGTCAGCTACCCCAGGCAAGGGCATCTGGTTCTAGGTTAGCATGAACCACCTGCTCAGCTGAAAGACCCCCACCTGCAGACTGCCATCCTCTTACTTTTCTGCCATCTTGCTTCTTTAGGTCCCATCCCCACCCAGAGGCCACCTTGGAAATTTGAGCCCTAAAAACCTTCCTTTCTACCTGTGGGGTGGTCTAGTTTGGTGGTTTTATTAATGCCCTCACTTACAACAAATCATTGTGAACAATGCAGTTCCATTTTCAAATGTTAACCTTGAACTGTCAACAGAAAGACAAAGCAAGCCCATTTACAACAACCAAAAAATGAAAATATGTGAGAACAAATGAAACTAAGGAATTGAACTTGAACTAAATTTTTTTCTGCCAAACAAAGGAAATATCAATGAAATGAAAAAGGGACCTTTGAAATGAGGCAAAATATTTGGTTAATATCTAAAATTATAGAAGGGATATATAGAGCTCAATTATAAAAGTAGAGATTCAAAACAAAAGAAGACAAAAAATTCGGTTAGAAAATGGCAAAGTGGTTTTTCTCAGAGAATAAACAAACGCACCCCTACTTTTTAAGCATGTGGAATAATACTCAACTCACTGTCATCAGGACATGCAACTCAAAATGATGATAAGGGATCATCTGAAACCTGTCCATGGCTATGATAAAAACAACAGCAGATTTTTTTTTCAGTCTCTTAAATATAAAAAAGTTTATCTGTATTGTCTTTTATCAGAAAATTTATCTTCTTGTACTGTGCAAAACATGTTTAATCTGGCTGTTCCTACTGTTTTCTTTTTAAATTAAAAGAAAATAAACTTTATTATATAAAATGGGCAAATAAAAAAAATCACACACCCAAATTATCTAGCCCCAAAGTCTCAACATCTCAAAGAACTTTCATACAGTTAGAGTAGTCATGTTTTCTCTTTAACATAAGTTTTGAGCAATTTAAATGATATTCTTTTATGGTGTGTGTGTGTGTGTGTGTGTGTGTGTGTGTGTGTGTGTGTGTGTGAATTTAGATTTAATTCATCTTGAGTCTTGATTTCTGTTGTTTTTTGGTTTGCTTTTTTTTTTGTTTGGGGTTCTTAATGAGTTTTAGTCATGATTTCACTCTGTAGCCAAGACTGTCCAGAAAAACTCTGTGTAGCTCAGGTTGGCTTTGAACTCATGGCTGTGTTCCCGTTTCTGCCTCCCAAATTCTGAGATTTGGGTGTGAACCATCACACCTGTCAGATTTCCCTATTTTATAGTTTTAATAGTGATTTATTTTAATTTTTATACTTTTCTTATCGATCTGTCTGGTGATGCTGTATAATTACAAGTATACAAAATCACTTTACATTTTTTTTCTGTAATTTATTGATGATCTGTTTGCTTTCAAAAATGCTTCTCTCTGCACCTCACTGTGGTTTGTTTTCATTGCTACAACCAAGCTTTTAACTTTGCTTTTTGACATAGTATGATCTACCATTAATCTTACCAAGTGTGTTTTTCTTGTCATGCATTTTAGTTTTTAACCTCCATCAGTTTGATTTGGTGCTTTGGGATACCTCCCTGTCTGAGTTTAACACAGTCAATCTCTCGGCTTCCCCTTGAACATATGGTACACAGTTATAATTACTGTCTTAATGTCTTTGTCTTTAATTCTGACATCTGTGTCATTTCAGGGCCAGCTCAATTAATTCATTTTTGTCATCTTCATAAATTGTGTTTTTCTACATTTTTTGCATGCCTAGTACATTTTAATTAAGTGCTACACATTAATTTTTACTTTTTTTGAATTGTTATATTCTGGTAAATATCCTTGAGCTCCACTTTAGAACATTTAAAAATTTCCTGCAAGCAATCTAATTCTGTAGAGTTTGGCTTTAAAGATTTGTTGGGTGGGAGCAGAGTAGCATTGAGCTCAAGGGTAATTTTTCTTTACTCATAAGTCAAAACACTTAGGATTACGCAGTTTCTTATCTATCAGGATCATTGTGTCTGATTTATGTGAGGTCCTTGATCTATTTAGATTTGAGTTTTGTGCAGGGTGGTAGGATTGGATCTATTTGGATTCTTCTACATAGAGCCATCCAGTTTGACTAACACAATGTGTTGAAGATTCTATCTTTTTTTCCAGTGTATATGTCTGGCTTCTTTCTCAAAAAATCACATGTCCATAGGTGTGTGGATTTATATCTGGGTCTTCTATTCAATTCCATTTATTAAGAAAACAAATAACCAAATTTTAAAAATGGGGTATAGATCTATACAGAGAATTCTCAAAAGGGGAAATTTAAATGGCTGAAAAACACTTAAAAGAAATGTCCAGCATCTTTTGTTATCAAATAAATGTAAATCAAAACTACTTTGAGATTTCATCTTACACCCAACAGAGATGCTAAGATCAATAAAACAAGTGACAGCTCATGCTGGCAAGGATGTAGAGAAGGGGAACATTCATCCATTGCTGGTGGGACTGTGCATGTGTACAGCCACTATGGGAATCAGTGTGACAGTTTCCTCCAGAAGATGGTAATAGATATACCTCAAGATCTAGGTATACTACTTGTCTGAGGGTTTTTATTGCTCTAAAGACACACCATGACCACAACAACTCTTATAAAGGAAAGAATTTATATGGAGGGGGACTTGTTCATAGTTTCAGGGGTTCAGTTCATTATCATCATGATGGGGCACTTGGCAGCATGTAAACAGATGGGGTACTGGAGCTGAAAGTCTTAATTCTTACAGGCAACAGGAAGTCAACTGAGACACTGAGCGGTATCCTGATCATAGGAAACCTCAAAGCCCATCCCCACAATGACACACTTCCTCCAACAAGGCTATACCCACTCCAACAAAGCCATACCTCCTAATAATGCTGCTCTTTATGAAATTATGGGGGCCAAATACATTCAAACTATCACACTACTCTTGTACATATACCTAATAGTCACTTTATCTTACCACAGAGATATTTGCTCAACTCTATTCACTGCTGTTCTATTCATAATAGCCAGAAATTGAAAATAATACAGATGTCCTTCAACAGAAGAATGATTCAAATGCAATGTGATATTTGTATACAATGATGTATTACTCAGCCATGACTCTTTTCTTCTTATTGGGTTGCCTTGTCCCAGTCTTGATATGAGGGCTTTTGACTTGTCTTATTTTATCTTGTTTTATTCTACTTGATGGTTGTTTCCTTTCTGAAGGGAAATGGAGCAGGAGTGGATCTGGAGGAAAGGGGAGATTGGGGGAGACTGGGAGGAGTGGAAGAAGGGGAAACTGTGGTCAGGATGTATTGTATGAGAGAAGAATCTATTTTAACTTTAAAAAAATGAAAACTTCAGGCAAATGGATTGAACTAGAAAAAAAAAATCATCCTGAGTGAGGTAACCCTAAACCCAGAAAAAGAAATGGATGTATTTGCTTATATGTGGATATTAGCTGTTAAATAAATGATAGCCAAATAATAATCCATAAAACTACATAGGTTTGGCATACGGTATTGAACTAAGGAAAGAGCTAAATCTCCCTAGGAAAGGGAAATTAAATAGATGTTATAGATGGATGGGAGGCTGGAACAAGAGGATCAAGTGTGGAGGGGGAGCCAAGAGGGAGATGAGGAAGGAAATAAGAGAAAGTTGAAATTAAAGGCTTTTTGAGGCATAGTATGGGAACCTAATATAGTAGAGGCTTCCTAGAATGTGTACATATATGAAGGTGATCTAAATGAAATTGCAAAATAATGGGGGATATAGCCCCAAATGGCCATCACTTGTCACCAAATGAAACTTCCAGTACCAGAAATGGTTTACATCTAATTGAGTTGTTGGCTAAAGTGTCAGGGACAAGGACAGAATCTCTAGTTAGTGGAAAAATACAGACCCCCAATAAGACAGGGAACTAGATCAGCTTACAGTCAGGTTGCCTAGCAACAGGACATTGAGTCAGAGCCCTTGACCCTCTCACCCTGTAAACATCCTATACAAACATCCTGTTAGCTTGCCCCACCTTATGCAGATGACAGCTTCTTGCTCCCCCCATCCTGCGGAACTCTATAAACCTTTCTGGAAGAGAAATAAAGTGACACCTTGATCAGAATCTAGACTTGGTGTCTTTCCTTTGTATCTCCTGTCCCTACACTCCCTCTTTAGGGTGGTCAAGAACCCATTGAAGCCCTGCAGGTGGGGCGACTGGAGCCCAACGTGGATGAAACCACCTCTTAAGGTTCGGAATGTCGTCTCCCGGAGGAAGACCAAGGCCTTGGTGAAGTTGTTAGGTCCCCCTGAAATCACCCGGTTCAGGATGCGATCCCGGAGGAGAGCGGAGACGACACAGGTAAGAAAGTGACAAGCCATGGGACAGGCAACGTCACAGGATTATTTATTTCTGGCCCAAATGAGCCCCTCAAGATACAAGGAACTAGGGTAAAGAAAAAAGACCTTAAAGCCTTTTTTTTTAATTAATGACATTCTTAGGGTCTATAAATATTCCCCTAACATGCAAGAGCTTATTAATAAAAAAAAAAATCTTCAAAGAAGCCTTTCACTCCCCCTGTACCTGCCCTAAGATCCCCGAGCACTTTCTCGAGCGCCTGCGGTCTGTCCCTAGGATCACGACCTGTGCTCTATGGAAGAGGGGATGCTCATGACTTTTAAACCTAGGAATCCTCAGGAGTCCGCCCCTGCCCATCTTTATCCCTCTCTTAACAATTTTGCCTCTGTCTTCCTTCTAGACCCTGCCCAGGAGGCTTTCCTAGAGGGCTGGTCCGAAGGTAGTGAGTTATCTCAATTGATTGATCACAACCAGTTGCAGATTTCTTTGTTCCTTCTCCACTCCCACTACTTCACTTGAACAACCGTCCTCAAAAACTTAAGACGATAAAAAAAATTTCTCGATAACTCCCCCTATGATGCAAATGCAGCACAGCGGCTGAGAGACTGTTCAGGCCGGACAAAAACAAAAGAACCTCCCTTAAACACCTGGCCTGCCAGGAACTAGGGCTTGGGGTAGCTACTAGTGCTTTCGGGATTTGCTGAGGCCCTGGGTGGCTAGAGGGGGCGGGGGACATTTTGTCTCTGGATGGGCAGTCACCTGGTGTGCAGGATGGGGCCCGTCTCTGAGATCATGTTTCTGCTCCAACAGAGTAAGGCCGGTCTGGAGTGGGTAGTGATGGTAGAGGATCTCAAAATGTAAGAGATGTTGGCAATGGTTTGTCTTTATGGGGGTGGGGGATGGAGCTGGCCTTGGAGGTGGTTCCCAGGACTGGGGTGCTGATGGGGCAGGATACTTGCTGTTGTGGAGGGTCGGGTCTTAGTGACACTGTGGGGAGGGGAGCTTATGGGACCATGGAGGGGGGAGGGGAGAGCCTTTCCACCTTGGCGCCTGCTGGCTCCTTCATTCATAGTGAGAGAGTCACAGAGGCCCGCAGGGGGAGGAGGAGTCTGGGGGGCCAGCAGCCTTCTGATTCTCATGATGTGAGGTAGGAGAACATTCAGCATTAACACCATTGCTGATAATCACAGAAAGACTAAATCCTGTTAATGGTGCCATAAAAGAGATACACTCTGCTCCCAGATGGTTGCTGGAAGGCCTGGTTAGAGCTGTAAATATACCTGATCTGCCCAGGTGAGATAGCCCCTCTCCTGAGGAAACTTCTTCTGTTTTAAATGCTGTCCCTCTGGCAAACAATCCAAGCTATTGTCCTCACCCACAGCAACCCCCACCAGCCCTTTAGCTCTGTTATCACTCTGTTCAGAGTTCCTGTGGGGGGACAATGGGAACTTTACAGTAAACTGTGTTTGAGACCTTTCACACAGTATACAAGTCCCACAGTCAATCACGTTCTGGGCTGAGCAGGGACGCTGCTTGTCACAAATCCAGTCTGACAGCAGGGCTCATGTTTCCAAGGGCAGTGCTGAACTTTCATCCAAGGTGTCAGAAAGGCTTGTTGGACTTGCTGGCCTTGGTGTCACAGGTGGTCATAGTCATGTTGGGCCAGCTTGACACAGCCTGTGGCTGGCAGGTAGCACAGCAAACAGGGTAGCACCAGAGATGCCACTCAGGGCACTTAGGTCCCTTCCACCTAGACTAACCTATTATTCCTCAGATCAATTCCTAGATCTTTAGGAAGAGAAGCCACACTGAGACGACTGCCTTGACAAGAGCCTGTTACTGCCATCACCTTAGCAGTCCTTCTGGGGGTTGGAGCAGTGGAAACAGGCACAGAAATTGCCTCTCTGGTCCTGTTCAACCAACATTACTCTGAGCTTCACCTGTCCATTGTTGCCGGAGAGCTTCTCTCCAGGTTCCTCAAGCCCCGCAGTCCCACAATCCACTTATAAAATAATCACTCAGACGCTTATATCACTTATAAACTGTATGGCCGTGGCAGGCTTCTTGCTAACTGTTCTTTATCTTAAATTAACCCATTTCTATAAATCTATACCTTGCCATGTGGCTGGTGGCTTACCGGCGGCGTCTCTACATGCTGCTTCTCCTGGCGGTGGCTGCAATGTCTCTCCTCCTTCTTCCTGTTTCCCCAATTCTCCTCTCTTTGTCCCGCCTATACTTCCTGCCTGGTCACTGGCCATCAGAGTTTTATTTATATAGAGTGATATCCACAGCACTTCCCCTTTCTTCTTTTTTTTAAAAAGGAAGGTTTTAACTTTAACATGGTAAAATTACATATAACAAAACAATTACCGAGCAAGAATTATAGTTACAATATTAAAGAAGATGTCTTATCTATCTTATATTTGTGAGTTTAAGGTTTTATAGCTAACTTATCTTTTATCATAACTGAGGAAATTATAACTATCTAGTTTTCAACCACATCAAAGACCTGAGAAAGAACTTAATGGTACCTGAGAAATGGTAGATGGATGCAAGCAACTTTCGGGAATCTTGCAAGAGTAGACCAAGACAGCTGGCAGCCTGGACAGTCACCTAATGTTTCTCAGCATTGTTGGTGCATTCAAATTGGCTATAGGCCTAGAGTATCTGACAGACCATTTTCAGAAGCAGGAATTCTGAGAGACCATCTTACCCTGTCTTGGCAGAGTACAGTGGTCGCTTTCCTTGTGTCCCACTTGTCCAGAAAGGACAGCATTGCATTTGTACTGTCAGCCATCAAGGCAAGGGCAGTTCTTTGCCCAGTAGGCCATTTTGTGCCAAAAGACAAACTTCCAAATGGAAATGTCTTAGAAGCCCAACATTCTCTCGGGATCAATTGGTGCAGCCAGGAGCAATTGTGTCTCACGTCAACAGAATTTTAAGTTATTTAAATGCCA
Organism: Peromyscus maniculatus bairdii; assembly: GCF_049852395.1. Lineage (NCBI taxonomy): Eukaryota > Metazoa > Chordata > Mammalia > Rodentia > Cricetidae > Peromyscus > Peromyscus maniculatus. The sequence continues at coordinate 49,376,956 of NC_134854.1, forward strand.
TATTCTCTAGGTCTATGAAGTGTTTGAAGATTACCTATCTATCTGAACTATCTCTATGTATACCTAGAAGACTTAACTAACATGGCTACAAATATGATTATCATAGATGACTAATTATTAATCTATTTTAATTATCCATTACAATTTTAAATGAGTTACATAAACAATACCTCAAACAAGAATAGAAATATATATATACAGTATAACAAAATTAATTCAAGTTTGTATCAATAAACTAAAATTTATACCAATGTAAAAGATTTTAAACATAAACTAAAATCTATACCAATGTAAAACATTTTAAACAAGTTGTTCTTTAAAAGTAGGTTCATTAATCTACCCTTTTATCTTATCATCTCTATATATCTATATCATATCCCCTTTTCTTTTTTAGAAAGAGACCACATTTATAATCAACCTGTTTTAAATAAAAATATTGGTTTTTCTCTGTCCCACACCAGAAGGCTCTTCTGATTTGGGACACAAGAATCTCTTAACCATTTTTTTAAAGCAATATGTCTGGGTTTAGAGGGGGAGTGAGCCAATTCCACCTCTAAAGCCAGCTTGGTATATTTGGGAATTTGGGCGTAGCATCTCTTACTACTTCCTGCTGGAGGGGGGCGCTGTATCTTATGGGGACGCAAAAGAAAATTTTAGGCCTATGGGGTAGTCCTTGAGGCTGTATTGTGGGAGCCAGTTGCCTTGAAACCGTTCTGGATGTTGGATCATCTGGGCCATGGTGTCATCGGATATCTTTCAGGGGGTCTTGGCTGGTCAAACCTGATGTATCTTAATATGGAACAAATCCATAGCCTCTGGCTTTCTGTGGAAACAAAAGCAGAACCTCTTTTCCAAAGCAACATATCCTTAAATCCAAATTTTGAAGTCAAGTTACCTTTAAAATATACATATTGGTTTAATTCAACATCTTTTTTGATCAAATGTTTTTTTGCAGTTAAAAATCCCAAAGACAACACAATCCAGATTGTCTGTGTAATATTCATCTTTACGTGGCTTTTTACATTAATTTTTTTGTCTCTTTCAAGCCTACGTATATTTTACACACATTGTAAACGATGTTATCTGAATCAGTCTTTTTGTGAGCCTATTGCTTTAAACTGCATCCTTCTAAGCCTGAAACAGCGCTGTGGCTGCTGGCTCCGCCCACTTCAGCTTCCCAACATGGCAGTGGTACATTTTCCGCCAGCTCTGGGAGTCATCAAGTCTCAGAAATAGTGGGTCTAAGCTTTTATCAAAGCAGCATGTAGCCCAGAAACCTTTTTTTTTTTTTTTTTAAATACTAGTAAAGACTAAATCTACTACACAGCATAATGTGCCTCTGGCGTCTTAGACCCCTCATTCCCGCCATACTGCCAGTCAAACGCACACGCCAGGAACCCGCCAGTGTTCAAACCCGCGTTTTGCGGCGTCTAGCTGCTCATATGAGACAAGAAGCAGGAACCTGGTTTTGGCTCTGTTTAGAATTGGTTATTAAATATTCTCAGGTTTAAGGTGGAAACTCGAGCCGTTGGGCGCCATTTGTTGCCGGAGAGCTTCTCTCCAGGTTCCTCAAGCCCCGCAGTCCCACAATCCACTTATAAAATAATCACTCAGACGCTTATATCACTTATAAACTGTATGGCCGTGGCAGGCTTCTTGCTAACTGTTCTTTATCTTAAATTAACCCATTTCTATAAATCTATACCTTGCCATGTGGCTGGTGGCTTACCGGTGGCGTCTCTACATGCTGCTTGTCCTGGCGGTGGCTGCAATGTCTCTCCTCCTTCTTCCTGTTTCCCCAATTCTCCTCTTTCTTTGTCCCGCCTATACTTCCTGCCTGGTCACTGGCCATCAGAGTTTTATTTATATAGAGTGATATCCACAGCAGTCCATAGATGAGGATATTGCCCAATTTGAACAGGGAATTTCTGCCCTCAAGTCATCCCTTTCCTCCCTAGCTGAGGTAGTTTTACAGAACAGGAGAGGCCTGGATCTCTTCCTTTTACAACAGGGTGGCCTTTGTACTGTGCTCAAAGAGGAATGTTGCTTCTTTACAGACCACACCGGGGTAGTCAGAGATAGTGGAGTAAAGGTTAGAAAAGGACTAGAAAAAGAGAAAAAGAAAAGGAGAACAAGAGCTAGGGTGGTTCTAGAATTAGTTTTTCAAACTCCCCTTGGCCAACGACCCTTCTTTCCTCCCTCCTAGGACCTGTTTGTAGGCCTGCTCCTGGTCCTTGCCTTTGGGCACTTTCCTGGCTCACTCCGTTCATCCAAAGCCAAATAACAGACCTGCCAGCCAGGCAGATCCAGGTTCATTACCACTGCTTTGATATGCAGGACTCCAGGGTTGAAATTTCCCCTGGCTAGAGATGCCCCACACAGACCCCTTCACTCGGGGGAGGCTGCACCTGTGTGTGGGAAAAAGGCTCACTCAAGGCATGATTGGAGTGCAGCTGGGACTGCACAGGCTGGGGACCATGATACCCCAAAATCCCGAGAGCCTGGATTATATGCCCTGTTGCATAGCGGTTGTGCAGTAGCAGCCTTGCGCTTACCCATTTCTGCTCCCTCAAAAAAAAAACTGCACAGTCCATTGATTCCCGAACTATGGGGACGCCTGTGGTGCTTGAATCTGGAGAGACATTCCCTCTCGGACCTTTTTTCACAACCTTTAGAGGGATAGGGCCTCTGTAATCCTCCATGCAAAGCCTCTTTCAGAGCCCTCCTTTTAGACCATTTGAACCTGGTTTATGTTGGCCCTTAGATTTATTACTAAGAAGGGGGAGATGTCAGGGACAAGGACAGAATCTCTAGTTAGTGGAAAAATACAGACCCCCAATAAGACAGGGAACTAGATCAGCTTACAGTCAGGTTGCCTAGCAACAGGACATTGAGTCAGAGCCCTTGACCCTCTCACCCTGTAAACATCCCATACAAACATCCTGTTAGCTTGTCCCACCTTGTGCAAATGACAGCTTCTTGCTCCCCCCCACCCTGCGGAACTCTATAAACCTTTCTGGAAGAGAAATAAAGTGACACCTTGATCAGAATCTAGACTTGGTGTGTTTTCCTTTGTATCTCCTGTCCCTACATTCCCTCCTTAGGGTGGTCGAGAACCCGTTGAAGCCCTGCAGGCGGGGCACTAAGGAGGTATATAGAATTCCCCAAATAACCCAGGCTGTTGCCAAGACTATAGGTTGCTCTCCACAACTGACAGCAAGACCTGATTGCTGAAGACAATACCTATACAACTCAGTGAACATGGAGAAGTTGAGCTGGTATCTGTACAGACCATTCACTCCTACATTCTAGTATCTTTGGTACAGGAAAGTAGTCTGCATGCTACCAAAAGAGAGACATAAACACCAACCCAGCTTCAAATCTTTTGTACTACAATTATACCCTGTCTGCAAGATATTCAAGAGCAATAGTGGAACAAAGCTTGTGGGGGTAACCACCCAATATCTGATTTGAATGAAGGCCCACTCTACAAGGTGTAACACCTACCAGACACTGCTTGGGGAACCAAGAACCTGAGACTAGATGGCTGCGTAAAACCAAATACTACTGGTTTTAAAAAATAAAAAGTATTAAGAAAATGATTCTGTTACACTCATAAGTCAGCATCTTGCTCAGCCATCATCAGAAAAGCTTGCTCTTGCAATCAGTGGGAATAAATATGGAGACACACAGCCAGACATTATGCAGAGAGTGAGAGACCTTGGAACACTCAGATCTAGATGAAATGTCTCCTCCAAATCCCTCAGGGCTCAGGGAACTCTGCAGAAAAGAAGGCAGAAAGAGTTTAAGAGTCAGTGTTTACACCAAGGAAACAAGGCCTTCTAAATCAACTTGATCAAAGCTAATATGAACTCTCAGAGACTGAGACGGCATGTACATAGCCTGCAAGGATCTGTCTGAGGTCCTTCACTTATATATTATGTCTTCCAGGTTAGTGTTTTTATGGGATTCCTGAGTGTGTGAATCAGTGGGTCTCTGTTTCTTGTGCCTTTTCCTTAAGCTCTTTTCCTTCTGTTTGGTTTTGTCCTGTTCTGATATGTTAGGTTTGGGTTTGTATAATTATTTTATTATTATTCCTTAGAAGCCTGTTTGTTTACTAATGAGAGACAGGAAGCGGGTGGGTATGGAAGAGAGAGGATGTGGGGAGTGATAGAATTTCTAGCCACTCCCCCATGACCCCGCATGCATGGGCAAGACCCTTAGTCATTCCAGGTTCTAGAAAATCCATGCGCTGCCTGGTCACATAATTTGCGTGCAGTGTGATCACATAATCTATGTGCATGTGTGGTGTAGCTACATAAGCCCATGTGCGCATGTGTGGGGGTTCCATAAAAGCGGGTTCCACATGCCCCTCCCCCCTTCTCCTTGCGTGACCATTTCCATAGACCTAAGCATCCCATTCTGTTCCCCTTCCCCTAATAAACTCTTATAGTGGGCCTTGTTGTACCTCGTGGTTTTTCTGCAAGGTAAACAGCACGGCTTAATGAATAACATTGACAGGGAGGAACTGGGAGGAGTAGAGGGAGGGGGAAATCATAATCAGAATATATTATGTGAGAAAAAGAATCTATTTTCAACAAAAGGAAAAAAAATCATAGGAATCTGATGTCCAATGTCCAGTGAATTTTAAGGTTTTCCAGTCTCACTGGGGAGAATATACACCGTTCCTTTCCCCCTTTGAAACTGGATGAGTATTCTCTTCACTCTCTTATGCAGTCACCTTCCCCATCTTGGGCAGACTTCTACATCTGCGCTTTGAGCAACACTTTTCCAATGCGGAAGCTTCCTGGAACCTTCTGTCTGGTCACCCCTCTCTTCACCACTCTGCCCCACGCAATGCCCCTGCCTTATTCCCCCTGGGCTGATCTATATCTCTTGAACTCAGGACATTTGCTTGTCTCTCCCTGGGGTGGGAGTGGGGAGTTGCTTCTTTGTGCTATGGCCTGGAGATGCTTTAAAGGATCAGGGTTAGACCAGGTATGCTGTCTAATAACTTGAAAATAGTTGACATATATTTTGTCTCATAGTTCATTTTGACTGGAAATAAAAGAGAATTATTTTTTTAAATTAAAATATAAAATGAATATTGCTTTAATACTTAACTGACATTTGCAACTGATGTTTCACCACCATTATTTGACTTGTAGTAGCTTAGGAGGCCTAATGCTTAAATGTTAAGGAATTTCATGAACTACTTGTTAAACTGTTGACAGCTTGAATCTAGCCTGATTGCAATATTCACAATATTTGCTAAAGCACAATATTCACAATATTTGCTAAAACGTTAAGTCCCATCAATTTTTCTTCTTTTTTAACCCCTCACCACACCCAGAGCTAGAATACTAATGCCATCTGGAATTTTTTCTTCATTTCTCTGAAAGATATATTTTAATACTTCTTATAGTGTATTCCTCCCTCCTGTTGACAATTTTTGGTATTTTAAATTTTGCATACCCAAGAAAAATTTATCAAGTGCTCTTGCAAGGTATTTTCATTGGACAACATTCTAGATTTGTAGATTCCCTCCTTACTTTAAAGTTGTTGTCTTTGACCTGGACTCTGGTGCCTTTATTCAACTGCACATACTGTGTCTTTTACTCTGTGGCTGCTTTTTCAGACTTCTTAACATTTTTCTGTCAGGGGGCACTTATGCATGATGGGTGTGTATGAAGGCCAAAGGTCAACACTGGGTGTCTCTTCAGTAGCTTTTTATCTTAGTTTTTGAGACAGAGTTTTTCATTGAATTTTGCATCTCATTAGTTCTGCTAGATTGGCAAGTAAGTCTCAGGAATCATCCTGTCATGGTCTCCTCCCGGTGCTGAGATTATAGGCACATGCTGCCATACTCTACTTTCTTTATGTGGATTATGGGATCAAAGACAGATCTTAATGGAAGTACTTTAGTAACTGAGACATCTCCCTATTCCCCTTCAGTCTGTTGTTGATAAGTTCTTATTTCTGGCTCAGTTGGCCTGGAACTTGTTAGGAACCCAAGCTAGTCTAAAATTTGCGATCTTCTTGCCTTAGCCTGCATAGTGCTGGAATTACAGGGGCACACTACCATGCCTTAGTCTTTGATATCTATTTGTTTATTTCATTTTAAAGTTGTTGAAACTAATTTCAGGTTCTTATGCATGCTAAGGAGCCACTCTGCCTTGGGGGTGAGATCCATCCCCAAGCACAAGAGCTTTTTCTTCCTTGTTGATTTTAAGCAATGTGGCAGCTAGGAAGTAAAAAGTAATGAAAGGAAGGTGTTAGAGACAAAATATACTCTTTAAGTATCTGCTGCCATGGTCTGCTATGGTTCCCCTCCCCACATACACTTCAGAGTCCACTCAAGCTTCGAATCCATAAGTGGATTAAACCACTGCTTACATCAGAGCCCTCATGATCTATTCATCTTAAACACCTACTTATGTGTAGTTTACTAATCTAAGCATCTCTTACTCTGATCAATTTGACACTCTTTTGAGACTCTCAATATCAATTGGCCTGAAGTTGGCCTAAAATTCACCTATGTTCTATTCATTTTTTATAGTATTTTTTCTACCCATCTTTATTCTATATAATATTTATTACTTTATCTTTTTGTTCAAACTGAAAATCTAATATGCTGCTAATGAAATGTAATATACTTTCAAATCATATTCATTGCACTTTTTCATTTAAAGATATTTCAGTCTTTATTTTTCATATCTCTTATTAATTATTATATTTTCTTTTTCTATGTTGAATGTATAACACATATTAATATTTAATACCCCTGCTAATAGGGGTATTGCTTCTGTCACATGTATCATTCCTTAATCTGTCTCCATTAAGTGATTTTTCTCCTCTTTATGGACAATATTTCTTTTCTTATATATTTTTATTAGATATCAAATATCTGAGTTCTATTCTGGTGGAGTATTTGCAGCCCTTTGAAAACCTCTGGATTGTGTTTGGTGGTGCAGTAATTATATGGAAACAGGCTGACATTTTCAAGTCTTGCTTTGAAGGTTTGTAAGTCATATCTAAAATAAAACCTTTCATACATGGCTAATTAGCCCCATGGCTGAAATAATATGCTTGTCAAGATTCTGTTTAGTACCAGCTGAATGAGATCTTTCTATTCTGGCTTGTAACGACGCCACCTATTTCTAGCCCTGGTGAATTTGGAGTAGTCTGCCTACTTACTCTTAGTGGTTGCCCCCAGCTATATACAGTGTCTTCACGTGCGTTTGTTTCTTAGAACAGGTGACAACTCTACTCAGGCGTAACTAGGATTCTTAGCTTCAGTGAAAAGACTTTCAGGATGAGCCAGTATAGAACAGAGATAGAGTTTATAAGAATTTTTAAGTAGATTATAAACATGAATATTGAGAATTTGAAAAGAGGCTCCGGAGAAGTAAGACACGTTCCAGAGCCGGGTGCGAGTTTCTTAGAGAGTCTTACAATGTTGTCTTCATGTTGGCCATAAGTAATATTTTGTTAGATTTTGAGGCTGTTAGAGACCTATTTCTAGGGAAACTAAATGATTACTGAATGGTTCCAGGCCTGTACCGACAAGGCTGCAATTGATGGGCTAAATGCTTAGGCCACAGGGATGCACAAAGTTAATGTTCAGTCTTGTTTGAGACTCCCAGAAACTGTGAGACAGGAAAAAGGCCCTACCCAAGTCACATACATTCATGCTGTCAGCCTGGGTCACTGATATTTTAGCATAACATTTATGTATGAAATGAGTGCTTTATGTGAGCCACCTTCACAGCAGATACTGCTGGTGCTGGAACTCTTGCTTCTCAGCCGGTTCCCTAGCGAGGGGCTCATGTCTTCCTACTTTTCCCTGTCTTCCTAGCCTACCTCATACTGTGTTTGGTTTGGATTTCTCTTTATGTACTGCTGCCTAAGAAAACACTTCATAGCTTTGGGCTAGGGCCATCAAGGTCTCTGTTCATTTCTGTCAGGAATCACTGTCTGTACCACCTGCTAGCCAAGGCCTAGAAACCATCCTGATGGCCACTTTGAAGCCTTCTAAAGCTTCTAGAAGCTGCCTGTCATCCTTGACTCATACCCCGTTTCCTGTTTTCAAAACCAGTAGTCTAACAACCCTTTACCCCTTGTCCTTGGCTGCATTTCATTTTCTTCTGCGTTCCTTAACCATGTTCAAGGACTATTGTGAGTACATTGAACACACTAGAAAATTCTGGATACACTCCCTAATTTAAGATTTTCCAATAAGAAATCTTAATTTCTCCTTTGACAAAGAGGTAAACAAGCATTGTGTAGGTTATTGAGGTTTAGGGTGTGGACATCATTGGGAGGCCATAATTTCACTCACCACATGCATGTCTGCTTTCCAGGTTCTAGCCAGTGTGACATGTCAGGGACATAGGATCTTGTTTCCCTACACAGATAATAATCACAATTCTCTTCTGCTGTCAGGATTGAGTTTCTAGTTTTGCTCTCTCCATCTCTCTCTCTCTCAACCCTTTATCTGATTAGGACTCATATAAGCAAAGAGAAGGACACTATTGTAGTCTATTTTGTGGTACTGTAATGGACCAGCACCAAACTGGTACTTTATGTGAGCAGAAATTTATTTGTTTATTATTCCAGAGGCTGCAATGTCCAAGAGCAAGGGCCTGATATCTAGAAAAAGACTTCTTGTTATGCTATTTCATGATAGAAGTGCAAGGAGAAAAGTAGGAAGAAAAGGGAATAAAAAGAAGAACAATAAGAAATTGGGAAGGAGAGAGGGAGGAGGAGAGAAATAGGGAGAGGAGAGACAGAGGAAATGAGAAAAGATAGAGGGAAAAGAAGAAGAAGGGGAAAGAGAGGGGAAGGGAGGGAGGCAGGGAAAGTGTGTGTGTGTGTGTGTGTGTGTGTGTGTGAGAGAGAGAGAGAGAGAGAGAGAGAGAGAGAGAGAGAGAGAGAGAGAGAGAGAGAGAGAGAGAGAACATGCCAAGCTTATCATTTTAAGGAACTCACTCCCACTATAACAGGATTAATTCATTCTTAAGAGCCAAGCCTTCATGGTCTAATCACACTTGAAGGTTATTATCGCTGTTGGAATAGTGATTAAGTTTTCAATACATATGCCTTGGAGGACACATGCAAGCCACAACAGGAAACTCAGACACGTGACTTTGACTGGCTCTCTGCCCCTTTCCATAAGCTGTAGTCATTTTTAACTCTTATAGAGGAACAAAGAGCCTTCACAAGTGTCTTCCAAGTTTATTATATATAAGACATAAAAGTTTATAAATGATAAAGAAGTGGTGACTAATATAGTCATTCTTTTCATGTGATTCATTAAGAATCAAGTCTAGGATAGTCTGTGTGGCGGGGGGTGGGGGGGGAGCCCAAGAAGGTAACAAAAGGATTTGATAGGAGGTTTACCAGAGAAATGGGCCCCCACCTACAAATGCCTTAGCAGGTTAAGGAAAGAGGCAGCCGCAGGTCAAGCCAGCCTCTGATTACCTGGTCTAGTGAACACCTCATCAGGGCTAGATGCGGCCAGATCCTTCCCTTCCAAAGACCTGCAGCCACCGAGCCCAGAGTTCACATCCCCACCAACAGATGAATGCCTTGAATGACTGAATGAATAAGCAGTGTTGCAGATGGTGATGGAGAAGGAAAAGAGCTTTTTTTTTTTTTTTCCTCTAAGGCATCAGCCATATGGAAGGAACTTCAAGCTAGAATTGTGATAATGATGAGGATTTAGGAGCCAGCTGGTTATTCTGATCTGACTGATATGCCTCCTCACCCCCAATCTGCTATTTCACACTGGAGGAGGAAGACTGTTGTTTCTGCACTTGGCAGTGAGACTGAGACAGTATGACCAATGGATTACGTCAGGTCTCATGGGCTGGGATGGCAGCTACATCTGCCAGCCTAATGAAAATACGATGCAGTCCCACTGAAAGCAGGAGTAAGGAATTCACTTTTCTGTGCTGACACTACCTACCTCCTCTCTTCTCTGTGCTTACTTCTCACGCAGGGGCCCTCCCACCACCCTGCTGCTCCCCCTTGAAAAAAATCAATCCAGGAGCAAAGAAGAGTGGATAAATGGACAAAGGCAGCTGAAGAATGTATGTGTGTTTGCTACCTTGGGTCCAGTCCCCCAAATCCTGGCTTGATGTATTCTATCAAGAGATTTATAGAAACTGAGACTGAGCAATTTTCCAGCAGCATTGGCTTCCTGCGTTCCCTATAGCTATTTTTTTCATCATATTTCTGAGTGTTTATTGCATGCACATTATGTGTATCACTTGCTTTCTTGGTAAAATAAATGTTGTAAGAGGGTTAATTAGACTTAGAAAAGATGAAAAATAACAACCACACGAAGCATGCCCTTCACAAACACGGTGCACTCAGATGTAAACAAATGGAAAGTGCTGCAACTGAAGCCATCAGAAGGAAGAGCTCCAATATTAATTAAGCTGTGCTTTTACAGCAACAGCATCAACAACAAATGCATTAGGTCACCAGCCCCCGACGAAGCGGTGAAGCACTTCCAACACCTCATTTGCTTCAGGCTCCACCTCCCTGGTTGGCCGTGTCTACTGTTTCCTTTTCCAGGCCCTCACTTTAAACCACTCGCCCACATCTAAGATTGAATAATTGTTTTATAAATGAATGCTTCAGAGAACAAAGAACAGCATAAGTGAGGTTTTAAGGGGCCAGTTGGCTGTCCTCCAAGAATCTTGGGGTGTTATGTCTCATCCCAGTGGAATGAAGCTCCACCAACTGCCTTTTAGACATTTCCTCTCTGCTCAGTGTCATTATACTTCTTGCATCTCTGTCATCTTCAGCTCCTACCTGCCAAATCTTCCCCTTGTGTATCTTCCAGTCTTGACTACTTGCTTGACTTTAAAGGCAATATTTGTAAGAGTGCTCGCTCTGTACCAGGCACAACACATCTTTGAGCCACTTGTCATTTATTGGTAGTCCTTCTCATTGGGTATTATTTGTCACATCTAAAAACGCAAGACAAGTAAGGATCAGAATTAGCACAGGCTTCCTACACAGCCAAAGGGAAGAATTCTAGTACTGACCTAGACCCATTGAATTCCAAGGCCTTATGAGATGAGTTCTCCGCCTCATGTTATAACTAAAGGGGAAAAAATAGATCTAGATGGGCCTTTGGAGGCACATGGAACACAGAGCCCAGCTTTGATCCCTTCAGTAGTTAATTCTGCCAGTCCAGGTCTCTAGTCCTATCTTCCGGGGATGAAGAGGATGTGGTCACTCCCCCTGTTGGCTGTCATAGCAGCATCCTTTACTCAGAACTACACTTTTCTCCTTTGAAAATTCTAGAGACCTAAATCTCTTGAGCTGCTGTCTGCTTTCATGTCCCTCCTTTCGAGCCATCCAGGTGATATGTTCTGACACTGACCAAAATTCGCTTCATTATCCTAGCAGCACTAGGTACTCTGATAGTCAAAGACACCCCGGATGTCTCCAGGAGGACCGAGAGGGAGAGTTTGTTTGCAGGTAAATAATGAATCATTAACTATATTTACATACCAGAACATCGGCAGGATTGCAATAATGCTAACAAGTGCCGAGCACAGCTGGTTCCCAGGGAGGGTGGGGATGATTCACCACCTGCTTCAGAAAGCCCAGCCTCATTTCCTCCCCAGCTCAAGGGGATTTCAACCTCCACTCTGGCAGCCTGTCCTGAGGTGGGAGGGGACTGAGCATCTCTGGCCTAGAAGAGGAAGCGCGGAGCAGACAAGCCTAGGCAGAGACCATCTTGAACTATGCTCTACTCTCTCCTTGCCTTTCTCCTGGGCACTCTTTTGGGTGGGTGCTCTCCCCCCTGGAAAGCCTCCCTTCAAATCTTTGCTCCCATCCCAATACCTTTAACCTGGAGTCTTTACTGCTAGCTTGCCTCTCTTGACCGCATCCCCCACCCCCAATTACCAAGATATGCATTGGTCTTTCACCCCATTTGCAGGATCGGCTCTCAGTTTCATATCATTTAGAATGGACTTGGAACTCCTTGTCTACCGTTGCCCTGGAACATTTTTCATCCCTAGCTCTTCCAGAGCATTGCTCCCTGGGATTGATGCCGTGTGCCAGAGCCACAAGAAAATAAAGGTGTAGCACTTTCACTAACTAGGGGGCTTCTTCTCTAAAGAACTCTTTCTCTTTTTTACAGGTGTCAGTACTCAGAGAATCCACCAATGGCCAGCTGTCAGGGTGCAGCCTGTGGGCAGTTCACTCTCTCTGGAGTGTACCATAACAGGGAAATCAAACCCCAACCTCTACTGGTACTGGCAGGCCACAGGAGGGACCCTCCAGCAGCTCTTCTACTCTATTAATGTTGGTGAGGTACAGTCGGTGGTGTCTCGGAACCTCTCAGCCTCCAGGCCCAAGGATGGCCAGTTCACCCTGAGCTCTAAGAAGCTGCTCCTCAGTCACTCTGGCTTCTACTTCTGTGCTTGGAGTCTCACACTGAGAGGGGTGGGGCAGGCATCTGTGCAAAAACCACACCCTTTCCTTAGTCCTACCACCCTCACTAGGAGCCCTCGCTAGGGATGGGTGGAGGGGGGTTGTGACTGAGTTTCTGGCTGTCAGCCAAGTTGAAGTCTAGAAAACAACGTGATTCAAGTCAGAGCTCTTCAAAGAAATTTATTAAATTCCCTATTCCATGACTCCCATGTGTAGAACCTGTGAGTTGCCTACACATAGTAAAGTTTCCGGTTTATGGGTATCTGGTAGTAGGATATCATATGTCAGTCCTCAAAGCATGCTACTCTCCTCTAATACCTTACACTTGTCCAAAATCCCAATTGAGCTGCACTGGCTATACTCATGGACATATGTGGCCAAGAGAAGTGGGATCTACCTGTAGCTGTACGTGATGCCAAGTAGACTGGTGAGTGGGTAGGGGAATGCCAACTCATGTAGCTCAATTAGTTAATTTCACCTCTGAGAGTCTCTCCATCTTTCTGCTGAGGCTAGAACATTTACAGATGCTTGGACTTGAGACATTAATCAGGGAGGAGCAAGATGTCATCAGACAGGTATGCAGGATAGAAATTAATACAGGGAGGTTCTCAGCATGCCGACTTAAGCCAAATGTAAATGTTTTACAGAAAATGTTCATTCAGGAATTATGACTGCTGTTTTTGTTGTTTTGTTTTGAGACAAATTCTACTGTGTAGTCAAAGCTTGCCTCAAATTTGAAGCAACCCTCCTGCCACAGCCTCGAAAGCTGTGCCACCAGGTCCAGAATGGTCTTGTTGTCATTTAAACTTCCCAGTTCTCTGTCTCTCATCTCTTCTTTTGTACCGAAACAGGGATGAGACCGACAGATGGTGGCATAAGAAATACAGGAGGCTGAGGATAAAGAGGAGGACCATGCTTGATAGAAAAGGTTTAAAAAGAAATAGCGACTTGAATGGAAATGAAGAAGAGAAAAAGACTGATGTGAGTGGTTGGAAAGAGATACACTGGTTACCTTGACAACTGAGATTCTTTTAACCCTCGGTCCTCTCTAGGCCATATTCATAACAAGGAATTTTCCACCAATGTCTCTTTTCCTCCACAAGAGGGCACAAGAACTCTTAAAATCCTCTGCTCCTGGCATCACACACATACATATCTAGGATGATTCTGACCTATGTTTATTTTCAATATGATTTAATGTACAGAGAAAAAAATCAAAAGAGAGATGCTAAGTGATCAACAGAACACGTGACAATGCCCAACTCTATTTCACTTGAAGGATGACTTCTGTGCAAAGGAGCTAGGAGACAGAGAGCCGTCATGAAGATGAAAACAATGACATATTAAAGATGGAACCAGGCAAAGCCACAACTAGATTTCCTAGTTGCTAAGACTTCAGTGAAGTTATGCAATCTCTCTAGATCTTATTTCCTTCACCAGTAAATGTTGCCTCTGCGGATTTTTAGGTAGTAGGTGAGATTATATTTTTCCAAGTACTATTACAAAGACTAATTTTTGGCAGGTGTCTTTTTCCTCTCTCGAAGCTTACAAAGCATTTTGATTGTAGCTCCTCCAAATCATCTCATTTTTAAACATTTTAACAGAAAATATGTAACAAACATTAGAATGCTAAATACACTTGTGTGGCAAACCCATGCCAATTGTACCACATACTGGGTCTACTCTGAATTGATCCTCCATCTTTCTTGTTGGCACGCTACGCTGCCTCAGGATCTGTCTTCAAAGAGAAACATCGCAGGTGTTGCCGTTCATCGGGTGGCATAAGTGAAACACTTTAAACAGAGGTTTCATTTCTGTATAGCTCTGTAGATAAAGTCTAGAAAACTTACTTTAAAAGGAGAAACAATTTTAGCTAGATTTAATACAGTTTCATTCCAAATGCGTGGGTTGTCTGAATAGAAACACAGAGGTCTCAGTGAATTTAAGATCCAGAAAGTAGTGAGGGAGAAAAAAGTCATGGTGGTGGCCGTGAGTCACCTAGCACATCCGTAGACCACAAGAGGCTGTTTAAGCTGGGCTCTTCTGACTTCCCATGGGAGACCTTGATTTGGGGGACCTGGGGATGTGGGGTGGCTTAGGAAAGAGGTCTGGGGGTGGGGAGAGGGAGAAGGGGGGGTCTGTGAATAGCATGTGGAATGAGTAGAAAATTTCTTAATAAAGAAAAATGAAAAGAAAAAAATAATTAAAGGAGAAAAAAAAGGAGGCCTTGAAAACCAGGTATTATACACACTAGAACAAGTTAGCATCCTGCATTTACTTTCCAGCTCCTATTCGTGCATAAGGATCCTATTGCTGTAACTGTTTCCATAGCACCCAGAACCCACAACCCCAGTCACTGTAACTACAGAGGAAATGGGAAGGCAGTTCAGGATGGCATATCCTAATCATAGGTGCCACCTCCTGCCAACATCAATCTCATGCTTCCTGGCTAGATGTGGCTATTTTCTAGAGAACCACAGGGACTCCGATTTTGACTCTGACTTTATAGGTGTGCTAACATAACTATTCCCATCTCTCATTCACACGATTTTCACACATGTGTTACTGAGGACTATGGAAGTCAGAGAGATTGCCCTTAGGGATCTCAGCCATCATGGGAGTGATGTGGCGACACCCTGGGGCCTCTTGACCTCTTTAGGAAGGTAGAGAAAGGCCCCACCTTGGGAAGCAGCTGACTCTATAAGACTGGGCTACTTCATATGATTTTCCAGGACTGATTTATGTTGAGTATGAGATGGGCAATTAATAGACTGCTATAGAGTAGGATTGGTTTGTGTTGATCTTGAGACTGACTTCCCACTCCCACCTTTGAGAGTTTCTGAAGGTCTGGCTTTCTGTTCTTTCCTGTATGGTTTGTAGTTCTCTTCCTCATCTTACTCATATGGGATGGGAAATCTAAAACACATGGACCTTTCAGGCTTTATTCACAGAGGATATACCTCAGTAAAAGCCAGCCAGTGCAACCCAGACAGCAGTTCACATGTCAAGAGACTATCCATTTTGCATTCTGTTTATTATTTAGTCTCTGTTCCCATGACTCATTACTTAAATGGACTCTCATCACATCAGTAGAAGGAAATGGAAGATACATGTGAAGAGAAGTTGGAGGGAGTGTGGGGACATGTGGGAAGAGGGAGTGTCGGAGAAATGTGGGGCCAGAGGAACCCCAATGAGGTCAGAACAGTTATTGCAGCTGTCTCCAAGGTGCATACTGTAGGCTTCTGTTTCCTGTGTGACCTCCAGCAGGTGTGAGAGAGGTTAGGTGGGGGGCTTGAGCTGAGATATATGGATTCCCCTTTAGAGACCCTCCTTGCCCATCTTGTTCTTCCTCACTGTCATGGTGATAGCTAGAGGCCAATGTAGAAAGAACTGCACAAGAAGGGCTTGGGGGCAGGATGTGGCAAGTGTGGTTCCCAAAGTGCTCAGAATGTGGGTGAGGGGAAGAATTTTCACAGGCACCCAAGATGTGGGACCCGGTAAATGTCAAACCACATCCTGTTGTGACTCTCTGCGATGGAGCTAGGGCAGGTGGCTGTTCTTACTTGGTGCTGATGTTACTTAGAGATAAACAGCCTGGTATCCAGAACTGGGCTGAGATACTTCCATGTCTTCCCCCATTGTCTGCAGTAACCTAAAAGACTCCAGCATGCATCTCTTCACTTGCTGATGTTTGATGCAAAACCATTCTTCTTATCGCTGTTTTTGTTTTTTTTTTTATTTCATTCATGGTCCTATATATCTTTCCTGGAAGAGGTCAAGGAAGCAGGTGTTAGG
The DNA here is from genome assembly GCF_049852395.1 of Peromyscus maniculatus bairdii. Taxonomy (NCBI): domain Eukaryota; kingdom Metazoa; phylum Chordata; class Mammalia; order Rodentia; family Cricetidae; genus Peromyscus; species Peromyscus maniculatus. The sequence goes on from NC_134854.1 coordinate 49,393,213, forward strand.
GGTCTCAATGTGCCTAATAAACTGTGGGACTCAAGATCAGCAGTGTCCCTTTTCAGGTCAGGTGTCTTGTAAGACATGTCTTAGATGTGTGTGTCTGGAGCTGGGAAGAACTTAAATTTCCCCAGTTACCATCTCTCAATGCTACAACGACTGCAGAATTTTAACCACCAAACCAAGTAGATACTAAGACTCCTCATGGAGTACCCTAATTCAGGGAGATTGAGGGGGTCTGGAAGGCTGGAGGTGATAAATGAATAGTCTAGCACCCTGAGATTGGGGACGGAGGAGGGTGAAGAATTGATTCTCTGAGTTTTAGCCAATCCTGGACTCCAGGCAGAGTTCGGAGAATGTGTGCTCCATATCAAGCTGAAATCTTGCTGTGATTTTGTGAATCACTTGTACAAGAATAAAGAAGGCAGTTTGAGATAGTGTGAGGATGGAGGGATAAATATAATGAACTACAGAATTAGAATCATATAGAAGCTAGAAAAGTTGGAGATGCACTGGAGAAATGTGAGAAAATCAAAGTACTTTTTGTTCTCTCCTACACCCTCAAAGATAGAAAAGCAACGGTTTGCACACAGGAGCAGCACATGTGTGAAAGAACTAGAATTTTGAGTCACAAGTCATCTATGAGTCAATGGCAGGATGTAGATTTAAAAAACAACTGAAAAGTTACCCCCACACAAATGACACCTAAGACCTTAAAAACAAGGGGTATAACTAGGTCCCTCTTCACCCTATGTGGGTCAGAACCCACCTGGTGTTGAGTCCTTCTGAAGGCAGTGCTTTCAGAAGGACAGAAGGATACAACTGAGCTGGACTGTTTTTTATAAGAAAGTATCTGATGTGTGAGGTGCTGAATGCCCAGAACTGTGTATTTGAAAGGAAAAAATGAGAAAACTGGCAACGTTGAGCATTGGAAAACATATTTAGGTGAACATAAATTCCAGCACTTGATAGTTATCGACCCTGTGCTAAAAACCGAAACATGGCATGGACTGAGTAAGTGGTTGTGATTGAGTGAGTCTATTTAACACAAGGGGAAGCCGAATCTTTGGTGGCCACCTACATAAAGTCCCATAGCTGGGAAAATGCAGGAATAAAACCCCAATCCAGATCTTTTTGGCTTTAAAATCTATGTTCATTGCAGTCACAGTTTTTTAAAGCGAAGATTATTCTCGCTCATAGGTTTGTGTAGTCCTCTCCAAGAGTTCCAACTGCCTTCTGAAGCCCTCTCAGGGGGACAGAACTATAACCTGAGCAAAGTATGCATGGTAAGACTCATGGTACTCAAATAGGTAGCAGGAATTCTTTGTAGAGATGCCTAATGGCTGAAGGACTTATTCAGACAAGTGGGAAGAGTAGGAGGGTTCAACACTGTGTTGTTGTTTTTTTTTTTAACATGCAGAGGGTCTGTAAGACCAAGGTCCAATTAAGACCAATCAATCACATAGTTAATGTGTAGAGCTGTAAATGCTCATGTGTCCTGAGACTTGGAGCTGACGTCACCGTTTCTAAACCCATCACTTATCTAGAACAATGAGTCTGGTTAGAACACGGTGGGTGGCTGTGCTTATGGCATCAAGACACTGTTACATTCATAGATAAGAGCTGGCATCAGTTTTCTAAAAGTCCGATGAAACTTTGGAAACAGACACAATAGTTGGCCCATTTCAACTCTGTTTGCTGACCAACAGATGGTGTTTACTCTTCTCTGAGATACTTAGCCCCCACCCCCACCCAACAGCCATCTTCGTCTTCAGAAAATATCTACAGGAGATGAAAAGACCATGGATAGAGAGAGAAAATAAACATGTAGCTGGGACTTAGGTGATGGGAATAGTTACATGAATATATCTTGCCTGTTGGAAGGAGATATTTCAGGTAAGATCTAACATTGCCAAAGTAAATCTTAAAGAGAGGCAAAGTGGTAGAAAATGAGGGGATTTTTGATCTGCAAAAATACAGGTTAGAAAAGGCTTTCAGAGGGAGGGAGAAATATATAACAAACCTAACACTATGACATGTTTTGTGTTTGGGTCCAGATTTCCTGAGCAAGCTGTTCTAGAACTGACTTAGGGGCTCTAGCCACTCTTCTACTCCCCAACACTCTAAGTAGAACCGACTAGCCATGGCTACATTTGTGTTTTAATACAGAACTTCAGCAGAGGACTCTAAGACCTAATCCTCCACTCCCACATCTATGCCTCATAAATAACTCTTATATAGGACACGTAGGACCATGCATCACACAGTTCTCTCTGGACCACTACAAAGAAGAAAAATGGGGAAATGGCTCAAAATAAGACATGGAGTTGTTAGTGTCTTTTTCTCCTTCCTCCCTAATTGCTTTTTTTTTTTTTTTTTTTTTTTTTTTTTTTTTTTTTGAGTTTTGGTGCCTGTTCTGGATTCACTCTGTAGACCAAGCTGGCCTCGAACTCACAGAGATCCTCCCGTCTCTGCCTCCTGAGTGCTGGGATTAAAGGTGTGTTTCACCACCACCTGACCCTAATTGCTTTCTTTAGGAAAGAACAAACCTTTGTCTCCCAGATGATCCTACAGACTCCTGAAGCATCTCCAGTCCTCACGTTTACAAAGCCCAGCACTGAGTACTGTAGTGGGAAGATCTCCAAGGATACTGGTGCCAATTGGAAAATTCCTCTGGGCAAATGGAGTTGACTCCAGTGCCATCCACGCAGGAATCCTTTTGCCTTCCAGGAAATTATCACTATCACATGATTAGTAGATGTCTCCTTAACCTTCATAATTCACAGATCGATAAAGGTTATGAGTTAGTTCCTCTCTGAGAGTTCTACCTATGAGGAACTCAGCGGTGTCTCACAGCATTGTGAGAACTTGGGAACTTTCAGGAGTTTTTTCAGAGAATGTTTTATGTGAGTCTCTTCAGCCAGCAAGCATGCTTTGCCTCGGCACTGGTGACATTTTAGAGTTTGCTGTGGACCCTGTCATACATTTTGCCTATCTTACTGACAAACAAGTTATATCAGACCTGAGTCCAGAACAAGTGGACCTATCCAGATAAATGAAGAATCTCTCTGGTGTTTCCCTTTGCAGAAATAACTCTGGACCAAACTGATGTTTCAGACCCTCCACCCTGAGATGTCCTGCGCTCTGGTCTTATGAGAACAGTCACACTTCACTCTCTGTGTCCTGGAATCACACCTCTTCAGTAGCCTCACTGTGCTCACTTGTTTTAGATCTGACGACAAACATTATAAATAGCCCTAGCTCCACCATTTTTCCTTGGCTTACCCTCAGGGAGAATGGAAAGGACCCCTGGATTGGTCCAAAAGGATCCACTTTGATTCTAGAGAAAGAGGCTGAGGCTCTGAGTGCTGGGAGTGTTGTGAATTGTGTCCTTTGGGACAGACAGGGAAACTGCAGTTAAGACTTGGAGAGAGATTTGGAGGCTTCCCTCCACCCTGCAAAGTGTTGGATGGGGTTGAGGTGGAGTCTGTAACTTCACCTCTGCTGTGCCCCCTGGACTGAGAGGGTTGAGCTACTTCTGGCCATGTGTCTTCCAGAGGAAAGGCCTGTTGGCAAACTCTCCTCCTCCAGCCTCCCACCTCTTGCTGTGTCTGCTTTCTGCATCCAATAGCAAACAGTTGCCAAGCCATCAGATCCAATTATCTCCCACACAGAGCAATCCTCTCCCCACCTCCACTCGGGTCTAGTGCTAAAGGTGCTCAGTCTGTCGCCTCGCCAATCTACTTATTCACACCCTATTCTCTAACATCCCTCCCTACTCTAATCTCCCTGGTCCACACAATGACTCCAGTTTCTCCAAAGCATTTGCTTGCATCTTTCATGTACTTATCTTCCCACCCCCACAGGAGAATGGAAACACCACATGTGCTTATTACCTCCATGGGTCTAGGGAGTGGAAGGCATCTTTTGTGAATGCAGGTGTAGGGTTTAAAACCCATCCCCACTGTTATTATATATTTTAGCCCTCATCAAAACAACTACAGTAAAAAATATACACAAGTGACAAAGATAATTACCCACAGAAAACCAAAACCACAAAGCCGTGGAGTAATTGGAGGCATCTATAAAGTTACCATTTATAGATGTAACAATAATGTTACAATCTCCTAGGCCAGGGCTGACAAGAAGCTTATCCTTTCTGGGCTATGAAAACTCCCAATCTGGAGCCTTCCAATTTTACTTTCTGGACGTGCAATGTCTTGAAAGGAATAGTGTACCTCCAGGATCATGCCCACCCAGAACCTCCAAGGGAGGCTTTGTTTGCATAAAGGTCTCCTCATCTGCAATTAGTAAAGGGCTAAAAATGGAAATGTTCAGGACTTAAGGTGAGTCTCAAATCCAATGACTCATGTGTAGAAAGAGAGGAGAGGGGCATGCACACACGGAAACATGGGGGAGAATGCCACGTGAAGGCCAAGACAGAGCTGAGAGGGGAGCTGGCACAAGACCAGGAGTACTGAGAGCAAAGGGAAGGAGGAGGAGCAAGAAAGGATTCTTCCCTGAAACTGCCGGAGAGCACTGACCTGCTGGCAATATGATGCTTTTGGACTTGGAGCCTTCAGAACTGCAAGAGAATTGATTTCTACTGCCCCAAACCACTCGGTGGCACTTTGTTGTATGTCTTGTACATGTTGTGTTGGCAGCCCTGGAAAACTGATATTCTGTGGAACTTAGGCAGCCTCGGAGTGATTCTTTCTAGAGGTACTTTCCTAGAGCTTGTGAGCAGCTGCTCCAGGGTCACCATGACACTGTGAGTGAGCACACCATCATGGTGACTGCTCCAGGGTCACCTTGACACCGTGAGTGAGCACACCATCATGGTGACTGCTCCAGGGTCACCATGACACTGTGAGTGAGCACACCATCATGGTGACTGCTCCAGGGTCACCTTGACACCATGAGTGAGCACACCATCATGGTGACTGCTCCAGGGTCACCATGACACTGTGAGTGAGCACACCATCATGGTGGCTGCTCCAGGGTCACCTTGACACCGTGAGTGAGCACACCATCATGGTGACTGCTCCAGGGTCACCATGACACTGTGAGTGAGCACACCATCATGGTGGCTGCTCCAGGGTCACCTTGACACCATGAGTGAGCACACCATCATGGTGACTGCTCCAGGGTCACCTTGACACCATGAGTGAGCACACCATCAAGGTCACCAGGAGGGGGAAGTTTCAAGGGTCACTATTTGATCTGCAAACTACCGTGTCTACAGCTGTGCACTAGGGAAATAATTTCCTCTTAGTGTCACTGTAATTGTAAATGCACGCGTTACTGCCTAGCCAAAGACCCGGAGACAGTGAGCAGTCTCTCAGGAAGGCACTTCCTCCTTGTCCTCTCCTCTCTTTGCTTTTAGACTTTGCTTCTCACCCCAGCACTAACAACTGACTTTGATGTAGGCCCTGTCACCGTTCTGTGCTATGCATTCTCTAATCTCTGCCAAGTAAATTGTTCTGTTATAATGATTAAACCACACAGTTTACACTGCTAAGGTAACTGTCTCTGTCTAGGAGTGGCACCTAACATCCTCAGCCCAGGGTGCTCTGGTCTCAATCTAACAAGAAAATTTACACACTGGAAAGGTTACACTTCATGTGTAATATCTTAGTCTCCACTGGTCCCCCACCCAGAATCTGACCCTGTGTGCCATGATCCTGGGGAGACCACTGTTCCTAAACTTCATATGCCAATTTTTCTACTCTCATTGTCTTTTCTGAGACAGGGTTTCTCTGTGTAGCTTTACAGCCTGTCCTGGAACTTGTGCTGTAGCCCAGGCTAGCCTCGAACTCACAGAGATCCGCCTACCTCTGCCTCCTGAGTGCTAGAATTAAAGGCGTGCGCCCCAGCCACCTAGCCAAGTTCCACAGATCTTTAGTTAAAACTTTCCAACAAGATAAGCCAGTGATACTAAGGACAGACATAGATAAAACTCAAAGATGTAACCAAAGGCCTGGGCTCTATAATCTCTAGGTCTGCCTAGCCTCTGCGTTGTGATGGGTGGGGTTTTTGTTAGGGGTGGTTTTCTTCCTCTGTCCATACCCTGCTGGTGTTCCAGGACACAGTCATTGCCCTTTGGACAAAATGGCTCCTTGGAGGATCTTGAGTACACAGGAGAAAGAAACATTTTTGTCAAGGAAGCAGGTTTGCCACCTCGGTTTGCCTTCTCAGACCAGTAGGAGTGTCATTAACAGCACTAAACAGTAAAGGCCCCCAAAGATACTCGTGAGACACAACCAGGCCCAGCTCAACATCATTTATTGATTTAGTCTGTTTTAGAGTCAAGAGGTCAGTCTTTGGGTAGTGGCAAGGAAGGACAGATATCCATGGAGGAAGAAGAGATGCTTTGAATAAAGAATATCTCCAGAGGAACAGGGATTGGAGAAGGTGCAGGAGAATCTGGGACTAGGATGGAGAACAACCCAGGATGCACAAGACTTGGTCTCAGGAATTTTTTTTCTTGACCTGAGGAGGAAAAGATATTGTTAGAGACCCAGGAACCATGAAGTAGGGGGGAGGGGTCAGATTAGGTGGATTCTCCAGTATGATTTTGAAAAGAGCTTCCTGGTTCTCTTCGTCTGCCAAGAGTGCATACATAACCATCTCTTCATTTTTCTCTTCGGTCAGTGTCCCTTATGTTCTTTTTGAGACGACAGGATATATGGGGGGCTGGGTCCTCGTCTGAGATCCCCTTATGTTCCAGGTACAGTAGTCTATACCCTCCCTTCAACGGCATGTCCCATCTTTCCATTCTTACCATGGCCATCAGCACCAGGGCGCTGACGAGCACAGCATACAGGGTGGCCTTCCCTAGTAGGATCTCATAGAGGATGGTAGCAGACAGAACCCCCTGGTGATAGGATGCTGTTGACAGGAGAGGAAAATGGACAGTGCCTGTGAGCAGGTGGTCGTGGTCACCCTCATCCTCTGTGTCTGTAGGTTCTTGGCTTTCCAGAGCCCAGACCGTGGAAGAACTCAGAGAAAGGGAGGAGCCTTACTCACCTGAGGTGATGCCACAGTCTGAAAGAAAAGAGAGGGAGAAAAAAAATGGGTGAGAGAATGTCACTGCTTGGGAATATTGAGCCCTAAACAGCAAAATTTAAAGCTGGACTCGAAGGCCACAAACAAGTACAAGCCAGATGGTATAAGCACCTGCCTCACACTGTCTTTCTTAGGGTGAAGGACAAGTACAAGCCACTATCACTGTAAAAATCTAGGACCAATAATGTGGCTGAGACACAGCACAGAGATGCTGGGCTGCATGGTTGGTGTGAGGGAACCTATCAGGACAGATCAGAGGCACTAAAGGACTGGGGAACCAAAGGGCCTGAGCTGCCCCATTACGTTTAAGTCCTCTGTGGGAGGAAGTAAATGCTATGGTTTTCTAACACCCTGTCCCTGATCATCACTTCCAGCACTCCAGCTTTCCGCTAGGTCAATTCTTTGCTTCTACATGGATCTTTCCATTTTTCTGGGATACTGGTGCTATACAGTCTCCTCACCAACGCCCAAGGACCCACATACCTGCTCGGCCCCGGACCTCTGCACTGACGTTCTGGTCGACAGGCTTGGGCGAGGCCTTGTCCCACTCATCTTCAGCTGTAAGCCCATAGAACTGGACTTGGCAGCGGAAGTGGTTGCGAGGATTGTGCCAGAAGGTTGCAGAGACCCTCAGGCGGCTGCTCAGGCAGTAGGTGATGTTATTGGTCTCCTTGTAGGGCTGAGGGTCTGTGCTGACTCCACTGCGCAGCTCCTTCCCGTTCACCCACCAGCTCAGTTCCACATGGTCAGGGTAGAAGCCCCTGGCCAGGCACACGAGGGTAGCCATTTGTTTGTCGACGATCTCTGCTTCTGATGGCTCAAACAAGGTGACCTTGGGTGGGCTCACCTTGCTCAGGTCCTCTGGAAAGTAAAGAGGGGTGGAATTAGCATTTTGTTGACCACTCTCTGAGTCCAGTAGAGACTGTAAGTATCTGCGATGACTGGGGGCTGAGAGAGTTTCTGAAAAAGCAAGTGTGTTGTAGCAGGCCCCATTTGCTTTGGAATCACTACTCCATTTCTCTTTTTTTTCTTGCCCATTACTTGTATTCATCCAGTATTCCCTGGCCTTCCATTCTCATAAGGGGATACTATAAATGGTCCTGCCCAACACTCTGCACAATGTTCCTTTATTGACATTGTTTTAATCATCTTCCATCAAGTAAAGGTTACTTCTAATTATTATATGTAGCAGTTAAAAGGAGCCTGCCACAGAAATCAGAATTACAGAAACTGAATTTCAAGCAATGACTTTCCATGCCCATGTGACCATGGGAGAGTCACTTGAATGTCTCTGTGTCAGTTTTTCTACACTTGCAAAATGAAATGCACAGCACTGACTTCCAGAACTGACATAAGGATTCAAGATATCCCGCCTTAGCCAGGGTTTCTGTATCTGAAAATAAGGGACAGAGAAATGAAGGATAATTAAAAATGAGATAGCCATTTGGCATAAGGAAGCTTCCCTCAGACCACAGTCTATAGATGGCCTATTTTCATAACCTGGATGTGAAGATACCTTGGTCTACAGTGTGTTCAGGAGGATGTAAGGTTTGCTGAATTTTGTGGTGTGTGAAATAAACCTATCCACTTCTCTGCCTCCAAATACCACCACTTCTTTGCATTTTTCTGGCTGTTCTTTGTTTCCAAGCAATTTGGTGAAAATGCAGAGATAGATACATTTTGTTTCAGCAAACCACAGTCTTCTGGATAAGGGAGAAACTTTCCTCTGCCCCTTTCTTATATTTCTACGGATATCACCTCATTCCAGGGCTCATGTCATTGGCATCCAATCTGCAGAATTCTTATGCAAGATCGCAGGCTTGGTGTGTGGTGTCAAACTGCAGCCATCACTTTGGAATTCTGTTTCTTTTTAGTAGAAGTCTCCACATTTTTCATTACCCCCCCCACACACACACTTTTTTTGACAGCATCTTCCTCTGTGGTCCATAATGGCCTAGAACTCACTATATAGTCCAAGCTGGCTTAGAACTCATTGTGTAGCCCAGGTTGGCCTCACATTCATGGCATTCCACTTGGGTCAGTCTCTCTAGTGTCTAGTGTTGGGATTGTAGGTGTGGGTCACCACACCTCGCCACATTTTTATTTTTGGCTAAGCATGGGAGCATCCTGGCTGCCTCTCCTTCTGCTCAGCCTCTTCCCCTAATGCCTCATTTTCTATTTATTTAGGTCCAATGGACCTCCATGGAAATGGTAATAATCTTACTCCTCTCTGTGGTACTTGACTCATCAATTTTTCTGCTTTTGGTCTGACTAGCCTAACTCTGTCTCATAGATACCGACATTGAGAGTCTCCCAGCTTTCTATGGGAACTGACCATGTTGCTCAGTACTCATCTAGTTCCTGTTGCAAAAGCCAAAGACTTGCCTGAGTCAGGCATTCTGTTCTCTATTAATCAACACCATAGTCAGGACAAATAGAAGCAGCTACTCACTATACCCTAAGGATTACTCGTACCACTCCACAGGGAGACTGGGGGTAGCTGTACATCCATGTGTGTGAGTCCCTGAGGATTCCTGGAAGGTAGAATTGCCTGTGAAAGTGAATTGTGTTTTAGTAAGCTACTGTTAGTATGTGATTTGTTTGTGAACTGGACTTGTGGTGGGAAAAATTATAAGATTCCTTTTCCTCCTCAAACCACCTCCACATCTGTTTCCACAGAAGAGGGTCACACATTAACTTACCTAAGCTTACCTTATCACCAAAGAGCCACGACTGAATTTAGCCTCATCTGGTTATAATGTCTGGCTATTTTCTCTATCCCACCTGACCACAGGAAACCAGCATTTCCTTTAGGCACACTTTCACATGGCTGAGTGCCCTTGGATTCACCTTAGTGTTCTAACTACAAATGGTGTCCACTGTTGTTGTAGTTATCAAATAATACAGGTTCACATTCCCAGCCTGTGAGTTATTTCTCTTCTATAACCTTGGCCCACTGCCAAGTGATAGTTAAAGTCTATTCTAGTATCGGAATCCTAAGGTTGTTCAAGCCTTTTTCTTCATCTCCCAGGCTAAATATTTGATTTTCATGTGTGCTTATGATCAACAAACTTCCTTCATGATCTGGTCTGTCTAGCCTGGAATACATGGTGTGAACAATGAAGATTTTGAGTTAGGATTCAGGGGAATAACCTGAGGATGTATAGACCCCAGTGAATAAGATCTCCCTCACTTGGGGCTGACTAGCCATGAGAAGGTGTAGAAGCATGTCCCTAGGCTCCCATCCCTGCTTCAAGGGATTCCAAACTTAGAAGGGAAACAGTGGATGGAGTTTAAAAATCAATAATATGTCAACACCACCAGACTTTTGATTCTTCTGTTCTGGCTAATGTTTACCTGTCTGTCCTTGGTTTCTTGCCTGGCACATTCTCCTCCTTTGAAAAGACCCTCGTTTGAACAACTTTTGCCAATGAGACCATCCTAGAAGTCAGCAGCAGCACCCTTGGGATCCCTCTGCCTCTGTATCTGCCCCTTTCTCTCCTGTTACTTTGCTCTCCTGTTACTTATTTTCAAAAACAAGTTTGTTCCGGAGTCCTGATAAATCCTTTTCTCCACCGCCCACCCAGTGCGTGCAAACCTCAGAGAAAAGAGAATTAAACCGACTCTGTCCTGGCTTGCGAGAGCAATGCTTGGCACCCAATACCCTCCCTCACGCAGCCCTCCCAGAAGCGGTGAAGTTGGAAGCTGTATCCTATTGCAGACTCGGCAAAGGAGCCCTAACCCCGATCTAACCCAAACTCCCCCGGGGACCCAGGAACTACGGATGAGAGCGCGCGCGAGATGCCCGAATCTTACCTAAAACCGTGAGCTTGGTGCCGGGACCGAAATACTGCTCATAGGAACACAGAGGCACAACCCTGCACTCAAACCCGCGCAATGCAGTGCAGCGAGCTAGTCCCCAGTTTCGTGACAATCTCCTTGCTACTCAGCTTTGCACAGGGCCTGGGAACCCGGTGCAAAGACGCCAGCAGCCCCGAGGCTCGCCGCCGCTGCAGTTGCCGAGAAGCTCACCTAGCATGATCAACTGGCTGCCAGTCCCGAAAACAAGGTCTGCGAAGCACAACCCGGGGACTCCCCACAGAAACCCGGCCAAGGCACTCGCGCCCACTGCAGCCCCAGCCCGCCGCCACCGTGCTTGGGACCCCCAGCTCACCTAACACGAGGAGCCGCGTGCCTGGCCCAAAGTACTGGGTCTCTTGGTTCACGGCACCAGAGCCCAGCACAAAAACACCCCAACTCACCTAACACTGACAGTCGGGTGCCTGCACCGAAGTACTGGGTGTTTTGGCTCACAGCCCCTTGCTACAGCACAAAAACTGGCCCTGGCCATCCTTACTTGGGAATCTCCGTAAGGAGATGTCACCCCACTCCCCTAGCTCCCAACTTACCCAGCACGGTCAGTCTGGTTCCTGGGCCAAAATACAGCGTGTCTGTGCTCACAGCCTCCAGGCTCAGGACAAAAACTCAGTGTTGCCCACCCCTGCTATCCCAACCCTGGCTCAGATCCCCATCAACCATGAGTGCTCTCTTGATGCCAGCATCCAGTCCAGAAATCCCTCCGCCTGGACAGGTCAGCTCAGATTGAGAGGAAGCTGAATAGCTGCCCTACTCGGCCCCTCTTACCCCCATGGTAGCCCTCCAGCTGCCCTGCTTACCCAACACTGTCAGCTTGGAGCCTTCCCCAAAGTACAGCTGCCCGGTGTTTGCACAGTTCGGGGGTTGCTGGCACAAACCCCGTCGTCTTCCCTGACACGGGGCCTTGGATGGCTAAGCGCTTTCTGGCTCCAGGGGTCTCCCTGGCTGTTTATGCTACCTTCTCTCCCACCTGTGCGGCTGCTGCCTTCTTACCTAGCACCGTGAGTCGAGTCCCTGGTCCGAAGAACTGTTCAGCATAGGAACACAGCAGAAAAGGGCTGCCAAGAACTCTTCCTCCTTCCTCACCTTCCTCAGCGTAGACCCAGGGTTAGCCGCTTTCTCCATCTAACTCCAGAACTGACACGGCAATCTGGACATTGCACGAGGCCAACCTCAATTTGAAGAGGAGACGCAACATTCGGCTTGGGAATCAATATCCACCTAATTCCCTCGGGGGTTGACTCAGTGAACTTGAAATCTGAAGGCTTCCTGGTGGGGTTGGATAGCCTCTGATGAGAAAAAAGACTTGTAATACCTTTCCCACAACGTGTTTGTTTATTTACTTAATATTTTTAATGAATTCTTAATTTACCAGGCGTGTACAGATACTTTGCCAAGGGTAAGCCTTATAAAAGGGGCTGAATGGTGAACCTACTTCCCTGGACTGGCTTTCACATTCATGGGAAGCTGTCTAGGGCAAGGAAATTCATAGCTAACTGTAAGACCTTGTGGGACCACTCACATAGACCCCCTCCTCACATGGCAAATACATTCCTGGGGCTGAGAGTTAACGTTTTCAGGGGTAGAGCTTTTTGTAAAAGCACCTCCTCTATTTGAAACATTGTGCCCCCCCCAGTCCCCACAATGTTATACCATGATACAAAAAAGTTTCTCCCCACAGGTGCCCTCCCCCAGTCCCCCGGCAAGAGCAGGAAGCCCAGGTGGCAGAGAGGTTAGCCTGACTGAGAGGGGCTGGGGAAAGACTAAAGCTGGGTAAATTTAAAGAAAGGAGGAGCTTGGAGAAGATCTTGGTACTAATGGTGGTGGTGCTGATGGGGGCAGGGAGCCCCTGTTCTGAACATGCGCTCACCCTGGGAGACCATCTATGTCACTGGGTCTCTCCCCTCTTTGACTCACAGTGCCCACCTCCTCAGGCTACCTTTATAGTGAGGTGGGTGGGAGGAGGGAGGCAGAAGGGCCCCCCTCACAGGAGAAACTCCAGAGCGGTTGATGCAACGTAGAACACAGAGACAAAGAGCTCAGAAACTGACATCATTCCTACTGCTTCCCAGACACAGTTCAGCTTCCTCCCTCCCTTCCTCCACAAATACTTAGCGGGTACCTGTATGCGTTAGGTTATACGCTGTTCGCTGTTCACAAGGGAATGAGCCCGCTCTCAGAGGGGCATGTGCTGGTATCATTTCTCAGCCTTGATTTTGATTATTTCTGTCTCTGACCCTTGCACCCTGGTAAATGGCTAACCTCCGAAGCATCCAGACACATAGTGTGTGCTTTTTCTCCTGCTCTCGGGTAAGCATGGCCACTCATGCACAGATGAGAGCACTTTTGAAGATTCTGCCCCTTCTTGTGCCCTTGTCTGATTAGCTAGCTGCTGAGTGCAGTTTGGTGGACAGTATACAGAAACTTCAAAGCACTGGCTTTTATTTCTGCTCTTTTTCTTCATGGCTTAGTCCCTTTATGGACAGGTGGGCTTCTTGAGGACTGTGGTTTAGTTTCCTCTGTTCTGTGGGTGGTCAGAAGTAATACATTACAGTTGTATGTGTTTAGTGAGTGGGTACTGTGAATGTACATGTAAATGTGTGTCTCTGTGTAGCTATATGTGCATGTTTGCATAGATTAAACTCTGAATCATATGCAATAGAGAAGGAACGGCTGTGTGGAAGTGTAGATGGATGTTTTGGGAGGACTCCACAGAGAAGACTGTATCTAAAATAGAATCACTTTTATTTCCCTCATTATTCACACGTTTATTAGAAAATTACTACCAAGTGTCTATCCCGAACCCAAATACCATGAAGTATTGCAGGGTACTATAAAAAAAATACTCTGGTTATGGAAGAACCAGCAGTTACATAGGGGGAGGGGGGCTCACATAAGAAACAGTAAGTGTCATGAAGGAGGTCTTCACAAGGGGCCAGATGGTAAAATACAGGGTATAATTGATCTAGTCTTAGGGAGTTCAAAGTAAGGACTGGGCAACAGAATGCTAGAGAAGGTTCCAGGAAGACACTTAAAGCCACATAGGGTTACTGGGGGGAAGAAGGGGCTCCACGTTGCTCCAGATGGAACAGACAGAAGAACATGCAGAATGGCCTGAAAGGGATGAGAGGAGTGGGGAATGTGGGGTTATGAGGTAAAATGAATCATCAGCTCTTTATGCCATTCTCAGGATGGTAGCTACCCCACCACGGTGACATGACTACCCCACCACGGTGACATGACTACCCCACCATGACATGACTACCTCACCATGGTGACATGACTACCTCACCATGACATGACTACCCCACCATGACATGACTACCCCACCATGGTGACATGACTACCCCACCATGGTGACATGCCTACCCCACCATGACATGACTACCCCACCACGGTGACATGACTACCCCACCATGACATGACTACCCCACCATGACATGACTACCCCACCATGGTGACATGACTACCCCACCATGACATGACTACCCCACCATGACATGACTACCCCACCATGACATGACTACCTCACCATGACATGACTACCTCACCATGGTGACTTGACTACCCCACCATGACATGACTACCTCACCATGACATGACTACCCCACCATGGTGACTTGACTACCCCACCATGACATGACTACCTCACCATGACATGACTACCTCACCATGGTGACATGACTACCCCACCATGGTGACTTGACTACCCCACCATGACATGACTACCCCACCATGACATGACTACCCCACCATGACATGACTACCCCACCATGGTGACTTGACTACCCCACCATGGTGACATGACTACCCCACCATGACATGACTACCCCACCATGGTGACATGACTACCCCACCATGACATGACTACCCCACCATGACATAACTACCCCACCATGGTGACATGACTACCCCACCATGACATGACTACCCCACCATGGTGACATGACTACCCCACCATGACATGACTACCCCACCATGACATGACTACCCCACCATGGTGACATGACTACCCCACCATGACATGACTACCCCACCATGACATGACTACCCCACCATGACATGACTACCTCACCATGACATGACTACCTCACCATGGTGACATGACTACCCCACCATGACATGACTACCCCACCATGGTGACATGACTACCCCACCATGGTGACATGACTACCTCACCATGACATGACTACCTCACCATGGTGACATGACTACCCCACCATGACATGACTACCCCACCATGACATGACTACCCCACCATGGTGACATGACTACCCCACCATGGTGACATGACTACCTCACCATGACATGACTACCTCACCATGGTGACATGACTACCCCACCATGACATGACTACCCCACCATGACATGACTACCTCACCATGGTGACATGACTACCCCACCATGACATGACTACCCCACCATGACATGACTACCCCACCATGGTGACATGACTACCCCACCATGACATGACTACCCCACCATGGTGACATGACTACCCCACCATGACATGACTACCCCACCATGGTGACATGACTACCCCACCATGACATGACTACCCCACCATGGTGACATGACTACCCCACCATGGTGACAATGAGAACACAGGGCACTTGTGAAGGCTTCCTAGATGTAGAAATAAGTCTTGCTCTTGCTTTTAGGAAGCTGTATTTTCTGTACTTCTGGGCACAACCATGGGGTGTTGTTTAAATCCACCTATTTCACTAAGTAATAATTTACCAACAGATTGGTATCTTAAACAAAGGGCATGTCTCCCATTGAAATGTCGTTTTCCAAGACTGCATGACTGTGCCTACCTGGGAAAGCTGCTTGGTGAACAAACATGTGTTCACTGAGAGGCTGAAAGGAAGAATGGTCACACACAGGGAACCAAGCCTTGTTAACCACTAGAAAATGACCAGTTGCAGATGGATACTTTTGGGTAACCTGTAGCTGCTGCTCCCAGAGCACTTTTCTGAGGATCAGAAACTTTCTGTACTCAGAACCCGTCTTTCTCTCTTGAGAATTTTTAGCTCCCATCACCACCTTCCAAACTTAGCCTCTTCTGTTACTCTCAGGGTGGGGGGCCTCACTTTTCTTACCTGAGGGGGCCAACATTTTTTTGAATATTTCTTCTTTCATGATTGATCAGAGAGTTCAGGGACAGACAAGAATAGGTCATTCTAGAACATGTTTATTGGTTATGTTTATTGGTTTTAAGTGTGCTAGGCACTCTCCAGGTCACAGGGATTTCAGATGAACATGTGTAAGCATACATGACCAGTAGGCAGACTTTAGGATGCACAGACAAGCGAGAACAGGTCTTCAGAAGTAATGGAAAAAGAGAATCCGAGTTCACATAATGGATTGGAAGCTCTGGGCTCTGCCTCCAGGTCTGGCCTCAGGAATGCTTTCTTTTAACCTGCAGAAGAGAAAGGTTTTAGATTTACCAAGGGCCATGCACAGTTGGGCTTGAGAGGAAGTAGGAAAGGCCATTCAGAGAAATGATAGGGATCCTCAAATATCCCTTGGGGTTTTGGGTTACCACAGCTTGTCCTCTGCATGACTCACTCACTGTAGTTTTTGAAGTTTCTGCTTGTCTTTTATGGTATGGGAGCAAAACTCTATCTATTGCTCACCTCTGGTTCTGCTAGAGCCCTTAAGCCCCTGGATCTTAGTGTCTTGTGTGCCACATGTCACCTCCCCTGTATGGTCCACCTGCCCATTCCTTACCATGGCCATCAGCACTAGGGTGCTGACGAGTACTGCATACAGGGTGGCTTTCCCCAGCAGGATCTCATAAAGGACAGTGGCCGACAGGACCCCTTGTTGGTAGGATACTGTTGGGAGTAAAGGAGAGCAGGTAAGTACCCTTGCACAGGCAGCTAGCTCTGCAGTCGAGGTCATGAGAAGTGAAGAGGGAGTCAACTCACCTGAGGTAATACCACAATCTGCAAGCAAAGGGAGACAGGAAAATGGATGAGACCTCTTCTTATTAAGTAGACTGAAAATTAAGCCAGCCTTGAGGCTAGCACAGTTTGACAGGTCCAGATCTGCCCCTCCACGTGGCCCCAGAACCCTCTCCCTTCTGTTGTGTCAATGCAAACCCATTATTCTTGAAACCCATGGCTTCGGCACCAAAGATAATGATTCAGAGGCTGAGCTGCATGGAGCCATGGAAAGGAGACCCCACAGGTAAGGCTGCTGGCTGAGGGTCTGGTGTTAGGATTAGCTGTGGTTGTCTAGCTTATCTTCTGGGCAAACTTTAGTCCCCTGCCACCGTTTGTTTGTTTGTTTGTTTGTTTGTTTTTTGCATCTGGGCTTCCTTCTGGCCTTTGCCTGTATTTTTTCATTTCTCTTTGACACTAGTGATGCCCATTCTTCCAGCTGCTCCCCAGGTCCCACGTACCTGCTCGGCCCCGGACCTCTGCACTGACGTTCTGGGTGACAGGCTTGGGCGAGGCCTTGTCCCACTCATCTTCAGCTGTAAGCCCATAGAACTGGACTTGGCAGCGGAAGTGGTTGCGAGGATTGTGCCAGAAGGTTGCAGAGACCCTCAGGCGGCTGCTCAGGCAGTAGGTGATGTTATTGGTCTCCTTGTAGGGCTGAGGGTCTGTGCTGACTCCACTGCGCAGCTCCTTCCCGTTCACCCACCAGCTCAGTTCCACGTGGTCAGGGTAGAAGCCCCTGGCCAGGCACACGAGGGTAGCCATTTGTTTGTTGACGATCTCTGCTTCTGATGGCTCAAACACGGTGACCTTGGGCGGGCTCACCTTGCTCAGGTCCTCTGAAAATGAAGAGAGGAGGACAGGTCTGAGAACTATCTAGCCCTGGCTTGGACTGTGTGAGAAGGGGCTGGAAATGGTCATTATAAAGTACATTATAAACTATAGTATAGTAGGTCTTGATAGCATTCTGTCACTGTCTAACTCTGTTGTTGGTCTCCCTTGATGTTCCCTCTTTTTTATCGGTTTATCTAAGTATATGTTCTGTATACTCTCTCCTCCATTTTCCTGAGGTGGAATGGTACCCTGATTTTCTGGACTTTCTTGTAAGGCCTCACATACTGTGACTTCGTTTGATCTCCTGTGAAAAAATAATATATCCAGTTATTTTTCTTTCAAAATCACAATCTGTGCATGGCTATCTGACCTTTTAGATTTGAAATAGTTGAATTAGGAGAGCTTGAATTTTGAGGCAAAAGTGTCATATTAACATGATCCTAAGAACTAAGGTGATTTTTTTGATTACTATTTTCTTTTGGGGGTCATGGAGAATGTATTAATGTGCTTGGGCGATTCTGCATACTATCAACATTTGTTGCCTAAAAGAGACGTTTTCAACATAACATCCAGAAAAGTCTCTAAGTTTCTGAATACCTTGCTCAACACTCCCCGCCCCCTCTCTCTCTGCATGTACTTGCTTTGAGGTCCCAGCTTGTCTCTGGCTCATGGCTTATCTGATGTTCCACATTTACTCCTACACTGAGGTGTAAGAGGGCTGTGGTGGCTTGCTCAGGAAAACTGCAATCCTGTGGAAGATATTATTCATAGATTGAACTCTTCTATTTTTCCATGCTCAGCAAGCCTCCTTGATGAGTTTCATAATTCTAGTTCACCGCCTAACTTTGTATTCTTTAATGTAGCGAATGATTAATTGCTCCTATAAACACATCTTAAAACACAAGGGTCCTTTCCGAAGCAGGTCTCCTCTGGAATGGCCTGGGCCACTCACACACTTGGAAGATGGGACAGAAAAACCTTCTAGGATTGTTGAAAAGAATGACACCCTCTGAAGACATCAGAGATGCAAAAATTTACATGCAACCTCCAAGCATTGTCCCTTTCTGTGGAGTTTAACACCCCCCTCCCTGGCTCTGTTCTGACCTGAAGGCAAGGTTCTGATGCAGAAACACAACAATATGAGATCTTGTTGCTCTGTCTGAAGTTGGGGACTTGTGGGAGAAATTGAGAAGTGGCTTTGAAAAAAGACAAACAGTGGCTTGAAGGAAAATCAATAATAGAAATAAAGGTGGTCACATGAGGTGACCTTTGAATCCTTTAAACAAATTTGGGAGAGAGAAAGCGGTATGGAAGGGGCTAGAGAGACGGAGGGAAGAATGGGAGAGAGGTAGAGTCAATGCTCATGCCGGAGGCTCTCACAAGTAAAATGCAAACAAAGCCAATGATTTTAACTTAGTCCTTTAAGCTAAAGTTAATTTTAAATAGTCCTTCCTATTTTATGTGTCTTACAGACCCTGGGACAGCTTAGCATTAAAAAAAAAAAAGCCAACTTTTTTTAGGGCTATCACCCCAGACAGTTCCCCAACTTTATTCCTTTGAGCTGCAGGCATTTGAATCCAGTGCTCAGTAGTTTCCTTTAGTATCTATGGCATGGGTCCTATCTTCAAGAAAATATCTGTGCAAGCTTCCAGTCCTGGGAGAACCAAGCTGCCCCATCCTTCCTTTTTTTTTCTCTCTCTCTCAGACCTCATCACTTCCCTACCCCGCTCCCCCAGCCTGTCTGCTTTCCTCACAATCATATTGGTTATGTTGGGCTTTTACAACAGCTACATTAGCTTATTGTCCCAAGACAGACCTGGAGTCTGAGGGCCGCTTATCTCTTTTTTCTTCTTTATACATAATCTGTAGCTGTTGCTAATATATCATTTTTCTGGTTGTAAGCTTATTCATATCTATGCCTGAGATACCCACCAAGTACAATGCACTTCAAACTCCCCTGTAGGCAGCTATAGCTTCTGTAATGCTATAACAAAGACATGCCCTCTACTCAGGATCAGCCCTTAAGTCACCACCAGCCTGGTCCCCTCTGCCATCTAGCCCTTTAAACCACACCAAGAAGACAAACAGGGGTCTTCAGAGACTGATGGAGAGTGGAAGAAAGACGAAAGCAGGATTAGAAGTCTGCACTGGAGGTCAGTGTCAATATTTCAAATCAGAAGGCAGAGCCATGTACCAAAACAAGTCAACAGTGCAGAAAAGGAATGGGAATGGAAAGGGCGGAGAAGTGGTTCGAGAGAGAAAACAAGGCAATGCATCGTTTACAAACTACAGAGACGGGAGTCCAAAGAGTGATAAAAAAGAAGGCAAAAGACTCAAAGCCCCGAAGCAAGGCATCCTGTGACTAGAAGGAGAAAACCAACTCAGGGATCAGCAAGCTGCCAGGCTTTGGGGAAAGCAGGAGAGGGTACAGGGTTCCAGATGGGAGCGGGTGACTCTGCCTTCCAATTTTATACCTAAGTTCCTTTCCCAGGCCATTGTGACCCAACACAGGCACCCCTCCAGTCAGCAATAGAGCCCCCGTACCTGTCACAGTAAGCCGGGTGCCTGCTGCAAAGTGGAGGGGTGAATTGTAAGAACACAACGGCAGGTGGCCTTGGTAAAACCTGCTAGCGGCCCCAAGCCAGAGAGCTAGTTTAGTTCTCTGAGCGCTGGATGACTGCCACTCTCTGCCTGCAGGCAGGATTCTAGACCACAGTCATCCCATGAGGCATGTGACATGAGAGGACAGGAGGAAGGGACGCAGGAGGAGCACATCCATGCAAACAGAAAGGTAAGACCACGCTGGGGGTTGGGAGGAGACTGCTCAGAGACTGAAGATTTTTGGGGAAAGAAGCAGTCGCGGGTTCACCTTGTCATAAGGGGGTTAGAGGAGCCTCTTAGACCCCAGAAAGTAAAAGAATAAATTCCCCGACCCCTGCCACCAGTGCTGGGGGTTCGCAGACATTCTGGCTCTAAGGGACAGTATCCCCACCTCCTTGGTTCTGTAGCTTACCTAGAACAGAGAGTCGAGTCCCCTCTCCAAAATTCTGGGCCTGATTGTTACACAGTACAACAGGAGAGTGACAAACAGCCCCCCAACCCCAGCTGCTGGGGCCCTCCTTGAGACACTGACACCACACGGAATTCCAGCACATTCTCCACCCTTTCATCCTCTGAGCCACAACCTAGGCTGAGTTTTCAGTCCCTTCCTTCTCCAAGGAGCTTTCCCGCACCCCCAGGCTTACAACATACCCTCCCGAGAAAGACACCCTTTACATACCCAGGACAGACAGCTTGGTCCCATGACCGAAAAATAATCTTTCGTTGGAAACACAACATCAAAGCCTGGTGGTAAAACTGCTTGCTGATCTCTGTCCTCCTCCCCATGCCCACCTGCCAGCTAGCTTCCCTCATTCTCAAGGACGCTTTTATCTCGGCCAGTGGAACTAATATAATTGACAGTCAGTTTTCCTGGTGGGTCCATGCATCCTCCTCTCCAAGATCTGTCTTCTGACTGTGTGAGAGGGCCAAACAGCAGGACTATGAGCAGTATATGAGGATGACTCTCAATTGAGCCTGCCTGCACTTAGCAGGGTGCCCAGGCTTACTTGGCACAGCCAGCCTGTGAAATACTGGAGATGGACATTCTTCCCTTCTTGTAAGCATGAGCACAGGAATTTAGATCTTCCTGACAGAAGCACACTGCGGCGTAGGCACCCCAGAGAGGGGCTGCCTCTGGTGCACAGCCATTTGGCCCTAACTTACCTACAACAGTGAGCCGGCTTCCTTCTCCAAAATAGACCGTGTTTCCAGAACACAGCCTCCCAAGTCCACTTCAAAACTCCTCACTGTTGTGAGCCCCATCTCCTTCCTCTTTCCAGTCCTCCATCCCAGGCACCTCTTGACTCAGCCAGGAACCTTCAGACCACCTTTGTGGATTCAGCCTCCCTAGAATGTAGTCCTTGTCATGAACCCGCTTTCTCCCTTAGGCAAGACTCACGAGCTAGATCTTTCTTCTGGTTCCCAGGACCGAGTCATACTTTTCATCCCACACCCGAAGACCTTTAGACCTTACCTATTACTGAAAGCCTGGTTCCTGAGCCGAAGGTGTAGTCATAGTTTGCACATCAAAATATAGGAATGCTAAAATGGACACATGCTTGGTCCTAAGACAGACCTGGGAATTTACCTGAAAGATATCTTACCTACAACCGTGAGTCTGGTTCCTTGACCAAAGAAAACTTCCGTGTTTGCACAGTGCCGTGGGGAAGGAGGAAAACAAGCCTAAGGTGTGAAGAGAGGATGGTCCCGGCTAGTGTCTAGAGGACCCTAGGAGAAATGACACCAGCCGGGACCATCCTCTCTTCACATCTTAGGCTTGTGGGGAAGTAGAACATGGCAGATTCCATCGAGTGGGACCGACATTCCTGTTGTGAAGAATGCCCTCTCTCTGAGTCAATATATACAGATATGGTCTCTCTCTGAGGGTCCATCAAAGTGAGGTAGGCTTGCCGAGAGCGGGTTCCCAGGACCAGCCCAGAGTTGAGATCTCCATGGCTTCTTTTTGAGCAGTCTGTAGAGCTGTTCACATCTGGTTCCCCTTTCCATTGGTGGTGGTCTGGTTCCATAGGGGTTGGCTGAAGGGGGCATCCCTGCATCCTTTGCCTCTGGGGCCACTGGGCCATTCTTCTCTTGTCTGTGATCTTTCTATATAGGAGGCTTCCGATGGAAAGGCCCTTTTCTTTTCCATGATCGTGACCTGGCAAGCAGCAGGGGGAAAGTGGAAGCCTTCTGGATCTAAACCCATCTAGGCCTGGGTCCCAGGAGAAAAGCAGAGGACTGTGGGGCCTTGGGGACAGACAGAAAGGTTTTTGTAAAGGTCTCCCATAGAATTGAATCACCGTGCCCCCTGTCCCCACAATGTTACAGCTTTATACAAAAACAACCCACCCATAGGTCCACCCCTTGAAGGCTGGAAGAAACCACCAGAGCAGCTGGTCCTCTGAGGGGAGCTGAAGATAGAAAAGGTGACATCGCCCCCATTGTGCAAGGTGGTGTAAGAAGTGAGCCAATACAGGGAGTTTCCTCCTTGCCCCCTGGCCTTCTTTTGAATGTCTTTGTCCTTGGAGCTGGGTGTCATTGCAGTGCTGTTTGCTGAAGGGGCTGGATCCCCTCTCGTATCCACCCTTCTCAAGCTGTCGTCATAAAAGGGAGCCACCCACCCTATGAAGAGGTAACAGCCCCCAATCTAGCCTGGCTCTGCCCTTGCTCCAAGGCTGTGCGTCACTCCGAGGTTACATCTGCCTCCCAAGAGCAAGACTGTGTAGTATGCGGACTCTCTCTCTTGTGACAGACTCAAGCCTTCTCAAGGGGTTAACTAGACTCTGGACTTCTTAGAATGATGGTAAAGATGCATGATATTTCCAGGAATGGGTATGAAATGAGGTGAAGTGACCACAAGTGTTATCATGTCATTACTCATTGAGTTAGGCAAAGCGAGATGGGGACAAGTCTCCTTGGAGGCTGGGTAGGGAGAGACACAGTTTGGAAATCATCTTAATTAATCTATAACCACAGGGCCATGTGATCATAGTCACAAGGTAGTCTTTCTCTGAAGATATTTCAAAGCTTTGGTAGATAGTTCAAATTTTGTGGTTCAAGATGAGTCTGGCAGGGAGTGGAGGGGCACCCATCCTGGCGCTGTGAGATGAAGCAAGCGAATCTGGGAATAGGAGTCCAGTCTGGTCTATGTCCAGAGTGCCAGGCCAGCTAGGGCTGTACTTTGAGACTCCATCTCAAAAACAGACAAACTGGCTCGGAAGTCCAACCTGCCCTTGCATGCCCTGGGTATCTTTCCCCCAGTGATACTTCCTTTTATTGCCTATCAAGTGATGATGTAAAACCCAGATGAAGAAAAGATAGACTTGACTATGTAATTTTGTCACATTTATATAAGGAATAGAAACAGAATCAAAAGCTAACTAAAAACCTGGGAAAATATTTGTAATTCTCACCATCAGGACTAGTATTCAATGAGAAGACAATTTAACAGCTCAATTTTTTAAAAAAGGCAAATAGCAGATGTTTTAGAGGAAAAGAAATCAAAATGGTGCTTAAGTGTAGGGAAAAGTTCTCACCATGATAATACAAAGAAAAACTGCATTGAAAGCATGCCTTTTAGCAGTTCAAAAATTGGGCTATTAGAGACTGTTTTTTGGGGGACTTCACAATGAAATAAAGACTTGAGTATATTTGTTGCTAGTAGGAATACAAAACAAAAAAACTATCTAGAAAATGACTAGAAAACAACAGTGAAGGTATAAATGCGTTCTCATTTTTATTTTCATCCAGAATGTCACCCAAGGAAATTTACCTTGTAGGCACAGTTGCATACAAATGAAACTTTCATCACTTGGGAGGCTGAGGTGGAAAGATTGTTAAGAGTTGGAGGTCAGTTGCTCACTGGTGAATTGCTTGCATGATGGAATCCTCAGAACTGCAAAACAAACCCAAAAAGAAATACAGGTAAAAATACAAAACGAACTATTTAAGGCAATTACCCACCAACGACAGTGGCAGACAGGCCAGTTCTTATTGTTGATTTTATGGTGAGATTTCAGTTTTGGAGACATATACCTATATTATTTGTTTTAAATAAAAATTTAAAAAATCAGTATAAAAGGAAGGAAAACTAATAAAATGCCATTTTATGTAAAAATATATGAAAATCTTCTGTTAAAAAAACGCTTAGTTTCAAGTCATTACTATTTCCAAAGATAGGTTTTTGTAAGAAGCTGTTTCATGATCTTTTAGCTCAGAGAGGCCTGGGCCCCTTAGGAAGCTTGTCAGGATGCAAATCTCTAACCAATTCCCTTGAGCTTTTGATTCAAAGTCTCTAGGACTGGGTTAGTTAACACAGTCGAGTAAATAACCAGAAGAGGTTCGTTTTTTAAAAAAATTTATTTATTTAATGCCAAATGCTGTTTATTGAAGGAGGTAGGAGGTCTTAAATACAGGTTTACAGCACAATGGGAGAACCCTGGAGGGCAGAAGTTTGCCACCGATGTTTTACAGTCTTGCATCTAAGCGGTTAACGCCCATTTTGCTGGATACATAGACAAGGAACTTCCCTTAAGCATTCAGGAGGGTGGAACCCGGGAGGGAATTAGCATTGGGAGGATACCAAGGTCAAGGTCAGCAAGCTACAGAAGAGGTTCTTAAGTGTGTTTCTGTCACAGCAGGAGGTCTGGCACCTCCTGGGCCGAACAGGAAGTTGCAACCTACTGGTGCTCTGAACTGGACGCAGGTCAAAGGGGAGACAGTGTGTTTGTCTCATCAGTAGTGGCAGATCTTACAACTCTACTGTAAGCCTGAGTAAAAAAGCCAATCTTTTTTATCATTTGGAAGGTGGTAAAATCCGTTCTTCATTCTTTTTCCATTGAGCTATACATTTTATTTTGATCTATTGTTTTCACCTTTTGATTTCTCACTTTCCCTAGAAATGATTTATTCATTAAGCCAGAGTTTCCTTTTAATCATATAGCTGGGTATCTTAATATCATCTGGCCTTGAAGATAATAGTACCATGTGTTTTAGTGTCATAGTTTCTGATGGTGTTTTTCCAGTTTGCTCATCTGGGTGGGCATTGAGACCAAATGTAAAGGCGGCAGTATTTTTAAACAGCAATACAATTTTACTATCATCTCTCTCTATATATATATGTATCTATATATATCTATATATAGATATCTATATCTATCTATCTATCTATCTATCTATCTATCTATCTATCTATCTATCTATCTATCTATCTATCTATCTATCTATCTATCTATCTATCTCATCTATCTATTCTTTTATTTACTCATTCACTAATTCACTCCTTTAAAAAAAAAAAAAAAAACCTGGGCAAACATAGGGTAGAAATCAGGTGGTGGTCATTCATACATATAGACAGCAGGGGGCAGCCTTTCCTTATTTAATTTCTTCTTTTCTTTTTCTGTTTCCTTTTTTTTTTTTTTTTAAAGACAAGGTCTCACTATGCAGCTCTGGCTGTCCCAGAACACACTGTGTAGACCAGGCTGGCCTCGAACTCACAGAAATCTGTCTGCCTCTGCCTCCCTAGTGCTGGGATTAAAGGCATGCAATCCTAAACCGTCTTTACTTTATTCTTTTGTCCTAAGTAATTGCCATTTGGGCTTAGCCATCAGAGGGGGTAAGAGGAGTGTGCAGAACTCTGGTGGGTGCAGGAAAGGAGTCTTTTAAAAGGTGTATGTTTGAGGTAAAGGGGCGAGATGGGGAGTCATACAAACAGCATTTTATACAAGAACAATTCCTGAACATTTTAGAATGCTAATGGGTTTCTTTCAGCCCATCCTACCTTGGTGGGTTTCTCAGGAACTAAAACACAAAGAAGTTAAAATGAGTAGCAAATAGTAAAAAGGTCAAACTACTCAAGACTCTTTATTTGAGTTCTGGGGCTGTGGCACTTAGCTAATACTCCCATTTCTTGGGAAGCCCATCCCTGGTGCCTGTCTGACTGAACTCATAAAGTCACCTTTTATGGCTAGGAGACATAGACAAATTATTAAGCCTTTTAAGCCATAAATATCCTTATATGTAAGGGTAATGTCTATTTTAGGCAGTTGTGGGTGCTAAGTGAGATGATTAATGCCAAGACAGCAGAGAGTGGTTTTGTATTGTATTGCCACATCTTTTGTTACGCAGCCTTTTCTGGTATTTCACTGTGCAGCCCAGGCTGAGTACAAGCTTGTAGCAATCCTTCTGCCCCACCTTCCTTTTGCTGGGATTATAGTGTGCACTATCTTACAGGGCATCTAGGAGCACCGTTAGCACACTGCTTCTGAAGTTTCATCATGAAGAGAGTGGCCTGGAAGGTTCGCTAAAGTCTAGTTTACTGAGCCCCACCCCAGGATTTCTTACTCAATAGTTGCAGAGTGGAATCCAGTGTTTTCCTTGTTCCTAAGGTCTCATGACTCTGGTGGTACTCTTTCAAGGGTCACTCTTTCAGAAGCATTCTGAAACGCTGTATTCCACTACCTGTGTCTCTACACCTCTTCAATGTTCTATTCATTCAATCACTGTGTACTTAACTACATGCCAGGTTTAGTTTAATCACTGGTTTGGGGAATGACGAAGACAAGATTTCTTGCCAAGTGGTTCAAGGTCAGGGTTGGAGAGATGGTTCAGTGGTTAAGAGCACTGGTTGATCTTCCAGAGGACCTGGGTTCCATTCCCAGCACCCACGTGGCAGCTCATAACTGTCTGTAACTCCAGTTCCAGGGAGTCTGAAGCCTTCGCATCAGTGTGAGAGGACTGGATGGCCAAACCAGGGCCATGACAGGCTCCCCCAGCAGCCCTGACATGGACCGGTGCTGTGGGATGGTCGGTATGTCAAATTGCTCTCATTGGTCAATAAATAAAACACTGATTGGCCAGTGGCCAGGCAGGAAGTAGGTGGGACAAGGAGAGAGGAGAATTCTGGGAAGTGGAAGGCTGAGGTGGAGAGACATTGCCAGCTGCCGCCATGACCAGCAGCATGTGAAGACACCGGTAAGCCACCAGCCACGTGGCAAGGTATAGATTTATGGAAATGGATTAATTTAAGCTATAAGAACAGTTAGCAAGAAGCCTGCCACGGCCATACAGTTTGTAAGCAATATAAGTCTCTGTGTTTACTTGGTTGGGTCTGAGTGGCTGTGGGACTGGCGGGTGACAGAGATTTGTCCTGACTGTGGGCAAGGCAGGAAAACTCCAGCTACAGACCGGGACTTAGTTTTGGTTCACTAGAACTGGCTGGAGCTGAGCAAACAGTTCTCAGGAAAACCACAATCTAGGGGCAACCAATCAACGGGGCCCCCAGCCTCCTGCTGGCTCAGCAGCTGCCCTGAATCCCCCTCTGCTGGCTCAGCAGATGTCCCCAGACTTCTGCTAGCTAAAGATAGCCTTTCCTACCCTCCTGTCAACAAGCCCCTAGACACTAGATCCCCCACTGCCAATCAGTCTCTAACCACTAGAGCCTCCTACCACTCAGCCTCCAGACTAATCTTTCCTCCACCAATCAACACCAGATTAATCCTTTCTCCATGGAATTCCTCTAACTCCACTTAAAAGGAACTTATGACCTCCCTTCAGGGTCGCTGTTTGCCACTCTAACATGCTAGAAATAAAAGCTCTTGCTAAATTGTATACATGACTGTTGGTCTTTCGTGGGGGCTTATCTCAGACCCTAACACAATGCACACAAATACCAAGTTAAATAAGTTATTTAAAAAATATTCTGTGCCATTAAAGTGCGTTTCTTCTTCTATACCACTTATTTGTAGGTTTTTTTTTTTTTTTTTTTTTTGGTTTTTGGAGACAGGGTTTCTCTGTGTAGCTTTGGCGTCTTTCCTGTCTTTCCTGGATCTCGCTCTGTAGAGACCAGGCTGGCCTTGAACTCACAGGGATCCGCCTGGCTCTGCCTCCCGAGTGCTGGGATTAAAGGCGTGCGCCGCCGCCGCTGCCACCATCACCACCATCACCGCTCGGTGGTTTGGTTCTTTTATAAAGTGTTCCATTATTGGAGTTTTGGGATTTGACGTTTTCTATGACTGACTGATCCAATTTCTCTACCTTGTCCTCAACACCTGAGAGTATCTCTTCCGGTGGAGTCAATGTATCTATCCATGAGACTTTCCTCTGAGATTTTTGTTTGAATTACTGAATTTTGATTTATTCTCTCTCTCTCTCTCTCTCTCTCTCTCTCTCTCTCTCTCTCTCTTCTTTTTTCCTCTGGTGAAACTTGAAAATTTTTTTCCTTGTATCAAAAACAGATTTTTTTTTCTCACATAATATATCCGGATTATATTTTCCCCTCGTTTTACTTTTTCCCACTCTTCTCCACATTCCCCTAGATCTGGATTCACCCCTTTCGGTCTCTCATTATAAAACAAACCCCACTTCTATGATGGGACACCTAGCACAGCCTTGAGGTGGGGGAGGGGCTTGGGCCTGCCTCTACTAAATGTACCTCCCCATTGGAGGCTTTATCTTCTTGTAGGAAAGAATGCGGGGTGGGGTTGGGAGGGGGAGACTGGAGGGGTGGGAGGAGGGAAGAGGGGGATCTTTGATTGGTATGTAAAATGAATAAAATTTTTTCTTAATAAAAATAAAAAACAAACAAACATGATATAATAATGAAATAAAATACAATAAGATAAAATAAAAAATCAACACATTGGAATTGGACAAAACAAACAAACAGAAGGAAAAGAGCCCAAGAGAAGGGACAGAATCAGAGACCCCCCTCATTCCAACACTCAGGAACCCCATAAAAACACTAAACTGGAATCCATAAAACATACACAAAGGACCTGTATGCTAAAAAAAAAAAGAAGAGGAGGAAAAAATATAAATAAAATAAACACAAAAACCACAAAGGTAAAATTAAAAGAAGCTCCCTAACAAAACATTATGAGACAAGAAACCTCCATGGATGCTATCTATTGTGTTAGTTTCCTGTTGGCCGTCTACTGGTGGACATGCTGCCTACCCTTAACAGTAGCTTGTTTCCCCAGTGAGGATCCACTGGAAGAACCTAAATTTTTATTTATAAGTGGCTATTAATTGGAGACAGCTTCTGGATTAGGGATGGGGGCATGTGTCAATTTTCCTTCTCAGCTCTAGGACCCTACCTGTTGCAGACCCAGGAACACCCTGTGTGTGCCGCCTCAGTCTCTGTGAGTTCATTATGAACATGGATCATGTTGACTTAGAGGGCCTTGCTTCTTAATGTCCTCTATATCGTCTGGCACTTACACTCACTCTTTCCTCCTCCTCTTCTATGGGGATCCCTGAGGCCTGAAGGGAGGGATTTGATGGTGGAATCCCATTTAGGTCAAGTGTTTCAAGGTCTCTCACTCTCTGAATAGTATCAGGCTATGGGTCTCTGTATTTGTTCCTACCTGCTGCAGGAGAAAACTTCTTTGGTGATGGCTAAGGAAGGCACCGATTTATGAGTATAAAAGAATGTCATTTATTGCTGTGTTGCTTGCTTATGTATTTATTTATTTACTTAAAGAACAGTAGTGTTGAGTTTTGCCCTTGGTCCCTGGACTATGTGTACCTGGTGATACACGTAGTGTTGGTATTGGTTCCATCCCATGGAGTGGGCCTCCTGTCAAATCAGACACTGGCTGGTGACTCCCAAAGCTGTGTGCCACCATTGCACAAACATACCTTGAAGGCAGGACACCACTGTAGATCAAAGGATTTGTAGCTGGGTTGGTGTTTACATTTCTTGTTTGGTAGCATGAAGAGTACCTTCCTGTATTCAAGTTGCTGGCACATAGAGGCTAAGGCTTGCCTTTTCCATGTTCACTGAGTTATATAGGTGTGGTCTTCAGCTGGGAGCCTTGCTGTCAGTTTGTGGAGAGCAATCTACAGTCTTGGCAACATCCTGAGTTGTTTGTGGGTTCCCACAGGACACTTTTGGACAACTCAATTGGATTTAACCCAATTGCAGTATTGGATACTTCATTTGGAGATAAGAGGTGGACAGTTAGAGCTCTGTCTCCCCCATTATTTGGAGATTTTATTTAGAATATATATATATATATATATATATATATATATATATATATATGACAGCTTGTATTATATTAGGTTTCCATAACACCCCTAAAGTCCCTTAATTTTAGCTGTTCCTTCCCATATCCCCTTATCTCTCTCTTGCCTCCATGTGATCCTCCTTTTCCAGCACTCCCCCATTCATCCATAGCTTTCTATTCTATTTCTTTTTCCAAGGGAGAACTATCTTTCTCCCTAGGTCATTACTGTATGCCTAACTAATGTGGTCCTACAGATTGTAGTTTTATTGCCTTTGACTTAATGGCTAATATCCACTGATAAGTGAAAACATACCATATTTGTCTTTCTGGGTCTGGCTCATCTCACTCAGGATGATTTTATCTAATTCCATAAATTTACCCATGAATTTCATGATTTCATTTTTTTAAACAGCTGAGTAATAAATACTCCAATGTGAAAGTGTACATTATTTTCTTTGTCCATTCTCCTATTGAGGAACATCTTGGTTGTTTCCAATTTCTAGCGATTATGAATAGAGCAGCAATGAACATGGTTTAGTAAGCATCTCTATGGTGGGATGAAGCGAAGCGACCTTTGGGTATATGTCCAAGAGTAGAATAGCAAGATCTTGAGTTAGACCAATTACTATCTTCCTGAGGAGCCACCACTCTGATTTCCACTGTGGCTGTACAAGTTTGCTCTCCCACCAGCAATGGAGGAGTGTTCCCATTGCTCTACATCCTCCCCAGCATGAGCTGTCACTTGTTTTGTTGATCTTGCCAATTCTGAAAGATGTAAGCTAAAATCTCAAAGTAATTTTGATTTGCATTTCCCTGATAACTAAGAATATTGAACATTTCCTTAAGTACTTCTTAGCCATTTGAGTTTCTTCTGAGAATCCTCTGTTTAGAGCCATACTGCATTTTTAGTTGGATTATTTGTTTTCTTGAGATCTGGTTTTTTCGAGTTCATTATATATTTTGGGTATATCAAATGTGTAGCTGGGAAAAATCTTTTCCCATTCTGTAGGCTGCTGCTTTGTGTGAACAATGGTGTCATATGTCTTACAAGTTTTTCAATTTCATGAGATACCATTTATTAGTTGTTGACCTTAGCCTGTGCTATGTTCTGTTCAGAAAGTCTTTTCTTGTGCCAATGAGTTCAAAGCTATTTCCCACTTACTCTTTTTATCACATTCAGTATATATGGTTTTATGTTCAGGTCTTAGACCCATTTGGAGTTGAGTTTTGTGCAGGGTGATGAATATAAATCTATTTGGATTCTTTAATATTCAGCCAACAAGTTTGACCAGTACCATTTGTTGAAGGTGCTGTACTTTCTCCAGCGTGTGTTTCTGACTTCTTTATGGAACAAACAAACCAACCAGTTGTCCATAGGTATGTAGATTTATGTCTTAGTCTTCAATTCCATTGATTGGTATGTCTGTTTTTGTGCCAATATTATGCTGTTTTTATTACTGTAGCTCTGTAGTACTACTTGAAATCAGGGATGGTGATACCTCCAGTGGTTCTTTTATTGTTTAGGATTATTTTAGCTATCTTGTTTTTGTGTTCTCATATGAAATTTATAGTTATATTTTCAAAATCTGTTAAGAATTTGTTGGAATTTTGATGGGTATCGCATTGAATTTGTAGATTGCTTTTTGTAGGATGACCATTTTTGTTATATTAATTCCTCTGATCCATGCCTGAGTATGGGGGATCTTTGCATCTTCTGATATCCTTTTCTATTTTTTTCTTCAATGCCTAAAGTTTTTTTTAATCATATAAGTCTTTCAATTGCTTGGTTAGAGTTACCCCCAGGATATTTTTTATTGTTTGAAAATATTGTGAAAAGTGTTGTTACCCTGGTTCTGTCTGTTTGTCATTTGTATGTAGCAGAGCTCTGATTTTCTGATTTAATTTTCTATCCAGCTATTTTGCTGAAAATGTGTATGAGCTGAAAGAGTTTCCTGGTGGAATTTTTGAATCACTTTGCATATGATAATATTATCTGCAAATAAAGATACGTTGACTTCCTCTGTTCCAATTTGTGTCCCCTTGATCATCTCCCTCGGTTGTCTTACTGCTCAAGCTGAGAATTCATGTACTATATAGAGTAGGTGTGGAGAGAGTGGACAACCTGTCGTGATACTGATTTCAGTGTAATTGCTTTGAGTTCCTCTCCATTTAAGTTGATGTTGGCTATGGGCTTGCTGTAAACTGCCCTTATTATGTTTAGATATGCCCCCGTTATCACTAATACCTCCAGGACTTCTATCATGAAGAGATGTTGGATTTTGTCAAAGGCCTTTTTTTTTCATCTAATGTCATGATCATGTAGGGTTTTTTTCTTTAGGTTTGTTCATATAGGTTTGTCTATTACATTAATTGATTTTTGTGTATTGAACCATCTCTGCATCTCTGGGATGAAGACTACTTGATTATGGTGGATGATCTTTTTGATGTGTTTTTGGATTCAGTTTGCAAGCATTTTACTGAGAATTTTTGCATGTTTATAAAGATAATTAGTCTGTAATTCTCTTTCTTTTGGGGTCTTTATGTGATTTAGATATCAGGGTGACTGTGGCCTAATGAAATGAATTGGGCAATCTTGTTTCTGTTTTTATTTTGTGGAATCATTTGTGGAATATTGGCATCAACTCTTCTTTGAAAGTGTGGTAGAATTCTGTGCTGAAACCATATAGCCTTGAACTTTGTTTGTGTGTTTGTTTATCTGTTCTTTATTTCATTTTGGTAAGTGCTATCTATTGAGAAAATTATCTGTTTTTTTAAAAAAAAAATTTTGGTTTTCCAATTTGGTGGAGTCCAGGTTTTTAAAGTATGTGCTTATGATCTGTGGATTCCCTTTGTGTCTGTTTCTATGTTCCCAAAATATTTATAATTTTGTCAATTTGGGTATTTTTGTCTCCACCTTTTAGTTAATTTGGATAAGCATTTGTTAATCTTACTGATTTTTTGCAAAGAGCTAACTCTGATTGATTTTTTTGTATTGACTTTTATGCTCCTATTTTATTGACTTCAACACCGAGTTTGATTATTTTTGCCATCTACTCCTTTTGTGTGTGGCTTCTTCCTTTTTTTCTAGAGGTTTCAGTTTTTCTCTTAAATTTCTCATATGACATATCTCTATTTTTATAAAAGTAGGCATTTAGTGTTATAAACTTGTCTTTTAGAACTGCCTTATGGCTTTTAGAGTCTCCATTGAAAAGTTGGGGTCATTCTAATAGATCTGCCTTTATAAGGTACTTGATTTTTCTCCCTTGCAGCTTGTAATATTCTTTCTTTGTTCTGTACATTTAGTGTTTTGATTATTATATGTGGAGGGGAATTTCTTTTCTGGTCCAGTCTATCTGGTGTTCTGTATGCTTCTTGTATATTGATAAGTGTCTCCTTATTTAGGTTAGGGAAATTTTCTTCTAAGATTTTGTTGAAAATATTTTCTGTGTCTTTCTCTATTCTTACTATTCTTAGATTTGGTCTTTCACAGTGTCCTGGATTTCATGGATGCTTTATACCATGATTTTAAAAAAAGATTTAACATTTTGTTTGATCATTTCTTCTGTTGTGTCTTCAATACCTGAGATTCTCTCTTCCATTTCTTGTCTTCTGTTAGTGAGTCTTGCCTCTAAGGTTCCTATTCGAATTCCTAAATTTTCATTTTTAGATTTCCCTCAGTTTGATTTTCTTTATTGATTCTATTTCTACATTCAAGTCTTCAACTGTTTTATTCATTTTCTTCCACTGTTTATATTTTCACATTTCTTTAAGCGATTTCCCCCTTTCCTTTTAACGGACTTCTCTCATATTTAAAAGGGTATTTTAATGTCTTTCTCTTGTATTTTAGCCATGTTGCAATACTCTGGACCTACTGTGTAGAATTGCTGGGTACTAGTGAAGACATATTATCCTGGATGTTATTGATTGTGTTTTTATGCTGGTGTCTAGGCATCTGTGTATGGAAAGATTATATATCCAGGTGCTGATATCTAGTCTTGTTTTTGTTGGGTAGTGTTTAATTCCTTGATATCTGTTGCCCTCTCTGATTCTTAGGAGAGAGTGGTGGTTGTGTTTTACCTGGTAGGAAATTCCTCAAGACTCCTAGTAGGTATGGCCACTGGGGTTTCAGGTAAAATGTTTTTCTTCATGTTGGGGGGCTGACACTTATGAATGGAATGTGGACTTTTGGAGGACTGAGAGGGTCCACAGCAAGGTGGAAATCTAGAAGTTCACCAGGATCTGCTTAGTCCCCTGGGAATGTGGTCAGAGAGTGAGGATAGGCCACAGTAGGCAATCTACTACAGATCTGGAGATGAAACTGGGAGTTTTCATATGGAGGAGATGAAGGGAGGTGAAGATCTGAAGCTCATGTACCTGCTCCTCAGATCTACTTGCTTCTCTGGCAGGCATTGCTTCTGAGTTTCTGGAGAAGTCTGCTGGAGTCAGGGTCTGGGATAACAGTGGGGAGGATATTTGGAAGAGAACTGCCCTATCTGTTGAAGATGAGGGCAGGGAGTAGAGGGAGGCTTCAGCATGTGCTCTACTACAGAGATGGAGGTGAGACTACCTGCCTCCTTGGCCATGGTGGCCTGAGGTTTCCCAGGGAATGCCTGCAGGACATGGGGACTAAGATAAAAAGGTGAATGGAGGGAGAAAAGTTTGGAGGAGAATCTTTGGGTTTCACTAGGCATGGGGTCAGGGAGGGAGATGGTACTCCTGCAGGTGGTCTGCTACAGAGCTGGAGATGAGATTGGGGGATTGGTGTAGGAGGGGAGCTGTATGAGGCTTAGGGTTTTCGGGGAGAGGTGGAGATCTGAACTTGCACTATTTGCTTCTGTGGCAGAAGTAGCCTGCAGGTTGGTGGGGGATGTCTGCTGGAGTCTGGGGATGGGATAAAGCAATGAGTCTCCAAGAGGAAATTAGGAGGGGAAAGTCTACTTGATCCAGTGGAGAAGGGGAGAGCGGGGGAAGGGAGGCTGCAGCAGTTGGTCTGCTACACAGGCAGGGGTGAGGCTGGAGGATCTGATTTGGAGGGTGAGGTGAAGGTCTCAGGTAGCTTACCTACTTCCCTGGCCAGGTTGAACTCATGAATTTCTCACATTAAGTTTTATTTCATTTGGCTTTTCTTCAGAGATTATCTCTCTTCATTAAATTCTGGCTTCATACTTTTATTTTATTTTGTTTTATTCAATTGTTTGTGTTTTCATGATCTCCACAGTAGCAGTTGTTCATTTCCTATTTAAACTCCTTGACCATGTTTGTTCTTGTTATTCTGAAATCTTCATCTTGTGCTTTAGCTAAGTCACTTTTCTGGAGAAACATTAATATGATAGTATTAACTTTTGGCTGAGCGTACTGTCTTGTTTATTCATGATTGTGTTTTTTTTTGGGGGGGGGGATGGGAACTATGCATCCAGAGTCAGGTCATAATCGTGTTTCCTGGTGTGGAGACCTTGTATTCCTTTTGTTGAGTGGGTATGTGAATATCTGTTTCCTGTTACCCTAACTGATCAGGTTATAGGGTAACTGTATGTGGCTTAGGGTTCAGTGTTGAGGCAACTCAATGTTCAAATGGGGTGTCAGAACTCAGCTTTAGCTAAATGAAGTTTCTAAGCCCAGGAACTGACCTTCTTTAAACGTTAGAAGATTCTTACAGTCAATCTTTAGTGGGGGGTGGGGGTGAGCAGTACTTGTACTTAAGCATTGGGAGTCTGTGGCATTGGTGATGCAAATCTAAAAATCCTTTAAGGTGAGGGGCAGAGGAGAGGGAGTTGAGATAGGTGTGGGGCATGTTTTCCTGAGCCAGGTCACAGGAATGGTTGGAGTTGACAGTGTTAAGTCTGGGGCCCCTACCTGGACAGGGTGGTCCTTGGGGCACAAGAATGGGTCAAATTGCCAGGATGTCTGCAAAAAGACAGGGCTAAGGGTTTGTGACATGAACAGATAGATGGGTTGAGTTGGTGGTAGGAACCTAGTATTTCTACCTAGAAATAGGTCCAAAATGGCACTTGTAAGGGAGGGGTAAAGTTGGTAGTGTGAATGTGGTGTCCCTATCTAGAAGGGAGTGGAAAAGGGTCCCAGAAGACAAGAAGAATTAACGTGTGTATGTGTGTGTGGGGGGGGGGTGGGGGGCAATGGAAAGAGATAAGTACTACTAAAGACATTTCAAAATGTCACATTGACGCTAACTAATGCAGAAGCTACTTAAAATATTTATATATATATATTTATTTATTTATAAAAAGAATTAATAGTAGAGTTACCCTGAAACAAGGTAAAAGTGCCCATACTAGAAGTCACACACTAAGAAATAAAAAGCCCATTATCTAGAATGGGTTAAATCTTTTGGAGTTGTTGGCCACCTAGATCCCACATATTCCCAAAAAGTAGTTTATTTCGATTACTCTTGGTTACTTTCCAGAACTTGATGATACAGCCCCATTGTGCAAGACAGCAGATACCACATAAAAGAGTCGTAGAACATGAAGAAAGCAAGTTGGTACTGACCCTGAAACTTCATTTCTATAGGCTAAATATCATAATGCTGGTAAGAGACATTTACACTGTCAGAGCAGGAAAGTAATCACTAGTCTTACCCAGCTTGAATGTTGTGATAGATAATAATGATTGACCTGGAAATACAGTGCCATGTGGCAATAGTAGTACAAACTTCATGGGAGTAACAAACCACTTTCTGATTGGACTTAAGGCCCACTCTACAAGTTGAAATTCATAACTGGCATCACTGTTAGGACCAAAAACCTATGGCCAGAAATATCACAGACTCTTGGGCAGAAGGTACTACTATTATTTTTATAAATGAGCATAGAATTAAACTCACTATTAATGACTTGTTATTATACTTATAGAACAATGAATCTTTAACCCCTCATCAGAAACTTTTTTTTTGCAATAGACGGTGATAAAAAGGAGCTCACAACAGGTCAAGGTTTCAAAAATGAGACTTCTGGGTGTTCAGCCCTAAATAGTATATCTATATCATATGACTTACTTCCAAGGATCAGGGACAATTGCAAAAGAGGGTGTAGAAAGAGTGTAAGAGCCAGAGGTTGTAGATGATGATAAGGAAACATTGTCTTCTGGATACAACAGGGTAACAGCATGTATGAACTCATAAAGGTTATGACAGCATTCACAAGAGCCGTGAAAACTTAAATTAGACCAAATCCCTGCAGGGAGC
The DNA here is from genome assembly GCF_049852395.1 of Peromyscus maniculatus bairdii. NCBI lineage: Eukaryota > Metazoa > Chordata > Mammalia > Rodentia > Cricetidae > Peromyscus > Peromyscus maniculatus. Next base: position 49,430,742 of record NC_134854.1, read on the forward strand.
TGGCAGGAAGGCATGAAGATCCACCAATAGCTGAGGAATTACTGACAATGGAAGGCTGTTGGGAGAGGTAGAGTCAGTTTTTTTTTTTTTCTGAGAATGTAAGCCATACTCCAGTGGATTATCACATATCAAAGAATACATGGGTGGCACAAATAGGATTTGATGTGTCTAAAAAGAAAAAGAAAAGAATACAACCTGGATAGATAGGGAAGAAGGGGAGATCTGGAATGAATTGAGAACATCAATATAATCAAAGTATAACGCATGACATTTTTAAAGAACTAAAATATTTTAAATGGAGAATTAAGTCTGAAACCATGCCAGTAAACAACATTTCTCCATGGTTTATGCTTTTAAACTCTTGCTTGAGTTCTTTCCCTGACATCTCTCAATGATGCACTGTACCTTGAAATTTAAGTCACTGAGTTACGGTTGGTCAGAGAGTTTTATTGCAGCCATATTGATGTAACTAACCGTCTTATTAAATAAGAAACACAGAAACAATGTAAAAGAGAAAGCCGAGAGGTCAGAGCTCAGAGCTAAAATCTCACCCTTCTGCCTGCGGTGTCCTAGCTTCCTGAAAAGAGGGCTACTTCCTGTCTGTTCGTTTTTTTTTTATAGTATGTTGTTCTGCCTTCTCATTGGTTGTAAACCCAAACACATAACTGCCTGATCACTGTCTGAATGTACAGCCCCCTAGGTCTTAAAGGCATATGTCTCCAATGCTGGCTGTATCCCTGAACACACAGAGATCTATGGTATTAAAGGCATTTGCCACCACCGCCACACTCTGTCTATGGCTCTAATAGCTCTGACCCCCGGGCAACTTTATTTATTAACATACAATCAAGATCACATTTCAGTACAATTAGAATACCACCACATTTCCACTTTTCTATTTTAATAAAAAGAAAAAAAGAAAAAGGTTATAACTAACAAAAGAAAAACTATATACAAAAGTACAATAACTATATACAATATATACATATAATAAATACCTAAACAGGTATTTGACAAATCAGAGAAAATAATTCCATTATCTATCCTATTTTGGTAAATCCAAGATGTATCTAATGCACTTTCTATCCTAATTAATTTTCAACTATAACTAACTAATCTTCAACCATAACTAACTAATCTTCAACTCCCTCAGAGACCCAAGAAGGGAATAATATTAGCTAACAAAAATAAAAAACAGGAAGTGCATGCGAGCAACTTCCAAAAAATTTGTGAGTTGACAGAAACAGCCAGCTGCCTGGGCAGTCACCTGAGGTTTCTCCACAGTGTTGGGGCATCATCTTCAGCCTATAGGCTTAGTGTATCTGACAGACTCATTTGTGATGTAGGATGTACACAAGGTCAACAGTTCAACCTCACATTGGGTGAGAGCAGTCCATGTACCAGAAACACCCGAATTCCACTAGTGTCCTGTCATGATTCAGGATTTTAAATTCTGGAAATTGTTGACAGTTTTTTAATTCAGCTGTTCATTCTTCTTGGCTGTGTATATATGGCTTCATCTCAGCATCCCCTTCTTCTCCACATCCCTCTATTAAATGCCAGTCTACTTTCGAGAGGCATGAGCTTTCAGCTGCTGTTCCATTGTACAACAGAATCCATCAGCCCTCTGCCTGTTAAGCTGCCTTCGAAGAAAAGGGCACCGTACCTTTTCTGGATGCGAAGGCCACTTCAGGGATGGGGCCATATTGTCCTGGCCTCAGAAGATGCCTTTTGATAAAGCCATAACTACACTTGTTTTTGGCAAGAATCAGTAGTCCCTTGTTTCGTGTTCTGTCTGTCCATTTTGTCCTGTTGATTCGAGGATACTTTGTTGTCCAGTGGCTAACTTTTGCCACAATGAAAGTTGACTCCATATGCAGTTTCTTCAATGCCCATATTTTCTCTGAAGTAGATTAGTACTGCCAGGAGCCGACATGTCTCAAAAAAGAAAAATTTTCTAAGTTATTAAAACATTTTAAATGCCATATTCTGTAGATCTCTGAAGGGTTTGAAGATGACCTGTCTAAAACACCTCTGCTCAATTTTTAAAACATATCTAATATGACTACAAGTTCTATTGTAATGTCTAACTACTAACTTTCATTTCTTTATATCCTAGTAGTTGGTAATAATAACATTCAAGGATCAGAAATTTGTATTACATTGTTAAATGAATGGTATAAATACAATTAGAAATATACATATAGCATTTTCTAACAATATCAGTTTCAAATTTGTATACAATATAAAACAATTCAATCCAATGTAAAGTATTAGTAATTGTCTTTTTGTTTTCTTTCTTTCTTTCTTTTTTCTTTTTTTTAAACAAGAACCTTAAATCTAATCTCCTTTGCTTAGCCTTTTTCTTAACCCTTGACAATAACTTGTAACCAACCCCCCTAAATACTGAAAATTATCCCAGACCCAAAACCCATTAAAAAGACCAAAAAACTACCTGCCCCACACCACCTCTTTGGGAATGTGGGCGTCGTAGTCTTAAAATTGCTTCCTGCTGGGTATGGGCGAAGTTTTCTTTATCCTGAAAGAAAAATTTTAGGTTAATTGTCAAATTCTAGGAGAGGTAACTATATCCTTCATTATCCAGTCTGTGTATAATGCCAAAGTTCAGGGTTTATCTCAAGTCCTTATTCAAGTAGTCTTTGAGACTGGATCATCTCAGCTAGTCATCTCAAAATTGCTCTGAGCACCTTGTAGTTCAAAGCTGATCTATGGATGATGTTTGTCAGTTTAATGATATTATTATTGTCCACGTGGAATTGTTGTTGTTGTGGGGCCCCATCTTCTTTCTGGAGACTTCAGTTGATGTTAGGCCTGGCCGTGATTTCCTGCAGAAAACTGATAAGAGACTCGAACACAAAAACATATATATGCAGCTAGCCTTTTTTCTAGAATTAGTTAGTACTCTATATGACCATTCATATCTTAACAAAGTTTAAAATGTATATATATATATATATATATATATATATTAATCTTGTAAATTTTGATATAAAATTTATACTTTGAGAAACGTTTAAAGAATCAGAATAGAATCAAAGAGTTGAGATTAGTAATAGAATAGTCTCTTAATTAATTTTGCTTTTGTCCTGTACCATAGCAGAAGATGGCTCTTTTATTCTGGCATGATACAGGGAGTTTGCATTTTCCTTTTAACAACATGCTTGATTTTAAAGAAGGAGAGAGCCATTCTCCAACTCCAAAGTCAGCTTTAAATTTTAATTGAACTGGGACTATTAGAAAACCAATAGTGTTAAATCTTTAGAGAAAAGCAGAAACAAACATTTAGGAAGACATAAAATTTTTTTAGATAATATATACCCATACACCATTTCACTCTGTTTCTTGGGATAGATGATTTGTCCCTTTTCTTCAGTTGTCTCATTTGTCCAGTGTTCTTCAGATTCCTTAACCTTCATTCTCCTAAAAGACAAAAACAAAAACCTTTCCCCAAGACTAATTTTGGGGATGTTCCTTTTTGGCAAGTTATTATCTGATTAAATGAAAAGACATGTGTTACTGGTACAAGTTAGTTTAAATTGGATGTTCATGCTGGTTGATGAACTATCACCTCCTCAATTAAGAGGTCTCTCTTGTTCAAATCGAACCTTTATCAATTTTGATGGTACCCACAGCTTATCTTCTCCTGTAGAAACAAAAGCAAAACCTCGTCCCCAATGTAATACATACCCTGGTTTCCATTCTAAGGTCAGCACATCCTTAAAGTATATAGGCTGATTTAATTCTGTAGTTTTTTTTCTATTATCCAATGTCTCTCTGCAGCTGTTGTTCCTTTCTCATTGGCATTCAGAAAATTCAAAGTTAGAAGAGCATTATGCAGTCTATTTCTGGGGGCTTTTGTTACCCATTTCTGTTTATTTAGCATATCCTTTAGAGTTCTGTTTGATCTTTCTATAACTGCTTGACCTGTAGGATTATGTGGTATGCCTGTAATATGCTTTATATTGTAATAAGCAAAAAACTGTTTCATTTTAACAGAGACATATGATGGAGCATTGTCAGTTTTGATTTGTGCAGGTATACCCATGATGGCCATAACTTCTAGCAAATGAGTGATTACAGAATCAGCTTTTTCAGAACTCAAAGCAGTTGCCCATTGAAATCCTGAATAAGTATCGATACTGTGGTGTACATATTTCAATTTTCCAAATTCTGCAAAGTGAAACACGTCCATCTGCCAGATTTCATTTCTCTGAGTACCCTTTGGGTTACATCCTGCTGGTAATGGCGTTTGATTGTAGAAGGAACAAGTAGGACATTTCTTTACTATTTCTTTGGCTTGTTGCCAGGTTATGGAAAAATCCTTTTTTAAACCTTTACTATTGACGTGATGTTTTTTATGAAATTCTGAGGCCTCCAGCACATTTCCTATCAATAATTCATCAATCTCATCATTGCCTTGTGCTAGAGGGCCTGGCAGACCTGTATGGGATCGAATGTGAGTTATATATAAAGGATGATTCCTTTTCCTGATTGTATCTTGTAATTGAATAAATAGTGAAGTTAATTCTGAAGCATCAGGGATAAATTCTGCAGTCTCAATATGTAACACCACTCTTTCAGCATACTGAGAGTCAGTTACTATGTTGAGAGGTTCTGAAAAATCCATTAATACCAACAGAATAGCATACAATTCTGATTTTTGAACTGAATTATACGGACTTTGAACCACTTTACTTAAATTTTCTGATTTGTAACCTGCCTTTCCTTCTTTGTTGGCATCTGTACAAAATGTACGAACTCCAGATATGGGTTTTTGCCGTACAATTCGAGGCAAGATCCAATCAGCTCTCTTTATAAGATCAACTCTATTGCTTTTGGGATATTTGCTGTTAATTTCTCCAAAAAAAATTACTGCAAGCTCTTTGCCAAGGTTCACTTTCTGTCCATAATTTTTCAATGTCCTCCTTAGTTAATGGTATGACAATTTCTGCTGGGTCTATGCCTGCTAATTGACGAAGTCTCAGTTTTCCTTTGCAAATCAAGTCAGAGATTTTTTCCACATAAGTTTTTAATTTTTTATTTGGTTTATTTGGTAAAAATATCCATTCCAATATAATATCTTCCCTCTGCATTAATATTCCAGTAGGAGAACGCCTAGAAGGTAAAATAACCAAAATGCAATCCAGCTTTGGATCAATACGATCCACGTGTCCTTCATGCACTTGCTTTTCTACCAAGGCCAATTCTTTCTCAGCTTCAGGTGATAATTCTCTTGGACTATTTAAGTCCTTGTCACCTTCTAAGGTTCTGAACAAATTAGTCAGTTCATCATTTTTTTACCCCAACAATAGTTCGTAGATGAGAAATATCTCCAAATAATCTTTGAAAGTCATTAAGAGTCTGTAGTCTATCTCTCCGAATTTGCACCTTTTGGGGTCTAATTTTTTGTAGCTCTATTTTATATCCTAAATAATTAATAGAATCTCCTCTTTGTATCTTTTCAGGAGCAATTTGTAATCCCCAGCAAGGCAAAATTTTCTTTACTTCTTCAAACATTCTTTCTAAAGTATCTGCATTTGAGTCAGCTAGTAAAATATCGTCCATATAATGATAAATTATAGATTTAGGAAATTTTTTATGTATCACTTCCAATGGCTGTTGTACAAAATATTGGCACAGAGTTGGGCTATTCAACATTCCCTGAGGGAGGACCCTCCATTGAAATCTTTTAACCGGTTGAGAATTATTATAAGTAGGCACTGTAATAGCAAATCTTTCTTTGTCTTTTTCTTGTAAGGGTATTGAAAAGAAACAGTCTTTTAAATCAATAACTATGAGAGGCCATCCTTTTGGTAACAGAGTAGGCAAAGGCATCCCAGATTGTAGAGAGCCCATTGGCTGAATTACTTTGTTAATTGCTCTAAGGTCTGTTACCATTCTCCATTTACCAGATTTCTTTTTAATAACAAATACAGGAGAATTCCAAGGGCTGGTTGATTCTTCAATATGCTGAGCATTTAACTGTTCTTCTACCAGCTCTTCTAAAGCCTGGAGATTCTCTGTCATTAAAGGCCATTGCTGGACCCATACAGGCTTGTCTGTTAACCATTTTAAAGGTAGAGCTGTTGGTGTCTTTGGAAGATCATCAGTTATTGTGCCCTGTTCTTGTATAATATGGATGGCTGGTGACCACTCATTAGAACAATATCTTCTAATATTTCTCTCAGTAACATGTGCTAGTTTATGATTTGTTTCTGAGATTGGAGGGATGTTAATCTGAATATTCCATTGTTGCAACAAGTCTCGACCCCACAGGTTCATAGTTATGTTAGCCACATATGGTTTTAATTTTCCTCTCTGTCCTTCTGGACCTATACATTCGAGCCACCTTGCACTCTGTTTCACCTGAGATAATGTCCCAATTCCTAACAGTTGAACGTTTACCTCCTGAAGAGGCCAAGTTGGATGCCAAAATTCTGGTGCAATTATGGTAACGTCCGCACCTGTGTCTACCAGACCAGACAACAAAACACCATTTATTTTTATCATTAATTTTGGTCTTTGTTCATTAATAGAAGTTTGCCAAAAAATTTTCTTTATGTTTTCTCCTGAATTTTCTATTCTCTCTGTTTCATCAACCTGACCAGCATGATTTATTCCAATAGGCATTTGGTTATTTAATCGCTCTCCAGAGCAGGGATTTCCTCTATGGCTGCAGGAAAGGTTTGAACTGGATTTGCACTGGGGGCCTGCACGAGGCCCCTCTGGGAGTTTCCCGAAGACTGAGGCAAAGGATTACCCTGTCTGTCCTTTGTAGATCTACATTCGTTGGTCCAGTGTTTTCCCTTACCACACCTTCTGCATACTCCAGAAGGAAGGGGCATTCTGTTGCCATTGTTCCTTGAAGAAACATTGTTTCTGGGAATGACCTGTCTACAGTCCCTTTTCAAATGTCCTTGCTTTCCACATCCAAAACATCTAACACTCCTCAAACCTTTTGAAATTACTTCTCCTACCCATGTATCATCATGCTCATCGGCTTCAACATTAATTGTTTCTCTAATCCAATCTTCCATAGGTGCAGATCTTGCCCTTAATGGCCTGATTATTCTTTTGCATGCTGCATTCACATTCTCAAAGGCCAAAGATTCAATTATTGCCTTACCAGCTTCTGAATCTGAGACCATTCTCTTTACTGCTGAAGCCAGTCTTTGTAAAAAAAATCTGTAAAAGACTCTTTTGGGCCTTGCATCACCTTTGTAAATGACTCAGATTTTTTTCCTGGTTCCTCAACTCTGTCCCATGCATTCAAGGCTGCCGTTCGACATAAAATTAGGGTTTGGACATCATTTAAACATTGTGTTTGTACTGAAGCATATTGGCCTTCTCCAATAAGCTGATCCTGGCAAACTTGTATTCCTTTATCCCTCCATTGTTTTTCTATGTTTTTAGCCTCCTCCTTAAACCAAGTCAGAAATTGAAGTCTCTGGCTGGGTTCCAGAACACCTTGTACAAGGTCCCGCCAGTCCTGTGGTACTATCCTATTATATGTTGACTAAGAGTTTAACATTTGCTTTACATATGGGGAATGCATGCCATAAGATACTATTGCCTCCTTAAACCTTTTTAAATCCAACATTTCAACTGGAGCCCAAATATTTTGTGTAGCCATTTGATCAGGCATCTGCTGTACGGTTACAGGATAAATTAAGGGTGACTGTGTGAAAACAGGCTTTCTTTCTGCAACCTTATGATCCCGACTTGAAACAACTTCACTGTTAATTTCTTCTGTCTGAATTTTTACAGGTTTAACAAGTTCTTCTAAAGCTGTTATCCTGGCACTTAAATTGACTATCTTTTTAAATATTAAAATGTGGATTAGTATAGTGATAAGCTGCATAATTCCACCAATACTAATATTATATAGTTGTTCCATTATCAGACTGCCTAAATTTTCGAACAAAAACCAATTTTCTTCCAATGTACACATAAAACCCATTTATTTTTTAATGTGGAAAAAATTCTCTTTTAGATAGTTTCCTTTAAAATATCTGATATGTTATGACTTACCAAATCTGCGTAGAACAGTAGAAATCCGAGGGGATTTTCAAAGCAGCCACCTAGTGTCCCAGGTGTAAATCCAGAGAGAGAGAGAGAGAGAGAGAGAGAGAGAGAGAGAGAGAGAGAGAGAGAGAGAGAGAGAGAGAAAAGAGAGAGAGAGAGAATGCACAAGAAAGCGTAGCCGGCTAAAGCTGAAATCCAGCCACGTGTTCCCTCTTGTACCGAGTCAAGGCTTGGGTCTGGCTTCCTTAAGCTCTGACCACGTGTGTTGGCTTTACAGGCAGGGCCCTGTTCGGCAGGGCAGGTCTGAGTTGTTTGTAGCACCTGCTTTAAGCTAGCAGGCTTTAAGCAAGCAGCTCAGTTAGTCCGGCCTGAGGCCAAGGACTAGGGGGCCGCCGCTCGGACTAGGAAGCCAGCGCTCGGACTAGGACGCCGGCCACCCGGTCTGCCGCCCTTGCGGGAAAGCGGACCTGCCGCCAAGTCAAGCGGTTTTTAATGGATTCTTGTCACGTTGGGCACCAGATATTGATGTAACTAACCGTCTTATTAAATAAGAAACACAGAAACAATGTAAAAGAGAAAGCCGAGAGGTCAGAGCTCAGAGCTGAAATCTCACCCTTCCGCCTGTGGTGTCCTAGCTTCCTGAAAAGAGGGCTACTTCCTGTCTGTTCATTTTTTTTTTATAGTATGTTGTTCTGCCTTCTCATTGGTTGTAAACCCAAACACATGACTGCCTTGTCACTGTCTGAATGTACAGCCCCCTATGTCTTAAAGGCATATGTCTCCAATGCTGGCTGTATCCCTGAACACACAGAGATCTATGGTATTAAAGGCGTGTGCCACCACTGCCACACTCTGTCTATGGCTCTAATAGCTCTGACCCCCGGGCAACTTTATTTATTAACATACAATCAAGATCACATTTCAGTACAATTAGAATACCACCACACAGCCATAGAAAGGAAACCAGGAGAAAGGCAAAATAGAGCCCCATATTCCCTGAGAAGAAACTTCAGTGGTGTCTTGAACATTGAAGGAAATCAGGAAAGTGTTAAATCAGAAAGAATGCAATGAGCAAGAGCTCTCTATAAGCAAACAGACTTCATGGAAAGAGTGACTGGGGAATAATTTCAGGAAGAGCATGGAAGCAGAAATGGGTGTTTGTTGGTGACGATGGGCGTGAAAGATGTCAAAAGTCAAGTAGGATGGGCTCTTCCTCATCTGAGACCACCCAGTAGGAGGAGAAAGGAGGCCAGTAGTGGGCATGGAAATAGCTAAGCAATTCTGACAATAACCAGTTCTATCACCTTCAAGGTATGGGATAGGGTGCTCGAACAATCTTCTCTGAATTATTGCATTCTAGCTGTGGCATTGGAATACCAATACAGAAGGGAACCAGAAGTAAATGTGAACATGTCTATGGAAATTCTCAAGACAGTACATGCACATTTGTATTATTGTGTGAAATAAACAGAAGGCAGATTGCTCAGAGATGTGAGTGGTTTAGATCCAGAACCTCTTATTTCTTCTATAGAAACAGAAGTGGGAATTAGGGATGCCCACTCTCATGATGGAGTAAAACTGCATTGGTGTGAACACTTTCAGGTAGAGAGCCTGCTCTGTTGGTGCAACCTATGGTCTAAGCATTCAGTAGCCTGAAGCAAGAAAATCCCAAGTTCAAGGCCTGCTAGGATTACAGAGCAAGACTTTGCATCAAAGTTCCCAAAATGAATATGAGGGAGGGAACTCAGAAGTCAAGGTGGTTAATCATCGCTAAGGTTTACACTAGGTGCAAAGAGTTTCTGCCATAGTGAAAGAAATCAGTAGTCTTGTCTACCACAACAATGTATGCATACTTTACAACTTCAAATCTCCCTGATGTACTAAGGAAGAAAAATCTTTAGCTCTGCTATTCAGACATGACTTTTCTTGAAAAAGTACAATGAAATAACCTCCCTATTATGGTTCCACTGAAATTATTGTTGTGTTTCAGATTTTGCTGATGATTGTTTCATGAGGCCCATTTTGAGTCCAGGATAACTTTCAATGGAGAAAGTCTGCCTGATCTCAGACCCTTCAGATAAGAGCTTGCCTCCCAGAGCTAAGGGACTAGAAAGGTCAGACAGAGGAACAGGTAGTGATGGCAAATGTACTTTATTGACACAGGGACTGAGTAGGAATTGGGGATCTCTAGTTGGCAGCAATTGTGTTCTGGATCCAGTTCACATAGTTGCAGACCTTGGTGTACACACCAGGGAGGTTCTTCTGGGCACAGCCATAGCCCCAGGAGACGATGCCCTGAAGTTGTCCATTGCAGACCACAGGGCCACCAGAGTCACCCTGCAATGGAGAAACACAGTGTTTAAAGTAGTGGCATGATGAAAAATGGTCACATCTGCTCTTACATTAAGACCCATTCCAGTCAGCTTCTGACTGCATTTGTTTTTCATTGAAACACATCCTCTAATCTTACTAATGAGATGAAAGGACATCCAGGGTAGAGCTCACTTCCCCCATCTCTCTGGATGAATCTCTAGTCTCATAATACTGAATAGTCAAATCCCCCTCTCTGGAGAAGATGGGTTTCATATGGAAAGGGAGCCACTCACCTGGCAGGAATCCTTGCCTCCCTCAAGGAAGCCAACACAGAACATGTTGTTGGTGATTTGTCCAGGGTAGGAGGCTTCACAGGCAGCCTGAGACAGCACTGGGGCATCCAGGCACTGGAGCAGGTCTGGGTTATTCACTTTGAGAAAAGATAGTTATCAAAGTAGAAATATGTATTAGAGCACCCTGAGAAATAATAATTTATCCCAGAATACCATGGCTAACCACCAGAGAAATCATTAAGAGTATAAATTCCAACAAAGAATTATAGCTTTCTAAAACTTTAGAATGACCATTTTTGATCCTGTTTTCAGTATAATAACACAGTGTATATTTGTTCTCTTTAGGTTACAGGAAGTGAACTTCTTGGTATTTTGTAGCCCTTTGCTACCAGGAATACTCTTCTTATAGTTAGTAGTTCAAACATATTTGGAAGATGAAAGCAAATAAGTTCAAATCCAGAGACATGTCTGGTTTTGGAAACATGGGGAGGAAAGGCTGGAGTAGGTAAATGTCATACTTACCACCTGAGCTAAGGGTGTTGCCCCAGCCAGAGATGAGGCACTGAGTGCCAGCAGGTGCACAGGAGGTAGGCAGAGCTACAGCTGCCACTCTGGCATTGAGGGTCACAGGGGAAGCTAGCTTGATCAGCATGATGTCATTGTCCAGGGTCCTCGAATTGAAGTTGGGATGTCTGATGCTTTTGGCAGCAGTGACAAATTGCTCATTGCCCTCAAGGACATTGATGTTGTGCTCTCCCAGTCTCATTTGGATGCGGCTGTTGGAAAGAAGAGACATGGTTCAGAGTTTCAACACATTATCCAAAACACACTACAGGTTCCAGAACTTCATGTTCAGGAATAGCTCAAAGGAGAAGCTCTTCAGTGATGGACAATTTCTAGTTAGTCACCCTGGCCTTTAATATACAGAGGTTGTTGGTATATAGGGTATAAAATAAAGGAGTGCAGTTGGGCTGGTTTTTAACCTGTCATACTATAGCCTTTGATACATCCAGGGATGTGGACCCAAGTTGACATTTGATGTACACCTCGCCCTCCGAGTCTTTGTTAAGTATAGTAGGAACTATGACAAATACTTCTTGCTTTGTTAAAAACTATTACTATGAAGAACCTAATCCCTTGAAGACCAAAGAGTTTTGCCTCGACCCACATCAGTGTGACATAGGACTCTGAGAGAAGTTTACATTCTTGCTTCCAGCTCCAGAAATACTGAGCAGAATCTAGCCCTGGGTTTAGTGTTTTAAAAAACCTTGTCATCTTTATGATACATACTCAGGACTGAAAACACACAGTAAAGACTATATTGATTTAACCACATTTATCTATATTTCTGAAAACTTGGTGTGTTTTTTTTCCAGAGGGAAATATTTCTTTTTTTAAATTTTATAATTTAATTTAATTTTACATATCAGCCACAGATTCCCTTGTTCTCCCTCCTCTGCGCCCCCTGCCTTCCCCCCCTGCCCACCCACCATTCCCATCTCTTCTAGGGCAAAGACTCCCCTGAGGATCGGGTCAGTCCAGGCAGGTTCAGTCCCCTCCTCCCAGGCTGAGCCAAGTGTCCCTGTATAAGCCCCAGGTTTCAAACAGCCAACTCATGCACTGAGTACAGGACTTGGTCCCACTGCCTGGATACCTCCCAAACAGATCAAGCTAATCAACTGTCTCACTTATCCAGAGGGCCTGATCCAGTTGGAGATTGGTTCATAGTTCATGTATTTCCATTCATTTGGCTATTTGTCCCTGTGATTTATCCAACCTTGGTCTCAACAATTCTCGCTCATACAAATCCTCCTCTTTCTCGCCAAATGGACTCCTGGAGCTCCACCTGGAGCCTGGCCGTGGATCACTACATGAACAACATGGACATGAGTGGGGGTAATGAAGGGCAAGGGTTGAGGGAAAGAGAGCTTAGGGGTGTGAGAGATCCCAGCTGGATCAAGAACAGAGAGGGAGAACAAGGAATAAAAGACCACGGTAAATGAAGACCACATGAGAATAGGAAGAAGCAGTCTGTAGAGAGGTCCACAGAAATCCACAAAGATACCCCCACAATAGACTACTGGCAATGGTCGAGCGACACCCCAAACTGACCTACTCTGGAGATAGGATGGCCAAACACCCAAATTGTTGTGCTAGAAACTCCATCCAATGACTGAGGGAACCAGATGCAGAAAACTTGGTGTTTATTATTCATTTTGGCTAGTGGTCCTCTTTCAAAGTTCTTGACTGGCTTTCTCACTGGTGTCTATGATAACAAGATCAATTCTTCAGGGTTTAATGGCCCAAAAACCTTGCCATATTATGGGTTTGTTTGGGGAAGTGAGAGGATTTCTATTCTGTATGAAATTTCACTCTTGCTCATGATACTTAGCTGCTACCAGCAATTGTTTTCTTCATAGCTTTCCCTAGTTACCTTACAGTAACTTCACCACTTGCCCAATGCTATGATCTAATCATGTTCCAGGCCATTAGCTCTGCATCCAGGGGTCCACCGCTTACCTCTTGTAGCAGTGAGCAGCAGACACTACCCACTGGCTATTGATGAGGGAACCTCCACAAAAGTGGTACCCAGAGTTCAGAGACACCTGGTAGGGCACAGAACTCTCCCGGCAAGTGTATCCTCCGACAATCTTGTCATCATCGTCAACAGGAAAAGCAACTTGAATGGAGATAGGAAATGAGAATAAACCAATGTATCAGGGTGCTACATAGTGAAGCCATTGGCTTAAACCCTTAGGATTTCTTAGTGAGCATGAGTGTAGGAAAACTGGGATCACTCTGTGCACAACAGACAACATGGACTGTAGGGCTTCCCAGTATTGGGCTCTGTGGGACAGATAGGTTGTTCCTACAGGGCTCAGATCTCTTCTAAGAGTCAGGGTTGGAAAAGTAAGAACTACCTAAGAACACACTTAGTGGGATCCCATTAGAAGCTAGGTTCATCCATGGCCTGCTTTATTTTTAGACCTGTTACTTGTTTGTGCCACCTGAATGTTAACTCCTTGGACTGTCAGGATGATTTGACCTAGGCCAGCTTCCCACAGAAATCAACTCTGTAGACTGAGGCCAGAATAGAAAGGAATTCCAAGCCAACTCAGACATAACAAAGGGAGGGGTCAGCAGCTGGCCAATGTAACAGCACTTGTTACCATTCAATGTGTGACTGGTAAGATTAAGTTCATTGTGGGACTTTAAAACCCCAGTAAACAGACAAGACACAGGACACATTAGGTCAAACCTGGGCAAAAATAAGTTTTTCATGTCTTCAGGAACACTTTTCTTTAAGAATGTCTATGGTAGCAATATCATAGAATCATGGAGCCAAGTAGAGCCCATGCTTGCCCATTTCATGGAACCTCTACCAGGCCTACCTTTAACATTCCTTGCTTTTGGTACCAATTACAAAGTAAAAGAGAGTAGATTAAAAGGGAAGTGAGAAAGGTGAAGAATGAGAGCCCAGGAAAATGGGGAGAAGATTGGTGAGGTTGGTGAGACTATCAGAAGATAGAGAGACAGCATTTGGACAGTTCATATAATCTAATTAATGGGATGGAAAGAGCTTGGAGAAAGGCATGGAACTCACCAGCAGCTCCCACAAGGGCCAGGATCAGGAGAGCACTCATGGTGGCAGAAGGTAGTGAGCATGGGAAGAGAGCCTGAATATATAGCTCCCTAGGAGAGGAAGGCATAGAGTGGAGGGGTCATTGTCCTCCTGCATAAACATAACTGCACATTTCTCTTTCCCAGAGTCTTGCATCAGCTTCTCTCTTTGGCACCCTTGTCACTAGGAAACTTACAGGTGACAAGGAAACTTTTTTCCCTCAGGCCAGAGAGTGGGAACCAATGATGCTTGAGATGTCACTGGCATAGATCAATCAGAGGAAGTCAAGCCCCTGTCCATACAGTGAGATTCCTAATGCTAGGAGATGAGTTAAGAAGAAATAATAGCATCTAGGATCCTTACAACTCCTCTGACTTTGTGGATATTATTGAAGAAACTTTGAGGATGGCCTGGTTCTGGTAGCTGGTGGGGATGTTTGGAAACCCCCTATTGCCTAAGCCTTTTACCTGTGAACCTGAGTAATCTATTGAATATGAAGATAAAATTAAAGGGCTCGGAGTTCCTCTATTAAAACAGCAAGCATGAAAAAGCAGGAGGTAAGGAGTTCCTCACAAGTTTTGGCTTTCATTGTCTCTTTTCTAACCAGGCTCTTGGGTTGCAGGTGTCTTGAAGAGGGTGGATGAAACTAGTGTAGGCTCTTCCTTGATTCATTACAAGGATGAAATACACCAATACTATGATCTTTTCCTCCAACCCCCAGTGCCTTTTGTGTCATTTTTAAGAGTCATAAAGGCCACAGAACCCACACTAATTATAAATACCCCATATTCCACAAAGATGCTTCATGACATAAGAGTATATGGTGTTTTGGATATTAGAAAATGTTTGAACAGAGTCTTGGCTCTGAACAGAGATTCAGCTGTTTTAGATATGGAGAGATTCTGTCATTTTCTGTTTTGTATGTAGCAAAAGTACCATGCTAAGTGCAGTCTTCAATTTATTGAGGTAAAAGCTAGCTGGCAGAGTTTATTGACTGATGATGGGTCAATCTGAATCTATTTATATAGTCAGTTACAGAAGCCTTGCTATCAATTGCTTATCTTTTATTTTCTCAATTCCAACCTTAGGCATAAGGAGATGTAAGTTGGAGTTGAGATTATATATCAGCTTTCAGAAACATATTGAATGTTCTAGAGATTCTAAATGAAGGTGGAAAAACTTGGCTTTAATTGTGGCAATTTTATTGGCGATGGTAAGATGACTGGAGATTGGAAAATGTAGAATGAACTACTGCAAAGGCCAACATTGGTTTCATAGGCTATGCTGTGGCTCCAATCCTAGTATTGTTAGACCAGCTTTACAACAAAGTCCCTCTACTAAATGCTCTCATTTCTGCATCCTACATCCCATCTAAAGGCTTTTGAGCTCAAGCCTAAGTAGAAGATCTGTCCTAGTGAACAATGTCTGACAGATTTTGGAAATACTCACATGTTTACTTTTCACAAATATTTTAGTATGAGGTATTCAGAAAGGATTCCAGTGATTCATTTTTACCCAAGAAATTAATCTAAAACTAGTGTGCTTCCCCAAAGTTTCTAGAAAACCTGTAATTTGTCAGAGTGTGAGATTTGCTGCAGGTGACTGTCAAATAAAAGTCATCATGGAACAAATTACACGTCCACTTCCTTCTTGCAAGCACTTGTCTCCTGGCATATCATGAACACAGAATTTGCATTCCATTATGTATTTTGTCTCAGATTCTTACCTTGCCATGTAATCCTATCGTTTGCTTGCCAAACACATTCACACACAACTCCGTGTTCACAGGTAGATCATAGTATTGAAGGATTTCACTATGTGTGGTCTGGAATTTTCCACAATGTAGTTTAGCATGCTGGTTGCTGGGGTTTGTTTGCAGGACTCCTGCTGTAGAGGTCAATCATTTGCTTTAGTGTCTGCCCATTTCCTTTTACCCTGACATGTGGCCCACAGTGAAGAAATTAGCACCATATAAGAAATGAATTTGGCTAAACAGAGTTTTGGATTGGTCCTTGACACTATGTATAAAAGGAACCATCTGAGGATGTAAGCATTTCTGTAGCTCAAACTTGAAGATCAGCACTCACTTGATACACTGTCACAGAGTGGAGTCTTTCTGTTGTCTCCTTAGTGTGAAAGGCAGATGCTTTCAGCTTGTACATCATTGTTTTCGTTTTCAGATCTTCTCCAAATTCCTTAGCTCCTTCTTGAGCCCCAGTTCCATACACTATTCTATAATCCACTTGTTACACTCCCGGCTTCCTTCCTTTCAGATCTCAGCTCCTTTACTCCATCATTTTTCTCTTCTCCAACAGAATTTTGCTTTATCTAAAGGAGTTTATTTCCTGAATATGTTTTCCTACATTCACTAACTTTGGATAGTAAAGAGAACTTTGTTATCAATCTCTCTGTCTCTCTGTCTCTGTCTCTGTCTCTGTCTCTGTCTCTGTCTCTGTCTCTGTCTCTCTCTCAAATTCTGAAGTTTTAGACAGAGGCTTAGGGTCCTAGGTTAGTCCTGGGAGATCAGGTTATTGGAGTAGATCATCCTCTTTCTGCACTACCTCTCACCAGTCATCTGAGTTTATAAATCACATGAAAACTTCATGCCCAGGAAAATGTCATTTGCACATTGTATTCATTCTTATGTTTCATTCACTGTAGTAAAGTAAATGGAGAAGTCTCTAGTGATTGTGGATTCAAAGTATTAAGGATAGATTGAGGTTTCAGATAGGACAGTGTATTAAAACTTTTCCCCATGGCACACATACATAAGAAGTGTCAGGGTAATAAAGAAGAGCCTGTGTGAAAATATCAGTGTCCCTTTTCTGAGAATGTACAGCCAGACTCCATCTTGAGGAGGTGCCTACTGACTGAGAGTGAGTGATTTTAAGGATTTGAAAACAAAGAGAAGTATCGTAAGTCAGCAAGCCTGGGGACACTGCTGCACATTTGGCATAGAAGAGGGCGATGAGAGTCATTCATAGAGGAGGTCAGGGTCTGGTGTCTATGGTGAACACCTTAAGCAGTAGCAAACTGGGCCTTTGGAAAGTGATTCAGTTTGAGGCCTTGAACTGTGACGAAGAGCAAATCTTTGGCCTACATAATATTGCCGTCACTGAGAACTCTAGAAAACAGGTAGTCCCCTGCCTCTGTTGCTGCATCTCTGCTGTGTATAGTTTTCTGTCAGGCAAGACTGAGAGTTCTGAGCCCAACCCTTGTGAACCCCCAATTGCTCAATCTCCTCAACTCCATAAAATGATTTGCTGCTGGCAAGAATCTGAAAGCATTAAAAATAGCCAGAAGGGCACCCAGATCCCCCTGTTCTGCCCCTCCAGTGCAGATGTGAATGCCTATCTCCTGTCTTCCCAAATACACTCAGGATTCACTGCTCAGCTTAGATGCTTGTGTCTTTGGAACAAAAACCAGAGAGCCTCTGAAGAAAGTGAGAACCCTTCCAGCTCACAAGGTGCAAAACTCACTGAGGTTAGGGCAGGCTCCAGGCATTCAAACTAAGGAAGCTTCTAAAGTGACACTGACACTGACACTGGCAGCACCCATTTGACCTGACAGCCATCATGCCACAAGGGGAGTAGGATGTCACCAATGGGGTGACAACAGAGATGAAGTGCAATAGACGCCAGGCAGGACTTGTAACACTCTCCTTCAAATAAGCTATACTCACTAGAGGACTCAGTGAGGTCCTACCTACTTCATATCTTAACTTACTTTTTTCTCTATTACTTTTTCTTTAAATTTTTTTGTAATTCTCAAATTCAGTATTTATTTTTTTAAAGTATTTTATACTTGGGATTTTTTTATTCTTATATTCATCTGACTTCATGTACATATTTTTTCTTATTTTATATCTGCATTTAAATCTCTTGCTCTTTTATTCTCATTTCCTCCTTCTCTTGACTTTATTCCACATGAAGTATATTTTAAATATGAGAAATACATATATATGCATATAATTGTATTTTGATCATTTCTATCCCTGATAATAGTACATTGTGTTTCCTAAATTTAATTTTATTATTTTAGTGGCATATTATTTGAATGTAACTATCCTTTTATTATGGATGAACAAAAAACATTAATGATTTATTGAAAATAGTCCTATAGACCATACATATTTTAATTTTACCGTACATTGTTCTGGCATGTATAGCACTAAAATTACTACCCCACCATAATGCCTGCATTAATTTTAAAAGTATTAGGGGCTGGAGAGATGGCTCAGAGGTTAAGAGCACTGGCTGTTCTTCCAGAGGTCCTGAGTTCAATTCCTGGCAACCACATGGTGGCTCACAACCACCTGTAATGAGATCTAGCGCCCTCTTCTGGCCTGCAGTGCAGGCATGTGTGCAGGCAGAACACTGTATACTAAATAAATGAATAAATAAATTTTAAAAGTATTGTCCATTGATTGGAAGGAAATTTTGTTGTTTTTTGTTTTTCGAGACAGGGTTTTACTGTGTAACAGTCCTGGCTGTCCAGTATCTCACTTTGTAGACCAGGTTGACTTTGAATTCATAGAGATTTCCCTGCCTCTGCCTCCCCAATGCTGGGACTAATGGTGTGCACAATCACTGCCTGGCTGATTGGAAGGATCTTTTGCTAAAAGCAAAATGCATAAAATTAAATTGAGAAGAAGAAAAGCTGAACATTTCAGCTATAAAACCTTGAAAAAGCATTGGTATGTTATTAAAGGAAGACTCCTAGAATATTAGAATTTTCATATCAGGCCATAGCCATAAAAGGAAGGCATTAAAAATTCAGGTTATGGCAAAAATACACAAAATCAAGTGCAATCACTCATAAGAAGCACTGAAGAGACAATTTTAATGATCAGATACATGAGGTATTTAAAAACTCATTTTTGATGCTTTAATCTATCAGAGTAACTTATCAACCATTCTGAAGTATATTTATCAATAAAAATCCACAGATTATTCAGGATTCCACAGGAAAAATAAATACTTTGTCTATAACTATCAATGTCATAGACAATGATGGGAGAGTTAGGATAAGAGGACACTTACAGGACTTCAAAGTATGAGAAACATGGCTAAGGAGATGTTCTTCTCTCATTGCAAAAGAAATGTGTTCAAGTTCCAGAAAAGTCATTTTTGCAGAAACAGACTTCTTAAAAGCTTGGCTTCTGCCTTTGATCTTAGGACTTCTAACCTGTGTTCTCTGGTCCGCTCATCCTACCTGGATAAGTGGCTTCTTATCTCTTCACATTCCATGGCTCTTTTCTTGGATCCACAAATGTGACTAGGCATGACTTAGAGAAAGCAAGATTCATTTATGTAAAATTATCATGATGCTTGCTTAGAGTCTCCCAGTAATAATTATTTCTATGCCATTACTTTGCTTAGTAGGAAAGAAACGATACTTTCTAAAGTCTAGAAGATTGCCTCTCTGAATGTTCCCTGACATTTACATAGAAGAGTTTTCAACTTTCAGATGCACTTACAACTATTGGCCATTTTTAAAAAATTTTGAACATGTGTTTATTTTGTTTATTATATAAAGTTTTCTGCCTGCATGTATGCTTGCAAACCAGAAGAGGGCACTAGATCTCATTAGAGAGGGTTTGTGAGCCACCATATGGTTGCTGCAAATTGAACTCAGGACCTCTGGAAGAGCAGCCAGTGCTCTTAACATCTGAGCCATCTCTCCACCCCCACTATTGGCAATTCTTAGCTACAGTGATGAAATCAGACTTCAAGATGAGGATCACAATATTTTGAGCTGATGAACTTCTAAAATGACCACTAACTAACTCAGAAGGAAGGATACACACTTCCTCAAGAAAGGAGAGAGTTAAAATCAAGAAAGTAATGCAATGCAAGTTACTTTGCAGAAGCTAGTAAAATGTTGATTACTGTTTTTCTTAAAGAAGGAATCTCAAAATTACTAGTGCTACATGGAAGCTTCCATGAGGCATTATATGGTGGAAGTAATAGAAATGTTAACAGTGTATTCAGTATTTTCTAGGAAGTACCTTCACACAGAAGGATTAGACTTCTGAAATCCTGTAACAGTACATCCCTAAGCAAATGTTACTGATGAGGGTCTAAGCAAGTTTCTCTGGAAAGAAAAACCCATGATTACACCCTTGAATGGCAACATATAAATGCCCCATAGGCATTTATTTTCATTTTTTAACATTTTATTTAAAATTTTAACCCTTATTTTGAGAATTTCATATGTAAGTACTATATTTACATAATTTCTCCTCCTTCTCCTCCAACTCCTCTCATGTCCTCACCCCACTTCTTTTCATTTTATGACCTCTTAATTTTTAATTATTATTTTCACAACTCATATGAATTTATAAACAAAACCTGATGAGTTATTTGGTGGCACTCATATGTATATGCATTTAGATTTGACTGGTTGGGGTTGTTCCTGGTGAAGACTGATTATTTTTTCCTCAGCACTCATTAATTGCCTGTAGATTTTCATCTATGGGTGTGGCCAAGTGTATTCATTTTCTTTGTTCTTAGAGACATACACAGCATTTTGAATTATAGCATTCTTTGGCTTCTGGGATGCTGTGGAATCTTCCCAATCATCTTCCAGCATTGGTAGATCACAAGATGACAGACACCGGGGAACAGGTATAGAGTGTGGGGACAGATCCTGAGTTCCTCAATTGGTTTACTATAATTTTGTGTCTGGTTGATTTTTATTTTGTTTTATTTCCATGGCTAGATTTCTCCTCTCTGAGCAGTGCTGGGGACTGAACTATCAAGAGAAATCTGTTCACTCAGAAGACACCAGTAAACCACCAGGAGAGATATCCATACCAATAGCTGCAGAAATCACACCATAAGAAGAGAAATATGAATAGGCAAGTCAATATGAATATGCCAGAAATCCATCACTCTTCAGCACATGATAGCATGCAAATATGGTAACGTAATGAAATATTGGACAAAGAATTTAGAAGTCTAGTTTAAAAAACTATCAGTGGCCTTAAGGTGGATTAAACTAGAACACTGAATGAAGTAAAGGTAATCGGAGACTTTTTCTAGAAACTCAGCAAAGAAACAGATGTTATAAAATGAGAAGTCAATATTAGACAGGAAAAATAATTAATCAAACAAAAATATACTGGATAACATTATTAATAGAGTAGACCAGCTGAATACAAGACACTAAATGTTGAAGACATTGTTGAGAATTTGAGGCCAGATTTACTCTCTGTGGTACATTCCCATGATGCCTCAGTTTCAGAGGGCAGCTATTTTCTTGACTTTTTATCCCCTAGAGAAGATCATAGAAATTAGGTGTTTTCAATAAACTATTATTAAACCTTCCTTTTAACTTATCTTATCTTTTGGCTTATTAAAAGTTTATTTATTGTTATATAACACAGTATGTTTTATTATAAAATTTTAATGCATGTATTTTTGTCTACTTTTTCATATTGGTCCTCATTACCCTCTTTGGTCTCTCACCCCCCAACCTTTCCCCTTTCACCACTGAAGAGTCTTGGTTCTTTTCCCATATCTATGTTCATCATATGTGCTACACATGCAAAAATTGTGTGAGTCCTGCTTGTTTCTTACTCTTTGGGTTTACAGATATCCTTATAAGGAAGATTTTATTCCATGTGGATTTAAATAGATTTCTAGTATATACTAGGCAATGATCTACTTCAAGGCTTGAAATATACCATTTGTACCTGCTTCCTTATATGGGATTCAACTCAGATGTGATTCTGATGGGTTCGAATTTGTGAGTTTGCTTTTTTTTATTGTCAGTTTTAATATTATTTCCTGATTGTGTAGTCTTTACATATTAACTATTAGGTGTCATGGAGACATTTTTTCTGTTGTGCCAATTTAGGATTCTTGAATGTCCATGTCTTTCCCTGGATTTTAGAAATTTTCTGCTGTAATTTTATCAAACTTGTTTTCTGTGATGAAATTTTCTTTCCTCTTCTTCCTCTAGATTATTGATTTTCAGGATTAGACTCTTAATCATATTCTAGAGTTCTTGAAATACATGACATTACCCAATTTTCAGTTTTTGGGTGAATGTAGTATTTCCTCAGCCTTGTCTTCTATCCCTGGTATTCTTTATTCTGTTCAGTCTAGTCTATCTAGCTTTCCATCATACTTTTTGTTTTAGTCTTTGTATTTTTCATTTTTAACAGTTACATTTTTAGTGTTTTAACTTTATTTTGTCTTGAATCAATATCTCAATATCTTAACTAAAATTCTCAGTGATGTGTTATTGATGTCCTTGTTTTCACCTTTCTGAAATCGTTTATTTTCTTTTTAGAAATAGAGTTTGTTTTTTATATTTTTGACATTTTAACTTATTCACTATCATTGGATTCAGTATTTAAGGAGTTATTATCTTTCAGGGGAGCTACACTACCTTGCTTTTCCATCACAGGTGCATATTGGTTGGGATGATTATTTTTTTCCGGCTTTATTTGTGTCTTCCTTGTGAGTAATTTTCTCTTAAAGGCTCAGTCCACAGGCCCCTACAGACAAAGGAAACCAATATGACAACAGTACTTCTTTAGTTACTTCTTTTATTGCTGTGATAAAATACATACCATGAAAATTGAGTTTAATCAATAAAACATTTATTTTTGGTCATTATTTGAAGGTACAGTCCATTATTGCAGGGAAGTTATGACAGAAGGAACATGAGGTAACTCACCATATCTCAGCGCTACAGGAGGAAAGAGATTGTAGAAATTGAGGGCTCTTTTTGACACGAGCTTCAGATTTCTCACGCTGCATGGTAGAAAATCACATCAAAGAGACATCTTTGTAGGTCTAGCTGACTTGTGGTTAATGGTCTGGATTGGTCAGTCTCTACTTATACAAAGGTGGAGGGACTAAATCCTTACTATGAATGGTGGGGCCATAAGGCATGGTGCCCTTCATAGCCAAATTGCCTGGCTACTTCAGTTCAGTGTGTCCACATTTTTCTGTCCCATGGTCCACAACTGCCTCTTGCAGCCATCTGTCTCAGGTTTATTTACTTGTGGTTGTTTCTGTTTTTCGTGACCGTAGAATAGTATGGTCTCAATCAATAGGCTCCCATCTCAAGATGCTATCTTGTTGGAGCCCTCCATGGTATGAGGAGTGACAAATGTATTTACTTTTTATGTTGACCTGTTACACAGAAGGGATCACTGTCTCACTAAATTTTTTCACCTGTATGTAAGGGTTTTGATAATCATGTGCATGCTCTTTGTGTACACTTGTGTCTATTTCTATCATAGTACTTGACATACTTTCTGAATGAAGTTCTATTTTCTCTTCTTCATATGTGATCCTTACTTAGAGATACATGTTGATTGCTCCATTTTGTAGCCTTTCTATATCTCCATGCTTTTCAGCTGTCTAATCATCTCTACTGTGATTTTTGGTGTTCTCCCATTGTTTTGTGCAGTAATATGATTTCCTAGTTACCCTGAGTCTTTTCTATCTTTACTACACTGCAAGTGGCTTCTCATCTGCCATCTCATCACAGAAGTTCAACATCTCCTTTCCTTAAGACTTTTTTTGATATTAAATAAATATATACTTACTTAATTGAAAATTCTAGGAATTTTTAAGCTCTAAGTAACAGTGTTACAGAAAAGAAAGTAAGACTCTGCTCTCATGACATTTGTTTGTGCATTGGTGCTTTGTAAGCTTCCATAGGCATGTAAGGGACAGAGATACAAAATAGACAATAGTCAATGTCTTTATCCTAGAAATATGTGATGCTGTCTTATTAAAACAGAGTAAAGTGTTAATAGGTTATAAAATACAGGCATAGTGTTTTGGGAACATGCTATCTTAATAAGAGTATTTCAGTAAATGATATATGACAAGTTGTAATGAGGGCAACTTCTATTATTCCCTCCTGCATCTGTAACAAAACCAAATCCCCTCTCTCTCTTTCTCTCCTCAAGACACACCTGAACTTTTTAAAAAATTAAATAAAACTGTCATCCAAGTAGAAACTTTGTTATTAGTTTCAAACTGTTAAAACTGATAATTTAAAAGATGGTCATCAATACGTTGAAATATTCCTATAAATTATGATATTTTTGACATGCAGTGGTGTTTGCATTTGTATTTGTCATTAATAGACACATACTAAAGCAACATATATGATCTAGCCATGTTGCAATTGTGTTTCTTTTTCTCACATTAATAATCTTAATATTTTATGATAAATATGCATCTACATGAGGAAAATATGAAAAAGAAAGTAACATAATTCTAGTCAAGAGTCATTACAATTTAAGATAAAATCAAAGTCAGGTAAAGAAATAGGACGGTAGGAAAATCTCAGGCCTAACAGTAAGAAACATGTAGGGACATACTACATTACTGTTTGTCTCTATCAGTTATAATTTAATGTATTTAATATGGATTCTTCCACCTCAGTTTTTAAAAATACCTTTATTAACTCTGAACATTTCATATATGCCTGAAATGCCTTTTGAATCTTAATGAAACTTCTCTCCAAATTTACAAAGGAAGATCCCCCTTCCATTTCAGTACCATGGTACCTATCATGAATACCTAACCATGACATCAACAAGGCCAACAACCATGGACATACTAAAGTGAATGAAGAAAGACCATGAATCTTCAATACTATATAAAGAACTATAGGCAACCAAGGAATGCTGAGACAAAGAAAAGGGCCTTCCCCAGGGAAGAACACACCAACTAGTCAACCAGCACATCAGTTTTATAAGAAACCCTCATTCAAAAATCTTATTATTAGAGCCAGACATGGTGGCTCATATGTGTCATTCTAGTATTCAGAAGACTGAGCAGAAGGACCACACTGTAAGTTAGAGGCTAGCCTTGGGTTTGCATGGGACCCTGTCTCTAGAGTAAACATTACTATTATTCTCATTTAGTTAGAAAATAGTGTACAGAGAATTCACAGGACTTGTTCAAGATTACACCTAGTGATAATGAGCAAGTGTCTCCCCACAGATTTGAAATTCATAGCCATGCTGCTTTATAGTTTCTTGGAGTATAATTTTGTTATCCAATGTCATCATCTTTTAGTGGTTGCTCTAGGAGAGTCTGGAAAGCTGTGCACACAGTGAGCATAAAGGCACCTGGGGGAACAATCACTAAATTTATCATCAGCTATGTGGAAGTGTTCTATGAGACAATACCCTGTGTACCTTTGCTTTTTACATATAAACTGAATTAATAACCATTTCATAAGAAAGAGTGAACTAAGTGTGAAAATGTCTATACAGCTCTCAGGATGGAACATACTGAGATGTTGTATTATTATGGGTAGAAGCAAATGTCTTTAGATTATGAAGAATAAAGAGAGAAGGAGTCCTTATCTTCCCTGTGGGATTATGAAAAATCCTTAAGTGTGTTTGCTTTTGGTACAAAAAGTCTCCCAGGTTAGTCAAAGAAGGCAATGTTTTTGCCATCCATGGCTGTGAATGCATATGTTATCATCTTCAAAACCCACAGTAAAGAATGTTTTTTAAATTTTCCTGTATATTTGTTTTATTAAAATGAAATCTTCAGTATAATTCTCATTGAAAAAAATCACCTATAAAAATAAAGGGTTGTCAAGAATGTAATATAAATTTTCTGTAATGTATTTTCAGAAGAAAATGCTGTTTTTCTCTTTGGACAAAACAACAGCCTAAAGAATGGGGAAAGATCTCCACTAATCCCATATCTGACAGAGTGCTGATCTCCAAAATACATAAAGTATACAAGAAACTGGACATCAAAATACCTAACAGTCCAATTAAAAAATGGGCTCTAGAACTAAACAGAATTTTCAACAGAAGAATCTCAAATGTCTCAAAGACATTTAAGGAATTGTTCAACATCCTTAGTCATCAGGGAAATGCAAATCAAAATGACTCTGAGATACCATCCTACACCTGTCACAATGGCTAAACTCAGAAACACTGAACACAGCTTATGTTGGAGAGGATATGGAGCAAGAGGAACACTTCTCCATTGTTGGTGGGATTGCAAACTTGTAAAGCCACTTTGGAAATCAGAATGGCAGTTTCTCAGAAAACTGGGAATCAATCTTCTTCAAGACTCAGCTATACCACTCTTGGGCATATACCCAAAGAATGCTCAATCATACCACAAGGACACATTTTCAACTATGTTCATGGCAGCATTATTTATAATAGCCAGAACCTGGAAACAATTTACATGCCCCTCAACCAAAGAATAGATAAAGAAAATATGGTGCACATACACAATGGAGTATTACTCAGCAGTGAAAAACAATAACATGAAATTTGCGGGGAAATGGATGGAACTAGAAAATATCATCCTGAGTGAGGTAATCCAGACTCAGAAGGACAAACATGGTATGTACTCACTCATAACTGGATACTAGATGTAAAGCAAAGGATAACCAGATTGCAACCTACAGCTTTAGAGAAGCTAGCTAACAAGGAGGACCCAAAGAGAGGTGAATGGATCACTCCGAGAAGGGGAAATAGATGAGATCTCCATGAGTAAACTGTGGATGAGAGTTGGGAAATGGAGGGTAGGGGATGGGGGATGAGAACATAAGGGAATGGGATGGTCAAGCTGTAGCAGGGATAGAGCGGTAGAGCAATGAAAGAGAAACCATGATAGAGGGAGACATCATGGGGATAGGGAGAAATCGGGTGCTAGGGAAGTTCCCAGGAATCCACAAGGATGAACTAATCTTAAACCTCTAGCAGTAATGGAGAAGACCCCTGAACTGGCTTACCACAGTAATGAAATCAGTGAATGCTCTAGATGTCATCATAGAGCCTTTCTCCAGTAACTGATGGAAGCAGATGCTGAGATCCACAGCCAAACACCAAGCCAAGCTCTGGGAGTCCAGTTGAAGAGAGGGAAGAGAGATTATAAGAGCAAGGGGCATCAAGATCATGATGGGGCAACCTACAGAGACAACCAAACCAAACTAGTGGGAACTCACAAAATTTAGATCACCAGCTGTGAAGCCTGCATGGGACTAGACTAGGCATTCTGCATAGAGAGAGAAAGTCCTATAGAATGATCTGCTTAAGGGGCCCTCTGGCAGTAGGATCAGAATCCATCCCTGGTGCATGAGCAGGTCTTTTGGAGCCCACTTCCATGATGGGACACCTTGCACAGGCTTGAGGCAGAGGAAGGGGCTTGGACCTGCCTCTACTAAATGTACCTCCTCATGGGAGGCCTTATCTTCTTGTAGGAGGGAATGGAGGGTGGGTTGGGAGAGGGAGGCTGGAGGGGTGGGAGGAGGGAAGAGGGGGATCTTAGGTATGCAAAATGAATTTTGAAAAAAGATTATGTATAAAGTCAAAAAAAAAAAGAGAAAGAAAATCACCTCTAAAAATTAAGGGCTGTTAAGAATGGTATGTCATATCAATTTTCTGTAATGTATTTTCAAAATAAAATATTGTTTTTCCCTTTGTTTTGAGTTTTGTCTTTTCACATGTTGCTGAACTCCATGCAATGTATTTGAATGTAGTGGATGCTCTCCAGAACTTTCAAGGGGAGAAAGAAATGATCTCCATTGTGAGTATATTTCCCAATGACAAGAAGTTAGAGAGAGGAGGCACATACAAAGCAGTAGTGGTGCCTTTTTTATTGGCATAGTGACTAGAGGGATGGGGCTTTTTAGTTGGCAGCAGTGGTGGCCTGAATCCAGTCCATGGAGCTGCACAACGTGGTGTATACTCCTACTCCAGCATTGTCATTAGGAAGTGATGAATCCCTGGAGATCCCCATTATAGACCCTGGGAAGGAGGAAGAATGTGCAAAGAGGGCCTTTGAAATAGGGTCACTTAATTACCTATGCTAGTTGTTCTGTGGCTCTATGTCTTTGTGATGGTGACCCACTCTGTACTTTACTAAGGAGGTGGCATGTTGGACTAGAGAAGACACCTTCACTTTTCTTTAATCTCACTTCTTCAACTTTCCTGCCTTATGCCCTTTGGAAATCAATTCTACTCCTAGGGAAAGAGGGGTCTTTACATGCAAAGGGAGCCACCACCTAGAAGTAATCCTTGCTCCCCTGGAGGAAGTCAGCACAGAACATGTTATCAGTGATCTTCCCAAGTTAGAGACTCCACAGTCAGCTTGAGACAACAGGGGGCATCCAGGGACCACAGCATGTCTGGGTTTATTTACCATGAGGAAATAATCTGATAGAACAAATCTGATTAAGACCAGACTAGGTTGTACCAAGCCAAAATTAAACACTGTGGGCAGCTACTGGTGTGATTCCCCAAGATATTAACTCCTAGCAAGGACCTGTGGTTATTAGATCCTAGAGTAGGCACTGTTTGACAAGATTTTGGAGTTCATAATAGCACATTTTGCACCTGCCCCTTTTACATTCGCTGGATCAGCTTACTGAGTATATAGACATATGTGGAACCCACCTCAAATGACCATTCATATGGGTGCCTGAATTGTATCTGGAGGATAGTGCCCAAAGCTTAAGTGCCAGAGACATGCTAGATTCTGAAATGTATACACAGAAATGGAAAGCAGATGAAGGGCCCTACTCACCACTAAAGCTCAGGGTATTTCTCCAGCCAGAGATGAAGCACAAGAAGTTGTCAGAGAAACTGGTGTCCACCAGGCATTGAGGGGTATAGGGGAAGAGAGTATGATCACCACGACACCATTGTTCTGTATCTTCTTAATGAAATTGAGGTAGCTAATATTCACGGAAGCAGTAACAAAGTACTTGTTACCCTCAAGGACATTGATATAGTGCTCTCCCAGTCTCATGTGAATGCTGCTGTTGGGAAGGGAAGGCATGATAGAGGCTTTCTCTCTATGGCTCAAGACAGCACAGGTTTCTCAAACTCCTTGCTCATGTGTAGCTCTGAAGATTGTGGAAGAGCCTGCTGCACTATCAGAGGAGATGGAGAGGAACTGTTGAATGTGATTTTGTTTGGCACCTCATGCCTTTCTTAACAGAGGAGATAGTCTACAAGGGCAGAGTTTGAGAAGGACTGCAAGTGTAGACTGCTCTTCATTCCACTAAACCAAGCCCATGATGTGTCCAGGGCTTTGGACACAGCAGCTACTTGAAGCTCTCTTCATCATCTATGTCTTTGCTGACTTCACACAGGAATGTAACTCATATCTTCACTTTGGAAAGGACTAATTTTCAGTTGTGTCTAAAGCGGTGGTACCCAAAGTATCATGTCTGGGTCTTCACCAGTATGACTTGGGGCCTCACGAGAGGTTCACTTTTTTTCCACTCAACTCCAAAACTATGTAATCATGATCTGGGACATAAGGCTGTCAACTCCACATTATAACAAGCTCTTCTCATCTTTCTCACCCACATTCGTAATTCAGATGGTGGCTCTCAGCTCTCTATATAAACTAAAATCAACTAGAGTAGAAAACTAAGAATAAACCAATATTCAATTGTGTTCCTGAAATCTCTGAGTTTATTTTCCTACTACAGTCCCCAGGTGATTTGAATAATTTTCACTTGCTTCATTGTTGATCTCTATGATAACAAAATAAAGCACTCTTTCTTTCATGACTGACTGTATTTGATATTTTATGTGTTTGCTTGTGGTATGAGATCCTTCCTAGTATGTGTCAATGTTCATCCAAAATTAAGATACATCAGCTACTGTCTACAACTTCTCTTTTACAAAGCTTTCCCCTTTCACCTTATGACTTCACTGCTATCTCAACCTGCTGTCATGTCATGATGTTCCAGGATGTGGGAGCTACAGGTAAGGATTCAGCACTTATAATCAGCATCAGTGAGCTGAAGATACACACAGACACTGTTTATGAGAGTGTCATATACAGAGTTCAGAAACAACTGGTGGGGGTGGAATTCTACTGGTAGGTGTATCCTCTGATGATCTTTTTTCTTTGTCAACAGGGAAAGCAACTTCAGTGGAGATATGAAAGAACTAATTCGTTAACATGATGGAGGGTATATCCATCAGCTGCCCAAAAGCAACTCCCTGATATTCTCTTATTCACTTCTGAGCACAATGACTGTGAAAAGGTTGGGAGCACACTGTCTCCAATAAGCAACACAAGATTTCAAGTTCCACAGCAGAAGTGATTCAGGACAGGGAGCTAGATACTCTGGGGCTCAGAGCTCTCCTGAGCTCCAGGTTGGACAGAAGAAATGATCTAAAAACAAACTCAGTGAGATTGAATCACACATCAGTCATTCCACCCATAGCCTGCTTCACTCTGAAATTCATCAGTTGTCTATAATATAAGAATATTGGATGTTCAGGATATCAGTTAATTTTGCCTAACTAGAAAAATATCCTGGCTGGGTAGTGTTGGTTCTATCTTCTCACATCACTGAAATGTGTAGAGGGATGCCAGAATAGAGAGGATCACCCAAGCAAACTCTGACAGAACAAAAGAGGGCCCAGCAACTGGCCAATATAGGAGGACTTAACTTTCACTGAAACCTGCCAATACTAAAGTTGTATGGGATCTTTCAACCCCTGTGATGGTTTTACTGATGACATATTACATCAGTAATTCCGTGGTGACACTCTGGTAAGGCAAGTCTTTCAGTGTCACTAGACACGTTTCCTGTCACAACAGCTACAATGAAGGTTCCAGAGTTGTTGGATTCAAGGAATAAGGCTTAGTAGTGAATTTGATTGATTTTTACCTCTGAATTTCCTCTCAGTCTCTGCAATTTTCACAAGTAAATTTTCTTTTTTTCCTTTTTCTTTCTGGTCATTTAAACTAATTTAATGCCTGTAAACTCAGTATTTCCAGAACTAATGTCTTTGAAGAAAATACGCTGTTCATCTTTTAGGTGCTCTTGTGTTACTGTGTGACAATCTATCTTTTTGTTTTAAAATAGGCATCTCTCCCAGATATTTTTGGGTCATCCTCTTAATGAATGGCTTTGTCTTGAGAAGTTTATTATCCCTGGTGCCCTACAGATAACAAAACAGAACAGAACAACTAAACTACCACTGTCATGGCCACACTACTTTGTTAATTATTTCATTGCTCAATTTAAAACGTTCTGACTAAAACAAGTTAAGAAAGAAAGGGTTTATTTTGACTTACAATCTGAAGACAGTCCATCATGTTAGGAAAATTATAACAAGAGGAGAATGAGGTGGCTGGTCACATTGGGTCTATGTCCAGGTGGATGACAATAATGCATGCTGTGCTCAACTTTTCATTTTTTTTTAAAATTTCGTCTTTAATACAGCCCATTGAATAATATTCTGAAGTCTCATATGAATGTTCCCACACCAATTAACATCATACAGATAACTGTTCATTGAAGGGTCCCAGGAGTGATATATATATATATATATATATATATATATATATATATATATATATTCCTTCATATGGTACCCACAAATGTGTCTTCTGTGTGATTCTTCAATTTGTCCACCTGATAATTACTATTAAACCTCAGTCATTAAGAAACAATAAGAGGTATGGAAATATGTTTCAATGGCCTTATTGACAATGACAATAGAGGAAATAGAGGAAAAATGAGACAATAGAGGAAAAATGAGAAATAAAAAATTTAGAGTCATTCAGTGGAATTTTACTGCTTGAGTGCAGTCCACATCAGTTCACATCCGTTTATAACCCCAAAAATCATTCTGCCTCCAAAGCCCTCCAACCTCATCATCTTCCCCAAGCCCAGCCCTTCTCCCCAATTCCATCAGACTTTATTGGCTAAGATAGCCTACACTATCTGAAAGAACACATGAAGACCACAGCAGTCAGAAAAATAGGCCACACCAGTCAGAAGAACAGAGACCCTCTGCTACACAAAAGGCCCAGCTAACCACCTGAAGACCAGCCTCCAACTTGGACAGGGACTCCCTACTAGATCAGAGGTCACACTGGCCACTAGAAATCCAGGCCTCAAAGACTAGAAGACCAAAGAGGAAACAGAAACCAAGGAACAGAACGCTCATCTAACAAAGACAAATCAGAAATCAGGACCTAGACCTATAATCATACCAAGACCAGAAGCCTAAATGCCAGTGTAAGATATAATCAACAACCACCAGGGCAATATGGTACCACCAGACAGACACCAGCTTGCTATGACAACCAATAGAATTCAACAGATAGAAGAATTTCAGATGTTGAAGATTCAATGTAAGAAATAGATTCATTGGTCAAAGAAAATGTTAAATCTAAAAAAAAAAAAAAATCCCTGGTACAAAATATCCAGGAAACCTGGAACACTACGAAAAACATCAAACCTAAGCATAATAGGAATAGAAGGAGAAGAATCTCAGCTCAAAACCCCAGAGTACATATTTAACAAAATCATAGAAAAAATTTAACATTAAGAAGGAAATGCCTACAAAGGTACAAGAAACTTATAGAAAACCACAGATTGGATCAGAAAAGAAAATGTCCCCACCACATAATAATCAAAATACTAAACATACAGAACAAAGAATATTAAAAGCTGCAAGAGTAAGAAGAGTAAGATATAAATGCAGACCTATCAGAATCACACCTGACTCTTCAAAGGTGATCCTAAAAGCCAGAAAGCCCTGGACTGATGTCTTGTAGACTCTAAGAGAGCACAGATGCCAGCCCAGACTAATATACCTAAAAAAAACTTTCAATCACTGTAGATGGAGAAAACAAGATATTTCATGACAAAGTAAAATTTAAACAACATCTATACACAAATTAATCCCTAGAGAAATTATTAGAAGGAAAACTCCAACCAAAGTATGTGAGCTACACCCATGAAAACACAGGCAATAATCTCATACTGGCAAAACCCAAAGAAGGGAAACACACACACACACACACACACACACACACACACACACACACACACACAATCACATACACTACCCCCTCTAAAATAACCAATCACTGGTTGTTATTATCTCAAAATCACTGGATTCAATTTGCCAATAAAAAGACACAAGCTAACAGAATAGATGTGAAAATAAGATCCACCCTTCTGTTGTATACACAAAACACACCTTTTGTATGATATTTTGTTTGTATTCTGACAAATAAAGCTTGCCTGGAAATCCGAGGGTGTAGCTAGCCACTAGTTAATCATAGAGGCCAGGCAGTGGTGGCACACATACTTAATCCCAGCACTTGAGAGGAAGAAGCAGAAGATCAGGAATTCAAGGCCAGCCTGTGCTACATGAGATTGAACCAGTCTAAAACAAAACAGAGCCAGGCAGTGGTGTCTCACACCTTTGGTTCCAGCACAATCAGAAGGTGGAGACTGAAATATAAGGTGGGTGGAGACAGATTCTAGGCCCATTCAGTCTGAGGATTCCTTGAGAAAGGACCACCCATTTGGTCTGAGATTTCATAGACCTAAGAAGTCTCTGGTTGCTGGCTTTTCTGCTTCACCCTTGATACCTGAATCTGGGTTTTTATTGATTAAGACTAATTAGGATTGTGCTTGATACATCTCAATATCAAAGACAGACATTACCTCAGGGTAAAGGGTTGAAAAGTTTTTCTAACCAAATGGACCTAAGAAGTAAGCTGGTATAGTTACCCTAATATCTACCAAAATAGATGTCAAACCAAAACGAATCAAAAAAGATGGAGAAGGACATTTTATACTCATCAAAGGGAAAATACACCTAGATGATGCCTCAATTCTAAATATCTATGCCCCAAATATAAGGGCACCCACATTTGTAAAAGAATCATTGCTAAAGCTTAAATCACACATTGAACCTACACATTAATAGAGGGAGACCTCACCATTCCACTCTCACCAATGGACAGGTCTACCACAAAAATTACACAGAGAAACAACAGAACTAATAGACAGTAAGATTCAAATGGACCTAACAGATTGAAAGGGAAAAATCAGTAGCTATCTTGAGAGATACTTCCCCTTCTCCTCTTCCAAAGGTATTTGCTGACCAGCAGTTTTAGAAGTGACCAGAAGTTGAACTTATAAGGCTGGGACAATAAATCTATATATCCTGGACTTGGTAAAACAAGATATGGGGAGTAATGGGCTCAACTGACCAGAAATTGAACTTATAGGAGAGCAATACTGCAACAATTAATCTGAATTTGTATATCCTGGGTTCAACAAAAGCAGGACATAGGGAGTAAAAAAAAATATGTTTCTGTAGAAACCCTGAATCCTGCTAGCCATCAGTAACCTCATGCTTATAGTTCAGCCAGTAACTTCAAAGAACTACCTCCCCCCTAGCCCCCTCGTCCAATCCCAAGCTGCAAGTAAACCTTTCCTATATAAACCTCTTAAAGCGAGTGCTGGGGGCCGTTCTCCTCCACCTGCTGTGTCAGGAGGGGACCACGTTCTGGGCTTGCTTGTTTTGTTATTAAAAAACCTCTGTGTGCTTGCATTGGATAATGGCTCTGTGGTGGTCTTGCTTGGGGGTCTTGCCACCTGGGCACAACAATATCAGGAAGCAAATTTAATTGGATAAAATGAAAGTATACTATGAAAAAATAATAGGTTAGGGGAAACAATGGAAGAAAATAGTTGAGATAAAAGGGGAACACATCCTCAAATTAAAAAGTGGAAGTAGAGTAGTAAAAGGCATCAGAAATAAGGAAGTAATGACTAAGGCAATCTGAGAAAATTCCAGAGTGGTTTAGATATGAAAACAACCATGTGGAATCTAGAAACTTCCACCTCTTCTCTACAGACCACCCAGAGAAACTCCACTGCAAAGGAGTGGTCAGGTAGACCAAATGAGGGACTAGAAGCTGGCCAATATAACAGTAGCTATTAACTTTGGGGCAATCTGGACTTCACACTCCAAATAAAAAAACACCAAATACAGAAATTGTCCTCAGATGGCCCCCTTTACACAGTGTGGCAAGAAACAGTGCGCTATCAGGCAAACTGAAAATTCTGTGTTCAGACTCTTCTAGGAAGACAAATGCCGGAAGGAAAATGGGTGTGTAATTTGTCCATTGGGACCTCTGATTTGATTGTCAGTAGATTACACTGGTTGCCACCTGCAGCCAGTCTCACGTGCTCTAACAATTTCTCTATCTTCTTGTGGCCTTGGGGCAGCATGTCAGTTTTAGATAACTTCTCAGGTGAAAAGGAATCCATCCAAATCATTTCTTTCTGAACACCTTGTACTAGCATGTTTGTGAAAGTGAAAGCATGTGAATAGTCAGGAAAACCTGACAGACATGGCAATATGATAGTCCTTCCACGTAAGTATAAAGCCAGGAGGAAATAAATGAGAAACAGGATACAGAGATGACAACGCTGAGTTCCTGTTCAGGGATGTGAATCTCATCCAGCCCTGGCAGTAATAGGACCACAACATATGCTACGAAGCCCATGTTGACATTGCCTGCAGTTTCTTCTGATTTCTAATTCCTCCACCTCCAGTCAGTTTACCCTCCTCCCCAACCCAGTTGTCACAATCGTAGCTAAACTTCTCCTCCATTACTAGGTAACTCCAGAATCATCACTAGTTTTCAGAGAACTCAAATGTGATCTCACCCCCAACATATATTTCCTATAACTGGGGTCAGTGAAGCGAAAAGCATCAGACAGGAAGGACCCTCCAATTGGGTCTTATAAATAGGCACAAGCTGACACACAGTCAGGCACTGCCCTTCTATGGCTGGTTTGTCCTCTAGTAAAATGGAAACCAAGTCTTAGAGATGATTTAAGTTGAAAAAAAAAAACTTAATTCAATACAAGAGTCACCACTGATTAATACAACATACTCTTGTTACATATATAGTAAAAATATCCATAAACCTCTCATTTCTACCTGTACCTCATTCTTGTTCAGAAACCATATTGAACATGGCCCCAAACCTTTCTTTTCTTGTAAATGGGTGTAGACTTCTACCATAGGCTGTTTATCCTAGAATAGGGGTAGCTATGTTTAGTACAGATATTCAGTGCAACATTATTGAGCCTTAGAATCATCATTGTCTATATCTGCAGTATTGTTTGTATACTCTCTGTGTTCCTGGGTGCCCTTAATATGACATGAGTGTGAGAGGCAAATATCTTGAAATTGAGATCAAAGTGGAGCACTGTGTTGATGTAGCTCTTTACTCCACTAACAAAGTAAGACATTTCCTACTCAACCCTTACCCTTTCCCTTTCACCATGTCTGAAATCCATAAGCCTAGTTAGGAAGCAGAGTATGTAAAAGCCCACACTTGCTAGGAACTCTACCTCCTTTCTTACCATCAGTGATGTTCCAGTGCTGGTCCATAGAGCTCTTAAATTTCCATTTCCTATGAAGTAGATTCGTCATGTTAGAGCAAAGAAATTTAGAAAACACCGATAGACTCTGCGAGTGTTGGGGACTCACAGAAACCCATTATCTACCAGAATCAGTCCTTCTTCAAAGTTACTAAAACCAACCTACCATCAAAAAAGAATTTCTGAGCCTCTTATACAGACTTTATTTTCTAACACCCATAGATTTAGTCTAGTAAAGCAGCGCTGCATAGACAGATTGACTATCACTGTTTCCTCCATTCCAGCATCCTTTAAAGGATCAGCTGTTCTGTCCTCTCCTCTGGGAGAATAAGATTCTCCTTTACACCTGAAGGTCACCTGGTGCCAAGAAAGAATAAAAGCAGAGGTGATGCAAGAATAAAGGAAGGGGAAACTATTGTATTTGTTTGGTCAGAAGTCATGAGACCCTACCGCCACTTTCATAGACAGTCTTCTTGCTCTGTAGGGTTATAAAATAGGGCCTTCTTCAGTGCTCATCACTTTCAGCCACCATGAGTGCACTCCTGATTCTGGCTATTATGGGAGCTGCTTTTAAGTTCCATGCTAAGTCCGGCCCTGTCTTTCCAATTAACTGGACTACATGGACTCTGTCTTCCACCTCAGCCAACTCACCTACCTTCTCTCCAGTAGTAAATTTACCCTTTGATATCCTACTTCCAGCTGTTGTAATCTCTCAGTCTTCACCTTTCTCACACTTCCATGAGTCCACCATCTCCAAAACCCTGTGTCAGATCCATAGCTGTGATCACTAAGAGAGGCTCCTCAGAATGACCTGGCAAACACATTCCTCCAATGAAATAGCTCTGGGAATCCCTCACAAAAGAGTCTGTTAAGGGAAATGTGCCTCAAGGCTTTTTTTTAAAACAGATTTATCAAATTCTCAGCCTTAGTAATTTTGATGAATTACTGTGCCTTGTACACAGGGTTTTAAAGTCCCCGATGACTTTAATATTACCAGGTTGCAGCCAAAGTTAATAACTAATGTTATATTGGCCAGCTTGTGGTCCCTCATTTGTTCTACCTGACTTTGCTGGAGAGCACCTTTCCATTCAGGCCTCACGGTACACAGTTCAGTGATTTAAGGAGTTAGGAACAACACAGACACAGTCTGTGTAGCCTAGGGATTTTCCTAGGTAGCCATATCTAAGTGATACCCTGAAAAGTCCATTTGCTGTAGCATAAACAACTGAAGAATTTCAGAGTGAAGCAAGCAATGGGTTAAAAAACTGACATGTAATTAGATTCCACAAAATTGTTCTTATGTCCTATAGTCTCTGCCAGTCTGGAAACTTAAATCCTGTGGTGCTTATTGCAAAGTATGTGTTCCTTTATTTCATAGGCATTTTGCTCAGAAAATAACACTAAAATATTTGGAGGTTGATGTAGATCTGAGGGATCTACCCTCCAATGTCTTAATGAATTTGCTTCTCCTTTTATCTCCATTCTAGTGGCTTTTCGTGATAATGATGATGACAAGATCATAGGAGGATACACCTATCAAGAGAATTCTGTGCCCTAACAGGTATCCTTGCACTCTGGCCTCCACTTCTGTGGTAACTCCCAAATCAGTGACCAGTGGGTATCTGTGGCTCACTGCTACAAGTACTAACTGATGGTTCCCTGACTGCAGTTCCCACAGAGGAGGGTATCTTTGTGACAGGCATCAGTATGGGCAAGTGATAAAGTTATTGGGGAGAGAGGAAAGACATGTAAGAGAGAAGTTGCTGGCAGCCAGTGATATTCATGGGGTTTGAGTGACCATAGACCCATAGTATGTTTCAAACACTGAGCAGAAAACAAAATATGTAGAAGAATGTGCCATGAAAGGAAATAGAAATTTTCTCATAGAAACCAGTGAAGAAGCAGGCAAGGATTGTCACAAATGCTACCTAGGACTTATCTTAGGGAAGTGTAATCAGAATTTTTCAAGAACATGGCTGAAATAGACTTCATTCATTTTCTTCTGTTATTGCACTTATTCTGTATAAGGGGATGATAAACACTGTCCCCACAATGGTCTCTCACTATTGATAATGAGTGAGAAAGATTTAAAAAAAAAACTTGGTAAAACATGGTTCCATAAGCTCACAGTATAGATTGTGATGCAATAGGTTTGGAGTTAAAAGCAAGGAATTGAGCCTCTCACAAGATCACAGCTCATACTGTTAGTGGCTGGACACAAGATCTTGCCCCAGTTGTTGAGGCACAACAGCACAACAGTTCTTACAATAGAAAAACAATAGATGATTAAAAGTTCCTGTGTAGTTACCAAGGATGCAGAGGATGAGATGTGCTTCATATAGCTCCTTCAGTCCTCACCAGTGGATTCATGAAGGTCTTTTGGTTTCACAGAATGAAAAGAAACCTATATCTGCAGTCCTTCACTCTATCCCCCCAAATACCATATCTCTATGAATAGTAAAGTAAGGAGGTGCCAAACAAGTTCACGACCTACAGTTCTCCTCCTATGAAAACGAGACAAGCTTTCTCACAGCCTTTAAAGCCACAGATGAGTGGGAAGCTTCAGAAACTTGGAGTTGGTTGCACCACAGAGCGAGCCTCTACTGTCCTTCATCCTCCCAATAGCTGCATCAAAGTGAGACTGAGAGAGAACATCCTTGAGGGCAATGATCAGTTTGTCACTGCTAACAAGATCATCAGCCACCCCAACTTTAATGGGCAGACCCTGAACAATAACACCATGTTGATCAATCTCTATTCCTCTGTGACCCTCAAAGCCCAGGTAATCCCAGGATCTCTCATCCACATCTTGTGCACTTCTGGCACTCAGTGCCTCATCCATCACTGGGTTAACACCCTCACTTTGTGGTGATCAGGGCCCACTTCCCTTTCTTTGTAGTCCCTCCACAACCAGGCACATGTCCAAATTCATCCCACTGGCTTCTGAACTGCAAATGTTTTGAACTGCCCGGTACACACAGGTTCTGCAGGTACAAGAGAAAACTACACAACAAATAAGCTGATCCCCAGAATGTAATCATGGCACACGCAGAAAGTGCTGTGGTTACTTTCAGGAGGGATATCAATAATGAGTATTCTGGGATCAAAAAGCCATAGTTCCTAACTGGGACATAGTATCTTTGGGAACACTCCATTGCTTGCCAGCTGTTTCAACACTGGATTGTTGCCTACATACACATGTTTTCATTCTTTCTTTTCCTCACAGTCAGTAAACCAGACATACTTCAGAGCCTAGATACCCCACTGCTGCTTCAGGCTGACTGTGAAGCCTCCTATTCTGGAAAGATCACCAATAACATGATCTGAGGTGGCTTAACATGATCAGAGGGAGGCAAGGATTTCTGCCAGGTGGTTGACTCCCTTCATACATCCAGACTCCAGTACTCCTGTGACTTCAACGCCCTATGGTATGAGTCAGAAGTTTCCTTAGGTGGTTTCATGGGAAATGAGGTCTACCCTGGATGTCAAGTCATTTGTGGGAATAGAGGATGGACTGCCACGAAACCAAATGGAACCACAGAGTGACTAGAATGGAGTATTAAGTTTAGAGTAAATGTGTTGCGGTTTCTACATACCCCTTCTTTACAGTTTTCCCCCTTCCCAGGCTGCCTCTGGTAGCTCTGTGTCTTTGCCTGATATCTTTAGCTTCTTGATAGTGATGAATATGCTTCCACTGAGGTTATCAAACTCTTGCCTTGAGAGGTCACAAGAGCATCTTGTACCTCAAAATAAGTTACATGTAATAGTTTAGTAGCATGTGAAGAGATGAAATGCTAAAGAAAAATTATAAAACAATGTCAGAGAGGCTGATTTTGGTCTTTAGTAAAATACATTTCAGAAAGTCGATGTGAAAAATCTTTTAAAATATCATTTAACACTTAATGTGATTTTCAAATGAACATTTTAATGAACAAATTCATTATTGTGATACCTATAAACACAACACTAACTAGTTGCATACCATGGTAACTATGAAGGTGCAACAGGTAATCTCATACCTTGTTGGTAACCAAGGTCTAATTGGACATAAAGCTTTCGAAATCACAAGAAGGAAATCATGCCTGATACTAGAAACCTCGCCAGCTTGCCATGGCTAGTGAGATCAGGAATCTTTCAAGAAAACCTACTACTGCTGCCTTGCTAGAGCAGCATAACTCCTAACTACATTCCAAAATTTATCCTTAAGTGAAGATATATGCATAGCTCTCACTGCCCATCAGAGTAGTTTCTCCTTAGAACAAATGCAGACCACCACAGAAAAACATAAATGGCTACAATGCAGAGATCAACGGACCCTGGGGTGCCTAGCCCCATTTGCCACATGACTAGCTCAAAGGAAACTTCAGCTTTTTTAACACTGTAGGAGATGGGAGTGGGGAATAGTAAAAGCCAGAAGACCAGGAAGTCAGCTATGAGCCTGTGTCCTCTTGAGTGGGCTACCTAGGCAGGACATGAACAATGACAATATGTTGTTAGATCCCTCTTTATTGGGCAAGCAGATTTTGTTTTTTATTTTTAAAAGGAGTTTTTTGTTGACCCTTGTGTTCTCTCCTTCATTTTCCATTCTTTAACATAGGCTAGCATTACCTATGTTATGTTTACATTTCTGTGTGGCCTCCATTTATGTTTTCATTTATATTTTCCATATCTAGTTAATTATCAACTATCATTTTTTGGCTGTTATTTGTTTTTTTTTTGGTAACATTTTTATTAAGAAATTTTCTATTCACTTTACATACCAACCACAGATCCCCCCTTCTTCCCTCTTTTCACCCCCCCCTCAGCCTTCTCCCCAACCCAACCCCTTCCCTACATTTTCCAAGTCAAGGTCTCCCATGGAGAGTCAGCAGCACCTGGCACACTCTGTTGAGGCAGGTCTAAGCCCCTCTTCCCTGCAGCAAGGCTGTGCAAGGTGTCACACCCTAGGCACTGGGCTCCAAAAAGCCCACCCATGCACCGGGGATGGATCCTGATCCTCCTGCCTGGGGTCGTCCCAAACAGTACAAGTGTAACAACTGTCTCCCATATCCAGAGGGCCTAGTTTAGTCCTATGGGGGCTCCATAGCCATTATTTGTTCTTTTTACAATTTTAATTAAATGTATTTATTTATTTTACATACCAACCACAGTTTCTTCTCCCTCCTCCCTCCCTATTCCCCTCTCCTCTGCCACCAACCCAAAATCCACTCCTCCATTTCTGTTCAGAAGTGGGTGGACCTCCCATGGATATAAACAAAACATGACATTTCAAGTTGTGGTAGGAAAAAGCACCTCCCCTTGTGTGTGGGCAATGCAACCAAGTAAGAGGAATAGGTTCCCAAAAGTCAGCAAAAAAGTCAGAGACAGCTCCTACTCCCACAGTTAGGAATCCCATAAGAAGACCAAACTACACAACTCTTACATATATGTAGAAGGCCAAGGCAAAAAGGTCTTAAGGAAAAGAGATGTTCAACTTCTGGGATGAGATAGCTGATGAGAAGCCATTTGTAGTGGGATGGAAAAGGCTGAGGGTAACTCATGATACATACTACTGCACAAAAAGAGTAGGAGAACAACAGAAATCACAGTAGAGGTGAGTGGACAGCTGAAAAGTATGGAGATATAGAAAGGCTGTGAAATGGAGCAATCAACATGTATCACATATGAGAATCAAAACTTCAAAAAAAAAACCCAGAAAGTAAAAGTAAGTCAAGCACTATGATAGAGAGAGATACAAGTTTAAACAAAGAGCATGCACATGATTATCAAAATCCTTACACACAGATGGAAATTGTTGGTGTGACAGTGATCCCTTCTGTGTGACAGGTCAACATGGGCTCTAACAAGATAGTATCTTGGGATGGTTGCTGATTGATTGATACCGTGCTACTCTGCAGTCATAAAAAATAGGAACAACCAGAAGCAATTGGATCTGAGATACTCTATGAGAACATCTCTGAGAAAGATGTTTACAAGAGGCAGTTGTGGACAATCAGACACACAAACGTGGACACACTGAACTGAAGTAGCCAGGCATTAGACTATGAAGGGCACCTGGATTTATGGCGCTGCTATTTGTAGTAAGGATTAATCCTATCACCTTTGGATAAGTAGAGACCGACCAAAATAGACCATAAGCTACAAGTCAGCATGAGGTACAAAGATGTTTCTTTGATGCAGTTTTCTACCATGGAGTGTAAGAAATCTGAAGCTTATGCCAAAAAGAGCCCTCAATTTCTACAATCTCTTTCCTCCTGTAGCACTGAGATATGGTGAGTTACCTCACGCTCCTTCTGTCATAACTTCCCTGCAATAATGGACTACAATATCAAATGATGACCAAAAATAAATGTTTTATTGATTAAATTGAATTCTCAGGGTATTTATTTTATCACAGCAGTAAAAGAAGTAACCAGTGAAGTACTGTTGTTACATTGGTTTCTTTCCTCTGAAGGGTCCTGTGGACTGAGCCTTTAAGAGAAGACTACTCACAAAGAAGACACATATAAAGTTGGAAGAAATAATCATCCCAACCAATGTGCACCTGTGATGGAAAAGCAAGGTAGTCTAGCTCCCCTGAAAGATAATAACTCCTTAAATACTGAATCCAATGATAGTGAATAAGTTAAAATGTCAAAAATATAAAAAACAAACTCTATTTCCAAAAAGAAAATAACGATTTCAGAAAGGTGAAAACAAGGACATCAATACCACATCACTGAGAATTTTAGTTAAGATATCGAGATATTGATTCAAAACAAAATAAAGTGAAAACACTAAAAATGTAACTGTTAAAAAAATGAAAAAATCAAAGACTAAAACAAAAAGTATGATGGAAAGCTAGATAGACTAGACTGAACAGAATAAAGAATACCAGGGATAGAAGACAAGGCTGAGGGAATACTACATTTAGCCAAACAATGAAAAGCAGGTAAGATTATATATTTCAAGTACTCTGAAATTATGACTGAGTCCAATCCTGAAAATCAATAATCTAGAGGAAGAAGAGAAATAAATCTCATCACAGAAAACAAGTTTGATAAAATTACAGCAGAAAATATCTCAAATCCATGGAAAGACTTGGACATTCAAGAATCCTGAATAGTTTGAATCCTGAATAGTCTCAGTGGCTCACCAAGGAGTCTTTCATTCTGTGGTCTACCAGTGCTGAAAGATTTTGGGAAGATGTCATGGAATCCCAGAAACCAGGAAATGCTGTAATTAAAAATCCTGTATATGTTTCTAGGAATAAAGTAAATGAATATACTTGGCCCCACCCATTGATGAAAATCTACAGTTAATTAATGGCTGCTGAGAAATAGAGAATCAGTCTTCCCCAGGGACAAGCCCCTTGATATATTATCCAGTCACAACCAGAATAAAAACGTCTCCATGACATCTGATAATTAAGATGTCAGGAAATAATATTAAAACTGACAATAAAAAAAGCAAACACACAAACATGAACCCATCAGAATCACATCAGACTTCTGAGTTGCACTCCATATGGGGAAGTGGGTACAGAATGGTATATTCCAAGCCCTGAAGGTAGAACACTGACTAGTATATACTAGAAAAGAAATCTATTAAAATCCACATGGAATAAAATCCTCCTAAAAAGGATTTCTGTAAAACCAAAGAGTAAGAAACAAGCAGAACTCAGACAATTATCCCATGTGTAGCTCATATGATGAACATAGATATGCGAAAAGAAACAAGACTTTTCCGGGGTGAAAGCAGAAAAGCTGGGAGGTGAGAGACCAAAGAGGGTAATGAGGAGCAATATGAACAGAGTAGACAAAAAATACATGCATTTTTATGTATTTTATAATAAATTTAAATAACTTTATAATAAAACACACTGCATTATATAACAATAAACAAACTTTTAATAAGCCAAAAGATGAGGTGAATTCAAAGGAAGATTTAATAATGGTTCATTGGAAGCACCTAACTTTCAGCATCTTCTTTAGGGGATAAAAAGTCAGCAAGAATGTAGCTGCCCTCTGTAGGTGAGACATGATAGAAAGGTACCACAGAGAGTAAATCTGTCCTCAAATTCCCAACTATGTCTTCAACATTTAGTGTCTTTTATTCAGCTGGTCTACTTTATTAGCAATGTTTTCCATTGTTATTTTGTTTGATTTATTATTTTTTCCTTCTAATACTGAATTTTCATTTCATAACCTCTGTCTCTTTGCTGAGTTTCTTTAACAAGTCTCCAATTATCTTTCCTTCATTCAGTGCTCTAGGTTAACCCTCCTTAAGGTCGCTGATTGTTTTTTAAACTAGACTTCTAAATTCTTTGCCCAACATTCCATTACGTTAGCATATTTACAGGCTATTATGTACTGAAGAGTGATGGATTTCTGACATATTCATATTGACTTGCCTATTCATATTTCTTGTTCATGTGGTGAGATTTCTGCAGCTATTGTTATGGATATCTCTTCTGGTGGTTT
Organism: Peromyscus maniculatus bairdii; assembly: GCF_049852395.1. Taxonomy (NCBI): domain Eukaryota; kingdom Metazoa; phylum Chordata; class Mammalia; order Rodentia; family Cricetidae; genus Peromyscus; species Peromyscus maniculatus. The sequence goes on from NC_134854.1 coordinate 49,475,681, forward strand.
ACTGGTGTCTTCTGAGTGAACAGCTTTCTCTTGATAGGTCAAACCCCAGCACTGCTTGGAGAGGAGAAAACTAGCTATGGAAACAAAAACAAAACAACAAAATAAAAATCAGTTAAGATATAAATTATAATAAACCAAATGAACAACTCAGGATCTGTTCCCACACTCTGTATCTGTTCCCCAGGAGTCTCAGTGGCTCACCAAGGTGTGTTTCATTCTGTGATCTACCAGTGCTGAAAGATTATTGGGAAGATGTCATGGCATCCCAGAAGCCAGGAAATGCTGTAATTAAAAATCCTGTATATGTTTCTAAGAGTAAGTAAATGAACATACTTGGCCCCACCCATAGATGAAAATCTACAGTTAATTAATGGCTGCTGAGAAATAGAGAATCAGTCTTCCCCAGGGACAAGCCCCTTGATATATTATCCATTCACAAGCAGTCAAACCTAAATGCATATACATATGAGTACCGCTAAATTAATCATCAGGTTTTATTTATAAATTCTTATGTGTGTGCATATATATGTGTTGTGAAAATAATAATTAAAAATTAAGAGGTAATAAAATGAGAAGTGGAGAGGAGATGAGACAGGAGGATGAGAGAGATGGGGAATTATGTTAATATAGTACTTGTATATGAAATTCTCAAAATATGGGTAAAAAATTTAATAAAAAGTTATAAAATGAAAATAAATGTCTATAGGGCATTTATATGTTGTCATTCAAAGGTGTTATCATGGGTTTTTCTTTCCAGAGAAACTTGCTTAGAACCTGATCAGCAGCATTTGCTTAGGGATATACGGTTACAGGATTTCAGAAGCCTAATCCTTCAGGGCAAAGGTACTTCCTACAGGATACTGAATACACTGTTAAAACTTCTATATTTCTGCCATAGAATGCCTCATGGAAGCTTCCATGTAGCACTAGTAATTTTGAGATTCCTTCTTTAAGAAAAACAGTAACCAAATCAACATTTTACTAGCTTCTGCAAAGTAACTTGCATTGCATTACTTTCTTGATTTTAACTCGCTCCTTTCTTGAGGAAGTGTGTATCCTTCCCTCTGAGTTAGTTAGTGGTCATTTTAGAAGTTCAACAGCTCAAAATATTGTGATCCTCATCTTAAAGTCTGATAGCATCACTGTAGCTAAGAATTGCCAATAGTGGGGGTGGAGAGATGGCTCAGAGGTTAGGAGCACTGGCTGCTCTTCCCGAGGTCCTGAGTTCAATTTCCAGCAACCACATGGTGGCTCACAAACCCTCTCTAATGAGATCTAGTGCCCTCTTCTGGTTTGCAAGCATACATGCAGGCAGAAAACTGTTTATATAATAAATAAAATAAATAAACACATGTTCAAAAATTTTTTAAAAATGGCCAATAGTTGCAAGTGCATCTGAAAATTGAAAACATCTCTATGTAAATGTCAGGGAACATTCAGAGAGGCAATCTTCTAGACTTTAGAAAGTATCATTTCTTTCCTACTAAGTACAGTAATGGGATAGAAATAATCTTTACTGAGAGACTCCCAAGAAGCATCATGATAATTTTACATCAATGAATCTTGCTTTTTCTAAGTCATGTCTAGTTATATTTGTGGACCAAAGAAAAGAGCCCTGGAATGTGAAGAGATAAGACCACACAGAAGCCACTTATCCAGGAGGTAGGATGAATGGACCAGAGAACACAGGTTAGAGGTCCAAAGAGCTAAGAGAGAAGACAGGATTTTAAGAAGTCTGTTTCTGCAAAAATGACTTTTCTGGAGCTTGAACACATTTCTTTTGCAATGAGAGAAGAACATCTCTTTAGCCATGTTTCTCATACTTTGAAGTCCTGTAAGTGTCCTCTTATCCTAACTCTCCCATCATTGTCTAGGACATTGACAGTTACAGACAAAGTGTTTATTTTTCCTTAGGAATTCTGAATAATCTGTGGATTTTTATTGTTATTTATACTTTAGAATGTTTGATAAGCTACTGTGATATTAAAACATCAAAAATAAGTTTTTAAATTCCTCATATATCTGATGCTTAAAATTGTCTCTATAGTGCTCCTTATGAGTGATTGCAATTGATTTTGTATATTTTCTGCCATAACCTGAATTTTAAGTGCCTTCCTTTTATGGCTATGGTCTGATATCGGTGGTGGCACATGCCTTTAATCCCAGCACTCGGGAGGCAGAGGCAGGCAGATCTTTGTGAGTTTGAGGCCAGCCTGGGCTACCAAGTAAGTTCCAGGAAAGACACAAAGCTACACAGAGAAACCCTGTCTTGAAAAACCAAAAAAAAAAAAAAAAAAAAAGAAAGAAAATTCTAATTATCTAGGAGTCTTCCTTTAAAAACATACCAATGCCTTTTCAAGGTTTTATAGATTAAATGTTCAACTTTTCTTCTTCTCAATTTAATTTTATGCATTTTGCTTTTATAAAAGATCCTTCCAATCAGCCAGGCAGTGATGGTGCACGCTTTAATCCCAGCCCTAGGGAGGCAGAGGCAGGGAGAATTCTATGAGTTCAAAGCTAGCCTGGTCTACAAAGTGAGTTCCAGGACAGCCGGGACTGTTACACAGAGAAACCCTGTCTTGAAAAACAAACAAAAAACAATAAAAGTTCCTTCCAATCAATGGGCAATACTTTTAAAATTAGTACATACATTGTGGTTGGGTAGTAATTTTAGTGCTATGCATGCCAGAATAATGAATGGTAAAATTAAAATATGTATGGTCTATAGGACCATTTTCAATAAATCATTCAGGTTTTTGTTCATCCATAATAGAAGGATAGTTACATTCAAATTATATACCGCTAAAAATCATAAAATTAAATTTAGGAAACACAATGTACTATTATCAGGGATAGAAATGATCAAAATACATTATAGGCATGTATGAAATTCTAAAAGAATAAATACATATTTAAAATATAATTCATAAGGAATAAAGGCAAGAGAAGGAGGAAATGAGAATAAAAGAGCAAGAGATTTAAATGCAGATATAAAATAAGAAAAAAATATGTACATGAAGTCAGATGAATATAAGAATAACAAATCCCAAGTATAAAATACTTTTAAATAAAAAAATCGAGAATAAGAAATATTAAAGAAAAAGTAATAGAGAAAAAAGTAATTTATGATATAAAGTAGAGGACTCACTGAGTCCTCTAGTGAGTATAACTTATTTGAAGGAGAGTGTTACAAGTCCTGCCTGGCGTCTATTGCACTTCATCTCTGTTGTCACCACATTGGTGACATCCCACTCCCCTTGTGGCATGATGGCTGTCAGGTCAAATGGGTGCTGCCAGTGTCAGTGTCAGTGTCACTTTAGAAGCTTCCTTAGTTTGAATGCCTGGAGCCTGCCCTAACCTCAGTGAGTTTTGCACCTTGTGAGCTGGAAGGGTTCTCACTTTCTTCAGAGGCTCTCTGGTTTTTGTTCCAAAGACACAAGCATCTAAGCTGAGCAGTGCATCCTCAGTGTATTTGGGAATACAGGAGATAGGCATTCACATCTGCACTGGAAGGGCAGAACAGGGGGATCTGGGTGCCCTTCTGGTTATTTTTAATGCTTTCAGATTCTTGCCAGCAGCAAATCATTTTATGGAGTTGAGGAGATTGAGCAATTGGGGGTTCACAAGGGTTGGGCTCAGAACTCTCAGTCTTGCCTGACAGAAAACTAGACACAGCAGAGATGCAGCAACAGAGGCAGGGGACTACCTGTTTTCTAGAGTTCTCAGTGACGGCAATATTATGTAGGCCAAAGATTTGCTCTTCATCACAGTTCAAGGCCTCAAACTGAATCACTTTCCAAAGGCCCAGTTTGCTACTGCTTAAGGTGTTCACCATAGACACCAGACCCTGACCTCCTCTATGAATGACTCTCATCGCCCTCTTCTATGCCAAATGTGCAGCAGTGTCCCCAGGCTTGCTGACTTACGATACTTCTCTTTGTTTTCAAATCCTTAAAATCACTCACTCTCAGTCAGTAGGCACCTCCTCAAGATGGAGTCTGGCTGTACGTTCTCAGAGATGGGACACTGATATTTTCACACAGGCTTTTCTTTATTACCCTGACACTTCTTATATATGTGTGTCATGGGGAAAAATTCTAATACACTGTCCTATCTGAAACCTCAGTCTATCCTTAATACTTTAAATCCGCAATTACTAGAGACTTCTCCATTTACTTTACTACAGTGAATGAAACATAAGAATGAATACAATGTATAAATGACATTTTCCTGGACATGAAGCTTTCATGTGATTTATAACTCAAATGACTGGTGAGAGATAGTGCAGAAAGAGGATGATCTACTCCAATAACCTGATCACCCAGGACTAACCCAGGACCCTCATCCTCTGTCTAAAACTTCAGAATTTGTGTGTGTGTGTGTGTGTGTGTGTGTGTGTGTGTGTGTGTGTGTGTTTTGTAACATAAAGTACTCTTTACTATCCAAAATTAGCATGTAGGCCAACATATTCAGGAAATAAACTCCTTTAGATAAAGCAAAATTCTGTTGGAGAAGAGAAAAATGATGGAGTAAAGGAGCTGAGATCTGAAAGGAAGGAAGCCGGGAGTGTAACAAGTGGGTTATAGAATAGTGTGTGGAACTGGGGCTCAAGAAGGAGCTAAGGAATTTGGAGAAGATCTGAAAATGAAAACAATGATGTACAAGCTGAAAACATCTGCCTTTCACACTAAGGAGACAACAGAAAGACTCCACTCTGTGACAGTGTATCAAGAGAATGCTGATCTTCAAATTCGAGCTACAGAAGTGAATGTTGGTCTTCAAGTTTGAGCTACAGAAATGCTTACATCCTCAGATGGTTCCTTTTATACACAGTGTCAAGGATCAATCCAAAACTTTGTGTAGCCAAATTCATTTCTTTTATGTTGCTAACTTCTTCACCGTGGGCCATATGTCAGTGTACAAGGAAATGGGCAGACACTAAAGCAAATGATTGACCTCTACAGCAGGAGTCCTGCAAACAAACCCCTGCAAGCAGCACGCTAACTACATTGTGGAAAATTCCACACCACACATAGTGAAATCCTTCAATACTGTGAACACAGAGTTGTGTGCAAATGTGTTTGACATGCAACCAATGGGATTATATTGCAAGGTAAAAGTCTGAGGCAAAATACAGAGTGGAATGCAAATTCTGTGTTCATGTTATGCTAGGTGCTTACAAGAGGAAAATGGATGAGTAATTTTTTCCATCAGGACTTTGTATTTGACAGTCACATGCAGCAAATCTTACACTCTGACAAATTACAGGTTTTCTAGAAACTTTGGGAAGCATGCTGGTTTTAGATTAATTTCTTGGGTAAAGATGAATCCTTGTGAATCCATCCTTTCTGAATATCTCATACTAAAACATTTGTGAAAAGTTAACATGTGAGAATTTCTAAAATCTGTCAGACATTGTTCAGTAGGACAAATTTTCTACTTAGGCTTGAGCTCAAAGCCTTTAGATGAGATGTAGGATGCAGAAATGAGAGCACTGAGTAGAGGGCTTTGTTGTAAAGCTGGTCTAACAATACTAGGATTGGACCACAGCATAGCCTATGAAACTAATGTTGGCCTTTCTGGTAGCTCATTCTCCATTTTCCATTCTCCAGTCATGTTATCATCTCCAACACAATTGCCATATTAGAGCCAAGTTTTTCTACCTTTATTTAGCATCTCTAGAATAGTCAATATGTTTCAGAAAACTGATATACAATCTCAACTCCAACATATATCTCCCTAGGCCTATGGTTGGAGTGGAGAAAATGAAAGATAAGCAATTGGTAGCAAGGCTCCTGCAACTGAGTATATAATTAGATTCAGATTGACACATCATCAGTCTATAAGCTCCTCTGGCCAGGTTTTATCTCAGTAAATTGAGGAATGGGTCTAGCTACATACAAACTAGAAAATTACAGAATCCCTATTGGAATACATTTCTGACTGTTCGAGGTAGTTGTCTGCCATAAGCCTAGCATGCTTTCTTTAAGCTTGGCAATAGTTTCCTGTTCTCTACCTGTCCTGATCTGGAGAATGTCTCTGGGCCTCAAGGACTGACCTTATCTGAAAGCTGCCTTTAAACCAAATGCCTGCCACTAAACTAGATGCCTGTTTCATCTTTTGCTTGACCCTTGGCACAAATCCCTGCTAGAAAGACTTGTGTTGAGGAGCTCTGCTATAGGACCCTACTGCCACATACTAAGCCTTGTGATAGGAATGTGCCACTTAATGCAAATTAAGGTTTGTCCCCAGGCTCTTCAGTCCTATATATTCCTTATACTCTGGAATAAAGTTTAGCTGATTCACCAAAATCAGTCTTCCAGAGGCCTCTCTCTTCCTGTTCATGGGCCATGTACAAATTTCTGTCACACCTTCTACCTCTTTCCCCACTTGACCTGGTAGTCAAGAGACTAAGAGGGAAAGAGAACCTTCACAAATCCCCCCATATCTATACACAGCTGATTCTCTGATCAGAGCCCAGACTCTGTCCAAACGTTTTCTACTACATCTGAAATATCATGTATACTCTTAGGTCAGGAGGCGTCTTCCTAGAATATAGGGTATTTGTAATTAATGCAGTTTTCTGGAGCCTTGATGACTCTTAAAAAGGACACATGATGTTAACAAACTATAAGAAAAAAAAAAAGACCTCAATTTTGGAGTGAGTATTCCACTCCTGTAATGTATCAAATAAGATCATATGTAAGTTTCATCCATCCTCTTCAAGATACCTGCAACCCATGATTCTGGTTAGAAAAGAGACAATGGAAAGCCCAAACTTGTTAGGAACTCCTCATCTCCTGATTTTTCATCATTCCCATTCTATTTACAGACCCCAGAGCCCTTTAATTTCATCTTCCTACTCAGTAGATTATTTGGCTTGTCAGAAAAAAGGCTTGGACAATAATGATATGCTATCAGGTGGTTTCCAAACAGCCACACTAGCTACCAGAACCAGACCATCCTTAAAGTTTCTTCAATTAACATCCCCAAAGTCAGAGGATTTCTAAGGATCCTAGAATGCTTAATTCTTCCTAACTCATCTCCTAGCATTAGGAATCCCACTGTATGGACAGGGGCTTGACTTCCTCTGATTGATCTATGCCAGTGACATCTCAAGAATCATTGGTTCCCACTCTCTGGCCTGAGAAAAAAAAGTTTCCTTGTCACCTGTAAGTCTCCTAGTGACAAGGGTGCCAAAGAAAGAAGCTGATGCAAGACTCTGGGAAAGAGAAACGTGCAGTTATGTTTGTGCAGGAGGACAATGACCCCTCCACTCTATGCCTTCCTCTCCTAGGGAGCTATATATTCAGGCTCTCTTCCCATGCTCACTACCTTCTGCCACTATGAGTGCTCTCCTGATCCTGGCCCTTGTGGGAGCTGCTGGTGAGTTCCATGCCATTCTCCAAGCTCTTTCCATCCCATTAACTAGATTATATGAACTGTCCTAATGCTGTCTCTCTATCTTCTGATAGTCTCGCCAGCCTCACCAATCTTCTCCCCATTTTCCTGGGCCCTCATTCTTCACCTTTCTCACTACCCTTTTAATCTACTCTCTTTTACTTTGTAATTGGTACCAAAAGCAAGGAATGTTAAAGGTAGGCCTGGTAGAGGTTCCATGAAATGGGCAAGCATGGCCACTACTTGGCTCCATGACAGTGTGATAATTCCACCATAGATAGTTTATAGGGAAAGTGTTGCTGAAAGCAACAAAACTTTTGTTTTGCCCAAGATATGACCATTAGAGTTATTACCTTATGTGTCCTGTGTCTTTTCTGTTTACTGGGGTTTTAAAGTCCCACAATGAACTTAATCTTACCAGTCACACATTGAATGGTAACAAGTGTTGTTACATTGGCCAGCTGCTGACCCCTCCCTTTGTTATGTCTGAGTTGGCTGGGAATTCCTTTCTATTCTGGCCTCAGTCTACAGAGTTGATTTCTGTGGGAAGCTGGCCTAGGTCAAATCATCCTGACTGTCCAAAAAGTTAACATTCAGGTGGCACAAACAAGTAACAGATGTAAAAATAAAGCAGGCCATGGGCAAACCTAACTTCAAATTGGATTCCACTAAGTCTGTTCTTAGGTAGTTCTTGCTGTCCCAACCTTGATGATCAGAAGAGATCTGGGCCCTGTAGGAAGTACTTATCTGTCCTGCAGAGCCAAATACTGGGGAACCCTAATATCCATGTTGCCTATTGTGCACAGTGTGACCTCAGTTTTCCTACACTCATGCTCACTAAGAAACTCGAAGGGTTTAAGCTGCCATAGAGCCAATGGCTTCACCCTCAAGCACCCTGAAAATTAGTTTATTCTCATTTTCATTTTCCATTCAAGTTGCTTTTCCTGTTGACGATGATGACAAGATCGTCGGAGGATACACTTGCCGGGAGAGTTCTGTGCCCTACCAGGTGTCTCTGAACTCTGGGTACCACTTTTGTGGAGGTTCCCTCATCAATAGCCAATGGGTGGTGTCTGCTGCTCACTGCTACAAGAGGTAAGTGATGGGCTTCTAGATGCAGAACTCATGGGCTGGGACATGATTAGAACATAGTACTTGGGCAAGTGGTGAAGTTGTAAGGTGATTAGGGAAAGCCATGAAGAAAAAAATTGCTGGCAGCAGCTAAGTATCATGAGCAAGAGTGAAATTTGATACAGAATAGAAATCCTCTCACTTCCCCAAACAAACCCATAATATAGCAAGGATTATGGGCCATTAAACCCTGAAGAATTGATCTTGTTATCATAGACACCAGTGAGAAAGTCAGACAAGAACTTTGTATAAGGACCACTAGCTAAAAAGAACAATGAACACCAAGTTTTCAGAAATCAAGTTAAATATTGGTTAAATCAATGCAGTCTCTACTGTGTGTTCTCAGTCCTGAATATGTATCACAAAGATGACAAGGTTTCTTTTTTTTTTTTTTTTTTTTTTTTTTTGGTTTTTTCGAGACAGGGTTTCTCTGTGTAGCTTTGCGCCTTTCCTGGAACTCACTTGGTAGCCCAGGCTGGCCTCGAACTCACAGAGATCCGCCTGCCTCTGCCTCCCGAGTGCTGGGATTAAAGGCGTGCGCCACCACCGCCCGGCGACAAGGTTTCTTAAAACACTAAACCCAGGGCTAGATTCTGGCTCAGTATTTCTGGAGTTGAAAGCAAGAATGTAAACTTCTCTCAGGGTCCTATGTCACACTGGTGTGGGTCCTGGCACAACTCTTCGGTCTCCATGAGATTAGGTTCTATAGTAATAGTTTTTAACAAAGCAAGAAGTATTTGTCATAGTTTCTACTGCAGTTAACAAAGACTCGGAGGGTGAGGTGTCATCAAATGTCACCTTGGATCCATATTCCTGGATGTATCAGAGTCTGTAGTATGACAGGTTTAAAATCAGCCCAAACTGCACTCCTTTATTTTATACCCTATATACCAACAACCTCTGTAGATTAAAGGGCCAGAGTACCTAATCAGAAATTGTCCATCACTGAAGAGCTTCTCCTTTGAGCTATTTCTAAACATGAAGCCTTAGAACCTGTAGTGTGTTTTGGATAATGTGTTGAAAATCTCAACCATGTCTTTTCTTTCCAACAGCCGCATCCAAGTGAGACTGGGAGAGCACAACATCAATGTCCTTGAGGGCAATGAGCAGTTTGTCACTGCTGCCAAAAGCATCAAGCACCCCAAGTTCAATTCCAGGACCCTGGACAATGACATCATGCTGATCAAGCTAGCTTCCCCTGTGACCCTCAATGCCAGAGTGGCAGCTGTAGCTCTGCCCACCTCCTGTGCACCTGCTGGCACTCAGTGCCTTATCTCTGGCTGGGGCAACACCCTTAGCTCAGGTGGTAAGTATGACATTTACCTACTCCATCCCTTCCTCCCCATGTTTTCCAAAACCAGACATGTCTCTGGATTTGAACTTATTTGCTTTTACCTTCCAAATATGTTTGAAGTACCAACTATATGAAGAGTATACCTGGTAAGAAGGGCTATAACATACCAAGAGGTTCACTTCCTGTAACCTAAAGAGAACAAATATACACTGTGTTATTATACTGAAAACAGGATCAACAATGGTCATTTTAAAGTTTGAGAAAGCTATAATTTTTTGTTGGAATTTGTACTCTTAATGAATTCTCTGGTGGTTAGCCATGTTGTTCAGGGATAAATAATTGATCCTCTGGGTGCTCTAATACATATTTCTCCTTTGATCACTACCTTTTCTCAAAGTGAATAACCCAGATCTGCTCCAGTGCCTGAATGCCCCACTGCTGTCTCAGGCTGCCTGTGAAGCCTCCTACCCTGGGAAAATCACCAACAACATGGTCTGTGCTGGCTTCCTTGAGGGAGGCAAAGATTCCTGCCAGGTGAGTGGCTCCCTTTCCATATGAAACACCTCTTCTCCAGGAGGGGGATTTGAATATTCAGTATTGTGAGATTAGAGATTCATCCAGGGAGATGGGGGAAGTGAGCTCTACCCTGGATGTCCTTTCTTCTCATTAGTAACATAAGAGGATGTGTTTCAATGAAAAACAAATGCATTCAGAAGCTGACTGGAATGGGTCTTAATGTAAGAGCAGATGTGACCCTTTTTCTTCATGCCACTTCTTTAAACACTGTATTTCTCCATTGCAGGGTGACTCTGGTGGCCCTGTGGTCTGCAATGGACAACTTCAGGGCATCGTCTCCTGGGGCTATGGCTGTGCCCAGAAGAACCTCCCTGGTGTGTACACCAAGGTCTGCAACTATGTGAACTGGATCCAGAGCACAATTGCTGCCAACTAGAGATCCCCAATCCCTCCTCAGTCCCTGTGTCAATAAAGTGCATTTGCCATCACTACCTGTTCCTCTGTCTGACCTTTCTAGTCCCTTAACTCTGGGAGGCAAGCTCTTATCTGAGAGCTCTGAGATCAGGCAGACATTCTCCATTGAAAGTTATCCTGGACTCAACATGGGCCTCATGAAACAATCATCAGCAACATTTGAAACAGAACAATAATTTCAGTGGAACCATAATAGGGAGTTTATTTCATTGTACTTTTTCAAGAAAAGTCATGTCTGAATAGCAGAGCTAAAGATTTTTCTTCCTTAGTACATCAGGGAGATTTGAAGTTGTAAAGTATGCATACATTGTTGTGGTAGACAAGACTACTGATTTCTTTGACTATGGCAGAAACTCTTTGTACCCAATGTAAACCTTAGCAATGATTAACCATCTTGACTTCTGAGTTCCCTCCCTCATATTCATTTTGGGAACTTTGATGCAAAGTCTTGCTCTGTAATCCTAGCAGGCCTTGAACTTTTCATTTTCTTGCTTCAGGCTACTGAATGCTTAGACACTAGGTTGCACCAACAGAGCAGGCTCTCTACCTGAAAGTGTTCATACCAATGCAGTTCTACGCCATCCTAAGAGTGGATGTCCTTAATTCTCACTTATGCTTCTATAGAAGAAATAAGAGTTTTTGGATCTAAACCTCTCACATCTCTGAGCAATCTGCCTTCTGTTTATCTCACACAATAATACAAATGTGCATGTACTGTCTTGAGAATTTCCATAGACATGTTCACATTTACTTCTGGTTCCCTTCTGTAGTGGTATTCCAATGCCACAGCTAGAATGCAATAATTCAGAGAAGATTGTTCGAGCACCCTATCCCATACACGGAAGGTGATAGAACTGGTTATTGTCAGAATTGCTTAGCCATTTCCATGCCCACTACTGGCCTCCTTTCTCCTCCTACTGGGTGGTCTCAGATGAGGAAGAGCCCATCCTACTTGACTTTTGACATCTTTCATGCCCACCCTCACCAAAAATCACCCTGCACTTCCTGAAATTATTCCCTAGTCACAGCCTTCCATGAATTCTGTCTGCTTATAGAGAGCTCTTGCTCATTGCATTCTTTCTGATTTAACACTTTCCTGATTTTCCTCAATGTTCAAGACACTATTGAAGTTTCTTCTCAGGGAATATGGGGCTCTATTTTGCCTTTCTCCTGGTTTCCTTTCTATGGCTACAATCAAACTCTCTCACCAACAGTAACTTAGTGACTTACATTTGACATTACAGTGCATCATTGAGAGATGTCATGGCAAGGACTCAAGCTAGAGTTAAAAGCATAAACCATGAAGAAATGCTGTTTACTGTCTTACTTTCAGGCTTATTCTCTCATTTCAGAAATTTAGTTTTTTAAGAATTTCATACATTATGTTTTGAATATATTGATTTTCTCAATTCCTTCCAGATCCCCCCTCTTTCCTACCTATCCAGCATGTGTCTTTTTCTTTTTCTTTTTCGATATTTCAAATCCTATTTGTGTCATCCATATATGCTTGGATGTGTGGTTCTCCCCTGGAGCATGGCTTTCACTCTCAGGAAAAAAATAACTTACTCTACCTCTTCCAACAGCCATCCATTGTCGACAACTCCTCAGCTAGGGCTAATAACTTCATGCCTACCTACCAGCTCCCTGCTGGGATTTGGTCTGACTTAAGTATTCACAGCTCTTGTGTATGCTGTCATAATCACTATGAGTTCATACATGCTGTTACCCTGTTGTATCCATAAGACACTCTTGCCTTATCATCATCTACAACCTCTGGCTCTTATACTCTTTCCACACCCTCTTTTGCAGTTGTCCCTGATCCTTAGGAGGAAGTTGTATGATATAGATAAACTACTTAGGACTATATACTCAGAAGTCTCTCATTTTTGGCATCTTGACTTGCTGTGAGTACCTTTATATCACAATCTATTGCAAACAATCTTTTTGGATGATGGTTCAAAGATTCACTGTTCTACAAGCCTAATAATAAGTCATTAATAGTTAGTTTAGTTCTATGTTTATTTAGCAAAGTAATAGTAGTACCTTCAGCCCAAAGGGCCCGTGATACTTCTGGCCATAGGTTCTTGGTCCTAACAGTGATGCCAGTTATGAATTTCAACGTGTGGAGTGGGGCTTAAATCCAGTCAAAAAGTGGTTGGTTACTTCCATGATGTTTGTACCACTATTGCCCTAATGGTCATGTATTTCCAGGGCAATCATTATTGTACATCACAACATTCAAGCTGGGTAATTCTAATGAATACTTTCCTGCTCTGACAGTGTAAATGGTACCTAGCAGCATTATGATATCTAGCCTGTAGAAAGGAAGTTTCACGGTCAGTACCACCTTGCTTTCTCCACCTTCTATAACTCTTTTATGTGGTGTCTTGAGCAATCGGGCTGTACCATCAAGTTCTGGAAAGTAACCAAGAGTAATCAAAATAAACTGTTCTTTTTGGGGTTATATGGGACCTTAGTGGCCAACAATTCCAAAAGATTTAACCCATTCCAGACAACAGGCTTTTTATTTTTCAGTTTATGGTTTCTAATAGGGGCATTTTTACCTTGTTACAGGGTAAATTCATCATTAACACTTTTTATGTATATGTATAAATATTTTAAGCAGCTTCTACAATAATAAGCATCCATGTGACATTTTGAAACTTCTTTAGTTATCCCTTTATATTACCCCCCTCCCCCCACACACAGACACAATAAATCTTCTTATCATCTGGGACCCTTTTTGACTTCCTTCTATGTAGGTACACCAGACTCACACTACCCACCTCTTCCCTCCATGACAAGTGCCTTTGGACCTTTTTCTAGGTAGAACTACAAGGTTCCTACCACCAATTCTACCCATCTGTCTATACATACCATAAGCCCTTGGCCCTGTGTTTATGTAGACATATTGACAACTCTATACCCCAAGGACCACCCTGTCCTGTTAAGGGCCCCAGACTTAAGAATGTCAACTCCATCCATTCCTGTGACCTGGCTCAGGAAAACATGCCACACAACTGTCTTAACTCCCTCTCCTCTGCCTCTTACCCTAGAGGTAGGAATTTTAAACTTGTATCATCAACTCCATAGACTCCCAGTGCTTAAGTACAAGTACTGCACACACCCGTACCCCTAAAGATTGACTGTCAGAATCTTCTAACTCCTAAAGAAGTTCAGTTCTTGGGCTTAGAAGCTTCATTTAGCTAAAGCTAGCTGGAACTATTTCTGACACCCCTTTTGAACATTAACATTGAGTTGTCTCAACACTGAACCCTAAGCCACATACAGTTACTCTATAACCTGATGAGTTAGGGTAACAGGAAACAGAGACTCAAACACCCACTCAACAAAAGAGATACAAGGTCTCCATAGCAGGAAACATGCTTATGACCTGATTTCCAATGCATAGGTTCCATCACAAAAACACAAGCATGAGTAAACAAGACATTACACTCAGCCAAAAGTTAATACTATCATATTAATGTTTTCCAGAAAAGTGACTTAGCTAAAGCACAAGACAATGATTTCAGAATAACAATAACAAACATGGTCAAGGAGTTTAAATAGGAAATCAACAACTGCTACCATGAAGATCATGAAAACACAAAGAGTTGAATAAAAGAAAATAAAATCAAAGCATGAATCCAGAATTTAATGAAGAGGGAGAATCTCTGAAGAAAAGCCAAATGAAATAAAACTCAGTATGAGAAATTCAGGAATTCACCCTGGCAGTGAAGTAGGTATGCTATCTTAGATCTTCACCTCTCCCTCCTCCTTTAAATCAGATCCTCCAGCCTCACCCCTGCCTCTGTAACAGACCAACTACTGCAGCCTCCCTTCTCCCTCTGTCCCTTTCTGCACTGGATCAAGTAGACTTTCCCCTCCTAATTTCCTCTTGGAGACTCTGCTTTATCCCATCCCCAGACTCCAGCAGACATCCCCCACCAACCTGCAGGCCATTTCTGCCACAGAAGCAAATAGCTCAAATTCACATCTCCAACTCTCCCCTAAAACCCTAAGCCTCATAAAGCTCTACACCAATCCCCCAGTCTCATCTCCAGCTCTGTAGCAGACCAACTGCTCCAGAGTCAACTCCCTCCATGATCCCATTGTTGTTTACACTATGGCACTGCTCCTGGTGGCTGGTCAAGCCACCCTGTGGAGGTTGTGCTAGAGGAGGAGTCTGCTGATTGAAAGAATCACAGCCATGGTTACCTTTTTAGAGCTTTACTGGGAGAGAGAGAGAGAAGGGGGGGGAGAAAAAGAGGGGGGGGCAACAGGAGGAAGGAGTGGAAAGGAGAGGAGCACACAGAGGGCCCATCCACTTTTTAGGCTGGAACTCCCTCAAAGGTTGATGATGTAATTAAGGACCAAATCCTTACATCCCAGACTTTCCCTTATTATAAAAAAAGCAGGTAGATGGGACTAGGGGCGTGGTTCCTCTCAAAAACTGCTTCCAGCTGACTCTTGGATGTGGCTTGGTTCTGGGGGAGTGGGGAGAGTAGCTTGTGAAGTCCTGGGATGATGGTAGGTAGGTGCGAGGGTGGGGGGGGGGGTGGGGGGGGTCCTAGAATGCCATCCCCTTGTTCTGTAGCTGTCCATCTATGCTGTGGCTAGGAACCTTCTGTTTGACAAGATACTGTTGACATAAAAAAAGCTTAGAGAAAAAAGAATCATTATTATTTTATTTTTGGAGTTGTCATTTATCTGAGGTAGATCTGTCCTGCCCCTATGGATTTTAAAACATGTTAAGCTTTATCAGAGACAGATTATTTTAAAGCACCTGTTTCCTTTACTAGTTCAGCATCTAGGAGACAGGTGATCAATTGTTAAAAACATCTCATAGTAATAGATGTTTACATTAAAGTCTTTTTGTAGCACCTAGACGCCTTTGGGTCTGGGGGTGTAAATACCTTTTAGCTGTTACAGTTTCTTATTTGATGATCTCTGGACTCCCATTCTATGGTGGTCCTGTACCATTAGCTGAACAGTGAGTTAGAACAGGGAACTGGGAAGAGAAAAGCTTGTGGTGCATGAGAATTTATTTATTTATTTATTTTTTGAATTGGGGACAAGGCAAAGATCAGGGCCCTGTCTGTATATACGTGAGAAACACAAGCAGTGGATCTGGAGTGAAGTAATGAGCTCTTATTTTAGGTGGAAATCTTTTTTCATTAAGTAAGTCTGAAAGTGCAATTAAATCTGGTGAGGTGGTAAGGCTGTCCTCTGTACCCAACAATAAAGGAGAGGTGGCATTCCAAAACTCCCAGGACTGAGTCAGTGGCTCTGGTGTCTAGAAGGAAAGAAATGGATTGCTTCCCTGCTGTGTTCTGGGTTCCCTGCCATGTCTGTAGCCAAGCCTAAGTCTGCTGGAGGTCTTAGCTTGATGTACCCAAGCATCTTGGTGCCTGGGGGCAGTCAGCTGACTCGTTGTCTTTCTAGGCGGCACTTTTAACAAGGCTGTTGATGGCCTGGCAGCCTGTGGCCTCTTCTTCACTTAAAACAGGGACCCAACAGCTTTTGGGAGTCAGTGAGTGCCAGCACTTGGCAATTTTGTTTTCTGGCTTTTATCTCTTCCCTGGCACACCTTAAACACCATAGATGACTCTTTTGCCTGTGGGGTCAGGAGCCTTGCTTTCTAGATGCTTAACTTTTAGTTGGGGAGGTCTGGGGAACAAGAAACAGATTTTACTCTATGTCCCGAATTTTTTTTTTCCTGATGATTGGTAGCTTAAGGACAGCTTTTGGAAGATCTGTCAGTAGGCAGATTATAGACTGATCCTTTTGAAGACTTGTCTGAGGCTATAAGCTGATTTTTTGGCTTAAGAGCCATCCTGACTACTGTAAACTTATTTGTACAGATCTTAGCTGCTTCCAGACTCCTCTGTGCTTCTCCAGGCAGTTTGAGAATGAGTGGGTGGAGTTAAGGTGAGTTAGGACCAGTCTGAAGAAAATGATACATTTCATGCTAAAACCAAATTTAAGTGATATCTATCTACAAATCCAGCTCTACAGAAAGCCCTAGAAGGAAAACTCCAACCTAGAGGTTAACCATACCCAAGGAAACACAAGCAATAAATAATCCCATACCAGCAAATCAAAAGAGGGGAAATACCTCTCTTGGGCATATACATATACTAAATACTGATCAAAGGAAAAATATACCAAGAGGACACTGTAGTACTCAAAATATATTCCCTAAACACAAAGCACACAAGTTTGTAAAAGAAACACTACTATATCTTAAACCACATATTGTCCCTCACATACTGATAGTGGGAGAATTCAGTGTCCCACTGTCACCAATAGAGAGACCATCCTTTCAAAAACAAATAGAGAAATGCTGGAGCTAATTGAACTTATATACCAAATGGACTTAATAGTTACAGAAAATTTCACCTGAATACAAAATAGCACACTTTATTCTTAGTACCTCATGAAACTTTCTCCAAAATAGACCACATACCTGGACACAAAGAAAGTCTAAAAGAGAAATGAAATTACACCCCAAATGTAGCTAGAGTTTTCCTGTCTTGCCAAGAGTCAGGACAAATCTTTGTCACCCGCCAGTCCCACAGCCGCTCAGACCCAACCAAGTAAACACAGAGACTTATATTGCTTACAAACTGTATGGCCGTGGCAGGCTTCTTGCTAACTGTGCTTATAGCTTAAATTAATCCATTTCCATAAATCTATACCTTGCCACGTGGCTGGTGGCTTACCGGCATCTTCACATGCTGCTGGTCATGGCGGCGGCTGCAGTGTCTCTCCGACTCAGCCTTCCGCTTCCCTGAATTCTCCTCTCTCCTTGTCCCACCTACTTCCTGCCTGGCCACTGGCCAACCAGTGTTTTATTTATTGACCAATCAGAGCAATTTGACATACAGACTGTCCCACAGCACTTCCCCTTTCTTTTTTTTAAAAGGAAGGAGTTTTAACTTTTACACATCTCCAAAGTCAGCTTGGTATATTTGGGAATTTGGGAGTAGCTTCTCTTACTACTTCCTGCTGGAGGGGGGCGCTGTATCTTATGGGGACACAAAGAAAATTTTAGGATCATGGAGTAGTCCGTGAGACCGTATTGTCTGAGCCAGTTGCCTTGAAACGATTCTGGATATTGAATCATCTGGGTCATGGTGTCATCAGAGAACTTTCAGGTGGTCTTGGCTGGTCAAACCTGATGTATCTTAATCTGGAACAAATCCATAGCCTCTGGCTTTCTGTGGAAACAAAACCAGAGCCTCTTTTCCAAAGCAACATATCCTTATATCCAAATTTTGAAGTCAAGGTACCTTTAAAATACACATTTTGGCATAACTCAACAGCTTTTGCAATCAAATGTTTTTCTTCAGTTACAAATATCAAAGAGAACATAATCCAGATTCTCTGTGTGGTACCCATCTTTACATGGCTTATTTTTTATATTACCTTGAGCCTATTGCTTAAACTGCAGCCTTTTAAGCCTGAAACGGCGCTGTGGCTGCTGGCTCCGCCCACTTCAGCTTCCCAACAAGGCAGTGGTACCTTTTCCTCCAGCTCTGGGAGCCATCCTGGGTCTATGCTTTTATCCAAGCAGTGTGTAGCCCAGAAACCTCTTTTTGTTTTGTACTAGCAAAGGCTAAATCCACCATGCAGCTTAATGTGCCACTTGCAGAGGCCTCATTCCCGCCATACTGCAGATCAAGCTTGCACGCTAGGAACCCGCCAGTAGTTCAAACCGGCAGGCTGCCGCTCCTTTGAGAGAGACAATTAGGAAGCTGTTTTTAGCTCCATTTTAGAATCTTTTCTCAGGTTTTAGGTAGAAACTCTTGCCAACACGTTGGGCGCCATTTGTAGCTAGAGTTTTCCTGTCTTGCCAAGAGTCAGGACAAATCTTTGTCACCCGCCAGTCCCACAGCCGCTCAGACCCAACCAAGTAAACACAGAGACTTATATTGCTTACAAACTGTATGGCCGTGGCAGGCTTCTTGCTAACTGTGCTTATAGCTTAAATTAATCCATTTCCATAAATCTATACCTTGCCACGTGGCTGGTGGCTTACCGGCATCTTCACATGCTGCTGGTCATGGCGGCGGCTGCAGTGTCTCTCCGACTCAGCCTTCCGCTTCCCTGAATTCTCCTCTCTCCTTGTCCCACCTACTTCCTGCCTGGCCACTGGCCAACCAGTGTTTTATTTATTGACCAATCAGAGCAATTTGACATACAGACTGTCCCACAGACCTATTTGGACACTGCAGCTTAAAGCTGGATATCAGCAGCAGAAACAACAGAACGCTTACAAACTCATGGAAACTAAACAACTCACTACTAAATGAAAAATGAGTCAAGATAAATTTAAAAAGAAATTAAACGCTTCCAAGAATTAAATGAAAAAGAATACTCAATACACTCAAACTTACGGAACACAAATGACAGAAGTTCTAAAAGGCAAGTTTATAGAACTAAATGCATACATCTGTTAAAAATGGAGATAATTCATATTAGAAATTTACAAGAAAATCTGAAAGCTCTATAACAAAAGGAAGAATATACACCAAAAAGGAGTAGATGGCAAAATAATCAAACTCAGTGTTGAAATCAATAAAATAGGAACAAACAACACAAAAACCCAATAGAAAGGACCAATGAAATAAAGAGTTGGCTCTTTAAAAAAATTCTATAAGATTGACAAATGCTTATCCCAATTAACTAAAAGGTGGTGAGAGAATATCCAAGTTAATAAAACTATAAATATATTGGGGACATACAAACAGACACAAAGGGAAGCCACAGATCATAAGGACATTCTTTAGAAAACTGGCCTCCAGCAAATTGAAAAACATAATAAAAATGTATAATTTTCTCCATAAGTACCACTTACCAAAATCAAATCAAGAACAGATAAAAAAACAAACAGTCAAAAATATTCAATGCTAGGCAGTCTTAGCACAGAATTCTACTGGTCTTTCAAAGAAGAATTGATGCCAGTGTTCTACAAATGATTCAGCAAAATAGAAAGAGAATCAAGATTACCCAATTCGTTTTATGAGGCCACAGTCACCCTGACACCAAATAACATAGAGATTCAACAAGAAAGAGAATTACAGACTAATTATCTTTAAGAACATATTTAATTAAGAACGTAGATGCAAAAATTCCCAATAAAATACTTCTAAACTAAATCCAAGAACACATTGAAAGATCATCTACCATGTTCAAATAGCCTTCATCCCAGATGTGCAGAGATGGATCAATATAGGAAAAATAGTAAATGTAATACACCATATAAACAAACTAAAAGAAAAACCTACATGATCATCTCATTAGATAATAAAAAGGCCTTTGACAAAATCCAACATCTCTTCATGATATAGGTCCTGGAGATATTAGGGATAAAAGGGGCATACCTAAACATAATAAAGTCAGTTTACAGCAAGCCCATAGCCAACATTAAGTTAAATGGAGAGGAATTCAAAGCAATTATACTGAAATCAGGAACACGACAGGTTCTCCACTCTCTTTCCATCTAGTCTAAACAGTATTTGAATTCTTAGCTAGAGCAGTAAGACAATGAAGGGAGATGATCAAGGGGATACAAATTCAAAAAGAACAAGTAAATATATCTTTATGTGCAGATGATATTATTATATGCGAAGTGATCCAAAATTCCACCAGGAAACTCCTACAGCTGATAAACACTTTCAGCAAAATCATCTGCATACTAATTAAATCAGAAAAATCAGAGCCCTACTTTATACAAACAACAGACAGAACAACTTTAATAATAGTCTCAAATATGAAATATCCTGGGGCTAATTAACCAAGCAATTGAAAGACTTACATGATAAGAAAGAAATACATAAGGATATCAGAAGATGGAAAGATCTCCCATGCACATGGTTACTAATCCATGTCATTCTACAAAAAGTAATCTACAGATTCAACCCCCATCAAAATTCCAACACAATTTTTTAACAGACTTGGAAAGGACAATTAGGGGAGGGAGTGGGAACTGGGGATGGTATGTGAAATGAAAAAAAAAGTCACAAAAAATGAAAAGAATTAAACTTCATATGGGAGCACAAAAAGCAGGATAGCTAAAACAATCCTGAACAATAAAAGAACCTCTGGAGATATCACCATCCCTAATTTCAAGTAGTTCTACAAAGCTATAATAATAAAAACATCATGTTATTGACACAAAAACAGACTCACCAGTCAATGGAATTGAATTGAAGAACGAGACATAAATTTACAAACCTATGGGCACCTAGTATGTCTATCTGTCTGTATGTCTGTCTGTGTGTCTGTCTGTGTGTCTGTCTGTCTGTTTGCTTCAACAAGAAGCCAGAAACACATACTGGAGAAAACGCAGCATCTTCAACAAATGGTACTGGTCAAAGTAAGTGGGTGAATGTAGAAGAATCCAAATAGATTCATACTAACCACTTGGCTCGAAACTCAACTCCAAATGGGTCAAAGACCTAAATATAAACCAAATAGACTGAACTTGATAGAAGAGAAAGTGGGGAATAGCCTTGAACTCATTGGCACAAGGAAAGACTTCCTGAACAGGACATAGCACAGTCTAAGATCAACAACTAAAAAATGATACTCCATGAAACTGAAAAACTTGTAAGAGATATGACACCATCATTCACACAAAGAAGCAACCTACAGAATGGGAAAAGATTTTCCCCAGCTACACATCTGATATATCCAAAATATATTATGAACTAACAAAACTACATCTCAAGAAAACAAATAATCCAATTAAAAATGGGATAGAGATCTAAACAGAGGGTTCTCAAAAGGGAAACTCAAATGGCTAAGAAATGTTCAATAACCTTAGTGTAGGGACAGGGAAAGCATTTAGAAGGATTTGGGGAGTAATAGCAATGATCAAAATATATTTAAATTTTAAAATTGTTTTAAATAGTAAAAGTATAACAAAAATAAAGCAAAAATTTATCAAATGATTACAAACCACAAACTAAAAAAATTGATGAATAAATATCATGAAGTTTACATTTAATGTTAGAGAATAATAATATTGTATTATCCATGGAAAAAATGGATGGAACTTGTAATTTTCATGTGAGTGAAAGAAGTCTCAAAACCTCAAATATTACATTGCTCACTCATAAGATGAACATATACATGAAAGTAGAATGGAGATGATTGGGAAGAAAAATAGGTCAAGGGATAACTGAGAATGTCAACAACTGTAATGGGGAGGATCAATAAGAGAACTGGACAATGATATACACGCCTGATAATGTCACAGTATCCTCCCTATGCTAGTTCCCTGCCAGGTTCCACCCTCCTGAATGCTTAAGGGAAGTTCCTTGTCTGTGTATCCTGCATAATGGGCGTTAACAGCTTAGATGCAAGATTGTAAAACATGGGTAGAGAACTTCTGCCCTCAGGGGTTCTCCCATTGTGCTGTAAGCCTGTATTTAAGAACTCCTCCCTCCTTCAATAAATGACATTAGTCATTCAAAACAAACAAACAAACAAACAAACAAACAAACAAACGAAGCCACAGTAACTACTGGCATCCAGATCAGTCTAAACCCACAGCCCATTGATTTATCTCATCTTCACATGGCTCCATAACACCTCTGTCCCCAACAGTGATGACTTCTGCTTCTCTTCTCATGGATGGGTTCAATTTATTTACATCAGTGCTTAAGATGACCATTTTAGTTTGGGGGCCTGGTTAACTTCAGTGTAAAGTTCTTAAATAAGTAACAAACATTTTAAATAATAAAGTTTAAAAGAAAAGGAAAAGAAAAAAGAAAATTCTAGGCCAGCCTGGTCTATAGGAGTAACTAAAGATAAATAAATAAATAAATAAATAAATAAATAAATAAATAAATAAATAAATAAATCCCACAATATGGAACACTAATTGTAAAGTTTTAGTAGGGAAAAGGAAAGGAAATGTGGTAAGGTGATGGAAACAAGGGTTCCCTAGAAGTAGACAGGCTTCATCGCCAGCTAAATCACAGTAGCAACAGAGTAGCAACAGAGTAGTTAACCCCTCCATGATGCATGGCAGGGAGGCACCACACAGACACTACGTTTGTTTGACCTCCTATCCAGATGTCCTGGACATTAGGGTCATGCATGATTTTTGTCTCCATAATCATTCAATTTAGTGATTTCTCAACACTGCTTTCCACATATGGCATTGGCTTCCTCCCTGGTCTACTCTGCTACTCTGGTACTTTCACTGTGTTTTGGGTAGTTCAGTCAGTTTCATAGTCCCAAGGTTGATTTTCTTTCATAATTTCTAACCCTTTGTGAAATTTCTTAGTATGGATTTGAATTGTCTTTTCTTCATTCAGTTAATTTGATACACTTATGGTCAATAATAATATCTTTAAAGATTCATTCATTCATTCATTCATTCATTCATTTATTATGTATACAGTGTTCTGCCTGCATGTTTGCTTGCACACCAGAAGAGGGCACCAGATCTCATTACAGATGGTTGTGAGCCACCATGTAGTTGCTGGGAATTGAACTCAGAACCTTTGGAAGGGCAGCCAGTGCTCTTACCCTCTGAGTCATCTCACCAACCAGACACTAATGATTTTTATATGAAGAATTTTCATTCATTTTATTTGGATGACATTTCTTTCTAACATGCCCTCTCTCTCAACTATCTTCATTTTCTTTCTCTTCTCAAAAACATAAAAAAAAAAAGATGAAAGTTAAAACAAACAAACTGAAATGAGAAAACCACTAGGGAAAATAATAACAAAAAATAAAAAGTATAAGAAAAGCATGGTGTTCATTTTGTGTGGTCTGTGTAGTTGGTATACTCAGTGACACTTCACTGGGGAAAACTGATTTTTCTCTTTCCCAGCTGGCATAACTTGCAAAGAGTTTCTTATGTAGGGGTCAGACGCGTGTCCACTTGCCCCTGTTTGTGCTTTGGACTTTTGCAGGTCTGGTTGGTGCTGTCACAGTTCCTGTGAGTTCAAATGAGCATTAGTTCTGGTGCATCTCTAGGATGCTCTTTCCTTGGAGAAATCCACCACCTCTGACTCTTAAGATCCTTCTGGCTCTTCTTCCATGTAGATCTTTGAGCCTTGAGAGGAAGGTTTGATGAAGATACCCCGTTTAGGGCTGGCTTCCCAAAAAATGTCTCATTCTCTACACATCGTTCCGTTTGGGTACCTGTATCAATAATGCAAGATGAAGTTTCTCTTATGAGTGATGCTCTGCTCCATTGCTTTGGAAACATGTCATAGGGAGTAATTTTTATTGCTATGTTGTAGATGTAACCAACCGTCTTATTAAATAAGAAACACAGAAACAATGTAAAAGAGAAAGCCAAGAGGTCAGAGCTCAGAGCTAAAATCTCACCCTTCCTCCTGCTGTGTCCCAGCTTCTCGAAAGAGAGCTATTTCCTGTGTGTAAATCGTTTCCAAGTCATTCTGCCTTCTCATTGGTTGTAAACCCAAACATGTTACTGCCTCATCACTGTCTGTATGTACAGCCTTCTAGGTCTTAAAGGCGTATGTCTCCAATGCTGGCTGTATCCCTGAACACACAGAGATCTATGGGATTAAAGGCGTGTGCCACCACCGCCACACTCTTGCTATGGCTCTAATAGCTCTGACCCCCAGGCAACTTTATTTATTAACATACAATCAAAATCACATTTCAGTACAATTAGAATACTATCACACTATGTTCCTTTAACTAAATTATATTAGTGTGTTCCCACCCCCCCCCCCTTGCCCCTGGGCCATTGCATTATATGGTTTCAGGTTCTAGTTCACTTTAGCAGTGTCAGGTATGAGTTCAACATCATAGAATGAGTATTAAATCTAATCAAACTGCCTAGTTACACCCATACTATTTGTGCACTTTATCAACTGGGATGTTTCTTATTCTTATTAGAAGCATTCTTATTTACATAAAATGGTTAAAAATTCAAGCCAAGTAGTGTGCTGAGATTACATGAGAGTAGAGATGACCAAAGCACTGAGGTCAGCTCTGGAAGGGGACAGCTGGGGGAACAGAGATTCTACTGCCCAGTTTTAGCTCATTAAATGCTACTCAGAAGTAATAACACAGTGGATGCAGGACTCTATGGAAATGAGTAAGGACAGAAGCCCAAAACTCTCAATGCTTCCTGGCAAAGCATCTGTGGGAACACAGGGAAAAATGGATCTTGTAGGTGTTACTGTCTCCAGTTATCTACATATGAAAGAACTTACCCCTTCCTTTAGAGGATGAGACCAGAAATTGTATAATCTTCATAGCCTCAATTTCCTGCTGTTCAATCTAGGCGTTTTCTTCAGAATCTCATATATGACTACCTAATGTAGTTATATTCTATCCAGACCATGTAGCAAATTGTTCCTGAGTTTGAAGCAAAAGATTGTCATGCTTATTTTGAAATCCTCCAAAAGGTTCAATATCAATAATTGGGCACCTTCTCAAGATGGTACCTGTCTATACCCTCTGTGATATGGCAGTAGTAAAAATCATCTTATTAATTGCTGATTAATTACAAAAGTCACAGTTGTATCAAAAATCAGTACCAGCAAAGATACACACACACTCAGGTGTAGTGGTATTTGCAAGAAACACAGCCCTCCATATAGCCCAAGGTTATGGGAGGACCAAATACCACTACACACACACCCCCTGGAATTAAGTATTAAAAATAACAGTTTTTTTTGTGTGTTTATAATTGTTGATATTTTATTGTCAAAGTCATCCATTTACTCCAGGATTACCTGTTAATAATCATTGATGTCCTCATATATTAGGTTCTCCAATGGAACAGACCTGATACAGTGAATATATACATATTAAAAGGAGGGTATAAAATGGGATACAGCTATGGTCAGATAGGCAAAGACTCCTCTGGTATTCCCTTGTGAGAACTGCTATCTCAGCACCTGCAATGTACAGAATATCCAAGAGAGTACTTAGATTGCTACTGGTTTTGAGTTTGTGACTACTGGCTTATTTAGAGTTTCTATTGCTGCAATAAAGCACCATGATCAAGAAGTAATTTGGAGAGGAAAGACATTACTTGGCTAATACTTCTATTTCACTGTTTATTCTTAAAGGAGGTCAGAGCAGGATATGAAGCACTGAAAGAAGTTGGAGCAGGAGTTGATGCAGAGGCCATGGAGAGGTGCTGATTACTGGATTGCTTCTCCTCACTTACTTGGCCTGCTTTCCTATAGAACCCAGAACTGCCAGCCCAGGGATGATATTATTCACAATGGATTAGATCCTCCCCCATCAATCACTAATTAAGAAAATGCCTTACAGGCTTGCCTATGACCTGATCATATGGAGGCGTTATTCTTAATTGAGGTTCCCACTCTCAGATGACTTTAGTTTGTGTCATGTTGACATAAAACTGTCCAGCAAAACTCTCAAGAAGTAGGTTTTAATACCAGTGAAGCAATGCTTCAGGATGTTATAGGATATGCAAACGTGACAATGAGTTAGAGCAATCAGGAAAAGAGTAAAATCTTCCTTCTTCCTTGTCCTTTTAAGTGGGATGTCACTACAAGATGTGACCCAGACCTAAAGTGGGCTTTCCCAGATATACAATAAGGAAAAGTTATCATGGCATATACAGCTGCATGGGTATGGATTTGGTCAACAACTCATGAAGTCAAGTTGACATCCATGACTAGGCATCAGTACTCATCTGTACTTGGAGATCCAGCGTCTGAGGTTTAACTTATTAGTCAAAGTGAGACAAGGGTCTGTTGCATGGAGTAGTGATAGACCTGTGGACTATTTTGTTTACTCTCTGTTACCTGTTTGTGTCTTTGCGTTCTTTTGTAGTCCTGCCAAATGTTCCCTGGACTCCTGCATCGCAGCTCTCCATCAAGCTCTGGAATACAGACACCCATTTGCTAACCAGGCTGGTGTTTCTATTTGCGCCATTGCAGAATTGCCAGTTTTACCATCTGCCTTAGAAATTACAATCAGTTCTCGATCTTGTAAAACATAGAGAGTTCTCATTTAGCTTTAGATATTGAATAAAACTTCTGAATAAAAAAAATCCCTGAATGACCTAGGGCATGAAAATAGCATGTTGTGCCTGCATTCAAGGTGAGGGGCCACAAATGGGGTAGAAAGAAAATACCTGAAATATCTCATTGGTGATTACCAGTGAGCAGCCTTGAGATCATAGTTAAGGACTAAGATTTCATCTTCAGAGGGGAGGCACAAAGGATTTCTTCACTATACAGAGTAGAGAAATATTGGGTGTCATATTCAGGAAGCAAATTTCATTCGTTAAAATAAGAGTGTAACATGAAAGAAATAGTAGGCTAGAGGAAAATAATGGAAGAAAATAGTTTAGATTAAAGGGGGACACATCTTTGAATTACAAAGTGGGAGTGTAGAGTAGTTAAGCATACAAGAAATAAAGAAGAGTGACTAAGGGGTTCTGAAGAAATTGGAGAATAGTTTAAATATGAAAACAATCATGTAGGATTTGGAAATTTCTAAATTTCCGCCTACAGACATCTCACATAAACTCTACTCCATAGGAATATGCCATGGGTCTCCGGACTTCCCACTCCAAGTACAGAAACACCCCTTTCCTTGGATGGTCCCCTTTACACAATGTGGCAAGAAACAGTGTATTAATAGGGAAACTGAAAATTCTGTGTTCCCATTCTTCCAGGAAGAGAAATGCCAACATAAAATGAGTGTGCAATTTGTTCCACTGGGAACTCAGATTTCATTGTCAGTAGATCATTTACCTGCCACCTGCAGCTGGTCTCACATGCTTGAACAATTTCCAGATCTTCCTATGGCCTTCAAGCAGTATGCCAGTTTTAGATAATTTTTCAGGTGAAAAGGAATTCATCCAATTCAATCCTTTCTGAATATATCATACTAACATGATTGAGAAAAATAAAGTATGTGAATAGTTTGAAACACTTGACAAACATGGCAATATGACAGTCCTTCTTCCACTTAGGAATTACCCGGGAGAAAATGAATGAGAAAAAAGGATGCTGAGATGACAACTCTGAGTGGCTATTTGGGGGGTGTGACTCTCATCCAGGCCTGCCAATAATAGGACCACAACATATACTATGAAGCCCAAGTTGGCATTTCCTCCAATTTCTTCTAATTTCCAATTCCTCCACCTCTAGTCAGTTTTCTCCCTCTACCCCAATTGTTACAATTATAGCTAAGTCTCCTACATTACTGTTGAAAGACCCTAGCCCTTCAGGCTTACACCGCCAAGCCTCAGAGAAACTTCAAGCACCAGGAAATGAGAAACTAAAAATCTAGTTCCAAGGGCAACCTGACTTAGCCATTGTTCAATCTCCCCTGCAACCATATAACAATGTAAAAAGATTTCTGTTAAGAGATGAGCTCGACTGTGACTGGGATAGTTGCAGGTGTTCCAGGAAGGACCACCGTGACCTTTGTGTAAACTCCACTCCCACCCTGATACCCCCCTTGAGGTTTCAGGAAGAATGTACATGTGGACGTGACTGTACCCACTCTGTGATCAGATCATGATCTTGTGAAACGAAATTGTATGGGAATTGTAATCTTGTGGGTTTTGTGGGTTTTTCCTTGATAAGCCCTTATGGGGCTGCAGTAAGATGCAGCTCTTGCTCTTAGGAGTGGGGTTTGTACTTCTATATAGAAGCTTTAATAAATCCTCTTGCATTTGCATCAACTGGACTGGGTTCTTGGGGCACCCACTTGAGACCCCCAGATTTTGTGGTCCAACATTGGAGGTTCCACTTAGATTGGGGTACCCCCCGGATCCCCACTCTGCCAGTTGGAGGTAAACACGAGCTCGATCTATGTTTTATGTTATTGTGTCTTGTCTTTTGTCTGGTTGATTTGGCATTTGTATTTGGTGCCTACAGAAGTGTGCAGGACTTGTGTCTGGGACTTATGTGGGAAAGCAGACGTGCTCAAGGGTCCCCGGGTCCCCACTCTGGAGGTCTCCTCCGGAGTGATCTGAAGAAGGAGATGAGTCTCTCCTTCCCTGGGGGAGTGAAGCTGTTCATAACCACTCCAATTTGAATTTGTGCTTTCGGATTTGTGGCCAAATCAACTACCGTGGACTGTGTCTGTCCTTGTCTTCTTTGTGGTTTTTTTTTTTTTTTTTTTTTTTTTTGAGTCTGTCTTTTGTCTCTACCTTTCTCTCTCCATATGGGCAAAAACTAACTACCCCCCTAAGTTTGACTTTAGATAACTGGAAGGATGTCCTCACTCGGGCTCACAATGCCTCCCTGGACGTCAAGAAAAAGAAATGGATCACCTTCTGTTCCTCGGAATGGCCCGCCTTTGGGGTCGGCTGGCCAGGGGATGGGACTTTTAACACTGACATCATTTCACAGGTGAAGGCTCTGATCCTTGACCAAGGACCACACGGACACCCACATCAAGTGCCTTATATTTCGGTCTGGGAGAGTTTAGCTAGAGATCCACCTGTCTGGGTGAAGCCGTTTCTCATTGCTTCGCCTGCCCCAGCAACTCTGGGACCCAGACCTCCCCCTCTCCCTTCTCTCCCCTTTCCCCTTCAGCCCCGGCTGCCCTCCGACCTTTCCCCCCTTTACCCTCTTAAGGAAATCAAGCGTGAAAAACCCCCGGTCCTTGCAGAGGTCCCAGGAGACTAATGATGGAATCACCCCCACCCCCACCCCATGTAGATCCGCCTGCCGGCGCAGGGAAAAAAATCCTCCAAAAGGGCTCTGGACACTGGCTAGGCAGCCTGTGAGCAATGGAGCAGAGCGGAGCTGGCAGGAGTCAGCTGGAGCCTTAAGGGGCTCAGAATGTGGGCTTGGTGGAGAACTAACTGCCCTTCCAGGATCACAGCTGACAGGTCTGTGGGCCCAGCCAGGGCATGGAATCTCCCATGCTGTTGGATGGGACTCCCAAGACCTGCCCTGGAGCTAAAACCTGTTCAGGATCTGGCTCCAAGAATGGAATGTCACTCTCTATATGAGGCTAACTGACAGTTTCTTGTCTATGATTACTGAGGAAAATCACAAGAAAGATTTTGATATAAAAGGTTATAAAAGGTCAGTAAACTGTTATGGTTTCTTATACCTGCAAATACTGAATTTGAAAGTTAATTCTGGTTGGTTTTCATCTTAAAAATGGCTAATGATTCTGCAAACTGCTTATGTGTGTATATGAACAGGTATGTGACTTGGAAATGTAAGCAAGCTTTAACTGTATGTATGTATGTATGTATGTATGTAACTTGGATCCAACTGTGTGTATGTGTACAAGTAATTATTATTTTAAAAATATATGTAACACCTAAGTACTTATGTCTTTACCAAGTGTTCAACAACAAGTTTCTAGAAAATTTAAATAGATAACAACATATGTTTAATAAATAAGATATTTGATGAATATTAAAGCTGCACATCAATGCTTTTATACAGAAAAATACCTTGCTCTAACAGCTAAACTTTGTAATTTAAGATTTACCCATGTAAAATAATAATGATTTTAAAGATATAAAAGGATCATAGAAAACAGCTGAGGTTTACAAATATATGGCAGGACTAAAGTTTCAAAAAGAGTCTGATGGACCTTGGCAGTTTTAAAAATTGCCAATGTCAGATGATGATCACCAAAATACCAGCCATAATAAAATAGAGCAGACAGGCTATGTATGTGCTGCCAAAGGTAGGGTCAAAGAAATCATCAAAGCCTCTGAATGAAGGAACCAAAAAGATTGTAAATAAGTTCCAGATATTGAACTTTGGGATTGTTTGTACTCTGGAGTTTGGTTTTACTTTATACAGATTATGCTCCTCCTTAAAGTAAAAAAAGGTACTTCATTGTTATTACAGAAGACATTTGAGAGATCTTAATCCTTTAAGAACAGTTTTTATAGTTAAAAACCAATGACTTAAAAATGTTTCTCCTTGTCCAAGGTGCATTCAGGCTTAAGAATGTTGTCTAGCCTCCTTGTATTTGCTAAGTTTGTTAAGCTTAAGTTATTTAGATAAGCTGATACATATATATGTCTTATATTGATATTTTGCTTTGGCTTCTTTACTGAACCTGTATTTGATGCTAGAGGAAGCTTCAACTTAAAAGCATTGTTTTTAATAGTCAGTCATGAGTAAACAAGTTTCTTTTAATTGTAGTCAGGATAAAAAAGTACCGGTATAATATTACAGGGATAAGTTTACTCATTTATTTAGTCCCTTGCATATGTTTTCAGGGTTGAGCTTAAAACAAGTAATTAAAAACAAAGTTTGTCTATTCAGACATCTGGACAGCCTTCATACTTCAGAGATCTGCAGAATATGGCATTTAAATGTTGATCTAAAAACTTATTATATCAGACAGGCTTCCAGATCTTGGCAGTGACCCAAGGTCTCCAAAGAAGATTACATATGAAGCATCACAACGTCTCTGCCTGGATTATGACAACTCTGACCACAGGGCAAGATGCCCCAATGCACGCCTGCCGCCAGGACCCAGCCCAGACTGTGGACAAGTAGTAGGACACTGGACTTGAATGCACCCTCTTGAGTCACCCTCTTGGGTCTGTCCCTATTCCACAGAAAAAGTACTCTGCCTTATGGGCTTGATGGTGGTAGAAGATTGATGTTGTTCTGACTGGTGCCTCCAACGCTATGGAGACCTGGGTAGGGATTGATCACTGTAATTTATAGGATTGGATGCTTCTTGTTCTGCACTCAGATATAGTTTATCCTTCTCAGATCTCTGATAGTACTGATGGCTAGGCTAGCTCTAACTTTGTCAGCATGGCAGCATCAGACAACCAGACCCTTCTGCAAGGCCATAGCTAGCTTGTTAGCTCACTTTTAAAAAATGTTCTAAGATATAAAAGTTTAAATTAATCATAAAGGTTCAGATATGAGTCTAAAATAAGATATGTTTCAGATTACTCTCCTGTAACATTTAGGAGTCCCGATGAGCTGATAGAGCAATTACTACTTACTGTTCAGTCACAAGCTCAACATTTTAGATTTGTTTTAGATATCATCTAGATATGTCTAAATGTAAACCTAAAAGTGCTTCTCACCAGGCCAAAGATCTCTGTCCAACTTATACCTGGCTTTCTGGACAGAAAAAAAAAATGCCCGAATCTGTAGTTCTTGTTGGAACTCAAAGGTATGAGTCCACTTCTGCTGTTTTACAGATAACCATTACCTGCTTTGTAGACAATATGGATTTCAATACAGATTGGTAATACTAATGTATCTAAAACTTTTATGTCATTTTGTAAGTAGGCCTCAAAGGATCAAAAGAGTTATAAAAACATAGACCCACTTCACAGAGGTCGAAAGGACCCCAGATAAGTATTCCTAAAGATGGTATTTTTCCTCTCTCCTGGTCTTGGGACTAGTGCTTTTCCCATTACTAAGGGTATGGACCTAAGGGTTCCAAATAAGTTCATAAATTGTAACTTCTATTCCTAGTTTAAATCTGTCTCAACAGATTTCTACTTGGCTGGCAGACACCTCCAAGTTTTAGTTGCGGACTCCACTGCTCCAGGCGATTGTGGGCTCCAGACATGCTAAAGGCTAACGTGGACCAGCCCAGCTGACATGATTCTTCTCTGTCCCTATGGGGTCAGGTAGCTACATGCTACTGACAAATGCCCCTTGCCTAGTCTGTGACCAGCTTTTCAGCCTTTTGGGGTAGGGGCCCTGATAACGGTGCCCTAATGCCAGTTTGAAGCAGTTCCAGAAGAGAATACATCGTCCCATTTTCCTTGTTCAGAAAAGGCTGAAATGCTGGGTCAAAAGAAAACTCCCTGGCATAGAGACCAGATGGCTAATTATACATGGACTATGCATGGCCATTACAGGCCACAAGTTACTAGAACAGGCCATGAGTTACTAAATGTAATACCATAATTTTACGATTAAAATTTTCCAAAAAGAAAATGGGGGAGTGAAAGACCCTAGCCCTTCAGGCTTACACCGCCAAGCCTCAGGAAAAGAGAAACTTCAAGGACCAGGAAATGAGAAACTAAAAATCTAGTTCCAAGGGCAACTTGACTTAGCCATTGTTCAATCTCCCCTGCAACCATATAACAATGTAAAGAGATTTCTGTTAAGAGATGAGCTCGACTGTGACTGGGATAGTTGCAGGTGTTCCAGGAAGGACCACCGTGACCTATGTGTAAACTCCACTCCCGCCTTGAATCCCCCCCCCCCCCGCTTTGAGGTTTCAGGAAAAATGTACCTGTTGACGTAACTGTACCCCCTCTGTGATCACTCTGTACCCAGACCATGATCTTGTGAAACGAAATTGTATGGGAATTGTAATCTTGTGGGTTTTTCCTTTATAAGCCCTTATGGGGCTGCAGTAAGATGCGGCTCTTGCTCTTAGGAGTGGGGTTTGCCCTTCTATATAGAAGCTTTAATAAATCCTCTTGCATTTGCATCAACTGGACTGGAGTCTGGGTTCTTGGGGCACCCACTTGAGACCCCCAGATTTGGGGACCAACACTGTGTAACTCCAGAAACATCACTAGTTTTCAGAGAACTCAAACCTGATCTCACCTCCAACATATATTTCCTATATCTGGAATCAGTGGAGAGAAAAGCATCTAATAGAAAGGACTCTCTATTGGGTTTTATAAATAGGGATCTTACACCTATCAGAATGTCTAAGGCCAAAAACACTGAGGACTGCTTATGTTGGAGAGAATGTGGAGTAATGGGAACACTCCTCCACAGCTGGTGGGAGTGTAAACTTGTACAGCTACTTTGGAAATCAGTATGAAGACTTCTCAGAAAATTGGGACTCAACTTACCCCAAGACCTAGCCATACCACTTTTGGGCATATACTCAAGGAATGCTCAATCATGCCACAAGGACACTTGCTCAGCTATGTTCATTGCAGCTTCATTTGTAATAGACAGAACCTGGGAACAACCTAGATGTCCCTCAACTGAAGAATGGATTAAGAAAATGTGGTTCATTTAAACAATATAGTACTACTCAGCTGTAAAAAGCCAATGACGTCATGAAATTTGCAGACAATTTTTGCAAACCTGAGTGAGATAAACCAGACTCAGAAAGAGAAGCATAGTATGTACTTACTCCTAAGCTGATATTGGAGGTAAAGCAAAGGATAACCAGACTATAACCCACAGCTCCAGAAAAGCTAGGTAATAAGGACTCTAAGAGGGATGATTGGATCACCATGGGAAGGAGAAATAGATGAGATTTCCTGAGTAAACTGGGGGCAGGGAAACTATACACAAAACGGGATGAGGATGAGAATATGAGGGAATGGGATGGTTGAGCTGGGGGAGGGACAGAGTGGGAGAGCAAAAAAAGATATATCTTGATAGAGGGAGACATTATGGGCCTATGGAGAAACCTGGTGCTAGGGAAATTCTGAGGAATCCACAACCTTGACTCCAGCTTAGACAACTAGCAATAGTGAAGAAGGTGCCTGAACTAGCCTCCCCCTGTAATCAGATTGGGGAATACCCTGTCATCATAGAGCCTTTATCCAGTAACTGATAGAAGTAGATGCAGAGATCCATAACCAAGTACTAGGCCAAGATCCTGGAGTCCAGTTGAAGAAAGGTCCAAGGGCTTATATGAGTGAGGGGGATCAAGGTCATGATGGGGAAATCTACAGAGACAACTGAACCAAGTGCTTGGGAACTTACCAACTCTAGATCAATAGCTGTGGAGCCTACATTGGACCAAAGTAGGCCCTTGGCATGTGGGAGGCAGTTGTGTAGCTTGGTCTGTTTGAGGGGTCCCTGGAGGTAGGATCAGGATCTATCCCTGGTGCATGAGCTGGAATTTTGGAACCCATTCCTTAGGGTGGGATGCCTTGTGCAGCCTTGATGCAGTAGGGAGAGGCTTGGTCCTGCCTCAACTGAATGTACCAGGCTTTGTTAACTCCCCATGGGAGGCATTACCCTTTAGGAGGAGTGAATGGAGGGTGGGTCAGGAGCTGTAGGTGGAGAATCAAGAGGAGGGATGGGAGGAGGAACTGTAATTGACATATAAAATGGAAAAAATTTAAATAAATAAAAAATAAAATTCCAAGCTAAAGTCTTATGAATAAATATATAGGTAAATCAGGTATTGGCCTACTATGGCTGATTTATACTGTAACAAAAATGGAAAATGTGTCTTAGGATGATTTAAGTAAAAAAACCAAACAAAACTGGATACAGTACAAGAAGAGTCATCGCTGACTGAGCACAGTATTATACTATTGCTACACATATAATAAAAATAAAAAAATACATTATTACACCAAAACAGCAGTTTATACTCCATTTGAAAGTTTGTGCTATTCCTATACTATTCATCCCAATGTGCAAATTCCTTTATATATTTCTCTACAAAATTCTTCTAGTCCTAATTCAATGTTTGGCATGTCAAATAATTGCATTTTGATTTTGGCAACAGTGTAGTTTTCGTGGGTGTGTATTTTATGCTGCAGATTATAGTCTTCTATGGACCTTGTATTTATTCTATCATTCTGCATTTCATAGATGATCAACTGGTCTTTACAGAGGAGGATTAAGGTTTTTAAGTTTAAGCATCAACTAGTGTAAAGGTCAAGTATGGTAGTCAGACTCCAGACAGAGATGTTCCAACCAGAGCATCTGGTTGCCTTGCTGTTGTACCATACGTGCCCCAATGAAAGAGGCAGATAACAGACACTGTTATCTCATTTTCAAATATGACCCCCTAGGTCCTTCCAAGTGGAATGTCTGTCTTATCACCACGTTTGTCAAAATTTTCAGACTATTCATATACTTTCATTTTTTATAATCATATTGGTGGAAGATATTCAGAAAGGATTGATTTGGATGGATTCTTTTTCACCTGAGAAATTATCTCAAACTGGCTTGCAGTCTCAAGGCCACAGGAAGATATGGAAATTGTTGGAGCATGTGAGACCAGCTGCAGGTGGCAGGTAAATGATCTGCTGCTGCTGAACTCAAGAGTTCCCAATGGAACAAATTGCACACTCATTTTATGTTGACATTTCTCTTCCTGGAAGAACATGAACACAGAATTTTCAATTTCCCTATTAGTACACCGTTTCTTGCCACACTGTGTAAAGGGGACCATCCAAGGACAGGAGTGTTTCTGTACTTGGAGTGTGAAGTCCAGATTAGCCCTGGCATGTTCCTATGGAGTGGAGCTCCTTTGGAAAGTCTTTAAAAGGAAAGTTAGAAGTTTCTAATTCTCACGTGGTTGTTTTCATATTTAAATGACTCTCCAATTTTATTAGATCACTTTTCACCCTTCCTTATTTCTTGTATGCTCTATTACTATACACTTCCACTTTGTAATGTGAGGATATGTTACCCTATAATCTCAACTATTTTCTTCCATTATTTTTCCCTAGCCTACTCTTCCTATCATGTTATAATTTCATTTTTTATAGTTAGTATTTATGGTCATTTATCAGATTCTATTCTTTTAATTTAATTTTATATTTAATTTAATTTTATATATCAGCCATGGATTTCCCTATCCTCCCACCCACCCCCATCCTCCCCCAAACCACCCCCCCATCCCACCTGCTCAAAAGCAAGGACTTCCCTGGGGATTCAACTCAGCCTGGTAGATTCAGTTGAGGCAGGTCCAGTACCCTCCTCCCTTGACCTAGGCTGAGCAAAG
This sequence comes from Peromyscus maniculatus bairdii, assembly GCF_049852395.1. Lineage (NCBI taxonomy): Eukaryota > Metazoa > Chordata > Mammalia > Rodentia > Cricetidae > Peromyscus > Peromyscus maniculatus. The sequence continues at coordinate 49,512,135 of NC_134854.1, forward strand.
TGTCCCAGCATAGGCCCTAGGTTCCAAAAAGCCAGTTCATGCACTAAGGGCAGTTCCAGGTCCCACTGCCTGGACCCTAAGAAAGACACAGGAATCACTCAGTGACAGAGAAATGGTTGAGACCAACATGAGCAAAATGGGCGTGAAGGGAGGTAATGAAGGGCTAAGGTAGGGGGAAAGAGAGCTTAGGGGAACAGGAGATCCCAGCTGAATCAAGAGCAGAGAGGGGGAACAAGGAAAGATACCATGATAAATGAGGACCCCATGGGAATAGCATGAAGCAAAGTGCTAGAGAGGTCCCCAGAAATCCACAAAGATACCTCCACATAATTTCCTTTTATCCAGTCAAATTTGCTTACTGGATATGACAATATTCCTCTACTCTGTGTAGTGAAGAAATTCCTTGTGTCTTCCTCTCTAATATTCCAGTCTTACTCAGTATCTCTCATCCCAAGGCTGCTGCTTCGTTATCACATAATTTTAGATACATTCTTTCTATCCCATTTGTGGCTCATCATCTTGAATTTGTGCATGATATGCAAGTTTCATGTCCCAAGTCATTTGGGGATTTCATTTATTCAAATGTTTTATCCAACATCTAAATCCAAATGAGACCTCTCTAGGTTTTAAAGAATCAAGACTTGTTTGGGATTCCTAGGTCAGATGGTGAAACTGGTGATTCCTCTATAGCACAAATAAAATCATAAGCCTGGTTAACCAATGCGTGTCTGCATTCCAAAGCTTGAAGGAGAGCAGCAATGCAGGTGTACAGGGAACTTGTGTCAGGACTACTAAAGAACACAAAGACACAAACAAGTAACAGAGAGTAAACAAAATAGTCCACAGGACTAACACTACTCCATGCAACAGACCCTTGTCTCATTCTGAGTAAGAAATAAGCTAAACCTCAGAGGCTGGAACTCCAAGTTCAGATGGGTGCTGGTGGCTAACCATGGATGTCAACTTGACTTCATGTGTTGTTGACTAAAACCAAACCACGCAACTGTTTATTTGAAGGAGAAATTTCCCTTATTGGATAACTGAAAAAACCCACTTTAGGTCTGGGTCACACCTTGTTGTGGCAGCCCATTTAATGGTCAAGGAAGAAAGAAGCTTTTGCTTTTTTCCTGCTTGCTCTCACACTCACTGGCAAGTTTGAATATCCCATGACATCATGAAATATTGCTTCACATTATTAAAACCTACTTCTTGAGAGTTGTACTGGATAGTTTTATGTCAACTTGACACATGCTGAAGGCATCTCCAGAGAGGGAAACTCAATTAGGAAAATTCCTCCATAAGATCAGTGTGTAGGCAAGCCTGTTAGGCATTTTCTTAACTAGTGATTGATGGGGGAGGACCAGCTTGACCTGCTTAAGGATTCCACAGACAGTGGGATCAGGATCTGTCCCTGGTGCGTATGACAGATTTTTGGAGCCCAGTGCCTATGGTGGGACACCTTAAACAGCCTTGGTGCAGAGGAAGGGGCTTGGCTCTGCCTCGACTGAATGTATCAGGAGGCGGGAAATGGGAGTTGGGTTGAGGGGGGAAACTGGAGAGCAGGAAGAGGGAGGAGAGTGGAATCTCTAGTGGTATATAAAATGAATAAAAAATTTCTTAATAATAAAAAAGGAAAAAAAAGGCATTTTCTTAGTTAGTGTTTGATGGCAGAGGACCCAGTCCATTGTGAGTGATGTCATCCCTTGTCTGATGATCCTGGTTTCTATAGAAAAGGAGGCTGAGCAAGCCATGAAGAGCAAGCCTGTAACCAGCATCTCTCCATCTGTAACCAGGTCCAGCTCCTGCTCCAGGATTCCACCCTGCTTGATTTCCTGCCCCAACTTCCTTCTAGATTGAACAGTTAATTTGAAATATAAACCAAATAATTTCCTTCCTCTCCAACTTGCTTTTTGATCATGGAATTTCACTGCAGCAACAGAAAGTGTAACTAAGTCAGGAGTCCAATACAGACTCAAAGCCCGTAGCTATCTAAGAGTGCTCTAGGATCCATTGCACATTGGAGGTGCTGAGACATCAATTCTCATGGAATGAGCTGCTATGGGATTCTTGGCCTTTCTGACTTGAGGCAGCCATGATTGGACTACCTAGACCATAGCTGTATCCCATTCTAATAACTCCCCCTTTTAATATGAATATAGTTATTCTATCAGGTCTGTCCTACTACAGAACACTGATTAATATAATAGGACATAAATGGTTGTTGACAGGTAAGCCTGAAGTCAACAGATGACTTTGGGAGCAAAGTATCAGCAATTATATAGAAAAAATCCTGTGCTGTTTTCAATTCTTAATCCCAGTGAGGTGTGAGTGAGTGAGTGAGTGTGTGTGTGTGTGTGTGTGTGTGTGTGTGTGTGTGTGTGTGTTACACCATGACTTATGTAACTAATCAGCAATGGGTAAGATATGATTTTCACCACTGCCATATCATAGAGGGCTATAGCCAGGCACCATCTTGAGAAGGTACTTAATTCTTGATATTGGTCCTTTGGGAGGATTTGAAAATAATGGTGGCAATCTTAGGTTTGAAACCCAGGAACAATTTGCTGCATTGTCTGGATAGAATACAATCACATTAGGTTGTCATATATGATGCTCTGAGGAAAATGGATAGATTGAAGTGCAGGAAATTGAGGCTATGGAAGATTATGAAATTTCTGGTCTCATCTTCTAATGCAAATAGTAAGTCCTTTTCTATGTAGATTGCAGGAGACAGTAAGAACTCCAAGATCCATACATTTCCCATATGCTTTGCCAGGAAGCACTGAGCATTCTTGACTTATGTCCTTAACTCACTCATGTCCATAGAGTCCTGCATTCACTGTGTTATTACTTCTGAGCAGTATTTGCATGCACAGAAATGGAACAGTAGAATACTCAGTTCCTTCAGTTCTCCCCTTCCAGAGCAAACCTCAGTGCTTTGGTCATCTTCTCTAGTATCATGTACTCTTAACACACCACTTGGCTTGGATCTTGGTTCAATTTTGTGTAAATACGGATACATCTAATAAGATTAAGAAACATCCCTGCTGACAAAGAGCAAAGGTCATTGGTGGGTGAGTAGATCCAGTTATGTAAAGACAGTTCTAAAATAAAGCAGACCTGACATTGCCAATATAACCTTGACCTGGAAGCCAGCATTCTTCCAAAAGCAGTAATAAATGAGCTGTAACTGAGAGGAAGTACAGTAGCAACATCCCATGACTTTCAGTACTCTCCTTCCAACAACAGTGAGTTAGAATGTTAGAACACCCATCAGGAAACAGATATGTCTTTGTTTTTCTTCTTCATCCTCTAAAACTTTTGTTTTCACTATTATTTTGTAACATTTATTTTATCTTCAAATATTTTATATTTGTATTCATATTCTTACTGGTTTCTAATTTCACACACCTACGCTTTTATTTTACAATTGAATTTTTATATCCTTTCTGTTTTCATTACATACTTTACATGGTATTCTTTCCCTCATTCTCTTGTCTGATTTATGCCCACCAGTTTCTTTTTCCTTTGTTTTGCTCCACCATTTTAACTTCATTGTTTTATCACTTTTACTTGCATCTTCACTAAAAAACAAATATTACATAATTTTAATTCCATGTAGAGATTGGCTTTTAAGATGTTAATATGTGTACTACAATCTGAATAACCATAGAGTTTATGCAGCTTGTAAGAATCAGGGAGAAGGAGATTGCCCATGGAAGGGTAAATAGAGCAGTCTTACAAAGCAGAAAGGGAGAACCTAAAATAGGAGAATTAAATGGAGATGAGGCTTGGAAGTCGGGTTAAAATAAGAAGGGACAGCTAATACTAATGTTCTTTTTCATGCATAGGTGAATCTCATACTATAGAAATTTCCTAAGTGGGTATATGAAAAGAATTTAACTGAAGTCACCATATATTATGAGAGACAATGTCCCAAGTGAACATCTTACATCACCAAATAAAACCCTCTGTTCCAGGAATGCATTGACTCTTGTTGAGGCATTGACTAAAAGTGTCCCATAGACCCCACCCCAAATACTAACAGCTATTGTGAAAGATATTAGTTACTTTTGATAAGGCCCCATTGTGCAAGAAACAATTTCCATGTCATCAAACATGGACAAATTAAGTTAGTGACAAAATAGAAGCTTCAACCCTACTGAATAGCTTTCACAGTGCTGGAAGTTACTTAATGTAGTATCAGAGGATAAAAGCAGCATAAACATCACTGGGTCAAAACCATGAAACAAACAAAACTGATGTGCCTGCAAGAAGTACTGGCACAATAGAGGCACAGATAGTATGGGTGTAACCAGCCACAGTTTGATTAGATTTAATGCTCAGCCCATGAGGTTGAACTCATACCTGACACTGCTAAAATGCACAAGAACCTGAAACCATATAATGCAATGGCCCATGGGAAATCTTAATTCTATCATTCAGCTAAAGGACCATAGCAATAAAAATGACTCCCTATGACCTGTTTCTATACCCATGGAGCAGAGAGCATCACTCAACTTCACAGGTCTCACAACTGGACAACATGTAGAGAGTGAGACACTTTTTGGGAATTCAGCCTTAAATGGAATGTCTTCATCAAATCTTCCTTTTGAGGCTCAGAAATCTATATAGAAAAAGAGCCAGATGGATCTTAAGATTAAGAGGTGGTGGATATCTCAAAGGACAGAACATGTTAGAAATGTACCAACATGAACACACTCTCTTACAGTTGATGGTCTCTTTTTCACTAACTTTTAGTGCATGCAAATATGTATTTTCATATACATATACAGATTTCTGAAGATAGCATGTAGAGTTCATCTAATGCTACTTGCATGTACGTTTTCAGAGTTCTTGAAATTTTTATGGTTTAGATTATTAAAATATTTTACCTATATCACATGCAGTATTTACACTATCCTTGTCTTCAATCCTTGTTCAAATAAATAATACAAAAGAAAAGCACTAAGATGTATATACAAACTAAGAAAGAAGCAAACAACATGTCAACCAATCAGGAAAGAACTAACAAAATTAGAGGAATCAGCACATACCACTCAATAACAACTAACTCTAAATGCTTTTAACTCTCCAATTAAAAGATTCAGGGTGACAGACTGAATTTAAGAAACTGAAAAATAATTATCAAGGAGTTAATTCAGTGATAGAGAATAATACTATGCTATTTCTAGGAAAAATGGGTGGAACTTGAGGTTTTCATGTGAAGTAAAAGATACAGGTCTCAAAAACACTAACAGCATTATTCACTCATAAGATGAACACATCCATGAAAATAGAATGGAGACAATTGGGAAGAAAAAGGGTCAAGGGATAAGGTCGAGAAGGTCAAAGACTATAATGGAAAGAATGAATATCAGAAGTGGACAATGATATGCATGCTTGAAAATGTTACAGACAATACTGTACACTGATATTTAAAGTTTTTAAAAAGGAAACAAAATTTGGTAAGGTGATAAAAATGAGAGGTCAGAAGTACCTAAACTTCATCAGTGTTTCCCTGGGCTAAAACCAAAGTATCCTCATGGGCTAGCCCTGATTGAATGGAGGTTCAGGAGGCACCACATACTTAGTTGTTTGACCTCCTATTCAGATGTCCTGGATATTGGTCATAGATGATTTTTTTCCTCATTACTCTCTAGAATTAATAATTTCTCAACATTGTCTCAAACATCTGGAATTCTTTCCTTCAGCTTGCCTACTCCATTAGTAATGATTTTGACTGAATTTTGTTTGATTTATTCAGTTTGTAGTACCAAGATGTAGTACCAGATGTAGTACCAAGTATTCTCTTTCATAATATATAACTTATGATTAAATTTCTTGGTTTGGTCTAGCATTGAATTTGATTCATTAAATTCTTTATTTTAATCCCCCTTATAACAATTAATATTTTTGCATAACATGGCCATGCAATATATATCATAATATTTCTCAGCACATATTAACACTACACACCTAAAAACTAAATTTATGTTCTTTCTTGCTCTTTAAACACATAAAACAAAAAAATGAAAATCAACAGGCATACTAAAAGAGAATGCAAACAAGAAAAAAAAGTATATAAAAAACCCATGGAGACCGTTTTCTGCTGTTCAACGAACATGGGTATATGGCCTTCCCTAATGTGTGGTTGGTATACCCAGTGACACTCTATTGGAGAAAAATGATTTTTGCTTTCAAAAGTATCAATTGCAAGTAGCTTTTTACCTAGAGTTGGGACCCTGTGTCCAATTCCTTATCTCAATCTGAGGACTCTGTCAATCTTGAACTGGTACAGGTCTTGGGCATGCTACTATAGGCACTCTGAGTTCCTAAGTGCATTACTCCTGTTGCATCTAGAATTTACTGTTACCTTGGTACCATTCATTACCTGTGGTTCTTCAAATCTGTTTGGCTCTACTTACACACAGATCCATGAGTCTTCAAGAAAGGTTTGATGAAGATATCCCTTTTAGAACTGAGATCTCAAAAAGGTTCTCACACTCAGCATGTTGTACAGTTGCTGTTATCTGTGCCCATTACTGTTTTTCACAAGAAGAATATTCTCTGATGAAAGTTTATAGGTATAACTCCATGGCTATAGCAATATTTCATTGCTATGTTCTTATAGTGAATTATAACGTCACGTTTTCAACTGTGCCTATAAACTACCGAGTCCCAGGTTCTTGGAAAATTTAGAAGTGCCAGGAATGGGTTCCACCTCATGGAGTGGACTAGTTAGGGTTGCTAATGGAACAGAACTGATAGAATGAATGAAGACATAGTAAAAGGGGGATTTTGAGTGGCTTAAAGGCTGTGTCCCAGGTAGTTAAACAATGGCTGTTTCAAGAAAGATAGACAATGAATCTTGAGTTGTTCAGTCTATGAGACTTGCTGTCACAGCATTGCAAATGTGGTGTTGATCCTAGAGAATTCTGAGACACCTTCTGATATTCAATCTATGTTGAATTCCCAAGAAGTAGGTTACAATACCAGTGAACGAATGTCTCAATATTTTAGGATATATAAACTTGCCATTGGTTGTGGGGGTAAGCAGACAACAAGCAAAAGCCTACTTCTACCATATGCTTTTAAATGGGCTGTCACTCCAAGATGAGACCCAATTCTGCTGTTGGTTTTCTAAACTATCCAATCAAGAAACTACTTGCTGGCAGACCCAAACACAGAAGAGTTTAAATTTTATCATCTGACACAGGAACCCAAATGATTCGTGATACTTCAAAACCCAGAGAGTGCTCATTTACCTTCAGATTAGAATAAATCCTCTGAATACATAAAACCTCCAAATGGAACTATCTTGGGCAGGAAAATTTCATGTCATGCACACATTCAAAGTAAGTAGCAGCAAATGGAATAAGAATAGGTCGACTTAAATTGGCTGATTACCTATTTCCATCCTTGACTTCAGAGACTTTGACTAAGATGTCAGCTTCCGAGAAGAAAACAAAAAGATTTCTTCACTATACAGAGACCAATATTGGATTCCATAATCAAACAGCACATTATATTGGATAACATGAAAGCATGACATGAAAGAAACAGTAGGCTAAAGGAAAACAATGAGGGAAAATAAAAGAGATTAAAAAGGAACGTATTCTCACATTACAAAGTGGGAGGACAGAGTAGTAAAAGATACAAGAAAGAAGGAAGGTATGACTAAGAGGTGACTAATAAAATTTGAGACAGGTTTAAATATAAAAGCAACCATTTAGAATATATAAACTTCCACCTTTCCTCCTTGAGACAGCACAGAGAATATCCACTCCATTGGAACATGCCAGGAGCCAACCGGACTTCACACACCAAATACAGAAACACTCCTGTCCTCGGATGGTCCCCATTACATAGTGTTGCAAGAAAATGTACACTAATATGGAAACTGAAAATTCTGTGTTCATGTTTTCCAGAAAGACAAATGACAGAAGGAAAATGAAGTGTCATTTACCTTATTCCATTGGGACCTCTACTCTGATTGTCTGCAGACCATTTGGCTGCCACCTGCAGCCGGTCTCACATGCTCTAACAATTTCCTGTCTCTCTATGGCCTTGAGACAGCATGCCAGTTTTAGATAATTTCTCAGGCGAAAAAGAGTCCATCCAAATTATTTCTTTCTGAACACCTCCTAGTAGAACTAACATGTTTGTAAAAAGTGAAAGTGTGCATAGTCTGAAAAACCCAACAGACATGGCAATATGACAGTTCTTCCACTCAAGAATGACCCAGGAGAAATAAATGAGAAAGAGGATACAGAGATGACAACACTGAGTGTCTGTTCAGGGATGTGATTCTCATCCAGCCCTGTCAGTAACAGGACCACAGCCAATGCTATGAAGCTCATTTGGCATTTCCTGCATTTTCTTCTCATTTCCAGTTCCTCATCTTCCAGTCACAGTTTGCTCCCCCTCAAATCCAATTGCTGCTATTTTAGCTAAACTTCCCCTCCTTTACTGTGTAACTCTAGAACCATCACTTGTTTCCAGAGAACTCAATCCTGATCTCACCTCCAACATGTATTTCCTATATATCCATGGTCAGTGAAGAGAAACACATCAGATAGGAAAGATCCTCTATTTGTTACTTATAAATAGGCACAAGCTGACACACCATCAGGTATTGCTTTTCTAGGGTTGGTTTATACTGTAGTAAAATGGACACTGAGTCTTAGAGATGATTTAAGTTGAAAAAAAAAAAAAGCTGGGTTCAATACAGGAACTGACTGACCACAGAATGACATTCTTGTTACATATGTAATAGAAATATCCATAATCCTCCCATTCTACCTATACATCCTTCTTGTTCAGAAATCATGTTGAACATTGCCCAAAGACATTCTATTCTTCAAAATATGTATAGACTTCTTGCACAGACAATTTGGCCTAGAATACAGGGTATTTTCTTTTAATATAATTATCCAGGGCAACAATGATAATCCTTGGAATGATCAGGAATATACCCATGGTATTGTTTGTATATTCTCAAGGGTCCTGAGTACCCTTACTATGACATGAGCATGAGAGGCAAATATCATGAAACTGCTGCAGAATTTGACCATCCTATTCATGTAGTTTTCTACTTCCCTACCATGTAAGGCAATTCCTACGCAACCCTCATCATTCTCATCCAACAAGTCTAAAATCCATGGGCCTTGTCTGAAAGAACATTCTCTAAAACCCATCTTATTAGTAACTCTTTATCTCCTTTCTTTACATCATTGATGTTCCTGTGCAGGTCCACAGAGATCTATTACTTCTTCTCAGTATTAAGGTGATTAGCTGAGATCAGAGCAAATGAATTTAGGAACCACTGATACACTTTGGGACTTAGGGCTGATCAAAGAGTCCCATTATCTACCAGAATCAGAACTTCTTCAAAGTTACTAAAAGCAACCTTACATTCATCAAGGGATTTCTTTATGTTTGATATTTATTTATTTATTTATTTATTGAAACATTCTTCTACTGTTTCTCCTCCTTCTACTTTTCCCATTCCTCCAACTCCATTTACCCTCTATCTACCTTCCATACTCTCCTCAGTTTATATTCAGAGGAGCAACAAAACCTGGTATATCAACAAGATTCAGAGACAAATTTTGCTCCCACTGTAAGGAGACCCACAAGAAGACCAAGCCACACAAATAGACCATATATGTAGAAGGCTTACGTCAGCCCCATTCATGCTCATTGATTGACTGTTCAGTTTCTATAAACTCCTATGAGCTCAGGCTAGTTGATTCTGTAAGTTTTCTTGTGATTTCTAGTCAATGATTTCTAAGCATCCCATAGACTCTTTCTTCTTCAACACCCATAAATTTAATAGAGTAAAGCAGAGGTGTGTAAACAAAGGCATGACTATGATTATTTCCCTCATTCTAGCATCGTTAGAGCTGTTTCCCTCCCCTTTTCCTGAGAATAAAATTTTTCTTGACACCTGAAGGTCTCTGACTGCCAAGAAACCAACAAGAGTTGACATAAGAATCCAGAAGGGGAAAATACTGGTGTGTTTGCTCAGTAAGAATCAATGACATCACACCCCAACTCCACAATGGTATTTTCCATCCTCAGTCCTATAAAAGCCTGCTCCCATTCAGACCTCACTACCTTCTGCCACCATGAATGCACTCCTGGTCCTGGCCCTTGTGGGAGCTGCTGGTGAGTTTCAAGCTATGTCCAACCTTCCCCCAGCATCTTATTTTCAACCTTTGTTATTTCCCAGGCTTTAGTTTACTCTTGGCACCCTCAATACACTCTCCACAACATCCTTTGTTGAATTCAGAGCCTTGTTTTCTGAGGCAGAAAGGGAGGCAAAACTGAAGGTGCATAAAATGAATCAGGTGACACATTCTTCAGCAGTAACTGCACTGCGAATTGAACAACATAGTTCTTGATGAATTTCAGAGGGAAGCAAGGCAACTGACATGTAATTAGACCTTTGGAGTGTGTTCTCAGGTCATTTCTTCTGTGCTTTTCCTGGAACTCAGAGTATTTCTGAGCCAAGTAGGATCCACTTACCTGCCCTGCAGTCCTTTCCCTGGCAGATATAGAATCCAAGTCCTGGCTACAGGGGACAATGATTTCCCTGCTCTCTCTTCGTCATTCTGCTCAGATAGTAATACTAAAACAGTGGGGAGGTGATATGGTGCTGAGCAATCCACCCTCCAACAGCCTGATGAATTGGCTTCTTTTGTTCCTCTCCAGTTGCTTTCCCTCTGAGACTCTAAAGGCCAACATACAGGTGGCACCAACAAATAATAGATAGAAAAGTAAAACAGGCTGTGGGCAAAACTGACTTGCAATGGGATCCCAAGGTTTGTGTTCTTAGTTAGTTCCTGATAGTCCAGCCCTGATGCTCAGAAGAGATCTGGGGCTTTTGGGAACTCTCTATCTGTCCTACAGATGCCAGTAGTGGGAAGTGCTACAATCTATGTTACCCATAAGACACAGTGATCTGAGTTTTCCTACACTCACCGTGCTCAGTAAATATCCTAAGGGTTTAAGCTGCCATAGAGCCAATGGCTTCACTATCTAGCACCCTGATATATTGGTTTATTCTCATTTCCTATCTCCATTCAAGTTGCTTTTCCTGTTGACGATGATGACAAGATCGTTGGAGGATACACTTGCCAGGAGAATTCTGTGCCCTACCAGGTGTCTCTGAACTCTGGGTACCACTTTTGTGGAGGTTCCCTCATCAATGACCAATGGGTGGTATCCGCAGCTCATTGCTATAAGAGGTAAGTGATGGGCCCCTGGATGCAGAGCTCATGTCCTGGGACATGATTAGAACATAGCATTGGGCAAGTGGTGAAGTTGTATGGTGACTAGGGAAAGCCATGAAGAAAATAATTGCTGGCAGCAGCTAAGTATCATGAGCAAGAGTGAAATTTGATCCAGAATAGAAATCCTCTCACTTCCCCAAACAAACCCATAATATAGCAAGGATTATGGGCCATTAAACCCTGACAAATTAATCTGGTTATCATAGACACCTGTGAGAAAGTCAATCAAGAACTTTGTACAATGACAACTAGCTAAAAAGAATAATAACCTCTAAGTTTTCAGAAATCAAGCTAAATATTGGTTAAATCAATGCAGTCTCTACTGTGTGTTCTTAGTTCTGAATATGTATCACAAAGATGACAAGGTTTCTTAAAACACTGAACCCAGGGCTAGATTCTGGCTCAGTATTTCTGGATTTGGAAGTCAGAATGTAAACTTCTCTCAGGGTTCTATGTCACACTGGTGTGGGTCCTGGCACAACTCTCAGTCTCCACGGGATTAGGTTCTACATAGTAATAGTTTTTAACAAAACAAGAAGTATTTGTCATAGTTTCTACTGTAGTTAACAAGACTCAGAGGGTGAAGTGTACATCAAATGTCAACATGGGTCCACTACCATGGATGTATCAGAGTCTGTAGTATGACAGGTTTAAAATCAGCCCAAACTGAACTCCTTTATATTATACCCTATATACCAACAACCTCTATAGATTAAAGTTTCTGCCTAAGCAGAAATTGTCCATCACTGAAGAGCTTCTCCTCTGAGCTACTCCTGAACATGAAGTTTTGGAAGCTGTAGTGTGTTTTGGTTAATGTGTTGAAACTCTGAACCATGTCTTTTCTTTCCTACAGCCGCATCCAAGTGAGACTGGGAGAGCACAACATCAATGTCCTTGAGGGCAATGAGCAGTTTGTCACTGCTGCCAAAAGCATCAGGCACCCAAAGTTCAATTCGAGGACCCTGGACAATGACATCATGCTGATCAAGCTAGCTTCCCCTGTGACCCTCAATGCCAGAGTGGCCACTGTAGCTCTGCCCACCTCCTGTGCACCTGCTGGCACTCAGTGCCTCATCTCTGGCTGGGGAAATACCCTTAGCTTAGGTGGTAAGTATGACATTTACCTACTCCATCCTTTCCTCCCCATGTTTCCAAAATCAGACATGTCTCTGGATTTGAATTTATTTGCTTTTGCTTTCCAAATATGTTTGAACTACTAACTATAAGAAATATATCGTTGGTAAAAAAAAAAAGGACTAAAAAGTACCAAGAAATTCAATTCCTGTAACCTAAAGAGAACAAATATACACTGTGTTATTATATTGAAAACAGGATCAACAATGGTCATTTTATAGTTTGAGAAAGCTTTAATTTTTTGTTGGAATTTATATACTTAAATTTATATACTTAAATCTCTGGCAGTTAGCCATGGTGTTAAGGGATAAATCATTGTTCCCCAGGGTGCTCTAACACATATTTCTCCTTTGATCACTACCTCTTCTCGAAGTGAATAACCCAGACCTGCTCCAGTGCCTGGATGCTCCACTGCTGACTCAGGCTGCCTGTGAAGCCTCCTACCCTGGGAAAATCACTAACAACATGGTCTGTGCTGGCTTCCTTGAGGGAGGCAAAGATTCCTGCCAGGTGAGTGGCTTCCTTTCCATATGAAACACCTGTTCTCCTGGAAGTGAAATTTGAACATTCAATATTATGGGACTAGAAGTCTCCCCGCACTGGGATAAGGGGAAGTGCTCTCTACCCTGGTTGCCCTTTCATCTCATTAGTAAGATTAGAGGATGTGTTTCAATGAAAAAAAAAATACTGTCAGAAGGTGACTGGAATAGGTCTTAAGGTAAGAGCAGATGTGACCCTTTTTCTTCACGCCGCTTCTTTAAACACTGTATTTCTCCATTGCAGGGTGACTCTGGTGGCCCTGTGGTCTGCAATGGACAACTTCAGGGCATCGTCTCCTGGGGCTATGGCTGTGCCCAGAAGAACCTCCCTGGTGTGTACACCAAGGTCTGCAACTATGTGGACTGGATTCAGGACACAATTGCTGCCAACTAGAGATCCCCAGTTCCTACTCAGTCCCTGTGTCAATAAAGTGCATTTGTCATCACTACCTGTTCCTCTGTCTGACCTTTCTAGTCCCTTACCTCTGAGAGGCAAGCTCTTACCTGAGGGCTTTGAGATCAGGCAGACATTCTCCATTGAAAGTTATCCTGGACTCAAAGTGGGTCAAGAAACAGTCATCAGCAACATATGAGACACAACAATAATTTCAGTGGAACCATAGTAGGGAGTTTATTTCATTTTACTTATTCAGGAGAAGCCATGTCTAAATAGCTGAGCTAAAGATTTTTCTTCCTTAGTACATCAGGGAGATTTGAAGTTGTAAAATATGCATACATTGTTGTGGTAGACAAGACTACTGATTTATTTGACTATGGCAGAAACTCTTTGTACCCAATGTAAACCTTAGCAATGATTAACCATCTTGCCTTCTGAGTTCCCTCACTATATTCATTTTGGGAGCTTTGATGTAAAGTCTTGCTCTATAATCCTTGCAGGCCTTGAACTTGTCATTTTCTTGCTTCAGGTTGCTTAATGCTTAGACCATAGGTTGCACCAACAGAGCTGGCTCTCTACCTAAAAATGTTCATGCCAATGCAGTTCTCCTCCATCATGAGAGTGGGTGTCCTAGTTAGATAATGACTCACTGGGTGTCCCCAATTCCCACTTCGGTTTCTATAGAAGATATAAGAGGTTGTGGACCTAAACCACTCACATTTCTGAGCAATCTGCTTCCTGTTTATCTTACACAATAATACTAATGTGCATGTACTCTCTTGAGAAATCCCTTAGACATGTTCACATTTACTTAAGGTTCTCTTCTGTAGTGGTATTCCAGTGCCACAGCTAGAAAGCAAAGATTCAGAGAAGGTTGTTCATGAATGCTATCCCACACCTGAAAGGTGATATAAAACTGGTTATGCTTTAGAATTGCTTTGTTATTTGCATGCCCACTAGGTTTAAACTTTTTTCCTACTGGGTGGTCTCAGATGAGGAAGAGCCTATCCTATTTGACCTTTTATATCTTTCCATGCCTCCATCACCAACATATACCCATGCCTACTTCCATGTACTTCCTGAAAGTGTCCCCCAGTCATGGCCTTCCATGAAGTCTGTCTGCTTATAGAGAGCTCTTGCTCATTGCATTCTTTCTGATTTAACACTTTCTGGTTTCTCACAATGTTCAAGGCACCACCAAAGGTTCTTCTTAGGGAATACAGGGCTCTATTTTGTCTTTCTCCTGTTTTCCTTTCTATGGCTGTAATAAAAGTCTCTGACCAGCAGTAACTTAGTGACTTACAATTGATGTTACATAAAACACCATCATTCACACAAAGCAGCAGCCTACAGAGTGGGAAAATATTTTTCCCAGCTACACATCTGATATATCCAAAATATGTAATGAACTCAATAAACCTGATCTCAAGGAAATAAATAATCCAATTAAAAATGGGGTACAGATCTAAACAGAGGATTCTCAAAAGAGTAAACTCAAATGGCTAAGAAACCCTTAAAGAAATGCTCAATAAAGCCGGGCGTTGGTGGCGCACGCCTTTAATCCCAGCACTCGGGAGGCAGAGGCAGGCGGATCTCTGTGAGTTTGAGGCCAGCCTGGGCTACCAAGTGAGCTCCAGGAAAGGCGCAAAGCTACACAGAGAAACCCTGTCTCAAAAAAACCAAAAAAAAAAAAAAAAAAGAAAAAAAAAAGAAATGCTCAATAACCTTAGGATAGGGGAGATATGGAGGGGATATGAACAGACTTGGGGGGTGATAGCATATTTAAATTTATACATGTTTTAAATAGTACAAATATAACAAAAATAAAACAAAAATTTATCAAATGATTACAAACCATAAACTAAAAATTTGATGAATAAATATCATGAAGTTTAATTCAGTGTTAGAGAATAATATATTATTCACAGGAAAAATGGATGGAACTTGAAATTTTCCTGTGAGTGAAAGATATAAGTCTCAAACCCTCAAATATTACATTTCTCAGACATCAGATGAACATATACATGAAAGTAGAATGTAGATGATTGGGAAGAAAAACGGGTCAAGGGATTTTGTGAGAATGTCAATGACTGTAACGGGGAGGATCGACATGAGGAGTGGACAATGACATACACGCTTCAAAATGTCACAGTAAAACCCACAATATGGCACACTTATTGTAAAGTTTCAGTGGGGAAAAGGAAAGGAAATGTGGTAAGGTGATGGAAACCAGGGTTCTGTAGAAGTAGCCAGGCTTCATCGCCAGCTAAATCACAGTAGCAACAGAGTAGTTAACCCCTCCGTGATGCATGGCAGGGAGGCACCACAAAGACACCACGTTTGTTTGACCTCCTATCCAGATGTCCTGGACATTAGGGTCATGCATGATTTTTGTCTCCGTATTCATCCAATTTATTGATTTCTCAACACTGCTTTTCACATATGGCATTGGCTTCCTCCCTGGTCTACACTGCTACTCTGGTACTTGCACTGTGTTTTGGGGAGTTCAGTCAGTTTCATAGTTCTAAGGTTGATTTTCTTTCATAATTTCTAACCCTTTATGAAATTTCTTAGTATGGATCTGAATTGTCTTTTCATCATTCAGTTAATTTAATCCACTTATGGTCAATAGTAATATCTTTAAAGATGTATTTATTTATTCATTCATTTATTTATTTATGATGTATTCAGTGTTCTGTCTGCATGTTTGCCTACCTGCCAGAAGAGGGCACCAGATCTCATAGTAGATGTTTGTGAGCCACCCTGTAGTTGCTGGAAATTCGACTCAGGACCTGTGGAAGGGCATCCAGTGCTCTTAACCTCTGAGTCATCTCACCAACCAGATAACTAATAATTTTTATATGAAAATTTTTCATTCATTTTATTTTGATCACACTTTTTCTGCTATCTCAGCACCTGCAATGTACAGAAGATAGAATAGAGTACGTAGATTGTCACTGGTTTTGAGTTTGTGACTACCGGCTTACTTAAAGTTTCTATTGCTGCAAAAAAGCACCATGATCAAGAAGCAATTTGGAGAGGAAAGAAATTACTTGGCTAATACTTCTCTTTCACTGTTTATTCTCAAGAGGTCAGAGCAGGAGATAAAGCACTGAAGGAATTTGGAGCATGAGGTAATGCAGAGTCCATGGAGAGGTGCTGCTTAATGGCTTGTTCCTCCTGGCTTGCTTGGCCTGCTTTTCTATAGACCCTGGAACTGCCAGCCCAGGGATGATATTATTCACAATGGACTAGATGCTGCCACATCAATCACTAATTAAGAAAATGCCTTACAAGTTTATCTATGACCTGATCATATGGAGGCACAATTCTTTTTTTTTTATTGTAAGCATTATTTGTTTATTGTTATTTTTTTATTTTATTTTACAATACTATTCAGTTCTACATAACAGCCACAGATTTCCTTGTTCTCCCCCTTCCTGCCCTCCTCCCCTTCCCGCAGCCCACCCCCCCTTTCCCACCACCTCCAGCACAATTCTTAATTGAGGTTCCCTCTCTTAGACGACTTTAGTTTGTATCACGTTAACATAAAACTGTCCAGCAAAACTCTCAAGAAGTAGGTTTGAATACCAGTGAAGCAATGCTTCAGGATGTTATAGGATATGCAAACGTGACAATGAGTGAGAGCCATTAGGAAAAGAGTAAAATCTTCCTTCTTCTTGTCCTTTTAAGGGGGATGCCATTTCAAGGTGTGACCCAACCTAAAGTGGGCTTTCCCATCTATACAATAAAGAACAATTCTCATCGGCATACAGAGCTGCATGGGTATGATTTGGTGTACAACTCTGAAGTCAAGTTGACATCTATGACTAGGCATCAGTACCCATCTGTACTTGGAGATCCAGCCTCTGAGGTTTAGCTTATTAGTTAAAATGAGACAAGGGTCTGTTGCATGGAGTAGTGATAGACCTGTGGACTATTTTGTTTACTCTCTGTTACCTGTTTGTGTCTTTGCGTTCTTTTGTAGTCCTGCCATGTGTTCCCTGGACTCCTGCATAGCTGCTCTCCATCAAGCTCTGGAATACAGACACCCATTTGTTAACCAGGCTGGTGTTTCTATTTGCGCCATTGCAGAATTGCCAGTTTCACCATCTGCCTTAGAAATTACAATCAGTTCTTGATACTTTAAAACCTAGAGAGTTCTCATTTAACGTTAGATATTGAATAAAATTTCTGAATAAAAAAAAATCCCTGAATGACCCAGGGCATGAAAATAGCATGTCCTGACTACATTCCAGGTGAGGATCCACAAATGGGGTAGAAAGAAAATACCTGAAATATCTCATTGGTCATTACCAAAGAGAAGCTTTGTGATCATAGTTAAGGACGAAGATTTCATCTTCTTAGGGGAAGGCACAAAGGATTTCTTCACTATACAGAGTAGAGGAATATTGGGTGTCATATTCAGGAAGCAAATTTCATTGGATAAAATAAGAGTGTAACATGAAAGAAATAGTATACTAGAGAAAAATAATGGAGGAAATAGTTGAGATTAAAGAGGAACATATCCTTGAATTACAAAGTGGGAGTATAGAGTATTAAGCATACAAGAAATAAGGAAGTGTGACTAAGGTGATCTGATAAAATTAGAGAGTAGTTTAAATATGAAAACAATCATGTCAGATCTAGAAATTTCCAACTTTCCTCCTACAGACACCACACAGAAACTCCACTCCATAGGAATATGTCATAGGTAATCTGGACTTCTCACTCCAAGTACAAAAACAGCCCTGTCCTTGGATGGTCCCTTTTACTGTGTGGCAAAAACAGTGTACTAATAGGGAAACTGAAAATTTTGTGTTCGTGTTCTTGTAGGAAGTGAAATGCCAACATAAAATGAGTGTGCAATTTGTTCCATTGGGAACCCGATTTCATTGTCAGCAGACTATTTAGCTGCCACCTGCAGCTGGTCTCACATGCTCAAACACTTTCCATATCTTCCTATGGCCTTGGAGCAGCATGTCAGTTTTATATTATTTCTCAGGTGAAAGGAATCCATCCAAATGAATCCTTTCTGAATACATCATACTAACATGATTGAGAAAATCAGAGTATGTGAATAGTTTGAAACACTTGACAAACATGGCAATATGACAGTCCTTCCACTTAGGAATGACCCAGGAGAAAATGAATGAGAAAAATGAATGCAGAGATGACAGCTCTGAGTAGGTGTTTGGGGGTGTGAATCACATCCAGGCCTGCCAGTAACAGGGCCACAACATATTCTATGAAGCCCAGGTTGGCATTTCCTCCAATTTCTTCTGATTTCCAATTCCTCCACCTCCAGTCAGTTTTCTCCCTATAACCCAATTATTACAGTTAAAGCTAAGTTTCTCCTACATTACTGTGTAACTCCAATAACATCACTAGTTTTCAGATATCTCAAACCTGATCTCACTTCCAACATATATTTCCTATATCTGGAGTCAGTGGAGAGAAAAGCATCTAAAACAAAGGACCCTCTATTGGGTTTTATATATAGGGATCTTACACCTATCAGAATGTCTAAGGCCAAAAACACTGAGGACAGCTTATGTTGGAGAGGATGTGGAGTAATGGGAACATTCCTCCACTGCTGGTGGGAATGCAAAGTTGTACAGCTACTTTGGAAATCAGTATGACAACCTCTCAGAAAATTGGAACTCAATCTACCTGAAGACCCAGCTATATATACCACTTTTGCGCATATACTCATGGGATGCTCAATAATACCACAAGGACAACTGCTCAACTATGTTCATAGAAGCATCATTTGTAATAGCCAGAACCTGGAACCAACCTAGATGATGCCCCTCTACCGAAGAATGGATGAAGAAAATGTGTTACATTTACACAATATAGTACTACTCAGCTGTAAAAAAAAAAAAAAACAACAATGATATCATGAAATATGCAGACAATTTTTGCCACCTGAGTGAGATAAACCAGATTCAGAAAGACAAACATAGTATGTACTTACTCCTAAGTTGATATTGGATGTAAAGCAAAGGATAACCAGACTATAACCCACAGCTCCAGAAAAGCTAGGTAACAAGGATCCTAAGAGGGATCCATGGGAAGGAGAAAGAGATGAGATTTCCTGAGTAAACTGGGGGCAGGGAAACTATGTACGAAAAGGGGTGAGGATGAGAATATGAGGGAATTGATGGATGGGCTGGGGGAGGGACAGAGTGGCAGAACAATAAAAGAAATATCTTGATAGAGAGAGCTAATATGGGCCTATGGAGAAACCACATGCTAGGAAAATTCCAAGGAATCTACAAAGTTGATCTCAGCTTAGACTACTAGCAATAGTGGAGAATGTGCCTGAACTAGCCTTCCCCTGTAATCAGATTGGGGATTACCCTGTCATCATAGAGCCTTTATCTAGTATCTGATGGAAGTAGATGCAGAGATCCACAACCAAGCACCAGGCCAAGCTCCTGGAATCCAGTTGAAGAAAGGTCCAAGGGCTTATATGAGTGAGGGGGAATCAAGGTCATGATGGGGAAATCTACAGAGACAACTGAACCAAGCAAGCTCTGGGGAACTCACCAAAAGTACATCAACAGCTGTGGAGCCTACATGGGACCAAAGTGCCCTTTGCATGTGGGAAACAGTTGTATAGCCTCGTCTGTTTGAGGGGTCCTAGAGGTAGGATCAGGATCTATCCCTGGTGCATGAGCTGGAATTTTGGAACCCATTCCTTAGGGTGGGATGCCTTGGGCAGCCTTGATACAGTAGGGAGAGTCTTAATCCTGCCTCAACTGATTGTACCAGGCTTTGTTATTTCCCCATGGGAGGCATTACACTTTAGGAAGAGTGGATGGAGGGTGGGTCAGGAGCTGTTGGTATAGAATCAACAGGAGGGATGGGAGAAAGAACTGTAATTAATAGGTAAAATGGAAAAAATTCAAATAAATGAAAAATAAAATCCCAAGCTAAAGTCTAACCAATAAATATAGAGACATAATCAGGTATTGGCCTATTATGGCTGATTTATACTGTAGCAAAATGGAAAATGAGTCTTAGGATGATATAACTAAAAAAATACAAAACAAAACTGGAATCAGTACAAGAAGAGTCATCACTGAGCACAGCATTATATTATTGCTACACATTTAATATAATAATAATAATAATATAATACATTATTATACCAAACCAGATGTTTACACTCCATTTGAAAGTCTGTGATATTCCTATACTATTATTCCCAATATGCAAATTCCTTTATATCTTTCTCTAAAAATTTCTTATATTCACGATTCAATGTTTGGCATGTCAAGTAATTGCATTTTGATTTTGGCAACAGTGTGTTTTGTATGGGTGTTTATTTTATGCTGCATATTATAGTCTTCTATGGACCTTGTATTTATTCTATCATTCTTCATTTCATAGATGATGAACTGGTCTTTACAGAGCAGGATTAAGGTTTTAAGTTTAGACAGCAACTAGTGTAAAGGTGAAGCATGGTAGGCAGACTCCAGACAGAGATGTTCTGGCAAGAGCATTCTGGTTGCCTTGTTGTTGTATCATACATGCCCAGCCTCATGAAAGAGGCAGATAACAGATACTGTTTACTCATTTTCAAATATGAAGAATCTGCATCTCTGAAGAGAAGTGACTTATTCATAGCTGATACCTGAACCCCTTCCTCTAAACAGTGAGTTTGGTTTCCATTATTCTGTGGCTACAGAGTGGAATGTTTCTAATGTCCCTATAGTGGAGTAAACAGCCTAAGAATACATTTTTTCCTTGTGCCCACAGGTAAGTTTAGTGCTCACTCCTCATGAAGGAAAGTTCTCTTTGTATCAGACAGTGACTAGTAACTCTCTTTCCTTTCAGGGCACATTCTTCTTCCTATTTTATCCTTTATTTTCTTTTTAATAGTGCTTGAAAGATCCTTCTACGGGTCTATTGTCACACAAAATCCATGAATGTCAGCTGCTGCCAGCAACTTCTCCCTTATATGTCTTTACTTTCTCCCCTACAACTTCATCACATGCCCACTTGCCCATACCGTTGGCTGGTAAAAAGATTCCCCACATTGGTCAATGTAGTCGAGGAACCACCACTTATGACTGTAGTAGTGAGCCACAGATACCAAGCATTGGTCATTGATAATGAAGCCTCCTCAGAAATGATGGCCTGTGTTCAAGGATACCTGGTAGGGGAAAGAATTCCTTCGACAGGTGTATCCTCCTGTGATCTTCTCAACATCATTATCACAAAAAGCCCCTAGAATATAGATAAAAGGAGAAGCAAATTTAGTAAAATGTTGGAATATGGATCCCTCAGATCTACATAACTCTCTAATGTTTTAGTAATATTTTCTGAGAATAATGACTAAGAGAAATTTGGGAACACATTGTCCCTCATAGACAACACAGGATTTGAGGTTCTACAGTGGAAGGGATGATAGGACAGGTAACTAAATTCTAAATGGCTCAGATGTCATCTTAGTTCCAGGAAAATGCAGGAGAAATGATCTCAGAACACCGTTTGTAGGATATTCTTTTGGGATCCAATTCCTTGTCAGTTTTCTAAACCACTGCTTGCTTCATTCTGAAATTCACCAAGTGTCTTTGCTACAGGAAAATGACTTTCCAGGTTAATTACTTAGATATAGCTATCTTGGAAAATTCTCTGGCTGCAGAGATTGTGTTGTTCCAATCTCCTTAACATCAGTAAAATATGTACAGTAAGGCCAGAAGGGAGAGGTGTTCCAATCAAAGTCAGGCATAACAAATGAAGGTCCAAAAGCTGAACAACATGAAAGAAGTTATTAACTTTGACTATAATCCGGTTAATATTAAAGTCATCTGGCACAGTAACTCCTGTGTACAAGGCACATCAGACACCTTCATCAAAATTACTAAGGTTGAGAATTTGGTAAATGAGTTTTAAAACAACTTCAGGCACATTTCCCTTAACAGACTCTATTGTGAGGGATTCCCAGAGCTATTTCAGTGGAGGAATGTGTTTGCCAGTTCATTTTGTTGAACCTCTCCTTGAGCACAATCTAGCCTTAGTGATCACAGTGATGCATCTGACAATGATTTTTTACAGATTATGGAATCATGGAAATGTGAGAAATGTGAAGACTGAGCAAGTACAACTGCTGGAACTAGGGTACCATAGCATAAATCTAACTACTGGAGTAAAGATTAGGTGAACTTACTGTGATGGCAGATAGAGTTCATATATTCCAGATAATTGCAAAGTAGGACCAGACTTAGCATAGCATAGAACTCACCAGCAGTTCCCATAATAGCCAGGATCAGGAGTTCAGTCATGGTGGCTGAAAGTGATGAGCACTGAATGGGGTCCTCTTCATATAACCCTATGGAGTGAGAGGACAGCTTGTTCAAGTGGGAGTAGGGTCTCATTACTTCTTCCTGAGCAAAAACCTTATTTTTCACTCCCTGCATACTTACATCACCCCTGTTCTTTTGCTTTCTTGACAGGAGGAGACCTTCAGGTTTGAAGGAAAATCTTTTTCTCCTGGGGGAGTGGATGAGATGGCTGATCCTTTAAAGGATGCTGGAATGGAGGAAACAGTGACAGTCAATCTGTCTATGAGGCTCTGCTTTACTAGACTCAATCCATGGGTGTTAGACAAGAAAGACTCTATGGGATGCTCAGAAATTCTTTTTTGATGGTCGGTTGCTTTTAGTAACTTTGAAGAAGGACTGATTCTGTAGATAATGGGTTTCTATGAGTCCCCCACACCTGCTGAGTCTATTGGTGTTCTGTAAATTTCTTTGTTCTAACATGACCAATCTACTTCATAGGAAATAGGTATTTAATCGCTCTATGATCCAGCACTGGAACATCACTGATTTTAAGAAAGGAAGTAGTGTTCCTAGTAAGTGTGGGCTTTTACATGCTCTGCTTCCTAAAGATGCTCATGGATTTCAGACATGGTGGAAGGGAATGGGTGAGGTTTGAGGAGGAAATGTCTTACATTGCAGTGGAGTAAAGAGCTACATCAACACAGTGCTCCACTTTGATCTCAATTTCAAGATATTTGCCTCTTATGCCAATGTCATATTAAGGCCACCTAGGAACACGGAGAGTATACAAATAATACCACAGATATAGCCTATGAAGATCCTAAGTCTCATCAATGTTGCCCCACATATCTATATTAAACAAAACTACCCAATTTGTAGAATAAACAGCCTTGCTGGAAGTTGATACACATTTTTAGGAGTAGAAAGGCTTTGAGCCATGTTCAACTTGATTTCTGAACAAGGATGAGTTACAGGTATAGATGGGAAGTTTAAGGTTATTTATATTATCTGTGTAACAAGTGTACAATATTGTGCTCAGTCGATAGTGACTCTTATTTTTCTGTTTTATTTTAAATCATCCTTAAGACTCAGTTTTCATTTTATTAGAGCACAAACAATCCACAGAAGGGTGCTACCTAATGTGTGTGAGTTGTGGCTATTTATAAAACCCAGTTGGAGGGTCCTTCCTATCACATGTTTTTTCTGTCCCCTAACCCCTGAAGTAGGAAATACATGTTAGAGGTGAGATCATGATTGTGTCTCTGAAAACTAGTGATGGTTCTGGAGTTACACAGCAGGGAAGAGAACTTAGCAACAATTGTGACAACTGGGTTGGAGGAACCAAAGTGAATGGAGGTGGAGGAATTGGAAATGAGAAGAAACTGCAGGGAATACCAACATGGGCTCCATAGCATATATTGTGGTCCTGTTACTGGCATGGCTGTGTGAGCTTCACACTTCCAAACAGACACTCAAAGTTGTCATCCCTGCATCCTGTTTTTCATTTATCCCCCCTAGGTCCTTCCAAGTGGAAGGTCTGTCTTATTGCCACATTTGTCAAATTTTCAGACTATTCACATACTTTAATTTTTTGCAATCATATTGGTGGAAGGTATTCACAACGGATTGATTTGGATGGATTCTTTTTCACCTGAGAATTTATCTAAAACTGGCATGCTCTATCAAGGCCACAGGAAGATATGGGAATTGTTGGAGCATGTGAGACCGGCTGCAGGTGGCAGCTAAATATTCTGCTGACAATGAAATCAGAGTTCCCAATAGAACAAATTCCATACTCATTCTACATTGCATTTCTCTTCCTGGAAGAACATGAACACAGAATTTTCAGTTTCCCTATTAGACACTGTTTTTGCCACACTGTGTAAAGGGGGCCATCCAAGGAAAGGATGTTTTTGTACTTGGAGTGGGCAGTCCAGTTTACCCCTGGCATGTTCCTATGGAGAGAAGCTCCTTTGGAATGTCTTAAGAGGAAAGTTGGAAGTTTCTAGTTCCCACAAGGTTGTTTTCATATTTTAAACAACTCTCTAATTTTATCAGATTACCTTGGTCACCCTTCCTTATTTCTTGTATGCTTTACTACATCACACTCCCACTTTGTAATTCGAGGATATGTTCCCATTTAATCTCAACTATTTCCTCCATTACTTCTCTCTATCCTACTATTCCTATCATGTCACAATTTCATTTTATTCAATGAAATTGCTTACTGGATATGACACCCAATATTCCTCTACTGTGTTAGTGAAGAAATTCTTTGTGTCTTTCTTTCCAATACTCAATCTTAGTCAATATCTCTGATCCTAAGGCTGCTCATTGGTAATCACATAATTTTAGATACATATTTCCTATCCCATTTTTGGCTCATCACCTTGAATTTGTGCATGATATGAAATTTTCATGTCCCAGGTCATTTGGGGATTTCATTTTTTCAAATGTTTTATTCAACATTTTAATCTAAATGAGACCTCTCTAGGTTTTAAAGTATCAAGATTTTTTTTTGGGATTCCTAGCTCAGATGGTGAAACTGGTGATTCCTCTATAGCACAAGTAAAATCATCCATCTGGTTAACAAAAGGGTGTCTGTATTCCAAGGTTTGAATGTGGTGATATTGTGTTCCCCAAAATATTGTGTGCCCAAATAAACTTATCTGGGGTCTGAAAACAGAACAGCCACTAGATACAGAGGCCAGAAAATGGTGGCACACACATCTTTAATCCTAGCACTCCAGAGGCAGAGATAGGTCTGGATCTCTGTGATTTCAAAGCCACACTGAAAACAGTTAGGCATGGTAACTAGAGCCTTTAATCTGAGAAAGTGATAGGAGAAAGCAGAAAGGTATTTAAGGCATGAGGACAAGGAACTGGAGCTGGTTAAGCTTTTAGATTTTGAGCAACAGTTCAGGTGAGATTCATTCTGGATGAGGACTCAGAGGTTTCCAGTCTGAGGAAACAGGATAAGCTGAAGAAATAGCAAGGTGAGGTGACTGTGGCTTCTTCTGCTTCTCTGATCTTCCAGCATTCACCCCATACCTGGTACCATGTGTTTTTATTAATAAGAACTTTTAAGATTCTTGCTACACTTGAAGGAGAGCAGCAATGCAGGAACACAGAGAAATTGTGTGAGGACTACTAAAGAACACAATGACACAATCAGGTAACAGAGAGTAAACAAAATAATCCACAGGCCTAACACTACTCCATGCAACAGACCCTTGTCTCATTCTGAGTAAGAAATATGCTAAACCTCAGAGACTGGATATCCAAGTTCAGATGGGTGCTGGTGGCTAACCATGGATGTCAACTTGACTTCATGTGTTGTCGACTAAAACCAAACCATGCAACTGTGTATTTGAAGGAGACATTTTCCTTAATGGATAACTGGAAAAACCCACTTTAGGTCTGGGTCACACCTTGTTGTGGCAGCCCACTTAATGGACAAGGAAGAAAGAAGCTTTTGCTTTTTTCCTGCTTGCTCTCACAATCACTGGCAAGTTTAAATATTCCATTTCATCCTGAACATTATTAAAACCTACTTCTTGAGAGTTGTACTGGATAGTTTTATGTCAACATGACACATGCTGAAGGCTTCTCCAGAGAGGGAAACTCAATTAAGAAAATGCCTCCGCCAGGCTGTGGTGGTGCATGCCTTTAGTCCAAGCACCTGCGAGGCAGAGGCAAGTGGATCTCTGTGAGTTCGAGGCTAGCGTGGTCTACAAAGTGAGTTCCACAAAAGGCACAAAGGTACACAGAGAAACCCTGTCTCAAAACACCCCCACCAAAAAATAAAGAAAGAATATGCCTCCATAACATCAGTTTGTAGGCAAGCCTGTTAGGCATTTTCAAAATTACTAATTGATGGGGGAGGATCAGCTTGACCTGCTTAAGGTTCCCACTGCTAGTGGGATCAGAATCCATCCCTGGTGCATGGGAGAGATTTTGGGAGCCCAATGAATATATTGGGACACCTTACACAGCCTTGTGCAAGGAGAGGGGCTTGGACCTGCCTCAACTGAATGTACCAGGAGCTGGGAGTGTAGGGTGGCTTAAGGAGAGAGGAGAGTGGGATCTGTGGTTGGTATGGAAAATGAATGGGAAAAAAAATTAATAATAAAAAAGAGAAAAAAAGGCATTTTCTTAATTAGTGATTGATGGCAGAGGACCCAGTCCATTGTGAGTGATTCATCCCTCATCTGGTGACCCTGGGTTTTATAGGAAAGCAGGCTGAGCAAGCCCTGAAGAGCAAGCCAGTAACTAGCACCTCTTCATGACCTCTGGCCCAGCTCCTGCTCCTGGATCCTGCCCTGCTTGATTTCCTGTCCTGACTTCTTTCTAGGATGAACAGTTAATTTGAAATATAAGCCAAATAATTTCCTTCCTCTCCAAGTTGCTTTTGATCATGGAATTTCACTGCAGCAACAGAAAGTGTAACTAAGTCAGGAGTCCAATACAGACTCAACGCCCGTAACTATCTAAGAGTGCTCTAGGATCCATTGCACATTGGAGGTGCTGAGACATCAGTTCTCATGGAATGAGCTGCTATGGGTTCTTGGCCTTTCTGATATGAGGCAGCCATGATTGTACTACATGGACCATAGCTGTGTCCCATTCTAGTAATTCCCCCTTTCAATATATGTAGTCATTCTATCATTAAATATAATTTTATATCAATGATTATTATTATTTTTTCATTTTTATTGGTTTATTTATTCATGGAATACATAAGTACTACTATACCTTTGCCATGGAACAGGAATTATGCAAAGGGGTGGGGTTTTAATCCACCTAAAAATTCTCTGGTGTGCCCAGGCTCTATTTCTTAAACACTTTATTTAGATTATGTAATGAACTCTCATTTCATCTCCTTTTTTTAAATTAAGAGATTTTTCTATTCATTCTACATATCAACCACAGATTCCCCTGTCATCCCTCTTCACATCCCCCAGCCTGTGCCCCTATTCCCACCTCCTCCAGGGCAAGATCTTCTATGGGGATTCAGCAGAGCCTGGTACATTCAGTTGAGGCAGGTCCAATCCCCTCCTCTCTCTACTCAGGCTGAACAAAGTGTCTGACCATAGACACTAGGTTCCAAATAGCCAGCTCATGCACCTGGGACAGGTCCCGGTCCTGCTGATTGGGGGCCCCCTAAATAGTTCAAGCTAAACAACTATCTCACTTATCTTAAGGGCCTAATCCAGTACCATGGGGGATCCTCAGCTATTGGTCCAGGGTTCATGTTTTTCCACTAGTTTGACTAGTTGCCTCAGAACTTTTTCCAATCATGGTGTGGATATCTCTTGCTCATACAATCCCTCCTCTCACTCATCCACTGGACTCCTGGATCTCTGCCTGGGACATGGACATGGATCTCTGTGTCTGCTTCCATCAGTCACTGGATGAGGGTTCTATAATGATAGCTAGGGTATTCACCAGAGTACGTCAGCACAGGCACCCTCTTGACCATTGCCAGCAATCCATGGTGGAGTCTTCTTTGTGGATTCCTGGGGACTTCCCTAGCAATCTGCTTCTCCCTATTCCCATGGTACCTTCATTTATCATGATATCTCTTTCCTTGTGTACCCACTCTGTTCCCTATCCAGCTCTAAGCTCCCACTTGCCTAAGCTCTCATTCCCTGTCTGTTGCCCTCCATAACCCCCTACCCCCAGTTTGTTCATATGGATCTCATCCATTCTCCATCTCTAGGTGATCCCTGTGTCTTTCCTAGGGCCCTCCTTACTAGCTAGCCTCCCTGAAGCTGTGGGTTGCAGTCTGGTCATCTTTTGCTTTACATCTAGTATCTACTTATGAGTGGGCACATACCATGTTTGTCTTTCTGAGTCTGGGTTAACTCACTCAGGATGATATTTTCTAATTCCATCCATTTGCCTGCAAACCTCATGATGTCATTGTTTTTCTCTGCTGAATAGTACTCCATTGTGTATATGTACCACATTTTCTTTATCCATTCTTCATTTGAGGCGAATCAAAGTTGTTTCCAGGTACTGGATATTACCAATAATGCTGCT